>NC_086104.1:14243235-15721985 GCF_963921235.1 Mobula hypostoma
AGGGTGGGAGGGTGGGAGGGTAGGAGGAAGGGTGGGAGGGTGGGTGGGAGGGTGGGAGGGTGGGTGGGTGGGAGGGAGGGTGGGAGGGTGGGTGGATGGGTGGGAGGGAGGGTGGGAGGGTGGGTGGATGGGTGGGAGGGAGGGTGGGAGGGTGGATGGGTGGGAGGGTGGGTGGATGGGTGGGAGGGTGGGTGGATGGTTGGGTGGATGGGTGGGAGGGAGGGTGGGAGGGTGGGAGGGTGGGTGGATGGGTGGGAGGGAGGGTGGGAGGGTGGGTGGATGGGTGGGAGGGAGGGTGGGAGGGTGGGTGGATGGGTGGGAGGGAGGGTGGGAGGGTGGATGGGTGGGAGGGAGGGTGGGAGGGTGGGTGGATGGGTGGGAGGGAGGGTGGGAGGGTGGGTGGATGGGTGGGAGGGAGGGTGGGAGGGTGGGTGGATGGGTGGGAGGGAGGGTGGGTGGATGGGTGGGAGGGAGGGTGGGAGGGTGGGTGGATGGGTGGGAGGGAGGGTGGGAGGGTGGGTGGATGGGTGGGAGGGAGGGTGGGAGGGTGGATGGGTGGGAGGGAGGGTGGGAGGGTGGATGGATGGGTGGGAGGGTGGGTGGATGGGTGGGAGGGAGGGTGGGAGGGTGGGTGGATGGGTGGGAGGGAGGGTGGGAGGGAGGGTGGGAGGGAGGGTGGATGGGTGGGAGGGTGGGTGGATGGATGGGTGGGAGGGAGGGTGGGTGGATGGATGGGTGGGAGGGAGGGTGGGAGGGTGGGTGGATGGGTGGGAGGGAGGGTGGATGGGTGGGTGGGAGGGAGGGTGGATGGGTGGGAGGGAGGGTGGGTGGATGGGTGGGAGGGAGGGTGGGAGGGTGGGTGGAGGGGTGGGAGGGAGGGAGGGTGGGTGGATGGGTGGGAGGGAGGGTGGGTGGATGGGTGGGAGGGAGGGTGGGTGGATGGGTGGGAGGGTGGATGGGTGGGAGGGAGGGTGGGTGGGTGGATGGGTGGGAGGGAGGGTGGGTGGATGGGTGGGAGGGAGGGTGGGTGGATGGGTGGGAGGGAGTGTGGGTGGATGGGTGGGAGGGTGGGTGGATGGGTGGGAGGATGGGTGGGAGGGAGGGTGGGTGGATGGGTGGGAGGGAGGGTGGATGGGTGGGAGGGTGGGTGGGTGTATGGATGGATGGATGAATGGATGGGTGGATAGATAGATACATATATAAATAAATAAAATGACAAATTTCATGACTTACTTCAGTGAAAATAAACCTGATTCTGTCACAACGCACCATTATTGTAGGCTTAGTCCAGAGAGTGGCATTGCTCCATGAAACTCCCACAATGCAGCCTGCTCCAGTACTGTTACTGCAGTGTGCTACACCAAGAGGGACCATGTAGCACAGCTCCACGGCTATTACTGTACAACGTGATGTTCCTCTGGGGCTGTTTACACATCAACATTGAGCCAGTGCCATAGAGCAATAGCGTGGACGCGGGCTGAACGTGAAAACCAGGGTCAAGGAAAATATGAGCAAATTCAGAAATCTTGTAATGTAAAAATATCCTTTTTACAGAAGCTGCTTGGTTACACAGGTTGAAATTTACTCAAAAATATTTATAGTTTCTTTCTCTATTACTGGATTTCCATATGTGGCAAAAACACACTCGTAGAATTACCGCATGCAATAGCCCATCTGCCATTTCAGTAAGCATTGCAGACACAAAGCTATAATCAGGGTAAGAAGCATGAACAGCAAAATAAATCAATGCTAATTAAAGATTCATTTGCACACTTCATCAAGCTCCACAATATTACAGGGTGCTGAAATCTCAGCATCGTTCACAACCATGGTACCTCACGTCCCAGAGATAAATTAGACCATAGAACATAAGACATAGGAACACAGTTATGCCATTCGGCCCATTGAGTCTGTTCTGCCAATCTATTATGTTTGATTTATTATTCCCCCCTCAACCACATTCTCCTGCCCTTTGCTTGTAAACTTTGATGTCCTTACTGATCAAGAACCCATCAACCTCTGCTTTATATATTCATGATGACTTGGCCTCCACAGCTGTCTGCGGCAATGAATTCCATAGATTCACTATATTCTGGCTAAAGAAATTCCTCCTCATCTCTGTTCTAAAGAGTTATCCTTCTATTCTGTGCCCTCAGGTCCTAGATTCCCCCAATATAGGAAACATCCTCTCCACATCCACTCTACCCAGGCATTTCAATATTCGATAGGTTTCAATAAGATGCCCCCACCTCATTATTCTAAAATCCAGAGAATACAAGCCCATAGTCATCAAACGCTCCTCATATGTTAACCCTTTCATTCCTGAGATAATTCTCGTGAACCTCCTCCAGACCCTCTCCAATGCCAGCACATCAAATTGATGGCTGCAAACATGTCTACTATTTGCTGGCAAGGTTTCATGTTTCCATTGACGAGGAATCTTCTTAGACGTTCTGTACCTTGATTAAACTACACAAGCAGTATTGCTTTGTACTGCTGCCACAAAACAGCACATCTCATGATATTTGTAAGTGATAATAAAACCGATTCTGATTCAACCAGTTTTACCCCTTGGTGAAAGAAAGGCCACGTGACCTGAATGCCTAAAGCTGGGATTGACAACTGGCCTTAGCCACGGTTTACAAGGAGTTTTAGCAACTTAAACGGAATGCGACAGGATGAATGACCTACATTTATACACCTTCTTCAGGGCACCTCAAACACCTTTACAACCAATGAGATACTTAGCAGAAAATAAGGAACATACACTGGCAGCCAACTAGCATGCTGCCAACTCCCTTAAAGAGTGAAGTGATAATCACCTCCTTCCTGGTGTACCTCCTCCTTCCCTTTCTCCCATGTCCTCTGCTATCAGATTCCTTCTTCTTCAGCCCTTTATCATTTCCACCTATCACTACCCAGTTTCTCACTTCATTCCCCCCTCTCCCACCCACCTACCTTCCCCCTCACCTGGTCTCATTTATCGCCTCCAAGCTTGAACTCCTTCCCCTCCCCCCACCTTCTTATTCATGCTTCTGTCACCTTCCTCCTCCCGCCCACCTTCCTTTCCATTCCCAATGAGGGGTCTCAGTCCAAAATGTTGACTGTTTATTCTCCTCCAGAGATGCCACCTGACCCACTGAGCTCCTCCAATACTTTGTGTGTGTGTTGGTCTGGATTTTCAGCATCTGCAGAATCTCTACAGGAATTCTCCCTCCTGTAGTGCATTGGAAACATGGAGTACCATCGTCTAAGTCCTGCAGGAGGAGTCAAGGCCCGTTGCAGTAAACACCCTGCTCATTGAGAGCCACTCCTCCATAGAAGGCGGTGTTTGGCCCAAGTAAGAACCATTGCACCCCCCCCCACCAGCCGCCATTTTGATGATGTCATCACAGGGCTGGGAGAGCTTACACCTAGCGAGCAGAAAACACGCGCTCTCTTTTTGCTCTCGGGTCACCAGTGCCATGGAAACAGTAAACAATGCAGATATGCTGCAGTAAAGAGGGCCCGAGCGCACATTTTAGATAAGTGTTAGCCACAGTGTGCGTGTTTAGTGTATGTTTTGTCCTGCCATTTTGGGCACTCAGTTTAGACAGGTATTTGTAGCTTGAAGGGATTACTGAATGCTTAGCGTCTGTCTTGTCCTCCAAATAGTGAACCTACTTACCGGTAGTGAGAGTCTTCTGTCCCCACTCACCCGATTTCACACAACAAGTTACAAAAGTGGGTAACAAAATGCCAGAGCTGCTCACTTACTCTCTCATTAATGCTTCATTACAATTGCTCTGGCCCTAACAAGAGAGTATTGAATTCCAGGAAGGGATTGGCTGAGATTTATACAACGCTGAAAAGAAGCCAAAGGCAGGATTATGCTCGTTTTGTTAATTAAGTGGAAGAAACAGTTAATTGACCTTGAGCTGATGTTTGTCGATGATATCTGAGGAACAGAGAGAAATTCGGGAAAATATTGATTTACATTAATGGTTGTGTTGGTTGTCAAAGCAAAGCATGCATTTCAGTTCATGTTTCAATGTACAGTGCCTATAAAAAGTATTTACTCCTCGTGGAAGTTTTCAGGTTTTATTGTTTTACAACACTGAATCAATTTGGCTTTTTTTGACACTGATCAACAGAAAAAGATTCCTTTGTGTCAAAGTGAAAACAGATCTCTGCAAAGTGATCTAAATTAATGACAAATATAAAACACAAAATAGTTGATTGCATAAGTATTCACCCCCTTTAGTGTGACCCACCAAATCATCACTGGTGCAGCCAATTGGTTTTAGAGGTCACAGAATTAGTTAAATGGAGATCACATGTGTGCAGTCAAAGTGTTTCAATTGATTGTAGTAAAAATAAACCTGTATCTGGAAGGTCCTACAGTTGGTGAGTCAGTATCCTGGCAAAAACTACACTATGAAAACAAAAGAACACTCCAAGCATGAAAAGGTTATTGCAAAGCACAAGTCAGGAGATGGATAATAGAAAATTTAAAGTCACTGAATACCCCTTTGAGTACAGTTATGTCAATCATCAAGAAATGGAAAGAATATGGCACAGCTGTAAATCTGCCCAGAGCAGGCCGTCCTCAAAAGCTGAGTGTCCGTGCAAGAAGGGGACGCCACCAAGAGACCTATGACAACTCTGGAGGAGTTAAAAGCTTCAGTGGCTGAGGTGGGAGAGACTGCACATACAACAACTGTTGTCCGGGTGCTTCACCAGTCGCAGATTTGTGAGAGGGTAGCAAAGGGAAAGCCACTGCTGGAAAAAAAGACTCACATGACGTCTTGGCTAGAATTTGCCAGAAGGCATGTAGGAGAGTCTGAAGTCAGCTGGAAGAAGTTTTTATGGTCTGATGAAACCAAAAATAAGCTTTTTGTGCATCAGACTAAATGCTATGTTTGCTGTAAGCCAAACACCTCTCATCATCAAATACGCACCACCCCTACGGTGAAGCATGGAGGTGGCTGCATCACGCTGTGGGGATGCTTCACTGCAGCAGGCCCTGGAAGGCTTGTGAAGGTAAAGGGTAAAATGAATGTAGCAAAATACAGGGAAATCCTGGAGGAAAACCTGATGCAGTCTGCAAGAGAACTGCAACTTGGGAAAAGATTTGTTTTCCACCAGGACAATGACTCCAAGCATAAAGCCAAAGCTATACAGGAATGGATTAAAAACAACAAGGTTAATGTCCTGCAGTGGCCAAGTCAGAGACCAGACCTCAATCCAATTGAGAATTTGTGGTTAGACTTGAAAAAGGGCTGTTCACTTGTGATCCTCATGCAATCTGACAGACCTTGAGCAGTTTTGTAAAGAATGGGGACAAATTGCAGTGTCCAGATGTGCAAAGCTGACAGAGACCTATCCACATAGACTCAAGGCTGTAATTGCTGCCAAAGGTGCATCTACGAAATATTGACTTGAAGGGGATAGGTAATTATGCAATCAATTACTTTGTGTTTAATAATTGTTATACATTTCGACCAATATGTAGAAATGCTGCCCAGAAACTGTCTCAGCACAAACCACAGTGAAGGAGAGCAATTGTCAAAGCCAGTGGGTAAATGGATCTGCCCTGGTAGTGCATTCAAACTGCACTTGATGGCCCGTTTATATTTCTGGGTCTGTTCAGTGAGATGGGACAATGGGTGCAAGTACTGGGGTGGAGGCAGGGCAGTCAGCTGCAACTTCAGCACATAACCAAGAGGCAGATATTGCAAAGCTGGAGAGGCAAAGAAGAAAATGGTGGCCGGTATGAACAACAGATTTCAACTGCATGGAGGAGATGTTTGAGACAGACAGGTCATGGACAGAGGTATACAAAATAAGCAGTTCACATTAATTACCTGCAAGTGAGTTGGGAACTGGGGAACCAAGAAAATAGTCACAAGAATCAGTGAGAGAAGAGGACCAAGTTGTTTTGATCTACGAGATACCACTGAGGCTTTTAGAAAGACAGGTGAATACGCAGGGAATGAAGGAATATGGATCATATGTGAGCAGAAGAGAGTTGGTTTAACTCAGCAAGATGTTTGACGCAGACATAGCGGGCTAACAACCTGTTCCTGTGCTGCACTGTTCTATGGTCTAAGATGCTGTACCATTGACTGCATAGTCTAATAGCTGGTGGGAGCTGATCGGATGGCATCTCTCAATGGGGAAATGGACATATTTTTGAAAGAAACCCTTACAGCATTCCAGGGAAACAGCAGGGAAAGATAGGCCTGTATATCCACAATGGGCCAAATGGCCTCATGCCATAGGTAATGGTACCATATGGCAGGGCAAGGGAGTTAAATGCAGACAAACTCCTAACCTGGTCTAATTAATGATTTAGTCAGTTAAGTTCCCATTTAGTTACAGAGGAATGTTCCTGTACTAATAGTTTTTCTGTGCCCAAGTGGTTTGATTATCATTATTAATGAAAAAGAAATCAGCCATCAAGGAAAAAAATGCTTCATGACTCTCGGGTAAGTGGTTATTGCTCTGATAATTAAAAACACGGGAAAATAATTGCTGAGCAGCTATAACGTAGGCTTGTTTCAATCACTGGAGGAAAGGGAAACACTATTTTTCTTCTCCACTGCACCAGTTTACAATGAGTGCTCTCCACCTGCTTTGTGGAAATACCAGAATGTAACCCAGCACCTAGCATTGGTACCCAGGGCCTCACACGTCCAGTGACCACGTTTTCAGGGCCTCCTGAA
This sequence comes from Mobula hypostoma, assembly GCF_963921235.1. Taxonomy (NCBI): domain Eukaryota; kingdom Metazoa; phylum Chordata; class Chondrichthyes; order Myliobatiformes; family Myliobatidae; genus Mobula; species Mobula hypostoma. The sequence continues at coordinate 14,249,943 of NC_086104.1, forward strand.
CCTAATAAAATGGCCACTGAGTGTACGCTCTTGGTCTTCTGCTGCTGTAGCCCATCCACTTCAAGGTTTGGCATGTTGTGCATTCAGAGATGCTCTTCTGCACACCATTGTTGTTAAGCATTGTTATTGTCACCTTCCTGCCAGGTTGAATCAGTCTGGTCAATCTCCCCTGACCTTCCTCATTAACAAGATGTTTTCCACCCACAGATCTGCGGCTTACTGGATTTTTTTTTTGTTTCTAGCACCATTTTCCATAAACACTATAGAGATCAGCAGTTTCTGAGATACTCAAACCAGCCTGTCTGGCACCAGCAATCATTCCAGGGTCAAAGTCACGTTAGATCACATTTCTTCCCCATTCTGATGTTTGGTCTGAACAACAACTGAACCTCGTGACCATGTCTGCATGCTTTTATTCACTGAGTTGCTGCTGCCTGATTGGATGATTAGAAATCTGCATTAGCGAGCAAGTGTACAGGTGTACCTAATAAATTGGCCATTGATTGTAGAGTCACACAGCACAGAATCAGGCCCTTTGGTCCATCTCATCCATGGTGACAAGATGCCAATCTAAACTAGTCCCATTTACTCACATTTGTCCCATGTCCCTCCAAGGCAGGGGTTCCCAAACTTTTTTATGCCATGGACCAATACCATGAAGCAAATGTTCTGTGCACCCCAGGCTGGGAACCCCTGCTCCAAACCTTTCCCATCTATGCACTTACAAAGGTCTCAGAATATTGTATCTCAGTTTTCTCTGCTTTATTGCGTCAACCCATTTCATAGATGACCTCCATTACACTGCAATCCATCATCCCATTGTCCGTCAGCTTGCTTCTGACGAAAGAGCATCAGCTTGAAACACTTGTTCACCTCTCCACAGATGCAGCTTGAGCACTGAGAGCATTTCCAGCATTTTCTGTTTTCATCCTGCTTTGGTCTGGATCAAGTTCAAACCCAGCTTTTAAAAATAAAAATGACTATGCTTAACACAAAGATTAATCTAATTCCTCCATTACAATTTGAATTTTCTGTTCATGAAGCACTTTCTCTGATGGGCTGATTTCCTTTTCAGTAAAAATGCTATCAAACTACTTGGGCAGAGGAAAACTATTAGTTCAGAAACAGTCCTTAGTAACTGAACGGAATCAAAACTGACAAAATCATTGATCGGAGTGACTGTATTTCAGTCCCTTGCCCTGCTATATGGTTATCATGCAACTTAGAACTGCAGTGGCACACTTAGTAGAGCTACTGCCTCACACGTCCAGTGAGCTGGGCTCGATCCTGACATCCAGTGCTCTGTGCGGAGTTTTCACGCTCCCCCGTGACCGTATGGGTTTCACCCAGGTGCCTCGGTTTGCTCCCGACATGACATGAGAGTCGTGGCCTAATCAGATTTATTATCACCGAGATATGTCGTCAAATTTGTTGGTTTTGGCAGTACAGTGCAAGACATAAACATTAGTTACAGTAAAAAAGAAAAATAAATACAGTACAAAAGAGGCAGGGTTCATGGGTTCCACAACCGTTCAGAAATCAGTTGGGAGGAAAAGCTATTCCAAAAATTGTTGAGTGTGTGGCTTCAGGCTCTGGTGTAGAAATGAGAAAACGGCATGTCCCAGATAGTCAAGTCCTTAATGATGGATGCCAGCTTCTTTAGGAACCACCTTTTGAAGATATCCTCGATGGTGGGGAGGCTTGTGCCTGTGATGGAGCCGGCTGATTCCACATCCCTCTGCATCTTCTTTTGACCCTGAGCATTAAAGCCTTCATACCAGGCAGTGACGCAGCCATGGTGCATCTGTAGAAATTTGCTGGACTCTGGTGACATACCAAATCTTTTCAAACTCCTACAGAAATATAGTGGCTAGAGGGCCTTCCTCATGATCGCAACAATGTTTGGCTCAGGGTAGATCCTTTGAGATGCTGATGCCCAGGAACTTGAAGCTGTTCACCCTTTTCACTGCTGGCCCCTCAATGAGGACTGGTGCATGTTCTGCCAACTTCCCCTTCCTGAAGTCCTTAGTCCCAAAGTCTCGGTCTTATTGACGTTGGGTGCAAGATTGTTGTTGTGACACTACTCAGCCAGCTGATATTATCTAATCAATCTAAACTGCCCCTAATGCATGTGAGTGGAGGAATCAGGGGTGGACAGAGAATGCAGAAGGATAAGAAATTGATCCGTATACAATTAATGTAAATAAGTATTTGATGGTCAGCACAGAAAGGCTAGTTTCCCTGTGTATGACTCTGACTAACTCTGCGGGGCCAAGCACAAGAAAATGGGGCTAGCTCGGTGAAAACCACACCTGAAACTGTGGACCTGGAATGGAAAATCCTAGGTTCAATCCCCAGTCAAATGAGTTCAAATACGATAGATTGGGAGTTCCCAACCTTTTATGCCATGGACCAACGCCATTAAGCAAGGGGTCCGTGCACTCTGGCTCTGGATGGAGGCAATGTCTGTGCTCTACAAATGAACTGGTCACTGGCGGAAACAAGCTTCTTTTTCTTGCTAACCAGTGACATCTATTGGACAACTGATGAATAATCATTCAATGAGGAAGACGTGGAAGAGGATGATGATTGGTGAACCCCATCGTCAATTGGGGGACAGCTTTGTTGAGCACCTCTGCTCCATTCGCCAAACGCTGAACTTCCCAGTGGCTAATCATTTAATTCCTTTTCACATACCCATTCCGACATGTCAGTCCACGGCCTCCTCTTGTGCATGATGAGGCCATTCTCAGGTGGAAGAGCAACCCCTTGTATTCCAATCACAAACAAGAGAAAGTCTGCAGATGCTGGAAATCCAAGCAACATACATAAAAAGCTAGAGGATCTCAGCAGTCCAGGCTGCATCTATGGAAAAGAGTACGGTCGACGTTTCAGGTCAAGACTCTACATCAGGACTGGTGGAAGAAAGAACATATTCCATCTGTGTGGTCTCCAGCCTGATGGCATGAATAATAATTTTTCCTTCTGGTAATTTTTTTCCTCCCCTTTCCACTCTGGCCTTTTACCCCTTCTTACCTGCCTATCTCCATCTGGTGCCCCTCCTCCTTCCCTTTCTCCACATTCCTCACTTTTCAGATTCCACCTTCTCCAGCCCTTTACCTGTCCCACCCACCTGGCTTCACCTATCACCTTCTACAATCCTCCTTCCCCTCTCCCCATCTTTTTATTCTAACATCTTCCCCCTTCCTTCTCAGTCCTGAAGAAGAGTCTCGGCTAGAAACGTCGACTGTTCATTCGTTTCCACAGATGCTGCCTGTCTTGCTGAGATCCTCCAGCATTTTTATGTGGGATGCTTTGGATTTCCAGCACCTGAAGAATTTCTTGTGTAGAGGGTGATGAAGTCCTGATGAAGGCTCTTGGCCCACAACCCTTTATTCTTTTCCATAGGTGCTGAGTTCCTCCAGCATTTTATGTGGATTTCTTGCAGAATCTCTTGTGGTTAGGATTTGACTATAATGTGTGAGGCAGACCGATAGCATGGTATACACCACAATTGAAATTCCCTTTGGGGAATGAAAAGCACCAGGCTGCATTTTAATGAAACTTCTATCAGCAATATTTCACTGTGTAGTTTCCAAAGCTTCAATTTGCATACAGTAAATTCAGTAGCCGTTCTCTCCGTGTCATCTGCATCTCTGAGACAAATGTTCACCTCCAAGTTGGAATTTTGTGGGTTCAAGTCCCCACCCACCAATTTAAGCATGCACATCTTAGCTGATATTCCAGTACACAAGTGAGTTTGGAGTGCTGGTTCTCTGATCAGAATCAGAATCCTTTATTATCGCCAAGTACGTGGACACATACAGGGAATTTGATGCTGGTTTTCCTGAGCTCTCGCTGTACAGAATGATGAGAAACAAGTGAGTGTTAAAAATCACTCAGCACTATATCCAAGCAGCAGGGGTCTTACCCTGCTACTTTAGGTAACATTTAACCTTCAATCAAAATTTTGACTGTATTTGCGGAAACTTAGTGCATGAAAAAATGGGTGACTATTTCTTTCATTTCAATACTCGTACCCTTCAAGAATACTTCACTTTAGGTTTTTCCGATCAAGGTCTGAAAGGCACCATGCATTTAATGTTCTTTTTTCCTCCTTTCTCTTTTTCCCTCCATGTCTCTTTCTCCCTCTTCTGTTCTTTATAATCATCACCCGCCAACAGACCGAACATCCAATTAGGTGTGGTTGATGGAGGGTTGTTGGTGGAACCAGGAGACTTGATTTTAACTACCAGTGAGCTGAGCTAAGGGTGAAAAGTGAAATGTTTCAGGGGAATCTGAGGGTGACCTTCCTCATTCAGAGAGTGTGGAACGAGTTGCCTGCAGAAGTAGGTTCGAGTTCAACGTTAAAGAGAAGTTTGGATAAGTACGTGGATGACAGGGGTAGGGAGGGCCGTGGTCCGATTGCTGTTCAGTGGGACGCCGTAGAATAATTGCTCGGCACAAACTAGATGGGATAAATGGCCTGTTACTGTGCTGTCGTGCTCCATGAGTCACTGGTTATTTTCCAGCAGGGTCATTGCATCAGGTTTAAAAACCCGAGTTTTGGGCGATTTAAGTGCTGAGCCAGATTGAAAAGGTCAGGGTGTCGGGGCTGCAGGTGAGGAATGGGGTCGGGCCAGTTCTCCGTGACGTTTACTCTGCTCTGCACTACACTGAAGCTGAGGCTGTGGCCTGCTCGGGGCCTCATGTCTGCGGGTTCTGCCATGTTTACTCCACAGAGGCCGAGACTCTGGCTGCCCTGGGCTTCGTGTCTGTGGACTCGCTTTTATTCTAAATGCCATTGGCTTACTTACATTGTTTGCACAATTTGTTTTTTCCTGCATATTGAGTGTTTGTTGATCTTTTTTAATGGGTTCTTTTGGGTTTCTTTGTTTTGTCGCTGTCAGCAAGGAGACAAATCTCAAGGCTGTATAATGTATACATACTTCTATAATAAATATACTTTGAACTAGCAGGCTCCTAAATGGGCTGCAGTGATGACTGGCTCATGGCTGTGGACTCTCTTTTGTGAACTTCAGTTCTGAACGTTAGTTGCTTACTGTTACTGTTTGAACAATTTGTTTTTTTTTCTGCACGCTGGGTGTTTGACAGTCTTTTTTTTAATGGATTCTATTGAATTTGTATTGTGACTGCCTGTAAGGAAACAAATCTCAAAGTTATATATAGTAAGCATACTTTGATAATAAATGAATTTTGAACTTTGGAGGTGCTGTCTAATGTTCCTGATAAATCTGTGCCAAGTTCCAGGATTCCCCTTGAATGCAAATTGGAGAGCGTCACAAAATACAAATCTCCCTAGAAGTGCTACACTGGCAAATACCTTACAAGCAATGCAGCATGCCTGGCAGCCACAATGAAGGGCCTCCATCGATGGCAGTAACCAGATGAAATTCATTTGAGGCTGGAAGATGGTGGGAACATCTTGGCCTTGTTCCAAAACTTTTCCCGAATTCGAGAATCAAAAACAGCATATCTGGCTTGTGGATCTCTTTTTTACAAAAAAAAATCACAATTTTGTGCAAGTATTTGGCTTGGCAGGAATTAGGTCGTTTCTGTATGCTGATTGATGAAATCACGAAATAGTTTTCCAGGCAAAGTAATATGAGTTCAGCCAGTGTTCTGGAGGAGCTGAAGTGAAGCCTCATCAAGTTATAGTCACTACTGTCCCGATAGCTGTGGCACACCACTAGTCACAGGCCTCCAATCAGAGAGGCTCCTCCTGCAAAGCCCATGTCAAATCCAATTTACTACCCCATCATGAATGCAAAGCAACTGAAACTTCTTGACTATTTTCTCATGAAGAATCTTGTCAAAGGCCTCGCTAAAGTCCATGTAGACCAGGGGTCCCCAACCTTTTTCGCACTGCAGACCGGTTTCATATTGACAATATTCTTGCGGACCGGCCGACCGGGAGGCGGGGGGTGGTGGTGGTAGGGTTGCCAACGAACAAGAGTAGCAGGCAAATACGCTGGGTTTACCCCGAGAAAGACTACAATGACAACGAAGCCTTGCGCGGGCACCTGTGGGCATGCGTGTACGATTTTTTTTCTACAAATCTTTTTTGGTGATTCTGTTCGGGGGGGGAGAGGGGTGTTAATCACGACCAGAATATCGGTGATAAGTGGCTAATACACTCAATTTCCTTTCTAAAAGGGGTAATCTAACAAATTTAATATTAAACACACAGCGCATATTTTCCTTGCATGAATATAGTGATAAGTCAATTATCAGGGGAGGACAGGGGAGCTTGAAGTAAGTGTTGAACGAACTTCCAGTAGAAGTGGTTGAGACAGGTATGATATTATCATTTAAAGTTAAATTGGACAGCTATATGGACAGGAAAGGAATGGAGGGTTATGGGCTGAGTGCAGGTCGGTGGGACTAGGTGAGAGTAAGAGTTCGGCATGGTCCAGAAGGGCCAAGATGGCCTGTTTCCATGCTGCAATTGTTATATGGTCACTTATATATAAGTCATTTATAAGTCAATAGCATCATAACATTTTAAGTTACAGCTGGATATTAAACACACAGCACATATTTTCCCCCTATGAACATATAAAATCATTGCAACACATCAATATCACTGAATCAGTGGGAGACCTGGGCTTGTTTTCCTGCAACAACATGGTCCTATCGAAGGGTGATGGGGGACAGCGACAGTCGAACAGGGTTCCTTATGTCCAGTCCATTCCGCAATTTTGTTGCATTCATTGCAGAGATATGTTGGAAATGGAAGCAACATTTTCAGTGCTTTCGTGGCTATCTCAGGTTATTTAGCCTTGACTTTGATCCGGAATGCCGGCAGAGATGTTATGTCAAACATACTTTCCAGCCCGCCGTCATTTGCAAGCTCGAAGAGTTGATCTCCTTCCCGCGCCGACGTGGATGATGCGCGGGTAATGACCTCGCATGCGTAATGGCTCAACAGTGGGCGTGACAGGGAACGAGGAGAGGTGCAGCTGACTCATATCGCCAAATTATATCGCTTCCTCGCAGTCCGGTAGCGCATGCTTTGCGGCCCGGTGTTTGGGGACCACTGATGTAGACAACATCTACTGCTTTTCCTTCCCGGTAACTGCTTCAGAAAAAGTCTATAAGATTGGTTATCTACGATCTAGCATGCACAAAGCTACATTGACTGTCCCTAATCAATTTCCAGTCTATCCAAATACTTACCTGTCCTCAGAGGCCAGTTCTGGTCAAAGAGGAGTTAGCTCCAGCGTCATTCAGCATCAATAACACAGATTATTGGGACCCTATCACCTTGTTGTTCGTGGAGGCTGCCGTGCTCAACTTCAGAATCAGAATCAGGTTTATTATCACTGGCATGTGATGTGAAATTTGTTAACTTAGCAGCAGCAGTTCAATGCAATGCATGATCAAGCAGAGAAAAGAAATAATGATAAATAAAATAAAAATAATAATAATAAATAAGCAAGTAAATCAATTACGTATATTGAATAGATTTTTAAAAATGTGCAAAAACAGAAATACTATATATATTAAAAAAAAATGAGGTAGTGTCCAAAGATTCAATGTCCATATAGGAATCCGATGGCAGAGGGGAAGAAGTTGTTCCTGAATCGCTGAGTGTGTGCCTTCAGGCTTCTGTACCTCCTACCCGATGGTAACAGTGAGAAAAGAGCATGCCCTGGGTGCTGGAGGTCCTTAATAATGGACACTGCCTTTCTGAGACACCGCTCCCTAAAGATGTCCTGCTTGCTTCTGCATTTTCTTCAATTACAACAGCAACTGACTTGATGTCCTGAGGTTGCGAAAGGTTTTGCATAAAACATGTCCTTTTATCTTTGAGAAACACTTGGGTTGTTCAAAATTAGATTGTGGCTGAGAATTGGAAGGATTAGCAGACTCCCTCATGTGATCAATGCCACGGATTGAGGCCTGAGTGTCAAATCACAAGGCAAGAATTTGAGGCTCGTTGACTGGAGCCAAATCTGCAGATCTCTGCGAGTCCGATGGGGACGTCACAGGCTGGTGCCTGCCGGCCCAAGACCACGTCCACTAGAGGCTTGAGGTCGGTTAAGTGACTGTGTCTGTGTGTGGATGGGAGGGACGAATGGGGCTGGTTCTGCTGTTGCTATTTTGTTATTTGCTGTGTTCGGTGTTGTTCTGCTGAGCATTGCAGGCATGCTGTGTTGATGGAAGGTGTGGCGACACTTGCGGGCTGCCTCCAGCATACCCTCGGGTGCGTTGCTTGTTAACGCAAATGATGCATTTCACTGTATGCTTCAATGTAGACGTGATAAATAAACTTGAATCTTGAATTGTGGTGAGATGGTCATCTTATTTCAGACATTCAAATTATCCAAGGAAATATATCCAAGGGAGGGAGGAGAAGAAGGCGGCGCGACGCAGCGCGCGTGGCCGTTCCAAATTATATCGATATGTGTAACTAGGGGGCCGTGCACAATCCGGATTTGATGGGGACAGCCGTGAGAAGCACAGAGGAACATCTGGAGTAACTTCTGCAATGCCTGCTTCACTGCCGTTGCTACTGTGCGATCGAGAATCTCCGGAGACGAAGGCCCCAAATTCTCGGCTTTGCGTATCGCCTGGTGCCAGGGTCGAGGCACTTGGCAGAGATGGTGCTCGGTGTCGAAGAGGAGGTCAGAGGCTCGGAGTTTTTCGGACAGACTCGGAGTCGGACTGTGGTCGGATGCTTCCAGGATGCTGCACCGGCAAGTTGGCGGCGCTGGAGGTTCACCGTCTGCGTGAGATAATGGGACTTTCAAGAGACTCTGTGACTTTTACTGTGCCATGGTCTGTTCTTACTAAATTACAGTATTGCTTTACACTGTTGTAACTATATGTTATAATTATGTGGTTTTTGTTAGTTTTTAAATCAGTTTGTCATGTGTTTTCGTGATAATCATTCTGGAAAAACATTTTATCATTTCTTAATGCATGCATTACTAAATGACAATAAAAGGGGACTGCGTGTCCTCATAATCATAATCATATCCGTGAGGGGCCTGATTCTAATCACCAAATATGATAGACATTGTTGCCCAAATGGCAGGTCCAATATAGATGAGTGACAGTTATCCACACTGATCCTCACTAACCACTTCTCAGGCTATCATCTCGCAGTTAACAACACACCAAGGGCTCTTGCAAAGGTTCCGGGGGTGGGGGTTTCCTGCCATAACAACCTTCTCAGAACCACATCACACCTTGCGCGAAAAGAGAATCTTCTCAAACCTCCTGTCGTCCTCCCACTAATTCAAAGTTCAAAGTAAATCTATTATCAGAGTAACGATGTGTCACCATATACAACCCTGAGATTCATTTTCTTGCGGGCATTCACAGTAAAGCAAAGGAATACAATAGAGTTAATGAAACACTGCACACAAAGATTGGCCAACAACCTGTGTGAATAGGTAAATAATATTGAGAACATTAGCCGGACTGTCCCTGAAAATGACTCCATAGGTTATGGAATCAGCTCAGTGTTGAACACAGAATATAGAAAATCTACAGCACATTACAGGCCCTTTGGCTCACAATGTTGTACCGACCATGTAACCTGTTGAGATGAGTGAAGTTGTCCACGCTGGTTCAGGAGCGTGATGGCTGAGGGGTAATAACTGTTCCTGAACCTAGTGATATAGGATATAAGGCTCCTGTACCTCGTCCCTAACGCCAGCAGCAAGATGAGAGCGTGGTCTGGATGGCGGGGTTCCTTTCCAACGGATGCTGCCTTCTTGTGGTGACACTCCTCGTAGGTGTGCTCAAAGGTGCGGAGAGCTTTCTTCAGTGAAAAACTGGGCTGTGCCACCTTTTTTTTTTGTCAGATTATCCGTTCTTGGTAATTCCTTTAAATCAATGGTCTCTGGCTAAGAGAAATAGGTCCTTCCCACCACACTACAAAGCAAGTAATTTTTCCCGATGAAGGGTCTCAGCCGGAAACATTGACGGTTCAATCCCTCCTTCCGTCGATGCTGCCTGACCTGCTGAGATCCTCCAGCATTTTGTGTTGCAAGTAATATTTCCAGCCCTGGCTACTATCACTCGAGCAACCACATCCTCTTTGTAATGCGGCGAATAGAAACATAGAAAATAGGTGCAGGAGTAGGCCATTCGGCCCTTCGAGCCTGCACCGCCATTCAGTACGATCATGGCTGATCATCCAACTCAGAACCCTGCACCAGCCTTCCCCACATACCCCCTGATCCCTTTAGCCACAAGGGCCATATCTAACTCCCTCTTAAATATAGCCAATGAACTGGCCTCAAATGTTTCCTGTGGCAGAGAATTCCACAGATTCACCACTCTCTGTGTGAAGAAGTTTTTCCTCATCTCGGTCCTAAAAGGCTTCCCCTTTATCCTCAAACTGTGACCCCTTGTTCTGGATTTCCCCAACATTGAGAACAATCTTCCTGCATCTAGCCTGTCCAATCCCTTTAGGATTTTATATGTTTCAACAAGATCCCCCCTCAATCTTCTAAATTCCAACGAGTATAAGCCTAGTCGATCCAGTCTTTCATCATATGAAAGTCTTGCCATCCCAGGAATCAATCTGGTGAACCTTCTTTGTACTCCCTCTATGGCAAGGATGTCTTTCCTTGGATTAGGGGACCAAAACTACACCCCAGGTGTGGTCTCACCAAGGCCTTGTACAACTGTAGTAGTACCTCCCTGCTCCTGTACTCGAATCCTCTTGCTATGAATGCCAGCATACCGTTCGCCTTTTTCACCGCCTGCTGTACCTGCATGCCCACTTTCAATGACTGGTGTATAATGACACCCAGGTCTCGTTGCACCTCCCCTTTTCCTAATCGGCTACCATTCAGATAATAATCTGTTTTCCTGTTTTTGCCACCAAAGTGGATAACTTCACATTTATCCACATTAAATTGCATCTGCCATGAATTTGCCCACTCACCTAACCTATCCAAGTCACCCTGCATCCTCTTTGCATCCTCCTCACAGCTAACACTGCCGCCCAGCTTTGTGTCATCCGCAAACTTGGAGATGCTGCATTTAATTCCCTCATCTAAGTCATTAATATATATTGGAAACAACTGGGGTCCCAGCACTGAGCCTTGCGGTACCCCACTAGTCACTGCCTGCCATTTTGAAAAGGTCCCGTTTATTCCCACTCTTTGCTTCCTGTCTGCCAACCAATTCTCTATCCACATCAACACCTTACCCCCAATACCGTGTGCTTTAAGTTTGCACACTAATCTCCTGTGTGGGACCTTGTTAAAAGCCTTTTGAAAATCCAAATATACCACATCCACTGGTTCTCCCCTATCCACTCTACTAGCTACATCCTCAAAAAATTCTATGAGATTCGTCAGACATGATTTTCCTTTCACAAATCCATGCTGACTTTGTCCGATGATTTCACCGCTTTCCAAATGTGCTGTTATCGCATCTTTGATAACTGACTCTAGCATTTTCCCCACCACCGATGTCAGGCTAACCGGTCTATAATTCCCCGGTTTCTCTCTCCCTCCTTTTTTAAAAAGTGGGGTTACATTAGCCACCCTCCAATCCTCAGGAACTAGTCCAGAATCTAAAGAGTTTTGGAAAATTATCACTAATACATCCACTATTTCTTGGGCTACTTCCTTAAGCACTCTGGGATGCAGACCATCTGGCCCTGGGAATTTATCTGCCTTTAATCCCTTCAATTTACCTAACACCACTTCCCCACTAACATGTATTTCGCTCAGTTCCTCCATCTCACTGGACCCACTATCCCCTACTATTTCCGGAAGATTATTTATGTCCTCCTTAGTGAAGACAGAACCAAAGTAGTTATTCAATTGGTCTGCCATGTCCTTGCTCCCCATAATCAATTCACCTGTTTCTGTCTGTAGGGGACCTACATTTGTCTTAACCAATCTTTTTCTTTTCACATATCTATAAAAGCTTTTACAGTCAGTTTTTATGTTCCCTGCCAGTTTTCTCTCATAATCTTTTTTCCCTTTCCTAATTAAGCCCTTTGCCCTCCTCTGCTGGACTCTGAATTTCTCCCAGTCCTCAGGTGAGCTACTTTTTCTGGCTAATTTGTATGCTTCTTCTTTGGAATTGATACTATCCCTAATTTCCCTTGTCAGCCACGGGTACACTACCTTCCTTGATTTATTCTTTTGCCAAACTGGGATGAACAATTGTTGTAGTTCAACCATGCGATCTTCCATGAGAATACATTGGACTGGCGTATTCTAGCACCAGTCAACTTATGCAGATGGTGGTACAGTAGTGTAGTGGTTAGCACAACACTTTACAGTACTAGTGACCCGGGTTCAATTCCCACCGCTGTAAGGAGTTTCTACGTTCTCCCCATGACCGCGTGGGTTTCCTCCGGGTGCTCCGGTTTCCTCCCACAGTCCAAAGACTTACCAGTTGGCAGGTTAAGTTGTCCCATGATTAAATTAAGGTGAGAGGGGCCCAATTCCACACTATATCCCACACTATATCTCAATAAATAAATAAGTAGACTTATGCTTGAATTGTTTTAATACCTAAATGTGGACTCAAAAAGGACACTACACCACAAAGTCATTCCCACATTTACCATGGTATTACACATCACAAAAATAATTCACTAAATTAAGTGATGGACACCTTTTTTGCAAGAACATCACATAGAATGGGATACACATAAAAATGTGGTTTCACATTCCTTCGCCGTGCTGTGCGGATAATTCCCAGACAAAATTCCAGCTTGTAATAATGCCCAGACCACTGAGGAGAGGCACATCTGGAAAGCAGCTTAGACACTCAGCCAACAATTGCAAAACCTAGATCATGGTTCAACCTAATGTTGTCACAACACATCAAATAGATTAGGACTCTCTTTCCTGGAATGTAGAAGATTGAGAAGAGTTGCTGCGTCACTGTCTGGTATGGAGGGGCTACTGCACAGGACCGAAAGAAGCCGCAGAAGGCTGTAAATCTAGTCAGCTCCATCTTGGATACTAGCCTACAAAGTACCCAGGACATCTTCAGGGAGTGGTGTCTCAGAAAGACAGCATCCATTATTAGGGACCTCCCATGCACCCAGGGCATGCCCTTTTCTCACTGTTACAAGTAGGAGATACAGAAGCCTGAAGGCACACACTCAGCGGTTCAGGAACAGCTTCCTCCCCTCTGCCACCCGATTCCTGAATGGACATTGAAGCTTTGGACACTACCTCACTTTTTTTAATATATAGCATTTCTGTTTATGCATATTTTAAAAAATCTGTTCAATATATGTAATTGATTTACTTGTTTATTTATTATTACGCTTTATTTTATCCTTTTTCTCTCTCTGCTAGATTATGTATTGCATTGAACTGCTGCTGCTAAGTTAACAAATTTCATGTCACATGCCGGTGATAATAAACCTGATTCTAATTTGATAGAGGCATACAAAATTAGATAAGGTGTATGCAAGCAGGCTTTTTCTGCTGAGGTTGGTTAGGACTAAACCAGAGGTCATGGGTTAGGGGTGAAAGGTGAGAAGTTTATGGGGAGCATAAAAGGGCCGTGAGAGTATGGAATGAGCTACCAGCACGAGTGCTGCATGTGAGCTCAATTTCAATATTCATGAGAAGTTTAGGCAGGGATATGGATAGTTGAGATATGGAGGGCTATGATCCCAGTTCAAGTCGATGGGAGTAGACAGTTTAAATGGTTTCAGCATGGACTAGATGGGCCGAAGAGCCAGTTTCTGTGCAGTACTTTTCTATGACTTTGTGAGCCTGTGAAGGATCAGCATGAGGACTACGCCTGCACTGTCCCTGTTACTATTGATGGTGAGGATGTGGTGACGATCTACAGGTACCTGGGGTGCACCTGGACGACAGACCTGAGTGGAGCACCAGCACAGTGTACAAGAAGAGCCAGAGTCACCTCTACCTTCAGAGCAGACTGATGTCATTTGGAGTACGCAGGCCTCTCTTTCACCTGTTCCATCGATCTGTTGTCGCCAGTACGATCTTCTACGCGGTGGTGTGGTGGGGCAATGGCATCCACACGGGTGATGCCAGCAGGCTCAAGAAACTGATTAGAAAGGCTGGCTCTGTTATAGGAGTCAAACCGAACACAATGGAGGTTGTGGAAGAACAAAGGACCCCATGGAAAATCCTGGCAATTCTGGACAATATTTCTCACCCTCTGCATGCCACCTTGGCTGAACAGAGGAGCACTTTCAGTAATAGACTAAGACAACTGCACTGCTCCAAAGAGCGCTATATGAGTCATTCTTACCCTCGGCCATTAGGTTCTATAATGAATCAACCTATAGCCGGGGAAGTAATAACCCCTCCTGTTGGACTGTTTGAGGTAACTTACTTCTTATTCTTTCTTACTTCTCTTCAAATATTTGTATATCTGTACTTGTAATGCTACTGTGCCACTGTAATTTCCCTTCAGATCAGTAAGGTATCTACCTATCTATAACATAGCATTTAGCATAATCAATCTGCAGTGCCAGTGATCAATGATTATGGTTCGATTCCCGCCGGTGTCTGTAAAGAATTTGTACATTCAGTTGGTGCAATCAACAATCCTAATACGGATATTATTCTATCATGGGTAACAACTTGGTATGGGAACACCAATGCCTTTGAATAGAAAGTCCTACAAAAGGTCATGGATTTGGCCCAGTACATCACGGGTAAAACCCTCCCAAACATTGAGCACATCTGTATGAAATGCTGTCATAGGAAAGCAGCATTCATCATCAGAGATCCCCACCGCCCTGGTCATCTCTCTTCTCACTGCTGCCATTAGGTAGAAGGTACAAGAGCCTCAGGACTCGCACCACCAGGTTCCAGAGCAGATACTAACCCCTCAACCGTCAGGCTCTTGAACAAAAGGGGTAACTGCACTCACTTGAAATGTTCCTACGAACAATGGTCTCACCTTAAGGACTCTTTATCTCATGTTCTCATCATTTATTGCTATTTATTTATATTTGCACAGCTTGTTGTCTTCTGGGTTCTGGCTGATCTTTCATTCATCCTGTTATAGTTACTATTTTATAGATTTGCTGAGTATGCCTGCAGGAAATGAATCTCAGGGTTGTATATGGTGACATATATGTACCTTACTTTGATAATAAAATTTACTTTGAACATTGAATGTTCTTCCCGTGACCACGTGGGTTTCCTCTGGGTGCTCCGGTTTCTTCCCACATTCCAAAGTCATACCAGATAGGGTTAGCGCATTGTGGGCATGCTACATTGGCACTGAAGGCATGGCGCCACTTGCTGCCTGCCCAGCATAATCCTTCGTGATTTGATTTGGTGCAAAATGATGCATTTCACTGTATCTTTCGATGTACACGTGACAAATAAGGCTAATCTTTATCTCTTAAATCTTAATGGTCAGTGCGTGCAGCTTTGTCAGTGTGTGACATGATGGGCTTTGAATGAAGAGGCAAAAGTATTCTTAGAAAGAAGAACGAGTCAACTTACTGACACAATGGTTCACACTAAATCTTCCCAGCATAACATCACCCAGAAAAATAATGTTCCTTTTATATCACTGCCTCCTTGTCACTAACAGCTGCAAGATAGCAAAAGCCTTACACTCCAGAAGGCTTTCCAAGCCCACTCAGGCAACTAGCTTCTTTGAAAACATTCTTGTTCTCCAGCCATACTGTCACCAACAGTCACGCCAAATTGTTTTCCCAGAGCTCTCCAGGGATCTGCAATCTCTTGTAGTCTGCATAGGGGTTAACAATTTATTTCAAATTGATAGCAGACACCTCTAAGCTGGGAAGTGGAAGCAAGATAATGCCCGCTGAGCCAAGAACCCGGGCAGATTGTGCAACACCTCAGCCAATGGTTAAAGGTACCATGGAATGACTCTACAACACGGGCTTCTTGTCGAGGTGCAACCATGCAACTCGCTAATGCGACAAGGCAACAAGAGCAGCTGTACTAGGCACTCTGAGAATGAAAAACTCTGCACCTTATACCCTGGGTCATCCCAAGCCATTAACTGCCCGACAACCACCCTGGTCAGTCCATAAGACTGTAAGATATAGGAGCAGAATTAGGCCATTTGACCCATCAAGGAAAAACCAGTCCATGCGATTTAATTGGCCACTGGTGTATGTCACTAATGTGTGAGGGAATTCAGGGAATGTGTGAGAACAAAATGGGATTAATGTCGGATTATTGTAAATTGGTGCATGATGGTTTAAAAGATCAATAAAGTGCAAGGATAAGAAATATTTAGAGAGAAAAACTGATAAATTAGTTTATTGTTGTCACACACATACCAAGGCGCAGTGCAAAACCTGTCTTACACAGAATCATAGAGTCAAAGAAAATTACAGCACAAAACTGGCCCATCGGCCCATCTAGTCTGTGCTGAACAATTTAAACTACCTACTCCCATCGACCTGCACCAGGACCATAGCCATCTATGTATCTATCCAAACTTCTCTTAAACATTGAAATCAAGCTCACATGCACCACTTGTGCTGGCAGCTCATTCCACACTCTCACAACTCTCTGAGCGAAGAAGTTTCCCCTTATGTTCCCCTTAAACTTTTCACCTTTCATCCTTAACCATAACCTCTGGTTGTAGTCCCACCCAACCTCAGAGGAAAAAGCCTGCTTGCATTTTCCCTGTCTATATCCCTTAACTTTCTATACCTCTGTCAAATCTCCTCTCATTCTTCTATGTTCTAAAGAATATAGATCAATTCATTAGAGCAGAGCATTGAGGTAGAACAAGGTAAAACAATAGCAGAGTGTAAAGAGTCAGTACACTATGAAGGGTAACAGAGTTGATGAGCAGAGGGATCTTGGGGTTCAAGTTCATATCTCCCTGAAAGTGGTAACACAGGCTGATTGGATGCTTAAGAAAACATATGACATGCTCGCCTTTATTAGTCGAGACACTGAGTTTAAAATTCAGGAAGTTATGTTGCAGCTTTTTAAAACTCCAGTTCGGCTACATCTGGAGTATTGCATACAGTGCTGGACACCTCATTATAGGAAGGGTGTTGAGGCTTTAGACTAGGTGCAGAAGTGGATTTCCAGAACACAGGCTGGATTAGAGGGCACGTGCTACAATGAGAGCTTGGGTTGTTGTCTCCGGAGCAACGGAGGCTGAGGGGAGATCTGATAGAGGTTTATAAGATTATGAGAGGTATAGATAGAGTAGACAGTACCCTTTCCCCAGGTTTGAAATGTCGAATACCGGAGGGCAGGGTTCCCAACCTTTTTTACGCCATGGACCCCTACTGTTAACCGAGGGGTCTGTGGACCCCAGGTTGGGAACTCCTGATTTAAGGTGAGACAAGGTAATTGCAAAAGAGATGTAATGGGCAGGTTTTTAAAAAGAGTATGGTGGGTGCCTAGTATGCACTGCCTGGGCTGGTGGTAGAGGCAGATACATTTGGGACTTTTAAGAAACGTTTAGATAGGCACATGAATGTGAGGGAAATAGATGGATATGGACTCTGTGTAGGGAAAAGTGAATAGCTTAGGTGGCCAATTTGATTACTAATTTAACTGGACCAGCACAACATTGACGTTCCTGTGCTGCAGTGTACTATATTCTATGTTCTATTTTCTAACACAGAGTAAAGTATAACAGCTACAGAGAAGTGCAGGTACACAGTGAGGTGCAAAGTCACAATGAGGTAGATTGTGAGGTCAAGGTTCCATCTTATCATACAACAGAACCATACAATGGTCTTGCAACAGTGAACCAGAAGCTGTTCCTGGGCTGTTTTACTGAGGTTGCATTAAGTACAGACAGCATCGATAGAGAGGAGGTTCATTCCTGTGAGGTGCTGAGCTGCGTCTGCGACCCTCGGAGAGCTTCTTGTGGTCACTGGCAGAGCCGTTGCCACACCAAGCCGAGATACATCTGGGTAGTATGCGTTCAATGGTGCATTGATAACAAGTGTAGGTAAATGAGATGAGATTAGACGAGCATGTTATTCAGCAAGGACAAGTTGGGTTGAAAGGCCTGTTTCCATGCTGAACGATTCAATGATACCATGAATGTTATCATGGTATCGAATGGTGAAAGGCATGGACAGAGTGGATGTGGCAAAGTTGTTTCCCATGATGGGGGAGTCTAGTACGAGAAGGCATGACTTAAGGATTGAAGGGCGCCCATTCAGAACAGAGATGCAAAGAAATTTTTTTAGCCAGAGGGTGGTGAATCTGTGGAATTTGTTGCCACGGGTGACAGTGGAGGCCAAGTCATTGGGTGTATTTAAGGCAGAGATTGATAGGTATCTGAGTAGCCAGAGCATCAAAGGTTATGGTGAGAAGGCAGGGGAGTGGGACTAAATGGGAGAATGGATCAGCTCATGATAAAATGGCGGAGCAAACTCGATGGGCCGAATGGCCGACTTCTGCTCCTTTGTCTTATGGTCTTATGGAATGCCTCTTCTCCACTTTGAGCAGCCATGGATCTGGATTTCCCAGGAGCTAATAGAGAAGTTGAGGAGATTTTGTGATAACCTTTGAATCTTTTCCTCTCTGCGCCTCTCGCCGTGACAGAGCTTGAAATGGGAAATCTGCGTCGGGAGTCTGGTGTTGGGCAGGTAAACTGTAGAACAGACCGAATGTAATTAGCATCTCAATGCTGGCGATGTTGCCTTGAGAAGAGAAAATCTTGGGCTGGTTTGTTTCTCTGCTAGTAGATTTCGAGGATTTTGCATGAATGGTTTGAGGTGCTTCTTCGAGGTGGTCTAGATCTCAGGGGATTCTGCGAGAGTAGACCTGCTGCTCAGCAGACCTTGTACACTTCATAGTTCAAACTAAATTTATTTTCAAAGTACATATATGTCACTATATACAAACCTGAGATGTTCTTGTGGGCATGCTTAATAAATCCAAGAATCGTAATACAGTTAATGAAATACCACACCAGCTAAACCAGTGTGCAAAAGACAACAAACTGCAAATACAAAAAGAAAGAAAAACAAGTAAATAAATAAGCAATAAATATCGAGGGCATGAGATAAAGAGTCCTTGAATGCGAGTCCATAGGTTGTGGGAACAGTTCACTGATAGGCAAGTGAAGTTGTGTGAAGTTATCCCCTTTGGTTCAAGAGTCTGATGGTTGAGGGATAATAACCGTTCCTCAACCTGGTGATGTGGGTCCTGAGGCTCCTGTACCTTCTTCCTGATGGCAGGAGCAAGAAAAGAGCATGACCTGTATATCTGGATGGTGGGGTCTTAGAGATGACAGATGCTGCTTTCCTGTGACAGTGCTCCATGTAAATGTGGGGAGGGTTTTACCTGTGATGGACTGCGTCATTTTCACTACTTTTTGTAGGATTTTCCATTCAAGGGCATTGATCATTCTATACCAGGCTTGAATGCAGCCAGTCAATCACATATCTATGGAAGCTTGTCAAACATTGAGATGTCAGGCTGAATCTTTGCAAACTCCGAAGGAAGTAAAGGCACTGTCATTTTTTCTTCATAATTGCATTTACGTGCTGGGCGCAGGACAAATCCTCTGAAATGATAACATTGAGGAAATTAAAGTTGCTGACCGTCTCCATCTTTGCTCCCCCACTGAGGACTGGCTCATGGATCTCTGGTTTCTTCCTCCTGAAGTCAATAATCAGCTCTTGGTCTTGCTGACATTGAGTGAGAGGTTGTAGTTATGGTTCAAGAACAGTTAGCTCCCTTCAGCTATTTAGTGACTGAAACAACTGGTACAGCCCTGATCTCTACGGTTTTACAACACGCGTTGCTAAACAAATGTTTTTCCTGTGAGTGCTACTTACATGATGCTTTGTAAGTGGATGCTGGTATAAGTTTTTCATGGCACCTATTCACACATCCACTTGCTCATATGACAATAAACACCACTTTGACATTGAACAACACACACAGAACGCTGGAGGAACTCAGAATGTCGGGCAGCATCTATGGAGGGGAATGAACAGTTGACATTTTGGGCCAAGTACCTTCGTCAGGGCTCTGAATATGACTTTAAATTTCACTTTTAACGTTTGTCTTTGCTGCGAGTTGGCATCTGAGATGTGAGAAATGTGAACTTTGAGTTTGCAGGGGTAATGTGGACAAAGAACAGATTGGCAGAAGCAAGGTTTCCGCCATTTTCCCTGGCAGCTATTCCAGGTGCCATCACTCCCTGTGGTAAAAAAAAACTTGCCCAGCCACCTCCCTTACACTTTCCCCTGCCCACTGGTCAAAGCAGAGGGAATAGGATTGCTCCATAGAGCCAGCACAGACTTGATGTCCGAACGACCTTCGTCTGTGCTGTTATCAGTAGAGAAAAGACAAGGCAAAAGAGCTTCAGAATCGGATTTATTTATCACATGTACAGTGAAGCATACAGTGAACAACCAACACATCTGGGGATGCTCTTGGGGCGGCCCACCAGCATTGCCACACATTCTGGTACCAACATAGCATGCCTACAATGCTCAGCAGAACAATACAGAACACAACAACGGCAAAGCAAGCCTTTCCTCCTCCCCACCTACCCACACACAAACATACACAGCCCTCCAATCACAGAACCACAGTCTTCAGCCTCCAGCGGACTCACAGGAGATTCACAGACCCAGGCTAACACAGATTTCCGGATTCGTGACCAAAAACAATTGGCCACAGACTCTGGTCTCACAAACTCGCAAACCTAGAGAGTCATTGGCCATCAAACCTCTGGAACTGGCCAGCCTGACATCTGTCCACAAACGTCCCATGTCCATATCTCTGGACTTTGAATGTGGTGCAGAAGCCTAGACTCCAGCCTGACCTCAAATTTCCCCCGCATCCCTCCTCCACCTTGGAGGAAATCAGCTCTGATGTTTGGTAAATTTAATCAAAAAAAACATAATGCAAGCAGTGAGTGTGAGATATACTCTCCTGGGCATGACAAGAACAGATTTAGAACACCTTAGATGCAAAATTTGTGCAATTATGTGATGTGACATTAGCAACAAATGATTTCCACATTCCCATGAAACTATTTTGTTCATTGTTTTATAAAGGCCTTGACTTACCTATTACAAACACCTTTGATTAAGCACCAGAAAAATAAATTTCATTCCTACAAATTAATGCATTTGTTACATCCTTATCCCTGGAGCAGACTTCATTGGAAAAACAGTTTTAAAATACAGCTTACTGACATTTATGGGCTTCCTTTTTACATACTTAACTTTGCTATAATGTACAATAGACAGTCTATAAGAAGCAGGAAACAAGTCATACTAAACGGCAGTAAAATACAGTCTCCCACTGTAAATAATTAGAACATTTCCACAAAGATTTCATTAAATGGCTTGACCGACAAGTAACAGATTTCCGCAATTTGCAGCAATCAAGTTTCTGAATTAATTCTTTGACAGATTTTTACAGCCTAGCATAAAAGACACCAAAAGCTATTTAGCTATGCATTAGTAAATAACGGCAATGCTATTTTAAAGATACAGCAATCAGGTTAAAGACGTCAATGGAAAACTAACAAAGCCTATAGAAAAATTACTAGTCTTCTAATTTTCCAACAAGACAACAAGAAAATGGTTTCTTCACACAAATACGCTCAGTGGCCACTTTGTTAGGTACACTTGTACATTTGCTCATTAATGCAAACATCTAATCAGCTAGTCACGTGGCAACAACTCAAGGCGTGCAGAGGTTTTATTTGTTTAGTGACACAGCACAGAACAGGCCCTTCTGCCCCTTCGAGTTGTGCTGCCCAGCAACCCTCTGATTTACCCCTAGCCAAATCACAGAACAACTTACAGTGACCAATTAACCTACCACATGGTACATCTTTGGACTGTGAGAAGAAACTGGAGCAACATCAGAAAACCAACACACACACGGGAAGGACATACAAACTTGCTTACAGAGGGCGTCAAGAGATTTAGTTGTTGTTCAGACCAAACATCAGCATGGGGAAGAAATGTAATCTAAGTGACTGACTGTGGAATGATTGATGGTGCCAGATAGGCTGGTTTGAGTATCTCAGAGACTGATCTCCTGGGATTTTCACACACAACCATCTCCAGAGTTTACAGAGGATGGGCCGAGACCCTTCGCCAGTCCTGCTGAAGGCCCGAAACGTCGACTGTACTTTTTTTCCACAGATGCTGCCCGGCCTGCTGAGTTCCTCCAGAATTTTGTGTGTGTTCCTTGGGTATATGTCAGGGGTGGGTGGGGTCTTTGATTACACTGGCTGATTTACTAAAGCAGAGAGAAGTTATATAGAGTCGATGGTAGAGAGGCTGCTTCCTGTGATGTGTTGAGCTGTGTCCACAACTCTCTGCAGTTCTTGGCATTCATGGCCAGAACAGTTATATCCAGACACAATACTTACAATGGTACGCCAATAAAAATTGATAGGAGTCGACGGGGACATGCTGAATTTCTTTAGCCTTTGAGATGCTATAGACTTGTACTGTAGGTATCACTGTCAAGGCCAAGAGCTATTGCCAAACCCTAATTCCCCTTGAAAAGACAGTGAGCAGCCTTCCCAAACTGCTGATCTACAAATGATGACAGAATTCCCACAATTAATTTGGAAGAGTAGTTCCAGGATTTAGACCGAGCATTGAGAAAATGTCTATTTATTGAGATAATACTTGAGTAATTGTGTGTGTGTGTGTGTGTGTGTGTGTGTGTGTGTGTGTGTATAGATTAAGCATTCTTGTTCATTCAAATAATTCATTACAAGTTAGAAGTATAAATACATTGATTACACACATCATCACACTACCAGGCAATATGCATGCACTTCACTTAAAGTAAAGACGAAGTTAGACTCACATTTTGGACTCCTATGCCTCCCTTTGAATTAGTTTAATGTTTTGAAGTTACAAACTATAACAAGATATTGGCCCTTCTGGCCCTTCAAGCTGCACTGCCCAGCAATCCCCAATTTAACCCTAGACTAATCACGGGACAATTTACAGTGCCCAATTAACCTTCTACCCAGTACGTCTTTCAACTGTGGGAGGAATCCAGAGCACCCAGAGGAAACCCACACGGTCACGGGGAGAGTGTGCAAACTCCTTACTGAGAGCAGTGGGTGTTTCAGTTTCCCCATCAACTGCTGCCCTTCTGAGTAAGGCAGGTGTTGTGGAGAAAAGAAGCTTTCACAGTTTTCACTGTTATTCTGTACACACAGTCGCCATAGTGTGCAGCTGCCGTAGGGGTGAATGCTTCGGGGAGCTGACTGCGTGCCAATCGATCTGGCTGCTTTTGAGCTTCCTGGGCTGCAGCAACATCGTAAATATATACCAGATCAGAAAATGTACACCTCTCATCCTCCTTCGCTCAAAATATGTCACAGAGTCATTCAGCACAGAGAGGCTGCCCAGGAGGTTTACCAGGATAGAGTGTATGTTTTAAAAGGAAAGGTTGAGCGAGCTAGGGCTTTTCTCTTTAGAGGAAAGAGGGATGACAGATGACTTGACAGATGTGTATATGATGATAAGAGGCATAGATTGAGTGCACAGCCAGGTCCTTTTCCCCAGAGCGGCGAGGGGGTATAATTTTAAGATGATTGGAGGGAAGTGTAGGGGGATTGCCAGAAATAATTTTTTCATACAGAGACTGAAATGCGCTGCCAGAGATGGTGGTAGAGGCAGATACATTAGGGACACTTGAGAAACTCTTAGGTAGAAATGTGGGGATAGAAAAATGATGGAAGACGTGGGAGGGAAGGTTGAGATTGATCTTAGAGTAGGTTAATAGGTTGGCACAACATCGTGGGCCGAAGGACCTATATTCTGCCGTAACGTTCTATGTTCTGCAGAAACAAGCCAATTGGTTCACCACATCCATGCTGACTGACCAATAGGCACCTATTCATATTAATTCAAGCTTCCAAGCCTTGGCCTGCAGTATTCGAAACCCAGGCATTTCAAATGCATCTCTGTACAGTTAATTGCTGTCGGTAGGTTGACTTTACCACACTCTCCAGCAGTAAGTTCTAGTTCTGGGTGAATAAGGGGCCCCCCTCCCTCAGATTCCCTCTGAAACACTTACCCCTTGCCCTAAATCAATGTATTCTAACTTTATTCACCTCTAGGCTGCATAAACCAAATATATTTATTTATTTAGAGATACAGCACAGTAAGAGACCCTTCCAGACCAATGAAGTTATGCTGTCCAATTACATGTACGTGACCAACTAATCTACTGGCCAGTGCACCATTGGAATGTGGGAGGAAACCACAGCACCTGGAGGAAATCCATGTGGTCACACGGTTAAACACATAAACTCCTTACTGACAGCAGCAGGACTGAGAGCAGGTCACTGGTGCTATAATAGTGTTACCCCAGTGGCTACACTTCTGTGCCACCCAACAGCTTGTCAAAAATGGACAGCAAATTAATGAAATTATCTGGGGTGAAAGCTCTGTAGGAATGATTCACACCTCTAAAAATTGGCATTATTTCAAGAAGGTACCACCATGTTCCCAGAGAAAGGCAAGGCAGTTGGTCATTCATATCTGCTTATTAGGAAACAAGCATCAGGAAGGAGAAACAGGAATCTTAAGTCCCACACACCAGGTTCAGGAACAGTTCTTAACCCTCAACTATCAGGTTCCTAAACCAGTGTGGATAACTTCACTCACCTCAACACTGAACTGATCCTACAATCCATAGATTCACTTTCAAGGAGTCCACAACTCATGCTCTCAATATTATTTATTACATATTTTGCTTTGTTTTTCTTCTTGAATTTTCACAATTTCAGGGATGTGTGAACATCTCTGAAGACTTATCCTGGGCCAAACATATTGATGAAATTACAAAGAAGACACAACAGTGGCCACACTTCATTCGGAGTTTCAGGAGAACAGGTACGTCACTAAGGATACTTACAAATTTCTACCGACGTACCATGGAGAGCATTCTAACTGGTTGCATGACCATCTGGTATGGAGCAGCCACTACACAGGATTGGAAAAAGCTTGCGGAAAGTTATAAACTCTTCCAACTCCGTCATCGCTCCAAGCCTCCCCACCATCAAGGACTCCTCAAATAGGAATGCCTCAAATAGGTGGCACCCATCATTAACAACCCCCATCACCCAGGATATGCCCTCTTCCCATTCTACCATCAAGGAGGAAGTACAAGAGTCAGAAGGCACACACTCAACAATTCAGGAACAGTTTCTTCCCGTCCGCCAATAGATTTCTGAATGGACAATGAACCCATGAACACCACCTAACTATTTTCCCTCTCTTTTTGCACAACTTTTTGAGTATAATTTGTTTTATATACACATTATAATTTATAAATTTTGTTACTATTATGTACTGCCGCCAAGGAAATTTCACGACATTTGCCAGTGTTAAGAAACCTGATTGTGATTCTGATTTGTTCTCATTTGCACATTGGTTGTTTGTCTGTCTTTGTTTTGTGTGTTGTTTTTCACTGATTCTGCTGTGTTTCTTTATATCACCCATGAATGCTTGCAAGAAAATGAATCTCAAGGTAGCTTAGGGCGACGTTTTGTGTACTTTGATATTAAATTTACTTTAAACAAGTTCTGGAGAAGTTTCTCACAACAAACATACAGGCTTGAATTCTGTTCGATAGCATGTCAATTTAATGCTGTCAGTACAAGCCATTTAAAGAGATTAATTCTAAATTGTTCCTCTCCTCGCTCTGTGGCGCATTGGGTGGTATTTCTGCCATTTCCGTAGTATTTGACTGTTTTTTATGAGGCCGAGTTACTCGACGCTCAACCCAGCATGGATGGAAAGCGTGCAAGGAGCCGGCCAGACTCAAACTCGGGGCCATTCACCTCGAAGACCGGTGCTGATGCCACTGCACCTCCAGCCGGCGCCAAATTCTAAATTAATCCCATCAATTTACATCAACTTGTTATCAGCAAGGATTAAACCACTGAGCAGCCATTTTAATTCCATTTTTATTTTACCAGTTATTCTGATTAATTAATGTGCACACTGCTTACAGGATTAGAAAAAAAAAACTCTTCATTCTTCCAACCCGATATGTATTGAGGAAGAGTTAATTCATATGCTCAGCATTTTGTGCAAATCTTAATGAGTGATAGGTACTCATGTTGAACAGTTTGGCGAGACCTGTTGAAGCTCGTTAACTCATTGTCATAAATTAGGTGGCACCACCAAGATGGCTTGATTAGAAACTAAGGTCATGAGGTTAAACGTTTGCCTAGTGGCCTCGAGGTAGATTCTTGTCGAGGTATTGATGAAAGTGTTCTTGGAGTCTCAAGGGCAGCTTAGAAAATCTAATGGAGCTAAAGTGAAGCCAATATCTGTGTTTTCGCACACTTCAAGTCCTCCCCATTCAAAGCAGCAGCGCTGAACAACTGCGTGCCTGAAGAAGACAGTCACAAGGATTAGCGAGGTATGACCATAAGAAGCAGAACTTTATCTGGGTCCTGAAGCTTACTCAGCTTTTCAGTAAGCTCATGGCTGACCGCTAACCTTTATGGTGCAAACCCCAAATCCTATGATTCCCTTCATATCCAAAAACCTATTCATCTCTATACTCAGTGCCAGGTACCCACAGCTCTCTTGGATACGCACAAGACATTCTGCAGATGCTGCAAATTCAGAGCCACACACACACAAAATGCTGAGGAGCTCAGCAGCTCGGAGAATAAACTGTCGATGTTTCAGGCTGAGACCTGATTGATGAGGGGTCTCGACCTGAAACGCCAACTGCTTAATCCCCTGTATGGATGCTGCCTGACCTGCTGAGATTCCCTTGGATTCGGGTTTCTAAAGATTTACCACTCTCCAGATGTAGAAATTTCTCCTCACCTGTGTTATGAATGATCAATCCCATAACTTGTAGCCATGATCCCTGGTTCTAAACATCCCAGTCAGGAAAGACACCAGCCCTGTGCCTACCCTCGCAAGCTCTGTAAAAAAAAATCTGTACATTTCAAAGAGCAATAAATATTGAGAACATGAGATGACAAGTCCTTAAAAGTGAGTCCATAGGTTGTGGAATCATTTCAATGATGGGGCAAGTGAAGATAAGTGAAGTTATCCCCTTTGGTTCAAGTGTCTGATGGTTGAGGGGTAATAACTTCCTGGTGTGAGTCCTGAGGCTCCTGTACCTTCTTCCTGAT
Source organism: Mobula hypostoma (assembly GCF_963921235.1). Taxonomy (NCBI): domain Eukaryota; kingdom Metazoa; phylum Chordata; class Chondrichthyes; order Myliobatiformes; family Myliobatidae; genus Mobula; species Mobula hypostoma. The sequence continues at coordinate 14,277,039 of NC_086104.1, forward strand.
GGCAGCAGTGAGAAGAGAGCATGACCTGGGTGGTGGGGGTCCGTGATGATGGATACTGCTTTCCATGTAGATGTGCGCAATGCTGAGGAGGGCTTTAACTGTGTCCTACTTCAGCAATAAGACACTACGGACCACCTCTCACACTACTACGGACGTCTCTATTTTTATTTCACAGCTTTTTTCCCTCTTCACTGCCTTTTATAATTTATGTATATTTATGTATAATCTATATTCCGTGTGTTGTCTGAACACATGAGCATGCATTGGTGCTGAGAGCGCGTTGCTGATTGTACCTGGTCCTCGTGGTACTTGTGCACATGACAATAAAGTCAACCTGACTGGAAAAAGTAACGGAGGGTTACAGGGAGAGGTGAGAAGTGGGACCCGTTGGGATGTTCTTCACAAGAATGAGCAGAGAAATCAATGGGTCGGGAGATCACCTTCTGTGTCACACTGTAAACTGTACATAATCTCATAGTCAGTCAGTCCGGGTTAATTCCAAATCCAAATGAAAATCCTCAAAGAATTCATCAAGAAAAGCCCTTCTCATGTTACTAATAATTCTTTTGTCAAGCACCTCAAAGTGATGCAAGATCTCAAACTGAAATGCTGACAGTTCCGTTCCTCCCCCACAGACACTGTTCGACAAGCAGAGTTCCTCCAGCAGTTGATTGGTTGCACTTAGCTTCTTGCCATTGGGCGCCCAGCATCCTAAATACTTCAATGATTTGTCAGTCCACATTACATAAAGTTACAGAAGACATCAGCACAGAAATAGGCCCTTCAGCCCATCTAGTCCATGCCAAACTATTAACCTGCCTATTCCTGTTGATGTACACCCGGACCATAGCCCTCCATACACCTCCCGTCCATGCACCTATCCAGACTTCTCTTAAATATTCAAACCGAACCTGGATCCACCACTTCTGCTGGCACACTCTCACCACCCTCTCACTGAAAAAGCTCCCGCTCATGTTCCCCTAAAATATTTCACCTTTCACCCTTAACACATGACCTCTTCACCCAACCTCAGTAGAAAAAGCCTGCTTGCATTTACCCTATCTATACCACTCATCATTTTGCCTAACTCTATCAAATCTCCCCTCATTCTTCTACGCTCTAGGAAATAAAATCCTAACCTATTTAACCTTTCCCACTAACTCAGGTCCTCAAATCCCAGCAATATTCTTGTAAATTTTCTCTGCACTCTTTCAATCTTATTGACATCTTTCCTGTAGGTAGGTGACCAAAACTGCACACAATACTCCAAAATTAGGCCTCACAAACGTCTTATACAATTTCAACATAACATCCCAACTCCTGCACCCAGTATTTTGATTTATGTGCCAAGATATTTCTTTACAACCCAATTATGGTCCATATACCGCAAGCAACTTAACTGGACAAGCATTCAGTTACCTGTCCAGCTTCACGCTAACATCAAGTCCACCAAAAGTCACAGTCATGCTATTGCCTCATCCAAGCCCCTGGAGTCATTGTACTTCTGACATCAAAGCCAGTTTTCAGTAACATCCGTAAGCAACTGTACAATCTTTCTCAGTATCATCACATCATTTACTTATATTAAGCATATGATACACACAGCACCATAAGGCAGTATGCACCACAACTGTAAAGGGACTAGGAGAAATGAATGGGTGTGCACATTTGTGCCAGTGAGAGTATGTGCACCTACAGTACTGTGCAAAAGTCTTAACACAAATATATGACTAAAACTTGTGCATAGCACTGTAGTAATTTTATGTATTGCACTGTACTGCTGCCACAAAAAAACCAACAAATTTCATGTCATACGTGAGTGATGATAAACCTGATTCTGATATGGGTCTCTATCGTGGACTGAGAGTGGGAAGGGGGCAGGGAGAGGGGAATCATGGTTGGGAAAGGGGGAGGGAAAGGGGATGGATTGGGAAGCACCAGAGAGACATTCTGTAATGATCAATAGTCATACTTTATTGATCCCGGGGGAAATTGGTTTTCGTTACAGTTGCACCATAAATAATAAATAGTAATAAAACCAATTGTTTGGAATCAAATGACCTTGCCTGGTGTCTCAGGACTGGGTGTGTTTGCACCTGCACCCCCCCCCCCGTCTCAGTACTCCTTTTCTGCCACGTGTCCCATACGCCTCCCGTGGCACTCCACCCTCACCATTCCCAACATCCTTTACTCCCACCAGATTTACAAACTTGTTCTCTGCTCCACGTTGACAAATACGTTACTGTGGAAATATCTTAGCTATATATGTATGTGCCTAAGCCTTTTTTCAGTACTGTATGTCTGGAGGTAAATGCTTGTCACTCTCTATGTCTGTCACCACATTCCACTGTTAATATGTCTTTCAAAAAGAAGTCAGGTTTACTGTCGTATGCACAAGTAGAACAGAATAGAACTGTCCTGTCATTTCAAGATGACGACATTGCAGCGCTACTCCAGTCTGTGCAAAACAGATACTTACAATTCCCGCAGTACGGTTTAATTTTTTTTAAATTCCCATATTTACTTGTAATAAGTAACTTTGATAGTCCATGACACTCAAAGGCCACTGGCAAGCCGGACTGTAGCATCATTCAGCTGCACAACAGTCCTCAGGAAGAAGCTGCTTTTCGTCTTACTGCCCTGGCTAAAATATTTCCATATTTCCTACCAGATGGCAGGAGATTGAACAGACAGTGTCCGGGATGGGATGTTACGATCGCACTGTAGGCATCAGGAGTCGCAGATTGTCTCCAGGTCCGGTAGTTGATATGCTGAGCCGTCCTGATCACTATAGGGAGAGCTGGGCACAGGAGCAGCACAGGCACATAGTTTCAGACAGGCAGCGTTCACAAGAAAAAATATATAAAATATCCACATTTTTAAAAAAGAACAGAATTAAAATGAAAATACGTAAATTTTTAGTGCAAATTCATTGAAGTAGTCACAGTGTTGCTAAACCGTGGTGACTTGGGTTGTGTCAGTTGGTTAAAGAACCAAATAGCTACTGTTCTTGAAGCTGGTAGTGTGGGACTTCAGATTCTGTATCTCAGAGTGAACTTACTATCAAAGTGCTTACATGTTACACTACATTACCTAGAGATTTACAGGGAAAAAGAAATTCTACAGAATTTGTACACATAAAGCTACACATAAACAAGAACAACTACCGTGCAAAAGAAGACAAACGGTGCTTGTAGAAAATAATACTGAGAAATGAGTTGTAAAGAGACCTTGAATGTGAGTCTGCCGGTGCAGGGTAGTAGCTTTCCCGTTCCCGCCCAATGGTTGCTGAGAGATGTTTGTGTGCATGTACGTGCCTATCTGTACTTTTGTGTGTGTGTGTGTGTGAGAGAGAGAGAGAGAGAGACAAAATCAAAGAGAAGCACAGCACAGAAACAGGCTCCTGTGCCCATCTAGTCCATGCCGAAAACCATTTAAACGGTCTACTCCCATTGACCCGCACCAGGACCATAGCCTTCCATATCCCTATCCAAACTTCTCTTAAACATTGAAATCGAGCTCGCATGCACCACTTGTGCTGGCAGCTCATTCTACATTCTTCACTCTTTGAGTGAAGAAGTTTCCCTTCATGTGCCCCATAAACTTTTCACCTTTCATCCTTAACCTATGACCCCTGGTTACAGTCCCACCCAACCTCGGTAGAAAAAGTCTGTGCGCGCGCACATGAATCCCTAAAAAGACTGATCATTCTGCAAGACTAATTTCAAAAGCCCCTCACTCATAGCATTGACTTTGGATATACCAATTTTGTTACATCGGAGGTCGATGCTATGAGTTTCAACAGGCTAGTAACATTGTGTGTATCCATTTGTCCAAACCAGTATAAAAGGAATCATCACACCAAGCCCAATCCTACCACTTTCCAGTGTAGTAAAATATTCCAAGTGCGCGCGCTCGCGCTCTCTCACACATACACACACACACACACACACAGTTTCCCCACAAGCAAGTGGTGCTTCACCCACTAAGTTCCTCCAGCAGGTTGTTTGTTGCTCCAGATTCCAGCACCTGCTATCTTTGTGGTCTCCATTCTTTGAGGGGAGGGCATCCACATTCTTACCATTCTCTGGCACCTCACTGCGGAGTAGTTTCGATCCCTGTGATAATCTTCCAGGCAATACTGATGTAAACAAAACTGTTAATTTGCTTCATGGCAGAAATAAGATGATTCAAGACTAAAGTAATATTAGCAAGTTAATAGCTCAAGGTGGAGAAGGTGAGTTGGCCTAAAGTTCAGTTTCTGTCATGGAAACGTCATGAATATGTCCTCTGTATGAGACTGGAGAGAGAGAGCAAGTGAAGTGGCTTTTGAGCTCAGGCACTGATCTCTACGCCCCGCTGGCAACAACCTCTTGATACACGCCAGCTATCAGTCTATCACAGCATGTCAACTATTAAAATAAACCTTTCCTGTTTAGTCTTCCAAATGACAAGGGGAGAATTGTTAACACATTTCTCAGGTCGCTATTTTAATACAACCGAATGATTCTTGGCCGCTCTAAATATTTAATGACATTAAATAGACAATACATCTCCGACCAGACGTCTTATTTGTGTATTAATGAATGATTGGAAGCAGCACACTACTAATATTTTCGTAACATTACAGACACGGTACAGCTTCCCTGCAGCTACACCCATACATAATTTTGCTTCGTTGTTCTGCACTAGCTCATGGCCGAGCAAATGCACTCAGTGGCCACATTATTAGCTACCTCCTGTAACTAATAAAATGGCCTCTGTACGTATGTTCATGATCTTCTGTTGCTGCAGCCCATCCACTTCAAGGTTTAATGCGCTGTGTGTTCAGAAACTCTCTTCTGCACACCCCTGTGGTAACGCATGGTTATCTGAGTTACCGTCACCTTCCTGCCAGCCTGAACCAGTCTGGCCATTCTCCCCTGACCTCTCTCATTAACAAGGCATTTTCACCCACTGAACTGCTGCTCGCTGCACGTCTATTGTTTCATGTACTATTCCCAATAAACTCGAGAGACTGTTGTGCTTGAAAATCCCAGGAGATCAGCAGTTCGAGATACTCAGACCAGCAGTTTGAGGGGTTGGTCGCCGTTTTTTCCTGTGCGGGGAAGGGGTTGAGGATGGGCTGCTCTTCTTGCTGTCTTTTTTTCTGTCAGTGAGGGGGTCAGGGATTGCTATTGTTGCTGATTTTTTTCTGCAGGGAGAGGCAGGGGATTGTATTGTTGCTGGTTTTACTTCGGGGAGGGAGTCCGGGATTGTTATTGTTGTTGTAGTGTTGCTGTATTTTTTTGTGTGGGGAGGGGGGTCAGGGATTGTTATTGTTGCTGGGATTTTTTGGCAGGGGGGAGGGGATTGTATTGCTGTTTTTTTCTGTGGGGGAGGGTGATCAGGGATTACATTGTTGCTGTTTTTTCTGTGGAGGGGGTGGGGATTCATTTTGCTGCTTTTTTCTGTGGGGGAGGGGGTTGGGGATTATTATTGTCACTGTTCTGTTTCTGCGGGTAGGGAGTGGAGGATTCTGGAGTCAGCGAGTTTTGTTTCTTTTACTTTTTCATGTGTATTTGATGGCTGTCTGGAGAAGATGAATATCAGAGTTGTATATGCATACTTTGACAATAAAATGAACCTTGAACATTTCTTCACCACTCTGACGTTTGGTCTGAACAACAACTGAACCTCTTGACCATGTCTACATGCTTTCATGCATTAAGTTACTGCAACACGATTGGCTGATTAGATATTTGCATTAACAGGCAGGTGGCCACTGAGTGTATGTGGTCACCAAGGTAACACACAGGATGACTGACAGACAGCATGAACCAGCCATGATTTATTTGAGTTATGTCAACTTCAATCTTCTTCTTGTTTTTGTTTGCACGTTATGCAACTCCAGTTCAGCCATATCTGGAGTATTGCATACCGTTCCGGTCACCCCATTACGAGAAGGATACTGAGGCTTGGGAGAGGGTGCAGAAGAGGTTTACCAGGATGCTGCCATCCATTAGAGCTCATGTGCTTTCACAAGAGTTTGAGCACACTTGGCTTGTTGTCTTTTTCTGGAGCAACAGAGGCTCAGGGGAGATCTGATAGAGGTTTATAGGATTCTGAGAGGCACAGACAGATGATCTACTGTTCCCAGGATTGAAATGTCTAACACTAGAGGGCGTGCATTTAAGGTGAGAGGGTGTAATTTCGAAGGAGATGCGAGGGGCAAGTTTGGTGGGCGCCTGGAATGTGCTGCCTGGGTAGTTGTAGAGGCAGAAACATTAGAGACTTTTAAGAGATGTTTAGTTCAGCACATAAATGTGAGGAAACTGGAAGGATATGTACATTGTGTAGGTAGAAGGAATTAGTTTACCCGGCCATTTGATTACCAATTTAATTGGTTCGGCACAACTTTGTGGACCCAAGATCCTGTTCCTGTGCTGAACTGCTCTATGTTCTTCCCATCCCCCACCCCTCCTATCTTCCCCCTCACTTGCCAGCCTGTACTCCTCCTCACTCCACGCTTTCTTATTCTGGCATCTTCCCCCTTCCTTTCCAGTCCTGATGCAGGGTCTCAGCCCAGAAGTTCGACTGTTTATTCCCCCTTGTGGATGCTGCCTGGCCTGCTGAATTCCTCTAGCATTTTGGGTGTGTTGCTTTGTATTTATGGTGCAAGTGGCAGCAATTTGAGGCAATTGATCATAAGTACTGGGCAGGAAGCTCACAGCATATTAAAACACATCAGTTTCCATAGCATTCTCCTTTAATATTGTGTATAATCGTCAGAGAAGAGCGTTTCCAGTAGACGGCATCTGCAATCCAATCTGCATGACGTGCACACACCGCGCACAGCATCAAGGTGTGCTGCAGTGTGAGTTGATGAGATTGTTCGCAATCATTTCCACACTGCTAACATTGTCCTTTCAGTAACAGCTTTCTGACAGTGAAGATTCTGATTAAAATTCACACAAAATGTCAACTACTCTGCAAAAGAAGCCAATACTAGTTCATCACTATTAACCAATAAAGCCCAAATTGGAGCAAACATTACGTCTCTTAACAAAACCATAAGATATTGGAGCAGAGTTTGGCCATTCGGCCTATCGAGTCTGCTCCACCATTTGATCATTTCCCACTCAACCCCATTTTCCTGCCTTCTCCTTGTAGCCTTTCACACCCCAAAGTATCAAGAATCTATCAACCTCCGCTTTAAATACACTCAATGACTTGGCCTCCACAGCTGCCTGTGGCAATGAATTCCACAGATTCACCATCCTCTGACTAAATTTGACAGCTTTGTAGCAAAGTCTGCAGATGATATGGAGATAGGTGGAGGGGTAGGTAGTGCTGAGGAAGCAATGTGATTGCAGAAGGACTTAGACAAATTGGAAGAATGGGCAAAAAATTGGCAGATGGAATACAGTGTTGGGAAATGTATGACAATGCACTTTGGTAAAAGCAACAATATGCAGACTATTATCTAAATGGGGAGAAGGTTCAAACATCAGAGGTGGAGAGGGACCTAAGAGGCCTCATGCAAAACTCCCAGAAGGTTAATTTACAGGTTGAGCCTGTGGTAAAGAAGGCAAATGCAATGTTGGCATTCATTTCAAGAGGAATAGAATATAAAATCAAGGAGGTAATGCTGAGGCTTTATAAGATACTAGTCAGGCTGCACTTGGAGTATTGTCAATAGTTTTGGGCCCCGTATGTCAGAAAGGATGTGTTGTCATTGGAGGGAGTTCACAGGAGTTTCATGAGGATGGTTCTGGGAATGAAGGGGTTAACATATAAGCAGCGTTTAGCACCTTTGGGACTGTACTCACTGGAATTTAGAAGAATGCAAGGGAATCTCATTGAAACCTACTGAATGTTGTGAACCTCCTTTGAACACTCTCCAATGTCAGCACATCCTTTCTTAGATGGAAATGATACAGACCATTTAATGGTTCGGGTTTGCTCTCACTGCTGCAGGAAGGGACAGGAGCCTTAGGTCCAGCACCAGCAGGTTCAGGAACAGTTATTACCTCAACTATAAGGTGCTTGAACCAAAGGGGATGATTTCACTCAACTTTACTCACCCCAATATTGAACTGTTTGCACAACTTATGGACTGACTTTCAAGGACTCTTCATCTCATGTTCACAATATTTATTGTTTATTTATTTATTTATTATTCTTATTATTATCGTTATTTTTGTATTTGCACATTTTGTTATCTTTTGCAGACTGGCTGCTTATCCATCCCGTGTGCAATTTTTATTGATTCCGCGGTGTTTATTTGTACTTACTGTAAATGCCCACAAGAAAACGAATGGTGACATATAGAGTATGTATTTTGATAATAAATTTACTTTGAACTTTGAAGGTGGAAGTCTTCAGTATCTGAGAAGCATTTGCATAAGAGTTGGGGGGTGAGATTCCATCACAGACTGCAACTAGATTTCAGGTTCAAGTCCTTCCTCATTCAAACGTATACACGTGGCGTATACCATCAAATGAAAGAATATTCCTATAGACCAAGGTGCACAATACAGTACGTGTAACTTACACACAACACATAAGGTAATATTAACACAATCAAGTTGACAAATAAAATATATTCCAGAAGGGTGACATTTACAACACACGTTCAGAAGTAAACCGTGTAATGCTGTTGGTGCTTCCTAAGTGATGAGACCTGGGTGGCGACAGCAGCCTCACCGGCTGGGGGAAGAAGCTGTTTCCCATCCTATCAGTCCTTACCCTAATGCCACACTCCCTCCTGCCCGATAGTAGGAGGTCAGAATCCCTCACATACTTGCACCGACACTCATTTCCCCCTACTCCTGGAGCAGTGAGTGGGTTAAAATGACAGATGCCTTTTCCCCCTCCCAGCCTCAGCCCACATGTGAGATTTTATGAGGTGTGCCACTCAGGCATGGCAAGTCAAATTACTAAACTACTCATTAGAGTCAGAATGGTACAAAACCACAGTTGATATATGAACCGATTAGTCACTTTATTGATTAGCACAAGACTGTGCACATCTCCCTGCAGTGGCTCCTGCACCGTGCTCCCTATAAATCAGGCATGACTTTACAGTCATTTGGAGGCAGAAGGCCTTTTCGAAATATAGAAAGGCTGATTTATTCACACCAAGGCACACACTTGGCAGGAAATTGCAAGGCCGCATTTCAATCAAGGAGGCTCTTGCTAATTTTGTGAACGGCAACAACGGATCACAGTGGATTTGTGAGCCGGTACTTGAACAGGGGTTACTTTTTCCCCTCGTCTCCGTATCTGTGATTTTATCTAGATCATTCCGCTCAGTTTGGTTGGGCTCAGAGAAACGGTCCATGATTTATTTATCCCATGTACATAGAAACCTACAGAGAAAATGCACTGTCTGCATTAACAACCCACACACCTCGAGGGTGTGCTGGGGGCAGGCTACAAGTGTCACCACACACTCCGACGCCAATGTAACATTCCTGCAATGCTCAGCAGAACAGCACAGAACACAGAAAAACAGAAAACAAGAAAAAACAAGGGGAGTCCGGTTGAATGACAATAAACGACCATTCCCATCGACTCTATCGCTCACCTATACACCAGGGACAAGTTAAGGAGCCACTCAGCCTTCCAACTGGCATGTCTTTAGAATGTGAGAGGAGTCATTCAGGGAGGGTACAAAATTAATGGCAGCATTCTTTACCAGACTGTAAGGTTAATGGCAGGGTTCTTGGCAGTGTGGAGGAACAGCAGGATATCGGGGTTCAACGTCCGTAGATCCCTCAAAGTTGCTGCTAGTCGGTCGGTCATGGCTATCCCTCGAGGTCGAGGATGATGGTCTTCATTCTGTTGATCTACTTATGGGCTCTCAAGTGGCTTATGAGTCCAATCTTGGCTTTGAAAGTTCTTCCGCATTCAGGACAGGTAGTTCCAGATGGCAGATCGGGCTTTGGTTGTTGCTGCCTCTCTTTCCATTTTCTTCTCTTTTCTTCTAATTCTGCACATCTGTTAGCTTCGAAAGTTGCTGTTCCTTCTCGGATGACGGCTTGCCAGAGTTTCCTGTCCTCGGCATTGGTTTCCCAATTGCTAGCGGATAGAGTTGTTAAGGCGGTGTATGATGTGTTGGCTTTCATTAGTTCAGGGGATTGAGTTCAAGAGCCACAAGGTATCCTTGCAGCTCTGTACAACTCGGATTAGCCCACACCTGGAATATCGAGTTCAGTTCTGGTCCCCTCGTTACAGGAAGGGTATGGACACACTAGAGAAGGTGCAGGGGAGATTTATCAGAATGCCGCCTGCATTAGACAGCGTGTCTTTTGAGGACCGGTTGATTCTCTTTGGAGTGAAGAAGGTGAATAAGATGGTAAGAGACATTGATAGTGTAGAGTAGACAGCTAACACCTCCTTCTATTATGGCTAACAGAAGAGAACATACTTTTAAGGTGATTGGAGGAAAGTACAGAGGGTGATCTGTGGTGGGATTTCTACACAAGAGAGTCATAGTTGTGTGCAACAGTGCCGAGGGTGGTAGTAATGGTGGATTTGTTTGGCAGGTTTAAGAGTCGGTTAGATAGGTACACGGATGAAAGAGAAATGAAGGGTTACGTGAAAAAAAAGGCCTAGATTGAACTTGGACTGGGTTAAAAGGGCGACACAACAAGAGCCTATACAGTACCCTATGTTCTATGAAACCCCAGCACTGGGAGAAGCCCACATTGTCACAGGTGGAACATGCAAACTCCACATAGTTAGCACCCTAGGTCAGTACTGAACCTGGATCATTGGAGCGCTGAAGGAGAGGGGCTATTAACCCAGCAGCAGTTCTTTACTCTGTATCCATCACCTCTGAAACGAGTCAGTATTAGGATAATTATTCAGGTATCATTTTTATCAGATCCACACACACTCAGTGGCCACTTTATGAGCCACCTCCATTACCTAATAAAGTGGACACTGAGTGTATGTTCATGCTCTTCTGCCATCTGTGTCAAAGTCACATAAATCTATTTATTTATGAGCTACAGTGCAGAATAGGCCCTTCCGCCCATTCAAACTGCACTGCTCAGCAACCCCCAATTTAACCCTAGGCTGATCATGGGACAATTAACAATGACCAATTAACCTACCAACTGGCACATCGTTGGACTCTTCCCCATTCCGATGTTTGGCCTGAACAATAACTTCACCTCTTGACCATGTCCGCATGCTTTTTGGCATTGAGATGCTGCCACATTATTAGCTGATTCGATATTTGAATTAACCAAGCAGGTGTACAGGTGTACCAAGTAAAAAGGCTTCAGCAGGGATCTACTTGAAAAAAAGATAACGATTTGCTTTATTTATATCACGTACATTGACACATTGGGACATACAGAGAAATGTGTCATTTTGCGTCAACAGCCAACACTGTCCAAGGATTGTCCTGTAGGCAGCCCACAAGTGTCACTGCGTTTCCGTGCCCATAACTCACTAACCCTAACGTACGTCTATGAAATGTGGGAGGAAACTCACGCAGTCGTGGGGAGAAAGTACAAACTCCTTACAGACAGCAGCAGGAATTGAACCCTAACCGGTGGTCACTGGCACTGTAAAACGATTGCACTGACCGCTACGCCGCCTTGCCTCCCGGATCAGTTCCAGGATTCATTCTGCTTCTGTTCAGTACTTCAAAAACCCCAGTGTCCAGCATTCAGTCATGGATGGGTGTCTGATGTTGAAATTCCTAAAGCTGCTTATGCAATCACAAAAATCAAATCATCAGTCAAACGGTAAAGATGAAAAGTCTGTCATTTGAAACAAATAATCTGTCATGAATTGTGTGTAGGCTTCAACATTTCATGCATACAAATTAAACATCAAGACCAATATTGCTGATTTACATTACGATGTGTAGAAAAGATGGCAAAGCTTGGGAGAGACTTCAGACTGAGGAGAATTTGCTATTTTAGGGACAACACAAGGGTGTGAATTTGTTTAAGTCCCACTGAGGAATTCATTTTTATGAACACCACCATGTGCTGTCATCAGGAAATGACTGATCATAGACTGATATGCTGAAGGAAATTCTACCATGTCTGGTGGCAGAAATAGTAGTGCGACCACTCGAGCCGAGTACGATGTCCTCCAAATAGTCCTCGGTGGATATAGAGGCTGATCCGGGATGTTCAGGTGGATTCCCTGAAATGGAAGACGCCTGTGCCTGACTTTGTTTAACGTGGGGAGCCTGATGCACATCACAGTCCTTGACAGAACGGAGTCAGGGCACAGTGGCATATGTGCTGCAGCCTTCCTCCCCTTCACGGCTGTCATCACCTCCCTCCAACTCCGCTGCTGAGGTCTTGGTTGGTCTGCTCTGTTTTCTGGAACTCCTTCTTGACCTAACCACCATGGGTGGCTTTACAAGGAGATAAGTACCAGATGGCTAAAATCCAGAAGACATCACTCTCGGGATCTCAGGAACTCCGCAGCCTCTCCACCATGACGAGGTGATGACCCTCGGCAAATTGCTGGTACTGCATGGAAACTGCACATCTTGCAAGTCAACCACTATGATCAAGCAGTTTAATTACATTCACAGTGTGCGTGACCTTACTACGGAAACTGATACTTAACAATAGGACTCAGGCAGATACACCAAGCCATTGAAATCTCACATATTGCCTGTGTCAAAGCAAACACCTTCAATTAATTGCAATTGACATACGAGTTATTACAGACTCTTCATACTATAGGAAACATTTTCTCCACATCCACTCTCTTTAGGACTTTCAATACTCAATGTGTTTCAATGAGATCCCCCCACCACCCCACCATTCTTCTAAACTCAAGTGAGTACAGGCCCAGAGTCGGCAAACACTCCTCATATGTTAACCGTTTCATTCCTGGGATCATTTCCTCTGGTCCCGCATCAATGCCAGCACATACATTCTTAGGTATGGGGCCCAAAACTGCTCACAGTACAGTATTCCAAGAGCGGTCTGATCAATGCCATATAAAGTCTCAGATTCACATCCGTTCATCCTTTTACATTCCAGTCCTTTCAAAATGAATACAAACACTGAATTTGCCTTCCTTACCGCCAACTCAACCTGCAAGTTAACCTTTCGGGAATCCTGCATGAGGACTCCCAACTCCCTCTCATTGTGTATTTAATATCTCAGTAATTTGCTTAATCATTCCCAGCGGGTCAAACAGCATCTGTGGAACTAAGCACATGCATGTTCCAGCTCCATAATCTTCTTTCAATTAGTTTTAAGGTTTGGACGCACCAAACATAACACCTTTGTTTTAGTAACATTGGTTTTGGAAAAAAGAAGACCAGGGAACTGCAGAGAAGTCCATTGTCCTTTGAAATAGTTCTGTGGACTCTGAAACTGAGATTGTGATTTAACTCATGCTTTTTTTGTAGGTGAGGAAAAAGGGAGAGTAAAAGATCTTAATGAAAATGGCCAAGAGGTTCAGTTGTTGTTCGGGCCAGACATCAGAACTGGGGAAGAAATGTGATCTAAGTGACTTTGACTGTGGAATGATTGTCGGTGCCAGACAGGGTGGGTTGAGTGTCTCAGAAACTGCTGATCTCCTGGGATTTTCACGCACAACAGTCTCTAGAGTTTACAGAGAATGGTGCAGAAAACAAAGAAAAACATCCAGTAAGCAGAAATTCTGTGGGTGAAAATACCTTGTTAATGAGAGGGGTCAGAGGGGAATGGCCACACTGGTTCAAGCTGACGGGAAGGCAACAGTAACTCAGATAACCACGCATTACAACAGTGGTGTGCAGAAGAGCATCTCTGAATGCACAACATGTTAAACCTTGAGGAGGGTGGGTCACAGCAGCAGAAGACCACAAACGTACACTTATTAGGTACCTAATAAAATGCCCACTGAGTTCAGCTGCCCGGACAGAAGTCAGGACCAAGTGACAACAGGACAGTAAAGAGATTCCCTCTCCCCTACCCCTTCCCCCTTTTCCAGCAGTCAAAACTGTGAAGGCAGTGGTACAATTTTCCCTAAAATGCAAAGTAAATAAATTTAAGCTATTTAATATGTAGTAGATTTCTTTCCAAAAGTAAAATAAAACATTAAAGAAAACACCTAAAACAAATAATTTTATATATTAAAATCAACTAAAATAATGAACATTAAAACAGAAATTATTAATAAACCTAGGTTTCTTGTTCCTTTGCCTACTAACCTGCTCCCCACTCAGATCAGTAGTCCTGTGGATCAGCAGGTTTGTGGAATGAAAAGTCAACCTGATGTTCCAAATTTGCTGGCAAGTCGGGGACGTTCGTACATGACAGCGCAGCGTGCTAAACCTGTACATACTGCTGTTTCATCAATTAAACACTAACAGATTGGAAAGGGACTACTAGTATTTGCCAATAAGATCCCGCCAATCAGTAGGAGGTGCCAAGTTGAATCTGATTGAGGATTTTTCTGGTGTCCAATGGTGTCCAAAAAACAGAGGCACAATGGTTCTGTGAAGAGTCTGGAGATATTTTATTTCATTAACCACCTTGCACAAATACAAGTTGCTAATTGAAGCTTCATGCTGATGAAACTAGGAGCTCATTATTGACACCTGCAACAAACACCACAAAGTGTGAAGCCCTGGAGTTATTTCTCAAAGTGATAAAATTTTATTTAGATACACTGTTTCTTGGTTTGATTTACTTAAGACTTAGGGGACATAATTTTAGGCAGCTTCTAAGAAAGTATAGGGAGGATGTCGGAGGCAAGTTCTTTACACAGAGAGTGGTAGGTACTCAGAACACCCTGCCTGGGGTGGTGGTAGAGACAAATACATTAGGGGCATTTAAGAAACTCTGAGACAGGCACATGGATGATAGAAGTATGGAGGGTGATGTGAGAGGGAAGCCTTAGATTGATCTCAGAGTAGGTTATAAGTTCAGCACCAACATCATGGGCCAAAGGTCCTGTACTGTGCTGAAATATTCTTTGTTCTATGTTCTTAAACAATTATTTTTCTACTGAAACAGCAGAATTAAGCACATCCACAAGGAACATTGCCACAAGAAAGCAGCATCCGTCATCAAGGGCACCTACCATTCAGGCCATGCTCTCCTCTTGCTGCTGCCATCAGAAAAGAGGTACAGGAGCTTTAATTCCCACGCCAGTAGGTTCAGGAATAGTTATTACCCCTCAATCACCAGTGTGGCTAGTTTCACTCACCTCAACTCTGAATTGATCACTGAACACGACCAATGCCCTCACTTTCAAGCACTCTACAACTCATGCTCTCAGTATTATTTATTTACATAGTTACTTATTAGGGTTATTATTTGTTTTTTATATTTGCATTGTTTGTCTTTTACACATTGGTTGTTTGTCAGTCTTGTTTGTGTGTAGTTTTTCATTGATTCTATTGTATTTCTTTGTTCTGCGAATGTTTACAAAAAATGAATCTCATGGTAGAACATGGTGACTTATACATAATTTGATAATAAATCTACCTTTTAAAATTTGAAAATGATTTATTGCAGAAGGAAAGTACACACTAAGACTTGGTCTCAAGAAATGAATTTATTCAATTACAAACTCGGGTCAAAGCTCTACTAATGGTAAAGACATAAAGAAATGAGGTTAGGTTACACTAGGCTCCCTGGCATGTCAGGAGGCAAAACTGGGATTTTAATTGATTTTATAGTTGGGTGGGAAGGTGTCTTAAAGAGAAGTTTGCACTGGCCCTGGTTGGTTAATGACAGCTGAAGCAGGCACCTGCTAAGTGTGCAAAGTATGGGCATCAATCCGAGGAGGAAGTTCTTCAGCCCAAGGGCAATGAACCTGTGGAATTCATTGACACAGACAGCTGTGGAGGCCAAGTCATTGGGTACATTTAAAGTACAGGTTGATAGATTCTTAATTAGTCAGTGCATCAAAGATTACAGGGATAATGCAGGAGAATGGGGTTGAGAGGGATAATAAATCAGCCATGATGGAATGGTAGAGCAGACTTTATGGGCCAAATGTCTACTTCTGTTCCTAAGTCTTATAGTCGTATGATAACTTCTAGTTAGATTTTTAACTAATACATTGTGTTCCTACATACAGTATTTCCCACAAACATCAGAAACTGACTACAATCCACCAGGATCAATCACACTGGAGTAACAAAGACTGTGTGTCTAGAAATCTGGGAAGTCCACCATTTACAGTACAACTAATGAAGTCGATTTTCAGTGTAGTCACTGTTGTGGGATATAAGGCAATTATTATCAGTATTGATATGGTATGATATGAGATGATCTATCATAATTAATATCAATAGCAATACATTAATGATTACATAAATGGCTTACGCAACACTGGTTAAGGAATAAATACTGATACAGATAGTCAAGAGTGTTCCTTTGTTTGCAGTACACTTTATCAAGGGATCTGCCACATGTAACTTGATGAGTCAGATGGGACCACAATTTAATACCTCATTTGAGGAATATCAACTCCAACACTGGAGAATTCCCTCAGACCTACCATAAGATCATCAGGTTCAAGTCCGAGAGATGGGGCTTGAAGGGCTATGACAAGTGAGATAGGGAGATCATAAACACAAGAGATTCAGCAGATCATAAACACAAGAGATTCTGCAGATCATAAACACGAGAAGTTGTGAAGATGCTGGGAATCCAAAGCAACACGCGCAAAATGCTGGAGGAACTCAGCAGGTCAGGCAGTATCTCTGGAAATGAATAAACAGTATGCATTTGGGGCTAAGTCCTGTGATAGGCAGATCAAGAAACCTTTTAGTATTTGGAATACAATGTTGGTAAATGCGAGTTCATCCACTTTGGAAGGAATAATAGAAGAGCAGATTATTATTTAAATGGTGGAAGACTGCAGCATGCTGTTGTGCAGAGGGACTTGGGAGTGCTTGTTCATGAATTGCAAAAGTTGGCTTGCAGATACAACAGCTTATTAAGAACGCAAATGGAATGTTGGCCTTTATTGCTAGAAGGATTGAATTCAAGAGCAGGGAGGTCATGCTGCAACTATACAGGGTACTGGTGAGGCCGCACCTGGAGTACTGTGTGCAGTTCTGGTCTCCATACTTGACGAAGGATATACTGGCTTTGGAGGCAGTGCAGAGGAGGTTCACCAGGTTGATTCCAGGGATGAAGGGGTTAACCTATAAGGAGAGATTGAGTCGACTGGGACTATACTGTCTGGAGTTCAGAAGAATGAGAAGGGATCTTATAGAAACATACAAAATTTTGAAAGGGATAGATAAGATAGAAGCAGGAAAGTTGTTTCCATTGGTAGGTGAGACTAGAACTAGGGGACATTGCCTCAAGATTCAGGGGACAAGATTTAAGACGGAGATGAGGAGAAACCATTTTCCTACAGAGTGGTGAACCTGTGGACTTCTCTGCCCAGGGAAGCAGTTGAGGCTTCCTCACAAAATATATTTAAGAAACAGTTAGATAGGTTTTTACATAGTAAGGGAATTAAGGGTTACGGGGAAAAGGCAAGTAGATGGAGCTCAGTTTACGGACAGATCAGCCTTGATCATGCTAAATGGTGGAGCAGGCTCGATGGGCCGGATAGCCTACTCCTGCTCCTATTTCTTATGTTCTTATGTTATGTAGCATTTGAAAGGTCCAGTCAAGAGCCTCATAACAGTGTGATAGTTACAGTCTGTGAGCCTGGTGGTACAAGCTCTCTCTCAGGTTTTTGTATCTTCTGCCTGAAAGGAGAGGGGAGAAGAGAAAATGTTGGCAGTGGAAGGATCCTTGGTTATGTTCAGAGTTTTCCAAAAGGAGGAGGAAAATGTAGACAGAAGCAATGCAGGGGAGGTTGCTTTTGATGATGGTCCAGACTGCCTTCACAACTCTCTCCAATTCCTTACAGAGCTTTTGGAGTCTTCTTTAAATTTAGATACAAGACCCTTCATATTTCCACTCTGGAACAGAGAGTATGGGCAGCTTTTAAAGTTTCCAGTGATGGACCTTCTGATCACAGAGAGGGTCTGACATTTTCTTACAAATTGGAAGGTTCTCATTAAATGCAAATTTACCTTACCATGAAAATGCATTAATAAAAATATCTTTAAATGAAATATTACATTCCAGTGAATCAAACATGTCAAATGGAATCTTAGAAGTACATGGTTATGAATTATGCATAAGCAGATCAGACTACACAGCTCTTTATTAAAAGCCTGTACTAATAAAAGAGAGAGGGGGGACTGGAGCTGTCTTGCTTGGATACTATCATCACTTTTCTCTGCATTAGCAGAGTTGCAAATGAAAGACAATTACCTTATCTAGTCAATGCCTCCAAATTATGGACTTGCCATGAGGTAGAGACTGCGTAAACAATGTCACTTTTTCTTCCGTAGAACATAGAACAGCACAGAAACAGGCCTTTCAACCCATAACGTTGTGCCGAACCAGCTAAAAGCTTACTCGAAACTGACAGCACAGAATGAAGACAATTGATGCATCATCATACTAAAAACCAGAAAGGAAAAAAGCTGGGAATACTCGGACAACACACATCAAAGTTGCTGGTGAACGCAGCAGGCTAGGCAGCATCTCTAGGAAGAGGTACAGTCGACGGTTCAGGCCGAGCCCCTTCGTCAGGACTAACTGAAAGAAGAGTTAGTAAGAGATTTGAAAGTGGGAGGGGGAGGGGGAGATCCAAAATGATAGGTGAAGACAGGAGGGGGATGGATGGAGCCAAGAGCTGGACAGGTGATTGGCAAAAGGGATATCAGATAATCATGGGACAGGAGGTCCAGGGAGAAAGACAAGGGGGGGGGAACCAGAGGATGGGCAAGGGGTATAGTCAGAGGGACAGAGGAAGAAAAAGGAGAGAGAGAAAGAATGTGTGTGTAAAAATAAGTAACAGATGGGGTACGAGGGGGAGGTGGAGCATTAGCGGAAGTTAGAGAAGTCAATGTTCATGCCATCAGGTTGGAGGCTACCGAGACGGAATATAAGGTGTTGTTCCTCCAACCTGAGTGTGGCTTCATCTTTACAGTAGAGGAGGCCGTGGATAGACATGTCAGAATGGGAATGGGATGTGGAATTGAAATGTGTGGCCATTGGGAGATCCTGCTTTCTCTGGCAGACAGAGCGTAGGTGTTCAGCAAAGCGGTCTCCTAGTCTGCGTCGGGTCTCGCCAATATATAGAAGGCCACATCGGGAGCACCGGACACAGTATATCACCCCAGCCGACTCACAGGTGAAGTGTCGCCTCACCTGGAAGGACTGTCTGGGGCCCTGAATGGTGGTAAGGGAGGAAGTGTAAGGGCATGTGTAGCAAGGATAATACTCGGTATGCTTGACAGGTTCTGGGTCAAGAGCATGCACATGGCATCCGACAAACTTCTACAGATGCGCTGCTGAAGGTACCCTGACCTGGCATGGTGAGTCCAACACACAGAAACACAAGAGGCTGGAAAGAGTCCTGGATAAAGCACAGTCCATCACAAGATCTCTCGCCATCATTGACAGCAGTTCCAGAAGACGCTGCCTCACGAAGGTGGCATTTGTGAACAGGATCCCCGCCATTTGGATTATGCACCCGTTTTGCTGCTATGGAGGGAAGGTAGCATAGCTGTTAGCACAATCTCTTTACAGTCCCAGTGATAACTGACAGGTGTTCGATTCCTGCCGCTGTCTGTAAGCAGTTTGTATGGTCTCCCCATGACTGTTCTGGTTTGCTCCGGGTGCTCCAGTTTCCTCCCACATTCCAAATACTTACCGTTCGGGTTAGTAAGCTGTGGGCACCTTATGTTGCTGCTAAGAATTGTGGCGACATTTGCAGTCTGCCCCCAGCATACCGCAAGCGATGGTGCAAACAATGCTTTTCACTGCATGTTTCGATGGGCAATGTACATGTGAAATAAAGTTCGTCTTTAAACTTACCATCAGGCTAGCCTGAGATCCCACACCATCAGGTTCCTGAATTGATGTGTACAACCTTAATCCCACCTCAGCAAGAGACCGTGAGCCACTTTTTGCTCTACAATGGTCTTGTCTCCAATTGTGGGTTTTTTTTTTGCACTAATGTAATCTTCTTGCATCCTTTCCTCACTGCTGGGTATAATTTATGTACAACTTGTGTTGGGTGACCTGTACCTATGCGAATGTAGCATATAGGAGCCATGTATCTGTACCTGTATCAGGTAATAATAAACCTGATTCTATCCGCTTTGTATTCTGTGTTGTGTGCATATCATGGTAACTAGTCAAGTTAGTGCGGGCGTGGTAAAAGCAAAGGGAATAAGTTACGTATTATAATAACAAACAAGAGCAAATCTGCAGATGCTGGAAATCCAAGCAACACACACAAAATGTTGGTGAAACCAGGCCTGCTGAGTTCCTTCAACATTTTGTGAAAGTTACGTATCCTTGCTTATTTTGTGACAGTTTGTAGCCTGGGACTAGTCACATCTTTGCTGACTGCTAAAATAACACTCAATAATACTTAATTGTATGTTTGCTAATTGCTGATAAAGGATCAAGTAAAGGGTTCGACTTTTGAAGCATTCATTATAATTGTGGGTGTGTTACACAGGTATAACAGTCTGTACAATTGCAGGCAAGCGGCATTGTTTTCCTTTGATTCTGGATTAGTTTTGCCGCTACACACCTGTAATGAAGAATCAACAACCCGAGGATTCAGCATGACGACAAGAACGTGTGGCCAACCTGACTGACAGCACCGAAGGATGACAGCTCTTTTAACCATTACAATTCATCCCAGTGAGCGAGAGAAAGACTAAGAGTAGGGTTATCTTTAAGGATTATCAGTTATTATTCTATTATAGATTTATTGATAATGCCTGCAAGAAAATGAATTGCAGGGTTGTATATAGTGACATATGTACTTTGATAATAAATTTACTTTGAATTTTAAACATGCAGTGAAATACCTCTGCATCAATAACCAACACAGTGTGACGATGTGCTGGGAGCAGTCTGCAGGTGTGCCATCAACTTTTCCCCCTAACCTGAAGGAAACCCACACGGTCACAGGAATAACATACAAACTTGCTGCGGACAGTGCTGAGAATTGAACCCTGATCCTCCAATTTCTGGCACTGAAGGGCATTACATTAACCACTCTGGTACGGTGCCAGCCATAGGGGCTTACAATGATATGGTGATATACATGCAAGTGATGAGCAAGGTGTCCACTTTAACAATTCCAGAATGTAGCCCCACAAAGAAACTGATTTCAGGATGCAAGGGAGTAAAAATTCACCTGGGGACGCAAGAGACTACAGATACTGGAATCGGAAGCAACAAATAAGAATGCTGGAGGACCTCCAGATTGGTGAACTTAAGGTTCACCAGATTGATTCCTGGGATGGCAGGACTTTCATATGATGAAAGACTGGATCCACTAGGCTTATACTCGTTGGAATTTAGAAGATTGAGGGGGGATCTTATTGAAATGTATAAAATCCTAAAGGGATTGGACAGGCTAGATGCAGGAAGATTGGTCCCGATGTTGGGCAAGTCCAGAACGAGGGGTCACAGTTTGAGAATAAAGGGGAAGCCTTTTAGGACCGAGATTAGGAAAAACTTCTTCACACAGAGGGTGGTGAATCTGTGGAATTCTCTGCCACAGGAAACAGTTGAGGCCAGTTCATTGGCTATATTTAAGAGGGAGTTAGATATGGCCCTTGTGGCTAAAGGGATCAGGGGGTATGGAGGGAAGGCTGGTACAGGGTTCTGAGTTGGATGATCAGCCATGATCATACTGAATGGTGGTGCAGGCTCGAAGGGCCGAATGGCTTACTCCTGTACCTATTTTCTATGTTTCTAACTCAGTGGGACAGGCAGCATCTGAATCAGAATCAGAATCTGTGGAGGGAAACAGACACTGGACGTTTCAGACGGAGACCGGTCCCCTGGACATTCAGCTGCCTGGTCCACTGAGTTCCTCCAGCTTCTTGCTTTAAAAAGTCACCTGTCTGATTTAACATCCTAATCATCCTACAGCCCCAACTTCGGCATTCCTAAAGAATCCAGCAATGCAGATTCAGTGTGATAAGCAATGATCTTTGTTGAACATTTAAATCATTTTACAAAAGAAAGGATAATGTTTTTTTTCTAATCGTCAATATGCATACAGTAAGAATGTCCTCCACTGGTGTGAGAAATCTCACATTCACAGTGAACAATCTGAACAGCCTCAGACAAGATGTCAAAGTCAATGTCAAGTTTATCGTAATCTGCACAAGCACATGCATGCACAGGAGCATCTTCACAGGCACATAGTATTACCTATGCAGCTTTCACAAAAAAAACAACAAATTATGCACATTTATTTTACAAGGAAACACAAGCTTAGATATGTTGATCTTTTTGAGGCAACTTGTTAAATTTACAAAATGCTCAACTGATCTGTCTTCATTAAAGCAGCCAGCATAATCAAATACACCACTCACCCCAAACATCCTCCCTTCTCCCCTCTCCCATGAGGGGGAAGATACAAAAGCCTGAAAGCACAAACCAATACGCTCATGGACAGCTTCTCTACCACTGCTATAACACTCTTGAACAAACTTATAATTTCCAGGGTTATCCCTACTCCCTTTCCTGAATAAATGAATTATATTTGCCACGTTCCAATCATCCAGAGCAGCAACCTCTTCACTCACTTCACGTAGTGAGTGGAATATACCCCAACCAGACCTGGAGACTTAGCTATCCTAATGTTTTACTAAAATTCCAGCACATCCTCTTTCCTAACACTGGCATTTCCGACATGTCAGCCTGTTTTACAAACGCAAATTATTCATTCAGCAACTCCTTTACCTCCCTAACTCTGGACACACGGTTCCTCTTCTATGCCCTCACTCTAGTCACATACATGTAGAACATTTTACTAATTAATAGGCATCTGTTAGTCTCGTGAGACCATGGATTTGAGCAGGGCAAGGTTTCCAGGGCGCAGGCCTGAGCAAGGTTGTATGCTGCAAGTCTCCCCAATCCACGCCACCCATGTTGTCCAAGGGAAGGGCACAAGGGCCGATACAGCTTGGCACCGGTGTCGTCGCAGAGCAATGTGTGGTTAAGTGCCTTGCTCAAGGACACAACACACTGCCTCAGCTGAGGCTTGAACTAGCGACCTTCAGATCACTAGACTGACGCCTTAACCACTTGGCCACGCGCCAACACAGAACAGTTTGGGGTTTTCTTTAATACTATTTGCCAAGACTTTCTCTAGCCCCCCCCCCCTTCAAGTTCTACTAAATCCACCCCTTCCTTGAGAGAAGAGAACATCACCTGGAGGATGGAGCTAGAAGGAACCCCACCCCATCACATTTAAACAAAAGATTCTGCAGATGCTGGAAATCTGGAGTAAAAGACAGAAAATGCTGGAGGAACTCTGCAGATCAGGCATCGTCTACGGAGGGGAATAAACAGTCAATGTTTCGGGCCAAGTCCCTTCATCAGGACCGGAATGGAAGGGGGGATGTGCTCCAGAATGAGGCGGTGTGGGGAGCGGAAGTAGTACAAGCTGGTATGTGATATATGAGACCAGGTGAGAGGGAAGGATGATGGGTGGGTGAGGAAGTGGGGGATGAAGTAAGAAGCAGGGAGGTGATAAGTGGAAGAGATAAAGGGATGAAGAAGGAATCTGAGAGGAGAGAACAGTGGCCTATGGAAGAAAGGGAAGGAGGAGATGGATGGTAATGGGCAGGTGGGGAAAAGAGAATGGGTGAGAGGGCAAATAGAACGGGGAATGGAAAAGGAGAGAAGAGGAAGGGGAGAAATGATCAGAAGCTGGAGAAATAGATGCTCATGACATCAGATTGGAGGATGACCGGAGGAGTTGCTCCTCCATCCTGAGGGTGGCCTCATCATGGCAGGAGAGGAGGTCACGGACTGAAATATCGCCATGGGAATGAGAAGTCAATTTCAAATGGGTGGCCACCGGGAAATCCTGCCCTTTGTGGCGGATGGAGTGGAGGTGCTTGACGAAGCCATCCAACAGTCTGCATTGGGTCTCACGGATGCATTGGGAGCACCAGACAGAGTAGATGACCCCGACAGGGCTTGCAGGTGAAGTGGCACCCCACCCAGATGGACTGCTTGGTACTCTGAATAGCAGTGAGGGAGGAGGTGTTGGAGCAAGTGTAGCACTTGGCCCACTTGCAGGGACAAATGTCGGAAGGGAGATCAGTGGGGAGAGACGAATGGACAACAAGGTCACGTGGAGAGTGATCCCCCACGTAGAGAGTAGGTGGAGAGGAAAAGATTTGATTAGTGGTAGGATTCCGCTGCAGATGGCGACTTCCTCAGAGTAGTTTCTCCTTCCCCTGTTGTTGCCTCAAGGGGTACCCTCCTCTCCATCATTTCATCAGGGTGTGACCCCCATTCTACCACCATTGCCTTGGGTGCTGCCTAACCCAACCATTCCCACAAAGCTCTGCTTTCCATCCCCACTCTCTCAGGGTGCCAGACGGCATTAGTTTTCAAGTTTGGATGAATTACATGGATATTACCCAAGAAAGTTGATTTATTTTAAATATAACTTCCTCTGAATTTACCCACAATTTAATTAGCTGTGCAGAAATATTAATCTACTAGTATTAATATTTTCTTCAAGATATTAATTGCCAGGCTATTATTATTATTAAATAAATAATCCTGAGCAATCTGCCCTTGAACAGAGAGGCAAAAGTGTCTTGTCTGTTTAAAATTAATTGTTTGTGTTGACACATTCTGGGACCCAGGAAGTTTGATCTATTCCCACAACCACAATGAATTATGGCAGTTGGGCAATGAAGACCGACTAATTTCTGCCATACTAAAACTAGTAATTTGCTCCCAGCCTTTCTCTCACCCTTCAATACAGTAGAAAGGCATTCCTGCTGACACCTTGCTTTTTTTTGAAGCAGTCAGCCTTTAAACTATAATTTTTAAGTCAGCAAATTCCTCCGTCTGGTGGACAACACTGCTATTAAGTGCCTTCTGACATTACATGGATAATTCAGGACATGACTGTTGAAACATGAAAACGAACAAGGTTACAATAAATCTGTCAATGTGTAATACTGTGGAGTAAACAACACAGCTTTCTTACTACATATAATTCACAATATTTCATTAAAAATACCCATTGTGCCATTGTGACAGTGCTGAAACTACCTTTTCAGACATTACTGAGAGCAACATCTGGAGTACGTCCGTCCTCACTGATTTCTCTCCTGGTATTTATTCCTGACACAGCTGGACAAGAGGTACACCTGCCCCTTCACCTCCTCCCTCACCTCCATTCAAGTCCGCTACGTGAGGTGACATTTCACCTACTAGTCTGTTAGGGCCTTTTACTGTTTCCAGTGCGTCATCTCCACATCAGTAAGGCCTAACGTAGACTGGGGGATCA
Source organism: Mobula hypostoma (assembly GCF_963921235.1). NCBI lineage: Eukaryota > Metazoa > Chordata > Chondrichthyes > Myliobatiformes > Myliobatidae > Mobula > Mobula hypostoma. The sequence goes on from NC_086104.1 coordinate 14,302,395, forward strand.
CTTTGTCGAACACCTTCGCTTCATCCACAACAGGTAGGATACCCCCATTTTAATTCCACTCCCCACTCCCGCTTGGACCTCTTCCACTGCCATAATGAAACCACTCTCAGGTGGAGTAGCATATTCTGACTGGATAGCGTCAACCTGATGGCATGAACATCAGCTTCTCTAACTTACTCTCCCTTTGCTGTTCCTCATTCTGGCCCTCTCTCTTACCTTTTCTTTTCTCCTCACTTGCCTATCACCTCCCTCTGGTACCTCTTCTCCTTCCTTTTCTCCCATGGTCCACTGTCCTCTCCAATCAGATTCCTCCTTCTCCAGTCCTTTACTTCATAGAGGGAGGGAGGAGAAGATGGCGGCACAATGCAGCGCACGCGACCGTTCCGAATGAGTATCAATTATGTGTAACTAGGGGGGCCGTGCACAATCTGGATTTGATGGAGACAGCCATGAGAAGCGCAGAGGAACATCTGGAGTAACTTCTGAAATGCCTGCTTTGCTGCTACTGCTACTGTGCGATCAAGAAGCTATGGAGACGAAGGCCTCAAATCCTCGGCGTTGCCTGTTGCCTGTTGCCGGGGCTGGGGTCGAAGCACCCGGCAGAGATGGTGCTCGGTGTTCTGTGTCGAAGAGGTGGTCGGAGGCTTGGAGTTTTTGGATGGACTCGGAGTCGGACTGTGGTCGGATGCTTCCGGGATGCTGCATCGGCAAGTTGGCGGCGCTGGAGGTTTACCGTCTGTGTGAGATGACAGGACTTTGGAGAGACTTTTGAGACTTTTACCATGCCATGGTCTGTTTTTATCAAATTACGGTATTGCTTTGCACTGTTGTAACTATACATTATAATTATGTGGTTTTTGTTAGTTTTTAAGTCGGTTTGTCATGTGTTTTCGTGATATAATTCTGGAAAAACATTATATCATTTCTTAATACATGCATCACTAAATGACAATAAAAGGGGACTGTGTGTCCTCATAATCACAATACTTCTTCCACCTATCACCTCTCAGCTTCTCTCTTCAAATCCCCTCCTCCATCCACCTACGCTTCCCCTCACCTGGCTTCACCTATCACCTTCCAGCTTGTACTCTTCCCCCCGCCCCTGCCCCTTCCCCTCACTTGCTTTCTTTGGATTCTTCTTCCTTCCTTTCTAGTCCTGATGAAGCATCCCTGCCCAAAACATGAACTATTTATTCCCCTCCATCGATGCTGCCTGCCCTGTTGAGTTCCTCCAGTATTTTGTGAGTGTTAATCAGGAATAAACTCTGCACGAGCACATTTAAAAATGCAAATACAGAGGCGCTGTTGAATTCTCAACAGGACATGATATTTTGTGTACCTCTCCAACTTAATCTCCAGAAATCTGTGAATTGATAAAAATTTCAGCTTTTAATGGATCATCCTTAGTTTAAGGTACCTGTACTTGTTCCTTGACATAATCTTTTCACAGCCACCAACAGCCAAATATCAGAGCAGCCAACCTTCTTACCTGTTTGACCACTCATCTGAACCATACCTGCACTGTTCCCCTCCATGCCCCGACGAATAAAAATCAAAATGCTGTCGGAAGAGAGATCGAGATTTCTCCAATCCCATGTATGGGACATTTTCTCAAATTTTCTCTTGAACTATCAGACACTAAATTTAAAGTCAACCCCTAAAGTTCTGGGCTCACCATCAAAAGGAAATGCTTTCTTCGAGCAGATGTACCAGTCCCTTCAATTATCATAAAAATCTCAGTTCAATATTCTCTTGATCTATAATCAAGAGTATTCTAAATTATGTCTTCATAATTTATCTCTGCTTCATTCAGCTGACTGATTTGAGTGAATCCAGTCCTGAAGACGAGAGGAATAAAAGTGAGACAGATCAAGTACGTGTTTGCTTAGCAGGGCTGTGATAGACCAAGCAAAATTGCAGGAGTGAGGATTACCCACAGAATTATAAATTCTTTCAAAGTGAAGCCAATGAAAGATTCTTTCCCCAGTGTTAGAAGGAACTCAGTTGCTGCCAAACATTAATGAAGCCTGCGTACGGAACATAGGGCCACACGGTACAGGAGCAGAACTAGGCCATTCAGCCCATTGAGTCTGTTTGCTCCTAGTAGAATGTTTAAAAGGTGGAGGCTGGAAGGGTTCTCAGCACCCTGTTACCATGGTAATTATGTTGGCAAAGGGAAACTCCAATCAAGTGGCAACAGTTAAAAGGATAATATAGTCGTCAGAAGTAAATTTATGATATAGAACGAGCTGATTAATGAGCTAATAGCTGAAGGAATCCACTGCGCACAAATTCCACTTCAAAAAGGCACTACCACTATTATCTATCTTTCAACTGCCTTTCAGAGGGACACAATTTGAAGCAAAGAATAAATATGCAATTATAAAGAGCTTTTCACAACCTCAGGATATTCCATAGTCTTTCAAAGCCAATAAAAGACTTCTGGGAAGTGCAGCTACTAAAGTATATTTTCCACTGCAATCAAAAAACTGCTTCAACTAATCAAAATCAAGATCAGCCACCCACATTCTCCCTCAATGAAACTCTACCCAGACTTTGTGCCTCGATGAAGGGGGAATCATTTTAAGGTCAGCTTTCTAGGTAGTATTAAACGTCATTCTAATAATATTATCTTCTTTGTGAATGTCAACATCATAGAGGACATTAAAAAAAAGTGGTGCCTCAGGAAAGAGGCATCTATCATGGCATAGGCGCCACCCAGGACATGCCCTCTTCTCATTACTACCATCGAGGAGGATGGTACAGGAGCCTGAAGACCATGCTTTAGGAATAACTTCTCCCCTCTACCATCAGTTATGAACACTACCTCACTATTCCTTTTTCGTACTATTTATCTATTTTTATTGTGACGGCATACATTTTGTAGGCCTTGCACAGTACTGGTACGAGGCTCGTTACCTTGTCAGGGTGATGAGTTCCTGGGATCCAGACAGCCATGCCATCTGGTGCTTATCTCCTGGTAGGGTTACTCATGGTGGTGAGGTCAAGAGGGAGGTTTCAGACAAACAGCGATCCACACAAGAACTCAATACTGGAGCTCGTGGGAGATGACGAAGGCGAAGGCAGGCAGTAGCAGTGGTGGGTCCCTAGTTGTCTTGCATTCTACGCCATTGGGTCCCTGATCACGGTCTGTCAAGGACCTTGTGGTTACTGCCCATGCATCGGCCTCCCCACGATAAACAAAGTCACACACTGGTGTTCCCCATTAGGGGAATAACCCCTTGCAAGAACAACATACTCGACTTGCGTGATCACACTAAGCTGCTATTAGACAACAAATTTCACAATGTGTCAATGATAATACGCCTAGTTCTGATTCTGACTGAACTAGAACGGCTCAGGTATTTTAAGAACCAAAAAGAATTAAGACAGATGCAGTGGTAGGCTACACCACACATAGAAGGTCACTCCTCAACTTGGAATAGCCCAGAGAAAGGGTAATACTTCAGTTGCTTCATCACAACAGGCACCTTGTTTAAGCCACCTCCCTTCTAAACTGTCAAAATGGAGTTTCCCTCCTCTCTTACTTTCTCACACCCTCTCCACCCCTCTCAATGTCTCTCTCTTGCCCTCACACACCCCGCCTCTCACTCCTTCACCCTTTAGCCCTGACCACTGCCTTCACCACCGTCACACATGGAAGTGACTTGACAGAGGTCACAGAGTCATAGAAAAGTACAGCACAGAAACAGGTCCTTCAGCCCATCTAGTTCATACTGAAACATACATAGACATACAGGTGTACAAGATACTAAGCGGGATAGATCAGTGGACAGCCAGTGAATGCTTTCCCAGGACAAAAGTAGCTAATACAAGAGGGCATAATACTAAGGTAATTGGAGGAAAGTGTAAAGGAGTATTCAGAACTAGATTTGTATGTACAGTGAGTGATGGGTGCGTGGAATGCCCTGTTAGGGGCGGTGGTAGAGGCAGATACATTCGGAACATTTAAGAACATTGAAGCAAGCACACGGATGACAGAAAAACAGAGGCTATGCAGGAGAAAAGGGTTAGTTTGATCTTCGGGTAGGTTAAAAGGTCGGCACAACGTTGTAGGCCAAAGCGCCCGTACTGTTCTGTAATGTTTTATGTTCTATACACAGGATGTTCCACCAACGAGTATGATAGGGTTTCAGTGTACCAGAAAAGTTCTGCAACAGTCACTCAAAGACTCGTTCAATTCCTAGCAGCTGAAGATGCAGTATTCAAGTAATTGTAATTTTAAAGAATGATCTTAAAAACACTAAATGTAAAAAGTACTAGATTTTTGTGAAAACATCTCTGATTCACTCATGTTTTTCCAAAGAGGGAATTTGTTATCTTTTCTTGGCCTCGCATTTGCTACCCTTTTTAAACAATGGTACCCTCTCAGCCACTCTCCATTTCTCCAGAGTCTCGCCCGTGGCTGGAGGTAAAGCAAGAATCTCTGCAAGGGCCTCTGCTATTTCTTCTCTAGCCTCTCACAAGTTCCAAGACTGCACCAGGTTAGACCCTGGGAATTCATCCACCACAATGCACTTTAAGATCTCCAGTACCTCCTCCTTGCAAATTCATAAGTTCTCCAGGGCAACACCACTCGTTTTCCCCATTTCCTTAGCGTCCAACATTTTCTCCACAGTAAACACTAAAGGGAAATATTCATGAAAAACTTCACCTATTTTGTTTAGCTCTTGAGCACATCTACATGAAACGCTGTCGTGGGAAAGCAGCATCAATCATCAGATATCTTCAGCACCCGGGCCATGCTCTTTTCTCACTGCTATCATCAAGCAGAAGGTACAAGAGCCTCAGGACTCGCACCACCTGGTTCAAGAACAGTTACCATGCCACAACCATCAAGCTCTTGAACAAAAGGGGATAACTACGCTCACTTGTCCATCTATTGAGATGTTTCCACAACCAATGATTTCACTTTAAGCATTTTTATCTTGTTACTTCATGTTCTTGTTTATTGCTTTTTATTTATTTTTGCATTTGCACAGCTAATTGTCTTCTGCACTCTACTTGATTTTTCATTTATCCTTTTATAGCTACTACTCTATAGATTCGCTGAGTATGCCCACAAGAATCTCAGGGCTGTATATGGTGAAATACAAGTTCTTTGATAGTAAAATTTACTTTTAACTTTGGTTCCATGCCAGACGGCCATGCCAACCTTTAAGGGAACCTATTCTCTTTCCCGCCACCTTTTTAATATAGCTATAGAGCCTCTTGTAATATTGACTCTAATTGTGACACTTAATTCTGCGTTGCTATTGTCATTCCTTGCAACAGCACAATGATGAAGTGATCTGCACTGATGGCATACAAAACAATGTTTTTCACTGTACCTCATCATATATGACAACAAAGAACCAATTTACTGATTTACAGTACTTGGCACATGACAATAAACTTGACTTGACTTGGCAATCATAGTAAAACTGATGTGGCCCTTGAAGCCTGCTCCATCACTTAATAAGATTGTAGCTGCTCTGACTGTAACAGATGGACACTAAATGTCGACACCATCAGCAAAATCCACGTCCCAAGAGGGAATAAACATTAAAGCTGCCAATTCTGTTCCCTCTGCACTGTCTCCATTCACTTCCTTAGTAACAATTTGAAAAAGGAACCTAATTGTAATCTGACCAAGGTGAACCACTGATAACAAAACTAAGCCATTGCTAATGCAAAATTATACCCATGCCCTTTCCTCTCTTAGTTCATCTGCTGTTGTAACCCTCATCCATGCCTTTGTTAACTTTAGAACTGACTATTCTATAAACACTCCCAGATAGCTTCTCTGGACCTTAAAGTTGAGACTGTCCAAAGATTCCTGTCCATGTCACAACAGCTCCATCAATTTTGCTCATCTCCTGCATGCTGTGTTGACCTACAATCATTCGAACTTAAGCAATAACTCAATTTTAAAACTGACGTCCCTATTTAAATCATAGTCATAGAGCCCTACAGCACAAAAACTTTCCCTTCAGTCTGCCTAGTCTGTGCCAAGCTATTTCACTGCCTGTCCCATCAAGCTGCACCTGAACCATAGCCCTCATACCCCCTCCCATCCATATCCTAATCCAAATTTCTCTGAAATGCTGAAATAGAACCCATACCCATCATATCCTCTGGCCGCTCGTTCCACACTCTCACCACCCTCTGAGTGGAGAAGTTCTCCATCACATTCCTCTTAAATAACTCACCTTTCACCCTTAACCTACGAACTCTAGCTCTAGCCTCACCCAACCTGAGTGGAAAAAGCCTGCTTGCATTTACTCTTTTCTTGCAGGCATTCACAGGAGAACAAAGAAATATAATGTATTTCCGAGAGGTAATGTTACAGCTATATAGGACCCTGGTCAGACCCCACTTGGAGTACTGTGCTCAGTTCTGGTCACCTCACTACAGGAAGGATGTGGAAACCATAGAAAAGCTGCAGAGGAGATTTACAAGGATGTTGCCTGGATTGGGGAGCATGCCTTATGAAAACAGGTTGAGTGAACCCGGCCTTTCCTCCTTGGAGCGACGGAGGATGAGAGGTGACCTGATAGAGGTGTATAAGAAGATGAGAGGCATTGATCGTGTGGTTAGTCAGAGGCTTTTTCCCAGGGCTGAAATGGTTGCCACAAGAGGACACAGGTTTAAGGTGCTGGGGAGTAGGTACAGAGGAGATGTCGGGGGTAAGTTTTTTTTACACAGAGAGTGGTGAGTGCGTGGAATGGGCTGCCGGCAACGGTAGTGGAGGCGGATATGATAGGGTCTTTCAAGAGACTCCTGGATAGGTACATAGAGCTTAGAAAAATAGAGAGCTATGGGTAAATCTAGTAATTTCTAAAGTAGGGACGTGTTCGGCACAACTTTGCAGGCAGAAGGGCCTGTATTGTGCTGTAGGTTTTCTATGTTTCTATGTTAATCAATAAAAAAACTACACACAAAGACTGACAACAGAAGACAAACTGTGCAAATACCAACTAACTCAATTAATAAATGCTGAAAACACAGGTTTTGGCGAGGATGGTCCCAAGCCCGCCTGCGAAAGGGGGAGGGTTGGACATAGGCTAGCAACCTCATTGTTGTAAAAACCCAGAGCTGCAGAATTGCCAACAAAAGCTCCAAAGAGTGAGGATCAAGAAGGTTTGGACAAGAGAAGTACAGGAGCACTTACAGGACTGCTTTGAATCAGTGGACTGGACTGTATTCAGGGAATCATCTTTGAATCCGGATGAGTATGCCGCAGTTGTTACCAACTTCATTGTCAGTGGACAGTTTCAAGGGCAAAGAGACAGTTCCGAGTTGGAGGCAATATCGGATCCACGGCAACTCTGGTAGGGTTTCCAGGACATTACTTCCTACAAAGCGAGACTCAAGAGCATGAATGGAGGTGATGCTTCACTACCAGATGAGTTCTATGCCGGCTTTGAAAGGGAGAATATAACCACGACTGTGAAGACCCCTGCTGCACCCGGTGACCTTCTGATCTGTCTCGGAGGCCAATGTTAGGCTGTCTTTCAGGAGGGACCCTCGCAAGGTGGCAGGCTCCGGTGGAGTACCTGGGAAAGCTCTGAAAACTTATGCCAACCAACTGGCGGAGGTATTCAAGGACATTTCCAGCCTCTCACTGCTACGGTTGGAACTTCCACCTGCTTCAAAAAGGCAACAATTATATCAGTGCCCAAGAAGTGCAGTGTGAGCTGCCTTAACAACCATCATCCAGTAACAGTTCCATCTACGGTGATGAAACGCTTTGAGAGGTTGGTCATAGCTAGAATGAACTCCTGTCTCTGCAAGAACCTGGACCCACTGCAATTTGACTATTGCCACAATAGGTCAATGGCAGATACAATCTCAATGGCTCTCCAAAGAGCCTTAGATCACCTAGACAATACAAACACCAATGTCAGGATGCTGTTCGTTGACACCATCATTCTCACAATCCTGATCGATAAGCTTATAGAACATGGGCCACTGTACCTCCCTCTGAAATTGAATCCTCGACTTCCTAACCAGAAGACCACAAAGAAGACGTCAGGGGTAAGTTTTTTTACGCAGAGAGTGGTGAGTGCGTGGAATAGGCTGCCAGCAACGGTGGTGGAGGCGGATACAATAGGATCTTTGAAGAGACTCCTGGATAGGTACATGGAGCTTAGAAAAATAGAGGGCTATGGGTAACCCGAGGTAATTTCTAAAGTAAGTACTTGTTTGGCACAATGTTGTGGGCTGAAGGGCCTGTACTGTGCTGTAGGTTTTCTATGTTTCAATGAGCAGTGCCTCAGAAAGACAGCATCCATTATTAAGGACCTCCATCACCCAGGACGTGCCCTCTTCTCATTGCCCTGCCCCATTCTCATCCCGGATGAGCCCCCATAATTGTAACCCTCAGGTTATGTCAGCTGTGTAAGTCTAGGGAAGACAATTTCTGGCCCCACAAAACCTATGAGATTGAGGTGCAAAACCTCCTGTTTGTGTGTATGCTGCATGATGTGCTACCCGGTTACAAATCAGTACCATGGAATAACAGACAGTACACCATATGCAATTAAACAATTTAGCTTTATAATTCTTAATTTGACTAAAGGGTTAGAAAAGTAAAACAAAAAGGAAAGGGCCCATTTTAATGCAACAGTCTAATATGCACAAGTTGGAGCTCACGGTTTCCCTTCCGCTGGTCCTCCATCGATTTCTCCAGGCTTTGTCGGCTCCTGGCCCCACTCCAAGTCCACTCCTTTCTGGTGTCTACAACCTCTCCGTTCTGGCATCTTCTCTCTCCATCTTCCACCGAACAAAAGACCCAGATCACCTCAGTCTCAGGCACACAACACTTAAAAAACACTCCTTCATTGGATGGCGCACATTCCAAAGCCCTTGTTAGCTCTAGCCATAACCCAAACACTGCTGCTACAGAAAAACCATACATTGGCAGTGCTTCTACAGAAAGACTATTACATTAGCAATGAAACCTTTCCCAGGGTGTTACACTCTTCCTCCACCAAATTTAGACATGTCCTCATGACATTGAGCTAATTTGCCAACCCTTCATGCAAAGCACAAAGTCCAACCCAGGTGTAAAAGGCAGTGACATAGCTCCTCAAAGCAGTAGGGGTCACATTCTCTTCCCCCAGGTCTACATACGCCAGCCTATCCGGTGGTCTCCGGATTCCTTTTGACCTCCATACCCCCTCATCTACTTCTTCATGTTCCGACACTACTGGGGTTAATCGGGTCTATCTGGTGAGGCCTCCCCCGGTCTATCACTTGTGCCCTCCTGCAACTCGGACCCCTCTGTCCCTTGGCTGAGCCCCGCTTCATCCCTTTCAGGATCCTGCTGTCCACAGATAGCCACTGCGATTTCGCCTGACTCGGCGTGAGAGGGGTTGGGAATCTCTTCCTCAATCAATGGGGAGTTAGCAAAAGGCAGCATATACCACACCCCCATTTCCTCATCCTCCGAATCAGTATCCCATTCACAGGTGGGGGACAGTCTAATTTCTCCTGCTGTGGGTCTTTCAGTCGCACCGTGTCGCCGCAGAATCCTCTTACTAGGTGTAGGCTCCAGGTTGGGCTCTGGGTCAACCTGCACCTCTTGTCCCAGAGGCAGAAGGTGGTTCTGATGGAGAATCTTGACAGGCCCAGTCACCCGGAAAGCTTCACCCGGAAAACTGATACATTTGGCACCTGACATAGGGTGTAGCCACCCAGCGGTCAGCCAGCTTATGCTTCCCAGGTAGCCCCAAATTCCTTATGAGGACTTGGTCTCCCAGCAGGAGTTGGGAGAACCCAACCTTTTGATCATACCTCCTCTTATTTCCTTGATTCTGCTGGGCAGCTGCGACCTCAGCTAATTTATGAGCATTTTTCAGCTCACTTCTCATATCAGAAACATACTTCAGATAAGTCTTCAGTGGTAGGTCTTCCTCAACAGTCCCAAAACAAAGGTTGATGGGCAACCTCCCCTCACGCCCAAACATCAGATAATATGGCAAGTACCCAGTAGCTTCATTTCGGGTACAGTTGTAGCAGTGGACCAGATGTCCAATATGTCAACACCACCTGCTCTTCTTGCTGATCTCCAAGGTTCTGAGCATGTCTAGCAAGGTCCAAGTAAACCTCTTGGGCTGGGGACCACCCTACGGGTGATAAGGCACAGTCCTCAACTTCTCAACTCCGAGCATGCTCAGTAACTCATGGATGAGCCTACCCTCGAAATCCCATCCCTGATCACGATATATCTGCCTGGGAAGCCATAATAAATGAAATACTTCTCCCATAACACTCTGGCCACCATGGATGCCTTCTGGTCCTTGGTAGGAAAAGCTTGCGCATATCTGATGTAGTGATTCATGATGACTAAGGCATTCGCCCTGTTGCTGGCATCTGGCTATATTGACAGGAAATCTATACACACCAGGTCCAGGGGCCCCGCACTCTGCAAGTGAGACAACAGAGCTGCCCTCATAGATAACGTCTTCCTCCATATGCATCAAATGTATGACTTGTAGTATTCTTTGATCTCTGGCTTCATTCGGGGCCAGTAAAACTGGTCTCTGAGCAATCCATAGGTCTTTTCAACCACCAAATGCCCAGAATCATCATGAAGTAACATCAACACAATTCTCTGATACTTCTCAGGCAGAACCAGCTGGGAATGCCGAGGATGGTCCGGAAGTGACGTGACCCAGTAGAGAATCTGGTTCCAAACTGGGCTATTCTCTCAGTAATGGAGGCACTGCAGCGTGTTTCATCTTGTCCACTTGAGCCAAGTCTCCCTTTTCGACTGCAGACCAAATGGTACCGATGCCCAGGTCATCTCGCTGAGCAGCTACCACTTCCCCAGGACTCAACTCCGGTAATTGGTTTGTCTTCAGAGCGGTCAGGTTACAGTAAACTTGTGGAATGGCGTCATCAGAAGCTCCCAATTGATCCACCGCTCGATCCTGCCCTTGCCTTCCGTCTGCCTTCACCATGATGGAAAACTGGCACATGGCTTTCACCTCCAGGGCAGGAACGATCTCCCACTCTTCGTCCCTCTCCAGCCCCTCATGCACACGTCAGGACAAAGCATCAGCATTCCTGGCCGGTACTTCAGGCCGAAATCATAGGCAGACAATCCCGCCAACCATCTATTGCCTGCGGCATCCAATTTCAGGTTATAAGTTAGGGGGAAAGTTAACCACTGAGTCATTCGATTTTGGGGACTCCCTGGTACCTGCGGGTTGGAAGAGGAGGTTGACAGAAAAGACGTTGAAGCTGGAAGTGTCCTCCACTGACGAGTTTGATGTGGGTTTTTCCAAGAGCACTCGTCACACTATCTGGGTGACCGAGGAAACCCCGTTCAGAGAGAGGTCGCGGCGACTGGCCCCTGCAGAGGTAGAAGATGTTCAGCAGCATTTGTGTAAGTTGACGGAAGCTAGGATCATCACTGAGTCCAGAAGCCCCTATGCGTCCCCAATAGTAGTGGCCTGAAAGAAGAATGGGAAGGTACGGATGTGTGTGGACTATAGGACTCTGAACAGACGTCCTATCCCCGACCAGTATACGTTCCCAAGGATCGAAGACGCGCAGGCCTGACTGAGTGGTGTGAAGTGTTTCAATGTGCTGGACTTGAGGAGTGGATATTACCAGATCCCCATGCGTGAGGCTGACAAAGAGAAGGGGGCATTTATATGTCCACTGGGACAGAGAAAATGGTGGGGGGGTATGAACTTGCTTCAGGTATTCATCAGGGAGGAGGTACAGACGCCTGAAGCACACACTCAGTGAATCAGGAGCAGCTTCTTCCCCTCTGCCATCGATTCCTAAATGGACATTGAACCATGAACACTACCTCACTGTTTTTATCATATTATCTCTGTTTTACATTATTTTTAATCTAACTATCTAATATACATATATTCCATTGTACTGCTACTGTTATGATAACAAATTTCACAACACATCCTGATGATAATAAACCTGATTCTGACCTCATCCTTGGGAGAGGAAGGATCTTCACCTAGGAGACGTACGAAGTCGCGTTGTGAAAAGCGGAAGGCACAGAGCCGATCAACCTTCTAAGGGCACAGGACAGATGGCTCTGGTGAACTGTTGTTGGCAGCCTATGCCTCAGTAGGGATGATGGGCTCAAGAAGAAGAATTTGTAGAATCCTTGTAAGAGAGTCCGTAGGTTGAGGAATCAGCTCTGAGTGAAATTATCTACAATGGTTCAGGACCCTAATGGTTGAAGGGTGATAATTGTTCCTGAACCTGGTGGTGTGGGACCTAGTCTCCTATACCTCCTTCCCGATGGCAGCATTGAGAAAGAGTATGGTGTTGATGATGGATGCTGCTTTCCTGTGGCAATGCTCCTTGTAGATGTGCTCAAAGGTATAGAGGACTTTGCCTCTGATGGACTGAGCTGTATCAACAATTTTTGTAGGGTTTCCACTCTTTGCCATTGACATTCTCATACAATCATTCTCCATGTAACCATTTGGACCATGCATCTATTGAAGTTTGTCAAAATTTTAGATGTCATGCCGAATCTGTGCGAATAAATGCTGTATGCCCTTCTGTTACCTCCAAAACCTCTCCACTCTCCTTGTTCTTCATAAGAAACTCCATAAAACCTACCTCCCTGACCAAGCTTTTGGCTGCCTGCATCAGTATACTTGATAGTCGCCAAACAATTGATACTAGAACATACAATCATCACAGCGATATTTGATTCTGCGCTTCACACTCCCTGGATTACAAATATTAAATATTAAAAGTAGTTAAAATTAGTAAATATTAAAAATTTAAATTATAAATCATAAATAGAAAATAGAAAAGGGAAAGTAAGGTACTGCAAAAAACCAAGAGGCAGGTCCGGATATTTGGAGGGTACGGCCCAGATCCGGGTCAGGATCCATTCAGCAGTCTCATCACAGTTGGAAAGAAGCTGTTCCCAAATCTGGCCGTACGAGTCTTCAAGCTCTTGAGCCTTCTCCCGGAGGGAAGAGGGACGAAAAGTGTGTTGGCTCTTCAAAAGGCTCAGTGTCAATGTTTTGCATTTGAAATGCTCAGCGGCTGTTCTGTTCTGGAACAAGGGAACAATGCTTGTTGTGATGTCTATGAAATGCTAACACAATGTGGTTCTCGAAGACTTTCTGACCAGACTACATCAATTGATGCAACGTACTGAATCCCCAGCAATGCATAATTGTTCTCTTCAAGAACAGTTAGAAACTTGAATGAATAAGCTGTCAAAACATACATATTATACATTAATTACTAAATCCATTCAAAACAGAGCAGATGGCAGGAGAATTAAGATTAATTGGTACAGTTATGATGAAGTTAATCAATCTTTTCCACTGTTCCATCAGCTTTCTTTTAAATTTAAAAACCAAAGAATCAGGATTTTAAGACATAACCTCATCTTAAAACAACTGGTACTTTTTGCCTAAACTTTGTCTTCTGGTGATCATATTTTTTTCATGCTCCTTTAGTGCTTAGAATTCCAGTGCAAAGTGCAATATGTTTTTATATCAACTTTTATCACCTCAGGTTCTAATTACCCGCCCCTACCCCCTTTACCTATTACCCCCCCCCCAATCACTGTAACTGCTTTAAACCACTTTTTATAATATTGAAGAATCAGGATTTTAAGAAATACCTTCTTGAATGGTCTCAGCCCAAAACGTCAAATGTTTATTCATTTCCACAGATGCTGCCTGACCTGCTGAGCTCCTCCAGCATTTTGTGCATGTTGCTTTTATAATATGTTTACATTATAAATGATGCTGATATTTTTCTATTTATGAGTTTTATTTTATATCTATGCTTTAACCCCTAACTTTATTTCTTATTTTTTTATATAATTGCTGAGCGTTGTTTTTTTAGTAACACGACACTCACTGAACAATCCCCCACAGCAAATTCCTGATACGTGTGAATGTTCTATATTTGGCAAATATAGTAGATCCTTGAATCTTGATGTTTCAAAGTACTTTACCACTGCACTTACCCTTTTTGTTACCAGGCAGCATCTATGAAGGAGAAATGTTTCAGGCTCAGACCCTTCATCAGGACCAGAGAGGAAGGGTACAGAGGTCAGAATTGATAAGTTGGTTTGTAAACGATGCCAATGTACAGTCTGCCTCCAGAGATGGAGACAGAGTGATCGAGAACACTTTAGAACAGAGGTGAGGAAGAATTTCTTTTGCCAGCGGTTGGTGAATCTGTGGAATTCATTGCCACAGACAGCTGTGGTACACTTAAAGCAGAGGTTGAATGGTTCTTGATTAGATTCAGGGTGTCAAAGGTTACGGGGAGAAGGCAGGAGAATGGGGTTGAGAGGGATAATAAATCAGCCATGATGGAATGGCAGAGCAGAATCAAGGGGCCAAATAGTCTAATTCTGCTCTTATTTTCAAATTAGTAACAGAACATCAAAGAGAAAGATGAATTCCATTTCTCTCTCCATAGATAGCAAACACTTCTAACACTTTTCCCCTTGAAACCAACCCAGCAATGGAAGTAATCGTGGAACTTTAGCAATTACCAACTGCTGCAAATCCTTGCTGGGTCATTCATGACTCTTTTACAAAACCACTGTCAAGCGTTCTTTGTCGTGTTTCGAATCATTACAGTCTGCTCCAATGTTCTGCACAGGTCACTGTTTCTAGTCAACACACACACAAAATGCTGGAGGAACTCAGCAGGTCTGGCAGCATCCATGGAAATGGGTAGTCATTTTGGAGGGTCTCAGTCCAAAACATCGGCTGTTGATTCCCCTCCATAGATGCTGCCTGACCTGCTGAGTTCCTCCAGCATTTTGTGTGTGTTACTCTGTATTTCCAGCATCTGCAGAATCTCTTATGTGTTTATGATTCACTATTCCTAGCACTGCCATTGTTAAAGTGCATACAGTGCACTCCCAGGACATCTCAGCAGATGCTCTATAGTTTCCTTCTCCTGACATACACAATGCATGGAAGCTACAAGAGCTGCTGCAAAACAGTTGGTGTACTTGGACCAGTTATCAGGGATGACCAATCACAAACGAGAGAAAACCTGCAGATGCTGGAGATCAGAGTAACACACACAAAATGCTGGAGGAACTCAGCAGGTCAGGCAGCATCTATGGAAGTGAGTAAACAGTCAACATTTCAGGCCAAAACACTTCATCTGGACTCAGTCCTCATTGGGTCAAAATTCGATTCATGACTCCTGATGAAGGTTTCGGCCTGAAAAGTTGACTGCTTACTCTTTTCCATGGATGCTGCCTGGTCTGCTGAGTTCCTCCAGTATATTGTGTGTGTTGATAAGAGGTGACCAAACTTTTTCACACCCAACATCGTTTTAAGGGGCGAACTGGATTTTAAAATTAACTTTCCTGCCCATTTTCCTTCACTTCAGTTCAGTCTCCATTGATACCAAAGTGGAATCTGGCCTTGACGGAGGCAGAAATGTACAAATTTGTCAAGCACACCTCCTGTCAGTTCAATCTTGGGAGGCTTGCATTGATTAATCATCAATGAATGATCAGCAGAAATCATTTCCTGGCCATAATTCTTGTCAAGTGGAATATCATTGCATTAGGATTATGCAATGTTGAAGATATAGATTTAGATTCATTTATCTATCACATGCACATGAAAACATGCAGTGAAATGTGTAGTTTGCATTAACAACCAACACAATGTGACAATGTGCTGGGAGCTGCCCACAAGTGTCGCCACACTTTCCAGATGTGGAGGAGGATGGACGGGCTAGTGTCACGGTTTATCCCCAGCAGCTGCGTAACAGAGGACTCTCTGATCTACAGGCTGTTCCCGGGGACACACACGGAGACCAACGTCCGGTGCTGCTGGCAGATCATCAGCTCGGTGAAAGATGCTCTTTGGTCGGCCCGAAACTTGATGATCTACCAGCACATGGAGATGTCCGTGGGAGAATGCTGCCGACTGGCACATTCTCGGCTGCAGGAGTACGTGCTGAGGGACACACTGAAACTTGGTGCAGCCACCGCAAGGGCCCGGTGGGGAAGGACCACAGTATAGGTTTCTCCACCCGTGGGAGTGGGAGGGGTCGGAGGGCGGGGAGTATACCCCTCAACAATGATATGGTAAGCTGAACTACTGGAGTGCCACGTGGGTGGCTATAAATACGGATATGTACTGTGTATAATGGAAACGTATGTAAAGGATGAAAAGTTATTGAATGGTTTATTGTATATATTTATTTTTGAATAAAGTATATTTTGAAATAAAAAAAATAGCAAACCCAGCGTGGTCACAGAACAACACGCACAACAAAACTACAACAGCAAATCAAGCCCCATTCCACACACACACACACACACACACACACACACACACACACACACAGTCCTCCAGCCCCAGGACAGGCAGCCTCCCCCTGGTCCCTAATCACAGCGTAAATGCGAGAGAGTAAGAGCACTGCAGGTTAGTCAGTCAGGAAGACAATTTGGCCTGTTATCAATCAGTTAACAAGCTGAGCTTTGTTCACTGCCCAGTTTGTTCAAGCACACGAGTATTTGCCTGCAATCATGTAAATTTTACATGGAACGCAATTTGTAATGGGATTAGTAGATTAAACAGGATAAATCTGGGCATTCTTCTGGGATTCATATGCATTCAACAATATTATCACATACTTTATAGGAAACATAGACAACAGAAGCAGGAGTAGGCATGGGTGCAGGAATAGGCCAGTCTGTCCATTAAGCTTGATACCCCATTCAAAGTGGAAATACAAAAAACACTAATAACAATATATAAGCAAATAAATTAATAATATTGAGAACATGAGTTGTAGTGTTTCTGAAAGTGCATCCATAGGTAGTGGAATCAGTTCAGCGTTGGGGTGAGTGAAGTTATCCACGCTGGTTCAGTAGCCTGATGGTTGAAGGGTAATAACTGTTCCTAAACCTGGATGTATGGATCCTAAGGTTCCTGCATCTCCTTCACTATGGCAGATTTGAAGAGAGAGCATGGCCTAGATGGTGGGGGTCCTTGATGATGGATGCTGCTTTTCTGTGACATTGCTCTGTGTAGACGTGCTCAATGGTGGGGAGGGTTTAGCCATGAGGGACTGGGCCGCATCCACTACTTTTTGCAGGGTTTTCCACTCAAGGGCATTGTTGTCTGATCCTCCTCATTAACACAAGGGGCTCTGCAGATACTGGAAATCCAGAGGAACACACACATAATCCTGGAGGAACTCAGCTGGTCAGGTAGCATCTATGGCAAGAAATAAACATTTTCTATACCAGGCTGTGACACAACCAGTCAGGATATTCTCCACTGTGCATCTATAGATTTGTCAAAGTTTTAGTTGAGATGCCAGATCTGTGCAAACCTCTAAGAAAGTTGAGGTGCTGCCATGGCACGTAGGTGGTCTATATTGCGTATAGCTATACTACCCTTGAATATATTTAATGATTTGCCCATTGAATTTTGTGGCAGAGAATTTCACAGATTCAACACCCACTAGATGATGAAATGTCTCCTTATCACAGTTCTAAATGATATACCTACTGATGAGAGGCAGTGACACCTGGTTCTGGACCCTCCAACCATTGGAGACACTTTCCCTGGATCTAGACTATATGGTCCTGTTATGGATTCCTACGAGACTCCCTTCCCATTCTTTTAAACCCTAGTGAAAGTAGGCCTAACTGACGCAATACTTCCTTATAGATCAGCGCTGCCATCCCAGGAATTGCTCTAATACATTTTCACAGCATTCTCTACATGAAAAGGAGGTCATATATGACAACGTCCTTATCTGCTTCCCCTCCGCCATCAGATTTCTAAATGGACAATGAACCAACCCATAAACACCATCTCACTATTTCTTTTGCTCTCTTTTCCCACTACTTATTTCATTTAATTTATATATCTATTAACCAGTGGATTCTGGTTAATTGGACCATCAGTTAATCGGGGCCGCCCCTAGTTTGGGACAGCTCTTAAAGAACAAAAACTAATGAAGAAAATAGCTGGGATTTACTTTGTTTATTTGGAACTGTTGCCAGACAATTTCTAACCAGCATTAGTAGTGTGCACTTGTGTCGTTAGACACTACACCATGCTTAGAGCAAATAGTTTTTAAATAGTATCAGTTCAGATGTATCCCAATTAACCAGAATCCACAGTGTGTGTATGTATATATTGTATTGTAATTTATAGTCTTTTTGTATTGCACTGCACTGCTGATGCAAAATGAAAAACTTTGTGATATATTTCAGTGATATTAAACCTGATTCTGATTCAAAACTATACATACAAACTCCTAAAGAGGTCTCACCTGGCTCTTGTGGAGCTGCAGCAAGGTATCTTTGTTTTTATAAATCTCTTGCTGATTTTAAGTGTAGAAAAGCTTATACAATCTATAATCCCATATTAATAGACCAGAAAATGAAGAAAACATTCAAAAGGTCAAGCAGCATCTCTAGAGGGAGAGCTAGGCTTTCTGTCTCCATAAAACAATAAGACTGTAAGACATAGAAACAGAATTAGGCCATTCAGCCCATTGAGTCTGCTCCATCATTCTATCATGGCTGATATATTATCCCTCTCAACCCTTTTCTCCTGTCATCTCCCCATCACTTTTTTTTACCATGCCCATGGGCTGCTCTTTATCAAATTATGGTATTGCCTTGCACTGTTGTAACTATATGTTATAATTATGTGGTTTTGTCAGTTTTAGTCTTGGTTTGTCCTGTGTTTTCTTGTGATATCATTCTGGAGGAATGTTGTATCATTTTTTAATGCATGCATTTCAAAATGACAATAAACGAAAACTGAACTGAACCTTTGACATCCTGAATCAAATCATGAACCTATCAACCTCTGCTTTAAATACTTGCAATGACTTGGCCTCCAAGGCTATCGGTGGCGATGAATTCCACAGATTCACTACCCTCTGGCTAAAGAATTTCCTCTGCATCTCTGTTCTAAAGGGACATCCTTCTATTCTGAGGCTGCATACTTTGGTCCTAGACTCTCCCACTACTGGAAACATCCTCTCCACAGTTTCCTAGACCAAGAAGGACAAAAGTTCTTCTGGGGAACTGCAAAAATCCTGGTGGAAGCAGAAAACAAGATATCAAGAGAAATCTTAGAAGCTTGGTCTTCAACAGAAGACTCTATTAACAAGCATACTGAACTTGATTCAATTAACCAACCTACGCGTCTGCGGGATCGGGTCCGAGGGTGAGCCATGGACACCGGAGGAACCAATGCTCAAATCGACCGATAACCAGGGATATGGGCCAGCGGAGATCACTCAGCCATCCAGATGGCCAGGACCCGGAGGAGACCAGCGGCCAATGCAACAGCCCACCAATCAGAACAACAATGATAAAACGTTTGCGACCAAACCTCCAGGCTTAGCAAACAGCCCTACAAACAAACTTTGTGTGTTATTTCAGACCACAGTGTTTTGTTTCTGCAACGGAAATGATGTGTGATGCTGATTCAATTGCAAGCCCATTGCAGAGTGTATGTTCCATGTAACCAGCCTAAGTAACGGCTTACTCAGAATCTGACTAGCATGAAATCAAGGGAGAGAAATCCATATTTTGGCATAGGAATTTACCCGTGACCACCTATGAGGAATCAGAGCCAGAAGCAGATTATACTAAGCTACCATGACTTTACTACACCCTTAATGCCAGTACAGAGGATGCATTTTATCACCCAGTCTTTGGAGAAGATTTGCCATTTAGTGCTTTTACGGAGTATTTACAGAGTATTTGCAGTGTACTTAGACTATTTTCAGTGCATTTACTGAGAATGTGGAACACTTTATGCCCTAGTCACTGGAAAGACTTGGTGCATCTTGCCATTCACTTTGAACGCATGGGGTTGATTGAGGACAATGAAACGTGAATGGTACTGACAAGAAAACCTTCATAAACACAAGAGATTCTGCAGATGCTGGAAATCCAGAGGAACACACACATAAAATGCTGGAGGAGATCAGCAGGTCAGGCAGCATTTGTGAAGGGGGATTAACAGTCGATGTTTCAGGTCAAGACCCTTCATCTGGACTGAAGAAATCAATCAGGTCTTTTGGCTTCAAATTCTGTCAAAAATAGGGTTGTTATCTTATAGGAAACCAACAATGCAGTCATTCCCCAGTTAGGGAGAAACTATGGAGTAGTTTCACTAACAGAAATTACAAAGAAATAACTAAGACTGCTTTCAGATTTTCAGAATAAAAATCAGGTCATTAATCCTGACATATGTCATGAAGTTTGTTGCAACACACACAAAAATGCTGGAGGAACTCAACAGGTCAACAGGCTTAAAGCAAAGATGTAATGCTGAGACGTTATAAAGCAATGGTCAGGCCTCACTTGGAGTACTGTGAGCAGTTTTGGGTCCCTTATCTTAGCAAGGATGTGCTGAAACTGGAGAGGGTTCAAAGGAGGTTCATAAAAATGATTCTAGGATTGAATGGCTTGTCATACTAAAAGCATTTGATGGGTCTGGGCCTGTATTCACTAGAATTCAGAAGAATGAGGTGTGACCTCATTGAAACCTATCGAATGATGAAAGGCCTTGACAGAGTGGATATGGAGAGGATGATTCCTGTGGTAGGAGAGTCTAAGACCAGAGGACACAGTCTCAAAGTAGAGGGGCTTCCTTTTAGAACAGAGATGAGGAGGAATTTCTTTAGCCTGAGAGTGGTGAATCTGTGGAATCCGTTGCCACAGGCAGCTGTGGAGGCCAAGTCTTTATGTATATTTAAGGCAGAGGTTAATAGATCCTTGATTGGTCGGGGCTGAAGGGATACAGGGAGAAGGCAGGAGATTGGGGCTGAGAGAAAAATTGGATCAGCCATGATGAAATGGTGGAGCAGACTCGATGGGCCAAATGGCCTAATTCTGCTCCTATGTCTTATGGTCAGGCAGCATCTATTGAAGGGAATAAACAGTCGCCATTTCGGACCGAGATCCTTCGTCAAGACTTCCCTAGATGCAGCCTGACCTGGTGAGTTTCTCCAGCATTTTGTGTTTGTGACTCTATATTTCTAGCATCTGCAGAATCTCTCGTGTTCATGAAATTTGTTGTTTTGTGGCAGCAGCAGCACATAAATAAATAGTGTAAAAGAGAAATGACGATCCACTGATTATAAGCTCATGGACCATTCAGAAATCTGATGGTTACGTATGTTTAAAATCCAAGTGAAGAGGTGATGTTAAATATCAACTTGGGAAGCAAAACAGGATAATTAAGACATATAGAATAAAGCAGGGGGGAAATAAAAGATCAGCCATAATCTAATTAAATGGCTCAATGTAATGAATAGACTGTTTCCCTCCAAATAGCCCTCATTCATGAATATTATGTCATCTTTTCAGCAAGAAATTTTATCATGTCACAGAATTAACACGGCATTTCTTCAATTAAGAAGATATCGTGTCGCCGGACCTAAATCTTAGAATTTCCTGTTCACTGGCACTACAAAGTACATTTAGAATGACTGAGGCAGGTGAAGACAACAGCTCATCACTAATTTCTCAGGGAAATATTTTAACATTTAAGAGAACTTTGGATAAGTACGTCCTTCCTGATGGCAGCCGCAAGAAGAGAGCATGGCTTGGTTGGTGGGAGACCTTGATGATGGATGCCACTTTCTCGTGGCAGTGTTACTTGTAGATGTGCTCAGTGGTGGGGAGAGCTTTTCCTGTGAAGGACTGGGCTGCATCCACCACTTTTTATAAGCTTTTCCATCCTTGGACGTTGATGTTTCCATACAAGGCTGCGATGCTGCAAGAAAGCAGGATCAATGACTCCACCATCCAGGCCACGCTCTCTTCTCGCTGCTGCCATCGGGAAGGAGGTACAGGAGCCTTAGATTCCATACCACCAGATTCAGGAACAGTTATTACCCTTCACCCATCAGACCCGTGAACCAGCATGGACAACTTCACTCACCACACCTATGGACTCACTTACAAGGAACCTACAAGTTAAGTTGTCAATATTATTTTATTTACCTATTTATTAACTATTATTTTGTGTTTGCGCAGTTTGTCTTCTTTTGCACATCAGTCATTTGTCAGTCTTCATGTGTCATTTTTCATTTATTCTTTTGCATTTCTTTGTTCTACTGTGAAAGAGTACAAGAAAATAATAAAAAATAAAACGTTTATAAAAATTTTAAAGATATAAATTAAGACAAAAAACTTTAATAAATACATAAAAATCAAAGAGAGATGAGAGTGAATATAGGACCGCTAGAAAATGAGACCAGGGAAATAATAACGGGGGACAAGGAAATGGCAGATTAACTAAATGAGTATTTTGCATCAGTCTTCATTGTGGAAGACACTAGCAGTATGCCAGGAGTTGAAGGACATGAGGGACGAGACGTGAATGCAGTTAGTATCAGAATCAGACAAGGGAAAAATGTTCAAAAAGCTGAAAGACCTAGAGGAGCACAAGTCATCTGAACCAGATGAAATGCACCCTAGGGTTCTGAAAGAGGTAGCGGTAGAGATTGTGGAGGCATTAGTAATGATTTTTCAAGAATCATTGGACTCTGGCATGTTTCCGGAGGACTGAAAAACTCATACGTCACTCTGCTCTTTCAGAAAGAAGGGAGGCAGCAAAAAGGACCCGACCTCAGTGGTTGGGAATATATTGGAGTCAATTGTTAAGGACGAGGTTGACACAGGACAAGATAGGAAAAATCAGCATGGTTTCCGGAAGGGAAAATCTTGTCTGACATACTTGCTGGAATTCTTTGAGGAGATTACAAATAGGATAGATAAAGGGGATGCAGTGGATGTTGTATATTTGGACTGTGACGCCAAACCAAGTTATCAGACGATTGATGCTAATGAGAGAGATAAGGAAGACAATGGAAAAACGTTCAAAATGTTAATGAGAGAGGAGATAGAGATTAACGCAATTCAGAATATTGACAGAGCAGTTGCTTTGAACCTGAACTGTTTGAAGTTTGATGGACAGGCGATACCCCAGCAGGGGGATAAAAAGAACAGGTTCGCTAAGGCACGGGACACACCACAAGATCAGGAGATAACGAGAACCTGGAAGAGCGGTGTGCCCCCACAAGTTCGTGTGAGTTTGGAGGTCCGGTTCGCGGGAACCGACCATAGACTCACAGGGTGTAAAGGTGCGATCGGTGGGAACCTGGTGTGTGTGTCCGCCCTTGCCTGGGTGCCAGGTTCACCGCGGAAGAACGGTCGTATCCGGAACGGAGGGGTCAGAGTCGGTGACCACAGCGGGATAGAAGACATAAAAGGGTCCGTCTGAAAGCCAACTGCGAAGACATCAAAGGTCTGCCTGAACCAAATTGCATCCCCCCCCCCAACAGCACAACAGCGATTACTGCGAACTGTACTCAGCTGAACTGAACTCTGCGTCACTTAAGACTGATCATTTTACCCCTAGACTGCGATAGAGCTTGGTTTGATTCCTATTACCCCAGTTCTGTGTACATGTGTGTATTATCATTGCTAACCTGTAGCATTTATATCCTTACGATTAGAGTACTGTGTTACTTATTTCTTTAATAAAACTTTATTAGTTCCTAGTAAGCCAGACTCCAACAAGTGGTCCATTTCTGCTGGTTTGGCAACCCAGTTACGGGGTATGTAACAGGACTTTCAGAAGGCCTTTGACAAACTACCTTGCATGGGGCTGCTTACCAAGTTAAGAGCCCATGGTATTACAGTAAAGTTATTAGCATGATTAGGGCATTGGCTGATTGGCAGGAGACAGCCAGTGGGAATAATAGAAACATAGAAACATAGAAAATAGGTGCAGGAGTAGGCCATTCGGTCCTTCGAGCCTGCACCGCCATTCAGTATGATCATGGCTGATCATCCAACTCAGAACCCTGTACCAGCCTTCCCTCCATACCCACTGATCCCTCTAGCCACAAGGGCCATATCTAACTCCCTCTTAAATATAGCCAATGAACTGGCCTCAACTGTTTACTGTGGCAGAGAATTCCACAGATTCACCACCCTCTGTGTGAAGAAGTTTTTCCTCATCTCGGTCCTAAAAGGCTTCCCCTTTATCCTCAAACTGTGACCCCTCCTTCTGGACTTCCCAAACATTGGGAACAATCTTCCTGCATCCAACCTGTCCAATCCCTTTAGGATTTTATATGTTTCAATAAGATCCCCCCTCAATCTTCTAAATTCCAACGAGTATAAGCCTAGTCGATCCAGTCTTTCATCATATGAAAGTCCTGCCATCCCAGGAATCAATCTGGTGAACCTTCTTTGTACCCCCTCTATGGCAAGGATGTCTTTCCTCAGATTAGGGGACCAAAACTGCACACAATACTCCAGGTGTGGTCTCACCAAGGCCTTGTACAACTGCAGTAGTACCTCCCTGCTTCTGTACTCGAATCCTCTTGCTATGAATGCCAACATACCATTCGCCTTTTTCACCGCCTGCTGTACCTGCATGCCCACTTTCAATGACTGGTGTATAATGACACCTAGGTCTCCTTGCACCTCCCCTTTTCCTAATCGGCCACCATTCAGATAATAATCTGTTTTCCTGTTTTTGCCACCAAAGTGGATAACCTCACATTTATCCACATTAAATTGCATCTGCCATGAATTTGCCCACTCACCTAACCTATCCAAGTCACCCTGCATCCTCTTAGCATCCTCCTCACAGCTAACACTGCCGCCCAGCTTTGTGTCATCCGCAAACTTGGAGATGCTGCATTTAATTCCCTCGTCTAAGTCATTAATATATATTGTAAACAACTGGGGTCCCAGCACTGAGCCTTGCGGTACCCCACTAGTCACTGCCTGCCATTCTGAAAAGGTCCCATTTATTCCCACTCTTTGTTTCCTTCTGCCAACCAATTCTCTATCCACATCAATACCTTACCCCCCAATACCGTGTGCTTTAAGTTTGCACACTAATCTTCTGTGTGGGACCTTGTCAAAAGCCTTTTGAAAATCCAAATATACCACATACACTGGTTCTCCCCTATCCACTCTACTAGTTACATCCTCAAAAAATTCTATGAGATTCGTCAGACATAATTTTCCTTTCACAAATCCATGCTGACTTTGCCCGATGATTTCACCGCTTTCCAAATGCGCTGTTATCACATCTTTGATAACTGACTCTAGCATTTTCCCCACCACCGACGTTAAGCTAACCGGTCTATAATTCCCCGGTTTCTCTCTCCCTCCGGGTCCTTTCCTGTTTGGTTGCCAATGAATAGTGGTGTTCTGCAGGATTGAGTGTTGGGACCACTTCTTTTTATGCTGCATATCAATGATTTAGATGATGAAATGAAACTTTGTTGCCAAGTTCGCAGATGATACAAAGATTGCGGAGGGGCTAGTAGTGTTGAGGAAACAGGTAGGATGCAGAAGAACTCTGACAAATTAGGAGAATGGGCAAGACAGTGGCAAATGAAATACAATATTGGGAAATGCATGGTCATGCACTTTGGTAGCAGAAATAAGTGTGCAGACTATTTTCTAAACGGGGAGAAAATCCAAAAATCTGAGATGCACAAGGACTTGGGAGTCCTTGTGCAGAACAGCCTTGCAGATTGAGCTGGTGGTGAGGAAGGCAAATACAATGTTAGCATTCATTTCAAGAGATCTGGCATATAAGAGCAGGGATATGATGCTGAGTCTTTATCAGGTACTAGTGAGGCCTCACCCTGAGTATCGTGAACAGTTCTGGGCTCCGCATCTAAGAAAAGATGTGTGGACATTGGAGAGGGACCAGAGGAGGTTAACAAGGATGGTTCCGAGAATGAATTTCTCTGGGTAACCCAAACGGATACACCTCCTGTGCTCCTTGATGTGGGTTTCCACCGTGCATCCCATCTGGCCGAGACACGCTGCTCCACATTCACACGCAATCCTGTAAAGGCCAGCCGATCTGGGTCCCAGGACTAAATAATCAGGAGGGCTGGACGATGGGGTATAAATACCGTCGGAATACACATGCCTAGGCATCATCCCTGATGAAGATGGCAGAGTTTGTCATCAAAACTTCAGTTAAAATCAATACTTGTACCCGGTTGGAAGCCTGAGAAGTGTTTATTCACCCCTGTGCATATTTTGATAATAAATTTGCCTTGACCATCCATGAGACTCAAAAACAGTTACTTACCCCGAGCAGTAAGGCTGATCAACACCCCCACCCACTAACCCACCTGTTGACACACCCCACCACCAGAACTTTATCATTTCCTGTCAGAGTCATCTTATGTACAGACACTCTGTGCCTATGTGGACATACAATCAATCTATGTATAAAAGCCATCTTACGTATTTATATTTAGTGTGTGATATTTTTGATTATTGTGCTTTTTTGCTGTATTGGATCCAGAGTAACAATTATTTTGTTCTCCTTTACATTTGTGTACAGGAAATGACATTAAATCTTGAATTAGACAACTTGGTTGACATAGGCAAGTTGAATGAAAGTTTTGTGTTGTATGACTCTGACAACATGCTGAAATAAAAGCAACACTTTTCACACTGGAGTGATTCCTCACAAAATCTAGTTCGAATGGCCACGTATTCCTGGAGGAGGAGGGCAGAGGGGAAAGGGAATCATATCTGGCTTTCCTTTTGAAACAAGGGAAGTTAACAGATAACTACAAAGTGCTGCTGTATATAATGTGTAAATCCAAGAGAAAAAACTTGCAGTCACTTTTTGTCTCAATGAATATTTCAAGAATAAAATAGCAGCAGATCCTAATTTCAGTGCTGGATTAGGAGGATAGTTGTTGACTTTAAAATGTTATGAGTTTTGAAATCAACAGTAGAGCCTCTTGGCAACATTTCAATCGGATCCTCACTCAGAGTTTACACCTCCAGAACGCCTGGAGCACAAATCAAAGCACTATCCTTTGGATAAAAATCTGCTGCTCAAAATTCACCGCCCCCATGAAGACTTTACTATGCTGTCTCTCTCAGCTCTTAAGGTCATCTCTCTTTAAACCGCTCACCACTGGTCTTCATGTCCAGTATTTAGGTCTGTGATCAGAAGCTCGTAAAAAAATGTTGCAGTACAGTGCAGACCATTCAGCCTACGATGTTGTGCCAATTTTCGAACCTACTCCAAGATCAATCTAACTCTTCCCTCCCATATAGCCCTACATTTTTCCTTCATCCATGTCCCTTGCTAAGAGTCTCTTAAAAGTCCCTAATGTATCTGCCTCTACCACCACCCCTGGCATCATGTTCCACACATCCACCACTCTCTGTGTGAAAAAACCTACCTCGGCCCTGGGTAAAAGTCTTCGGCTGTCCACTCTATCTGTGCCTTTTATCATCTTGTACACCTCCATCACACCAAAGAGAAAAAGCCTAGCTCGCTTGACAGTACCTGACAGCAATTCAGTTTTCATAAAAGGGTTCAAAAGACAAAGCAGTGGTTTAATTTAACTGATAAGTGAAATAAAAGCAGAGACCCTGTGTCTACAGCATCATAGGAAGAGCAAAAATAACATCCCAACGTGTGGAGGAAAGTTTCACAAAATACATTAAACTAGAGTAACACACACAAAACGCTGGAGGAACTCAACAGGTCAGACGGCATCAGTGGAGAGGAATAAAGAGTTGACGTTTTGGGCCAAGACCCTTCATCAGGACTTCCCAAAACATCAGTTGTTTATTCCTCTCCAAAGATGCTTCGTGACCATCTTGTGTGTGTTACTCTGCACTTCCATCATCGGCAGAATCTCTTCCGTTTATGTCTTCAACACTTTAGTGTGTATTTAATAAAGCCCAAATGAATTATAAACTTGGATATACGTTTGTACTTGGGGTTGTAAAGAGAAAATTAGCATAAATATACATTACATTCTAATTATTAAAGGTAGATTTAAGAAAGATTCGTTAAGTAACTTTATTACTTAGCAGCTAAACTAACAGTTTACCACCTTTCTCATTTTTCAGTGGCTAAGTATTAGCCCATTACCCACATGATGCAATTGTTTTAATTAAGTAGGCTATTAACTAATTCATTCCTATCTGGGGAATTTTCCTTAACTTATCATGAAAGTGATAGATTCTTCAGAGGTGCCATTTTGGCTTCTTTGTCTTCACATCCATACACCTCTTACTTAGCATCAGTTCTCAGCCCTTTATTTAGTTTGCTTGGTATTTATATGTTTGTTTGTTCTTTAAAATAAACTGAAATCTTGGAATTAAGACTGCTCATCATTCCTGACTCCTGGAAGAAACCTAAGGATCAGAAAATAAACAGATCCAACAATAGGAAAGAAATCAAGGGACATGGGACTTGAGCTTATTACATCATCGGCACATAATTCAGACAGAGCTCATCTAGTTCATTTGAAGCCCTCTAACTTCCGTTTCCTTGAGATATACAACTTCAGTGAATGAAAATACAGTATATTTGATTTAAAAATACTTAGCTGAAGATATACCTCTGAATGTTTGGCTGATGGAGCTCTTTTCGGAGGGAGTTTAGTCATTTTTCTTTCACTATTCTACAATCAGACGGTAAACACAACTCATCAACAACTCTCCAAGGAAACTACAAACAATTTAGATTTATGAATGAGGTGCAGATCACATCAACACTCAGGAGACACTCCTTCAATGCTGAATTTTTAGTTAGGTGTATATCCTACAAATTGCTTTTCTTGATAAAGTAAATCAACAATTGACTCTGTATTTCACCAGGTACAACAGTGTGCAGAAGTCTTAGGCACATGTAAAAAAATTTTGCAAAACAAAGATGCTTTTAAAATAATGAAAAGAAAAAATTCTAAATATCAAAGAATTGTCTATAAAGAGCAGTAAGCAGTAAAAAACTAAATCAAATCAATATTTGGCGTGACCACACTTTAAAACTGCATGAATTCTCTTAGGTGCCTGTTATGCAGTTTTATAAGAAAATCAAAGGGTAGGTTATTCCAGGCATCTTGGAGAACTTGCCACAGTTCTTCTGCAGAATTTGGCTGTCTTGGTAGGTTCTGTCTCTCCAGGTAATCCCAGACAGTCTCAATGATGTGGAGATCAGGGCTCTGTGGAGGCCATACCCTCTGAAACTATACAAAAAATCTATGGGTGCCTAAGACTTTTGCACAATACTGTAAGTAGTTCTTTCCAATGAAAGCAGTATTAGGCCATTCAGCCTATTGAGTCTGCTCATGGCTGGTTTCTTTGAACCCCTCATCCCCATTTTCCTGCTTTTTTAACATTACCTTTGCCACCCTTACTATCCAAGAACCCATTAACCTTCGTTTTAAATATAAACAATGATTTACTTTCCACAACCACCTGAGGCAATGACCTCCAAAGATTCATTAACTTCTAGCTAAAGAAATTCCTCCTCACCTCTCTTCTAAAAAGACATCCTTTCATTCTGAGGCTGTGCCCTCTGGTTCTAGACTCACCCACTGCTGAAAACTTACTCTCCACATCCACCCTATCCAAGGCCTTCAATATTCAGTAGGTTTCATTGATATCTTCCCTCACCCATTTAAACACCAGTGAGTACAGGCTCAGAACCATCAAGTATTCTTCATACGTTAACCTCTTCATCTCCAGGATCATTCTCCTAACCCTCCCTGGCTACTCTCCAATAGCAGCACATCCTTTGTTATATATCGGGTCCTTAACTGCTCACAATGTTCCAAATGTGGTTTGAAGAATGCTTTATAAAACATTGTTTTTATATTCTATTCTATTCACTCAAAACAAATGCTACCAATGCGTTTGCTTTCCTTACAAGAAACTCAACCTACAAGTTCATCTTTAGCAATACCTGCACGAGGACTCCCGGTCCCTTTGACGCACCATTTTCTGAATTTTCTCCCCATTTAAAAAATATATCTATGCCTTTATTCCTTCTATCAATGTGCATGACTATAAACTTCCCTCTGGTGCATTCCATCCACTAATTGGCCATTACCAACACACATACTGAAATTCAGCAAAAAGCTGTTGTTTGCAAGCCATTTTGGGGAATCTGATCATCCAGCTGTCATCCTTCCGTCTGTATACAGGCAGAGGCTAAAGAGCAAGGCTCCAGAAATAAGAACAACAAAAAGGTGGTTACGGGATGCAGAAGAACACCTGCAGGATTGCTTCGAGTTGATGGACATCGAGTCCATGTTCAAAGACCCAACAAATATGCCACAGTTATCACGAGCTTTATAAAGCCAGTATTGGACGAGAGCATCCCCTCAAGATCATTCAGAGTCTTCTCCAACCAGAAGCCCTGGGAGAACCAAGAGATCCACAATCTGCTGAGGGCCATATCAGAGTCGTCCAGTTCTGGCCACCATGCAAAATGCAAGAGGTCCAGGTCAAACCTCGAAGAAAGGCATCTCACATGTGAAGTGGCGTGTGACCTGTTTTGGATCCAGTACGCAAGTGCCATTACAAAGAAAGCACAGGAGCACCTCTTCTGTCTTAAAAGTTTGTGAAGATTCGGCACGACATCTAAAACTTTGCAAGAACTTGTATAGCTGTTTGGTGGAGTGCACATTGACTGCATCACAGCTCCAATCTTCGTGGTTTCCATGCCATTGGAATGAGTTGGTTGATTTGTGAAGTATCGTGTGCTTCTTGGAGTGCAACATCAAGTACACGTTAAACAAATACACGCACAGACATCTTCGCTCTGTGGGCCACTTCTTCAGAACGAAGACCATCAACCTCGACCTCGAGGGATAGCCACGACGGAGTCTGGTATGGGAACACCAATGCCCTTGAATGGAAAATCCTACAGAAACTAGTGGATACGCTCAGTCCATCACAGGTAAAGTCTTCCCCACCAGTGAGCACATTTACATGGAATGTTGTTGCAGGAAAGCAGCATCCATCATCAAGACCCCCCTCCCACCATCCAGTCCATGCTCCCTCCTCGCTGCTGCCATCAGGAAGGAGGTACAAGAGCCTCAAGACCTACACCACCAGGTTCTGGAACAGTTATTACCCCTCAGCCATCAGGCTTTAAACCCAAAGGGATAACTTGACTAACCCCAACACTGAACTGTTCTCACAACCTATGGCTCACTTTCAAGGATTTGTCATCTCATGGTCTTGATATTTATTCATTATTATTATTTGTGTTTCTTTATATTTATGGTGAACGCCTGCAAGAAATGAATCTTAAGGTTACTATGGTCACATATATCTACTTTGAGAATAAATTTACTTTGAACTTTGATCCAGACGGATTATTCTATGAGGTAAATGGGGCGGCACAACAGTGTAGGGGTTAGCACAACGCTTTACAATACCAGCCACCCGGGTTCCATTCCCACTGCTGCCTGTAAGGTGCTTGTACGTTCTCCCTGTGCCCACATGGGTTTCCTCAGGGTACTCCCACAGTCCAAAGACATACTGGATGGTAGGTTAATAGGTCATTATAAATTGTCCCATGATTAGTCCAGCATTAAATCAGGGGATCACTGGGCGGCGTGGCTCTAAGTACCAAAAGGCCTATTCCATGATGTATCTCACAAAAAAATAAAATAAAAATCATAATAAGATGCAACAATCACAGAGAAAGTGCAATGCAGATAAACAACTAAGGTGCAAGATCCATGGAAAAACAGACAGCTGCCATAACGTTAATAAATTTCATAACATACACCAGTGATATTGAACCTGATTCTGATTTAAGAGAAGTTTGGACAGGTATATCAATAGGAGGGGAATGGAGGGCTATTGTCTAGGTGCAGGTCAATGGAACTCGGCAGAATAATAGCTTGGCAGAGACTAGATGGGCCAATTGGAGCTGTACTGTGCTGTACTGCTCTATGACTCTGAAAGCAAATGTCCAGTTTCTACTCCCACCACTTCCACTCGTCAGCTTGTTAGTCTCACCCTCCTTCCTCCCTTGACAACATTTAATGAGATGAATGATTAACTACCTACTATTTGCTTGCAGAGCTATGATTCCTGCAGTTTGTGGTGTCACAGGACAAAGACTGCTTGGACAGAGTTAATGAATCTTGTTTGTACTGAACAAGCTCCACAATTCCTTCTCACTAATCCTAGCTCCCCTTCCAATTTTCACTTTAATCATGAACAAAAGATTCCTTCTCGAGTCAGTAACCTACAGACGTCTAGAGTCTTTGACTGAACAACAAGAGGCAATAAGGGACAAACTCTCCAGTTCTTTTTCCACTGACAGGAGCTGATAGATCAGGGATTCCTTTGTGAAAAAGGGCCATGTTTACAATTGAAGTGTTGGGCCCAAGATTACAGAAGTAATTACCAACTCATGTTTACTGGAAGGCAGAGTTACTAAGAGCACAAGGACATGACAGGAGAGAAAATACTCAGTGGCTTATAGCCAACGCTGGAGTTGAACTCCGAACTCTGACCCCCTGAGCTGCAGTAGCGTCACACTAACCGCTACGTTACCGTGGTGCCCATCAGCCCAGAATTCTGGGTTGACATGCACGTGCAGCTTCCAGGTACGCCAAGGTGCAGGTGTTGCTGTTTTAAATTAGGATTTTAAACCAAAGCCCTAGCAGCTCTCTAAGGTGGACACAAAAGATCCTACAGAATACCTCTGGGTTATGCAGACCAAAACTTATCCTTACTTAATATTCTATAAGCATACAACTTGATCATTATCATCTTGTCCACCATGTTTCCTACTTGGAATACTCAAAAACCCTAGAATACCATAGCACCACGAGAAATAGGAGCAGAATTAGGCCATTCAGCCCATCGAGTCTGTTCTGCCACTCAGTCATGGTCATTTCTCCTCACCCTCAACCCCATTCTCCTGCCTTCCCCTCAGTTACCTCTGAGACCCTTACTAATCAAGAACCTATCAAACTCTGTTTTAAATATACCCAATGACTTGGCTCTCACAGCTGTCTGTGGCAATGAATTCCACAGATTCACCGCCCACTGGCTCGAGAAATTCCTCCTCATCTCTGTTCTAAAGGGACGTTCTTCTATCCTAGGCTGTGCAAATCTACCTTGTGCAAGAGTGACAACATCTTAAAGAGCAGATCATTGGTTGTTAAAGCACTTCGGAGAACCTTGTGAATATGAAAGATAGTCCAAAGACTC
Organism: Mobula hypostoma; assembly: GCF_963921235.1. Lineage (NCBI taxonomy): Eukaryota > Metazoa > Chordata > Chondrichthyes > Myliobatiformes > Myliobatidae > Mobula > Mobula hypostoma. The sequence continues at coordinate 14,335,450 of NC_086104.1, forward strand.
GAAGTACAGTAGGTATACAGAATACAACTCCGAGATTGTCCTCGTGCAGGCAGTCACAAAACAAAGAAACACTATGGAACCCGTTCAAGGTAACATTGAACTCTCAAGACGCAAAATAAAAACAAATTGTGCAAATAGCAAAAACCAAATGGACGGCACGCAGAATATCAAACATCAAACCTGGAACCCAATGAGTTCAGCCTTTGAGTCCTGGTTCTCAGAATGATTCACCTTCATCCAGGTACATGATGAACTGATAGTATTTTAAAGACTTGAGTAAATTAAATTTTCCCGTTTTAGCCAGCTACAGCCGAGAATCACAACTACATGCAAGGTCTGTACAGTTAATAAAGATCCTTTAATGCAATCGAACAATCTATAATCTATCATTGCTTAAAAGTGATAGAAATAATGCCGACTGTGGCCGTAATATCCTGGCTAGGAGGACTTCCTGTTGGAAACATGGTTGCCGCTCCAGGCTCAAGTCCATTTAAAAAAACAAGGTTTTCAACTCGCAATCCCGACTATATTGCTGGCAAACATGCAGCCTCTGGTAAATAAAACCGGCAAACTCATAGCTGGGGTACTGTACCAGAAGGCTATTAGGACCCCGCGCATCCTCTGCTTCACGGAATCCTAGTTAACCCCTTCCATACCGGACGCAGCGATTGAGATTGACAGGTTCACTATACACCGTCAGGATAGGGCTGTCGAATCTCTCAAAAGCAGAGGTGGAGGTGTATGCCTCATGACCAACTCCCCTTGGTGCACGAATGAATCAGTGTTGTACCAACTCTGCTCGCCACACCTGGAATAAGTCACATTTTACCTGCCGCGGGTGACTTTAGCGATCATTTTGGTAGTGGTGTACATTCTACCTCAGGCCAACGTCAAATAGACTCCAGGTGATCTGAACAATGGGATCAATTTGCATGAAAGAACACACCCTGACACCTTCACCGTCATTTTCAGCGACTTTAACCAGGCCAGCTTGAAAAAGTCACTAAATAATTACCATCAATAAATCACTTGTAGTACCAGAGGAAACAACACACAGGCCCACTGTTACACCACCATCAACAGTGCTTACCATGCTATTTCACACCCTCACCTCAGAAAGTCTGATCACCTGGCTGTACTTCTACTCCCTGAGTATAGGCAGAGACTGAAGACTGCAGCACCAGTAATGAGGGCCAAGAAGGTATGGACAAGGGAAGTACAGGAGCGCCTACAGGACTGCTTTGAATCAGTGGACTGGACTGTACTCAGGGATTCATCTTCGAAACTAGATGGCTATGTCACAGTTGTTACCGACTTCATTAAAACCTGTGTGGCAGACTGCATGCCTACGAAAACTTGTTGTACATTCCCAAGCCGAAAGCCGTAGATGAACCAGGAGGTGTATCGTCTGCTGAGGGCTGGACCAATGGCATTCAAGTCTGCTGACCAAAGTCTGTCCAAAAAGAACAGGTATGACTTGCGGAGGGCCGTTTCAAGAGCGAGACACAATCTGAGTGAGGCTGGAGGCGAAGCTGGATGCACATCAACTCTGGCAGGGTTTGCAGGACATTACTTCTGACAAAGCAAAACCCGATAGCATGAATGGCAGAAATGCTTCACTACCCGACGAGCTCAATGCCTTCTATGCCTGCTTCGAAAGAGAGAATATAACTGCAGCTGTGAAGATCCCTGCTGCACCCAGTGACCCTCTGATCTCTGTCTCGGAGGCTGATGTCAGGCTGTCTTTCAGGAGGGTGAACCCTCACAAGACAGCAGGCTCAATGGAGTACCTGGTAAGGGTCTGAAAACTTGTGCCAACCAATTGGTGGGTGTACTCAAGGACATTTTCAACCTCTCATTGCTACGAGCAGAAGTTCCCACCTGCTTCAAAAGGAAAACAATTGTGGGCTACCTTAATGACTGTAGATGTGAGGGATACTGGATGACAGTGATTAAATGCTTTGAAAGGTTGGTAATGACTAGAATCAACTCTTGTGTCAGCAAGGACCTGGACCCACTGCAATTTGCCTGTCGCCACAATAGGACTAAAGATAAGCTCTCTCATTTTTACTCAGGTTTTTCTCCAGACTGTAATAGGTGTAATGTCGAAGCGGCCTCTCTAACCCATATGTTTTGGTCCTGCTCGCAGCTTGCTAAATTTTGGAAAGAAGTATTTCAAACTTTCTCAGAGCTTTTTAAAGTAAACTTTAAACCCAACCCTCTGACTGCCTTGTTTGGCATTGTTGGAGGAAATGATTTTACTCTTAAGCCGAATGATTTGCATATTTTGGCTTTTATTTCTCTTTTAGCCAGAAGAGTTCTGTTGCTGAAATGGGAAGATGCTGCTCCACCTACTCATGCCCATTGGCTGATTGATGTTATGTCATGTTTAAATCTGGAGAGGATTAGGTGCTCTATTTCTATACCTAGACAAGAATTTTTCACATTATGGGGGCCTTTTTGGAACTACTTTCACAATTTTCGACCTGTTCAGCAATGATGATGACTATTATATGTTTGAATTTACGACTTTATGTCAGAGATATTTTTCTTTTCTTTTAACCAAACAGCTGTTTTTTTCCTTTTTTTTTTGTTTTGTTATAGGGATTTGCTTTTGCTTTAGATTAGAATAAAATATACCTTTTCAATATTATGGTTAATTTACTATACATAGTTATGGAGCATTTCAATCTTGTTTCTGTTTCCATAATATCATAATGTATTTTGTATTCATCTATGCAAGTGATTAATAAAAATATTGAAAAAGAAAAGGAAGTGTAGGATGAGGGAACACAAGCCAGTCGTCATAGAGGGATCAGAAGTGGAGAGAGTGAGCAATTTCAAGTTCCTGGGTGTCAAGATCTCTGAGGACCTAACCTGGTCGCAACGTATTGATGCAGCTATAAAGAAGGCAAGACAGCAGCTATATTTCATTAGGAGTTTGAGGAGATTTGGTTTGTAACCAAAAACACTCAAAAACCTCTATAAACATACCATGGAAAGCATTCTGACAGGCTGCATCAATGTCTGGGGGTGGGGGAATGCTACTGCACAGGATCAAAAGAAGCTACAGAAAGTTGTAAAATTAGTCAGCTCCATGTTGAGTACTGGCCTCCGTAGTATCCAAGACATCCTCAAGGAGCAGTGCCTCAGTAAGGCGGTGTCCATCACTAAGGACCCCCATCACCCAGGACATGCCCTCTTCTCACTGTTACCATCAGGTAGGAGGTACAGAAGCCTGAAGGCACACAATCAGCGGTTCAGGAACAGCTTCTTCCCCTCTGCCATCTGATTCCTAAATGGACATTGAACCCACGAAGACCACCTCACTTTGTTTTATTATTTCTGTTTTTGCACTATTTTAATTTCACTATTTAATATATATACATAAATATTTACTGTAATTGATTTACTTTTTTTCTTTCTATATTATCATGAATTGCATTGTACTGCTGCTGCTAAGTTAACAAATTTCACAACATATGCCAGTGATATTAAACCTGATTCTGATTCTATTTCTGTCTCGGCTGAGTCCTTTCGGGAAAACAGACCTCATCCTTCAAGCTGATCAATTTCACCATATCTTTGATGACAGCTTCAACACCCTGTTGCAAGATGCACAGGGGTTTGGTTGAGTGACACACTCAGAGTAGTTCAACACTGCACTGTACTTCCAAAACAGCACTGAATGGAAAACCAAGATTTAAAGATCAGCTTCTTTTGTCACATGCACATCAGTGCATACAGTGGAATATGTCATTTGCGAAAACAAGCGACACAGCCTGAGGATGCTGTCAAGATCCACCATGTTTCCAGCGCCAACATAGCATGCACACAAATTACTAGCCCGTATGTCATTGGACTGTGGGAGGAAATCAGAGCACCCAGAGAAAACCCACATGGTTACAGTGATAACGTACAAACTCCTTACAGACATGGCGGGAACTGCAATAGTGATCTCTATGCTACCATTCTACCCACTTATATTATTTGCTCAAACCCTAAGGCTGAGCCTCTCAAGCTAAAGAGCTCATAGTTACAGCTACTTGAAATAAGCTGACAAGTCTTCAGGGTGAGTCAATACAATAAATTCAAGGTGCAACTTTGGCAAGTCATTGTACAGTCTGGCCAAATTGAAACACTTAAATAGAAAATGATGGGAAAATTCAGAAGGTCAGCAACACGTACCTTGATCAACAAGATGTTCAAGCACTTGCTCTGTTCTCAAATCTTTATAAATCAACCAGGAATGGGGTCACGTCAATTTTAAGGCTTTAACAACAGGACTGCACCTGCAAATGAATCACAACTTTGTACACTCTATCCTTTGAGAGAGTAAAGTTTTGCACGCTGAAATAAAACATGCGTTTGCATGTTTTTCGATGCAGCTCATACAGAAAATAACTCACGGTAAGACTGAGCTTCATACACAATAGTTAAATAGAGGAACAAGCAATTGTTTGAGGGGGTGAGTGGGTGCAAGTGTGGGAAAAAGGCTAGTTTTGCTGTTGTTGTCTTGTTTTGTTTTGTTCTGCCAAGCATTGTGGGTATGCTGTGTTAGCGCCAGAATGTGGGCAACACTTGCGGGCTGCCCCCAGCACATCCTTGGATTGTGTTGGTTGTTAACACAAACAACACATTTCACTATACGCTTCGATGTATGTCTCTGGCAAATAAATCTCAATCTGAATGGTTAACACTGTGACCAGATCCACAAAGCCAGTTACATAAATCAGACATCCAGTCCTTGTTTAATAATTACAAAAATCTGGGGATTTCAGTATCTGCACACTTTCCAAATGGTATTTTTTTATTCCAATCATAGAGAAAAACTCCCACATGCAATGCTCCTACGATAACAAGGGGGAGTTAATCTCATCTCTGAAGACTATTCTGGACACTTCCAATACTGGTAACACACATGGCTTTGCAAATATTGAAATATGGTATGGTGTCCCTGAGCAGTCATAAATATAAAAGTAAAGCCTTTACTTAAAATTTACCAGCAAAATCACTACACTAAGCTGTAAAAAAAAACTGCTCTCTGTCAGTTTAGTGCTCCACATGGGCCTCCACTCAATCGACATCACCTAATCCCAGCAAACTGCCTCTTCCAAAAGCTCCCCCCAGGAAAGCACTGTAGGGTTATTAAAACAAAAACTTCACGCCCAAACCTACCTACAAACCAAAGATGAGGCAGCTTTTTTGTTGAAGAAAGAGAAAGCTTGAATTTAGATTAAAAACAGAAACTTCTGAAACTACAGAGTGGGCTATAAAGCAGTTTTGTGAGGAGTTTCTTGTGAGGAGAGACACAGATGTTTAGGGCGGGAACTCATGAGGTAGAAAAATGGAGAAAGGTGAGTCATTATCTTGAAATAATGAGCAACACACCACAGCAAATTCCTAACACATATAAATGTACAGGACTGTGCAAAAGTCTCAGGTACACACGTATATACAGCTAGGGTGGCTCAGACTTTTGCACGGTACTGTATTGGGCAACGTGGAGCAGAGAGCAAGTCTGCAAATCCGACAGGAACAAAGGGAGTTGGGAATGGCAAGGGTGAAGTGCTACGCAAGGAGTGTGGGACAGGTGGGAGAGAAGGAGTGCCAAGGGTGGGTGGTAGTGAATGTGCAGACACACCCAGCCCTGAGACACCAGGCAAGGTCATTTGATTCTAAACAATTGATTTATTGATCATTACAGAATGTCTCTCTGGTGTTTCCCGCTCCCTCCCCTCTCCCTTCCTCTTTTTCCAACCATGATATCCCTCTCCCTGCCCCCTTCCAACTCTCAGTCCACAATAGAGACACTTCTCATGAACAGTTTTATCGTCACTCACAAATGTCAGGAAATTTGTTTTTGTTTTGCGGAAGCAGTACCGTGCAAAAGTCTTAGGCACCCTAGATTTTTTTATTATATGTACACATATTTTATATGTCTAAGACTTTTGCACAGTACTGTAGATGGTAAATAAGGTTGATCGTTGACACTTGATTCTTCAGATAGCCAAGGGTCACTGTTCATCGGCATGTTTATGCACATATAATTAAACTGAGGCCAAAACAACCTTCTCCAAAATGATCCTGGCTGAAAATGAATGGGACAATCAGCTCTATCTCCTTTCCGTTGTGCCAACTGATGGATTGAAATAAGTCCAAGAAGTGATTCCAAAGCAGAGGGTGGAAGAGCATCAGTAATTCCTAGTATATTCACTGAGCTCAAAACTGTACTGAAAGTGCCTGTCACACTCAAACAGACAAACAAGGTCAAACCAGGAAGGGAAGGACTAAATGAAGACAATTGAAGGCAAGATCATCTGTTCTCAAAAAGAGACAAACTGCTTCCCGCCACTGGATAAACTGATGAGTAGAAACAAAACAATGTCTCAACATATGGCTTGATATTAACAACAGCTAAAAATAGACCAGCACACTCACATGGTTCATTCAAATCTCAATGAATGCTGATATCTCAAGGTTGCTTATCACAAGAACAGCTATTAAAAGCACAAATAACTCAATGCTCAACAAGGAATTCTGCCTTCAACTAATTTCTGCAGGCAACTTTAGATTTATTTAAATTCAGGAATACCTATACTGCGAAACTTTGGGCAAACTTTCAGTTGCAGAGGTAGGCATCAACTCCCAGGGTCCACAGTTTGGTGATGGGTTTACTTGGGGTAAAAGTATTGAAAGAACAACTGTAGTCAATAAACAATAGTCTGATATAAACACAAGAAATTCTGCAGTTGCTGGAAATCCAGAATAATTCACACATAATGCTGGAGGAACTCAGCAGATCGGGCAGCCTCTATGGAAAAGAATGAAGGGCCGACTTGTCAGGCTGAGACCCTTCATCAGGAGTCAGAATAGCCTGACATGGGTGTTTTTAGGGTCCAGATGCTCCTGAGATGAGAGTGGAGCCATTGAAATGGTGGGTTTGCTTAGACCTGTTTCAACAGTAGACAAATTGCAATGGGTCAAGGATGTCTGAAAAGCAGAGTTGATGCGTGCCATGACCATTTCACGATGGTAGACATCAGCGCCACCTTGCAGTAGTCATTTAATAGAAGTTTGGATAGGTACATGGATGAGAAAGGTATGGAACGCTATGGTCTGGAAGTTGGGACTGGGCAGAAGGCCAGGCTGGCAAAGGTTAGATAGGCTGAAAGGCCTGTTTCTGTTCTGTAGTGCTCTAGAGTAAGGTGGAAACCAAGATGTCATTGACAATAAAGGAAATATCCTTGGTCAGTCAGGAAATCAAGTGGTGGGAGTGGTTGAACAAGAGAGTACAGATGTTGGAATCTGGAGCAGAATACTAAAAGCCAGAGGAACTCAGATCAGGCAACACTCATAGAGGTAACTGGATAGTTGACATTTCAGGTCAATACCATTCATCTGGACTGTTCTTCCAATAAATGGACAGTTGAGGTTTTGAGTCAAGACCCTTCATCTGGATCCACAGAGCCCATGGAAGAAGTGAATGATCCAGATGAAGGGTTTTGACCCAAAATGTCAACTGTCCAGTTATTGGATAAACAGTCCAGATGAAATGTCAACTGTCCAGTTATTGGATGAACAGTCCAGATGAATGGTGTTCTGAGTTCCTGTATCTATTTGTGAGTGGCTAACCATGTGTTTGAGGTCCCCAAACAATATCAGTAGAGAGATATGAGGAGACAACACCAAGCAAAATACTTAGATGACCTACCTGCCAGGAGGTGGATACCATGGAAAGTCAATCCCTTTAACTGATGCTAAATATATACAATTACATTAAACTTTAAGCATAGTAATATAGCATTTGATCCAATGAGCTTTTACTAGTTGAGAAAATAATTCCTGTTTGCAATTAGGAGAACACTAAAGAAAAAAAAAGCCAAGAAGAAACAAACCACAGTAATATATCAAATAGTTATTACTTGTTATTATACAATATCAGACGGCATTTAGCAAAATAACTGGCTTTGCTCCCAAAGGTTTATGTGAATAATTAAAGTACACACAAAGCTCCTTCTTCATCCTGGATACACTGCAAGCATAGTTCTGACAGACTATGATGACTAGGAGAATAAATTAAGTGAGTTTTTTTAAAAAGCACAAGATGTATATTTAATAATCAGACACAAGAATTTGATAGCATAGGCTGAAAGATGAACACTGAAAATACAAGTGATACAGACACGAGTTTCTGCAGATCCATAGAAATCTTGAAGAATACACACAAAATGCAAGAGGAACTCCAAATGTGTTGACCAATGCCTTATAAAGCCTCGGTATTACGTCTTTGTTTTTTTTATTTTCTAGTTATCTCTGTATGGAAGGTAACCTACTCCAAAGATGGACCAAGCTGTTGCTCTGGTTTTCTGCTGTGCTAAATTAAGGTAGGGCACCAAGGTAAGTTAAAAGTTAGCGCACCATTATTACAGCTTGGGGCATTGGAGCTTGGTGTTCAATTCCAACGTCATCGCTAAGGAGTTTATATGTCCTCTCCATGGAACACATGGGCTTTCTCCGGTGTCCCCCACAGTCCAAAGACACAGCAGCTGGTAGGTTAACTGGCCATTGGAAAGGTTAGGCTAGGGTTAGATGAGGATTTGCTGCTTGAAGGGCCGGAAATGCCTTTCCTGCGCTGCATCTCTAAATAACAAAATACTGTATAATAAATCGAAAAGTAACGACCTTATGCAAAGAGAGTCTGACTGCAGCACAACGGCTGTAGGGTTTTTATGATGGCTCAAATAAACAAAATGTATTTCCAACAACCCACAATAATGTTACCAGCAGTAAAGGACCAGAGGAAAGGTTAAGTTCCATCTTTCACCTTCTCCTTTGTCCCATTTCAATGGTTAACTGAGTAGCAATTATTTTATCAACAGCCTAAGAAAAGGGAAACACCAACAACAGATGTCCTTTCATTGTATTCCCAGTACTTGTATCACCTTCCTTTACAAACTGGATACAGACAACTTGGTTAATTACTCCCTTTGTTTGAACGCTGCAGTTTCATTCTAGTGAAGTCTAATTATAAAAAAATCTTAATATTTTAAAATGCATGAAGCTCTGCTTGTCTAAAAGATTTATTCCCTAGAATGGTGAAAATTGAGGGGAGATTTGACAAAGGCATACAAAACCAGTGGGTGGGGTGGAGATACATCTCTACCAGAGGAGGTGTAAGGCACTCCTTCCCTCCACTCGTCTGCAGATCCACCCACACCCCCCCCCCAGATCAGGGTCACATGAAGCCATGGGAGCAGGTGGTGGATGGCCGTATGAGGAGCTGGTGCACATCACAAGTCCTGGTTATGCGACCACTGACGTCAGGCAGACCATCTTTGAAGAGTACTGATAATGGCTGGGATCACCCATCTTGTAAAGACACTGCCCAGAAGGCAGCAATGGCAAATGACTCTTGTAGAAGACCATGATTATCCATGTCATATAACACATGGTATAATGATGATGAGGATACAAAATTATGAGGGGTATACACAGGATAAATACAAGCAGGTTTTTTCATCTGAGCAACACACACAAAATGCTGGTGGAACGCAGCAGGCCAGGCAGCATCTATAGGAAGAAGTACAGTCGATGGTTCAGGCCGAGACCCTTCGTGATGAAATGTCGGCTGTAACTCTTCCTATAGATGCTGCCTGGCCTGCTGCGTTCACCAGCATTTTGTGAGTGTTGCTTGAATTTCCAGCATCTGCAGATTTCCTCATGTTTGCGGTTTTCATCTGAGATTGGGTAAGAGGTCATGGGTTAAGGGTGAAAGGTGAAAGGTGAAATGTTAAAGGGAAACATGAGGAGGAACTTCTTCACTTAGAGGGTGGTGAGAGTGTGGAATAAGCTGCCAGTGGCAGAGATGGATGCCGGTTTGATGTCAACATTTAAGGGCAGTTTAGATAGGATGGAAGGGTCATGGAGGGCTATGGTCCAGGTGCAGGCTAATGGGACTAGGCAGAATAATTGTTCGGCATGGACTAGATGGGCCAAAGGGCCATTTTCTGTGCTGTATTGTTCTATGATTATGATATATAAAGTGTGTCGGTGACTGGAACATACATAGGCATACACCTGGGGCATGTACATGAGGCTCGAAGTGGGTCAGGGGCAAGCAGAGAGAATTGAAGTCATGCATGTAACAGAATTAAAGTTCGAAGTACATTTATTATAAATGTATGTGTCCGGTATTCAACCTTGGGATTCATCTTCTTGCAGGTAGCAAAGAAACAGAGTATAACCCATTTAAAGGAAAAAATACCTATACAACAAGACCATTAAAGGGAAGATGGGAACTGAAAGAATTGAGAAGAAAAAGAATAACACAGCAGAAAAAAAGCAGAAAATGAATCTGGAGCAGGTAGGAAGGAACAAGAACTCCACGTGACTATCTGTGTATAAGTACAAGGGAGTGAACAGGCAAACAAAGTGGTATTTGCCTGTCAGTCTGATGGCATTCCCAAGAACTCTACATTGGATCGAGGGGCTTGTTTCCCAGCTGTATAACTGCTGCTATGAACACCGGGTCACTGCTTCCACTTTGGGGCGAAATAAGCCGAAACACCAAAGCGGAGATTGCCATATCTCAAAAGCAAACAGCAAAAAGGTGACTGCAAAATTGCATCCAACTCTAGAAAAACAAGAGGTGTTGACCTTCCACTCACAGGCAAAACAAATCCCTGTTCTGATGCCAATGTACTCAGCCCCATGAGTCAACATGCAGAAACACCTTGGGACATTGGTAAAAGAAAGTAACACCAGCATTTGATATCCAGGTTTATTTGATTTGGTTTTAAATGATGAAACACCACACAAAGGAGAGGGAAACAGACTGTCAGCAGAAACAAAATAATCCTTGTCGGGGAGAAGCTCACTCCAAATTAATGACAAAACATTGACGAGCAGAGGAGAATGAACATAATATGAAAATAAAAAAATAAAATAATACATCATCAATAATGAACTCAGACCCCAAACAGAACCAGCTCCCACATTGGATAACAACCTACATAATCTACAGCCATCATGGAGCACATCTGCAGAAAGGTAATTCAGCATCTTGTTGTCCTCACCTACCACCCCATGAGCCTGTGCATCTACCACATTATCCTCAACAACTTCTGCCATCTCTGAAGTGATCCTACCACTAAACATAACCTTACCTCCCCCCCCCATCCACTTTCCACGGGGATTGCGCCCCCCCCTGATTCCCTTGTCCAATCATCCCTCCAGACACTTATCCTTGCAAGCAGCCAAAGTGCTACACCTGTCTATTCAGCTCCTCTCTCACCTCCATTTAAGACCCCCAGACAGTTCTTCCAGGTGAGGCAACACCTCCCCTGCAAATCTGCTGGGGTAGTCTATGTGACCTCTTCAACATTGGTGAGACCCGTCGTAAATTGGGCAACCATTTCATCGAGCATTTGCACTCTATCCTGCAAAAGCAAAACTTCCCCATGGCCGAACATTTTAATTCCCATTCGGACTCTAAAAATGCTGGAAATGGTGCCTCACAAACCCATCTACTCCTGTTTCTCCCACCACCCACCAATACAAGGGGCAACTTTACACCGACTCGATGACCTGGAAGCACATCTTGGGATGAGGAGGGACGCCGGAGGACCTGATGGGAGCCCATGCAGTCACATGGAGAACATGCAAGCTCCACACCGGCAACACCAAAGGTCAGGACAGAATCTGAAACAATGTAAGTGAACGTCAGCGAAACTTGCTGCGGTGGCCACTGAGTCACACGTTTCCACTCCAAGTAGAAAACTCAATAATGCACTTGTCTACGGTATATTCTGAACCTATTTAAAACACCTATGTGCATGGATTCACTAGACCTCCCTGTCTTCTAGTTGTTTTAATCATGTAGAAAGTTCTCTTGTGACTTTTAAACCCACTGCCAATGTTCTCCCATGCTATACAAATGGATTAGAGTGTAAAATTACAATTATTCTCACAGTTTAATCTTTCCCATGCTTACTTGCATTTTTGTATAATTATTTGCATAGTGTAATTGTTCCGTGAATTTTCCAGTAATTATAGCATAATTGATTCTGTATTTTTCTAGAAGCTTCTGAGTTTTCAGTAGAAGATGTCACTCAAATTGAATCTGGCTATCCCATGGGTTAATTGTTACCTCTGGAATGTCTTGTTATCTTTCTAGTTGGAGCTAGTTTTTACATAAGACCACCACAACTTCCTTGTGCTTTGTCTTTCTTGTCTTTTTTCAGTTTCATTCTTCCTTACTTTACTCTTTATAAACAGCCATGAGAAAAACAAGTTTTTTGCCTCTTTCTTGACTTCTAAAGGACCCCTGGATAGCAAAATTATCAGATCCAACAGTATAAAGGGAATACAGATAACGGAGAGCTCCCTCTGGTACAAGACTGGCTGAGCCCATTCGGCAGTGCAGCAGCCTCTCAATGAAGGTGCACAAGCCACCCCATCACTTGCCATTTCATGACCGTAGACCGAAGACAACATGTTTTTACACATAGCCATCATTACACCATGTCAAGTACAACACCTCAGTACAGAACAGCTTGTCAAGGCATGGTTAAAATTCAGAGCAATTTCCCATCATAACACCGTCACAGATTTTTGTTAGAGAATGCAGGCTTCACATCAGTTATACTTTTGAACATTAGAGTTAAAAATCACAATATTTAGAAATGCGAACATGTACAGCCATCATAAGTTCATACAAACATTTTAAAAAGATAATTGGAACAATATTACAGCGCTTGCAGTTAATCTTCATTGGAGAGAAAAGTGAGGCAATAAGACCAGTTTTAAACACTTCCACTGAGTGGATGGTGCAGTTGTATGTAACACATTAACATTGCAATATGGTTATAATGGAAAGATGAGAAGTTGTATAAACAGTACAAGGTTTTTACATGCAACCACTATCAAGCAAAGAACAAGCTTATATTTGCCTAACAACATCTTCTTTCCTAATCTTCCTCTTGCACACACAGGTAACATAATATGTATTGTTTGCCTAAAACAAGTGAAAAATCATTGCTCATGTTTAAACACACCACAAGGTAGCCATCTGCCCTGTCAGTGCACCTGAACAACCTGTTGTGTGCTAGAGAGTGCACACAAAGGAAGAATGTAAGCCACTTCACATCTGTTATATATCTGAAAATCCGAGTTAAAATCACAAAATTTAGAATTGTGAATATTAACATGCATTGCCATCTTAGATCATGCAAACATGTACAAAATGACGTGAGTGATTTTACCAAGCTGCCATTGGAGAGGAAGGTGATGTAATAAGTCAAGGTATAAACACTTCCACTGAGCGAATCTGGGTAACACATTAACACTGGCAATATGGGTACAATTGAAAAGATGTATGCATGCAGCAGAACGTTTTAACATACAACCACTATCAAGCAAAGAACAATCCAACAACTCCTTTGTTAATCTTATCTCCCTCTCCCAGATATGGGCAAAACAAAATGTATTGGTTGGCTAAAACAAGTGAAAAATCATTGCTTGTGTTTAAACATGCCACAAGGTAGACACAGCTGAACAACCTGTTGTGTTTTAGACAGCACACACAAAGTAAGAATGTTAGGATTCTCTGAAGATGCCAGGCTGAGAAGTTTATAACACCACTTCTACATCTCTGAAATCAAATCCGAACATTTTATTTACCACTGAATGACCACTTTGAAAGTGGAAGCTTGTTTGACGAGTTACAAGTCCAGTCGTAGATATGGTGATTTCATCAGTCAGTTCAATCACGACTGAGGTGCAAACAGAAAGATTTATGTTGTCTGCCTGGTGTCTGATACACAGAATCCCATCACCAGTTTCTGCTCAGAGCAACTGGGAATTCTTACAGGTAAAATTTTAAAGATTGGAGAATTTGTGCATACACTGACATTAGCCGGGATTGAGGCAATCTCAAGTCTATCACTCTAAACAGAATCAGCAGGTTTCACTAACCAGGATGTCTGTTGAACTAGATCATTCTACATCACCCTATTTATCAGAGGAATGTCTTCCATCATTATCTGGAAGAAAGTGGGTTGAACTGCAGCCCCTTGTGACTACCTTGTACATCAGAATGAAATATAAAATATTGCTGGCTTTATGCTATTGGGACCAAACTGCAATGACATCAGCCCAAGGCAATTTTGTACTCAGAAAATAAGTATATAGAATAATGAATGCATCAAAAGAGAAGCACGTTGCAAGGCAGGGATAGGGCTTCCAGCTAAAACTAAAGCCAAAATTGTGGAGTTTACTGGGAATAATAAATATTCAGCACTGACTGAAATAACTTTATTAAGCTTTTACAATCAAAATCTTGAGCAAAGACTCAGTGCACAAATGAAACTCAACTTGTTAATGTTCTCGTCGGAAACCAGAGACCAATTGTGTCGCAGTTCACTGACGGTTCACTAGCATTCACCAAGTTAAAATACTGAAAGGCAATTTAGACATTCACCAAGGGGAGGATATCTGCTCCAAGAATAAATTTCCTTCAGAAAAAAAAAATCTACTGCTAATTGGCAGCAGATCAATCCTTTAGACTTCTGTTCCCTTTAGTGCGGTCTCATGATGCACATCTTCCGAAAATAACAGTCTTGCACAGCAGGACCTCAGAGCACAAGTTGTAAACAGCTATGTTAGTTTCAGCCCATTCAGAGACCTGCACACACTCAGAAAGTCACATGGCCTGTCTGTGGAGATCTGCCTCGGTCAGTTCAATCACGTACTAATCTGATGGCTGCAAGCTTAAAAAAAACTTACTTGACCAAAGAGGTGAAGAAGATTAAAACCAGGAACCAGCTGGGATGCATTGTGAATTTCTTCTTTCATATAAACCTGCAGCATAGCTGCAAGTTGCCCAAGGCCTTCTTTCATTTCTTCACTCATCCTTTTGACATCTGTGAAGTAACGAACAAATTCACCGTCAACCACAAGAAAATAATGTTTCATGGCAACAGGCCTGGATTTCCAGCATCTGCAGAATCTCTAGTGTTAATGTTTGATGGCAGCTGTTCTGTCTGGACACATCTACTCCCCAATTCAATTCAAGGAAGCCACAAGCATATATCTCCACAGCTTTGACAGGTAAATAACATAGATGAAGCTGATAACAACCGGGTGCCACTCATCTCAATGTACTGGGCAGTGACGTTCAGGCAGGTGATCAATCTAAACCATGGTAATTGTTCCCTTCAAACTATTGTGGTGACAATTGGTGCAATTTGTTTTCTGTTTCAATGAGACAGAGGCCAGCGGCAAATAAAATAGTAAATCATGCTGGAAAATGTCCTTGTCCCACAGGACACGGCTATCTCATGTATTTATATTTATTGTGTTTATTATTGTGTCCTTTATCTTTCATGGGGTTTACTTGGGTTGCATTGGATTTGGAGTAACAATTATTTCACTCTCCTTACCGTTGTGTACAGGAAATGGCATGAAGCAATCTTGAATTCAACAAATAAAATAAGGATTGATGTGTGAGCAGCCTGTGATTTGTTGAGCTCACAGTCTCCATACATGCGACCCTCCTGTTTGGAAGCTTGGGACTTATTCCCACTGATTCTTCACCACTGGATAATTCCATGCATTCAACCTAGCATCCTTCTGGATCGCCTGCCTTATCGCTGTGAAGCCTCAGATCAAGCCGGCACCAGAAGACCATGAGACGTAGAAGCAGGGTGAGGTCAATCAGCCCATTGTGTCTGCTCCACTGTCTGCTATTCTCCATCTAAACCCCATTCTCCTGCCTTCTCCCCCTAGCCTTTGATATCCTCACCAATCAAGAACATATCAACCTCCACTTTAAATATACCCTGTGACTTGGGCTCCACAGCTGTCATGGATTCCACAGATTCACCACCTCTAGCGAAAGAAATTCTTCCTCATCTCTTTTTTAAAGGGATATCCTCTTTTGAGCTGTGCCCTCTGGTTGTAGACACCCCACTGTAGGAAACATCCTCTCTACATCCATTCTATCTAGCCCTTTCAATAATTCAATGAGGCATCCCCTCATTCTTTTAAAATCCATTATGCATCTAAATAGGATAAAGCCACATAACCTTGTTTTTCTTAGGGACTATGTGCTGTTTCGCATGACGTGGGCAATCATGTTCCTTCTACGACCATTGTTGTTCTCAGCAAATTTTTCGACAGAAGTGGCTTGCCACTGCCTACTCCTGGGCAGCGTCTTTACAAGGTGGGTGACCCCAGCCATTATCAAAACTTTTCAGAGATCGTCTGCCTGGCGTCAGTGGCCACATAACCAGGACTTGTGATGTGCACCAGCTGCTCATACAACCATCCACCACCTGCTCCTGTGGCTTCACAGGACCCTGATCAGTGGAGGGGTTGGGGGGGGGGTGCAAAGCACCTTGCCCAAGGGTAACCTGCAGGATAGCGGAGAGAAGGAGCACCTTACATATCCTTTGGTAGAGACGTATCTCCATCCGCCACCCAAGTTTGATAATGCTCTTCTTAAAGCAGGAAGGAAGTAAAGAATAAAGCCAAGGAGAGTGGTGGAAGCAGGCTGACAGTATTGACATGTACAGAGGAGCACTTGAAGTACCTGGGCATTGACGCCTGTAGACCAAGAAATAGAAGGGGAGATTAATAGGGATGGCTGCCCAATGATGGGCTGAATGGCCTGTTTCCCTGCTGCATGACCCTGTGGTGTATAATATACGAGTCACATGTTATAGAAATACGTTAAAGGTGATCACAAAAATAAACCATTTGGCCCAGCCAGTCAATGCCAACGTTTACCTTCCCAAAACCGGCCACGCAGCCTGACCCTGCAACAGCTCATCCACTACCGCTGCTTTGTTCCAAACCTCCTGCGACAAATCTTGCATCTACAGAACCTCCTGTTCCCCATGCCTGCCACCTTTCATCAGCTCAAACATGATATTCTATCTCATTTGCGGTGCACTACACGAAAGGCCAGTGGTCGCAGATTCACGCGCTCCAGAAAGGCAGCTGCTAAACAGCCGAAGGAGTTAAAGTTGTGGGGAAAATACTGCAGAATTGGCAGAAAGAACAGGGCATGGGAGTGGCTGGATTACTCTTCAAGACCGACTCCACAGACTAACAGACCCTTTGCTGGGCTATAAAATTAAATAATTCTTTATTACTTCTAATGTGTTAACAACAGAAAAGCGAATTGTTCATGGTCTGTTCAACAGCAAATGCCTTCAGGCTTATAAATCTGATTCTTATATACACACTCAGTGGCCACTTTATTAAGTACACACGTACACATGCCGTTAATGCAAATACCTAATCAGAATCATGTGACAGCATCTCAATGCATAAAAGCATGCAGGCATAGTCAAGAGGTTCAGTTGTTGTTCAGACCAAACATCAGAATGGGGAAGAAGTGTGATCTAAGTGACTTTGACTGTGGAATCATTGTTGGTGCCGGGTTTGAGTATCTCAGAGAATGCTGACCACCTGGGATTCTCACACAGAACTGTCTCTAGAGTTCATAGAGAATGGTGCAAAAAACAAAAAAAAAACATCCAGTGAGATGTCCTGTGGGTGAAAACACCTCGTTAATGAGAAGAGTCAGAGGAGAAGGGCCAGACTGGTTCAAGCAGACAGGAAGGCGACAGTAACTCAAGTAACCACACGTTAAACAGTGGTGTGCAGAAGAGCATCTCCGAATGCACAACACGTCGAACCGTGAAGCGAATGAGCTACGGCAGCAGAAGACCACGAACATACACTCAGTGTCCATTTAGTAGGTATAGGGGGTACCTAATAAAATGGCCACAGAGTGTACAAGGCAAACCTTGAGGGAAAAAACAGTATCCAAGCACCTTTGCATTTTGCAGCACAAGGTAACGAAGCAACAAGCAAAGTGCAGTTCTCCCTGAGCAGTCAGCACGTTTGTTTGGGAAGCAATCATCCACCGTAACTCATTGTACGTGAAGCACCCGAGACCTTTGTGAAAGAGGTGATGAAACATTACGCAAGTTCATGGTTATATTTTATTTCTAATGATTTCCTTTCCAACCAATTTGTCTGCTTTGCAATTACTTCCTATATATTTGAAAATACTGATGTTACCTTTCATTCCTATTTGCGGAACTTGACCATTTTCAGTAGCTGGAAGCGATGTACTGAATTGGATCTGAATAATCTATAGTGATGTAAATAGCATGTACACTGGCTGCAAATTCAAACGGATAAAATTCTCAGTAAATAAAATGTCATCACGCTCTGGGACTGAAACAATTTTCAGATAAGAGGCAGAGTGGTCATAAAGAGATAATTAAGGTGACAGTGACAGAGTTTTGCAAGAAGCGCTCAACTGAAAACTTTTTTCTTCACGCAAGTGTGAATTCCGGGGCCGGGGCAAGAGCAGGGCACAAGTTTGGGGACAGTTGGTTCATCATCGAGGTTAGCAGATTTCTACAGATGTACTGTTGCAAGCATTCTGACTGCTTGCTTCACAGTCTGGTATGGAGATGCCAACGCACAGATTAATAGGAGGCCTTGGAGCAGGGGTTCCCAACCTTGGCCATGCCGTGGGCCAATACCATTCAGCAAGGGGTCCGTAGACCCCCGGTTGGCAGCCCCTACTTTGCAAGGTTGTAGACTCAGCCAGCTCCCTCACTGGCACTATCCTCCCCACCACCGAGGACATCGTTCAAAAGCAGTGTCCATCATTAAGGACACTCGTCGCCCAGGACATTCCCTCTTCTCATTGCCGCCATCAGAGAGGAGGCACAGGAGCCTGAAGACACACGCTGAAAATTTTAGGAACAGCTTTTTCCCTTCTGCTATCAGATTTCTGAACGGTCCATGAACACAACTGCACTCTTAATCCTTTGCACTATTTATTTTTATTGTAACTTTTATTAATTTGTTATCCCTGCGGTGAACTGCTGCCACAAAACAACAAATTTCGCAACTTATGTCAGTGACAATGAACATCACTTTGATTCTGACTCTGAGCGCCAAGCTCCAGTAAAAATGAACTTGTATGTGAAAACTCTCCGCTGACTGGACTTACACAAAGGAGGAATGTCTAACTGATGAGGTCAATCATCTCAGCCCCAGGATATCACTGCATCAGTTGGTATTGCAATCATTTCTGCGATTTCCTTCCAACCTTTTATGTTCACGAGCAATGGCACAATGTTTACTCCTATTTAAAACTCTCCAGCAGCAAATGAAGCAGTCAGTGTTGCATGCAGCGAAATGTAAGCAGCATTCAGACAGAAACTGATAAGTACACTCAGTGGCCATTTTATTAGCTACACCTGTACACCTGCTCATTAATGCAAATATCTAATCAGCCAAGCATTCCAGCAACTCAATGCATGAAAGCATAAGGACATGGCCAAGAGGTTCAATTCTTGTTCAGACCTAATATAAGATGGAGAAGAAATGTGATCTAAGTGACTTTGACCATGAAGTGATTGTTGGTGCCAGATGTGGTGGTCTGAGTATCTCAGAAATTGCTGATCTCCTGAGATTTTCATGCACAACAGTTTCTAGAGTTTACAGAGAATAGTGCAAAAATAAACAAACAAAAAAAATCTAGTGAGGGGCAGTTTTGTGGGTGAAAACACTTTGTCAATAAGAGGGATCAGAGGTGAATGGCCAGACTGGTTCAAGCTGGCGGAAGGGTGTGTAGAAAAGCATCTCTGAATGCACATGTCGATCACTGAAGTGGATGGGCTATAGTGCAGAAAACCACAAACATACTCTTGGTGGCCACTTTATTAAGTACAGGAGGTACCTAATAAAATGGTCTCCAAGTGTTTCCTAACAACTGACAGAGAGTGACAAGTAACATTCAGGAACATCACCAGTGACCTTCTCCAACAAGTGAAGATACAACCTCTCCCACTTGACGTTCACTGGTGTTCCCATCATCTAGTTCCCCACTTTCAACATCCTGGAGTCTTATTAGCGAACACAAGATAAACTCTACCAACCTCATAAACAATGTGGCTACAAGAGCAGTCAGAAACAGGGTACCTTTCGGCAAGTACATCCGTTGCTGGCTCTATCAACCCTTTCTGCCATCAACAATGCCCCAGGCAGCAGTGGGATGGAATACCCTCAACCTGCCTGGATAATCGCAGCCCAGAATCTCAAGAAGCTCAACTCCAGGGCAAAGTCAACAATTGATTAGGACCATATCTACTACGCTAGAAATTTATTCCCCCATCACTGATTTACGGAGACCTACAGGGCTCACCATCTACAACATATCCTGACGTAGACCCTTGATCTCGACCACTGAGAGTGTAAGATTTATGAACTGAACCGGGCTATACTGTCCCTCAAGGCATTCAAAAAATCATGATAAATCTGAGCGTGTTCTCAACTCCATTTGCCACACACTTCCATTTGACCTTTGACTCCATTTTAGACTAAAAATGTCTGAATTATGTTGAATATAATTGAGTGGGCAAGCAGAGCTTTGAGACATTAGTGCTGACAGGACACACCATTCTGCCATTCCATCATCATTTCTACATCCAAACCCTGGAACTTCCCACCGAACACATTCACCACAGGACGGCAATTGTTTAATATGGTGGTTCATCACCAACTCCTCAAGAGCAATTAGCCATCGTCAATAAATGCAGCAATGTTCACATACTATAAATTACATACATTCAGTGGCCACTTTAGGCACAACAGTCCCATCTACAGGGCAGGAGATCATAGAGTGAGTTGGAGACAAGTTACTCGTGTACTTCGTGTGCCAGGTTTAAAAAGCGACAAATGCCTTTGGGAGCTTTTGGGCAGGCTGAGATCATGATTGGATACTGCCGAGGGGGATGATTTCTGAGGTTAATTGTGGTAACCTACCACCGCAAACAATGAAGAGGCAAGAGAAGGCGAAGCTGACTTGAGCTGTTGCTACTCTGATGCAAAGCCAGAGAGTCACATATAGTCAGGGAGGAAGGATAAGACAAAGGAATATGTATCAATCCTCAAAGAGGGATCAGAAGTGGAGAGAGTGAACAGTTTCAAGTTCCTGGGTGTCAAGATCTCTGAGGACCTAACCTGGTTTCAATATATATTGATGCAGTTATAAAGAAGGCAAGACAGCGAATATACTTCATTAGGAGTTTGAAGACATTTGGTATGTCAATAAATGTACTCAAAAACTTCTATAGATGCACCATGGAGAACATTATGACAGGCTGAATCACAGTCTGGTATGGTATGGTGGGGTGGGGGTTGGGGGGCTACTGCACAGGACCAGAAGAAGCTGCAGAGGGTTGTGGACTCCATCTTGGGTACTACCCTACAAATAACCCAGGACATCTTCAGGGAGTGGTGTCTCAGAAAGGCAGCATCCATTATTAAGGACCTCCAGCACCCAGGGCATGCCCTTTTCTCACTGTTACCATCAGGTAGGAGGTACAGAAGCCTGAAGGCACACACTCAGAGATTCAGGAACAGCTTCTTCCCCTCTGCCATCAGATTCCTAAATAGATGTTGAACCCGTGAACACTACCTCGCTTTTTTAATATATATTATTTCTGTTTTTTGCACTATTTTTTATCTATTCAATATATGTGTTTTGTAATTGATTTACTAATTTATTTATTATTATTATTTTACTTTTTTTCTTCTTCTTCTTCTCTATTATGTATTGCTTTGAACTGCTGCGGCGAAGTTAACAAATTTCATGACACATGCCAGTGATAATAAACCTGATTCTGATTCTGATTTGACACAGCGTTGGAGTCAGAGATGAAACTGGGGCAAGCGATTCGGAGAGGAGTTGAGGCGGAGGAGTTTAGGTGCCTTTTCACCTGAACCGGGAGCGAGGCTGGATCGATCTAAGCACCGAGCCGATTTGGAATGGTCGAAAACGGCTTTGGGTGGGGCAACGACATCTAAGCCCAGAGCATATCGCCACAGCGGGGCCTGGGTCCTAGTGTGCAGCACAATCTACTGTTTGACGATTTAAACGCCGGCCCAGATAGACTGGAAGGCAGGATGTCAGGACAGGAGACAAGGGTCTGGCTGATTCCGCTCGCTCTCCTGCGGCACTGATGCTGAGCGGTTGCTCCGGTTGCTATGTGCTTTGTGTCTGCGAGTTTCAGGGCAATTTGCCCTGCTATATGATGAACTGAGACTGAGGCTACAGGCCTACTCCAGCTGTTCTGAGATTCGGGTCTATGGGCTCAATCTGGATCGGAACAATGCTGCTTGCTTTTATTGTTTGCATGATTTGTGTTTTTTTTCCCCCTCATTCTCTGAGCATTCAGTGTTGGTCTCTTTCTAATTGGGTTCTTTAGGGTTTCTTGCTTTGTGGCTGCCTGAAAACAGACAAGTCTCAAGGTTGTACAATTTATACATTCTTTGATAATAAATGTACTTTGAACTCCCAATCCAGAATAGCTGATCCCCTGAGTGGGCTCAACCACAAGCTGCTATAAAAAGCCATCTTGTATGCATCCAACAGAGTCTCCTCTTACAATCCAGCACCAACCTGATTTTCCCAATCTACCTGCATATTGAAATCCCCCATGACTATTATAACTTGCCCTTTTGGCATGCATTTTCTAGCACCCATTTTAACTTGCAGACCACATCCTTACTGCTGTCTGAGGGTCTATATATGTATATAACTCCCATCAGGGTCTTTTTATCCTTCCATTGAATTATCAGAATCAGGTTTATTATCACTGGCATGTGGTGTGAAATTTGTTAACTTTGCAGCAGCAGTACAATGCAATACCTAATCTGGCAGAGAGAAAAAAATAATAAATAAAAAAAAATAAGAAGAAGAAAATCAATTACATATATTGAATAGATTTTTTTAAAGTGCAAAAGCAGAGATACTGTATATTAAAAAAAAGTGAGGTAATGTTCACGGGATCAATGTCCATTTAGGAATCAGATGGCAGAGGGGAAGAAGCTGTTCCTGAATCACTGAGTGTGTGCCTTCAGGCTTCTGTACCTCCTACCTGATGGTAACAGTGAGAAAAGGGCATGCCCTGGGTGCTGGAGGTCCTTAATAATGGATGCTGCCTTTCTGAGACACCGCTCCCTAAAGATACCCTGGGTACTTTGTAGACTAGTACCCAAGATAGAGCTGACTAGATTTACAACCTTCTGCAGCTTCTTTCGGTCCTGTGCAGTAGCCCCTCCATACCAGACAGTGATGCATCCTGTCAGAATGCTCTCCACAGTACGACTCTATCCACAACGATTCAATACCTTCTGATCCTATGTCACCTATTTCTAATAATTTGATTTCATTTTTTACCAACTGAGCCATGTCACCCTCTCTACCCTCCCTCCGACCCTTTTGATACGATGTGCAGCCTTGGACAATAAGCTTCCAGCTATAATCTTCTTCCAGCCATGATTCAGTGATGCCTGCAATATCGTACTGGCCAATCTGTAACTGTGCTATATTGATCTTATTCCTTATACTGCATGCTTTCAAATACAATACCTTTAGTCCTGTATTCACCTTTTCGACTTTGTCTGCCTTTTACATTGCAGCTCATTCTGTTGACTGCCATTTTGCCCTATCATCAGCCGCTCCTTGCTAGGAGTCTCACCACACACTGCCTCTGTTTGTAAGCCAAATGCCTCGCCCTCAGCCCTATCCCACCCCAACAGCTCTAGCAGACCTGCCCACAAGGATATTGTCCCCCTCTGATTCAGGTGTAACACATTCCTTTTGTACAGAATGTACCCTCCCCACAAGAGATCCAATGATCCAGAAATCTGAACCCCTGCCCCCTACACCAGTTCCTCAGCCGTACATTCACCTGCCAATTCATTCTATTCTTACCCTCCCTGGCACACGGCACAGGCAGCAATCCAGAGATCACTACCCTGGAGGTCCAGCTTTTCAGCTCCCTGCCTAGCTACTAAGATCTCTCTTCAGAACCTCCTCATCTTGTCTACTAATGTCATTATTGCCAATAAGTACTAAGACCTCTGGCTGCTCACCCTTACCTTTCAGAATGCCATGGACCCAATGCAAGATATCCCTGACCCTGGCACCTGGGAGGTGACACACCATCTGGGTGTCTCTATCACATCCACAGAATCTCGTCTCTTTTCCTCTAACTGTGTACCTCCTTTGCCTAACAGTGTGGTCACCGAGTCTACGCTCTGGGTCTTCTGTTGATGTAACCCATTCACTTCAGGGGTCGATGTGTTGTGCATTCAGGGTTGCTCTTCTGAACACCACTTTTGTAATTGAATTGACTCTATTACTCACATCCTTCATATACATGGAGAGTAAAAAATCTTTACATTGCATCTCCATCTACATGTACAATTTATAGTAATTTATAATAAATAGTATGTACAACAGGACAGTCAATATAACACAGAAATACAGCTGTGTCAGCATGAATTAAGCAGTCTGTTGTCCTGGTGGAAGAAGCTGTCCTGGAGCCTGTTGGTCCTGGCTATTATGCTGTGGTACTGTTTTCCGGTTGGTGACAGCTGGAACAGTTTGTGGTTGGAGTGACTCGGGTCCCCAATGATCCTTCGGGCCCTTTTTATAAAAGACACCTGTCTTTGTAAATGAAGAGTGGGAAGTTCACAACTACAGATGCGCTGGGCTGTCCGCACCACTCTCTGCAGAGTCCTGCAATTAAGGGAGATACAGTTCCCATACCAGGCAGTGATGCAGCCAGTCAGGATGCTCTCAATTGTGCCCCTGTAGAAAGTTCTTAGGATCTGGGGGCCCATACCAAACTTCTTCAACCATCTGAGGTGAAAGAGACACTGTTATGCTTTTTTTTCCACCACACAGCCGCTATGTACAGACCATGTGAGATCCTCGGTGATGTGTACGCCAAGGAACTTAAACCTGTTCACCCTCTCACCCCCAGATCCATTGATGTCAATAGGGGTTAGCCTGTCTCCATTCTTCCTGTAATCCACAACCAGCTCCTTTGTTTTTGCGACATTGAGGGAGAGGTTGTTTTCTTGACACCACTGTGTCAGAGAGATGACTTCTTCTCTGTATTATTTGAGATTAGGCCAATCAATGTAGTGTCATCAGCAAATTTAATTAGCAGATTGGAGAAGCAGGTGGCAATACAGTCATGGGTATACAGAGAGTAAAGGAAGGGGCTTAGTACACAGCCCTGAGGGGCACCTGTGTTGAGGGTCAGAGGGACAGAGGTGAGGAAGCCCACTCTTACCACCTGCCGGCAATCTGACAGGTGGTAAATAATGTGTGATTACTTAAGTTCCTGTCATCTTCCTTCAGCTTGAACCAGTTTGCCAATCTCCTCCGGCTTCTCTCGCCCACAGAACCTGCCACTCACTGGGTTTTTGCTTTTCACACCATTCTTTGTAAAAACCAGGAGACTGTTGTGCATGAAAGTCCCAGGAGGTCAGCAGTTTCTGAGATACTCAAATCAGCCTGTCCAGCACTAAGTATCATCCCATGGTCAAAGTCACATCGATCACATTTCCTCTCCATTCTGATGTTCGGTTTCAACAACAACTGAACCTCTTGACCATGTTGGCAGGTTTTTACGCACTGAGCTACTGGAACATGTTGAACTGATTAGATATTTGTATTAACAAGCAGATGTGCAGGTGTACCTAATAAAGTGGCCACTGAGTGCATTTTTCTTAAATTAAACTCCTGTATTATTGCAAAAAGAAACGTGATGACAATTAAAGCATCTCAATACCTTTGACAGAAGAGTACTGGAAGATTTATCAGTCATCACTCAATTGTTTATGTAAACAGCCTGAGGCTTTTGCTAATTAAATTTCTGGAAAGACCTTTACTCCCATCGGGTATTTGTGTTTTTGGTGGGAGTAGAATTTTCTCACCATCACTTGACACAAAGTTCTACTTCTGTCTATAAAAGAGATGCTTTGTTTATCAATTAACATCTTCCTCTCTCAGGTAAGTTTTTTTTAAAAGAAAAAATTGTCAATCTCTAGCTAACTAACAAAGCAAAGCTTTCTTTCATTATAACACCTGTCATAAGACGGATGTTCTTATCAGCAGAACCCATACTTGAAGCCACATTAGAAGATTTTCTACCCCACCAGCAGACAGCAATTTTAAACCCAATACCTTGACACAATCATAGGCATCCCTTTGGTCTCTTTTCTGGGTTCAATAACAACAGACCATTACTTCAGTGAGACTGAGTCCCACGTCGAATTAGTTGAGATCAATCAAGTCAATAGATCTTCTATCAACATGATTCTTGGATGAGGTGACAAGTGGAAGTCAGGCCAAGATGGAAATCTGAATTTGAAACTGAAATATTAACTCTGTTTCCCTTTCCACAGCAGCCCGTGCGTTCCTGGCATTTTCTGTTTTTAACAACTTGGAGCCTGCTTTTCAGGAATACCAGGACACGGAGCCATAGAACTATAGTCATACCTCACCGGAACAGGTCTTCAGTGCATCTCACCTGCACCAACCTGCTTTTCTGCCTAGTTTCATCCACTGCACCTTGACCATAGCCCTCTCTATCTCTCCCCATCCATGTACTTATCCACACTTTTCTTAAACATTGCAATTAAAACTCCATCCACTACTCTCATCAGTAGTCATTCCACAATTTAAAACAGTAATACACAACAACAATATGAGGACACAGAGTTGCTATGGTCTAGTCAAGTGAAGCGAGGCTGACGGGTTAATTTGTGCTCTTATGAATCCAGGGGAAGTGTGTAACATTAGACAGGCAAAGGATCAGGATCCCCGGGCTTTGATATGAAAAGATGCAATATTTTTCCCAACCTTTGTACTCAGTCAACACTGCAGGCAGGATTCACACGGTAGCTATGGGTGTCACAGCAGATGGTTGGCAACGTCCTGAAGGCTGAATGCTAAAAAGAGACGATATTATATTGCAGAAATTACAATGAAAGCAATGGACCAGGAGATATTAGTGACCAGCTAAACCTCTCGGTGAACTGCCTTGAGACCTCATAGCTCAGTTACCATGGAGCAGCAAAAGATTTTCATAATATTGGTAGCGTGCCAAACAATTACACTATAGAAGATTAAGTCAGTATGTTTCCAGTTGGTCAACCAACCCATTTAAAGTATGGGTGACACATCACAGTGGAAATCCTCCAGGAATCTTATACAAGCAGAAGTATGATCCTATGGATCATGAACACAAATTTATAGTATTTGGACCTCCCTCCTGACAATATTTATCATTACAGAATAAACCACTCACAATTCAACATAAAATGTAACAATTAAGGATGAAGAAGAAATTCTCTAAAATGTTCTTCCAGTCATATTTAATACCGCAGGCTCTTTTCTCGCTATTACCATCAGGCATGAGGTACAGCAGCCTCAGGTTCAGAAACACCTAATACCCTACAACCACCAGGCTCTTGAGCCTGAGAGGATAACTTCACTCATCTTAACACTCAACTGACTCCACAACCTAGAGTTTCACTTTCAAGGACTCTACAACTCAGTAAAGGTTGAGCGCCCATTAGTCGAAATTCCAAAAACCGAAAACCTACAAAACCCAATTTTTTTTGTACGCTGACACGACGTCACAAATGGAAAATTCCACAAGGCGCTGGGAAGGTTCCTAGCAAATGTGCAGGTCTCTGTGCACCGCAGACAGTTCTGAGAAGTGACTTCAGATATGTAATGAACATATGTTTATGAAAAATTGAGGTGGAAAATCTAGTCAGGAGGAAGAAGGCAGCATACATGAGGTTTAGGAAGCAAGGATCAGATGGGTCTATTGGGGAATATAGGGAAGCAAGAAAGGAGTTTAAGAAGGGGCTGAGAAGAGCAAGAAGAGGGCATGTGAAGGCCTTGGCGAGTAGGGTCAAGGAAAACCCCAAGGCATTCTTCAATTATGTGAAGAAAAAAATGATGACAGGAGTGAAGGTAGGACCGATTAGTGATAAAGGTGGGAAGATGTGCCTGGAGGCTGTGGAAGTGAGCGAGGTCCTCAATGAATACTTCTCTTCGGTATTCACCAATGAGAGGGAACTTGATGATGGTGAGGACAATACGAGTGAGGTTGATGTTCTGGAGCATGCTGATATTAAGGGAGAGGAGGTGTTGGAGTTGTTAAAATACATTAGGACAGATAAGTCCCCGGGGCCTGACGGAATACTCCCCCGGCTGCTCCACGAGGTGAGAGAAGAGATTGCTGAGCCTCTGGCTAGGATCCTTATGTCCTCGTTGTCCACAGGAATGGTACCGGAGGTTTGGAGGGACGCGAATGTTGTTCCCTTGTTCAAAAAAGGTAGTAGGGATAGTCCGGGTAATTATAGACCAGTGAGCCTTACGTCTGTGGTGGGAAAGCTGTTGGAAAGGATTCTTAGAGATAGGATATATAGGCATTTAGAGACTCATGGTCTGATCAGGGACAGTCAGCATGGTTTTGTGAAGGGCAGATCGTGTCTAACAAGCCTGATAGAGTTCTTTGAGGAGGTGCCCAGGCATATAGATGAGGGTAGTGCAGTGGATGAGATCTATATGGATTTTAGTAAGGCATTTGACAAGGTTCCATATGGTAGGCTTATTCAGAAAGTTAGAAGGCATGGGATCCAGGGGAGTTTGGCCAGGTGGATTCAGAATTGGCTTGCCTGCAGAAGGCAGAGGGTGGTGGTGGAGGGAGTACATTCAGATTGAAGGATTGTGACTAGTGGTGTCCCACAAGGATCTGTTCTGGGACCTCTACTTTTCGTGATTTTTATTAACGACCTGGATGTGGGGGTCGAAGGGTGGGTTGGCAAGTTTGCAGATGACACAAAGGTTGGTGGTGTTGTAGATAGTGTAGAGGATTGTCAAAGATTGCAGAGAGACATTGATAGGATGCAGAAGTGGGCTGAGAAGTGGCAGATGGAGTTCAACCCGGAGAAGTGTGAGGTGGTACACTTTGGAAGGACAAACTCCAAGGCAGAGTACAAAGTAAATGGCAGGATACTTGGTAGTGTGGAGAAGCAGAGGGATCTGGGGGTACATGTCCACAGATCCCTGAAAGTTGCCTCACAGGTGGATAGGGTAGTTAAGAAAGCTTATGGGGTGTTAGCTTTCATAAGTCGAGGGATAGAGTTTAAGAGTCGTGATGTAATGATGCAGCTCTATAAAACTCTGGTTAGGCCACACTTGGAGTATTGTGTCCAGTTCTGGTCACCTCACTATAGGAAGGATGTGGAAGCATTGGAAAGGGTACAGAGGAGATTTACCAGGATGCTGCCTGGGTTAGAGAGTATGGATTATGATCAGAGATTAAGGGAGCTAGGGCTTTACTCTTTGGAGAGAAGGAGGATGAGAGGAGACATGATAGAGGTGTACAAGATAATAAGAGGAATAGATAGAGTGAATAGCCAGCACCTCTTCCCCAGGGCACCACTGCTCAATACAAGAGGATATGGCTTTAAGGTAAGGGGTGGGAAGTTCAAGGAGGATATTAGAGGAAGGTTTTTTACTCAGAGAGTGGTTGGTGCATGGAATGCACTGCCTGAGTCAGTGGTGGAGGCAGATACACTAGTGAAGTTTAAGAGACTACTAGACAGGTATATGGAAGAATCTAAGGTGGGGGCTTTTATGGGATGCAGGGTTTGAGGGTCGGCACAACATTGTGGGCCGAAGGGCCTGTACTGTGCTGTACTATTCTATGTTCTATAAAAATAGAAAAACATTGCATAAGGTGAAAAATGAAGACTTCGTATATTCAGAGAGTGGATTGGTCAGCATCAGAGTGAACATATACCGCTTAATGGCATGCTGAACATGAACAAGCAAAGATATCTCAGGACAAACCGAAAATTGAAGGTAATTGTGAATATTCAGCAGGCTGGTTGCAAAAAAATTAAGAAAAGGCATGGCAATAAATTTTTAAAGATTTGTGGTGATAAAGCGTCTGCTGATAACGAAGCAACAGAGAAATTCGCTGATGAGTTTGCCAAGATCGTCGCTGATGAAAATCTAACATACTGAACGGCTACATCAGTACATAAGTGTGAAGAACAAATGTAAAACAAAGACTGCTTACCAGAGCACATAACCTGAGAGTCAGGAATGATGGCAATGCCAAATAGCCACGGACTGTTCACCAGAGAGGCCAAGGTAGTGTTAGTTTACTTTTCTGATGGTTCAATGTACACGATTGTTTGATGCAGAAATCATTAAAAATATTATATAAAACTACCTTCAGGGTATATGTATAAGCTGTATATATAATGTAAATGAATTTCATGTTTAGACTTGGATCCCATTCCCGAGCTACCTCATTATATAGATGCAAATATTCCAAAATCCGGAAAAAAAAAATCCGAAACCTAAAACATGTCCGGTCCCAAGCACTTCAGATAAGGGGTGTTCAAACTGTATAATTTATTTATTTTTACTACTTGCATGATTCCCCTGCAAGAAAATAAATCTCAGGGTAGTATATGGTGATGTGTGTACCCTAATAACAGATTTACTTTGAACATCCAAATGCGGTGTTGAATTCATAACCTTTAAATCAGTCAGATTCTGGCAGTTGAGGCCAAAAGGGTGCACAAAATACATTATGATTTTCACCATTGATTCTAATTAACCTACAGTAACAAAATATATTGATGACTGCAGCACATTTAAATGCAATCAAGCTTCACTTTAAGACAAAATTCACTAACAATTAGCTTTCCACTAAAAAAGGACTTAAATTATGTCTCTGCTTTTTAGATTACATTATTAAACCACATTATGCAGAATATTTCAATGGCATCAATCTACAATAGGCTCATTACACGTAAATGGACTCACTGACACCAAAGTAAAGAAGGAATTGCTTTCTGCAAATGCTTCAGTACTAGGTGAAATTTGTGTTGTATACTGCTGCCTGTTGCTCATCAGTGCATTAAAATTATGTGCAACACACATTCACTGTGAACCTTGGCTTTTAAATGCTTCAGTGGTTATAGATTTCCTTGCAACTAGTTCCGAAATTCTCCACCTCTGTGGGCTCTGTGGAGTCATTGGCAAAAAATTGATTGAAAGATCAGCATGACCACGGGAAAAATGAACCGTCCATTTCACTCACTCGACAGTGCAAGGGATCATGGATAACCCGTCTCACGCTCTGTGAGCACATCTACAAGAAAACATGTGGTAAACCATGTATATATGTTGTAACTCGGTTACCTGTCTGGACACACCCCTCTGCTGACTGCCCCTGTGGCTCCCCCCACAGAG
The DNA here is from genome assembly GCF_963921235.1 of Mobula hypostoma. NCBI lineage: Eukaryota > Metazoa > Chordata > Chondrichthyes > Myliobatiformes > Myliobatidae > Mobula > Mobula hypostoma. The sequence goes on from NC_086104.1 coordinate 14,366,645, forward strand.
TCCTGTATAAAGGTGTCCGCCTTGCCCCTCCCCCTCAGTCCGGGGGCAGACACTCACTGTGGAGGTCGTATTGTACAGCGAATAAAAGCCTTTCAGTATTTTACCAAACCTCAGTCTTTTGGAGTAATTGAAGGTGCTTCAATTTTATTCGCTGTACCGTTTTAAAACATGGAACAGTCCCTGAGACCAGAAAAATTAGACCTCAATCCGCAAACACCTGAAGCTGGAAACGCTTTTGAACTCTGGCTGGCCTGCTTCAAAGCGTATCTAGAGGAGATTAAAGCGACCGACCCCGTAGCGAAGTGCAGAGTTCTACTCTCCAGGGTCAGTCCACGGGTCTATTCGCTGATCAGAGACCAGCCGAACTACGACGGCGCAATGAACACACTCAAAAGACAATACCTGCGGCCGATAAACAGCGTCTATGCTCGGCATCGCTTAGCGACACGGCAACAATGGTCTGGGGAATCGAGTGCTGAGTTTGTCCGGGCCCTACGGACGCTCGTGCGGGCCTGCAATTGCCAGGAGCTGATGGCGGCGCAGCATGCAGAACTCCTAGTGAGAGACACCTTCGTTACGGGGACCAGGTCAGTGTACGTGTGCCAGTGGCTGCTGGAAAAAGCTGATCTTACCCTAAGTTCGGCGATGGAGCTGGTTGATACGTTGGAGGCCGCTCTGCATAACTCCGAGGCTCTCCAGGCACACGATCCCCCGATGGCCTCGTGGGCGCCGCAGACCCCGCAACCTGCCGGCGAATCGACCTCGGCTGCCGCCAGTCGTGAGTCCGCAAAGTGCTACTTCTGCGGACTGGAGAAGCACCCCCAGAAACGCTGCCCGGCCCGACAAGCTACCTGCTCCAGCTGCGGAAAGAAGGGCCACTTCGCCAAGGTCTGTAAGTCAAAACCGCGAGCGGGATCGAGCAGCGCCGCGTGCGAGATGTGGGGGTCGCCATCGTGCCTGCCACCATCTTCCCTGCACGCCGCCACCACGTGCGAGACATGGGGGCGGCCATCTTGGTCGGCGCCACCTCCCACCGCCTATGACCAACGGGTGCTCATGGGGCACCCCACCACGCTGGACCAAGACAGCGACCCCACCCTGGCTTCCGTGACCCTTGACCAAAGCGCTCCCCACCAGCTCGCAAGGTCAATGATGGACATCCTGGTGGAGGGGCGCAGGACAAGCTGCCTGTTTGACACAGGCAGCACGGAGAGTTTTATCCACCCGGCCACGGTGCAGCATTGTGGTGTCATGATACAGCCGGTAAGTCGGAGGGTCACCATGGCCTCCAGGTCGCATACAACAGACATCCGGGGGGGTTGTGTAGTGACGCTAGTGGTGCAGGGCACAGAATATCGGGACTTTAAGTTACTGGTCTTGCCTCAACTGTGTGCCCCTGTGTTGTTGGGGTTGGACTTCCAGAGCCACCTGAAAAGCGTGACAATGTAGTATGATGGGCCCCTCCCGCCAATTAGTCATAAATCCCCTGTTTTGTAGAGATATGTCACGTACCCCGCTACTGACCACACACACACACACCGACCCACACATCCCACCCAACACCATGCCAACAGCCGCACTATCGACACCACTTGCGGCCTCACCTCCCTTAGGATCCCTCCCCCACCGCTGTTCGCCAACCTGACTCCCGACTGTAACCCTGTGGCAACTAAAAGCAGGAGGTACAGCGTGGGGGACAGAGCTTTCATTAAGTCGGAGGTGCAGTGGCTGCTCAGGGAGGGGGTCATTGAGGCAAGCACAAGTCCTTGGAGGGCCCAGGTGGTCGTTGTTCGGAATGGGGAGAAGAATAGGATGGTCGTGGACTATAGCCAGACCATCAATAGGTTCATGCAGCTCAACACGTACCCTCTACCCAGCATCGCGGATATGGTCAATCAGATAGCACAGTACAAGGTGTACTCGACCATAGACCTAAAATCCGCTTACCATCAGCTCCCCATCCGCCGGGAGGACCGCCCTTACACTGCCTTCGAGGCAGACGGCAGGCTTTATCAATTCCTGCGCGTCCCCTTTGGTGTCACGAATGGTGTATCTGTGTTCCTGAGGGCAATGGACCAGATGGTGGACCAGTGCCAACTGAAGGCCACGTTCCCATATCTGGATAACATCACCATCTGCGGTCACGACCAGCAGGATCACGACAACAACCTCCAAAAATTTCTCCAAGCGGCCAAATCTTTCAACCTCACCTATAACAAGGACAAGTGTGTATTTGGGACCACCCGACTTGCTATCCTTGGGTGTGTCATGGAGAATGGCGTCATTGGCCCTGACCCCGACCGTATGCGCCCCTTGTTGGAACTCCCTCTTCCCAATACCCTCAGAGCCCTCAAAAGGTGCCTGGGCTTCTTTTCATATTACACCCAATGGGTCTCTAACTACGCAGACAAGGCCCGCCCCCCGGTCAAGTCCACCACATTCCCCCTCTCTGCCGAGGCCCACGCGGCCTTCAACCGCATAAAAGGGGACATTGCCAAAGCAGCAATGCATGCGGTGGATGAGGCCATTCCCTTCCAAGTAGAGAGTGACGCCTCCGACTTTGCGCTGGCTGCTACCCTCAACCAGGCAGGAAGACCAGTGGCGTTCTTCTCCTGTACCCTTCAAGGCCCTGAAATTCGGCACTCTGTGGTAGAGAAAGAGGCCCAGGCCATAGTGGAAGCTATAAGGCACTGGAGGCACTATCTTGCCGGCAAAAGGTTCACCCTGCTAACTGACCAGCACTCAGTCGCATTCATTTTTAATAATCAGCAGCGGTGCAAAATCAAAAATGATAAAATTCTGAGGTGGAGAATCGAACTCTCCACCTACAACTATGACATCATGTACAGCCCTGGGAAGCTCAACAAGCCCTCCGATGCCCTATCGCGGGGAACATGCGCCAGCGCGCAGATCGACCGGCTATACGCCCTACATGTAGACCTTTGCCACCCGGGAGTCACCCGGCTTATCCACTTTGTGAAAGCCCGGAACCTGCCTTACTCCCTTGAGGAGATCAGGATGATGACCAGGGACTGCCAAGTCTGCGCAGAGTGCAAACCGCACTTCTACCGACCCGAAAATGCACCACTCATCAAGGCCACCCGCCCCTTTGAGCGACTGAGTGTTGACTTTAAGGGCCCCCTTCCCTCCGTCGACCGCAATGTGTACTTTCTTAATGTAATTGATGAGTACTCGCGGTTCCCCTTCGCCATCCCCTGCCCCGACACCACTACCACGTCAGTTATAAAAGCCCTGCGCAAGCTCTTCACTCTGTTCGGATACCCATGCTATATCCACAGTGACAGAGGGTCCTCGTTTATGAGTGACGAGCTGCGCCAATATCTACTGGCTAGGGGAATTGCAACCAGTAGGACCACGAGCTATAATCCCCGGGGGAATGGACAGGTAGAGAAGGAGAATTGCACAGTGTGGAAAGCCACACTCTTAGCCCTCAGGTCAAAGGGACTGCCGGTCTCCCGCTGGCAGGAGGTCCTTCCCGAGGCACTCCACTCCATCCGCTCCCTGTTATGCACAGCCACCAATGCCACCCCTCATGAGCGGCTCTTTTCTTTTCCCCGAAAATCGGCCACTGGGACCACCCTACCATCTTGGCTGACGTCCCCGGGGCCAGTGCTGCTCCAGAAACATGTGAGGAGCAATAAATACTCCCCGATGGACGAGAGGGTTCACTTACTTCATGCGAACCCCCAGTATGCCTACGTGGTTTTACCTGATGGGCGGGAGGACACGGTCTCCATCCGCGACCTGGCGCCCGCAGGAGCTCCGGGCCCCTACCCTGAACACTCCGACACTCCGTGGTGACTATTGACCCCGTACCCACCAATGTATGTACCTACGAGACACCGTCCACCCCAAACCCTATACAGACACCACACGACACTCCCATACTGGGCGCGACGCACACGCACGAGGGATTACCGACACCTAACGTGCTGGCACCTGAAGTCAGGACGGAGCCAGCACAACCGCCATCGCCGGTGCTACGTAGATCACAGCGACGGACTCGACCGCCTGATAGACTTGACCTGTAAATATACTTCTTGTAAATATTGTTAGTCACTTCACCCCGCGGGACTCTTTTTTAAAAAAAAGGAGGGGTGAATGTGGTAAACCATGTATATATGTTGTAACTCGGTTACCTGTCTGGACACACCCCTCTGCTGACTGCCCCTGTGGCTCCTCCCACAGTGTCCTGTATAAAGGTGTTCGCCTTGCCCCTCCCCCTCAGTCCGGGGGCAGACACTCACTGTGGAGGTCGTATTGTACAGCGAATAAAAGCCTTTCAGTATTTTACCAAACCTCAGTCTTTTGGAGTAATTGAAGGTGCTTCAAAACAGCATCCACCATCAAGAACCACCACCATCCAGGCTACGCTCCCTTCTCGCTGCTGTCATCCGGAAGGAGGTACAGGCCCACACCACAGGTTCTGGAACAGTTATTACCCTTCAATCATCAGTCTCCTGAACCAGTGTGGATAACTTCACTCACCTCAACACTAGACTGAATCCACAACTTACGGACTCACATTCAAGGACTCTACAACTCATGTTCTCAGTGTTATTTATTTACTTCTTCATTTATAGCTGCACAACTTGTCATCTTTTGCATGTTGGTTGTTGGTCAGTCTTTGTGTGTAGTTTTTCATTGATTCTGCTGTACTTCTTTGTTCACTATGAATGTCTGCAAGAAAATGTACCCCATGGTGGTATATGGCGACATGTACGTACTTTGATAATAAATTTACCAAGAACTTTCAAAAAGATCCCCCTATCCACCTGACCAACTGGCCCAATATCAAATGCAGTTTGTGGCAGTTCAAACCCTCACAGCAGAGAAATGCTGCTGATCTTATTTTTAAGTTCAAAATAACTTTATTATCAAAGTACATACATGTCACCACATGCAACCCCCAGATTCATTTTGTTGTGGGCATTCACAGTAAATCCAAGAAACATATTAGAATCAATGAAAGACTATACCCGACAGGACGGACAAACAACCAATGTACAAAAGGCAGCAAACTATGCAAATACAAAAAAATAATAAATACATAAGCAATAAATATCAAGAACATGCGATGAAGAGTCCTCGAAAGTGAATCCATAAGTTGTGAGAACAGATCAGTGATGGGGTGAGTGAATTTATCCTTTCCGTATAGATGTCCTCAATGGAGGGGAGGGATTTACCCATGATAGACTGGGCCATATTCACTACTTCTGCAGGTTATTCTATTCAGGAGTGTTCCCATACCAGGCTGTAATGCAACCAGACAATGTACACTCCACCTCACATCTATAGAAGTCTGTCAAAGTTTTAGACGTCATGCCAAGTCTTCGCAAACTTCTAAGGAAGTAGAGGTGCTGCCGTGCCTTCTTCACAATTGCTCTTACCACTTACAGGCTGGGCCCAGGACAGATTCGCTGAAATGAGAACAGCGAATACACTAAAGTTGTTGACCCTCTCCACCTCTGATCCCCCAGTGAGAACTGGCTAATGGACCTCCAGTTTACTCCCCCCTTGGTCTCGCAGACATTGAGTGAGAGGTTGTTGCTGTGCCACCACTCAGCCAGATTTTCTATCTCCCTCCTATATCACCACCTTTGATTTGCTTCAGCAAATTTAAATATGGCAGTGGAGCTGTGCTTAGCCACAGTCTTTCTATGTGTTCACCCTCATGAAGAATGGCCTCACATCAGCCTCAGGGACTGAAATCATAGGGTCATCGGGGACTGTGGGAGTTCCTGAAGTTTCTTCCATGTTTTGATGATCAAAGTGAGCATGGCAGACGTTGAGCTCGTGTAGAAGCCTTGCTGTCAGTTATGTCCACCTTCTTTTCTCATGGTTCGATTACTTTTTAAATATTTGACTCAGCTTTGGATCTCCTTTGAGAATTAACATCTAAGTTTGTGGGTAAACATTGCAGTGAAGCACCTTAAAATAGAAGAGTCATGGAAAAATACAACACAAAAAACAGGTCGTTCAGCCTATCGAGTCCGTTCCAAAGCATTTAAATTGCCTACCCCAAATCGACCAGCACTGGGACCATAGCCCTCCAGTCTAAGCATCATTTTCGTAAATTTTCTCTGTATTCTTCCAATCTTATTTACATCTTTCCTGTCACTAGGTGATCAAAACTACACACAATACTCCAAAATTAGGACTCACCAACATCTTATTCAACTTCAACACAACATCCCATCTCCGGTACTCATTACTTTGATTTATGAAGGCCAACATGCCAAAAGCTTTCTTACAACCCCATCTACCTGTGAAGCCACTTTCAATAAATTCTGGGCCTCTATTCCCTGATCCCACCATTCACTGTGTAAGACCTACCCTGGTTGGTCCTACTGAAGTACAACACCTTGCACTTGTCTGCATTGAAACGTTTTGCTATATTAATAGTGACATCGAAATACTGCCATGATAGTGAAGCAGTTAGCACAAAGCTATTACAGCTCATGGCATTGGAACTAGTTCAATAATGGCACCGTCCGTTATGAGTTTGTATTTTCTCCCCTCGACCACGTGGGTTTCTTCTGAGTGTTCTAGTTACTTCCCACAAAATGTACTGGTTAGTAGGTTAATCAGTCATCGTAAATTGTCCTGTAATTAGGCTCGGATTAAATAGGCGTTTTGCCGAGTGGCGCGGCTCGCTGGGCCAGTTCCACATTGTATCTCTAAATAAAAAAATAAAATCAATAAGTTCCTACTAGTTTTGAGGTTAAAGATCAGCTTTATTTGTTACGTATACATAGTGAAATGCATCGTTTGAGTCAAATCAAATCAGTGAGGATTGCACTGGGCAGCCCGCAAGCATCATCACACTTCTGGCGCCAACATAGCGTGGCCAACGCTCATTAATCCTGACCCGTACGTCTTTGGAATGGTTGTTCAGCCCACAACAGCAGAGCCCATAGTCATAGTTGGCCTGATCAGAGGAGATGATGAGACGGCCTACAGGGACGAGGTGTGCCAACAACAAGCTGGCCCTTAATACCCAGAAGACCAAGGAGATCATTGTGGACTTCAGGCATGCTAGGAGCCACACTCACGCCCCCATCTACATCAATGGAGCTGTAGTGGAGCGTGTATCAAGCTTCAAGTTCCTTGGTGTCCACATTTCCGAGGATCTCACCTGGTCCTTGAACTCCTCCATCCTGATCAAAAAGGCACAACAGCTCCTTTAGTTCCTGCAGAGCATCAAGAAAGCTCACCTCTGTCCCAGGATACTGACGGACTTTTACCGCTGTACCATTGAGAACATACTTACCAACTGCATCTCAGTGTGGTATGGCAATTGTCCCATATCAGACCGCAAAGCACTCCAGCCTGTGGTGAAAACTGCCCAGCGGATCATCGGCACCCAATTGCCCACCATTGGAAACATCTACCATAAATGCTGACTGGGCAGGGCGAAAAGCATTATCAGGGATGCATCTCACCCTAAGCATGGACTTCTTACTCTCCTCCCATCCAGTAGGCACTACAGGAGCCTCCGCTCCCGCACCAGCAGGCACAGGAAGAGCTTCTTCCCTGAGGCTGTGACCCTGTTGAACCTCACATCACAGCGCTAAGCAGTATTGCATCTGTGTTGTACTGTCTCAGTACTTTTATATTTGTGTGCTGTAGCACTTTTTTTTATTCGCAGTTATTTTGTAAATAACACTATTCTTTGCATTCCTGGTCAGATGCTAAATGCATTTCATTGGCTTTGTATCTGTACTCGGCACTATGACAATAAAGTTGAATCTAATGTAATCTAATCTAAACTCAAAGTGATGTTTATTGTTATATGCACAAGTACACGCTTGCACAGATGCAATGAAAAACTTACTTACAGCAGCATCACAGATAGAGTTTCAGAGAAGCAGCGTTCATAAGAAATACACAAACATAAATTATGCACGATTTTTTTTACAAGAAATCACAATCAGAACAAAATAAGAAGTCCACTTCAGGGCAAAGTGGTCACGGTTTTGTTAAACTGCGTTCGAGAAGTAACCTTTCCAACCGTTACAGTGAAAAGTCTCAACTGAACAAAGATTACAAAAAATATCATATTCAAACTTCAAGAGGGAGATGGCAATTCACACAGAATTACCGACATGTAAACCAGCTGGTCCTCACAAATCTCTGCACTAAACATCCAAAGCACAAACATATCTGTGTTTTCAGACCTTGGTGATCAATGAGATTGAAAGATGTACCAAAGGTGGACAGTTACATTGAAAATCAATGCACTCGTCCACTGAATCAGCATCTGATAATGTAGCCACTACTTCACATGTGAGAATATGATTATATTACTCTGTGCTGCAACTGTGACAGTAAGATGGGGCTCAAGGAGTGATTCTTCTCCTGCTCGATTTCCAGAGAACCTCATAACCTGCGAGATTCTGTGTCACCCCATTATGTTACCGGAGTACAGCCCACATCATGTCATCCCCCAAAATAGGTGATGGGACAGGGTTTTAAGAAATTTGATCCAGCTGCCCGTGTCATAGCTGCTTCTGGGTTCATGTCCTTCCGTAGCAACATCCATCTTAGAGTAGAATAAAGGGTCAGCACATCATTGACATATAACTTAAAATGAATCGGTCCCAACACTGACCCCTGTGGAACTCTACAAAGAATCGGTCCCAACACTGACCCCTGTGGAACTCTACAAAGAATCGGTCCCAACGCTGACCCCTATGGAACTCTACTAGTCACTGGTAGCCAACCAGAAAAGTCCCCTTTATTTCCACACTTTGCCTCCTGTAAGTCAGCCAATCTTCTATCCATGCTAGCATCTTTCCTGTAATACTATGGGCTCATATATCGTTAAGCAGTCTTATGTGCGGCACCTTGTCAAAGGCTTTTTTAAAATCCAAGTAAACAGCATTCATTGACTCTCCTTTGTCTATCCTGCCTGTTACTTCCTTAGAGAACTTCAACAGATTTGCCAAGCAAAATTTCCTCTTAAGGAAACCATGCTGACTTTGACCTATTTTATCATGTACCTCCAAGTTCCCTGAAATCTCAGCCTTAATAATGGACACCACCATCTTCCCGACCATTGAAGTCTGGCTAACTAACCTACAACTTCCTTTCTGCAATCTTCCAGTCCTTCAGAACCATGTCAGAATCTAGTGGTTTTTGAAAGATCATTACTAATGCCTCCACAATCTCTTCAGCTACCCAATCCAGAATTGTTTTTTCCCCCAATGAGCTCAACCACAAGCTGCACTAAAAACTCATCTCGTCAGCACTCTACAAATGCCCCCCCCTTCAAATCCAGCACCAAGCTGATTTTCCCAATCTACCTGCATATTGAAATCCCCCACGACTATCATGACATTGCCCTTTTGACATGCCTTTTCTATCTCCCATTGTAATTTGTACTCCACATTCTCGCTACTTTTTAGAGGCTTGTATATAACTCTTTTTACCCTTGCAGTTCCTTAACTCTATCCACAAGGATATTACATCTTTCAATCCTACGTGACCTCTTTCAAATGATTTGACTTCATTGTTTACCGGCAGAGCCAATCCTTCTCCTTCCCCGACCTGCCTGTTCTTTCCATACAAGGTGAATCCTTGGATGTTCAGCTCCTATGATCTTCTTTCAGCCACGACTCGGTGATGCCCACAACGTCATTCCTACTAATCTCAAACTACGCTACAAGATCATCTACCTTATTCTGTATACTGCGTGCATTCTTGATTTTGCCCCCATATTACACATATTTCATCCCCGACTTCAATTCAACCCCATCATCTGCCTGTCCTTCCTCACAGTCTCACTACACACTGCATCTAGTTGTAAACCAACTGACCCATCTTCAGCCCTATCATTCTGTTTCCCACCCCCCCCCCGTCAAATCAGCTTAAACCCTCCCCAATAATGAGTGTACTTCAGGCAGAGATTGATAGAATCTTGACTGACAAGCATTTAAGAGTTTCAGAGAGAAAGCAGGAAAGTGGGGTTGAAAAACTCAGCAATCAGAAAAAAATGAGAAAAATGGCAGAGCAGACTCAATGTACTGAATGGCCTAACCCTGCTCCTACATCAGCACAACACTGTGAGCCGAGGTGACTGCGCTGTGTCGCACTTTATGTTCTATATCTTAAGGTCTTACGGTAAGAAAATAGAGTTCAGGTGAAAGATTAACTGCGGTATATCAGAATCAGGTTTTTATGTCGTAAAATTTGTTTTTTTTTGTGACAGCATTACATTGTAATACTTAATAATAAAAATAACTATAAATTACAATAAGAAATATATTTAAGTACATAGTGCAAAAAGAGAGCAAACAAAAATAGTGAGATAGTGTTCACAGGTTCATTGTCCCTTCAGAAATCTGATGGCAGAGGGGAAGAAGCTGTTCCTGAATCACTGAGTGTGTGTCTTCAGGCTTCTGGACCTCCTACCTGACGGTGGCAGGTCCTGGGTGTTGGGAGTCCTTAGTGATGGATGTCACCTTTTTGAGACATCATCTTTCAAAGGTGTCTTCGATGCGGTGGAGGTTAGTGTCCATGATAGAGCTGGCTGAGGTTACAACTCACAACGTTAACATTGGGTTTCATAGGATTGCTTATATATTTAAATTGATTGTGTTTTGTTTTTTTTAAATGTGATCTTTATGCTTATTGTGTTTTTTAATGCTGCATCGGATCCAGAGTAAAAATCACTTTGTTACTCAAGTGTACTTTAGAATGACAACAAACAATCTTGAATCTTGAGCCTTACTGAACAGGGAAAGTATCCATTTCTTATGGATAACCAAGTTATCCTTCAAAACTTGAACCAACCTACCAGCCAGTTCCAATGACAGAATAGAGGACTATAAAGCTATCAGAACAATCCAGCACATTATTAAACCGCAGCTCTGCCCAGCACCGACATTGATTGTTACTTTGAAAATAAGAGGAGCTCAAGGTCTGTGCAGCATGGAGACACATCACAGCAAAGCTGACGCAGACTGTAGTAATGCAGCTCTCCTGTTTCACTTCAACCCGTCAGCTAGCACTGGAGGAGGTCGACAGGACATTGTTTGGGTACACGTGGTTACAAAGCACAAAGTTAGGCACATTGCTGAGTGTGTTTATATATTTATTTCTTTGTCGAGATGCACCGTGGAACAGGCCCTTTGAGCTGCACTGACCCGCAATCCCCCAATTTAATCCCAGCCTAATAATGGGGCAATTTACCATAATCAATTAAGCTACCGACCGGTACCATAAGACCATAAGACACAGGAGCAGAATTAGGCCATTCAGCCCATCAGGTTTGCTCCGCCATTCCATCATGGCTGATTCCGGATCCCACTCAACTCCATACCCCTGCCTTCTCACCATTTCCTTTGATGCCCTGACCAATCAGGAAATCTACTCTCTGGCTAAAAAATTCCTCCTTAACTCCGTTCTGAAAGGTCACCCCTCAATTTTGAGGCTGTGCCCTCTAGTTCTGAGATCCCTCCACATTCTTCTAAGTTCGATTAAGTACAGGCCCAAAGCTGCCAAACACTCATATGTTAACCCTTTCATTTCCAGAATCATCTTCATAAACTTCCTCTGGACTCTCTCCAATGACAATACATCCTTTCTGAGATAAGAGGCCCAAAGCTGTTGACAATACTCCAAGTGCAGCCTGACTAGTGTCTCATAAAGCCTCAGCATTATCTCCTTGTTTTTATATTCTATTCCCCTTGAAATAAATGCCAACATTGCATTTACCTTCATTATCACAGACTTAACCTGTAAATTAACTTTCCGGGGGTCTTGCATGAGGACTCCTAAGTCCCTCTGCACCTCTGATGTTTGAACCTTCTCCCCATTTAGATAATAGTCTGCACTATTATTTTTCCTTTTACCAAAATGGATTATCATACATTTCTCTACTCTGTATTCCACCTGCCACTTTTTTTTTTACCCATTCTTCCAATTTGTCTAAGTCCTGCTGCAATCACATTGCTTCCTCAGCACTACCTACCCCTCCACCTATCTTTGTATCATTCACAAACTTTGCCACAAAGCCATTAACTTCACTATCTAAATCATTGACAATCAATGTGAAAAGCAACGGTCCTAATACTGTACTGACCCCTGAGGAACACCACTAGTCACTGACAGACAACCAGAAAAGGCCCCTTTTATTCCCACTTGCTGCCTCCTGCCTGTCAGCCATTCCGCTATCCATGCCGGTATCTTTCCTGTAACGGCGTAGAATTTTATCCTGTTAAGCGGCCTCATGTGTGGGACCTCATCAAATGCCTTCTGAAAATCCACATAAGCAACATCCACTGCCTCTCCTTTATCCAGCCGGCTTGTTACTACCTCAAAGAACTCTAATAGATTTGAATCAGAACCAGGTTTCTTATCACCGGCATGTGACGTGAAATTTGTTAACTTAGCAGCAGCAGTTCAATGCAATACATAATCTAGCAGAGAGAAAAAAAAATAATAAATAAAATAAAACATATATAATAAATAAACAAGTAAATCAATTACAGATATTGAATAGATTATTTAAAAATGTGGGAAAAAAACAGAAATAAAAATAAAAATAAGTATATTTAAAAAAAGTGAGGTAGTGTCCAAAGCTTCAAAGTCCATTTGGGAATCGGATGGCAATCTTGTCAGACAAGATTTCCCTTCACAGAAAACATGCTGACTTTGACTTATTTTGTCATTAGTCTCCAAGTACCTCAAAACCTCATCTTTAATAATAGGCTCCAACACTTTTCCAACCACTGAGATTAGGCTAACTGGTCTATAATTTCCCTGCTTTTGCCTTCCTCGCTTCTTAAAGAGCAAAGTGACATTTGCAATCCTCCAGTCCTCCGGGACCATGCCAGAATCAAGTGATTCTTGAATGATCATGACCAATGCATCTGTTATCTCTTCAGCAAACTCTCTCATGACTCTGGGATGTAGTCTACCTGGTCCTGGCAACTTCTCCACCTTAGGACCTTTCAGTTTGCCCAGCACTTTTTCTCTTTTAATAGTAAGATATGCATGGACTCTCCAATTGACTGTGTGCTGCTTGAGTGTGGCCATATGGTGACGTGTACTAAGTGTGGAAAGCGTATGAATGAATGCCCAATTTGTCGACAGTTTGTCATACGGGCTGTGCATGTCTTCAGATCTTGAGTAACCACAGCTACTATTAAACTATATCAAATTGATTGGAGAAGTGCATTTTCACAACCCAGATTCCATCCTGCTGACTTAAACCTATCAGTCTACCTCTCCTATAGTAAGACTGTTAATACTTTGCTACTTCATTCATTGAAAACACCTTTTAATTGTACAGAAAGTGAATCTGTGGAAATAATTGCCAGAGGCTGCTGTGATGGCCGTTTTTATGTATATTTAAGGCAGAGGTTGATAGATTTTTGATTGGTCAGGGCATGGAGGGATACGGGAGCGAGGCAGGAGATTGGGGCTGAGAGGAAAATTGGATCAGCCATGATGAAATGGTAAAGCAGACTCGATGGGTCAAATGGCCTAATTCTGCTCCTATATCTTATGATCGTACAGAGAAATGCCTTTATCCTTAGCAGTGGCACTCATGAACCTCTGGCACACTGTTAGTGCCTTCCACAGTGAAGACTGATGTAAAGTACCCATTGTTCACCTTCCATTTCCTTGTCCCCCATTACTAACTCACCAGCATCATTTTCCAATGGTCCATAATCAACACTCACCTGCCTTTTACTCTTTATATAATTGAAAAATCTTTTGGTATCCTGCTTTATATTATTGGCTAGTTTGCCCTCATATTTCATCTTTCTCCAACTTCCCACTCACTCTTGCTACCTTATATGCCCTTTTCTTGGCTTTTATACAGTCCTTAACTTCCCTTGTCAGCCACAGTTGCCTACCTCTGCCATTTGAGAACTACTTCTTCTGTGGGACATATCTATCTTGCACCTTATTAACTACTTTCAGAAACTTCAGCAATCTCTGCTCTGCTATCATCCCCACCAGTATCCTCCTCCAACTCACCTGGTCAAGCTCCTCTCTCATGCCTCTGTAATTCCTTTTATTCCATCACAATACTGATACATCTGACCTATGCTTCTCCCTTTTCAAATTGCAGTATGAATACAATTATATTATAATCACTGCCTCCAAAGGGTTCCTTTACATTAAGCTACCTAATAAGATCTAGGTTATTACACAACACCCAATCTAAGATTGCCCTTCAATGAGTAGGCTCTAGCACAAGCTGCTCTAAAAGCCATCTTGCAGGCATTCAACAAATTCCCTCTCGTGATCCGACACCAACCTGATTTTCCCAATCCCCTTGCATATTGAAGTCACCCATTACAATTATGTCATTACCCTTATTACATACCTTTTCCAGCTCCCTTTGCAATCTCAACCCCACATCCTAGCTACTATTTGAAGGGCTATATATGATTCCCATAATGTTATTTTACCCTTGCAGTTTCTTAAGTCCAGCCCACAAAGATTCAACATCGCCATTACCTCTTTCTAAAGATGTAATTCCGTCTCTTACCAACAGAGCCACACCACTGCCTATGCCTTCTGCCTGTCCTTTTGATACAAAGTATATCCTTTGATGTTAAGCTCCCAGCTACAGCCTTCCTTTAGCCATGACTCAGTGATGCCCAAAACATCATACTGTCTAATCTCGAATTGCACCACGAGTTTGTCCACCTTATTCCAAATGCTATGCGCATTTAAATACAGTACCTTCAGTCCTGCATTCTTCACCCTTTTGAATTTTGCGTCTATGGTACAACTTAACTCTTTGCTCTGTCTGCATTTGTGCCCAATCATTGGCTTGTCGTTCCTTACATCCATCATCTACTTGTAAACCTGTTGGCTCACACTGAGCTCTATCGTATTGGTTCCCATTCCCCTGCCATATTAGTTTTAACCACTCCCAACAGCTCTAGTAAACCTGCCCACAAGAACAGTCTTGACGAAGGGTGCCGGCCTGAAACGTCGACCGATCGTTTCCACGGATGCTGCCCGACCTGCTGAGTTCCTCCAGCGTATTGTGAGTGTTGCACTAGAATATTGGTCCCCCTCGGATTTAAGTGCAACCCATCCCTTTTGTACAGGTCACACCTTCCCCTGAAGAGGTCTCAGTGATCCAGAAATCCGAATCCCTGCCCCCTGCCCCAATTCTTCAGCAGTGCATTTATCCTCCACCTCATTCTATTCCCATCCTCACTGTCACATGGCACAGGCAGCAATCCCACGATTACTAGCCTTGAGGCCCTACTTCCTAATTCCCTATATTCTTTGTTCAGGACCTCCTCCCTTTTTCTACCCATGTCGTTGATACCAATTCGTACCACGACCTCCAGCTGCTCACCCTCCCTTTTCAGGATATTGTGGACGTGTTCAGGAACATCGCGGACCCTGGCACCTGGGAGGCAAACTACCAACCGTGTTTCCTTTTTGCATCCATAGAATTGCCTATCTGCCCCCGATTATAGAGCCCCTATTACTGCTGCCATCCTTTTCAGTTCCTTACCCTTATGAGCCACAGTGCCAGATTCAGTGGCAGAGGCACGGCCGCTGTTGCTTCCCCCAAGTAAGTTGTCTCCCCCAATAGTAAGCAAAATGGAGTATTTATTGTTGAGGGGGATGGCCACGGGGTGCTCTCCACTAATGTTCCCCCTTCCCTCTCCTGACCGTCACCTATTTATCTGCCTCCTGTAGCCTTGGGGTTACTACCTCCCTGCAGCTCCTGTCTATCACTGCTTCACTTTCCCTAACAAGCCGAGGATCATCGAACTGCAATTCCAGTTCCCTAACACGTCTCTAAGGTGCTACAACTTAATGCACCCGGTGCAGGTGTGGCCATCGGGGAGGCTGGGTGTCTCCCAGCAATCATCCGATTTAATCCTAGCCTAATCATGGGACAACTAACAATGACCCATTAAACTGCCGACTGGTGTACCTTTGGAATATGGGAGGAAACCAGAGCACCCGGAGGAAACTCACGCAGTCACTGGGAGAACATATAAACTCCTTACAGACAGCGACAGGAACTGAACTCGGGTCTCAGGTACTGTCAAGCGTTGTGCTCACCACGATGGTACCGTGTCACCCCAACGTTGATTATGCATCAACCATATCTCAAAATAATTTCATCATTTTCAAGTTTGGCTAGACACATAGATGGCAGGGGTATGGAGGGCTACGGTCTAGGTGCAGGTTGATGGGAATAGACAGTTTTAGTGGTTCAGCATGGATTAAAAGGGCTGAAGTGCCTGTTTCTGTCGTGTAGTGCACTTTTCAATGATTCTATTACTCTATTTCCCCATAAACACAATTGATTCTGCAGATGCTGGTCAACTTGAGCAATACACACTCAAAATGCTTTTCAGAATGAAGGGGTCTCACCCCGAAACGTTAACTGTTTATTCCACTCCATAAAATCTGGCAGACCTGTTGAGTTCCTCTAGCATTTTGTGTGTGTGCATCTTTCACCATGCCCCCACTTGACGAGTCCGAAAACCTCACCAATCCCATCTTCCCACTTTGCTGAATTGTGCAGTCAGCGGAACAAGGCAGTTGACATAGCATACCCCAAGGAGCAGAACGGAGTACTTACTGGACTGAAGATCCGACACAGAGTACAGCTCCTCGGAAGGGCAGGGCAACCCACTCATCTGTGAGACAAAGTAGATCACTTTAATAACACATGACAAATTTCTCCCTCTTTCCACCATCCTGAAGACCGCATCTCTTTGCTAGAAATCAGAAACTGGGGTAGGCCAGACAGCATCCAACTTGCCCCTCAATACCACTTCGTCAGTCTCTCGTGTCACTATTCACTGACTCTGCCTCCAAGGCTCTCTGGGTAAGAGTCATGGTCCTGGGAGAGAACTTCCTCCTTATCTGCCTAAAACAGGCAATGCTTTATCCTGACCATATAACCATATAACAATTATAGCATGGAAGAAGGCCATCTCGGGCCTTCTAGTTCGTGCTGAAGTCTTACTCTCACCTAGTCCCACCGACCCGCACTCAGCCCATAACCCTCCATTTCTTTCCTGTCCATATAGCTGTCCAGTTTAACTTTAAATGACAACATCGAACCTGCCTCAACCACTTCTGCTGGAAGCTCGTTCCACACAGCTACCACTCTCTGAGTAAAGAAGTTCCCCCTCATGTTATAGACCAGTTAGCCTGACATCAGTGGTGGGGAAGATGCTGGAGTCAATTATAAAGGATGAAATAGCGGCACATTTGGATAGCAGTAACAGAATCGGTCCGAGTCAGCATGGATATACGAAGGGGAAATCATACTTGACTAAGCAACACTCACAACACGCTGGAGGAACTCAGCAGGTCGGGCAGCATCAGTGGAAAAGATCAGTCGACGTTTCAGGCCGGAACCCTTCATCAGGACAGTAGGGGGAAGGGGCAGAGGCCCTATAAGGAAGGTGGGGGGGGGGTTAGGAAGGAGAAGGCTGGTCGGTTCCAGGTGAAAAACCAGTAAGGGGAAAGATAAAGGGGTGAGGGAAGGGAGGCAGGGAGGTGATAGGCAGGAAAGGTGAAGAAAGAATAGGGGAGAACACAATGGGTAGTAGAAGGAGGCAGAACCAAGAGGGAGGAGGTAGGCAGCTGGGGGAGGGGGCGGAGTGACATAGGGATAGGGGAAGGGAGGGGGAGGGAATTACCGGAAGTTGGAGAATTCTATGTTCATACCAAGGGGCTGGAGACTACCTAGACGGTATATGAGGTGTTGTTCCTCCAACCTGAGTTTAGCCTCATCATGGCCATAGAGGAGGCCATGTATGGACATATCTGAATGGGAGTGGGAAGCAGAGTTGAAGTGGGTGGCTACCGGGAGATCCTGTCTGTCTTGGCGGACGGAGCGGAGGTGCTCGACGAAGTGGTCCCCCAATCTGTGTCGGGTTTCACTGATGTAGAGGAGGCCGCACCAGATGCAGTTGATGACCCCAACAGACTCACAAGTGAAGTGTTGCCTCACTTGGAAGTACTGTTTGGGGTCCTGAATGGTGGCAAGAGGGGAGGTGTAGGGACAGGTGTAGCACTTGCCCTTAAAGGGATCAGTGCCAGGTGGGAGATCCGTGGGGCGGGACGTGTGGACCAGGGAGTCGCGGAGGGGCTCTTGCTTGACTAATCTTCTGGAATTTTTTGAGGATGTAACTATGAAAATGGACAAGGGAGAGCCAGTGGATGTAGTGTACCTGGACTTTCAGAAAGCCTTTGATAAGGTCCCACATAGGAGATTAGTGGGCAAAATTAGAGCACATGGTATTGGGGGAAGGGTACTGACATGGATAGAAAATTGGTTGGCAGACAGGAAACAAAGAGTAGGGATTAACAGGGCCCTTTCAGAATGGCAGGCGGTGACCAGTGGGGTACCACAGGGTTCAGTGCTGGGACCACAGCTGTTTACAATATATATTAATGATTTAGATGAGGGAATTAAAAGTAACATTAGCAAATTTGCAGATGACACAAAGCTGGGTGGCAGTGTCAAATGTGCAGAGGATGTTGAGATAATGCAGGATGACTTGGACAGGTTGGGTGAGTGGGCAGATGCATAGCAGATTCAGTTTAATGTGGATAAACGTGAGGTTATCCACTTTGGTGGCAAGAACAGGAAGGCAGATTACTATTTGAATTGTGTCAAGTTAGGAAAAGGGGAAGGACAACAAGATCTTGGTGTCCTTGTACATCAGTCACTGAAAGCAAGCATGCAGGTACAGCAGGCAGTGAAGAAAGCTAATGGCATGTTGGCCTTCATAACAAGGGGAGTTGAGTATAGGAGCAAAGAGGTCCTTCTGCAGTTGTACAGGGCCCTGGTGAGACCACACCTGGAGTATTGTGTACAGTTTTGGTCTCCAAATTTGAGGAAGGACATTCTTGCTATTGAGGGAGTGCAGCGGAGGTTCACGAGGTTAATTCCCGGGATGGCGGGACTGTCATATGTTGAAAGATTGGAGCGACTGGGATTGTATACACTGGAATTTAGAAGGATGAGAGGTGATCTGATAGAAACATATAAGATTATTAAGGGATTGGACACGCTAGAGGCAGGAAACATGTTCCCGATGTTGGGGGAGTCCAGAGCCAGAGGCCACAATTTGAGAAAAAGGGGTAGGCCATTTAGAACAGAGTTGAGGAAAAACTTTTTCACCCAGAGAGTTGTGGATCTGTGGAATGCTTTGCCTCAGAAGGCAGCGGAGGCCAATTCTCTGGATGCTTTCAAGAAAGAGTTAGATAGAGCTCTTAATGATAGCGGAGTCAATGGCGAGAAGGCAGGAACAGGATACAGATTGTGGATGATCCGCCATGATCACAGTGAATGGCGGTGCTGGCTCGAAGGGATGAATGGCCCAATCCTGCACCTATTGTCTATTACCCCTAAACTTTTGCCCTTTAACTCTCAACTCATGTCCTCTTGTTTGAATCTCCCCCACTCTCAATGGAAAAAGCCTATCCGTGTCAACTCTATCTATCCCCCTCATAATTTTAAATACCTCTATCAAGTCCCCCCTCAACCTTCTATGCTCCAAGGATAAACACCCAACTTGTTCAACTTTTTTCTGTAACTTACGAGATGAAACCCAGGTAACATTCTAGTAAATCTTCTCTGTACTCTCTCTATTTTGTTGACGTCTTTCCTATAATTCGGTGACCAGAACTGTACACAATACTCCAAATTTGGCCTTACCAATGCTTTGCACAATTTCAGCATTACATCCCAACTCCTGTACTCAATGCTCTGATTAATAAAGGCCAGCATACCAAAAGCTTTCTTCACCACCTTACCCACATGAGATTCCACCTTCAGGGAACTACGCACCATTATTCCTAGATCCCTCTGTTCTACTGCATTCTTCAATGCCCTACCATTTACCATGTATGTCCTATTTTGATTAGTCCCACCAAAATGTAGCACCTCACATTTATCAGCATTAAACTCCATCTGCCATCTTTCAGCCCACCTTCTAACTGGCCTAAATCTCTCTTCAAGCTCTCTGACAATGTCCCCGAGTTCAAAATAAATCCAAGTAAATTTATCATCAAAGTATGCAAACTCACTACATACTACTGCGAGAATCATTTTCTTGCAGGCATTCACAGTTGAACAAATGAGGACAACAGAATCATGAAAAAGACTGACAAGCAACCAATGAGCAAAGGACAAACTGCAAATACAAAAAAAATCATAATAATAAGTAAATAAACAAAAAAGAGTAACTCATGAGAGCAGACTTGTAGAGTTGCAACTCATTTTCAGTATTATTTTTATTTCTACTTTGGTTGTCAGTCTTTGTTTATGTAGTTTTTCATAAAATTCTATTGTATTTCTTTTTTTTTCTTCTTGTCAATGCCCGCAAGAAAATAAATCTCAAGGTAGTATATGGTAACATTTATATACTTCGATAATAAATTTATTTTGAAATTGAACACAAAGGTCCACCCTCCTTAAACGTCCAGCAGTAAAAATCACCTCAATCCCAGAAATCAACCATAAGACATAGAAGCAGAACCTTCCCAATGCAAGCACACATCCCCATGCCCCCTGCCCACAACCCAAATAAAAGAGAACATTGCTACATATAACACCCCTGGTGTGATCTCACTAATCTTCGAAAGAGCTCCATCAAGATTTTTGTAGTTTGTACCATCTGCAATAAAGGCTACAATTCCATGTCCCTTCCTACCTACTTGCACTCCTGCAGACGAACTTTCTATATTTCATGAACAATGATTCCCAGCTGCTCCTGTATGGATTCTGTGGACATTGTTAGCAATCACAAATGGAAGAAGATCACACCATGCTTAATCCTTGTCTTGCCCTTGGCCTCTGTCAGTTGGGATGTTAAGCTGACATCTGTCTGCCTAAGATACACAGTGTATTTCATCACTTCAGTAAGGGCAAGATATTTCACCCTAGGGTTCTGGCCAAAGTTTGGCCTTCAATCAGGATGATTCGCTTTACTGCTCGAGGGATCCAGGCATGCATAAATTGGACCACCTGTTGTATCCATTATAACAGGGGCCACACTTCAATGATAGTTAACTGGTTGCCAAGTATTCTGAGACATCCCAATGTAGTGAAAGGCAATGATAGAAAGGCAATTGCTGACTTTTCTTTTCATTCTTACATCCTCTGATGTATTATTAACACAGAGACTCTTAGACACCTGTCAAACAAGGACCCAAGTTGATTTTTTTTCTCTCTCCTTAAATTGGATTGAAAAAACAACTGAAGTGATTGAAACCAGCATTACCAGAGGTCAGCACTCCGTATACAGACAGGCAATCCACTGCAAAATGATTCTGTTATTGCAAATTTAAAACAATTTTTATCATTTTGTAGTGATCTTTTCAATTTAAAACACAAGTTCTGTATTTTTAAATGGTCAGAAAAATGGTGAACATATCACATTTTCAGTCCTAAATGTCACTAAACTGGTGCATAAAATTTGAATTTTAATTGTATTTTGGCTGATATTGATGCCTCAACTAATATCACCAAAACAAATGATTTTCCTGATACTGTCTTCTTCAAAATGTTCAGCAGATGATATTGTCCAGAAGGTTCTTTGAAAGTCAGGTATGGGGGATAAATCTTGTGGCTACGGCCATGTTATTAGTTGTTCATAACAAAAGAATAGCAGTAACCAACACACTGTACCGTTAAAAAGACACAACCAAAGAGAGAAGACAAGAAAAGAAAGGACATAAGAATGTCAAAGTCGCTTTGTATTGAAGACTAGCTCAAACTAGCCAGATAAGAAAATTCCTTCCTAAGAACAAGCCAAGAAACAGTCTGACACAGGCTGCAGACAAAGAAGCTACAAAAAAGTACTGAATCAGTTTTACAAGTTATAAAAATCCTCTGAACATTCACAGATTGATTATGCAGACGTACAAGCAAGAATAAAGGAAGTTAAAAAGAGAAATGACAATTTAGATCCTAATCCAACAGCAGACACTAACGCATTTTCTCTCAGCCTTTGACTACGTCTATCTTGCTCTCCACCTCATCACAGACACTTCTTTTTTCCTCTTCACCCCCTCCCCAATCTGAAATACCTCTGATTTTATCGTTTCCTTAATCTGTTGAAATGTCAACTGAAATCACTCTTTGCGGATGCTGCCTGACCTGCTGAGTATTTCCAGCAATATCTCTTTTTTAATTATGAAGCAAAACATTCAGTTCCTGGTCCTGGTTTCAAATGATTTATTACAACACGAAAAGAGTTTCAATAATTGAAGGGCTTCAAGCTCCTCAGAATTATAATTAAGGCCGAACTATCACTAAGGAACATTATCTTTCTACAGCAGGAATCATCTCATCTTTTATTTGTTTCTTCTAGCTAGGAAATGTACACATGTTCAAAGAGGACATTACCATAGCAGATCTTTCTGATCATTGAGCTGCCAGTCACTGGCTACAATGAAACCAGAAATAAATCATTACTGTTTCTGTTTTCAGACTTTGGTTTCTATCCCTAAATATGATTATGGTGAAGAATCCCAAGAGGCTATAAACAATTTGCCTTTTTAAAATTATTGATAACAAAATTTATGTGGACTGTTGAACAACAAAGATTATTAAAATGCATTGTGGGAGGTGGTAAGAACATGTTGAACTGAATTGTTCCTGCAAAAGTAGGAATCAGCCTCAGCAATATTGGTATTTGGTTAATTTTTGTCTCATGTACCAATATACAGTGAAAAGCTTTTGTTTGTATGCCATCCAGCCAGATCAATCTAAACAGATGGATAGGACTGAAGGAAAACAGTGGGGGATATCACACACAAAATGCTGCAGAAGCGCAGCAATCAGGGGCTTGCCCAAATTTGTAAGCTCAAAATGGCAGCTGTTTATTCCCCTCAATACACACACGCAATCTCAATGGCTCTCCACATGGCTTTAGACCACCTGGACAAAACAAACACCTATGTCAGGATGCTATTCATCGACGATAGCTCAGCATTTAATACCATCGTTCCCACAATCCTGATTGAGAAGCTGCAGAACCTGGGCCTCTGTACCTCCCTCTGCGATTGGATCCTTGCCTTCCTAATGGGAAGACCACAATCTGCGCGAATTGGTGATAACATATCCTCCTCGCTGACGATCAACACTGATGCACCTCAGGGGTGTGTGTTAGTCCACTGCTCTACCCTCTATATACACATGACTATATGGCAAGGTAGAGCTCAAATACCATCTATAAATTTGCTGACGATACAACCATTGTTAGTAGAATCTCAGATGATGATCAGAGGGCGTACAGGAGTGAGATATGCCAACTAGTGGAATGGTGCCGCAGCAACAACCTGGCACTCAATGTCAGTAAGACGAAAGAGCTGATTGTGGACTTCAGGAAGGGTAAGACGCAGGAACATGTACCAATCCTCAAAGAAGGACCAGAAGTGAAGAGAGTGAGCAGTTTCAGGTTCCTGGGTGTCAAGATCTGTGAGGATCTAACCTGGTCCCAACATATCGATAAAAGTTGCTGGTGAACGCAGCAGGCCAGGCAGCATCTCTAGGAAGAGGTACAGTCGACGTTTCGGGCCGAGACCCTTCATCAGGACTAACTGAAAGAAGAGCTGGTAAGAGGTTCTCATAATCCTGGTGATGGTGCTAAGTTTGGTAAACAATGTTGGGAGATTGACAGCTCTCCAAGATAAGAGTGTTTCAGCAATTCAGCTGATGAGTAAGGCTGTTGCTAGGGAACCACACAGAAAGACTGATGTTCATCCTCCCTGGGTAGATACCCGCATGGTTAGGCAGCCTGTTGAGGCCTATGATAGCAAAACCAGAGGTTTAAAGTATGATGATGTGACACAGACTTTCTTACCTTCCAGATTTCAGCAGGACTTAGAGAGTAGTACAGCTGATGAGAATAAGGTGTATGAGAAAGGTTTGTCTTTATTGAGGAAGGAACAGAAGCAAGATTTTGGAATAGTGGCTTTAAGGGAGATAGCTCTCACAGGAGAGGAGGTTCAGAAAGAGTCAGTGGGACATTACCTTAAATATGGGGTGTTGATGAGGAAGTGGAAACTAGCCACTGTGCCTGCAAGTCATGTGGTGGTTCCAAAAGTTTACAGGGCTGAAATTTTAAACATGGCTTACAGTATGCTTTTAGGTGGACATCATAGAGTGAGAAAGACAGTGAATAGGATTATGAAGGAATTTTACTGGCCTAGTTTAAGAAAAGTAGTTGTGAATTTTTACAGGACTTGCCATACCTGTCAAGTTGAGGGGAAATCTAATCAGGTTATTCAGGTAACACTACTTAAGCCGATGTCTGCTTTCAGTGAACTTTTTCCTAGGGTCATAGTGGATTCAGTAGGTCCACTGCCAAAGACTGCAGCTGGTTATCAATATGTGTTAATAATCATGTGTGCTGTGTCTAGGTTCCCTGAAGCAGTGTCTTTTGAAAATATTGAGGCCAAGACTGTGGTAACCGCATTCAGTAAGTTTTTCACACTGGCAGGTCTGCCCAAAGAAATTCAATTTGACCAGGGTAGTAACTTTACTTCAAGAACATTCCAGGAGATAGTTAGAGAATTGGAAACTAGGCACATGGTGTCATCTGCATATCACACGGAGTCCAAGGGAGGCTTGGAACAGTTCAACTCAACTCTTAAGACCATGATTAAAGCATATGGTGTGAGAAATGGGAAAAATTGGGATGAGGGGGTTCCCCTCTTCTTATTTATTGTTGGAGATTCGATTCAGAAGGCATTGGAGAGTAGTCTATTGGAACCTGTGTCCAGTTACAGGCCAAAAGGACCTTTGACCCTACTCAGAGAACTATGGTCTGAGTTAGAAACATGTGTCAGTGTGCTTAATTATGCTTTAGAACTCTGGAAGAGATTTAATAGGATTTGTGCCCTTGCAAAGGAAAGTTTACAAAATGGTCGAATCAAAATAAAACACTTGTTTGCTAGATTTGCAGCTGGGAGAATTGGTATGGAACAAAATGGAGTCGTAGAATCTGATAATGGGGTGATAAAACATGTTTACCCACTGAATCTAGTCTCACCAAGATGTTAGAATTCCATTGTTTTGAAAAATATTACTGATAATGTCCATCAGTTGGACCCTAAACCGCAAAAACAAGTGAAAGGACTAATTGGCATTTTGAAGCGGTGCACAGGTGCAGTGCATCACATATTTATAAATTCAGCCCAGCCCATGAAACAGAATCTTTACAGAGTGAACTTCGAGAAAAATAAAGTGGTTGAAGAAGAAATTAGAAACAAGAAAGTACAAGGAAAGAGAATGGATGACTGTATTGACAGAGTGGGGAAGGCTAAGTACCTTATTAAGATTGACTTGTTAAAGGGATATTGGGGTGTTCCTTTAACAGAGAGGTCTAAAGAGATATCAGCATTCGTGACACCATCTAGACTGTACAAATACAATGTTTTACACTTCGGGATGAAAAATGCTCCAGAGACATTTCAAAGAATGATGAATTCTGTGATTGGAGGTTTAGAAAGCACAGGGATTTATATCAATGATTTAGTGGTCTGGAACGACATGTGGGAAGAGCAGATTGAAGCTGTAGAAAAACGGTTTGACAGACTTTCCAAGGCCAATCTTACTCTGAACCTCGCTAAAAGTGAGTTTGGCCATGCCACAGTTAATTATTTTAGCTATGTGGTAGGCCAGGGCCAACTGGCTCCTGTATAAGCTATTATAAGGTTCAAGCTATGGCTGAAGTTCCTGTTCGGACCAGCAAGGAAGCTTTAAGAAGGTTTTTAGGAACAGTTAAGTATTACTGTAAGTTATGTAAGAACTTTGCTGACATCGCTCTCCCCCTAACAAAACTCCTGGGGAAGAGTGAAAGATTTGTATGGAATGACCTTTGCCAGGAGGCATTTGAAGGTCTGAAAACCATCCTGTGTTATCATCCTGTGCTCAAAGCACCTGATTCTTCAAAGCCATTTTCTGTAACAACAGACGCTAGTGATGAAGCTGCTGGGGCAGTACTGTTACAGGAAGGAGTGAATAACATTGAACATCCAGTAGCTTATGTCTCAAAGAACCTTAATGTATACCAGAAAAATTATTCAACTGTTGAAAAGGAATTATTAGCACTTATTCTGATCTTACAACATTTTGAGGTTTATATTTCTCCTGCTCAAAGACCCCTTGTGATTTACACGGATCATAATCCGTTGGTGTTTTGAACTAAACTGAAGGATAAGAATAGAAGGTTATTAAATTGGAGTCTGATATTGCAAGAATTTGATCTGACAATGAGACATGTGAAAGATACTGATAATATTATAGCTGATTAGTTATCCAGATATTAAGGTGGAAATTGTACACATTTTTGCTCTGTCATCTGATGATTTTACCTGTATTGTTTCAAACTTTGTAATTTATATTTAGATTTAAAAAAAATTTGTCTTCGTCAAATTTTTTTTCTGAAGAAAGGGGGTGTGACAGGATCCTGAATTACCCCTATGAACTGTGCTCATTTACCCCTATTAACTGTGCTTTTGAAAAGAGAGAGAGAGAGTTATTTAACACCAACAGCTTGGTTTTAAAAGAGAGAGAGAGAGATGAAGAATGCTCACAGGGTATTGATACTTCTCAAGGACAGTTGCCTGCTTGTGCATTTCTTACACAGAGAGAGGAAGGAGGTGTTATTTGAATGACAGCTGGTATCCAGTATGGTGAGATAAATAGGAGGTCAGATGATACAGACCTCAAACACATGTTTTGGACACTGAATGAGCATTGTTGTGCCCGCAGAAAAAGTGGGTTTTTGGAGGATCGATCAGGCGGATCGATCAGTCACTCTTGCATTGAAAAGGAAAGGGGTTGACTGGTGGGGAGTTGTCCATGTGTCCACCCTCGCCTGTGTGATAGCTCCACCACAGAAAACTGGTCCCCTTTGTTAACAGTCGGTGACTTTTTAAAGGATTTCGGAGGACAACGAGAAGATCGATGGCATCAGCTCACCTGAAGACTCAAATCTCTCCCTCTCTTTCTCTCCATCACTACTCAACTCAATACCACGAACTGAACTGAACTTTACTCATCATCGTAAGACTGTATCTTTTTACCCCAAGACTTAAAGAAGCTTGGTTTATCATATATATTTCCACACTTACTGATATACTTACATATATATATATATACACACACATATATATATATAAAATCATTGCTAACCTGTTTGATTTATCTACATTTATACTATTATATTACTGTATTGCGTAGTTACTAATAAATATTAGTAGTTTATAGCAATACTGGACTCCAAAGTGTTTTCCATCTCTGCTGGTTCTTTATTCCCATCACGGGATACGTGACAATGGTATGGAGGAGCTACTGCACAGGACCAAAAGAAACTGCAGAGGGTTGTAAATTTAGTCAGTTCCATCTTGGGTACTAGCCTACAAAGTACCCAGGCCATCTTTGGGGAGCGGTGTCTCAAAAAGGCAGCATCCATTATGAAGGACCTCCAGCACCCAGGGCATGCCCTTTTCTCACTGTTACCGTCAAGTAGGAGGTACAGAGGCCTGAAGGCACACACTCAGCGATTCAGGAACAACTTCTTCCCCTCTGCCATCCGATTCCTAAATGGACATTGAACCCTTGGACACTACCTCACTTTTTTAATATACAGTATTTCTGTTCCTTGTATGATTTTTAATCTATTCAATAAACATATACTGTAATTTATTATTATTTTTCTCCTTCTTCTATATTATGAATCAAAATCAAGTTTAATATCACCAGCATATGTTGTGAAATTTTTGCCTTTGCCATAGCAGTACAATACATAATAATAGAAAAAAATAGTAAAGTACTGTAAATACATATTTATTAGTTAAATTAAATAAGTACTGCAAAAATAGAAATTAAAAAGTAATGAAGTACTGTTCATGAGTTCAATATCCATTCAGAAATCGGATGACAGGGGAAGAAGCTGTTTCTGAATCGTTGACTGTGTAAAAGGATTGAACTTCAATTTTGTATTCTTTGCAGAAAGAAGAAAAACAAAGTGAATAATTCTGAATTACAGCTTGTTGAAATCTCACAGTGAGGAAACCCAAAGCATCATGGAGCCTCATGCTTGTCAAAGATCAGAGGTGAACAAGAGATTAGCTGTCAAAGGATCATGAAGTGCTTAAGGAATATTCCTTCCATAATTTAATCCGATATCAACTTTCAATCCCTTCACAAATGTGCCAAAACTTCTATAATATCAAATTCAACCAATAGTCCACACTCTATCAACTTACCAGTTTGAAGATTATCCTCGCAACCAGCCTAACCATGTCGGTTGGGACTTGAGGATAGATGCTTCTCAAACACTTGCATTCAGACTTGTGTTCCGGCCAGGCCAGTTTCTGGAATATAACAAAACAGACTGAAGGTGAGGAATATGCAGCACAGCTGAATCTAAATCACAAATAAGGAAGTTTACAGCACAGGCTCTGGAAAGAAAAAACACATTTCAGTCGAAAATGCTATTGAGAACTCGGATAACAAGAGAGACCCCCACCTCTTAGGTGACAATATGGTATAAAAGCAGAACTATCAACTACAAATACAAGGAGATTCTGCAGATGCGAGAAATGCATAGTAACCCATACAAAATGCTGGAGGAATTCAGCCCAAGATCCTGATGAAGAGCTGAATCCTAATGAAGGATCAATCCCTTTGGAGAAGATAATTCTTGACGAGTGATCGTACCACGACTAGCAATTCATAGATTGCATTCCTGTACTTTAGAGGCAACCTCCTGTCAGAACCGCCTAGCTGTAACCCTGGAGCACCTCAGTGGCTTTCATTCACAAAGAACACGCCTCCTGGAAGAATCTCTTTACCTTTGCCTTAAAAATTACGTGTTCAAGGATCAACTTTATATGCCATATAAATTTATGCATATCTACAAAAAACTAAGTTAAAGGATAAGTTGGGAGAATTGGCTATTTCATTTGCTTTAAAACGCTGCTTGCGCATTTCTATACATTATCCAGTTATTGTTTATGAACCCGCAAATTCTTCTGTTTTCTGCCTTTTTTTTAAAGCTTGACCATTTCTTGCTGTGCTGTTTTTTTCAACTTGAACATGTCGCTGCGCTTCAACAAGTAGGTAGCCGTCTTGGGTTTATTAAAAACTTCCTCATCACCACTGTTATGTTTTGTAATTCCAAAACATCAGGCATCCTGACATGCCAGCTCAGAGACTTCAACCAATGGATCTCGACTTCCAGGACCTGCCAAAATTGGTCTACGACCTTAGGGGTTCTGTCCCTCACTATCGAGCCCAAGTCTGGCTAACTATACGACTTTGAACACTGGTCCTCAAAGTCCCAACTGTCACGGGCTTCTGACCCCGTAGTCATCCTGGGCCCGGACTCACAGCTATCGGGTCTCCCACGTCTGGGCATGCCAACTCAGCGGCTTCAATCATTGGGTCTCGGTGTTCAGACTCGCTGGCTTAGGTCCTTCAACTTTTGAGCTTTGACCTCCAGTATCAACCCCAGGACTTGCTGATCGCGCCAGACTTGCACAGAGCTCTGACACCAGAGGTCCATAAACACAGAAGCATCTCTCCCCAGTAGGTGGTTGCTTCTACTGTGGTACAAACTAAAATGGTCTTTCCAAAGCTACAGCTACTAAGTTCACCAGTAACAGCTGCATTAACTTGCAACACATTGATAGAGAGATCTTGTGAAAACTACCAGCAGCATTTGCAAACTTTGCAAATAACATTCTGCTTTCACGACTCTATGACAGCACTGACGGCCTCTCCCGTACTGAGGGGCCTGCTGTAGGTAACTCCCGCCTCAGAAGTGTGAAGAAAGCCAAGGATGATCCAGCAGGTGATACGTTCAGATTCAGATTTATAGATTACTCGTACATCGAAACAAAGAGTTAAATACATTATTTGTACTAACAAGCAAAACCCCTGAGGATGAGCTGAGGGCAGCCAACAAGTGTCAGCACACATCCTGGTGCCTAAACAGTACGGCCACAAAGCTCTGCGGAACAACACAGAGCAGAAAAAAAAAACAAAACACAAGTGTCACATACCCCGTGACGGGTTAAAGAACCAGCAGAAATGGAAAACACTTTGGAGTCTGGTATAGAAACATAGAAACATAGAAAATAGGTGCAGGAGTAGGCCATTCGGCCCTTCGAGCCTGCACCGCCATTTATTATGATCATGGCTGATCATCCAACTCAGAACCCAGCCTTCCCTCCATACCCCCTGACCCCTGTAGCCACAAGGGCCATATCTAACTTCCTTTTAAACATAGCTAATGAACTGGCCTCAACAGTTTGCTGTGGCAGAGAATTCCACAGATTCACCACTCTCTGTGTGAAGAAGTTTTTCCTAACCTCGGTCCTAAAAGGCTTCCCCTCTATCCTCAAACTGTGACCCTTCGTTCTAGACCTCCCCAACATCGGGAACAATCTTCCCGCATCTAGCCTGTCCAATCCCTTTAGGATCTTATACGTTTCAATCAGATCCCCCCTCAATCTTCTAAATTCCAACGAGTACAAGCCCAGTTCATCCAGTCTTTCTTCATATGAAAGACCTGCCATCCCAGGAATCAATCTGGTGAACCTTCTTTGTACTCCCTCTATGGCAAAGATGTCTTTCCTCAGATTAGGGGACCAAAACTGCACACAATACTCCAGGTGTGGTCTCACCAAGGCCTTGTACAACTGCAGTAGTACCTCCCTGCTCCTGTACTCGAATCCTCTCGCTATAAATGCCAGCATACCGTTCGCCTTTTTCACCGCCTGCTGTACCTGCATGCCCACTTTTAATGACTGGTGTATAATGACACCCAGGTCTCGTTGCACCTCCCCTTTTCCTAATCGGCCACCATTCAGATAATAATCTGTTTTCCTATTTTTGCCACCAAAGTGGATAACTTCACATTTATCCACATTAAATTGCATCTGCCATGAGTTTGCCCACTCACCCAACCTATCCAAGTCACCCTGCATCCTCTTAGCATCCTCCTCACTGCTAACACTGCCACCCAGCTTTGTGTCATCCGCTGTTAACTAATCCTATTTATTAGTAACTACACAATACAGTAATATAAATGCAGATAAATCGAACAGGTTAGCAATGATTTTATTTTTTTATATATGTATGTGTGTGTGTGTGTGTGTGTGTGTGTGTATAAATATAAAAACCAAGCTTCTTCAAGCCTAGGGGTAAATGGATACAGTCTTACAGTGATGAGTAAAGTTCAGTTTAGGGTATTGAGTTGAATAGTGATGGAGAGGGAGAGGTGTTGTTGTTCCGAGTAAGCTGATGCCGTCGATTCTTCCCATTGTCCTCCGAAATCCTTCCAAGTTAGCCAAACTTCGAGTGATTGTCTGCCAACCCAGGCAAGGGTTAGACACACTAGTAGACTCCACAAGGTCGCTCTTTCACGTACTAATAATCACAGATCGATCGCTCAGAACCAATCCTCAGTCCCACACTCGTGGGCACCTGGACAGGATAGTGGTAACTTCACCACACCCTTGTGCGTCTGTGTGTCTGTCCTGTGAAACAAGCAATTACGCTGGTTTAAATACTGTTGTGCTGAACACTAGCTGTCCATCAAGTAGCTCCTCCCTTCTCTCTCTGTAGGAACTCAGAAGCTGGCAGTGTCCTTGCAGAAATTCCGAACAAACTGTGAGCAGTCTTCGCCTCTCTCTCTTGCTCTCTTTTTAAAAGCACAGTTCATAGGGATAATTCAGGATCCCGTCACACAAGAAGCAATAAAACATCAACAACAAAACAAACCCCTTCCCATACTCACAGGCCTCCAATCCCAAAACAGGCCTCTGAGCCTCTAGTCTTCACCCATTAGGCTTCGAATTCCGATCGACGTTTGGGCCTTGATCTTTGCGTTGACCCCAGGAGACTAGCCAATGATGCGATCCAGAACTCCAAGCGGTACATCGGGTGGGCTTGCCGACTCACCAATCCCAGGACCCACCAACCTGGGACAGCCACAAACACTTTTCAACACCAGTTTACATTGGTGGCTTTTAAGCACAGAGCAATGTGTGGACTCTAAGTGTCCTTCATTTCACGTCCACATCATTGGTCTTTAAGAGCAAGGCGGATGTCCTTCATCGCCTGTCCACGTTGCTGTCCTTCAAACGTAGAACATATAGTAGAGGACTAGACTCCGGCCTGACAGCTAGTTTATCCACATCCCTGTCCCTAAAACCCAATCTGACCCCTAAATCCTTCACATACATGTCCCTAACCCCCAATCTGACCCCTAACTCCCTTCTCTGTCCTCAAAACCAACCCAAGATCTCCAAAAACAACCAAATCTCAGCCATGACCTCGATGGAGACACAGACTGGGAATAACTCTGGTGAAAGTCAGCCATACTGTAATTGATTCCATGAAGACTGATGAAAAGAGCTCAGCGGAAATGACTGAACCCAAAATTTTAAAGCCAAAATACAAGGGCATCCCTTTAGAACAGAAATGAGGAGGAATTTCTTTAGCCAGAGGGTGGTGAATCTGTGGAATTCATTGCCACAGATGACCATGGAGGCCAAGTTATTGAGTATATTTAAAGAGCAGGTTAATAGATAGTTGGGCATTAAAGGTTACAGGGAGAGGCGGGAGAATAGGGTTGGGGGATAATAAATCAGCCATGATGAAATGGTGGAGAGACTCAATGGGCTGAAAAGCCTAACGCTCCTCCAACGTCTCATGGTGTAGCCGAAATGATGATGTGTTTGACTGACATGTCTCAAGGCCAGATAAGAAGCACCTAAGGTGCTGGTTGAGACATAAAATAAAACAAAGTGCATTTGAATAATTCAAGTCCCAAACGAGTACTCCAGGTTTCCAACACTTGAATGCAGCTCTGAGAGAAAACATTATACCACCATCACTCAAGTCACTTCAAATGTGTTTTGTCGGAAAAGCAATAATTGTGTTAAAGCAACATACATCAAAGTTGCTGGTGAACGCAGCAGGCCAAGCAGCATCTATAGGAAGAGGCGCAGTCGACGTTTCAGGCCGAGACCCTTCGTCAGGACTAACTGAAGGAAGAGTGAGTAAGGGATTTGAAAGCTGGAGGGGGAGGGGGAGATGCAAAATGATAGGAGAAGACAGGAGGGGGAGGGATAGAGCCGAGAGCTGGACAGGTGATAGGCAAAAGGGGATACGAGAGGATCATGGGACAGGAGGCCTAGGGAGAAAGACGGGGGGGGGGGTGACCCAGAGGATGGGCAAGAGGTATATTCAGAGGGACAGAGGGAGAAAAAGGAGAGTGAGAGAAAGAATGTGTGCATAAAAAGGAGTAACAGCTGGGGTACGGGGGGGAGGTGGGGCCTAGCGGAAGTTAGAGAAGTCAATGTTCATGCCATCAGGTTGGAGGCTACCCAGACGGAATATAAGGTGTTGTTCCTCCAACCTGAGTGTGGCTTCATCTTTACAGTAGAGGAGGCCGTGGATAGACATGTCAGAATGGGAATGGGATGTGGAATTAAAATGTGTGGCCACTGGGAGATCCTGCTTTCTCTGGCGGACAGAGCGTAGATGTTCAGCAAAGCGGTCTCCCAGTCTGCATCGGGTCTCACCAATATATAAAAGGCCACATCGGGAGCACCGGACGCAGTATATCACCCCAGTCAACTCACAGGTGAAGTGATGCCTCACCTGGAAGGACTGTTTGGGGCCCTGAATGATGGTAAGGGAGGAAGTGTAAGGGCATGTGTAGCACTTGTTCCGCTTACACGGATAAGTGCCAGGAGGGAGATCAGTGGGGAGGGATGGGGGGACGAATGGACAAGGGAGTTGTGTAGGGAGCGATCCCTGCGGAATGCAGAGAGAGGGGGGGAGGGAAAGATGTGCTTAGTGGTGGGATCCCGTTGGAGGTGGCGGAAGTTACGGAGAATAATATGTTGGACCCGGAGGCTGGTGGGGTGGTAGGTGAGGACCAGGGGAACCCTATTCCTAGTGGGGTGGTGGGAGGATGGAGTGAGAGCAGATGTACGTGAAATGGAGGAGATGCGTTTAAGAGCAGAGTTGATAGTGGAGGAAGGGAAGCCCCTTTCTTTAAAAAATGAAGACATCTCCCTCGTCCTAGAATGAAAAGCCTCATCCTGAGAGCAGATGCGGCGGAGACGGAGGAATTGCGAGAAGGGGATGGCGTTTTTGCAAGAGACAGGGTGAGAAGAGGAATAGTCCAGATAGCTGTGAGAGTCAGTAGGCTTATAGTAGATATCAGTGGATAAGCTGTCTCCAGAGACAGAGACAGAAAGATCTAGAAAGGGGAGGGAGGTGTCGGAAATAGACCAGGTAAACTTGAGGGCAGGGTGAAAGTTGGCGATATTGTGTTAAATGAGTTTCTTATGTTACTTTTGGCAACGAGTTTTCAGCCAGGGAAGAAAATCTAGGTAGAAACAATGAAAATGCCTTTGAATGGTCGACCACAAAGACCTGAGGCAAGGACTCAAGATAGATCACAAAGCACCCCCTACCCCCCAAGTTCCTGACTCGGCCGCAGTTAACAGGCTCTCCATCAAACCCCATAAGAATGTGATATATTTCAAAACACTTGCCTCTCACTTTTTTCTCAGAAAGCCTGCGCAATTTCTTTCCTGTGACAGGCCCACTAATCCAGCAACAGGTCTGCACAGTGGTTTCAGCAATATTGATAACAAATATATATTCCCGATCAAGTTGCATCCCTCTGACAGGCTGCATCACTTTCTGGCTTGGAGAAGGGGTTTGGGGGCTACTTCAGAACAAACTACAGAAGATTGTAAAATTAGTCAGCTCCATCTTGGGTACTCGTCTCCAAAGTATCCACAACATCTTCAAGGAGCGCTGCCTCAGAAAGGCGACGTCCATCATTAAAGACCCACATCACCCATGACATGTCCTCTTCCAAATGTTACCCTCAGGAAGGAGGGACAGAAGCCTGAAAGCACATACTCAGCCATTCAGAAACAGCTTCTTCCCCTCTGCCATCCAATTCCTAAATGGACATTGAACCCATGAAGACCATCTCACTTTTTTATCATTTCTCTTTTTGCACTATTTGTAATTTAATTATTAATATACGTAAATGAAATTACTGAAATTGATTTACTTTTTTCCTACATTAGCATGTTTTGCATTGTACAGCCGCCACTAAGTTAACAATTTCACAACATATGTCGGTGATATTAAGGTACGAAGAGAAAAACAATGCACATTTTTCCAGGTGCAGCTGCACCAACAATTATAGTAAAATACCTTTCACATGCACTCAAATCCTCAAGCAGTATAAAGCAAGTGTAGCTATGAAAGAAATAGATCCCCTTCAGGACGAGAGGGGCTCTGGGCGCATGCAGACAGGCGATGTGAGCAAGATCCAAAATGAATGCTTGTGAACAGAATTGACCAGCAGAAGGGTGTGGAAGCTGAAGGGTAGTGCGCACTTCGAATGAGCTGCCAGAGGAAGAGATGAAGGCAGGTACAACTGCAATATTTAAGAGGCATTTGGAAAGGAAAGATGGTGGGCAGAGGATGGAGGAAGTCAGGCTGAATGCAGACAACTGGAGGTACTCAGCAAGTCAGGCAGCATCTGTGGAAACAAGAACCTTCTTCAGGGCTAGAAAGGAAGGCAGAAGATGCCAGAATAAAAAAAAGTAGGGGGAGAGGAAATTGGATAGCTAGGTGAAGCCAGGTGGGTTGGAAAGGTAACAGGCTGGAGAAGAAGGAATCTGATATGAGAGTGCACCATAACAGAAAGAGAAGGAAGAGAGGGAGGTGATAGGCAGATGAGAAGAAGAGGCAAGATGCCAGAGTGGGGAACCGGAGAGAGAATTTTATTTTTACTGGAAGGAGAAATCGATATTCATTCCATCAGGTTCAAGGCCACCCAGACAGAACATAAGGTGTTGCTCCTCCACCTTGGCACAAGAGGCCATAGACCAACAAGTCGGAACGGGAATGGGAATTGGAATTAAAAATATTTGGCCAGCAGGAAGTTCCGCTTTTGCCAGATGGAGCAGAGGTGCTCAACAAAGCAGTCCCCCAATTTACGGAGCATCTCACCAATGTAGAGGAGGCTGCATTGAGAGCAACAGACACAATAGACGATCCTGGCAGATTCACAGGTGAAGTGATACCTCAGTTGGAGGGATCTTTTGGGGCCCTGAATGGGGATGAGGGAGGAGGTGAATGGGCGCAGTTCATTATGTGCACATCAGGGTTAGCTTTACGCACCTTCATTTAAAGTGAGCTGAATCAAGTTCTGCCCCATCTTGGTATCATTCTCAACTGTGCCCCTCTCAATTATGAAAACATGTTTAGTATCAAGAAGGAAAACAGTTATTTTCCCACATACTCCTCGCTTTCAGGAATGAAATTATGCTGTCTTCTTTTTCTGTTTTTCTTCCCCTCTGGGAACACCTGAGACTTCGATGACAATAATGAGAAGGATTGACACCATAGTTTGTTCATTCATTTTTGTGCTACGTCGTTTGACGTGGGCTATCATTGGCTTTTCATAACCATGATTGTTCTTGGCAAATTTTTCTACAGAAACAGCTTGCCATTGGGCAATGTCTTTACAAGACATGTGACCCCATCCATTATCAATGCTCTCCAGAGATTGTCTGCCTGGTGTCAGTGGTCTCATAACCAGGACTTGCGTACCAACTGCTCATATGACCATCTACCACCTGCTCCCGTAGCTTCGCGTGACCCTGATCGGATGGGGGGGGCGCGGCTAAGCAGATGCTATACCTGCCCAAGGGTAACCAAGGTAATAGCTGGGCTTTTCATCTACTTCTGAAGGCAGGCTGTAACTGAAGTATATATACCACTCAAC
Source organism: Mobula hypostoma (assembly GCF_963921235.1). Lineage (NCBI taxonomy): Eukaryota > Metazoa > Chordata > Chondrichthyes > Myliobatiformes > Myliobatidae > Mobula > Mobula hypostoma. Next base: position 14,403,496 of record NC_086104.1, read on the forward strand.
AGCAATGCAAACTGCTGGCTGGAGGAGGGAAGGAGTCCCTTACATGTCCTTTGGTAGAGACATATCTCCATAGGATTGACAGCCAAAATCTTCCTAGCTGGGTAGAAAGGAAAAGTAGTAAAGGATGTGCATTTAAGGTGAGACAAGGAAAGATGCGCAGGACAATTTGTTCCAAAACATGGAGGGTGTTATATGGCTGGAACAGGCAGCCAGGGGTAGTGGTGGACCCAAATACAATAGCAGTGTTTAAGCAACTATGAGATAGACATATAAATATAAACAAAATGTATGGGCATGGATCGGGTACAAGCAGAAGAGGTGTTCATTACGTTCCTGCACTGTACTGTTCTACGTTCTGTGATGTCATAAATCGTCATTATGTACTGTGTCATATGATGTGGGTGATGATTGTTCCTGGCAAATTTTTTGACTGAAGTGGTTTGCTATTGCATTCTTTCTGGTCAGTGCCTTGCAGCACTGTGCAACAGTCTTTGGCATAGGTAAAACACTTCTGTAAAATGAAGATGCTTTCAAAAATAATGAAATGAAAAGTTTCTAAATATTAAAAAATTACTATAAAGGGCAGTAAATAGTAAAAAACTAAATCAAATCAGTATCTGGTGACCACCTTTTGCCTTTAAAACTTAGGTACACTGTTGTACAGTTTTCATACAAAATTCAGCCGGTAACTTGCCACAGCTCTTCTGCAGACTTTGGCTGTCTCGCTTGCTTCTGTCTCTCCTTGTAATCCCGGACAGCCTCAATGATGTTGAGATCAGAATTCTGTGGAAGCCATACCATCTTAAACCAGATAAAACAGAGGTTCCCAACATTTTTATGCCATGGACCCCAACCATTAAGCAAGGGATCCATGGACCGCAGGTTGGGAACCCCTGCATAGATCTAGCCCAATTCTGAAGAAGGGTCTCAGCCTGGAAATTTGACTGTTTATTCATTTGCATAGATGCTGTCTCACCTGCTGAGTTCCTCCAGCATTCTGTGTATGTTGCTTTGTATTTCCAGCATTTGCAGAATTTCTTGTGTTTATAAAAAAAAAACTAGGGTGCCTAAGACTTTTACACAGAACATGGAGAAGCTCGTCATTGTCAATCTACTCACTCTAAGTTGCTTAAGATATAAAGCATTCCGATAGTCACCTCTTTGACTGGACTCTGTCCCAAGTCATGTTACAGCCAACAAAGCAATATATTTTTGTAAGCACTGTCACTGGAAAATCCATAACACAAAAATCATGATAGGCAATTTGTAAACTGCCAGTTCCCACAAAAAAAATTCAGTGATATAACAACCAAATAATTGTCTTTGAAAGGGACGGCTGAGCAGGCTGCTGTGACTGACCCGAACTAAGCCACACAGAAGCCATAACTGGCAAATATAAAAGTTTTTATTCATTCAACAAAACTTCAGGAGAGAGAGAGATAGAGAATAGAGAGTCCAGGAGAATCACACTCTTCTGACAATCTTTTATACTTCAACACAATTAACTAATTTCAATTGCCATAATCACATACTTGAACAATTGGTAAACTTTATTTATGTTATTTACTTAAAGACAGTACTTATTTATGTTATTTATTTAAAGACAGTAAAGGCCCTTCCAGCGTAGAAGCCCGCACTGCCAAATTGCATCCATTAATCAACATTCTTTGGAATGTGGGAGGAAACCAGAGCACCCGGAGGAACCCACAAGGTCACAGGGAGAACATACAAACTACTTGTAGACAGCGACGGGAATTGAACACACAGCCACTGGCGCTGTAGTTGCATGGTGATAACTGCCAGGCTACCACTCAGTGAAAAAACAGATCACTCCTGAACTGTGCTTCACCTGGCTGGGGTTCACCCATAATAATGTGCTAATAGCAGGAATATTCATCTGTTGTCTTTCCCTGTGGAGTTTCAACAGGAGAAGAATTGGAATAATCAGTTACACAAGCCAAAAAGTATCAGTTGGAAGTTAAATAGTGTACAGGTTTCATTTCCCGAAGACTAGTTCTCATGTTGGTTAATCCATAATTATGCTATCCACAAGTCCAAAATGATCCCTAACACAGGACACTGGTGATAACAGCCCCACTCATTTCAAATTTCAAAGTATATTTTATTAACAAAGTAGATATATGTCACCATATACATCCCTAAGGTTCAATTTTCTTGTGGGCATGCTCAATAAATCTATAGAATAACAACCAGAACAGAACCAAATGAAAGACCACCCAACTCGGGCATTCAGCCAGTGCCGGAGACGATAAACTGTGCAAGTACAAAAAGAAGAAATAATAATGATAACAACAACAACAATAACCAAATAAGCAATAACTACAAATCCTTGAAAGTGAGTCCATTGGTTGTGGAAACATTCCAATGATGTGGCGAGTGAAGTTATCCCCTTTGGTTCAGGAGCCGGATGGTTGAGGGGTAATAACTGTTCCTGAACCTGGTGTTGCGAGTCCTGAGACTCCAGTACCTCCTTCCTGATGGCAACAACAAGAAGAGAGCATGTCCTAGGTGGTGGGGGTCCCTGATGATGGATGCTGCTTTCCTGCAAAAGCATTTCATGTAGATGTACTCAATGATGGGGAGGGCATTACCTGTGATGGACTGGCCGCATCCACTGCTTTTTGTGGGATTTTCCATTCAAGGGCATTGGTGTTTCCATACCAGGTTGTGATGCAGCCAGTCAATGTACTCTCCACCACACATCTATGGAAACTATATTTTGCTACTACTACCCTACTGACCTCACAGTGCATATGTACACACCTATGCAACAAGTTAAACAATTTCTCAAAAATCACCCAAGAAGGACTTTCTTAAGGGTTTTTAATGAGTTCTCTTAGTTATGAAACTGCAGAAAGTTAAGTAAAATACATATTAAGTTCAATACAATATGGAGGCAACAATAAACTTAAACGTAATACTTCCTCCAAAATGTATCCACTAAATGTTTAGGAGAAGTTTGGATGGTAGGGATATGAAGGGCTATACTCCCAGTGCAGGTCGATAGGACTAGGTAATTTAAATGGTTCGGCATGGAGTAGATGGGCCGAACAGCTTGTTTCTGTGCTGTACTTTTTAAAGACTCTAAACGTTTATCAATATTACCAAAAACTTAAGACTCACAGATATTGCTGTTTCAAGGGCATATAAAGAATGGATGAAGATGTGCGTCTTTCCACTGTATGCTTCAAATTGAATCAAAATTAATCCACGCAGGAATGGTACAAAAAGCAACTTGCGTTTAGAAAGTGATGTTCATAGAAAATGAACTGTCCCTCTAGAGGCCAGAATACTTAATGCAAAGAGATTTGTTTTCTCTGCATCATATTCCCCACCTCTGTACATATTCTCCATTCTGGAAAAAAGCTATGTTTTTTAAAATTGCATCCACTTCGAGCTTTAGCAGAATACATAGAAACATAGAAAACCTACAGCACAATACAGGCCCTTTGGCCCACAAAGTTGTGCCTACCTTAGAAATTACTAGGCTTACCCATAGCCCTCTATTTTTCTAAGCTCCATGTACCTGTCCTAAAATCCCTTAAAAGACCCTATTGTATCCGCCTCCACCACCATTGCCGGCAGCCCATTCCACGCACTCACCACCGTCTGAGTGAATAACTTACCCCTGACATCTCCTCTGTACCTACTCCCAAAGCACCTTAAACCTGTATCCTCTTGTGGCAACCATTTCAGCCCTGGGAAAAAGCCTCTGACTATCCACACGATCAATGCCTCTCATCATCTTATACACCTCTATCAGGCCACCTCTCATCCTCCGTCACTCCAAGTTAGGGATATTAGGGACACATGCCCACCAGTGTGAAAGGCTAGGCTTTATATCAACCCAAAAGGACAAATTTAATCACCAAGATACCTCAGAACTGCAATCGAGACAGGTGCTAAATATTTGCACTCAGGTCTCTGCATTGAGATTTGCTTCTCCGTGGCCAGTCCGCTGAAACTAAGAAATAGAAGCATGAGTACGTAATGTGAACGTCCACATAATTTTTGCCATTTATTAAGATCATGGTTCATCTTTTACTTAATCTGTGGTTTTCTGTACTAACCTCAAATTCCCTTAATTCAATGAAAGAGAGGCACAGGTCTGGTCACTTCCTGCCAAGACTCTGCTGAAATCATCTTTTGAGGAACACAAGAGATTCTGCAGATGCTGGAAATCCAAAGCAACACACACAAAATGCTGGAGGAACTCAGCAGGCAGCATCCATGGAAATCGATGTTTCAGGCTCAGACCCTTCTTCAGGACGGGAAAGGGACATAAGAAATAGGCAAACACGAGGAAATCAGGAGTGGGTCATCTCCGCTATTCAATAAGATCATGGCTGACCATGGACTCACCTCCACCTACCCGCCTTTTCTCCATTACCCTCCGCTCCCCTACTATGCAACAGAAGGGGAAGATGTCAGAATAAAAAGATTGGGGGGGGGGGGAAGGAGGATAGCTAATAGGAGATGGGTGAAACCAGGTGGGTGGGAAAGGTAAAAGGCTGGAGAGGAAGGAATCTGATAGAAGAGGAGAGTGGACCATTGGAGAAAGGGAATGGGGGGGGGGAGCGATAAGCTGGTGAGAAGAGGTAAGAGGCAAGAATAGGGAATAGAAGAAGAGGGGAGAGGGAAGGAATTTTTTTGTACTGGGAGAAATTGATAATCCTGCCATCAGGTTGGGAGCTATCGCGACAGGATGCTCCTCCACCATGTGGGTGGCCTCATCGTGGCACAAGAGGAGGCTGTGGACCAATATGTCAGAATGCGAATGGGAATCAAAATTAAAATGCTGGGCCTCTGGGAAGTTTGGCTTTTGGTAGGTCCTGCAGATGCTCGAAATCTTCAGCAACACACAAATTGCTGGGGAAAGTCAGCAAGTCAGGCAGGGGAATAAATGGCAGATGTTTTTAATCAGGTTCTGACAACGTCTTGTGTGTATTAATGAAGGGCTTCGGCCCAGACCAACAGCCATGGGTCTGCAATTGAGAGGGTGAGTAGTTTCCAGTTCCTCGGTATACACATCACCAATGATCTCACCTGGACTGTACACACCGGCTGTGTGGCAAAAAAAAAGCACAACAGAGTCTCTTCCCTCTCAGGCAACTGAAGAAATTCGGCATGAGCCCCCAAATCCTCAACACCTTCTACAGGGGCACTATTGAGAGCATCCTGACTGGCTGAATCACTGCCTGGGGTATGGGAACTGCTCCGACATTGATTGCTGGGCACTGCAGAAAGCGGTATGGACAACCAGTGCATCAGTGGATGTGAACTTCCCTCCACTGCGGACATTTACAGCAGCAGGTGCAGAAAGAAGGCCTGGAAGATCATCAGGGAACCAGTCACCCCAGCTATAAACTGCTTCAGCTGCTTCCGTCTGGCAAATGTTTCTGCTGCATTAAAGCCAGGACCAACAGGATACGGGGCAGCTTCATTCTACAAGCCATTAGACTTTTAAATTCACATGTCTGTACATTGCAACGGAGTCATAACATAAAGATTTTTACTCCCTCATGTTGTGGGACAGATGTAAGATTTAAATAAATTCAAATTCAAATGTCAACTGTTTATTTCCATCCATAGATGATTCCTGACATTCTGAGTTCTCCCAGCATTTTGTGTGTGTTGCTCAGCTTCTGAGAAAGAAGCCTCCTCCAGATAAATACTCATAACTTTAAACTTGACCAAGGGTTGTCCAAATCTACACACACAGGTTTCTCTATTCCTCTGACGAGGTAATCAATCCAGTCTTTATCCTTCCAAGAACCTGTTACTTTGTACTTTTCTCATTTCAAGTATATCCTCCAACCACTGGCCCTTGTTTCTACCTTGTTTGCTCATCAAAATGTTTTTGAAAAATTCAACTATTTTCAAAACTTCAGACTCCTCGAATCTATGATACTCTGTCAAGTTTCTAGTTGGAAAGTCAAACATTATTGTTAGGATGCAAGTCAAGGCCCAAACAACTCCATGGTCGACAGTCAGCAATCCCTGAGGTCGGGTTGTTAGGCCCAAAAGTCAAATCCAGAGTCAATACCCAGAGGTCAGTGAAGTCTGAGGGGCAAAGCCAAAGGTCAAATTCCAGAGCTCCGTGCATCTGGAGGTAAAAAACCCAAAAGGCCAAAGACCGAAGTTGGTGAGCCCAGGTGTAGGGGCCTGCAGGCCGAGTCTGGGACAGGAGGATGAAGGCCCAATGTCTGCAAGTCTGAGTCCAAGGTCAAGGACTGGAGGCCCAGAGATGGCTTGTCCTGGGATTAGAGGCCTGCCTGTGTGCCTGAAGGGGTTGGGTGGGTGGGGGCATGCTTGGCTGCTGTTGTCTTGTTTAGTTCAGTTGTTGTTGCTGCTGAACATTGTGGGCATGTGATGTTGGCACCAGACTATGTGGCAACACGTGTGGGCTGGCCCCAGTACATCTGAGTGGGTTGGTTGTTAACACAACCACTCATTTCACTATGTTTTGATGTAGTGTACATGTGATATATATTATCCGAATCCAAATCAGGCTTCCCCTCCCATCCCTCCTCTTCTCACCTGCCTAACATATTCCTATAGTGCCCCGCCTCCTTTCCTTTCTCCCACAGCTCACTCTCCTCTCCTATCAGATTTTTTCTTCTTCAGCCCGTAACATTTTCCACCTATCACTTCCCAGCTTCTCACTTCATTTCTCCCCCCCGCTCCACCCACCTGGTTTCACCTATCACATTCCAGCTTGTACTCCTGCACCTCCCCGCACATTCTGGCCTCTGCCCCCTTCCTTTCCAGTCCTGAAGGACGGTCTCAGCCCGAAACATCGACTGTCTGACCGGCTAAAGCCTCTTTAGTACCTGATGTACAGTCTGCTTTAATACAAAGGAGTCAGGAGTGGAAGCAGTTAAAAAAAAACCAGATCTTTGCTGCGTTAGTCCAACTGATGTATCCACCTCCATAAAAGACAGCACAGCTCAGCCAGATAAAACGAGCTGGACAGGTGCCAGACCACAGGGATTTGATTGCCTTGTGTTTCCTGAGCCAATCATCCAAAATCTGAAACAGATTTGATATTTTACAAATAGCCAAGAGGTGATTCAGAAGAGAAAATGTAGCTAAAAAGCGGATAACACGCGTCTGACTGGAACATCCGAGGCACAAAGGGGGAATGCAAGAGCATTAAAAGATGCAGAAATTAATGTAATTGTCCTTCAGGCGGACTGAACAATTAAGCAGCCTTACATCTATAAAACACCAGACGGGGATGTGCATTTCTGTGCACTGGGCATAAATGACAAAAAATATGGTAGTGTAAGGGCCCAATTATATGCTTGCAGATCCCCATGATGTACAGCAAAAATACTCTGGAGAGGGCATGGAACCATCTTTACATCATAATGAGATAAAGCAGAAGATTGCCCATCTTCCACCTCCCAGAGAAGCTCAGAACAAGGCTGAGCTATGGCACCTCACTGGAGTCTGTCGTATTACCAGCAGATGGGGACAAGGATTTGACAACAAGCTACCCCTAAGACATACCTCTTGTTTCTACAGCTTATCAACTGTGCTTCAGGTGTTACCCTGGAGTAAAACTAGGTTGTGACTTTGAGCCCTGGATCAAAGGGAGAGCGAAAATGCCATCGGTCCTACAATGTGAAATGGCCCATCTATCAGATGACATGTTAACAACACACACAAGATGCTGGAGGAGCTCAGCAGGCCTGGTAGCATCTATGGGAAAAAGAGTCTCAGTCCGAAACATCGACTGTTTACTCTTTTCCATAGATGCTGCCTGGCCTGCAGAGTTCCTCCAGCATTTTGTGTGTGTTGCTCGATTTCTAGCATCTGCAGATTTTCTCTTGTAGATGACATGTTGAACCAGGATTTTGTAAAACAGATGGGAAGTGCACCTCCGCCCGCCCCCCCCACCCCCCAAGTTGCTCAGAACAAGGCCAACAATCCTATACTTTACAGAACATTGAAGATACTATAAAAATGTACATATAAACTCCTTTCAGATAGTAGCAAAATTGACATATGGTTTCTTACTGTCACAGCGAGATATAGTGAGAGGTAGTACAATACACACATGCCAAACGCTGGCTGTCCATTCGACTTGGCAGCTGATATTTGGTTTATTACTGTCACAGTGAGATAGAGGGAAAAGCTTTTGTTTGCACGACCTCCAGACAGATCATTCCACGTTAGTTATGTTGTGTATAAGCTTAGCAAAACATAGTGCAGGATATTGTGTTACAGTTTCAGAGAAAGTGCAGTACGGGTAGACAAGCAAAAGCCCATGATGAGAGACCAAGAGTTCATCTTTATTGTAGAAACACTTGAAAATTTTTACAGATGTACCATGGAGAGCATCTTAACTGGCGGACTCACTGTCTGGTATGGGGATGGGAGCACGTGGGGGCTACTACACAGGATTGAGTGTTGTAAACTTTGTCAGCTCCATCATGGATATTAGCCTCTGTAGTGTCCAGGACATCTTCAAGGAGCGGTGTCTCAAAAACATAGCATCCATTTATCCATCTAAACAGGTCCATTCAATATGCTTCTAACAGTGTCCTTTAGCCTAGTGGTATGTGCTTTCAGACTTCTGTATTTTCCACCCTAGGGGAAGAAAGAAGAGAGAACGTCCGGGGAGTAAGTGGGTCTTAGATTACTTTGGCTGCTTTCCCAAGGTAGTAGGAAGAGTAGACCAAGTCAGCGGTGGGGAGACTGTGATTTCTTGCGGTCTTGGGCAGAGCAGTTGCCATATCAAGCTATGATGCATCCTGATAGGCTTCTCCCCTTCCTGCATTTGCCCCTTGCAATACATTGATGTGATATGCCCATAAGAAATGGGCACCAAACGGTCAAACTAAAAGCCATCATGGACCTAGGATAATCATCAACAGTATTGCGATGGGATAATTATTCTGCATTCTTTCCAGACAAGCACAACTTCAATACTAATTGCTAGATTCTTAGTTGTTAATACCTCCTATGACATGGAAATGTCAGGGTTGACCCGCCTAAGAGGTTCTGGAATTAATCACTTTACACAGACTGCATCCTTAAATACAAGACACTCCACAATCACAGCAGTTATTCGTCTGGATTACTCACAGTCCAAAGTAAATTTATTATCAAAATACATACATATGTCATCATATACAACCCTGAGGTTCACTTTCTTGTGGATGTACTCAATAAATCCAATAACTATAATAGAATCAATGAGAGACCACACCAACAGGGAGGATAACCAGTGTGCAAAAGACAACAAACAGTGCAAATATAAAAATAAAGAAAAAAAGAAATAATAAATAATAAATAAAAACCATAAGACAAAGGAGCAGAATTAGACCATTTGGTCCATTGATTCTGCTCCACCATTTTACCATGGCCAAACCATTTTCCCTCTCAGCCCCAATCTCTATGATTCTCCCGTATCCCTTCATACTCTGACAAGTCAAGAACTTATCAATATCTGCCTTGAATGCACCCAATGATATGGCCCCCACAGCCTCCTATGGCAACAAATTCCACAGATTCAACACCCTCTGGTTAAAGTTGCTCCTCCTCATCTCCATTCTAAGGCTGTTCCTAGACTCCCCCACCATAGGAAATATTCTCTCCACATTCACTCTATCGAGGGCCGTCAACATTCAATAGGTTTCAGTCAGGTCACCCTTCATTCTTATGAATTCCAATGAGTATAGGCCCACAGCCATCAAATGCTCTTCACATCACAAGCATTTCAAACCCAGAATAATTTTCGTGAACCTCCTTTGAGAGCACATCCTTTCTTAGATAAGGTACCCAAACCTGCTCACAATACCCCAAGTGAGGCCTCACCAGTGTTTTATAAAGCCTCATCATTACATCCTTGCTTTTATACTCTAGTCCTCTTGAACATCATATTTGCCATCCTCACCACTGTCTCAACCTAAAAATTAACCTTTGGGGAATCTTGCACAAGGACTCCCAAGTCCTTGCCCGTCCGATTTTTACATTTTCTCTCCATTTTGGAAAATAGCCAACCCTTTTATTTCTTCTACCAAAGTTCATGATCATACACCTCCTGATACTGTATTCCATCTGCCACTTCTTTTCCCATTCTCCTAATCTAAGTCCTTCCGTAGCATCTCTACTTTCTCAAAACTACCTGCCCCTCCACCTGTCTTTACTTTACAACAAAGCCATCAATTCCATCATCCATATCATTGACATATAACGTAAAAAGAAATGGTCCCAACACAGAAACCGGTGGAAAACCACTAGTCACCAGCAGCCAACCAGAAAATGCTTCCTTTATTCCTACTCTTTGTCTCCTGCCAATCAGACACTGCTTTATCCATGCTAGTATCTTTCCTGTAATACCATGGGCTTGTAGCTCGTTAAGCAACCTCATATGTGACACCTTGTCAAAGGTCTTCTGAAAATCCAACTATACAATATCAATCGATTCTCCATTTTCTAACCTGCTTGTTATTTCTTCAAAGAATTCCGACAGAATTGTCAGGCAAGACTTTCCCTTGAGGAAACCATGCTGACCATGGCCTGTTTTATCATGTGCCTCCAAGTACCCCAAAAGCACATCCTTAACAATCAACTCCAACATCTTTACAATTTTCCAGTCCTCCAGAACCATTCCAGAATCTAGTGTTTCTTGAAAGATCATTACTAATGCCTCTATAATCTCTTCATCCACCTCTTTTAGAACCCTGGGGTATATACCATCTAGTCCAGGTGACTTACCGACCTTCAGACCTTTCAGTTTCTCAAGAACCTTCTCCCTAGTAAAGGCAACTTCACACACTTCTGCCCCTGACATTATTGAACTTTAGGCATACTACTCGTATCTTCCATAGTGAAGACTGATGTAAAATACTTATTCAGTCCTTCCACCATTTCCTTGCCCCCTACTACTACCTCTGCAGCATCATTTTCAAGGACTGACATCCACTCTTACATTTCTTTTACACTTTATGTATCTGAAGAAAGTCTTGGTACCCTCTTTAATATTATCGGCAAGCTTACCTTCATATTCCATCTTTTCCTTCTGAATGACATTTTTAGCTCCCCAATCCACTAAATTTCCACTAATTTTGGCTCTACTATATGCCCTCTCTTTGGATCTCATGTTGGCTTTGACTTCTCGTTAACAACATGTCTTTCGAATACTTAACCATATAACAATTACAGCACAGAAACAGGCCATCTCGGCCCTTCTAGTCCGTGCCGAACGCTTACTCTCACCTAGTCCCACCGACCTGCACTCAGCCCATAACCCTCCATTCCTTTCCTGTCTATAAGTGATCCAATTTTACTTCTCCCACCCATAGGTATCACAGTTTAAAACATGGCCCAATAAAAATAAAACCACATTTGACCCACACCTGACACTTCAGAGCAAACAGAGCTTCAAGAAACCAGACGCAGCTGGTGATGTAGCTGCTTCACAACCACAGATTCCAATCTCGGTTGTCAATTACCCCCATTGTACATGGGTGGTAGAAACTGGGCTGAGTAAGGCAGGTGGGAGAAAAGATTTTACAGGAAAGTAGGAATGCTCTGAGATAGGAGGATAAAGATTAAAGATTAGGGTTTGTCACAAGTACCTTGAAACATAGAGGAAAGTGCGCTACTCTGCGTCAATGACCGACACTGCCTGAGATGTCCAGCGAAGGCAGCCCGCAAGTATCGCTACGCATCCGGCACCAACATAGCATGCCCACAACTTACTAACCCCAACTCGTATGTCTGGAATCCAGGAGGAAACCATTGCACCCAGAGGACACCCACCTGGTCAGAGGGAGAACATACAAACTCCATATAAATAGAGGTGAAAATTGAACCCTGATCTTACAGATGGCGCAGTAAAGTGTTACGCTAACAGCCTGACCCCGGTGTGTAGGTGAGGTCATGGATTCACTGAGCTAAATGGGTTCCTTCCAAAACAAACATGAGATGAGAAATATGAGAAGGAGATGAGAGAGATTGCAAAATAGAGCCGAAAGAATTCAGACCTAAAATAAGATTAACATTTACATCAAACACTTGTAAGAGAACAATCAGATACTATCTACAGACCAGGAAGATCAACAAAGGCCATTGTTATAAGCACCTATTGTAAGGTATATTAGTAAGCGGCAACCAAGCCAAAAATAACAGGGTTGTAATTGCAGAGCAGGATCAGAATCAGGTTTAATATCACCGGCATGTGTCATGACAGTTTTTGTTTATGCGGCTGCAATATGTAATAAAAAAAATACGAATTACAGTAAAAAAAAAGGTAGTGCAAGAAAGTAATGAGGTAGTCTTTATTGGTTCAATGTCCATTCAGAAATCCAATGACAGAGGGGACAAAGCTGTTCCTGAATTATTGAATATGCGTTTTCAGGTTCCTGTACCTCCTCCCTGATGATAGCAATGAGACGGGGGCATGTTCTAGGTGATGGGCATCCTTCATGATGGACGCCGCCTTTTTGAGGCATCGCTCCTTGAAGATATGCCAGATGCTGGGGAGGCTAGTGCCCATGATGGAGCTGACTGAGTTTACAACTTTCTGCAGCTTCTTTCGATCCTGTGCTGTAGCCTCCCCCTCCCCTTCATGTCAGACAGTGATGAAGCCAGTTAGAATGCTCTCCACATACATCTGCAGAAATTTATCATGGGAAATAAGAAGGGTCAATGTCACAATGAAGCTAAGCATGTCATTGTATAATATTGAAGTAAAATGAGGAAGAGGAAAGATGGCATCAATGACCTTAGGGAAATCAGTCGTATTAGTATAAATACTGAGCAAAACAATGATGCAGTTAGTACAGCCGCTCCCTCACACCAAACATCTAGTTCAATACTGATCTCGAGTGCTATCTTTGCAGAGTTTGCATGCTCTTCCCATGACCATGTGTGTTTCCTCCAGGAATTTAGCTTTTCTCACACATACCAAAGACGAAACTGACCACTGTGCAGTGATCCTGATGTAAGTGTATGGTAAAAATCGGGAGGGAGGGAGGGAGGGGAGAAGACAAAATTGATGGGAGATGTGAAAACGTAGGATTTATGCAATGTAAATGTCTGCTCAGTGGCCAGAAAGACCTGTCGTTCTACAAGTCTCGATAAATGGATACTGGGCAGGAAGCCTGAAAATGGGAGCGATCTCAAAGCCCATTGCAGAGGTAAACTGGAGGAACTTGCAAACAAAGTTTAGTACAACTATCACAAGGTGAATTACAAGCATAGAAGGTGATAGGCTGAAAAAAAAGGGGTCAACAACATAATTTGTACAGTAGGTTGATAATCAGATGCATGTAGTAAGGACCATTTTGATCTTTCTCACACCCCTTTTGATACAAGTATATGCAAAGGATTCCAAAGGAAATATAGTTAGACATGTCTCTATTTACTTCCTCACAGACCTGAAGGTTCAACACAAAATTGACTAATATCTGCATGAATTAACATTAATGTAGTAATTTTTCTAAAACACAGAGCATGAATTAAACAAGTGAAAACAGCAGGAGGTGATCCACAGTTGATAACACACAGTGTGAGATGAATACCAGTTGTGACAGCTTTTGGCAAAGATACAACTTACTATCTTTGGGGTGCTGGGGTGGGTCAGGAGGAAGAGCAAGAGAGGAAAAGACAAAGTTAAAGAATGGAAAAAAAATAAAAATATACGCCAGAATCTGAAACAAAAATAGAAATCCTGGAAGAACTCAGTCAGTTGAACACACAGTATCTGTGGAAAAAACATCAGTTCTACCAGCATTTTTTATTTCTGAAGAAGTGGAAGTATGTCAGAGGGAGAAATGAAGTTTAGGGTGTAACAGTGAGGTAAGGGGTGGCAGAGCTCGGAAGAGGAAAGGGTACAGTGGGAAAGAGGACAACAAACTGCTTCCCTCCCTGCGCTCGCTTTGACCGAGAGAACAAGGAGGTCACCCTCAAAGCGGATCTCCCACCTGGTGAATTGCCTCTCTCACTTTCCACCTCTGATGTTTGCGCCACCCTGAGCAGGGTGAATGTACGGAAGGCAGCTGGTCTGGGTGGAATACCTGGCCGTGTGCTCAGAGTCTGTGCAGGGCAGTTGGTTGGGGTCTTCACGGACATTTTTAATCTGTCCCTGGCCCAGGCAGTTGTTCCCACAAGCTTCAAGATTGTCACCATCGTGCCAGTGCCGAAGCATTCCACTACCACGGCCTGAATGACTTCCATCCAATTGCACTCACCCCCATCATTGCAGAGTGCTTTGAGAGACTGGTTCTATCACACCTGAAATCCTGTCTGCCCATTACACTGGACCCCCATCAATTTGCCTATTGCACCAAGAGGTCAACAGAGGACGCCATCTCCACAGCACTTCACTCTGCCCTGGACAGCCCTAATCCTTACATCAGAATGCTGTTCATTGACTTTAGTTCAGCGTTAAATACTGTGATCCCCTCCAAGCTGATTGCCAAACTTCACCAGCTTGGTATCAGCTCATCCCTCTGCAATTGGACCTTGGACTTTCTGACTAACAGACCCCAATCTGTTAAGTTAGACAACCTCTCCTCCACCACTCTCACCCTGAACACCGGCGTGCCTCAAGGCTGTGTGCTTAGTCCTCTTCTGTACTCCCTTTTCCCCTGTGACTGCGTTCCTGTACATGCTTCTAACTCCATAATCAAGTTCGCAGACGACACCACGGTGGTTGGCCTGATCAGAGGGGATGATGAGACGGCCTACAGGGACGAGGTCCAGCACCTGGCCGCGTGGTGTGCCGACAACAACCTGGCCCTTAACACCCAGAAGACCAAGGAGATCATTGTGGACTTCAGGCATGCTAGGAGTCACACTCACGTCCCCATCTACATCAACGGAGCTGTAGTGGAGCGTGTATCAAGCTTCAAATTCTTTGGTATCCACATTTCCGAGGATCTCACCTGGTCCCTGAACTCCTCCATCCTGATCAAAAAGGCACAACAGCGCCTTTATTTCCTGCGGAGCATCAAGAAAGCTCACCTCTGTCCCAGGATACTGATGGACTTTTACCACTGTACCATTGAGAGCATACTCACCAACTGCATCTCAGTGTGGTATGGCAATTGTCCCGTATCGGACTGCAAAGCACTCCAGTGTGTGGTGAAAACTGCCCAGCGGATTATCAGCACCCAATTGCCCACCATTGAGAACATCTATTGTAAATGCTGCCTGGGCAGGGCGAAAAGCATTATCAAGGATGCATCTCACCCTAACCATGGACTTTTTACTCTCCTTCCATCCGGTAGGCACTACAGGAGCCTCCGCTCCCACACCAGCAGGCACAGGAAGAGTTTCTTCCCTGAGGCTGTGACCCTGCTGAACCTCATATCACAGCGCTAAGCAGTATTGCACCCATATTGTACTGTCTCAGTACTTTTATATTTGTGTGCTGTAACACTTACTTTTTATTCGCAGTTATTTTGTAAGCAACACAATTCTTTGCATTTCTGGTTAGATGCTAACTGCATTTCATTGGCTTTGTATCTGTACTCAGCACAATGACAATAAACTTGAATCTAATCTAATCTAAGCAACACACATCAAAGTTGCTGGTGAACGCAGCAGGCCAGGCAGCATCTCTAGGAAGAGGTGCAGTCGACATTTCAGGCCGAGGCCCTTCGTCAGGACTAACGAGTCCTCCTCCTATAGATGCTGCTTGGCCTGCTGCATTCACCAGCAACTTTGATGTGTGTTGCTTGAATTTCCAGCATCTGCAGAATTCCTGTTGTTTGCATTCTAATCTAATCTAACTGGTTTATTACTGTCGCACGTACAGTGAAAACTTATATTTGCACACCATCAATACAGATCATTTATTTACAAAATGCTTTGAGATAGTACAGTGGTAAAGCAATAAATGAATGCAGAATAAAGATGAGAGGGGAAGAGTTGGGAGGAAAACAGGTGATAAAAAGGGAGAAAGCAAACATTAAATTTAAATTATGTCTTAAACACTTCGAACATTACACCATGACATAATTTAACATGGAGTTACCAAATATTATTGACAAAGCTGTTCCTAAATTGATAAGATTACATGTGAAACCGAGTTAACAAAATTTAAATGATGATGGTCATGAATTTTTTTTATCCTGTCCCTAAGCCGAGGATATCGTTGTGTGACTTCCAAGTTGTCACCTTGGAGAACTGCTAAATCTACAAATGGCCAGAGATTTTGACCATCCTAGTCAAGAGATGTTATTTTATTTAGAGATACAGTGTGGAACAGGCCCTTATGGCCCAACGAGTCACACCACCCAGCGATTCCCAATTTATCCCCAGCCTAACAACAGCACGATTTACAATGAGCAATTAACCTTCTAATCAGTACGCCTTTGGACTGTGGGAGGAAAGCGACCGCTTTGCTGAATACCTACGCTCTGTCCGCCACAGAAAGCAGGATCTCCCAGCGGCCTCACATTTTAATTCCACATCCCATTCTGACATGTCTATCCACGGCCTCCTCTACTGTAAAGGTGAAGCCACACTCAGGTTGGAGGAACAACACCTTATATTCTGTCTGGGTAGCCTCCAACCTGATGGCATGAACATTGACTTCTCTAACTTCTGCTAATGTCCCACCTCCCCCTCATACCCCATCCGTTATTTATTTTTATACACACATTCTTTCTCTCATTCTCCTTTTTCTCCCTCTGTCCCTCTGACTATACCCCTTGCCCATCCTCTGGGTTTCCCCCCTCCCCCTTTTCTTTCTCCCTGGGCCTCCTGTCCCATGATCCTCTCATATCCCTTCTGCCAATCACCTGTCCAGCTCTTGGCTCCATCCCTCCCCCTCCTCCTATCATTTTGGATCTCCCCCTCTCACTTTCAAATCTCTTACTAACCCTTCCTTCAGTTAGTCCTGACGAAGGGTCTCGGCCTGAAACGTCGACTGTACCTCTTCCTAGAGATGCTGCCTGGCCTGCTGCGTTCACCAGCAACTTTGATGTGTGTTGCTTCCTGTTGTAAGCGAAGCACCCAGAGGAATCCCACACGGTTCACAGTGAGAACGTACAAACTCCTTACAGAATGGTGCCAGAATTCAACTCCGAACTCAGCCCCGAGCTGTAATAGCATCGCGCTAACCACTATGCTACTATGGCGCCCATTACGACAGGTAAATACTTTTATTGAACTGAATGACTGACCACCAGACAAGATTTTAAGACAGAAGCTCATTAAAATAAAACCTTACAAGGTTATTGACAGATTACAGTGAATAACTTCCATAATGGAAAAATTATATTCAAACAAGGTGGTTAGTGGGCATAAAATGGCCAATTACAAAGCTGAAGAGTTAAAATGCATCATCTCGAAGTTTGGCATTGACGCGGATATAAATGATCTTGTGAAGGATACATAACACTGTGGACAGCAATGCGATTTTCTTTTTAATATACAGCAATTAATTTTGAATAGTCCCTTCAAGGTGCACTTTAGCTGTAATACACAGAGATAAATGGAATCTTTATTAAGCTGTCGACCATGATTGATGCTCCTGCTTCAATTAAAACATTCCTCCCAGTGTACCAAGTCACACATTGATGCGGTTACACCTCTACTGACAGCAGGACCCTGAAGACAATGAACACCTAGAAAGCTAATTACATCAGCTGCTTACTTGTATGCTGTAAATTGAAAACCAGCAGATTCATGTAGCAATTACATCCCAAAGTTTTCCCACGTTGTTTGTAATACTTAACGAGGGTATTCCAGAGAGTATGAAGAGAAGATGGTAATTGTTACAACCCCAAACTGACTGCTTACGTGTGACATTGGTGACAAGCAGTGCGTCATTACGGAGATTAACATCGGGGATTCTTTCGTTACTTGGGAAGTGACCGGACTCGCTGCAATTGTTTTTTGTTAGTCATTTTAGAATTTCTTATTGAATCAGAGTGTCATACAGAATGGAAAATAGACCCTTCAGCCCAACTCATCCATACTGACTGTGTTGCCCAGCCAGCTGGTCCCATTTGCCTGAGCTTGGCCCTTTGGCAGCTCGATGTTCCAGGGTTCCATTGTTCCAGACCTGATAGAGCGGGAGGGATTAAATGGGAAGAGGGAAGCACTATAGTCAGGGAAAATGTAACAAAAGTGTTCAGTAAATTGGGGAGCTCATCTAGTGAGATGTTGTAAGACCACAAGATATAGGAGCAGAATTAGAACATTCGGCCCATCGAGTCTGCTCTGCCATTTCATCATGGCTGATCCGTTTCCCCTCTCAGCCCCAGTCTACTGCCTTCTCCCCATATCCCTTCAAGCCTTGACTAATCAAGAACCTATCAACCTCTACAGAGGAGATGTCAGGGGTAAGTTTTTTTTTTACGCAGAGAGTGGTGAGAGCGTGGAATGGGTTGCCAGCGACGGTGGTGGAGGTGGAAACGAGAGGGTCTTTTAAGGGACTCCTAGATAGATACATGGAGCTAAGAAAAATAGAGGGCTATGAGTAACCCTAGGTAATTTCTAAGGTAAGGACATGTTCAGCACAGCTTTGTGGGCCGAAAGGCCTGTATTGTGCTGCAGGTTTTCTATGTTTCTATGTTAAATATACCCAATGACTTGGCCTCCACAGCAGCCTGTGGCAACAAATTCCACTCAGTTATGGGTGGAACTGAGGAATAAGAAATGTATGACCACGATACAGGGATTACCTAATAGACCACCCAACAATCTGCGGGATTTAGAGGAGCAAATTTGTAGAGATCGCAGACTGTTGCAAGAAACACAAGATTGGGATAGTATGTGATTTTAACCTACACATATTAACTGGGCTAGGTGGGAAAGAGTTAGTCAAATGCATTCAGCAAAGTTTCCTTAATCAGTACATAGAGCTCACAATTGGAGAGGGCAATACTAGATCTCCTATTAGGGGAAAAGACAAGGCAGATGACACAAGTTTTGCAGGGAACATTTTGCATCTAATGATCATAATGTCATTACTTTTAAGGTAATTATGGAAAAGGGACGGAAAGTATTCACTCCCCTTGAAAGTTTCATGTTTCATTGTTTTACAACATTGAATCACAAAGGATTCACGGGGCTGTTTTTGACACTGATCAACACGAAAATACTCTGTCAAAGTGAAAACAGATCTCTGCAAAATTATCTAATTACAAATATAAAGCACAAAATAATTGAATGCATAAGTATTCACCTCCTTCAAGTCAGTGTTTAGTAGATGCTCCTTTGGCAGCAATTACAGCCTTGAGTCTGTGTGGATAGGTCTCCTCTGGACACTGCAGTTTTTCCCCATTCTTCTGTACAAAACTGCTCAAGCTCTGTCAAATTGCATGGGGCTCGTGAGTCAACAGCCCTTTTCAAGTGCAACCACAAATTCTCATTTGGATTGAGGTCTGGACTCTGACTTGGCCACTCCAGGACATTAACTATGTTGTTTTTAAGCCATTCCTGTTTAGCTTTGGTTGTATGCTTGGGGTCATTGTCTTGCTGGAAAACAAATCTTCTCCCAAGTCACTGTTCTCTTGCAGACTGCATCAGGTTTTCCTCCAGGATTTCCCTGTATTTTGCTGCATTCATTTTACTCTCTACCTTCACAAGCCTTCCAGGGCCCGCTGCAGTGAAGCATCCCCACAGCATGAAGCAGCCACCATCATGCTTCACAGTAGGGATGATGTGTTTTTGATGATGTGCAGTGATTAGCCTGATGGCCAAAAAGCTCAATTTTGGTGTCTTCAGACCATAGAACCTTCTTCCAGCTGACTTCAGAGTCTCCCACATGCCTTCTGGCAAACTCTAGCCCAGATTTCATGCCAGTTTTTTTCTACAGTAGCTTTCTCTTTGCTACTGTCCCATAAAGCTGTGAGTGGTGAAACACCTGGCCAACAGTTGTTGTATGTGCAGTCTCTCCCATCTCAGCCACTGAAGCTTGTAACTCCTCCAGAGTTGTCATAGGTTTCTTAGTGGCCTCCCTCACTAGTCTCTTTCTTGCACAGTCACTCAGTTTTTGAGGATGGTCTGCTCCAGGCAGACTTACATCTGTGCCATACTTTTTCTATTTCTTGATGATTGACTTAACTGTACTCCAAGGGATATTCAGTGACTTGGAAATTTTCTTTTATCCCGCTCCAGACTTGTGGTTTTCAGTAACCTTTTCATGGAGCTGCTTGGAGTGTTCTTTTGTCTTCATGGTGTAGTTTTTGCCAGGATATTGACTAATCAGCAAATAACCTTCCAGACATAGGTGTATTTTCACCACAATCAACTGAAATATCTTGACTGAACACCGCTGAGTTACATTTAACTAATTATGTGAGTTCTAAATCCTATTGGCTGCACCAGTGATGATTTGGTCTGTCATATTAAAAGGGGTGAATACTTATGCAATTGATTATATTGAGTTTTATATTTATAATTAATTTAGATCACTTGATAGAGATCTGTTTTCACTTTGACACGAAAGAGACTTTTTCTGTTGATCAGCATCAAAAAAACCAAATTAAATCCACTGCTTCAATGTTGTAAAACAATAAAACATGAAAACTTCCAAGGGGGCTGAATACTTTTTATAGACACTGCACACACAAGTAACCCTCAGGTTCAGCTCGCGGCGTTAATCTAGGGGTAGACAGCCTCCGGCCCGGCCAAACCTGAGAAATCTCGTCTGTGTGGATGCTGTGTGATGCGTTCCCCTGTTACAAATCAGTACCACGAAATAACAAACAGTACGCAACATGCAATTAAACGATTGAGCTTTATAATTCTTAATTTGACTATAGGGTTAGTAAAGAAAAAAAAAGAAAAGGGTCCATTTTAATGAAACAGTCTAAAGTGCACGTTGCAGCTCACTGTTTTCCGTCTGTTCGTTCTCCATCGATTTCCCCCCAAGCGTCCTCGACTCCCGACCCCATTCCAAGTCCACTCCGTCCTGCAGTCTACGACCTCTCCGTTCTGGCAACTTCTCGCTCCATCTTCCACCAAACAAAAGACTGTGAAACCTTCTCTCAGGCCCACAAGAATGAAAAACATCTCCCTCATTGGCCAGCACACATTCTAAAGCCCCCTGTTATCTCTAGTCATAACCCAGACACTTCAGTACAGAGAAATGATTACATTAGCAGTGAAACCATTCCCAGGTCGTTGCACAAAATTATGAGGGGGTATAGATAGGGTAAATGCAAGCAGGCTTTGTTCCACCAAGGTTGGGTAACACTAAAAAATCCTCAGTGTTATTACTTTAGGGGACCTGTCCTGGGCCCAGCACACAAGTGCAATTACAAAGGAAGTACCTCTACTTCTTTAGGTGTTTACGAAGATTCAGCATGACATCTAAAACTTTGACAAACCTCAACAGATATGTGGTGGAAAGTATATTGACAGGCTGCATCACAGCCTGGTATGTAAACATCAATGCCTTTTAATGAAAAAATCTGACATCACAGGCAAAACCCTTCCCACCATTGAGAACACCTCCACGGAGCATTGTTGCAGGAAAGCAGTATCCATCCTCAGGGACCTACACCATCCTGGCCATGCTCTCTTCTCGCTGCTGCCACCAGGAAGGTGGTACCGGAGCCTTAGATCCCACACCACCAGGTTCAGGGACAGTCATTACCCTTCAACCATCAGGATCTTGAACCAAAGGGGTAACTTCACTCAGCCTCACTTGCCCCATCATGGAAATGTTCCCACAACCTATGCACTCACTTTCTAGGACGCCTCATCTCATGTTCTTGGCAGTTATTGATTATTTATTTGTTGTTATTATTGCTATCTTTTTTATTTGCAGTTTGTTGTCAGGTTTTGACCCAATTGGTGCGGTCTTTCATTAATTCTATTATGGCAATTATTCTATTATGAATTTACTGATAATGCCACATGAAAACTGTGACATGTGTACTTTGATAATAAATTTACCTTGAACTTTGAACTAGAGGTCATGGGTTAAAGGCGGAAGGTGAAATGTTCAAGGGAAGCATCGTGGGGAACAACTTCACTCAGAGGATGAGAGAATGAGGAATGAGCTGCCGGAGCAAGTGGTAAATGAGGACTCGAATTCAACATACAAAATAAATTTGGGTAGGTACATGGATGGGAGGGGTATGGAGGGCTGTGGTCTGGGTGCAGATCAGTGGGAGTAGGCAGATTAATGATCAGCACATATTAGATGGGCCAAAGGGCTAGTTTCTCTTGCTGTCATGTTCTATGACTCTGACCCCAGTAACTTCAACATTTCAATAGCTTGGAAAAGTAAGGATAAAATAAAGGGAAGCAGAGTACAGGAAAGGTTACGAAAGTCTCCAGAAAGGATAAGTGTTTCAGTTAACACAGGGCAAAATTGAAAAAGGTGATGAACACAGGACTGAAGAGTTTTTGATTTGAATGCATACAGTATAGGGAATAAGGTAGATGATCTTGTAGCGCACTTTGAGATTGGCAGGTGGGCATCACTGAATCGTGGCAGAAAGAAGATCATAGCTAGGAGCTCGACATCCAAGGATCCACATTATATTGGAAGGACAGAGGGGGTGGGTGGCTCTGTTTGTTAAAAATAAAGGAAATCAAATCCTTCATTAGAGGTGACATAGGACTGGAGTACGTAGAATCGTTGTGAGTAGACTTAAGGTTGATTTATACTTGTGTGTACTAGCTTACGCTGTAGCCTACGCAAGTGGGCTCTGCCGTTGTGAGCACTTATACTTGTGCGTTGACGTGTCTGCGTCGCTCTGCAATTCACAGCCAAAACGCTAGTTGGCGGTGGGGTTTCTATGCCACTGTGTTGAGTTTCTTCGTGTTGAAACTCAACAGGGAGAAACTCAAACTTCAAACAATGGCGACTGAAAGTGAAGGAAGGTGAATTTTCTGTGCTTGTCCGGCCACTGAGAGACATGGACGAGGAAACGCATTTCAAATATTTTCGGATGTCGCAGGTAGATTTGATGATTTGGTTCATCGTCTCCAACCATTTATTTCGCATCAGTGTACGCACAGTATACTCAGAGACTGGCAATCACCATTCGAGTTTTAGCTTCAGGTGGAAGTCAACAGGCTGTAGCAGCTAGCTACAAACTGGCGACAAGCACAGGGTCCTCCATAATTTCGGAGGTCTGTAAAGCTTTATGGAAAGCATTGCAGCCAGAGTTCCTTCCCTGCCCTTCAGTCGCCCAATGGCAAGCTATTGCAGCCTAGGAGGAAGTGCGATGCTAACAAGTTGTTGCAGTCTGCGTCGCCGCAACGCATAGTTACATTTTTGGGGAGGTGCACGTCAGGCTACGGCGTAGGGTACGCTGCTGCACCGTACCTACAGCATTGATTTGATGTACAAGTATAAATTGGCCTTTAAGAAACTGCATGGGTAAAAAGAGCCTGATGCAAGGAGGAGATAGAAAAGGCATGCCAAAAGGGTAATGCTACAATAATCATGGGAGATTTCAATGTGCAGGTAGGCTGGGAAAATCAGATTGGTGCTGGATCCCAAGAGAGAATATTTGTAGATGGCTTTTTAGGGCAGACAACAGGAATACTGCAGATGCTGGAAATTCAAGCAACACACATCAAAGTTGCTGGTGAACGCAGCAGGCCAACTTTTTAGGACAGTTTGTGGTTGAACCCACTAGGGAAAAGGCAATTTGGATCAGGTCTTTTTACATTCTTTTTCTATCTCCCTTTGCAATTTGTATCCCCACATCCTGACTACTGTTTGGAGGCCTGTATCAGCACAATCCCTGACCCAAAGAGCAGCACCTATACACATCCAGAGCTAACCCCAGAACCAGGAATTATGCCGAAGATCGCACCTCTGGGAGCAGATCTATTTCTACACCCACTGGCTCTCGGGCTTGATTGCTCAGCATGAAGGATTTAATGCTGAGGCTGGTGTGACCATCAGTAAATCAGCAGAACCAACACAGTGTCACGACAAACAGAGATTAATGGTCTGCTGTATTAAAACAATCCACTCTGCATTTTCACATCTGACCACAAAGTGAAGATGTTTTCATGCTTAATAAATACCACAGCACAACACCAACACTTAATTAAAGACATCTAGAGACCCTTATTTCCTATTGCTAATGAGTGGGTGGCCTCATTAGCCGGCCTCTCATTAACTTTTCTTTGTATACGCACATATCTGCATTTAAAAAGCATACACTATTTCATGCACCATTGAGATTCATGCCAGACGTATGGCATCTTGCGTTGAGCATGTATAACTCAGGAGCTGAGTTAACACAGCAGCACCATGGCAACGCAACGTGTACAGCATTTTCAATCAATATTTTCCAATATTCCCTGACATTGCAGAGCTCATAAAAACAGGCTTATTGATAGAATGCTTGGGATGGAAAGTGGATTTGAGTGATACATGACGGGAAAATCCCAATTTCGTTCTCGTTGAAGGAAGTGCAAACTCAAAGTAGGGTACGGTTCTGAAAAAGAAAATGAATCTCAGGGGATATATGTGTACTTGGATTATAAATTTACTTTGAACCTTAGGTGCCATAGCTGTTAAGTATTCAGTCTACTAATGCAGAGGCCTGGACTGACGCACTGGAAACTTGAGTTCAAATCCCACCAAGGCAACTGGGACAATACACACAATGTGCTGGAGGAGCTCAGCAGATCAGGCAGCATCTATGGATGGGAACAGACAGTCAAAGTTTCAGGTTGAGACCCTTCATCAGGACTAGAAGGGAAGGGAGAAGAAGTCAGAATAAGGTGGTGGGGGAAAGGAGGTAGGACAAGGTGGTAGGTGATCAGGAAAACCCGGAGAGGGGGCAGGGGTGAAGTGAAGAGCTGGGAAGTCGATTGATGAAAGATAAAGGGCTGGAGAAGGGTGACAGGAGAGGGCAGAAGGAATGGAAGAAATGGAAGTGGGTGGGGCATCTGTTAGAGGTGAAGGCCAGGTAAGGAGATAAGGTGAGAGAGGGAAATGGGAATGGTGAAGTGGGGGAGCCATTACCAGAAGTTCGAGAAGTCAATGTTCATGCCATCAGGTTGGAGGCTACCCAGACGGAATACAAGATGTTCCTCCTCCAACCTGACTGTGGCCTTATCCTGGCAGTAGAGAGGCCATGGACCGAAATGTCAGAATGGGAATGGGAAATAGACAGCCACCGGGAAATCCTGCTTTTTGCGGTAACTGGGTAGCTTAAATCGGGTTAACAAATAAAGAGGTATTTTATCAGTAATAGTTACAATCAAACCCAATCCTAAACAACTCAACTAGTTCAAAGGGGACTATCTTGTCTCCCTTTCTCTTCACCATTTACACCTCGGACTTCAACTACTGCACAGAGTCT
Source organism: Mobula hypostoma (assembly GCF_963921235.1). Classification (NCBI taxonomy): domain Eukaryota; kingdom Metazoa; phylum Chordata; class Chondrichthyes; order Myliobatiformes; family Myliobatidae; genus Mobula; species Mobula hypostoma. The sequence continues at coordinate 14,428,785 of NC_086104.1, forward strand.
TGTCATCTTCAGAAGTTTTCGGATGACTCTGCCATAGTTGGATGCATCAGCAAGGGAGATGAGGCTGAGTACAGGGCTACGGTAGGAAACTTTGTCACATGGTGTGAGCAGAATTATCTACAGCTTAATGTGAAAAAGACTAAGGAGCTGGTGGTAGACCTGAGGAGAGCTAAGGTACTGGTGACCCCTGTTTCCATCCAGGGGATCAGTGTGGATATGGAGGATTACAAATACCTGGGGATATGAATTGACAATAAACTGGACTGGTCAAAGAACACTGAGGCTGTCTACAAGAAGGGTCAGCGCCGTCTCTATTTCCTGAGGAGACTGAGGTCCTTTAACATCTGCCGGACGACGCTGTGGATGTTCTACGAGTCTGTGGTGGCCAGTGCTATCATGTTTGCTGTTGTGTGCTGGGGCAGCAGGCTGAGGGTAGCTGACACCAACAGAATCAACAATCTCATTCGTAAGGCCAGTAATGTTGTGGGGATGGAACTGGACTCTCTGACAGTGGTGTCTGAAAAGAGGATGCTGTCCAAGTTGCATGCCATCTTGGACAATGTCTCCCATCCACTACATAATGTACTGGGTGGGCACAGGAGTACATTCAGCCAGAGACTCATTCCACTGAGATGCAACACAGAGCATCATAGGAAGTCATTCCTGCCTGTGGCCATCAAACTTTACAACTCCTCCCTTGGAGGGTCAGACACCGCGAGCCAATAGGCTGGTCCTAGACTTACTTCCTGGCATAATTTACATATTACTGTTTAACTATTTATGGCTTTATTACTATTTAATTATTTATGGTGCAACTGTAACGAACACCGATTTCCCCCGGGATCAATAAAGTATGACTATGACAATACCCAGCCCTCCAGACCTACAACACTGGATGAACAAACTACTGAGCTCAAGTGCAACTGGGGAAGTGTTTATTTTGCTAGTGATGCACCCATTCTGTGACTGAATAATACAATACAAAGAGGAATGCACCACAGAAAAATTGTAAGTGTTTTCAAACTAACCATGGACAAGAAATAAGCCATTATTGTCTACCTTCATTACATATTCTGTTGCCCTCACTAAAGCAGACCGTCACTTCTTTGGTGGGGCATTTGACTGTGAAACGTGTTTTAGACCACCGGGCAGTCTCAGTCATGACATTGGAACACCTACCTTCATGAACTAGCTTGACTTTTTCCTTGCCTCACGATACCTGTGTCTGAAAGTCATCTGTGTCTTAGTTACCAGGAGACTTGGCTATTCCGCACTCAATCCCATCAAAAAATTCCAAAGGAGAGAACAGTCTCCAAGAGTAGAGGGTATCCTTTTCAGAATCCCTTCTTCAACCCAACCACTTGGACACAACCTGGATTAACTTGTGGCTGATTGGGCTTGCACGTCACCCAGTCAGTTACCTCGCCCAGTGGTGCTGGCTGCCAGGCATTTAACTCGATTCGCAGTAGATGCGGCTTCTAAGCTTTTATTTCTCCCGACACTGTTCCCGCTGACTGCTTCAAAAAGAAAAATGAAATGCCTCAGTTACACACAGCCAGGCCACCAACATAGATTCAGTCACTTATTTAGTGCAAGGAGCCTTTGCAAAACCGGATTAGGTTGTTTTTATTAACAGCCCGCAGGTACATAGTAATTTTGGCCTCACCGAGAAGCTATATAGCAAGAGGACAATTCGAAGCCTACCAGGAACCTGACCTTCACTTGCAAGAGTCTTCAGATTGATGAAAAACGTGTCCTTTGATGGAACCAATATAAGCAATAGCATTCATTTCATGACAATATCTGCCGGAAATTATGGACTGACATTTTAGGCTCTCATTCCTATTGCAAACACAAATGTTTCTTTAAGTCACAATAAATAAAAGCTATAGTATGGCTATAAAAACAAGCATTGGTTCCAATATTTCCCAGCTTGGTACTATTGAATTGAAGTGCAGAACAGTTTTTCTTGTCATTTAACTTTCCCATGCTTGCTTGTATTTTTATATAATCACATATATCCAGTACATGTAACGGTTCACTGAGTATTCCAGCAATTATAGTACAGTTGCTTCTGTATTTCTCCAGAAGTTTCTTAGTTTTCAGGAGCAGTTGATGTACTACATGAATCTGGCTACACAAGACCATAAGATGTAGGAGCAGAATTAGGCCGTTTGGTCTATCGAATCTGCTCCGCCATTTAATCATGGCCGATCCAATTTTTCTCCCAGCCCCAGTCTCCTGTATCCTTTCATGTCCTGACCAATCAACAATCTATCAACCTCTGCCTTAAATGTACATAAAGACCTGACCTTCTGTGTCTATGGCAAAGAGTTCCACACATTCACCACTCTCTCGCTGAAGAAATTCCTCCGTATTTCCACTCTAAAAGCATGCCCCTTTATTCCGAGGCTGTGTCCTCTGGTCTTAGACTTTCCCACCAGAAGGAACATCCTCACCACATCCACTCTGTCGAGGCCTTTCACCATTCAATAGGTTTCATTGAGGTCACCCCTCATTCTTCTGAATTCCAGTAAATACAGGCCCAGAGCCATCAAACATTCTTCATATGACAAGCCATTCAATCCTGGAATCATTTTTGCTAACCTCCTATGAACCTTCTTCAATGTTAGTCATAGTCATACTTTATCGATCCCGGGGGAAGTACTATCCTTTATTAGATAAGGGCCCAAAACTGCTCACAATACTCCAAGTGAGGCCTCACAAGTGCTTTATAAAATCTCAATATTACATCCTTGCTTTTTTATTCCAGCCCTCTTAACATGAATGCTAACATTGCATATGCCTTCCTCACCACTGATTCAATCTGTAAATTAACTTTTAGGGACTCCCAAGTCCCTTTGCACCTCAGTTTTTTGGTATTTTCTCTCCGTTTAGAAAATAGTCAACCCTTTCATTTCTTCTACCAAAGTGCATTACCATACACTTCCCAACACGTTATTCAACCTGTTATTTCTTTGCCCATTCTCCTAATCCAACTCCTTCTGTAGCTTCTCTACATCTACCTGCCCCTCCACCCACCTTCATATCATCTGCAAACTTTGCAACAAAGCCATCAATTCCATCATCCAAATCATTGACGTGTAATGTAAAGAGAATTGGTCTCAACACAGACCCCTGTGGAACACTACTCATCAATAGCAGCCAACCAGAAAAGGCTCCCATTTTCCCACTCTTTGCCTCCTGCCAGTCAGCCATTGCTTTATCCATGCTAAAAACTTTCCTGTAATTCCATGGGCTCATAGCTTGTTAAGCAGCCTCATGTGTGGCACCTTGTCAAAGGCCTTCTGAAAATCCAAATACACAACATCAACCGATTCTCCTTTGTCTATCCTGATTGTTATTTCTTCAAAGAATTCCAACAGATTTGTCAGGCAAGATTTTCTCGTGAGGAATCCATGCTGACTACAGCCTATTTTCTCATGTGCTTGGTTCATTATTACCACTGGAATTTTGTTATCTCTTCTCTATGAGAAATCCATGACAACTGTTTAATCTGACCTTTTCTTTGTTCTCTCGATGCTTCTTCTTTACTAATATTTAATAAAAATATGATAAAAATGTTGTTCTTTGCTAACATTTAGCAAAACAGCGATCAGCAGCGAGTTTTAAGCCTCATTCTTGACTTCCAAAGAACCTCTGGATTGCAAAAGCATCAGGATACAACAGTACATATCAACCTTCCAGACTTCACAATGAATTCAGCCAGTCCGGCTTTGTATCGCCCACCTTCAACAGTTAGTACCTCTCTCTTCTGGTAAAAACTCAATTTCATTCATCACTTCCTATTCATACACTCCCCTTGACATGCCTTTTGTTCTCCCTCAGCCAGTACCACCATTGCTCAATCTCACATGACCCCACCCACCCCCCACCCCCTTGAGAAAGAAAGATCACCCCTGTTGTTCTGTGCTTCTCCCTCCTTCTCTGCAACATTAAATCTTTTCCTCCAACATTTTATCATTCTGATGAAATGCTGACAATGTTTGTCCCTCCACAGATGCTGCCCGACCTGCTCAGTGAGCAGGTGCATGTATCTTCCACTTTATTTTATTTATGCTTATTGACGATACAGCACAGAACAGGCCCCCCCCCCCCGGCCCAACAAGGCGCACTGCCCAGCAACCCACCTATTCAACCTGAGCCTAATAACCAATTAATCTACTGACCGGTACATCTTTGGACTGTGGCAGGAAACCTCTGCGTTCATGGGGAGAACGTACAAACTCCTTACAGATGCTGCCAGAATTGAACTCCAAATGCTATAATAGTGTCAGGCTAACTGCGGTCGTCATTTCCATCCCTGGGCATTGGTATGACGCAGCCATTTTGGATAGTCTCCACTGTGTATCTACAAAAGTTTGTCAAAGTTTTTGGTGGCGTGCCGAATCTATGCTTGATCTTCCAGATCTGAGAGGGGGTGAAGGAAATGTCTGGACAATGGGGAAGTTCCTCAGTGACTCTTCTCCTGAACATATTCTACATATCATTATTCACCACACAAACCAAACCACTCCCCCACCAGGCACACTAAAAAGCAAACAACAGGAATTCTGCAGATGCTGGAAATTCAAGCAACACACATCAAAGTTGCTGGTGAACGCAGCAGGCCAGGCAGCATCTGTAGGAAGAGGTGCAGTCGACGTTTCAGGCCGAGACCCTTCGTCAGGACTAACTGAAGGAAGAGTGAGTAAGGGATTTGAAAGTTGGAGGGGGAAGGGGAGATCCAAAATGATAGGAGAAGACAGGAGGGGGACGGATAGAGCCAAGAGCTGGACAGGTGATAGGCAAAAGGGGATACGAGAGGATCATGGGACAGGAGGTCTGGGAAGAAAGACAAGGCCGGGGGGGGGGGACCCAGAGGATGGGCAAGAGGTATATTCAGAGGGACAGAGGGAGAAAAAGGAGAGTGAGAGAAAGAATGTGTGCATAAAAATAAGTAACAGATGGGGTACGAGGGGGAGGTGGGGCCTTAGCGGAAGTTAGAGAAGTCGATGTTCATGCCATCAGGTTGGAGGCTACCCAGACGGAATATAAGGTGTTGTTCCTCCAACCTGAGTGTGGCTTCATCTTTACAGTAGAGGAGGCCGTGGATAGACATGTCAGAATGGGAATGGGATGTGGAATTAAAATGTGTGGCCACTGGAAGATCCTGCTTTCTCTGGCGGACAGAGCGTAGATGTTCAGCAAAGCGGTCTCCCAGTCTGCGTTCAGAAAAGCGGTCTCCCAGTCTGCGTGCCTATTCTGGTATCTGTCCCCCACTTTTCCTTCGCTACATCGACGAGAACTCGTTGACTTTATTAACTTTGCCTCCAACTTTCACCCTGCCCTCAAGTTTACCTGGTCCATTTCCGACACCTCCCTCCCCTTTCTAGATCTTTCTGTCTCTGTCTCTGGAGACAGCTTATCCACTGATGTCTACTATCAGCCTACTGACTCTCACAGCTATCTGGACTATTCCTCTTCTCACCCTGTCTCTTGCAAAAACGCCATCCCCTTCTCGCAATTCCTCCGTCTCCGCCGCATCTGCTCTCAGGATGAGGCTTTTCATTTTAGGATGAGGGAGATGTCTTCCTTTTTTAAAGAAAGGGGCTTCCCTTCCTCCACTATCTACTCTGCTCTTAAACACATCTCCCCCATTTCACGTACATCTGCTCTCACTCCATCCTCCCGCCACCCCACTTGGAATAGGGTTCCCCTGGTCCTCACCTACCACCCCACCAGCCTCCGGGTCCAACATATTATTCTACGTAACTTCTGCCACCTCCAACGGGATCCCACCACTAAGCACATCTTTCCCTCCCCCCCCTTCATTCCACAGGGATCGCTCCCTACGCAACTCCCTTGTCCATTCGTTCCCCCCCATCCCTCCCCACTGATCTCCCTCCTGGCACTTATCCGTGTAAGCGGAACAAGTGCTACACATGCCCTTACACTTCCTCCCTTACCACCATTCAGGGCCCCAAACAGTCCTTCCAGGTGAGGCAACACTTCACCTGTGAGTCGACTGGGGTGATATACTGCGTCCTGTGCTCCCGGTGTGGCCTTTTATATATTGGCGAGACCCGACGCAGACTGGGAGACCGCTTTGCTGAACATCTACGCTCTGTCCGCCAGAGAAAGCAGGATCTCCCAGCGGCCACACATTTTAATTCCACATCCCATTCCCATTCTGACATGTCTATCCACGGCCTCCTCTACTGTAAAGATGAAGCCATACTCAGGTTGGAGGAACAACACCTTATATTCCGTCTGGGTAGCCTCCAACCTGATGGCATGAACATCGACTTCTCTAACTTCCGCTAAGGCCCCACCTCCCCCTCGTACCCCATCTGTTACTTATTTTTATGCACACATTCTTTCTCTCACTCTCCTTTTTCTCCCTCTGTCCCTCTGAATATACCTCTTGCCCATCCTCTGGGTCCCCCCCCCCCGCCTTGTCTTTCTTCCCAGACCTCCTGTCCCATGATCCTCTCGTATCCCCTTTTGCCTATCACCTGTCCAGCTCTTGGCTCTATCCGTCCCCCTCCTGTCTTCTCCTATCATTTTGGATCTCCCCTTCCCCCTCCAACTTTCAAATCCCTTACTCACTCTTCCTTCAGTTAGTCCTGACGAAGGGTCTCGGCCTGAAACGTCGACTGCACCTCTTCCTACAGATGCTGCCTGGCCTGCTGCGTTCACCAGCAACTTTGATGTGTGTTACACTAATAAGCAGCTGAAATTGCCTAGATGACACGAAATGTTCCCTCACATGCTGCCTCCCAGAACACTGTGCTGCGTATATAACAATGAATTAAATCCTGTTCCAATTATTTATATGGTTTGCTACAAAGTCCTGACTAATAAATATCCTGACTTGTGGAAATCCGATTTTCTCCCATGCATTCTTAAAAGCATTTTTCAAGTTTGTTGTAAGAATATTGTTTCGTGGCTTTCGCAACACTATATATTGCATAACTTTAATTGTGGTTGGGTGATTATTGAATTAAATGAAAGGATTAACAAGTGTATGTCAAGTAATACAATATGGGTTACTGTAGACAACAGACAACTGACTTGGGAGAGATCAGTTCACAGACAGTTCCCAGGAATCTTACCCGGAGACTGCCAGTGTATGTTGAGTGATATGATATGGGCTACGGTAGAGAACAAACAATTTTGATTTGGGAAAGATCAGCTACAAAGAATTCCCAGGAGTGGAACTCTTTCATTACCCGGGGGCTTCCTGATGAATGCACCACTCTGACGTCTGCACTGCCCACTGTTTCCCAGAAGAATTCCATCCTGTGGGGACAAACCCGTTGTACAGTTGGTTCAAGTAACTCTATAGTGGATATAGAGTTGGCACAGCTCAGAGAGCTGTTGCTTCACATGCCCAGTGTCTTAGGTTCAATCTCGACCTCCGGTGCTGTCTGTGTGGAGTTTGCCATGGTCTCCTCGTGAACATGTGGGCATCCTCTGGGTGCTCCCAATTATATGTAGGGGTTGATAAGTTCATTGGTTGCTGTAAAACAGCCCCAGTATAGTGCATAAAGTACAATTAACAGAACATGGGGAGAAAGAAATGCAGTGAGATTAAGTATGAACCTTGAGGGTGATAGGTGGAAGCAGTGAAGAACATGAACATCGATTTCTTTTATTCCCAGTAAATTCTCCCCCTCTCTACGTTTCTCATCCTGGTCTCCCCCTCACCTATTCACTCCTCCACATCTGCTCATCACCTCCCTCTGGGTCCCCTCCTCCTTCCCTTTCTTCCACAGTCCACTGACTTCTCCTATCAGATTCCTCCTTCTTCAGCTCTTTCCCTCTTCCACTAGCTTCTCACTTCATTCCCTCTCCCCACCACCCTCCCATCTTCTGTCTCATCTGGTCCCACCTACAATCTGCCAGTTTGCTCTCCTTCTCCTCCCCGTACCCCACCCCACCAGCTTATTCTGGCTTCTGCCTTTTCCCTTCCCAATCCTGATGAAGAGTCTCAGCCCAAAATGTCAACTGCTCATTCCCCTCCATGGACCTGCTGCGTTCCTCCAGCATTTTGCGTTTGTTAGACCACAAGACCACAAAAATTAGGCCATTCAGCCCATCGAGTCCGCTCCGCCATTCCATCATGGCTGATCCCAGATCCCATTCAACCCTGTACACCTGCCTTCTCGCCATATCCTTTGATGCCCCGACCGACCAACTTCTGCCTTAAATACACCCGTGGACTTGGCCTCCACTAGTTTGTGGCAGAGCATTCCATAGACTCTCCACTTTCTGGCTAAAAAAATTCCTCCTTACCTCTGTTCTAAAAGGTCTCCCCTCAATTTTGAGGCTGTGCCCTCTAGTTCTGGATACCCCCACCATAGGAAACATCCTCTCCACATCCACCTTATCTAGTCCTATCAACATTCGGCCGCTTTCAATCAGATCGCCCCGCATCCTTCTAAACTCCAATGAGCGGAGACATGACGAGCTGAATTACCTCCTTCTGTGTCATTAAGAAAAAAACAGAAATCAACCAATGTAGTTGATATTAATTGATAATTGGTTTGTTAATGTCATATATCATCCTAGTCGTGGTTTGGAGGCTTGCGTACCTCAATGATCTGGGGAGCTAAGTGAGCTAAAACCTTGTGCTTTGGTTCTTGGTAGGGTCACCCATGCCCAACAGGTCAAAGGGCACAGGCCAGAATAAGAGTGGTCCACTAGGTTTGGGGGCTCAACTCAGGGCTAACAAACATGACTGATCAAAAAAAATTGTAATGGAAACAGCAATGAAGAAACCTTCATCTGTGTGCAACGGTATGGACAGAGATGGAGGACCTTCATTGCTGTCCTAAACGACAGTAGCTTAACGCGCAGTAAGTAAAATAAAAATTGTCATATGTACTGAGGTAGTGAAAAGCTGTTACATCTGCCATCCATACAGACCAGTTCATCACATCAGTACATTGAGCTGCTACAACAGTAAAGCAATAACAGAAAGCAATGCAGAGGAAAGTGTTACCGGATGCAGAATAAAAAGTGTTACAGTTACAGAGAAAGTCCAGTGCAGACAGACAACAAGGTGCAAGGTCATAATGATTGTCAGGTCTGGAGTCCATCTTAACGTAGAAAAGGATTGCTGAACCCCCTTACAACAGCAGCAAGGAAGCTGTCCTTGGGCTTGGTGGTACATGCTTCAGGCTTTGATATTTCTGCCTGTTGGTAGGGGAGAGAAGGGGGAATGTTCAGGGTGGCAGGGGTCTTTGATGATAAGAGTATAAGATACAGGAGCAGAATTAGGCTATTTGGGTCATCGTCTGCTCCGCCATTTCATCATGGCTGATCCAATTTTCCTCTCAACCCAATCTTCTCCCTGTATCCCTTCAAACCCTGACCAATCAAGAATCTTTTAACCTCTGTCTTAAATATACCCAGTGATGTCCTCCACAGCTGCCTGTGGCAACAAATTCCACAGATTCACCAATCTCTGGCTGAAGAAGTTCCTCCTCATCTCTGTTTTAAAAGAGCGCCCCTCCATTCCGAGGCTGTGTCCTCTGGCTTTAGACTCCCTCACCACAGGAATCATCCTTTCCACATCTTCTCTAGTGAGGTCTTTCAACATTCAATAAGTTTTATTGAGATTCCACCCCCCACCCCCCGATTCTTCTGAATTCCAGTGAGTGCAGGCCCAGAGCCATCAAACACTCCTCATATGACAAGCCTTTCAGTCCTGATGAAGGGTCTCAGCCCAAAACATCGACTGTTTACTCTTTTCCATAGCTGCTGCCTGGCCTGCTGAGTTCCTCCAGCACTTTGCGTGCGCTGCTTTCAATCCCGGAATCATTTTCAGGAACCTCCTTTGAACTCTCTCCAACGTCAGCACATCCTTTCTAAGATAAGGGGCCAAAAACTGCTCACAATGCTCCAGGTAGAGGCCTCACCAGTGCTTTGGAAAGCCTCAACATTACATCTTTGCTTTTACATTCCAGTCCTCTTGAAATGAATGCTAACATCGCATCTGCCCTCCTCACCACCGACTGTTTTAACAAGGCAATAAGAAATGTAGACAGAGTCCATGGAGGGGAGGCACTTTACATTATATTGATCATTCTGTAAGTGAATGCAATGGCAAAGAAGATGCATAAAGAGGTCAACTCAGCCAAGTCCACGTTTACTGATAAGAAATCGTACATAGAAAATCAAACTACCGTTCATTTTAAGCTATTGAACCATCAGCTACTCCTGAATGCAGCAGCGATTATGAAATTTCAGAAGTAGAAACATCATATTTCATTTGGTTCATAACAACTATATATGTTGTGTGAACCTGCTCAAGGGATGACTATTTCACCTGTGTCTGCAGCTTGTAATCCTGGGCATTAACTGTATACTTCGTCATATTATGTAACCTTGCTGATAACCTTCAGCGTCCACATAGGTATACGAAGAGCAGGGAAGGCAGAATTCTGAGACGAGAATTCACATTAGAGGAAGTGATCCTTAATTACTCGACAGCGCTGACTTCAGTCCGACTAGCTCACACTTACGCTGTGTTGCATTGGGACAATCCTTTGCATCTGGCTTGTGGCACACAAGCACACTGATCCGAGAAGCTTGACATTGGCAAGCCTATGGGCAGGGCATCACAGGGCAAGTGGCAATGCTGACATCTGCCAGACCATTGAGGCCTCTGTCCTCACACAGAGGGATATTACATACCCTAATGGTGAACAGATTTCAGTGCTGCTTGTATTTTCAAAGTAGTTTACAAAAAGCACATACAAACTGGAAATCATGACATTTGTCCATAATGTTAACCACCCTCATGGCCGGCTGGTGGCACAGTGAGATCAGCGCCGGACTCCGGAGCAAAGGTTCCTGAGTTCAAATCCAGGTCGGGCCACCCCCAAGCATGCTTTCCATCTGTGCCGGGTTGAGTGTCAAGCTAGCCACTCGGCCTTGTAAAATATACAAGGGTCAAGTCAAGGACATTCATAACGTGACCCGGTGACACCACGTGCCAGACAAGAATGGCTGAATGCCTGGTATGACAGGCTTAAAAAAAAACACCCTCATACTCACACAGTGTCCCCTGTGGTGACTATGAGGCCAATCCACACAAATATCCTTCTTGACCTTTCAGGATCTCTCACCCCAGATGAGCTATTGGTCCCAGCCAACTAAGCTACTAACTACTGATTCTAAAACCATGAAACATAGAAGCAGAATTAGGCCATTCATGGTTGATTTATTATCCCTCTCAACACCATTCTCCTGCCTTCTCCCAAATTTAACACTGACTAAACAAGAACCTATATGATAGTCAGAAGGGAGAAAATTACAGAGGGGCCATGCATTCTGATGGCTATGTGCAGGGGTTCCAACCTTTTTGATGCCATGGACCAACACCATTAAGCAAGGGGTCCAGTGACCCCAGGCTGGGATCCCTTGGTTTAATAAGACTTCCTGGAGGGATGAAGAATGCTCAAAAATTCAATAACCAAAGCCAGGAAGTTAAAGTTTGAAACAAATAGTTCACCAAAATGTTATGTCTGACCTCTCATCTTTTTTTCCCAATCCTGACGAAGGGTCTCAGCCCGAAATGTCAACTATTTACTCTTTTCCATAGATGCTGCCTGACCTGCCGTGTTCCTCCAGCATTTTGTGTGGAATTCCAGTATCTGCAGGTTTTCTTGTCTTGGAGACCAAAATGTTATGTCTGTTTCTCTTTCCACAGGTGCTGCTTGACCTGATGACAGTTTTGTTTGGTTTTTAAGTTCCTTAAAACACTAATCTTTGAGAATTATAGGGTATAATTGCAGGAAAAACTATTTTTAAAAGACACGGTGAATTAAAATATGAAAAAAAAACGCGAATGACAGGTACAAACAACAGAAAGATAGAAGTGAATTGGAAAATGGAAATATGATACACCTTGGCTACACAGGGAGATAGCTGGCATGTTAGATAGAAGAGGATTTGATTACACAGGAAACTAAATAATAAGTGTTGATCACTCCACACAGCCCATAGAAACCAGCTGCACAATCCCTCACGAGCACCATCAGCAGGCAGTATTTAACTTGTCACACCTTAAAAATCAATTAGCTTTGAACAAGGATGTGTCTGTGTTCAAAACTTGCTTTACAAGATCAGGTCATTTTATCATCCTTACGGGAGACGTTACCTCACTGAAAATCTATATCGATCTTCTTGGTAGGCCAATGCTCACGTTGATAACGAACTGTGGAACTGTGTCCTTACAAAGCAAGTGTCAGTCACCAAGAGCAAACTTCACACCCCACCTGAACTACTTGTTAGCTTAAACGGTAGATAAACAGTAATCAAATGAGAGGCCATGTGACTCACTCCAGCTCTTCCACTTTCTAAGCTTCTCCTTCAGCTGATCAATGGGCAGCACGGTGGTGCAGCTGGTGGTCCCTCTGCCCCACAGCTGGGGCAAACCAGGTTCAATCCTGCTGTTTGTGAGGTGTCCGCATGTTATCCCTGTGACCCTATGGGTTTCTTCTGGAGACTCCAGTTTCCTCCCCCATGCCCAAGGATGTGCAGGTTTTGGCGGGCGAATTGGTCCCTAATGTGAAAGTGACAGGGGCTGGGGTGGGGGGGGGAATAGATGGGAAATTAGGGAGACTAAACTGGGATTAGAGTACTAGGATTGATGGTTAACGTACTCAACGGGCAGAAAGGCCTATCCCTTTCCTATTGACTTGATAATATTATCAAACAGTGATAGACAAGGGTAGTTCCATTCCTGAATTGAGCTGAGCTGTGATCTCCATCAAAGTCATGGCTCAGACTTAGTTGCCCTTTAGGTTCATAAGGAGACCCAACGGTTGGGCCCCTAAGTCGGCAAGACCAATGAGGCAGTTAAAGCCCAATGTCAGAAAATCAGAATCAGGTTTCTTATCACCAGCTTGTGTCATGAAATTTGTTAACTTAGCAGAAGTTCAATGCAATACATAATATAGAAGAGAAAAGTATAAATAAATAAATAACAATACAAGCATATTGAGTAGGTTAAAATTCATACAAAAACAGAAATAATATATATTAAAAAAGTGAGGTAGTGTTCAAGGATTCAATGTTCATTTAGGAATCTGATGGCAGAGGGGAAGAAACTGTTCCTGAATCACTGAGTGTGTGCCTTCAGGCTTCTGTATCTCCCACCTGCTGGTAACAGTGAGAAAAGGACATGCTCTGGGTGCTGGAGGTCCTTAATAACGGACACTGCCTTTCCGAGACACCGCTCCCTGAAGATGTCTATGTTTTCAAGGTTTGTTTTGCTGCTGTTGTGTGCCGTGTTGTTCTGCCGAACGTTCTGAGCACGCTATGCTGGTGCCAGAATGTGTGGCGGCACGTGCGGACGGCCTCCAGGAAAACCTCAGGATGTGCTGGCTGTCAACGCAAACGAAGCATTTCATGGTATGTTTGTATGTACCCGAGATAAATAAATGAATCTGAATCCTGTTTGGGTAAAGTCCTGTACCTGGTGAGCAGGTTAGCAGAAGGGGAGGCAAGGATGGAATCAGGTCCAGAAGAGGAGCTGCTTTGAGCATTTCATGCTTTGATGGATGGAGTTACACAGGACAGCTAAGTCCCTATCTTGCTCTTCCCAGCCTCAGAAGGACAGTTTGCTGATTTCTCAAACAGCTTTCCTTGGTACAGGGATGGCACGGTAGCGTAGTGGTTATCACAACACTTTACAGTACCAGCAGCTCAGGTTCAACTCCCGCCATTGCCTGTAAGGAGTTTGTACATTCTCCCCATGTCCGTGTGAGTTTCCTCCAGGTGCTCCAGTTTCCTCTCACTTTCCAAAGGCATACAAGTTGTAGGTTAATTGATCATTGCAAATTATTAAATGGTCATTGACTTCTGGAAGGGGGGTGTGCACTTGCTCCTGTCCACATCAATTGTGTGCAGGTTGAGAAGGTTGACAGCTTCAAGTTCCTAGGAATGAACTTCACCAATAGTCTGGCCTGATCCAATCACACAGACACTATGGACACGAAAACTCACCAACACTGCTATCTCAGGGGGCTAAAGAAATTTGACATGTCCCCATCACCGATTTTTATTGATGCATCATCGAAAGCATTCTGTCTGGATTCGTGATGGCAAATGGTCTGCCTGTGACCACTAGAAACTGCAGTGAGTTACGGACACAGCTCAGAACATCACGGAAATGAGCCTCCCCTCCTTAGACTTTGTCTGAACTTCTCACTGCCTCAGTAAAGCCACCAACCCGGTGATCAAAGACCCCACCCATCTCGGTTCGTCCCTCTTCTCCCCTTTCCCATCCAGCACAAGATACAGAAGTTTGAAAGCATATACGGCCAAGCTCAAGGACAGCATCCACCCTACTGTTATAAAACTATTGAATGGTCTGTCCATGGCCTCCTTTAGTGCCAAGATGGGGCCACCCTCAGGGTAGAGGAGCGATACCTTATGGGTAGTCTCCAACCTGATGGCATGAATATAGATTTCTCCTTCCAGCAACAAGCATCCCCTCCACGCTCTCTTCTTTTATTCCCCACTCTGGCCTTTTAACTCTCCTCACCCGCTTATCACTTCCTCCTGCGTCCCCTCCTCCTTCCCTTTCTCCTATAGCCCACTCTTCTTCTCCAGCCTAGACCTTTCCCACCCACTTGGCTTCACCTATCACCTTCTAAGCTAGCCTCTTATCCCTCAACCCACCTTTTTATTTTGGCATTTTCCCCCTTCCTTTACAGTCCTGATGAAGGGTCTCAGCCCAAAACATCGACTGGTTATTCATTTCCATAGATGCAGCCTGACCTGCTGAGTTCCTCCAGCATTTTTGTGCATGTTACTATTGAATAGTCTCCTACTACCATAAGATGCACTCTTGACCTCACGATCTACCTCGTTATGATCTGCAACTTTATTGTTTACCTGCACTGCATTTTCTCTGTAGCTTTTACACTTCATTCTGCATTCCATTATTATTTGACCTTGTTCTGTCTCAATGCACACAGTGTGATCATTTGATCTATATGAACAATATGCAGAAGTTCTTTTTTAACTGTACCTGGATACATATGACAATAATAAACAATTTCCAAATCCATTTCCTCCTCTGGGATGCAGGGTTGACAACACAAGTCAGCCTCAGACCAACTCACAGCATTGACACATGGAAGAAATGGCTGCCGAAGGAAGCAAGATGAGAGGCATCAAAGAGCCCTACTCAATGGAACCAAGCTTAAGGAAGCTGGCTGTGGCTGCCACATTCAGAAGCCATCGTAACAGTCTCTCAGGATAGAGTCAATAGGCTAATCATCTCCAGCTACTGAATAACTGCCCCTCCAACACAGACCTATAGAAGGGAAATACACTTATTAAGCAACGATCACAATCTTATGTCATCGTCATAACACGTCACAGACAATTAAGTACTTTTGCAGCTTAGTCCATGTTGGAACTAAGGAAAGCATAGCAGCCCAAACTATGGAAGGCCAACGAAAAGCAGACATTGTAAGTAATATCGATTGAGGTACTTTGGAAGGTAGAGAGGTGTAGCACCCCTCCCCTTCTTCATATGTACAACAGGGTATTTATACAAGCACTTCAATCCCATCATTTCTCCCTCATTTTCCTTTAGACCACTTGCAATATTTTGTATTTTATTCTAATTGATAGGCTTTGCTTTGAGACCATATGCAATTTATGACTGCCACGTAACTGCCACTTGAAACTTTCCTGACCTTCAGGTTTATAGAGCTTCACTGGAGAACAAACCACTTCAGCTCAACCCCTGTACAGTCACTACTTCTACAATCAGGATTACAAGGCCACACACCGCACAGACAACGTACAAGAAATTTGAAAACCATAGAAGTATTTCAATCAAAAAGGACATCCAAAAGAATGTGGTACTGGTAAAATTACCCAACAAATAATTAAAAATGTAAGTCATTCAACCTCTCGAGGCTCCTCAACCTCAGATGGGTCCTGTACCAGAACTTCTTCCATCCATCTTAATTCCATAAACTTTGCCTCAAGTTGCAGACGTTTTCAAAAATCTCTCAAATACAGCTCATTTCTACATCAAATCGGAAGTGGTTACTTAAAAGGTTGATTCACATCTTCACTCATTAAACCATCCCACCATAGATACATCAGACACTCCTCTCCAACAGCTCCCCTGTATCCTTCATCCCCCTATTCACTACCACTTAACGTTTACACTCCACACCTCATCGCTACACCGACAGTCAATGTCGTGCTGTGCTTTCATATGTCTTGCTGATAACTAGAACAATTCCTCTTGCCAAGAGTCACTTTGTCACTTTATCATTTCAGACTCAGATTTAATATCACCAGCATATGTCGTAAAATTTGTTGTTATGCAGCAGCAATACATAATAAAAACTGTGAATTAAAGTTTGTGTATATTATATGTTAAATTAACAGTGCAAAGAAGTAGTGAGGCAGTGTTCATGGATTCAAAGTCCATTCAGAAATCTGATGGCAGAGGGGAAGAAGCTGTTCCTAACATTGTTAAGTGTGAGATTTCAGGCTCCTATACCTTCTCCCTGATGATATCAATGAGAAAAAGGCATGTCCTGGGTGATGGGGTTCCTTAATGATGGATGGTGCCTTTTTGAGGCATTGCTCCTTGCAGATGTCCAGGACGCTGGGTAGGCTACTGCCTATGGTGGAGCAGATTGAGTCTACAACTTTCTGCAGCTTACTTCGATCCAGTCCAGTGCCCCCACCTCATACTGGACAGTGATACAGTCAGTTAGAGTGCTCTCCACAGTACCTCTGTAGAAGTTTGCCAGTGTCTTTGATGACATACCAAATCTCCTCAAAGTCCTAATGAAATATAGCCACTGCCGTCCCTTCTTTGTAACTACCTTCTTTGTCATAGTCACCTTATGTACAGGTACGCCTGTAGCAAGAGTCACTTAATGTATATACTTAATCTTATGTCTTTACAGCCACACTCAGTTATTTGTACATTTTGTTTTATAGGAATACTTTTACATTAATATTTATTGTGTTCTTTTGGCTGTTATTGTGTTCTTTATGCTGCATCAGATTAGGAGGAACAATCACTTCGCTCTCCTTTACAATCATGTGCTGAAGAACGACAATAAACAATCTTGAATCTTGAATTGTTCTGTCAGCCAGAACAAAAACCTATGGAGTATTCAGAATACTGATCTGTAGCTGAAGTGAGGCGTGAATCCAAACCCAGTCCAACATATACAGCATCAACACATACTGTACTGCATCTACAATAATCATTTAATTTGCACCTTTCAAATCTCTGGGAGCTTCACATACTATATTTACTATTTTTTGGGACAACAGAAATTCAATCTGCCACAGAGACTTGAAGTTACTTTTCACTAAATTCCCGTTACGAAATTTAAACCACGGCTTTGTCTGTTTTATTTCTGCATTCGGTGACGTTTATTTGGCTTCAAACGCTCAAACAGTAGAGTCAGTTTGGCAAACAACACCCAGGTGAACATGGTTTAACTTAGCATGGCACCACAATTCCTGGTCGGAATGAAGAGGACAGGATCAGTCCCCTGGTAACCAACTTTAATCTTTATCTGCTTTATTCACCATACTGTATATTCCCATCTGTTAGCAATTTGCTGTGCAAATAAAGTAAAATAAAGTTAGAGGTAAAAGTACGGATACGGAATAAATGTGCATAAATACATCAATATCATCATGTATTTGTGATGTAAACAGCATTACAAAAAGTGGTTTAAAGTGTGACTCAGGTAATAGAGAGAGGGGGTAGAAGGGATAACTAGAATCAGATCAGATTAGCTGTCTGGGGGAAGAAGCTTTTAAATTTTTGTTTTAATAGCCCTATAGCTATTTACAGAAGACAGTTTTGGAAACGGTGGTTTGCTGGGTGGGTCGTGTCCACAATTATTTTTTTCTTGTCTACTTCTATTCTGGTAGACTGCAGCCAGTGACCGATTCTGCTGACCTGACAGTTCGCTGTGCTTTTCATCTACTGTGAGGGGCTGCTGCACTACACCAGACCGTGATGACTGACGTGAGCACTCTCTCTACAACAGCAGTGTGGAATTGCACCTGTATGTTTTGGGGAAGATGGGATTTACCAACTGCTGCAAGTAGCACATGCTCAGCTGAATCGTTTAATTAATGAAGGAGATATGGTTCTTCCCCCATGAGGTCCTGCAAAAGAGTGTTGAAACGGTGCTAACTGTTGAGCTGGTGAGGATGAATGGGTGGAGAACAGACACGTTTCTCCTGAAGTCAATGTGTACCTCCATGCTGTTGAGGGCATTCAGCTCCAAGTAGTTCTGACTGCACCAGGACACCAGCTTGTCTTCTTCCTGGTGATACCTGGATTCACCGCCCCTGGTGATTAGTCCAATCAGTGATGTCGTCCACCACTGATATATGCGCCGCTTTAAGCAAAAGAGAATCAGAAAGCAAAAAGAAAATTGCCAATGCTGGAAATCTGAAATAAAAATGGAGGACGATGGAAATTCTCAGCAAATCAGGAAAGCTGCAGTGGATTGCAACCACATCATGGGCACCAGCGGTAAGGACACTCTGAAAGGCGGCATCCAGCATTAGGAACTCCCACCACCCAGGACACGCTCTCTTCTAATGCTACCATCAGGGAGGAGGTAAAAAAAAAGCCTGAAAACACACTCAACATTTTAGAAACAGCTTCATCCCATGCACCTTCAGATTTCTGAACAGACATAAACACAAACTCACTATTTTTGCTCTCATTTTAAACCATAAGACCTTAACACATAGGGGCACAATTAGGCCCATCAAGTCCACTCCACCATTCCATCATAGCTGATTTATTATCCTTCCCAACCCCATTTTCCTGCTTTCTCCCTGTAACCTTTGTCACCCTGACTAATCAAGATCATAACAAACTCCACTTTAAATATTCACAGTGACTTGGCTCCACAGCCATCTGTGGAAATGAATTCCACAGGTTCATTGCCCTCTAGCTAAAGAAATCCCTTCCCATCACTGTTCTAAACAGATGTCTTTGTATTCTGAGCGACTGCCCTCTGGTCCTAGACTCCCCAGTGATTGGAAACATGCTCTCCACACCCACTCTATGTAGGCCTTTCAATATTTGATAGATTTCAATGAGAACCTCCTCATTCTTCTAAACTCCAATGAGTACAGGCCCAGAGCCACCAAATGCTCTTCATGCATAAACCCTTTCATTTCCAGGATCATTCTGTGAACCTCTTCTGGACCATCTCCCACATCAGTACTTTTTTCCCCTTAAATTAGGGGCCCAAAACTCCTCACAATGCTCCAAATGTGGTCCCACCAATGCCTTAAAAAGCCTCAGCATCACATCCTTGCTCTTATACTATAGTCCACTCGAAATGAATGCTAACATTGCATTTGCCTTCCTTACCACCAATTCAACCTGCCAATCTTTCAGGAATCCTGCACAAGGACCCCCAAGTCCCTTTGCACCTCTGTTTTTTGAATTTCCTTCCTATTTACAAAATAGTCTCTGCTCTTATTCCTTCCACCAAAGAGCATAACTATGCACTTCCCTACACTATGTTCCATCTGCCACTTCTTTGCCCATTCTCCCAATCTGACTAAGTCCTGCAAACTCTCTGCTTCCACAACACTATCTGCGCCTCCACCTACTTTTGTATCATCACAAACATGGCTACAAAGCCATCGATTCAGTCACCCAAATTGTTAACATATGTGCAATAATGCACTTCCAATATTGACCCCTGTGCAATATCACCAGCCCCCTTTATTCCCATTATTTGCTTCTGGCCAGTCAGCCAATCTTCTAACCATGCTAGTATCTTTCCTGTAATTCCATGAGCTCTTATCTTGTTAAGCACTTTGTCAAAGACCTTCTGAAAATCGAAGTTTACAACATCCACTGACTCTTCTTTATCTATCCTGTCTGTTATTTCCTCAAAGAATTCCAATGGATTTGTCAGGTAAAATTTCCCCTAAAGGAAACCAGGGCCTATTTTATCATGTACCTTCAAATACCCCAAATCCTCATCCTTAATAATGGACTCTAACATCTTCCCAATCACTGAGATCAGGCTAACTGGCCTATAATGTCCTTTCTACTGCTTCTCTCCCTTCTCAAAGGGTGGGGTGCCACTTACAATTTACCAGTCCTCCGGAACCTTTCCAGAATCTTGTGACTCTTCAAACATCATTACTACTGCCTCCACAATCACTGCAATCATTTCAGCTACCCCTTTCAGAATCCCAGGCTGTAGACCATCCGGTCCAGGTGACTTTTCTACCTTCGGATCTTTCAGCTTCCCAAGAATCTTCTCTCCAGTAATGGTAACTTCACACACTTCATGACCCCAACACCTGGAACTTCCACCACACTGACAGTGTCTTCCACAGTGAAGTCTGATGCAAAATACTTAAAGAGTTCATCCGTCATTGTCTTGTCCCCCATTACTACCTCTCCAACATCTTTTTCCAGCAGTCCGACACCCACTCTCACCTCTCTTTTACTCTTTATATATTAAAACTTTTGATATCCTCAGACCTTTCAGCTTCCCAAGCACCTTATCCTTCGTAATAGCAACTACACTGACTTCTGCCCCCTTGACACTCTTCATTACTGGCATACTGTTAGCTTCTTCTACAGGAAACAACTTTTGAAATCGTCCTTTATATTATTCATAGAAACATAGAAACATAGAAAATAGGTGCAGGAGTAGGCCATTCGGCCCTTCCAGCCTGCACCGCCATTTATTATGATCATGGCTGATCATCCAACTCAGAACCCCGCCCCAGCCTTCCCTCCATACCCCCTGACCCCTGTAGCCACAAGGGCCATATCTAACTCCCTCTTAAACATAGCCGATGAACTGGCCTCAACAGTTTGCTGTGGCAGAGAATTCCACAGATTCACCACTGTGTGAAGAAGTTTTTCCTAATCTCGGTCCTAAAAGGCTTCCCCTCTATCCTCAAACTGTGACCCCTCGTTCTGGACTTCCCCAACATCGGGAACAATCTTCCTGCATCTAGCCTGTCCAATCCCTTTAGGGTCTTATACGTTTCAATCAGATCCCCCCTCAATCTTCTAAATTCCAACGAGTACAAGCCCAGTTCATCCAGTCTTTCTTCATATGAAAGTCCTGCCATCCCAGGAATCAATCTGGTGAACCTCCTTTGTACTCCCTCTATCAAAGCAAAGATGTCTTTCCTCAGATTAGGGGACCAAAACTGCACACAATACTCCAGGTGTGGTCTCACCAAGGCCTTGTACAACTGCAGTAGTACCTCCCTGCTCCTGTACTCGAATCCTCTCGCTATAAATGCCAGCATACCATTCGCCTTTTTCACCGCCTGCTGTACCTGCATGCCCACTTTCAATGACTGGTGTATAATGACACCCAGGTCTCGTTGCACCTCCCCTTTTCCTAATCGGCCACCATTCAGATAATAATCTGTTTTCCTATTTTTGCCACCAAAGTGGATAACTTCACATTTATCCACATTAAATTGCATCTGCCATGAGTTTGCCCACTCACCCAACCTATCCAAGTCACCCTGCATGCTCTCAGCATCCTCCTCACTGCTAACACTGCCACCCAGCTTCGTGTCATCCGCAAACTTGGAGATGCTGCATTTAATTCCCTCATCCAAGTCATTAATATATATTGTAAACAACTGGGGTCCCAGCACTGAGCCTTGCGGTACCCCACTAGTCACCGCCTGCCATTCTGAAAAGGTCCCGTTTATTCCCACTCTTTGCTTCCTGTCTGCTAACCAATTCTCCAACCACACCAATACCTTACCCCCAATACCGTGTGCTTTAAGTTTGCACACTAATCTCCTGTGTGGGACCTTGTCAAAAGCCTTTTGAAAATCCAAATATACCACATCCGCTGGTTCTCCCCTATCCACTCTACCAGTTACATCCTCAAAAAATTCTATGAGATTCGTCAGACATGATTTTCCTTTCACAAATCCATGCTGACTTTGTCCGATCATTTCACCGCTTTCCAAATGTGCTGTTATCACATCCTTGATAACTGACTCCAGCAGTTTCCCCACCACCGACATTAGGCTAACCGGTCTATAATTCCCCGGTTTCTCTCTCCCTCCTTTTTTAAAAAGTGGGGTTACATTAGCCACCCTCCAATCCTCAGGAACTAGTCCAAAATCTAACGAGTTTTGAAAAATTATCACTAATGCATCCACTATTTCTTGGGCTACTTCCTTAAGCACTCTAGGATGCAGACCATCTGGCCCTGGGGATTTATCTGCCTTCAATCCCTTCAATTTACCTAACACCACTTCCCTACTAACATGTATTTCACTCAGTTCCTCCATCTCACTGGACCCTCTGTCCCTTACTATTTCTGGAAGATTATTTATGTCCTCCTTAGTGAAGACAGAACCAAAGTAATTATTCAATTGGTCTGCCATGTCCTTGCTCCCCATAATCAATTCACCTGTTTCTGTCTGCAGGGGACCTACATTTGCCTTTACCAGTCTTTTCCTTTTTACATATCTATAAAAGCTTTTACAGTCCGTTTTTATGTTCCCCGCCAGTTTTCTCTCATAATCTTTTTTCTCCTTCCTAATTAAGCCCTTTGTCCTCCTCTGCTGAACTCTGAATTTCTCCCGGTCCTCAGGTGAGCCACTTTCTCTGGCTAATTTGTATGCTACTTCTTTGGAATTGATACTATTCCTAATTTCTCTTGTCAGCCACGGGTGCACTACCTTCCTTGATTTATTCTTTTGCCAAACTGGTATGAACAATTGTTGTAGTTCATCCATGCAACCTTTAAATGCTTGCCATTGCATATCCACCGTCAATCCTTTAAGTGTCAATTGCCAGTCTATCTTAGCTAATTCACGTCTCATACCTTCAAAGTTACCCCTCTTTAAGTTCAGAACCTTTGTTTCTGAATTAACTATGTCACTCTCCATATTAATGAAGAATTCCACCATATTATGGTCACTCTTACCCAAGGGGCCTCTCACGACAAGATCGCTAATTAACCCTTCCTCATTGCTCAAAACCCAGTCCAGAATAGCCTGCTCTCTAGTTGGTTCCTCGACATGTTGGTTCAAAAAACCATCCCGCATACATTCCAAGAAATCCTCTTCCTCAGCACCTTTACCAATTTGGTTCACCCAGTCTACATGTAGATTGAAGTCACCCATTATAACTGCTGTTCCTTTATTGCACACATTTCTAATTTCCTGTTTAATACCATCTCCGACCTCACTACTACTGTTAGGTGGCCTGTACACAACTCCCACCAGCGTCTTCTGCCCCTTAGTGTTACGCAGCTCTACCCATATCGATTCCACATCTTCCCGGCTTATGTCCTTCCTTTCTATTGCGTTAATCTCTTCTTTAACCAGCAACGCCACCCCACCTCCCCTTCTTTCATGTCTATCTCTCCTGAATATTGAATATCCCTGAACGTTGATCTCCCATCCCTGGTCGCCCTGGAGCCATGTCTCTGTGATCCCAACTATATCATAATCATTAATAACAATCTGCACTTTCAATTCATCCACCTTATTACAAATGCTCCTTGCATTGACACATAAAGCCTTCAGGCGCTCTTTTACAACTCTCTTAGCTCTTGTACAATTATGTTGAAAAGTGGCCCTTTTTAATGCTTGCCCTGGATTTGTCGGCCTGCCACTTCTACTTTTCTCCTTTGTACTTTTTGCTTCTAGCTTCACTAGCTTACCTTCATATTTCATCTTTTCTCTTCTTATAGCCGTTTCAGTTGCCTTCTGTTGATTTTTTTGAAAGCTTTCCAATCCTCTAACTTGCTACTAATATTTTTGTATATTATATTGCTTCTCTAGCCTTTATGCAGTCTTTGACTTCCCTTATCAGCCACGGTTGCCTCATCCTTCTCTTAGAATACTTCATCTTTGGGTTGTATCTATCCTGTGCCTTCTGAAATGCCCCCAGAAACTCCAGACGTTGTTGTTCTGTCATCATCCCTGCTAGTGTCCCCTTCCAATCAAGTTTGGCCAACTCCTCTCCAATGTGTCTGTAACTCCCTTTACTCCCCTGCGATATTAATACATCTGACATCAGTGGAGTTTTTTTCATTACTCTTTTTATATATACATTTCTAATTGCAATTTATAGTTTTTTTTTAAAAAGATAAGACCACAAGACATAGGAGCAGAATTAGGCCATCTGGTCCATCGAGTCTGCTCTGCCATTCAATCATAGCTGATCCTTTTTTCTATCTCCTCCTCAACCCCAGTTCCCAGCCTTCTCCCCGTAACCTTTGATGCCACGTCCAGTCAAGAACCTATCAATCTCTGCCTTAAATACACCCAACGACTTGGCCTCCACAGCTGCATGTGGCGACAAATTCCACAAATTCACCACCCTTTGGCTAAAGAAATTCCTCTGCACCTCTGTTTTGAAAGGGTGCCCTTCCATTCTGAGGCTGTGCCCTCTTGTCCTGGACTCTCCCACCACAGGAAACATCCTTTCCACATCTACTCTGTCTAGGCCTTTCAACATTCGAAAGGTTTCAGTGAGAAACCGCCCCCCCCCCCCGGCATCCTTCTGAATTCCAGCGAGTACAGATCCAGAGCATCAAACATTCCTCGTATGATAACCCTTTCATTCCTAAAATCATCCTTGTGAACCTCCTCTGGACCCTCTCCAATGCCAGCTGTTACGTACCCCGTAACTGGGTTGCCAAACCAGCAGAAATGGATCACTCAGTTGGAGTTTGGATTATTGGAACTAAGAAAGTTTTATTAAAGAAATAAGCAACACAGTACTCTAATCAAAAGGATAATAAATACAACAGTTCAGCAATAGGATCAATCAAGCTCTATCGTCGTCTAGGGGTAAATGACCAGTTTCAAAGTGACGCAAAGTTCAGTTCAATTGAGTTCAGTTCAGTTCACAGTAATCACTGCCGTGCCGGTGGACAGGGGGGCGGGGGGAAGGAGAGAGAGAGCGAAAGCGAATGAATATTCAAAACGGCTTCCACACAGACCTTCGATATTCCTCGCAGTCAGCTTTCAGGCGAGCCCTTTGTAATGTCTTCTGAGGTCACCGACTGTGACCCCTCCGTTTCAGATACGATCGTTCCTCTGCAGTGAACCTGGCACCCAGACAAGGGCGGACACACACCAGGTTCCTGCCGATCGTACCTTTCCACCCTGTGCGTCTACGGCTTGGTCCCGCGACCAGCCCTCCAAAACTCCCACTGACTTGTGGGAGATGCACCACTTCCAGGGTCTCGTTACCTCGGGGTGTCGTGTGTGTCCTGCCTTAGCGAACCTGTCCCTTTTTAATCCTCCTGCTGGGGTATCACCTGTCCATCACACTTCAAACAGTTCAGGGTTCAAAAAGAAGCCGGTCTTGACAGCTCTCAGACCGGTGTCTCCTTCCATTAAATTCTCCCATCTCTTCATTAACATTTCCAAATGCTGCTCCATTGTCTTCCTTATCTCTCTTTCTCCTGAAGACAGGTGGCAGATCGACTGTTGATCCCACTGGTGCCAGCACAGGACAGTTAACATCTTAGTCTATGTGTACTTTTTGTAACCCTCTCTCGTCACACCCCTCACCTTTAAGGACTTTTACTGGGGTAAAAATTACCAACATGAATACATTATTTGATACACACAAATATACATCTTCATCAGCTATTTGGGTAATACAGAGAATTTTAAGTTGTCAACACCTGACAGACAGTCAGCAATCACATTTTCTGTTCCTTTTATATGTGTTATTAATAATCCCCTAAACCAGGCTCCAACTTAGCAAACTTCATAGTGGTTGAAAACACTGATGAATTGCGATCAGTGTAACCTCTCACTGGGTTTCGTCCCGGACCAAGATAACAAGGGTCGTCCCATCCCGACTTAGTTTTCTCTCGCAAGGGCTTAGTAGGAGGGGGAGGGGTAGTAACCGCAGAGTTATTGCAAAACTTCCTATGGTACCCCACCATCTCCAAGAGCCTTCTGAGGGCCCTCTTGTCTGTCGGGGTTGGGATGTCAAAGATAGCCCGCAATTTAGTTTGCATCTTTAGCTTGCCCCGTGTTACCACAATTCCCAGATAAGTAACCTTCATGTGGCCGAACTCATTTTTTTCAAGGTTCACTATCAAGCTGGCTTCAGACAGCTGTATTACATCGCCAATACACACTTCTGTGTTCGTTAACCCTTTCGTCACTGAATTACTCATTCTATAGGGCTGTTGCTCACTAGGCTGACCTAGCGTGTCAAACACCACCCAACGTCCCAGTTCTTTGCATCGCCTCGGGACAATCAAACACACGTGTGCGAGCCGTTTAATTACTTCTCCTAAAGAGTCACTTTGTTCGGGGATTAAGGGAGAGACCTTATCAGCAGAGCTGGCCAAAACAATAGCCTTCTCCTATCTGGTCGATACCATACTCATCTCTTCAAAATGGTTTTTTTTAACTTATCAGGGGGACCCTAGCTTCATTGATTTCCGCGCTAACACCGACTAGGTTTGTTAGCATATCAAAAACCTGTGACCGTCTCAGTTCGCGTCTGCCATAATCAATAACATCCTTCCTCCTGAGCAGCCAGTAAACCTCTTTCATGATTCCGCCGACTGTTTCCCTCAGCACCTCAAAATGTCCACCGAGGGGTACCTTGTGGGCCAGGTTAAAAATCTCATCTCCAGAGATTTTTGGCACCATCCCCCATTCCTCATCTGCGGTACTTGGTCTCCCTTCCTTCCTTAGCACCTCCCCTTGGTACAAGGCTGGTAGAAATGTCTCAGCTAAATTTACTTCGGCAGTCCCGGATGAGTCCATGGGTGGGGCCTCAATGCTGGCAGGCTAACCTGTCAATCTCACGGCCGAGAACACAATTCCCCCGGCGAGGTCATTACCGAGCAAGACTTCCACGCCTTTCATCGTTAATTCGGGACTCACCCCGATCGTGACTGGTCCAGAGACCAAGTTGCTTTGTAGGTGTATCTGGTGCAAAGGGACTGCCTCCGTCCCTCCCCCAATACCTTTTACCTTGACCTCCCCAGTCTGGGTCTCTGAGCTGAACTCTAATACACTCTTCAATATCAATGACTGACACGCTCCCATGTCTCTCCAGATCCGCACTGGAACTGGGTTTAACCCCTCCATCGACACCAGTCCGGCCGAGATAAACCTCTCGCGCCCTTCCTGAACTTTGGCAGACCTTTCCTCTCCTAGCGGTTCATTTACCAGCTCGATACAGCCAGTCAAAATCGCCGTTTTTCCTTTCCCCGTCTCCTTCTTTGGGGCAAAGCACCTGGACGCAAAGTGTCCGACTTTCCCACAATTATAACAGACGACCCCAGGAGACTTCCTACCAGACTGCTCCCAGTCTACCTTATCCTTCTCACTAATCCCCAGCTTACTTTCTGACTTTTCTGGCGGACTCTCCCCGCCGTCCTGACTACCCTTCTGGTAGCCTTTACTCGGGGCAAACTTCATTTTATGCGTCAACGCGTACTCATCCGCTAACTTAGCAGTTGCGGCTAACATGGCTGCCTCTTTCTCATCTCAGCCTCCGGGACCAACTCATAAATCCTGAGGATGGCCTCTTTCACCACCTCATACCTCTGGGCATCTTCCACAGACAAAGCTGAGTAAGCTTGTTGGGCTTTTCCTTTAAGTACACTCTGAAGCAAAACAGCCCACTTATCCCTCGGCCAGTCCTGACTTCTTGTGCTTTTTGAGCTCCTCACTTGAGATTCAATTTCACGCAACCCTGCCACTTTGATCTGGCCCACGCCTTCATTAACCAGGTCCAACACTTGCCTTTCTTGGATCTTGCCCCTCCTGACAAAGGTCAATAGCAACTTTTTCAAAATGGAGAAAGTACCGATCCACATCGGTATTGTCAAATGGGGGAACCAGCCTAACCTCCTGGGTCGCCCTGAACCCTCCACCTTGGTTCGGCATGGTCCCCTGCGCTGCCATCATCTTTAACCTCTCCAGCTCGAACTCCCTTTCCCTCTGTTTCCCCAACTGCCTCTCTTTCTCTTCTCGCACCCATCGCCTCTCTTTCTCTTCGTGTTCCAGCTGCCGTACCCGGAACTCATGCTCGAGTCTCAGTTTTTCAAGCTGCACCTGTACGGCGTCTCCAGCAGGTTTTTCAATAGACACCACCTCCAGCTCCCCTTGGGGAAACACACCTTTAGATACATAATGCTCTACGATAGCTCTGTGTATCTCCTCTCTCCTCATTGTCGACTTCTCCTTAGCAAGATTCAACCGTTTGGCCACAGCTGCCAATTCCGCTTTCCTGGCATCCTCTAATGCCTCCAAGGTCGGCGCCTTTAGAAATTCTTCAATCTCCATTTCTGCTGTTTGCCTTTTCTTTCTTTCGGGAATTTTAACCCAATCAATTTACTCTGTCCCAAATTTAGCGTTCAAAATCCCGGACGAGAACCCCACTTATGTTACATACCCCGTAACTGGGTTGCCAAACCAGCAGAAATGGATCACTCAGTTGGAATCTGGATTACTGGAACTAAGAAAGTTTTATTAAAGAAATAAGCAACACAGTACTCTAATCAAAAGGATAATAAATACAACAGTTCAGCAATGATAAATACACATGTACACAGAACTAGGATAATAGGATCAATCAAGCTCTATCGTCGTCTAGGGGTAAATGACCAGTTTCAAAGTGACGCAAAGTTCAGTTCAATTGAGTTCAGTTCAGTTCACAGTAATCACTGCCGTGCCGGTGGACAGGGGGGCAGGGGGAAGGAGAGAGAGAGCGAAAGTGAATGAATATTCAAAACGGCTTCCACACAGACCTTCGATATTCCTCGCAGTCAGCTTTCAGGCGAGCCCTTTGTAATGTCTTCTGAGGTCACCGACTGTGACCCCTCCGTTTCAGATACGATCGTTCCTCTGCAGTGAACCTGGCACCCAGACAAGGGCGGACACACACCAGGTTCCTGCCGATCGTACCTTTCCACCCTGTGCGTCTACGGCTTGGTCCCGCGACCAGCCCTCCAAAACTCCCACCGACTTGTGGGAGACGCACCGCTTCCAGGGTCTCGTTACCTCTGGGTGTCGTGTGTGTCCTGCCTTAGCGAACCTGTCCTTTTTTATCCTCCTGCTGGGGTATCGCCTGTCCATCACACTTCAAACAGTTCAGGGTTCAAAAAGGAAGCCGATCTTGACAGCTCTCAGACCGTGTCTCCTTCCGTTAAACTCTCCCGTCTCTTCATTAACATTTCCAAATGCTGCTCCATTGTCTTCCTTATCTCTCTTTCTCCTGAAGACAAGTGGCAGATCAACTGTTGATCCCACTGGTGCCATCACAGGACAGTTAACATCTTAGTCTATGTGTACTTTTTGTAACCCTCTCTCGTCACACAGTATATCTTTTCTAAGATGAGGGGCTCAAAACTGTTCACAGTATTCAAGGTGAGGCCTCACCAGTGCCTTATAAAACCTCAGCATCACATCCTTGCTCTTGTATTCTAGACGTCTCAAAATGAACGCTAACATTGCATTTGCCTTCCTCACCACCAAGTCCCTCTGCATCTCAGATTTTTGGATTTTCTCCCCATTTAGAAAATAGTCAGCACATTTATTTCTACTACCAAAGTGCATGACCATGCATTTTCCAACATTGTATTTAACTTGTCACTTTCTTGCCCATTCTCCTAATCTGTCTAAGTCCTTCTCCATCCTACCCATTTCCTCAACATTGCCTGTCCCTCCACCAATCTTTGTATCATCTGCAAACTTGGAAATAAAGTAATCTATTCCATCATCTAAATCATTTTTATACCGCATAAAAAGTGACCCCTGCAGAACACCACTAGTCACTGGCAGCCAACCAGAAAAGGATCCTTTTATCCCCACTCGCTGCCTCCTTCCAATCAGCCAATGCTCTAACCATGTTAGTAACTTTCCTGTAATACCATGGGCTCTTAACATGGTAAGCAGTCTCACGTGTGGCACCTTGTCAAAGGCCTTCTGAAAGTCCAAATATACAACATCCACTGCTTCCCCTTTATCTATCCTATTTGTAATCCCCTCAAAGAATTCCAACAGGTTCGTCATGCAGGATTTTCCCTGAAGGAAACCATGCTGACTTTGTACTATCTTGTCCTGTGTCACCAAGTACTCCATAACGTCATCCTTAACAATTGACTCTAACACCTCCCCAACCACTGAGGTCAGCCTAACTGGTCTATAAGTTCCTTTCTGCTGCCTCTCTCCTTTCTTAAAGAGTGGAGTAACGTTTGCAACGTTCCAATGGATAATATTAAAAAAGAGTGGCAAAAGGAGTAGGGTACAGAGATAGAGGAGGTTATATGGAATGAGGCTTTGGAGTATGTTAACTCCTGTTCCATCAGTGCCAGGCATTGTTTAATACAATTTTCAATCCTATATAGACTACATTACTCAAAAGTAAGGATTCATAAAATATTCCCAGAGGTGTCCCCAATGTGTGAGAAATGCAAGTACTCGGAGGCAAATTTGTTACATAGATATGCTTTATGTCCCAGGATACAAGAGTATTGGAGGCAAATATTTGAGGTCCTATCGAAGGTACTAAAGGTTCAGATAATACCAGACCCTATTTTAATAACTTTTGGAACTTCTGCCAGGTCAAATAAATTCCAGGCTACCCAGCAACAACTCCAGACCTATGGCATACTTAATGGAAAGAAACTCATACTGATGTTCTGGAAAAAGGAGGAAACTCCATCACTTAGACAACGGCTGGCTGCATTAACGGATACTCTGCACCTAGGGAGGATAAGATATGTTTTCAAGAACAGACTCAAGGAAAAAATCTGGCAACCATTACTGTTGTACTTAGAAGAGACCGACAGCTGAACTAAGTGTGGGAAGGCGGTAGGACCTAAACAGCACATACGGGAGGGGTGAGGGGAGGGTAGGGCTGGGAAGGGGAAAGGAGACGGGGTGGTAGGGTTTCCTTTGCTTTTTGCTTTTTACTATACATACATTCATTTGATTTTCATTATGTTGTTATAAGAAAGAAAAGGAAAAAAGAGGCATTGTACTTTAGAACATTGTCGGTTGTGGTTAACCTGATGTTGCTTCACAATAAAAACATTTGAAAATGCTTGCAATTTTCTAGTCCTCTGGCACCATGCCAAAGTCCAATGATTTTTGAAAGATCATTTCTAGTGCCACCACAATCTCTAATGCTACCTCTTTCAGAACCCTAGGGTGCAGTTCATCTAGTCCAGGTGACTTATGTAC
The DNA here is from genome assembly GCF_963921235.1 of Mobula hypostoma. Lineage (NCBI taxonomy): Eukaryota > Metazoa > Chordata > Chondrichthyes > Myliobatiformes > Myliobatidae > Mobula > Mobula hypostoma. Next base: position 14,460,039 of record NC_086104.1, read on the forward strand.
CTTTAGGTCTTTCAGCTTTTTGAGCACCTTCTCTCTTGTAACAGTAACTGCACCCACTTCTCTTCCTTCACACACTACATCAGGCATACTGCTAGTATCTTCCACAGTGAAGACTGACACAAAATAATCATTTAGTTCAGCAGCCATCTCCTTGTCCCCATTATTTTTCCTGCCTCATTTTCTAGCAGTCCTATATCCACTCTCATTTCTCTTTTATTTTTAACATACTTGAAAAAACTTTTACTATCCACTTTGATATTATTTGCTAGCTTGCTTTCATATTTCATCCTTTCCTTTCTAATGTTTTTTTTAGTTGCTTTCTGTAGGCTTTTTAAAACTTCCCAATCCTCTATCTTCCCACTAATTTTTGCTTTGTTATATGCCCTTTCTTTTGCTTTTACAATAGCTTTGACTTTCCTCGTCAGCTGTGGTTGTACTATTTTACCATTTGAGTATTTCTTCATTTTTGGAATACACATGTCCTGCACCCTCTGCATTTTCCCCAGAAACGCACGCCATTGCTGCTCTGCGGACATCCCTGCCAGCAGCTCCTTCCAACTTACTTTAGCCAACTCCTCTCTCAGACCACTGTAATTTCCCTTACTCCACTGAAATGCTGCTACATCAGACTTTACTTTCTCCCTATCAAATTTCAAGTTGAACACAATCATATTGTGATCACTGGTTCCTAAGGGTTCTTTTACCTTAAACTCCCTAATGCCTCCAGTTCAATACATAACACCCAATCCAGTATAGCTGATCCCCTCATAGGCTCAACAACAATCTGCTCTAAAAAGCCATCTCGTAGGCATTCAACAAACTCACTCTTGAGATCCATTACCAACCTGATTTTCCCAATCTACCTGCATGTTAAAATCTTCCACAATTACCATAACATTGCCCTTCTGACTCGCTTTTTCTACTTCTTGCTGTAACCTGTGGTCCTCCTCCCAGCTTCTGTTGGGAGGCCAACATATAACTGCCATCAACATCCTTTTTCCCTTGCAGCTTCTTAACTCAACCCACAAGGATTCAACATCTTCTAATCCTATGTCACATCTTTCTACTGATTTGATGCCATTCTTTACCAGTAGAGCCACACCACCCCCTCTGCCTACCTTCCTATCTCTCCGATATAACGTGTAACCTTGAACATTCAGCTCCTAACTACAACCATCCTTCAGCCACAATTCAGTGATGGCCACTGATGCATTGCATTTTACTGCTGCTGCAAAACATACTGTAAGTTAGTGGTATCGAACCTGGTTCTGATTCTGGGTAAGCACTTCGGGTCAACACACAAAACGCAGCAGTTCAGGCAGCATCCATCCGGCCTTGTGTGTGTTGCTCCAAGTTTCCAGCATCTACAGTCCCTGGTGTCTAACACTTCAGGTCAATGACACTGGAGCAGGTTTTACAAACATACTGTTTAAATCAATCCTCCAGTCAATGCATTTTAAAGACACAATTGATTCAGCTTCTAGCAGGAGACCTTGAAGTGCTTTTGATCACAAGATCGGTTTGTTGCAGACCTTCTTTAAATCTACTTTTTGATGTTAGTTAGACTGAGTTTTGCAGGTCCAGCCCAGTCACCTGCCTGAGACGCTGGTGCCAATATTTGTTCCCTTACTCTACAAATAAGTTGTGTGCACAACTCAATTTTATAGTTCTGTGGAAGTGCTTACCTGGCAGGTGGTGTCGCAATATCTTGCCAATTTGCACTGTGAACATCGCAGCAGAGATTCTTTCCTGTGAAGAGAGAAATATACACTCAGTGACCACTGTATTAGGTACACCTGCTCACTAATGCAAATATCCAATCAGCCAATTAAATGGCAGCAACTCATTGCATAAAAGCATGCCGACATGGTCCAGAGGTTCAGTTGTTCAGACCATTATCAGGACGCGGAAGAATCGTGATCCAAATGAATTTGACCGTGGAACAGGGTGGTTTGAGTATCTTAGAAACTGCTAATTTCCTGGGATTTTCACACACAACAGTCTCGGAAGTTTACAGAGAATGGTATGGAGGACAAAAATCGTCCAGTGAGCACCAGTTCAGAAAACGACCCGTTAATGAGAGAGGTTCAAGGCGAATGGGCAGAATGATTCAAGCTGACAGGAAAGCGACAGCAACTCAAATAACCACGCGTCACTATAGAGGTGTGCAGAGGAGCATCTAAATGTCGAACCCTGAAGTGGACAGGCTGCAGCAGCAGAAGACCACAAATGTACACTCAGTGGCCATTTAGTACTCACCAAATAAAACAGATTAATGTTGTGAAACACTTCTGAAAGGTCATGGATTCCTGCTTCAGAGCTCTGCTGGAGTATAAAATTTAAAACGGAGTCCAACCTTGACCAAACCAATTCATTTCCAGTCTCCTCTCACATTCGAAAGATGTACGGTTAAGCATTAGTAAGTTGCGTGCATGTTATTTTGACGCCAGAAGTGTAGCGACACTTGCAGGCTGCCCCAGCACATCCACAAAGCAAGCGAGGCAGTTCACCTTGCGTTTCAATGGACATGCGACAAATAAAGAATCTTTAAACCTAAAGACTTTCAATTTCTTTTGACCCCTCCCCCCAATCACCAACACAAAGTCCCATTGAGAACCAGGCTCTTAATCTGCATCATGATCACGTTTATCATCGCTGTCTTGTAGGATGTGAAATCTCAAACATGAGAAAACCTGCAGATGCTGGAAATCCAAAGCGTTACACACAAAATGCGGGAGGATCTCAGCAGGTCAGGCAGCATCTATAGAAAATAAAAGAGTGTAGTCGACGTTAAGGGCCAAGGCCCTTCATGATGTGAAATTGTTAGTTGTATAGCAGGTGTGAGATAAAATTACTATAAATTACAAACTAAGTAAACAGTGCAGAGGAAAGGAATAATGAGTCAGTCACAAGATATTCTGCAGGTGCAGGAAATCCAGAGTAACACCTACACAAAGCGCTGGAGGAACTCAGCAGGTCAGGCAGCATCTATGGGGGGGGGGGGGGAATAAACAGTCACCATTTTTGGGTCAAGACAACTTCATCAGAACTTCTTTCCTGATGATGCCCTGAAGAAGCTACTCGGCCTGAAACATTGGCTGTTTATTTCCTTCCATAGATGCTGCCTGACCTGCTGAGTTCCTCCAACATTTTGTGTGTGTTGCTCAATAATGTGGTGGTGTTCATGGACTGCTCAAGAACTGATGGCATAGGGGAAGACGATGCTTCTGAATCAGCGTGTATAGTCTCCTGGCTCCTGTACCTCCTCTCTGATTGTAGTACAGAGAAAAGGACATGTTTCAGATATTGAGGACCTGTACAAATCTACTTCACAATCAATCTAATTCTTCTCTCCTACTTAGCCCACACCCTCCATTTCTCTTTCATCCATTTGCCTATCTAATTTTCTTTTAAATGTCTCTATTGCACCAGCCTATACCACCACACTCAACAGAGCGCTCCAGGCACCGACTACTCTCCATATTAAAAAAAACCTTCCTCTGACATCTCCGCTACAGCTTCCACCACTCACCTTAAAAGGACGTCCTCTGGTATTAGTTATTGCCACCCTGGGAATAAGATGGTGGCTGCCCACCCTCTCAATGCCTCTCCTAATCTTATACACCTCTATCAGGTCACCTCTCATCCTCCATCTCCCCAAGGAGAAAAGCCCGAGCGTGCTTCATCTTTCCTCATTGAAAATAATTTTGAATCTGGCAGCATTCTGGTTAATATCTTCTGCATTCTCTCTACACCTTCCTATAATGAGGCAACCTGAACTGAACACAATGCTCTAAGTGTGGTTTAACTGGAGTGTTATAAAACTGTAACATTACTTCATAGCCCTTGAACTCAGTCCCCCAACTAACAAATGCCAACACATTTACACCTTCTAAATCACCCCAACATCTTGCATGGCAGCTTTGAGGGATCTATGGACTTGGACACCAGGATCCCTCTGATCCTTCACACTGCTAAGAATCCTGCCAATAACCTCATACTCCACCTCAAGTTTGACCTTCCCATAGGTATTACTTCACATTTTTCCGGACTGGACTCTATCTGCCCCTTCTCCTTTGAACTCTCATTCTGTCTATATTCTGTTAGAGACCTTCTACACTATCCACAACACCTCCAATTTTCACGTCATCTGCACAATTACTAACACACCTCTTTACTTGTTCGTCCAAGACCTTTATAAAAATCACTGAAGAGCAGGGGACCTGAACAGATCTCTGTGCAACACCACCGTTGACACCCAGGAACATAGAGCTGCTCTCTCTTTCTACCACTGTCCCCACAATGAAGACTGGCGTATCTTCTCCTGACTTCTCCTTCCTGAAGTCCACAACCAGCTCTTTGGTCTTGATGGTGTTGAGTGCAATGCGACACCACTCTGCTAGCCAATTTATCTCACTCCTGCACACGCCTCCTTGTCACCATCTAAAATTCAACAACACTGGTGTCATCTGCAAATGCATACATGGCATTTCAACTGTGCTTAGCTGCATCGAAATGAGTGTTGAGAGAGTAGAGCAGTGGGCTAAGCAAGCTTTTCTGAAGTGCCTCTGTGTCAATTGTTAATGAAGAGATGTTATCATGGATATGTACTGACAGTGGTCTCCCGATGAGGTACAAAGGCCTATGTAAAACACTATTGAGGGGATGATAGCATTGAAGGCAAGGCTGTAATTGATAAACAGCAGCCTGAATTATGTTTTGCTGTTTTCTAATAGGATGGTGAGTGAGTGAGATCAGATTCAAATTATCACATGTACATCAAAATATACAGAAAAGTGCATCATTCCCGGTAAAAATCAACACACCAAAGATGTAATACACACATGTTGGAGGAACTCAGCAGGCCAGGCTGCATCTAAGGAAAGGACTCTCTTGGGTTTGTATTACACCCAAGAATGCGCTGGGGGCAGCCCGCAAAGTCGCCACACGTTCTGGCACCAACGTAGCACGTCCACAGTATTCAGCAGAACAATACAACAATTCAGCAACCACAACAACAGAGCAACACTTTCAGAACGCTGGATGAACTCAGCAGGTCAGGCAGCATCAGTCAGAAACGATGAGTCGACGTTTCGGGCCGGAACCTTTCGTCAGGACTGAAGAATGAAAGATGGGGAAGGATTTGAAGAATGCTTATGGCGTCAGTTGAAAGACCAGTAATTTGAAAGACAAAGGGGTGGGGGAGGGGAAGCATTGACATCATAGCCCTGAAAACAATGGGTAGTAGAAGAAGGAGGCGGAATCATGAGGGAGCTGGGAGAGGGGGGGTAGAGTGAAATAGGGATAGAGGAAGGGAGGGGGAGGGAATTACTGGAAGTTGGAGAATTCTATGTTCATACCAAGGGGCTGGAGACTACCTAGACAGTATATGAGGTGTTGCTCCTCCAACCTGAGTTTAGCCTCATCATGGCAGTAGAGGAGGCCATGTATGGACATATCTGAATGGGAATGGGAAGCAGAGTTGAGGTGGGTTGCTACCGGGAGATCCTGTCTGTTGTGGCGGACGGAGTGGAGGTGCTCGACGAAGCGGTCCCCCAATCTGCGTCGGGTTTCACCGATGTAGAGGAGGCCGCACCGGGAGCACCGGATGCAGTAGATGACCCCAACAGACTCACAACTTCCGGTAATTCCCTCCCCCTCCCTCCCTCTATCCCTATTTCACTCTACCCCCTCCCCCAACTCGCTTATGGTTCTGCCTCCCTCTTCTACTACCCATTGTTTTCAGGGTTATGACGTCAATGCTTCCCCTTCCCCACCCCTTTGTCTTTCAAATTACTGGTCTTTCAACTGACGCTATAAGCATTCTTCAAATCCTTCCCCATCTTTCATTCTTCAGTCCTGACGAAGGGTTTCAGCCCGAAACGTCAACTCATCATTTCTGACTGATGCTGCCCGGCCTGCTGAGTTCATCCAGCGTACTGAAAGTGTTACTTTGATCTTTTACAGCATCTGCAGATTATTTTGTGTTAACCACAACAACAGAACAAGACAACAGCAAGACAAGCCCCTTTCCCACTCTCTCACCCACCAACCCACACACACACTCAGACAGGGTACCAAACCCAGGACAGGCCTCCTCCAGGCCTCTAGTCCTTGGCTCTGGATCTCAGACATCGGGCTTTCCCGATCACACAACAGCAGCACATGAGGAGTTTCAAAAACACCCGCTAAAACAAATGATCAAAACTGTACTCGAGGCTGAGGGTGCCCACAACCACTGCTTTCAGACGGGTTTCATTCAATATCCCTTATGCCCCTGCTGAGTCCAGGTTTACTTCTGATCGTTTTCTTATCAACATCAACATCTGATCTACGCTCAAACCACAAACGTGGTAATGATGACGGATTTCTGCTGATTGGAAAAATAGCTGCAATAGCTGTAACATTCAAGAAGAACTGGCCTTCTCATGGGTTATACTAAATCCATTAAGGGATCAAGGAGAATATCAACCTGTGACCTTTCACTGATGAACCTGTACACTGAAATGGTTGATAGAACAGATGTTATATTGTTCTGGCTTTTCACACCTGCAAAATTGTTGTACTTTAGAAACCTAACTTTGCTGTTTAAAAAAATTAACTGTGTAATTCTTGCAAAAACTTACTATCAGGATGGTTTAGTTGCACGTCACTAGTTATAGTACAATACTCACAGCTCTCTACAGATATGCAATTGAGAGCTTCCTAACGGGATCACTGCTGCTCAGAAGATAATTAGCCAGGTGGGAAGTCTTCATCTTCAAGCATTCTTTTCTTCAGATGGCCAAAGACCATTTTGGTGCATTGAAGGTAACTGCATCCTCGGTTGGGAGGTGATCCACATGATAAGGGAAGCTGTCCTTAGTTTCTAAGGTATCATCATGGGCTTTTGTTATTAGGAGGGCTTCGTTTGTTAGAAAACGTTTTATAAATACTCATGACTTTCTACAGGTGTGCAATGCAGAGCATCCTAACATGCTGCATCGCTACGGGGCACAGAAACCGCACTGCGGCAGACAGGAGGGCTCTACAACAGGTAGTCAAAACTTCCCAATGCATCACCAGCACCAGTCTACGGGCCATCAAGGACATGTATACAGAAAGGTATAAAGGCATGCCAGGATCGCAACCATCCTGCTCGTGGACTGTTTGCTCCACTCCCGTCAGGGAGAAGGCTATGCAGCATCCACGCCAGGACCACCAGACTCAAAAACAGTTACTGCCCCGAGGCCGTCAGGCTGATCAACACCTCCACCCACTAACCCACCCCCACCACTTAATCACTTTCTGTCAGAGTACAGTTACTCCTGTATCTAGTGTCACTTTATGTAGATAAGTTAATCCTATGCATTTATATTTATTGGGGTTTTTTTTGTTCTTTATGCTAATTGTGCTTTTTTTTATATAAACACTGCTCTGGATGTGGAGTAACAATAATTTTGTTATCCTTTACACACTGATGAATAACAATAAACATTCTTGATTCTTAAAATGGAATACTGCATAACTAGAAGCAGGTGCAGGCCACTCAGCCCCTCCAACCTGTTCCAGCATTAAATAAGATCCTGCCTGATGTGATTGTAACCTCAGTTTCGCATTCCAGATACAAACATGAACCTTTCATGCATTTGCTTCTCATGAATTGGTGGTGGAGGCAGATACGATAGGGTCTTTTAAGAGACTTTTGGATAGGTACATGGCGCTTAGAAAAATAGAGGGCTATGGGTAAGCCTAGTAATTTCTAAGGTAGGAACATGTTCGGCACAACTTTGTGGGCCGAAGGGCCTGTATTGTGCTGTAGGTTTTCTATGTCTCTAAATACCTCTGACCTAAAAATATTCAAAGACTCTGCTTCCACCTCTTTTTGGGAAATACAGTTCAAAGACTCTCAACCCACTAAGGAAAAAAAGGATTAAACATTTCTGCTTGAAATGGATGAGTGTTTTATTAGAAACAAAAAGTGAATTCTAGTTCTACATTCCCCCACGAGGAAGCATTCTCTCCACATCCATCCTGTCAAAGCCCCTCAGGATCCTCTGTTTCAATTACATCTTGTTCTGAACTTCAGGAGATACAAGGGAGACACAGGGGACTGCAGACACTGGAATCTGTGGCAACAATCTGCTGGAGGAGTTCAGTGAGCCAAGCAGCAGCGAAGAGGTGGGGGTGCAGGGAGGGCATGCGGCAGTAATGGAGGAAAGGAAATTGTAAATATTTCAGATCGAAACGCTGTTCTGGTCTGGAACGCCCTGCCAGGGGTGGTGACAGAAGCAGATATATTAGAGAAGTTTTAAAAACTCTTAGATAGGCACTTGGAAGATGGAAAAATGGAGAGCGACGTATGAAGAAGAATTAGATTGATGTTAGAGTAAGTTAAAAGGTCGGTACAACATCGGAGACTGAAGGGTCTGTACTGTGCTGTAACATTCTATGTTCTAGGGAACCCTGCATCAGAAGATATCAGCAATTCTTCCTTATAAAATAAACTGCCTATACTCCATGTAAGCTTAGTCCAATGAGCATCTGTTAGAAAGGATGCAAAAAGATTAAAAATATGTTGAGAGACTTACAAGGATGAGGGATTAAACTATGAGATTAAGCTGTAGAAGTTTAAGTTGCTCTCCTAGAAGCGAGGAAGGTTAAGAGGATATTGGGCAGAATCTGCAGTTCGCGTCAGGTTTCGGCATGGTTCAAAGATTGAAAAGTTCATAGTTGAAAGGAGTTTATTATCGAAGTATGTACTGTATTGTTTGGTCATTATGTGCCATGACATATGACGTACACAATCATGGTCTTCCCATGACCATGATTGTTCTTGGCAATTTTTTCTACAGAAGCGGCTTGCCTTTGCCTTCTTCTGGACGGTGTCTTTACAAGACAGGTGACCCCAGCCATTATCAATACTGTTCAGAGATTGTCTGCCTGGTGTTAGTGGTCACATAACCAGGACTTATGATATGTACCAGCTGCTCACACAACTATCCACCACCTGCTACAAGGCTTCACGTGACCCTGATTCGGGCGGTGGGGGCGGGGGGGGGAGGTGCTGAGCAGGTGCTACACCTTGCCCAAGGGAGACGTATCTGCACCCCACCACCCATAAAGTATGTACATATCACCATATACTACCCTGAGATTCATTTTCTTGCAATCATTCACAGTAAAACAAAGAAATACAAGCAAATCAATGAAAAATTACACGTAAAGACTAACAACCAATGTGCAAGTACAAAAAAAAACAAACAAATAAATAAATAAAGATAGATAGATAGATAGTACTGAGGACATGAGTTGTAGAGGCCTTGAAAGTGAGACCATAGGAACAGAGAAAAGCTGGTTTAGTTGCCATCTCAAAGATTAAGGATCTCAAACTCTAGAGCAAAAGATGAATAGCGTTTGAGGATTTTGTTTTTCAACACAGTAGTGAAAGTCTGGAACTCACTGTCTGTAGATTAGTAGAAAGCAAATTAATCAGCGCCTACAGAATGGAATTGGATACGTACTGGAGGACAGATTAACTATAGAGGTATGGGGAAGAGCAGGGGGAGATCTGAATGGGTTGTTCCACTGAGGGCTGCCACAGACTCTGTGTCTTTCTAAGTTGTGATAATTCTATGATTTAACAACTCTTAGCCAACAATTCTTTTGACTCCTTAAATTACAGCTCTGCTTTGGTTCAGTTACCTCTGGAGCTGCCTCATCTGTCAAAAGCGACTTGTCAAGAAAATATACACAGGAGTCGACTTGGCCCAGTAATTCCAGAAATAGATAAAATCTGTCTACCAACTCAATCCCTCGCCTCCAACGTGTAACCTGATGTCAGGCACCTGAAGTCATCAAAAATAAAGTTGAAGGGAGTTGACTTCAGCTGAGAAGTAGCACTAACATTTATAGAGTCACAGAGCACTACAGCACACAAACAGGCCCTTCGGCCCATCTAGGCTACGCTGAACAATTACTCCTGCACCTGGACCATTTCCTCCCATTCAAGTGTCAGGCAATGTTCATGTGCAACAGGAAAGTTAAACAACTTATCCTTTACTTTCAGAAGCTTGATCAGCACCAATTGCACCACCATCATTTAATATAACCCGACATAACCCAATGTTTTTCCTTCATTAACAGGGAACAACTCAGCACTGCGAGGTATATTAAACTTGTCTGGATGAGTTCAGCTACAATAATCCGGAAATTTAACAACATCTAGGATGAAGCAACCTGTTTGAATGCCACCCCTCTACAAAGCTAAATGGCAGTTACCCACCCAGTTACTCCAACGACACTTGCCAAACACACAACACTGCCACTAAGAAGGTCAAGGGGAAAGAGGTGCATATGTGCATCATTGCCTCTGGAAATATCCCAAAACTATGAAATAAAAAGCATGATTGGTCACAGTGATTGCTCTACTAGGCAAATTATTTCTCATATGTTAAAAGATTATCACCTGATCATCTTTTGGCACTCTATTTCTATTCACGATTATCAATCTGTATGGACAGGAGGTAAAGTTCATAGTGTATTTATTATCAAAGTAAATATATTTTACCACTTGCAAACCTGAGATTCAGAGGCATATTCAATAAATCCAATAATAAATTAAAGATCGCAACAACCAGATTGGGTACACCCAGTGATGGTGGGAAACTCTCCTTAGAGTCATGGGCTCACGACCTACTCCAAGATGATGTTTTGTAAGACATCAGTCAGACCGTACTTGGAGTATTGTGTGCAGTTTTGGGCCACTTATCTATGAAAGGATGTACTGGCATTGGAGATCGTCCTAAGGAGGTTCATGAAAACGATGCCAGGAATGAAAGGGTTAATGAATGAGGAGTGTTTGTTGGCTCTGGGCCTGTACTCGCTGGAAGTTAGGGGGAAAAAAAGGGGGGTGTTGGGGGGAGGATCTCAATGAAAACTTTCGAATATTGAAAGGCTGAGATAGGGAGGACATGGAGAGGATATTTCCTATAGTGCACAGTCTCATAGCAGAAGGACTTTCCTTTAAAGTTCAAAAGTGTTTTTTTTTAAATCAAAGTATGTATACAGTATACAGACTTGAGACTGGCCATCTTTAGAACAGGGATGAGGAGGAATTGCTTCAGCCACAGGGTGGTGAATCTGTGAAATTCAATGGCACAACACACCAAACCTTGAAGTAGATGAGCACTCCAGCAGCAAAGAAAAAAAAACACAAACTTACACTCAGTGGCCACCTTGTTAGTTATCTCCTGAGTGTATTTGGCAGTGTGTTGAAAGAACTACAAACACATGTTTGTTCTATTTCATCAAGGAGGCACAAAGCAGCAAAGTACAAATGTTAGAACAATTCCACTTGTGTAATTACTGACCCGAGGGCACAAAATATGGAAAAGTCTTTACTTCTGAAGACTAGCAAGTGCTGCCCCGCATAAATCTCCACATCCCAACTGCATCGATTTCCTAAATCCCTGACCAGTAATAATGGGCTTGCGCTGCACGCTGCAAAGAGTTATTGAGTAGCTGTGCAATTATGCAATGAATATATTGGCATTTGAAATTGGTTTAGCTAACATACAGGGTGATGGAGAACTCCGATCTTTGGATGGATGGTCAGGCAATCACCTCTTAGATATATCAAAGCTACTGAAGAAAAAAAAAATGGATGAAACAGTCCTCATTAATTTTCTCCCCAGCTCCCAAGATTTAGTCACTGAAGAAAAATCTGAAGGCAAGCCTGCAGTGGGGATGTGTGGTGATCTCATTGAAACCTACCAAGTGTTGAAAGGACTAGATAAGGTGGATGTAGAGAGGATGTTTCCTGTGGCGGGGGTATCCAGAACTAGAGGCCACAGCCTCAACATTGAGGAGTGACCTTTTAGAACAGAGGTAAGGAGGATTTTTTTTAGCCGGAGAGTAGTAAATCAGTGGAATGCTCTGCCAAAGACTGCGGTGGAGGCTAAGTTTGTGTGTATATTTAAGGCAGAAGTTGATAGTTTCCTGATCAATCAGAGAGTCAAAGGATATGGTGACAAGGCAGGTAGGTGTATGGGGTTGAGTGGAATCTGGGATCAGCCATGATGGAATAGCTAGCAGGCTCGATGGGCTGAATAGCCTAATTCTGCTATGTCTTATGGTCTTAGTACTAAGGAGGTTAATTGCCCAAGTCACAAGTGAGAGACTGTTGAGTAGTGCAAAGTGGGCTATGGTAGTTTTAAAACCCACACTGACTTTACAACTTGACTGTGGTTAAAGAATACTCAGTCAGATATTTAAGATCCATGTTATGTTCCAACTATCAAGCTTCTCTTCTCAGAGCAAGAGCTAGTGGGAAAGATGGCTCTCCAAGCATCAGCCACAATCTCATATCCATCCAAGCTGTTGTTCTTCTGCAAAGTAGTTAGTAGATGGAGGAGTGTCCTATCTTCCAGTCCAGACTCAACCTGTTGCGGTTGAGAACTTCGTTCCTCGGTGTGAACATCATCAAGACCTCTTCCTGGTCCACCTAGGTTGATGTCATAGCCAAGAAAACTCATCAACACCTCTACTTCCTCAGGAAATCCAAGCAACACACACCAAATGGTCTCGGCCCAAAATGTCAGCTTACTCTTTTCCATAAATGTTGCCTGGCCTGCTGATTTCCTCCAGCATTTTGTGTGTGTTGCCTCACAATCTACCTTGTTATGATTTTATATTTTATCGTTTACCTGCACATGTACTTTTTTCCGTAGATTTTACACTGTAATCTGCATTGTTATCTCTTACCTTGTTCTACATCAGTGCACAGTGTAATGATGTGATCTGTGTGACCAGTATGCAAGATAGGCTTTTCACTGTATCTTGATACTGTGACAATAATAAACCTATAGCAAGACTAAGTCCAAAGAGAAGTGGCCTCAGACTTGTCAGCCCAATGCAGATCACAGGCAGTCTAACAGAGACTTTGAATGGGTGAAGTTCATCACGTTCCCAGTACAAACACTGAAACAACACCACCTTCTCAAGATTAAGTAAAAGTTTAATTATCATTCAACCATACATGAATACCCATGAACACCACCAACCCACAGCTGCACGTGCTCAAACCCAAGACATGGCTGAACACTAACTCACAGGTCTGCACGTTTCAATGTCTACTTGCAGACACAATCGATTGTGAGCTTAGGTTTAAGTGTTGGAAGGAAGGCTCTGAGGATTCTCTCAACATGTACAAAGTTCAAAGTAAATTTATTATCAAAGTACAAATATGGCACCATATACAACCCTGGGATTGATTTTCCTGTGGGCATACTCAGCAAATCTATAGAATAGGAACTAATGTATAACAGAATCAATGGAAGATCAACCAGAGTGCAGAAGACAACAAACTGTACAAATGCAAATATAAATAAATAACAATAAATAATGAGAACACATGAGATAATGAGATAAAGAGTCCTTCAAGGAGATGATTGGTTGTGGGAACATTTCAACGATGAAGCAAATGAGTATATCATCCCCTTTTCTTCAAGAGCCTTATGGGTGAGGAGTAGTAACTGTTTTTGAACCTGGTAGTGAGAGACCTGAGGCTCTTGCACCTTCTACCTGACGGCAACAGCGAGAGGAGAGCATGGCCTGGGTGGTGGGGATCTCTGATGATAGATGCTGTTTTCCTTCGACAACATTTCATTGGATCTTCAACTTCCTCACAGACAGGTCCCAGGCTGTAAAAATAGGGGACAAGCTCTCCTCTACAATCAGTCTGAGCACCGGTGCCCCACAAGACTGAGTACTCAGCCCCTGCTGTACTCACTGTACATCCGTGATTGTGTCGCCAAGTTTCCATCAAACTGAATATATAAGTTTGCTGATGACACAACAATTGTAGGCCGTATCTCAGGTAATGATGAGTTTGAGTACAGGGAGGAAATTAAGAACCTGGTGGCATGGTGCGAAGACAATAAAATATCCCTCAACGTCAGCAAGATGAAGGAATTGGTTGTTGACTTCAGAAGGAGTAGCGGACCGCACGACCCAATTTACAACGGTGGTGCGCAAGTGGAACACGTCAAAAGTTTTAAGTTCCTCGGGGTTAATATCACAAATGACCTGACTTGGTCCAACCAATCAGAGTTCACTGCCAAGAAGGCCCACCAGCGCCTTTACTTCCTGAGAAAACTAAAGAAATTTGGCCTGTCCCCTAAAACTCTCACTAGTTTTTATAGATGCACCATAGAAAGCATGGAAATTGTCCTGTCCAAGACCGAAAGAAGCTGCAGAAGATCGTGAACACGGCGCAGCACATCATACAAACCAATCTTCCGTCCGTGGACTCACTTTACACCGAACGCTGTCGGAGCACTGCTGCCAGGATAATCAAGGACACGACCCACCCAGCCAACACACTTTTCGTCCCTCTTCCCTCTGGGAGAAGCTTCAGGAGCTTGAAGACTCGTATGGCCAGATTTGGGAACAGCTTCTTTCCAACTGTGATAAGACTGCTGAATGGATCCTGACCCGGATCTGGGCCGTACCCTTCAAATATCCGGACCTGCCTCTCTGTTTTTTTGCACTACCTTACTTCTCATTTTTCTATTTTCTATTTATGATTTATAATTTAAATTTTTAATGTTTACTAATTTTAACTATTTTTAATATTTTTAATATTTAATATTTGTAATCCAGGGAGTGTGAAGCACAGAATCAAATATCGCTGTGGTGATTGTACGTTCTAGTACCAATTGTTTGGCGACAATAAAGTGTAAAGTATAAGTATGTAGATGTGCTCAATAGTTCGGAGGGTTTTATCAATGATGTGCCTGGTCAAATCCATTCCTTTTTGTAAGATTTTGGTGTTTTCACACCAGGCCATAATACAACCAGTCAATACACTATCCACTACACATCTATAGAAGTTTGTCAAAGTTTTAGATGTCATGCTGAATCTCTCCAGACTCCTAAGGAAGTAGAGACACTACCGTGCCTTCTTCACAATTGTACCTATGTGCTGGGCCCAGGACAGGTCCTCTGAAATAGTAATACCCAGGAATTTAAAAGTTGCTAACCCTCTCCACTTCTGATCCCTCAATGAGTACTGGCGCATGGACCTCTGGTTTCCCCACTCCTTAAGTCTGCAACCCGTTCCTTGGTCTTATTGACCCTGAATGAGAGGTTGTTGTTATGACACCACTCAGCCAGATTTTCCAATCTCATCATCATTTTTAATTCCACCCACACCAGTAGTGTCACCAAATTTGAATGTGGCATTGGAGCTGTACTTAGCCTCGCAATTTTAAACATGCATATGAAGTGAGTAGAGCAGGGGGCGAAGGACACAGCCCTGTGGCGACCCTGTGCTGATGGAGCTGGAACAGAGGAGCTGAATCCTGTCAATTCTCATGCACTTCATGTTTTCAGACAACACAGATAAAGAAGAACAAAAAGCATAAAAAAGATGGTAACAGAAACATTAACTATCAGTCCTTGAGAAGGCTTTTCATCAATAAAAATATTAAAATATTTTAAGAATTAACTGGAAATCGCAAGCAGAATAGATTGAAGTCAAATTCAGTCTTTGGTGTTACACCCTCCTGTGGGTAAACAACCTGTTTGTGTTCAGCACAGTTTTTTCTTCAGTCTCCTCCCTACAACATACAGGTGTGAGGAACAAGTTCCTACACTATGGCACAACAAGCAAGCCGCAGACACAGAAACTGACAGAGAGATTTATATGACACCTTCCACATGCTCTGAACCTCACTAAGCACATTACAGCCAATAACGAATTCCAGGATATCTTACCACATCGGAGTGAGAAACTGTGGCTCAGTTCAGCCTTATCTGTTGGAAGCAGCATCTCCAACAGTGTCCCAACATTTCTCTGAAGTGTCAGATTCAATTATCATGTTCACATTGAGACTGGAGCTGGAACCTGCTGATAGAGAGTGAGACGATCGCATAGCGGTTAGCACAATTCCTGCCGTCGTCTGTAAGGAGTTTGTACAATCTCCCCGTGACCACGTGGGCTTACTCCAGGTGCTCTGCTTTCGTCCCACGTGAAGGAGGAAGTTGTGGGCACGCCACGTCGGCACATGAAGCATTAGGCAAGACAGAAGGAAATGGACATGGTAGGCTGAAGCACTTTCTTCAGTGTTGTAAGATCAATGACTCTACAGCTCCAAGTCAGTTTTGGCGTGAGATTTTTGAAAAAAACAAACTGCTGTAGTGTCCTGCTGAAGGGTCTCGGCCGAAAACGTCAACTGTACTCGTTTCCATAGATGCTGCCTGGCCTGCCGAGTTCCTCCAGCATTTTGTGTGTGAACTGTAGGAACTCGGTGGGTCGAACAGCATCCATGGGGACGAGGAACTGTTGACATTTTCAGCCAAGACCCTGCATCAGGGCTGAGAGAAAAAAAAGGGAAGTATGAAGTGCTGGGGGGCGGGAGGGAGAGGAGCAAGCCAGTAGGTGATGGGTGAACAGAAGGACAGATGAGGGATGATGGATAAATGGAGTGAGGCATGGGAGGGGGAAAAGGAGTGGTGGAGACAGAGGCAGATAGATGACAGGTAGAAGGTTACAAAAGGTTGAAATCGTTGGACTACTTCCAGTACTTCATGCTAACGCACTTTGGAACAGGAGCGTGGGTCAGAGGAAGCTAAGGCTAAAGAGATACTGTACAATGAGGACCTTTAAATTTATGGATCACTGGGACTGTTTCTGGGGAAGGCAAGAACTACACAAGCCAATCAGGTGGCCAATTACTTTTGCCCAAACGTGGGAGGTTTGATCAAGCCTGTTGAGGAAGGTGTACATTCAGGTGAAAGAGGAACTGGACATTGAACCAACAGATATTCAAGAAAAACAAATCTCCAGGCACAAACACGAGAAAACCTGCAGATGCTGGAAATCCAAGCAACTCTCACAAAATGCTGGAGGAACTCAGCAGGTCAGGCCGCATCTACAGAAAAGAGTAAATAGCCAGCGTTTTGGGCCAAGACCTTTCAGCAGGACTTGAAAGAAAAAGAAGGTTAGCGTAAGTAGGTGGGGAGAGGAGAGGAAGAATTATAAGATGGTAGGTCACAGGTAAAACCAGAAGGCAAGGGAGTGAAGTAAAGAGCTGGGAAGTTGATTGGTGAAAGAGATAAAGGGCTGGAGGAGGGGGAATCTGATAGGAGACAATAAAAGACCCTGAAGAAAGGGAAGGAGGAGCACCAGAGGGTGGTGATGGGCAGGTAAGGAGATCAGGTGAAAGAAGGAACCACGAATGGGAAATGGAGGGGAGAAGCAATTACCAGAAGTTAGAGAAATTGATGTTCATGCCTTCAGATTAGAGACTACCCAAACGGAATACAAGGTGTTGCTCCTCCAACCTGCGTGTGGCCTCATCACTGCAGTAGAGGAGGCCATGGACTGACATGTTGTAATGGGAATGGGAAGTAGAATTGAAATGGGCGGCTACTGGGAGATCCCACTTTTTCTGGCAGATGGACTGTAGGTGCCTGGCAAAGTGGTCTCCCAATCTACATTAGGTCTCACTGATAAACGCGAGGCCACACTGGATGTCCCTAACAGACTCACAGGTGAAGTGTCGCCTCACCTGGAAAGACTGTTTAGGGCCCTGAATGGTAGTGAGGGAGGAGGTGTAGGGACAGGTGTTGTACTTGATCTGCAAGGATAAGCACCAGGAGGGAGATCAGTGGGGAGGGATGGAGGGATGAATGGACAAGGGAGTCACGGAGGGAGCAATCTCTGTGGAAAGCGGAACTGGGGGGGGGAGAAGGAAAAGATGAGCGGAAAGAGACAAAAATCTTTTGCAACTCCTTTGTCCACTCATCCCTCCCCACTGATCTCCCTCCAGGTACTTAACCCTGCAAGTGGAACAAGTGCGCTGACCAGAAAAAGTGGGACCTCTTGTAGCCACCCATTTCAATTCTACTTCACATTCCCATATGTCAGTCCACGGCCTCCTCAACTGTCGCGATGAGGCCACACTCAGGTTGGAGGAGCAACATCTTATATTCCGTCTGGATAGCCTTCAACCTGATGGCATGAACATCAATTTCTCAAACTACTAGTAACGCCTCACCCCTCCACCATTGCCCATTCCTGTTTTCCTCTCTCACTTCATCTCCTTACCTGCTCATCATCTCCCTCTGGTCCTCCTCCTCCTTCCCTTCCTTCCATGATCTTCTATCTTCTATCAGACTCCCCCTTCCCCAGCCATTTATTTCTTTCACCAACTTCCCAGCTCTCTACTTCACCCCCTCCCTCTCTCCTGGTTTCACCTGTCACCTACTACCTTATACGCCTTCGTCTCCTCCCCCCACCTTCTTCATCTGACATCTCCCCTTTCTTTCCAGCCCCGATGAAGGGTCTCGGCCCGAAACGTCGACTATTTACTCTTTTCCATAGCTGCTGTGTGGCCTGCTGAGTTCTTCCAGCATGTTGTGTGTGTTGTTTTAAACCTCCAGGCACATGGGAGGAACATGAGGCTTGACGGCATCCACTTTAACGCAGAGCTTATTCTCACTGATGAGATAAATAGTTAATCCAACTCTCTGCTTTCTGCTAGCCAATCAACTTTCCATCCATGCCAATAAATTATCACCCACATCACGTTTTCATTTTCCACAAAACCAAATACTTTATGAAAAATTTCACAGTGAAGAGAAGACGCAGATTATAAATGGCACCCCTGATGGTGAAAAACTGCTTGCTTTGTGGGAAAAAGAGAGTCAATGGCAAATTCAAACTGGGTGGTGAAATGGTACACTCAATGTGCCACTTACGCAAGGTGCCTGTGGCAACATTACTCTGGTCATGGCCTGTTAATCGGACAGGCCATAGGTAAGGGAGCACAGGACTGATCAATAGTGAGCAACTGACTATTTGTCAGCCTTCAGCGATGCCACATTATATGGAGTGGCCCAAATACAATCAACTCACAGTCTCATGTTTTCCAAAACTAGCTTTATAAAGAAATTCAAAAGCCAAGATGCTACATACTCCATGCTGAATTTAAAAAAATAGGTGAAGTAATTTCTCCCCGAGTAGAGTCCCTGGGATGATCTTTTTGACCTAGCAGCGAGCAACATCGTCCAGACAAGATGGCAGCAAGCTGTAGTCTCTGTCGAGGTCGTTTCTAAGACTTAGTTGTGTTTTTTAATTTGTAGGGATGCTTTTGGGGACAAGGAAGGGACTTAGGGGCAGGTTATAGTTGGGGACAGAGATGTGGGGGAGTTAGAGGTGATCTGAGGGCTTAGGGACAGGGATGTGGACAAGTTAGAGGGCAGGCCAGAGTCTAGGCTTCCTCTCCACACTCAATGGCCAGCGACGTGGATGGGTGATGAGGGCATCCATGGATGCTGGGCTGTTCCAGGTTAGTTGGTTCCAGTATTGGCTTTTCTACCCTAGAAGAAAGATTCTTTCTACCCTATCTATGCTTCTCTTAATTTTATAAACATCTGTTGGTCACCACCCCCCAGCTTGCAGTGCTCCAGAAAGCAACCCATGTTAGTCCAACCTCTCCTCATAATACAAGACCACTAATTGGTAAATCTTACAGTACCGTGTAAAAGTCTTAAGCACATATATATATATATACAGACAGGGTGCCTGAGACATTTGCTCACCACTGTATTTGTCAACGTGGAGCAGAGATCGAATTTCTAAATCTGGCAGGAACGAAGGATGTTGGGAATGGGGAAGGTGGAATGACAGGGGTGGGGTGTGAGACAGGTGGTAGAGGAGTGCCAGGGGCAGGGGTACAGACACACCCAGCCCTGAGACAACTGGTACATTCATTTGATTCCAAACCATTTATTGATCATTACAGAATTTGTCTCTGGAGCTTCCTGCTCCCTCCCCTTCCCCCCCCCAACCATGACTTTCCTCTCCCTGCCCCCTTCCCACTCTCCGTCCACTATAGAGACCCATATCAGAATCAGATTTTTCATCACTCACACATGTCATGAATTTTGTTTCTTCTGCAGCATTAGTACAGTGCAATACATAAAATTACCAGAGTCCTGTGCAAAAGTCTTTGGCTGTCTAGCTGTATATACTCCGTACTGAAAGTAATGAGTCAATAGGCAGAGGGCGACTTGCAAAGAGTCACCATGCTCCTATTCCATCTAGTCACCAGGACCAGAGGGCACAGCCTCCGAAAACAAGGGCAGCCCTTGAGCTGGAGGGTGCTGAGTCTGTGGAATTCATTGCCACAGACGGCTGTGGAGGCCAAGTCATCATGTACATTTAAAACAAAGATTGATAGGTTCTTGACTAGTAAGGGTGTCAAAGGTTATGGGGAGAAGGGAGGAGAATGGGTTGCGAGGGACACAAAAAAAACAGCCATGCTGGAAAGGTGGAGCTGACTCGATGAGCCAATGGCTTAATTCTGCTCCAATGTCTTATGGTCTCCATCTAATCCAGGCGGCGTTGTGGGAAACCTCTTCCACACTCATTCCAAAGAACCATTGGGCAAGAAGTTATACAAAGTGATGGTAGGTCAATGAAGGGATCTGGGGGTGTGCACCACACAAACAAAAGGAAATTTCCCATTACCCTTCCACCTCAGAAACTTGAGGCACATTCAGAAAACTGAATAAAATGCTCCTCACTGAAGTGACATCAGCAGCAAATTCTGCAACAATTATTACTGATGAAAGTGACAATTATGTCTCTACAGTAACTAAACTGCCTCCATTATGTTCCATGTAAGTGATCAGTAAACTTTTACCCACTTCACCTGAGGTCATCCATCAGAGAAGCAGCTCGCCACTTTGGGGTTGCCTTAGCTTACTTTCCTCAGCACTAAAAATGTAATCATCTTCAAAGATAATGACAGCCAGGTCTACACATTCCAATTACCTGTAGGCATCAGCCCTCAATGCAGTTCCTGTATTGCAACAATTCAGAATAAATATCATTCAACAGCAGTAAAGTGCTTTGGAAAAACCTAAAAGACGCCAAATAAATCCAAGTCAGTATTATCTTTCACATCAAAAACAACTTTCAGGAATAAACGATTTCAAGCAAAGCTATTCACCTGAATGGCACAGGAATGTAAGAAAGTCCTCTAATTTCCCGCTATTGGAAACATCCTCTTCATGCCCACTCTGTCTCAGCCAATGCCTATTCCACTATTGTATCTGCTTCTACCACTACTCCTGCAGCCTATTATAGGTACCTATCACTCTCAGTGTAAAATAAACCTGCTCTTTAATAAACCATCTCCTTTAAACTTGCCCCGTCTCACCTTAAATTCCTGTTCTCTCATAATCCCTTTCAAAGACATTTTGAAAATTTCCTTCAACTGCTTCCTCAGTGTACCTGGTATTTTCTTGCTTGGACAGACAGTAGACCACTTGGTTTGAGATCTGGTGTTGGGCATAGAGCAAAGGGACCTGCCCCTCAGACTCTATTGTGTGTAAATAGAGTCTGAGGTGTGTAAACGGCGGGAGGAGAGAGAGCAGCGCGCCTGCGCAGCCCTCCGGTGAAAAATGATATTGTATCCGTTAAATAGGGGTCATGGACAATTCTGATTTGATGGAGAATGGACGTGAAAGCACAGAGGAACATCTGGAGAAATTTCTGAAACGCTCGTTTGCTGCTGTCGTTACTGCGTGGTCGGGAATCTTTTGGAGGGTAGGCCTCAAAATCCCCGGCTTTGCCTGCTGTTGGCGACCGAGGTTGAGGTCGAATCGTTCGGACAGAGATGGCGCTCAGTACTCGGTGTCGGACAGCAGATCAGAACTCAAAGTTTTCGAATGACTCAGAGTCGGACTGTGGTCGGCATGGCAGGGAGAGTTTTTCTTCCTTCTCCCATCTGCATGAGATGTGGGACATTTGAGAGACTTTGAACTTTTACTGTGCTCATGGACTTCTTCATCAAGTTATGGTATTGTTGCACTATTATAACTATATGTTATAATTATGTGGTTTTGTTAGTTTTTCAGTCTTGGTCTGTTCTGTGTTTTGTGATATCACACCGGAGGAAATATTGTATCATTTCTTAATGCATGCATTACTAAATGATAATAAAAGAGGACTACATGTCTTCATAATCTAAAAAAAAATTGGTACTTCAGTGCTGGGTACATGGATCTGAACAACTACACCAATGGTACTTATCCTGTTTATGCATTTTGAGTAACTTGCAGAGGACATCAGTGGTAGCTTTGAGGTGCCTGCAGTCTGCATCTCAGTATTGTATGGAACAATGGGATCACTGTGGCTTAGAAGACAATTAGATTCTCGCCAAGTTTGAGAAGCTGGTCTTCGAACACTCTGTTGTTCACATGGCCAAAGACTGTGCTGGAACATTGAATGGTAAACCGCATCCTCAGTTGAGAGCTGGTCCACATGATATAAGGGAAATGGTCCTTTGTTTCTAGGGTAACAGCATAGATTTTCATTACCAGGATGGCAGTATACAAGAGCAAGAGCTTAGTTAAGCAGGACACATTTTAAAATAAAAGTCAGGTATAAATACTCACAACCTTCTACAGATCACAGAGGGAGCATCCTAACATGCTGCATCACTGTGTGGTATGAAACTTGCACTACAGTGGACAGGAGTGCTCTATAAATACCCAACAGATTACCATAACTAGCCTATCTGCCATCAAGGACATCTATAGAAAAAGATGCTGGAGAAAAGGCCAGCAATTTCATTAAAGGTCCTAACCCTCGGAGGGGCCTCTGG
Source organism: Mobula hypostoma (assembly GCF_963921235.1). NCBI lineage: Eukaryota > Metazoa > Chordata > Chondrichthyes > Myliobatiformes > Myliobatidae > Mobula > Mobula hypostoma. The sequence continues at coordinate 14,482,703 of NC_086104.1, forward strand.
ATCACATCGCTGCTCTTGGAGATGTTATCGAAATTCAGAGATTTATGGTTTGGACTGTAATTCATAGTGGCCTCTCTCAGTTCTATGCTTTTATTTGTGTTCTCGCCTATTCTTTCTTGTTGCCAATTGGCAGCCTGGGGATCTGAGTGATCTGTTAGTTCTTGTGCAAGAGAAGAGTTGGGGGAGAGAGGGTTGTGAGTTTTAGTTTCTTTTTCTTTTCATGCAGGGGGGTTGATGTCTTTCTTTCAACTACTATGGTTTTCTGTGGTTTGTGGCTATCTGGAGAAGACAAATCTCAGAGTCATATTCTGCACACGTACTTTGATAATAAAATGAAGCTTTGAACCTGTGAAACATCCTGCTCTTGGACTGTTTGTCCCACTCCCATCAGGGAAGAGGCTATACAACATCCATGCCAGGATCACCAGACCCACCAGAAGGGGAGGAGGGGAGGAGCTTAGGAGGATCAATGGTGCCTAACGGCGACTCCTTTGCTGGCATCTTCGGAAACAGCTCTATTTCCATTTTTAATATCTCTATTTTTCCCCTTTCAGGGTTCTTTTGAAGACCCTGACCTGGAGTTACACGCTGACTACGGTTCTTTGAGGGAATGGGACCCGCTCTCGAGGTTTCACAAATCGCCGTTGTTCAGCACGCCAAGGGGTCAGCCTAAGAGCTTTGCTCGCCTTCGGAGGACTGAGATTTCATGGCTCTGGAGACGGGGGGCGGGGGGGTGGAATTGGAGGTCAGTGCCTCTGCAGGTGTGTCATTGGAGACAGAAAATCTCTGGCTATGTGCCCAAAGACCTCAGATCTTTGGGCATAGAGCTCGGGAAAAAGCGACGCAAAGGACTTTTAACATCGTAAACCAGAGAGTTGTTTGTTATGTCTCCCATCTCGCTATGAAATGGGGACACTTCTTTCTCCATTTTTAGGGGGGGAGGGGGGAGAGGGGGAGGGGGGAGAGAGGGAGGGGGGAGAGGGAGAGAGCCTGTGGTATGTCGAATACCGGGTGAACTAGTAGTCTTTGGGGTAACTGCAAGTCAGTGTCTTTGCTGCTGTTTTGCTCACACTTGAGTGCTCGGTGGTGGGTGCCAATGCTTTTTTTTTGCCAGTGGGGAGAGGAGGGTTTGTTGCTTGCTGCTGCTTATGCGTGGCATTGGAGTTCTAACATCTAACTGTCATTCGTTCTTTGGGGGCACTTCTCTGTTTTCGTGGATGGTTGCGAAGAAAAAGCGTTTCACAATGTATATTGTATACATTTCTCTGACATTAAATGTACCTTTGAAACCTTTGAAATAATTCCCCAAGCTGAGAGGGCTGATCAACACCCCCACTCATTAACGCACACCGTCATCGGCCTCCACCACTACATACACATCACCAATTGTCACTTCATGTACATACAAAATAACATACACGGCGCAGCACATCACACAAACCAATCTTCCGTCCTTGGACTCACTTTACACCGAACGCTGTCGGAGCAGTGCTGCCAGAATAATCAAGGACACGACCCACCCAACCAACACACTTTTCGTCCCTCTTCCCTCCGGGAGAAGGCTCAGGAGCTTGAAGACTCGTACGGCCAGATTTGGGAACAGCTTCTTTCCAACTGTGATGAGACTGCTGAATGGATCCTGACCCGGATCTGGGCCGTACCCTCCAAATATCCGGACCTGCCTCTCGGTTTTTTGCACTACCTTACTTTCCATTTTTCTATTTTCTATTTATGATTATAATTTAATTTTTTAATATTTACTCATCTTTACTATTTTTAATATTTTAATATGTAATATTTGTAATCCAGGGAGCGGGAATCACAGAATCAAATATCGCTGTGATGATTGTACGTTCTAGTATCAATTGTTTGGCGACAATAAAGTATAAAGTATAAAGTAAAAGTACAATCAATGTCGATTCAGTGGTCACTTTATGAGACATATCTGCTCACAAGACTATAGAATACATGAGCAGAATAAGGCCATTTGACCCAACAAGTCTGTTCTGCCATTTCATCATAGCGGATCCATTTTCCCTCTCAGCCCCAATCTCCTGCTCCTCCCCATATTTCTTCATGCCCTGACCAATCAAGAATTTATCAACTTCAACAAGAATTTATTAACTATACAGTGCTTATAGAAAGTATTCACCTTCTTTGAAGTTTACATGCTTTACAACATTGAATCACAGTGTATTTAATTTGGCTTTTTTGACACCAATCAACAGAAAAGACTCTTTTGTGTTAAAGTGAAAACAAATGTCCACAAATTGTTCTAGATCTATTACAAATATTTAACACAAAATAACTGATTGCATAATTACTCACCCCCTTCAAGTCAGTATTTAGTAGATGCACCTTTGGCACCAATTACAGCCTCGAGTCTGTGTGGATAGATCTCTATCAGCTTTGCATATCTTGACACTACTATTTTTCCCCATTCTACATTACAAAACTGCTCAATCTCTGTCAGATTGCATCGGGATCATGAGAAACAGCCCTTTTGAAGTCCAGCCACAAATTCTCAATTGGATTGAGGTCTGGACTCTCACTTGGCTACTCCAGGACATTAACTTTGTTGTTTTTAAGCCATTCCTGTGTAGCTTTGGTTTTATGCTTGGGGTCATTGTCTTGCTGGAGAACAAATCTTCTCCTAAGTTGCAGTTCTCTGGCAGATTGTATCAGGCTTTCCTCCAGGATTTCCCTGTATTTTGCTACATTCATTTTAACCTTCACCTTCACAAGCTTTCCAGGGCCTGCTGCAGTGAAGCATCTGCACAGCTTGATGCAGACACCACCATGCTCCACGGCAGGGATGGTATGTTCTTGATGATGTGCGGTGTTCGACTTACGCCAAACATAGCTTTTAGTCTGATGGTAAGAGAGCTCAATTTTGGTTTCATTAGACCATAGAACCTTCTTTCAGCTGACTTCAGACTCTCTCACGTCTTCTGACAAACAGAGGGGGTGGGGGGAGATTGATGCTTTTGCTGCTGCTTGTGCGTGGGGGAGGGGGCAGTCTTTGGGGTTCTAACGTTTATCTGTCATTCATTCTTTGGGGTTTCTCTTCTGTTTCGTGAATGTTTGCAGAGAGTAAGAATTTCAGGTTGTATATTGTGTACATTCTCTGATATTAAATGGAACAATTGAATCTCTTTCCACATGCTACTCCCTACTTCTAAACATTTATCTAAACAGTCTTTTGAAAAATATAATGTGTGTGTCTTAATTAATGTGGGTACGTGGCCAAGTGGTTAAGGCATTGGACTAGCGACCTGAAGGTCGTGAGTTCGAGCCCCAGCCAAGGGAACGTGTTGCGTCCTTGAGCAAGGCACTTAATCACACATTGCTCTGTGACGACACTGGTGCCAAGCTGTATGGGTCCTAATGCCCTTCCCTTGGGCAACATCGGTGTCGTGGCGAGGGGAGACTTGCAGCATGGGCAACTGCCGGTCTTCCATACAACTTTACCTAGGCCTGCGCCCTGGAGAGTGAAGAGTTTCCAGGCACAGATCCATGGTCTTGCAAGACTAACGGATGCCTTAGATAATGTTTTCTTTAAAACTGAAGAGCCACTTGGCCATTCAAAACATTTTGAAAACACCGTGGTCTACTCCTGCTTCTCTCTCTTGAACCTCTTCAAGTCTATTCTGTCATTAATATGTCATTAGTGATCTTTTCACTGCACTAACCTGCTTTTTCCTTAACTCACTTAATATCAAAAATTTAACAGTCTCTGCCTGGTCCTTCTTGGGGAAAGAAAAATCCAAAACTTCAGGTCCTCCAGGTGAAGGCATTTTTCTCTCTCAGTTCTGAACAACCTACCCCTCATTTTGATGGAATAAATGCTAGTTCTAACCACTCAAGTAAGGGAAAACAACAATTTTATACCTACCTTATCAAGCTCAGTAAGAGTTTCTGTACTTTTCAACAAAATCATTCTTTCATTCTTCTAACCTCAAAGTCTGATCAAACTTTCTTCAGGAGAAGCAACTGTGAATCAGAGTTCAGTCTTGTGAATCTTTGTTGAACTCCCTCTATGCATGTATATCCTTGGGTAGGAAGATCCAGCCTGTGCACGTTTCAGGCATGGTCTCCCTTACGGTCCTATACAGTTACAATAACACATTATTTCAAGATGAATTGAGTACTAGAATAGGTTACTACTGATGTCAAGGTAACCATCTGAAATTCCTAGTTTTTTTCTTTCTCCTGCTTTTGAGAATGAATTGGATTTCCTCTTAACTCTATTTCTTCTGGAAGGAGGAAGGCAGAGAGGAGATCTTTCTTCACAACTACAGTGTACCTTTGCATTATGGCAGTTTGAATAACAGAAATTTTCCCCTTGCGCAAAACCACAAATTACAACCAAAATGCTTTAAAGTATAGCGATCGGGTTCAATTCCCACTGCTGTCTGTAAAGATTTGTACATTCTCCTTGTGACCACATGGGTTTCCTCCAGTTGCTCTGGTTTCCTCCCATGGTCCAAAGACATACTGGTTGGTAGGTTAATTGGTCATTGTAAATTGTCCTGTGACTAGGCTAGGGTTAAATCAGGGAATGAAGGGCGGCATGGCTCGAAGGGCCTATTCCCTGCTGTATGTCAATAAATAAGTAAAATAGCCAAGATTTCATTTGAGTTTTTTGCCACTCTCCCATAAAGCTGCGACTGGTGAAGCACCCAAGCAACAGTTGTCGTATGCACGGTCTCTCACATCTCAGCCATTGAAGCTTGTAACTCCTCCAGAGTTGTCATAGGTCTCTTATTGGCTTCCCTCACTAGTCCCCTTCTTGCACAGACACTCTGTTTTTAAAGACAGCCTGCTTTACAGCTGTTCCATATTCTTTCCATTTCTTGATGATTGACTTAACTGTACTCAAAGGGATATTCGATGACTTGGAAATTTTCTTGTATCATCTCCTGATTTGTGCTTTTCAATAACCTTTTCACGGAGTTATTTGGATCGTTTGTTTGTCTTCTTGGTGTAGTCTTTACCAGGATACTGACTCATCAGCAGTTGGACCTTCCAGATACAGGTGTATTTTTAGTACAATTAATTGAAACACCTTGACTGCACACAGGTGATCTCCATTTAACTAATTATGTGATTTCTAAAAACAATTGGCTCCACCTGTGTGACATATTCAAGGGGGTGAATACTTATGCAATCATTTATTTTGTGTTTTATATTTATAATTAATTTAGATCACTTTGTACAGATCTATTTTCACTTTCACGTGAAAGGGTCTTTTTCTGATTATCAGTGTCAAAAAAGCCAAATTTAATCGACTGTAATTCAACGTTCTAAAACAATAAAATCTGAAAACTTCTGGGGGGGGGGGTTGTCAGAACTCTACATAAATACTTGACCTCCACAGCTCTGTGTGTGCAACAAATTCCAGCGATTCACTACCCGCTGGCTAAATACATCCCTCCTCATCTCCATTTTAAAAGGATGCCCCTCTATTCTGAGGCTCTGTCCTCTGGTCTTGGATTCTCCCACCACAGGAAACATCCTCTCCACATCCACTCCATTAAGGCCTTTCACCATTCGATAGGATTCAATGAGGTCACCCCTCATTCTTCTGAATTCCAGTCAATACAAGCCCAAAGCCATCAAATGCTCTTCATATGACAAGCCTGGAATCATTTTCGTGAACATACTTTGAACCTTCTCCAGTTTCAGCTCATCCTTTCTCTGATAAGGGGCCCAAACCTGCTCACAATACTCCAAGTGAGGCCTCACCAGTGCCTTATAAAGTCTCAGCTTTGCTTTTATATTTTAGTCTTCATGAAATGAATGCTAACATCACATTTGCCTTCCTCACCAGAGTCAACCTACAGGTTAACCTTCAGGGAAAACTGCACAAGGACTCCCAAGTCCCTTTGTGCCTCAGATTTTTGTATTTTCTCTCCATTTAGAAAATTGCCAACCATTTCATTTCTTCTACCAAAGTGCATAACCATACACCTCCCGACACTGTATTCCAAATGCCACTTCTTTTACCATTCACCGAATCTAAGTTCTTCTGTAGCTTCTCCATTTCCTCAAAACTATCTGCCCCTCCACTTACCTCCATATCATCTGCAAACTTTGCAATAAAGGCATCAATTCCATCATCCATAGCGTTGACATATAATGTAAAATGAATCTGTCCCAACACAGACCTCTGTGGAATACCAATGGTCACCAGCAGCCAATCAGAAAAGGCTCTATTTATTCCCACTTTTTGCCTCCTGCCAATCAGAATCAGAATCAGGTTTATTATCATCGGCATGTGACGTGAAATTTGTAAACTTCGCAGCAGCAGTTCAATGCAATACGTAATACAGCAGACAGAGAAAAAAATACAGCAATAATAAATAAGCAAGTAAATCAATTACGTATATTGAATAGATTTTTTTAAATGTGCAAAAACAAAAATACTGTATATTAAAAAAGTGAGGTAGTGTCCAAAGCTTCAATGTCCATTTAGGAATCGGATGGCAGAGGGGAAGAAGCTGTTCCTGAATCGCTGAGTATGTGCCTTCAGGCTTCAGTATCTGTATCTTGAGCTGGGAGTAGAAGATTTGTTTCGGCAGACGTACGTCTTTCATCCAAACAACATGACCGCTCCATCCTAGTTGGTTCTTGATGACATAGGCTTCAATGTTTGTTGTTTTTGCTTCATTTAGCACGCTGGCATTGGTTCTTCTATCTTCCCAGCTGATATTTAAGATGCTTCGAAGACAGCGTTGATGGAACTTTTCAAGTGCCTTCAGATGTCCTCGGTATGTTGTCCAGGTTTCTGATGCAGACAGGAGCGTTGGGATTACCACTGCTTTGTACACTAACATTTTGGTGTCTGTTCGGATGTCACGATCATGAAAGACTCTTGTTCGGAGACGTCCAAAAGCTGTTCCAGCGCATTTAAGATGATGTTGGATCTTGTCATGAAGGTCAACATTGGAGGAGAGGTGACTTCCAAGATACAGAAAGTGGACCAGCTTAAAGAAGGCAAACGTAAAAGAGGCAGACAATAGAAGAGATTCAAAGACATCTTAAAAGCTAACATGAAGAAATGTAACATCGACATCAACAATTGGGAAAGTAATGCCAAGGACAGGAAACTCTGGCAAGCCATCATCCGAGAAGGAACAGCAACTTTCGAAGCCAACAGATATGCAGAATTAGAAGAAAAGAGAGGAAAATGGAAAGAGAGGCAGCAATAACCAAAGCCCAATCTGCCATCTGGAACTACCTGTCCTGAATGCAGAAGAGGTTTAGGAAGCAAGGATCAGATGGGTCTATTGAGGAATATAGGGAAGCAAGAAAGGAGCTTAAGAAGGGGCTGAGGAGAGCAAGAAGGGGGCATGAGAAGGCCTTGGCGAGTAGGGTAAAGGAAAACCCCAAGGCATTCTTCAATTATGTGAAGAAAAAAATGACAGGAGTGAAGGTAGGACCGATTAGAGATAAAGGTGGGAAGATGTGCCTGGAGGCTGTGGAAGTGAGCGAGGTCCTCAATCAATACTTCTCTTCGGTATTCACCAATGAGAGGGAACTTGATGATGATGAGGACAATATGAGTGAGGTTGATGTTCTGGAGCATGCTGATATTAAGGGAAAGGAGGTGTTGGAGTTGTTAAAATACATGAGGACAGATAAGTCCCCGGGGCCTGACGGAATATTCCCCAGGCTGCTCCACGAGGCAAGAGAAGAGATTGCTGAGCCTCTGGCTAGGATCTTTATGTCCTCGTTGTCCACGGGAATGGTACCGGAGGATTGGAGGGAGGCGAATGTTGTTCCCTTGTTCAAAAAAGGTAGTAGGGATAGTTTGGGTAATTATAGACCAGTGAGCCTTACATCTGTGGTGGGAAAGCTGTTGGAAAAGATTCTTAGAGATAGGATATATAGGCATTTAGAGAATCATGGTCTGATCAGGGACAGTCAGCATGGCTTTGTGAAGGGCAGATCGTGTCTAACAAGTCTGATGGAGTTCTTTGAGGAGGTGACCAGGCATATAGATGAGGGTAGTGCAGTGGATGTGATCTATATGGAGTTTAGTAAAGCATTTAACAAGGTTCCACACATTAGGCTTATTCAGAAAGTTAGAAGGCATGGGATCCAGGGAAGTTTGGCCAGGTGGATTCAGAATTGGCTTGCCTGCAGAAGGCAGAGGGTGGTGGTGGAGGGAGTACATTCAGATTGGAGGATTGTGACTAGTGGTGTCCCACAAGGATCTGTTCTGGGACCTCTACTTTTCGTGATTTTTATTAACGACCTGGATGTGGGGGTCGAAGGGTGGGTTGGCAAGTTTGCAGACGACACAAAGGTTGGTGGTGTTGTAGATAATGTAGAGGATTGTCAAAGATTGCAGAGAGACATTGATAGGATGCAGAAGTGGGCTGAGAAGTGGCAGATGGAGTTCAACCCGGAGAAGTGTGAGGTGGTACACTTTGGAAGGACAAATTCCAAGGCAGAGTACAAAGTAAATGGCAGGATACTTGGCAGTGTGGAGGAGCAGAGGGATCTCAGGGTACATGTCCACAGATCCCTGAAAGTTGCTCACAGGTGGATAGGGTAGTTAAGAAAGCTTATGGGGTGTTAGCTTTCATAAGTCGAGGGATAGAGTTTAAGAGTCGCGATGTAATGATGCAGCTCTATAAAACTCTGGTTAGGCCACACTTGGAGTATTGTGTCCAGTTCTGGTCACCTCACTATAGGAAGGATGTGGAAGCATTGGAAAGGGTACAGAGGAGATTTACCAGGATGCTGCCTGGTTTAGAGAGTATGGATTATGATCAGAGATTAAAGGAGCTAGGGCTTTACTCTTTGGAGAGAAGGAGGATGACAGGAGACATGATAGAGGTGTACAAGATAATAAGAGGAATAGATAGAGTGGATAGCCAGCACCTCTTCCCCAGGGCACCACTGCTCAATACAAGAGGACATGGCTTTAAGGTAAGGGGTGGGAAGTTCAAGGGGGATATTAGAGGAAGGTTTTTTACTCAGAGAGTGGTTGGTGCGTGGAATGCACTGCCTGAGTCAGTGGTGGAGGCAGATACACTAGTGAAGTTTAAGAGACTACTAGACAGGTATATGGAGGAATCTAAGGTGAGGGCTTATATGGGAGGCAGGGTTTGAGGGTCGGCACAACATTGTGGGCCAAAGGGCCTGTACTATGCTGTACTATTCTATGTTCTACGAAAATGGAAAGAGAGGCAGCAACAACCAAAGCCCGATCTGCCATCTGGAACTACCTGTCCTGAATGCGGAAGAACTTTCAAAGCCAAGATTGGACTCATAAGCCACTTGAGAGCCCATAAGTAGATCAACAGAACAAAAACCATCATCCTCGACCTCGAGGGATAGCCACGACGATGATGATTAGGTTAATTGTTCATTGTTAATTATCCTGTGATTAGGCGTGGGTTAAGTAGGTGGGTTGTTGGGCGATGGTAGCTTGTTGGGCTGGAAGAGCCTATTCCATGTTGTGTCTCTCCAAATCAGAGGTTCCCAACCTTTTTAATGCCATTGATCCTGACCATTAACCGAGGGGTCCAAGGACCCCAGGTTGTAAACCCCTGCCCTAAATATATACTGCTTTAATGAGAGCTTCATATATACGCGGTAGAACAGCCAGAGACAAGTTTGGATTCAATTCAGAATAATTGGTACCTCTCAATGAGTTCTAATACTCCTTTGTTGAGCACATAATCATAGCACAGACTTACCCAAATAACACTGAAAAGCTAACTTCACTGAAAGAAGAGACAAGGTGGTGGAATCTGCAGCAACAAACATAGTGCTGGAAGAACGGGAGGTTAGGTAGCGTCTATGTAAGGCAGGGGTTCCCAACCTGGTGTCCAAAACCCCTCAGTTAATGGTAGGGGTCCATGGCATAACAAAAACATTGGGAACCCCTGATATAGGGAAATAGCAAATGTTTCAAGGTAGGATCCTTCTTCTGGTCTGGGTTTGCAGTTCAGTTGAAGGGTTTGAACCCTAACCATTGACTGTCCATTTCCCGCTACCTCATAGCTCAAAGAAAATTTACTTTTGTCACCATACACTATGAGATTCATTTGCTTGCAGGCATTTACAGGAAATAAAGAAATACAATAGAATTTATGAAAACCTACACATAAAGACCATCAAACAACCAATGTGCAAAAGAAGAGAAACTATGCAAATAACATTGAGAATGTGAATTGTAGAGTCCTTGAAAGTGAGTCCATAAGTTGTGGAACCAGTTCAGAGTTGAGGTGAGTGAAGTTATCCCCGCTGGTTCAGGAGTCTGATGTGGTAGGGTAATAAGTTCCTGAACCTACAGATGCTGTCTGACCTGCTGAGTTCCTCTAGTGTTGTTTTTTTGGTGCTTCACTGAAAGAATGGCAATTGTAGAAAGAGAAAATTTTCCCGCTTGGTGCTTTGGTGCCGAGATTTAGGAACAGTGTCAATGTGCATAAGGAATAGCTCTTACTCAATGAAGAGAGCACTGTCACCAGTTAACATCTGGAATTTTACTCACAAACATTAAACATGACTAAGCTGCAGGCTGAGTACCTTCCTCCAAGGAATTCTTGCAATATGGTAAGAGACTAAGGACCAAAGAAAAGGAGTTTAAGAAGAGTAAAGAGGATTTTTTAATTTTTTTTAGAAATACAGCACATTAAAAGGCCCTTTTGGTCCAACAAGCCGGTGCCACACAATTACACCCACATGAGCAGTTAACCTACTAACCCATAGATGTGGGAGGAAACCAGGTCACTTGGAGGAAACCCACGTGGTCATGGGGAAAACATACAAACACCTTACCGACGACGACTACTACTACTACTATTACGTCGACTCAGGCCTAGGGGGCCGACGTCAGGCACGATGTCCTTACAGACAGCGATGGGAATTGAATCCAGGTTGCTAGCACTGAAGCTTTGGACACTACCTCACTTTTTTTAATATACAGTATTTCTGTTTTTGCACAGTTTTTTAAATCTATTCAATATACGTAATTAATTTTACTTGTTTATTTATTATTATGTTTTTTTTTCACCCTCTGCTCTATTATGTATTGCATTGAACTGCTGCTGCTAAGTTAACAAGTTTCATGTCAGATGCCGGTAATAATAAACCTGATTCTGATTCTGATTCTAATAGCATTGCACTACCTGCTACACTACCATGCTCCCCTAATCAAATAAAAGTAGATCAAATCAAATAAGGTTAAATAATTTTTTTTAAATTGCAGATGGTGAAAATACGAAATAAAAATACAAAATGCTAGAAACACCTGGGAAGTCAGTCAGCATCTGTGGAGAGCAAAAGACACTTGCAGATACAAGATCCTTCGTGAAATCTGGGAAAGGAAGAAAAAGCAATCCGTGGGGAGAAAGAAATTGTCAACATTTCAGGATGAATCTTTGCATTATGTTTCCAACCGCAGTGACAACACTTCCATTCCTCCCACGGATGCTGCCCGACCGCTGAGATCCCCCATCGGATTGTGTGTTGCTCCAGCTTCCAACATCTGTGATCTCTTGTGTCTAAATCAGTGAAAACAAGACAGCTCCATCTGCAGGGAAGATGTGAAAGAGTTGGCAGAACAAATGGAACATTTCTAAAAAGTGAAACCAACTACATTAATATGGCATGGCATTTACTGTAGTATCAGATCCTACTTCCTCACCTATGTTAATTGTTGCTAATAGCAACCCACCCTGAATGGAGATAAATAACAATACCGAAACTACAAATAGATGACTGGCAGAAATGGTCATTTCTGATACAGGTAGAAAGAAAGAGCAAGTTTCAAAAGTTGAAGAATTCGATACTGAATCTGGAAAGCTGTAACGTGCCCAGTCTGCAGAAAGGGGATTCTTTCCCAAGCTTCTGTTAGCCCTCGTGTAACAAGTTGGAGACCACCAACATATAGGTCAGAATGGGAGCATAATGAAGTGCTAAAATGGCAGGCACTTACAAGCTCAGGGTATAATTAAAGACTTGCACTTATATAGCACCTCCCTGTTCCTTTCACACCTTCTTATATAAAACATATACGTATTTTTTTACAGCCAGTGAAGTAGCCTTTGAAATAAAATCACAGGTGTAATGTGAGAAATACATCAGCTTACTTGCACATGATAATGACCCCACTGGCTATTTTCTTTCCAAACTATAAGGAGAAAGGGATAAGTAATGGCAAAACGCAAGAAAACATTCCCATAATGGTCATGGAATACTTTTCAGTGATCCAAAAGACAGCAGCTACAACAATATAGTATACCCTACCATCGGGGACATTTATCAGGAGCACTGTGTACACAGGGCCCTTGATATTATTAAGGATCCCACCCATCCATCCAGCATCCCGGCAGGAGACTCCAATGCATAAAAACAAGAACGGTCAGCAACAGCTTTTACCTCAGGCCATTAGGCTTCTGAACTCCCAGCTGCATTACAAAGTGTCACCGGTTAATCTGTTCCGTACCTTAAAATATTTTATTTACTTTATTTATGTGTAATCCATCTGTAGATTTCATCCATACTTTCATAAGTTATTCCGTTTATGTGTGTTATGTGTACCACAGTGCTTTACACCCTGGTTCGGAGAAACATCGTCTCATTTGACAGTATACATGTATATAGTTAAATGACAATAAACTTGACTCAAGTGAAAGGCTAAATTTAGGATAGGAACTTACAAAAGATATTTACAAGTTCATAAAGCCTAAACTGGCATCTCAAAGTCTATTAAACACCCCTGTTAAACTTTATTTCACAAAGCATTCAGTGACTGAACAGTTCTTTACATATCTTAACAAGCCCTCTGGAACTGTACTACATTTCATTGTGGAGACCTGACAGGTGGAGGCAGCTGTAGCAGTGGTTCCAGTCAATGGCCTATTTATATTTCCAGTCTGGAAGAACAAGCCTCCCGTCATGGATCAAGTCCTACTTGTGCATACAGTCACTCACTCAAAATTGCCATGGGAGGAGCAATCTTCTGAGTTTCAGGGTGGAATTGTCTGCCCTCAGATATTTAAATGATATGCACTCAAAGTTCAAAGCAAACTTATCAAAGTAGGTATATGTCACAATATACGTCCCTGAGATTCATTTCCTTGCAAGCATTTACAGGAACACAAAGAAATACAATACAAACGATGAAAAAGCTATACATAAATAAAGACTGACAAACAACCAATGTGCAGAAGAAGACAAACCAGTAGACAGACAGATAATACTGAGAACATGAGATCTACACTCCTTGAAAGTGAGTCGAAAGGTCATGGAATCAGATTAGAGTTGAGGTGAGTGAAGCTATTCGTGCTGATTCACCTGATTCTGGCCATATTCCAGGTTCAAGTTTTTAATGGGATCAGCCATGATCATAGTGCTTTGAGAGACTGGTTCTATCACATCTGAAATCCTGTCTGCCCAGTACCCTGGACCCCCATCAATTTGCCTATCGCACCAAAAGGTCAACAGAGGACGCCATCTCCACAGCAGTTAACTCTGCCCTGATCCACCTGGACAGCCCCAACTCTTACGTCAGAATGCTGTTCATTGACTTTAGTTCGGCATTCAATACTGTGATCACCTCCAAGCTGAACGCCAAACTTCGCCAGCTTGGTGTCAGCTCATCCCTCTGCAATTGGACCTTGGACTTTCTGACTAACAGACCCCAATCAGTTAAGTTAGACAACCTCTCCTCCTCCACTCTCACCCTGAACACCAGCGTTCCTCAAGGCTGTGTGCTGAGCCCTCTTCTGTCCTCCCTTTTCACCTATGACTGCATTCCTGTACATGGATCTAACTCCATAATCAAGTTCGCAGGTGACACCACGGTGGTTGGCCTGATCAGAGGGGCTGACGAGACGGCCTACAGGGATGAGGTCCAGCACCTGGCCGCGTGGTGTGCCGACAGAAACCTGGCCCTTAACACCCAGAAGACCAAGGAGATCATTGTGGACCTCAGGCATGCTAGAAGCCACACTCACATCCCCATCTACATAAACTGAGCTGTAGTGGAGCATGTATCAAGCTTCAAATTCCTTGGTGTCCACATTTCCAAGGATCTAATCTGGTCCCTGAACTCCTCCATCCTGATCAAAAAGGCACAACAGCACCTTTATTTCCTGCGGAGCATCAAGAAATTTCACCTCCGTCCCAGGATACTGATGGACTTTTACCACTGTACCATTGAGAGCATACTCACCAACTGCATCTCAGTATGGTATGGTAATTGTCCCGTATCGGACCGCAAAGCACTCCAGCGGATGGTGAAAACTGCCCAGCGGATTATCGGCACCCAATCGCCCACCATTGAGAACATCTACAATAAACGCTGCCTGGGCAGGGCGAAAAGCATTATCAGGAATGCATCTCACCCTAAACATGGACTTTTTACTCTCCTCCCATCTGGTAGGCGCTACAGGAGCCTCCACTCCTGCACCAGCAGGCACAGGAAGAGCTTCTTCCCTGAGGCTGTGACCCTGCTGAACTTCTCATCACGGCGCTAAGCAGTATTGCATCCATATTGTACTGTCTCAGTACTTTTATATTTGTGTGCTGTAACACTTTTTATTCGCAGTTATTTTGTAAATAACACTATTTTTTGCATTTCTGGTCAGATGCTAACTGCATTTCATTGGCTTTGTATCTGTACTCGGCACAATGACAATAAAGTTGAATCTAATCTAGTGAATGTAAAAGCCGACTCAAGAAGCCAGATACCCTCTGGCTTTCTCCTGCTCTAATCGCTTATTGAAGGCAAAACTATCACTGAGCCACCAAGAACTGCAGCATGGAAAGGGGCCCTTCAGCCTATCTAGTTCCTGCCTAGCCCCATGCTCCTCCATATCCCTCTCATCCAAGGCAGAATACACAGACTTTGATTCAGGATAATAAAAAGAGAGATGCTACCTTGGTTAATCCTGAGGGTATCGGAACACAGCAGTTAAGAAACCAGATGCATACATCTACACTAGTACACACTTAGAAAACTATTGAACAGTCCCTTAGTGTGCTAAAATGGACACTTGACCACAAAATCTACCTCATTATGACCTTGCACCTTATTGTTTGTCTCCACTTCCTCTGTAACTGTAACAGTTTATTTTGCATTGGGTTATTGCCTCTCACTTCTACTGTCTCCATGCACTGCTGTAATGAAATTATCTGTACGGTCGGCAAAGTTTTCTCACTATACCTCCGTACATGTGACAATAAAATACCATTTGATCGATCAGTTTACTTGCCATATTAGGACCATATCCTTCTTTGTCATTCTTATTCAAGCACCTGTCTAAAAGACCCTTAAATATAGTAGCCATAGTAATTGGATCTGAGTTACTCAACGTAGGAATTAAAACAATATGGTTAGGGATTATTTCCAGGAGGAGAAAAATGGACGTCCATGAGCCAGCACTCATGGGGGGATCAAAGGTGGAGAGGGTCAACAACTTTAAATTTCTAGGTTTATCATTTCAGAGGACCTCTTCTGCCCCCAGCATGCCAGTGCAATTACAAAGAAAACATGGCAGCATCTCTACTTTCTTAGATGTTTGCAAAGATTTGGCATGCTATCTAATACATTGACAAACTTCTATGGATGTGTGGTGGAGAGGATATTGACCAGTTGCATCACAGCCTGGAAACACCAATACACTTGAGTGGAAAGTCCTACAAAAAGTTGTGCACATGTCCATCATGGTTTAACCCCTCCCCACCATTGAGCACATCTACATGGAGCACTGTTGCAGGAAAGGAGCATCCATCATTAGGGAGCCCCACCACCCAGGCCATGCTCTCTTCTTGATGCTGCCATCAGGAAGGTGGTACGGAAGCCTCAGGACTCACACCACAATTGTTACCCCTCAACCATCAGACTCTTGAACCAAAGGGGATAACTTCACTTGCCCACCACTAAATGTTCCCACAACCTATGGACTCACTTTCAAGGACTCTTCATCTCATGCACTTGACATTTATTGCTTTATTTTCTCTTTTCTATTTGCACGACTTGGTGTCTTTTGCACATTGGTTGTTTGTCCACTCTGCTGGGTGTGGTCTTCCCCTAATTCCATTATGGCCCTTGGATCTCCTAAGTATGCCTGCAAGAAATCAAATCCCAGGATTGTACATGATGACTTATAAAAGATATAAAGAAATCTGGTCTCGGTAAATGTAATGATGAAAATACCAGGTTGCCATAAAATCAATTTGGTTTACTGATGCCTTTTTAGTGATGGAATTCTACTGTCCTTACCTAACTGGGCCACAGCCAGGAACTCATTAATCCCTAACTGTGACCATTTCACTTCAGGACCAGTTAAAAGGTGGACAATAACTACCAGGCTGACAATGACACTAACTCCTCACAAATGAGTAAGAAACAGATAGCTTTAATTTAAAGACCGCTCACCTAATTGTAAACATGTGAATGGCATGCTTGGAAGCTTCACAGAACTGTACAGCATAGTAC
The DNA here is from genome assembly GCF_963921235.1 of Mobula hypostoma. Lineage (NCBI taxonomy): Eukaryota > Metazoa > Chordata > Chondrichthyes > Myliobatiformes > Myliobatidae > Mobula > Mobula hypostoma. The sequence continues at coordinate 14,499,171 of NC_086104.1, forward strand.
AGGCCCTTTGGCCCACAATGTTGTGCCAACCTTTTAACCTACTCCAAGATCAATCTAGAGTAACACAACACAATGCAGGAGGAACTCGGCAGGTCAGGCAGCGTGGATGGAGAGGAATAAAGAGCCAACGCCTTTGACTGAGACACTTCATCAGGACTGGAAGGGAAGTGGGAAGAAGCCAGAACAAGAAGGAGCAGGAGGGGAAGGAGTACAAGTTAGAAAGTGATAGGTAAAACAAGGTGAGGGGGGGAAAGTAGGTGGGAGGAAAAGTAGGTGGGTGGGGGAGAAGGAATGAGAAGGGAAGCTGGGAGGTGATAGGTGGAAAAGTTAAAGGGCTGAAGTAGAAGGAATCTGATAGAAGAGAATGGACTGAGAGAAAGGGAAGGAGGAGGGGACCCAGGGGAAGGTAATAGACAAATGAAGAGAAGAGAAGAGGTGAGAAAGAGCCAGAATGGGGAATTGATAAAGATGGGGGGAGGAAAGAAATTACCAGAGTTAAATATTCAGGCTGGAGGCTACCCAGACAAAATATGAGCTGTTGTTCCTCCAACCTGAGAGTGGTCTCATCATGACAGTCGAGGAGGCCATGGACCAACATGCTGGAATGGGAAAGAGGAGTGGAATTATAATGTTTGGCCACCGGGAAACCCTGCTTGCTGCAGACAGAGTGAAAGTGTTCAACAAGGACTGTTGAGGACCCTGAATGGTGATGAGTGAGGAGGTGAATTTCTCCCACATAACCCTCCATTTTTCTTTTCTCCATGTGCCTATCTAAGAATGTCTTAAATGCCCCACCACCTCTACCAGCACCCCTGGTAGGGTATTCTGTGCACTTACCACTCTCTATATAAACATACTGTACCTTCCTTTAAACACCTTAAAATCAAGCCCTCTCCTATGAGCCATAGCTATTCTGCTGGCTGTCATAGTATCACATGAACCGACGACCCTTTTCTATGTCCTACTCTCCTTGCCTGCCCACCAAATGATTCTGGTGGACAATTTATCAATGAGCCAACATCAGTTCCGATCACCTTACAAGATCACAAGACATAGGAATAGAAATAGGCCATTCAGGCCATCGAGTTCTGGAAGTTGCAGTAAGGCAAGTACAGCCTGGGGCAGTAGTACTCATGCGAGATATTTGAAGTGAGATGGCCTGAGACACCTTGGCTTACTACAGATAAGATGGGTTCGGTTGACTGCGGCAGTGTGTACTCAAGCCCGTGAACCCTCCAGTGAAACTTTTCCCAAAAGATCTCTCAAAAGCATAGCATCCCTTTACACAATCAGGGGTGCCAGAGGCAGATGAGATAAGAATAATGGAAGGATGTGAAATATACCCAATAATCTAGACACAATAATATACACACGAGAAATTCTGCAGCTCCTGGAAATCCAAAGCAACATACACAAATTGCTGTAGGAACTCAGCAGATCCATCAATATGAACAAACAGCCGGCGTTTCTTCAGGACTAAGACACAATTGTCTTTATTAACTTCAAAACATCATCGGCTGTCCACTTGAAGTTTTGATTGACTTTAACATGTCTATTGTGAACGGCAACTGATCTTGCGAGTAAGAAATTCAAAACATATACAATTTACAGTGATCACTATCTGTAACTGATGAGTCAATTCTGTATAAAAATAGTTTTCTGTTCAGACTTGATAACAGTGTGGGGACAGGGGCCCATGCTGTTCTCCTGGTGCATAAGTAAAATTAAAAAGAATGCTTGATGAGTAACAGTGCAAGTGTTCGGGGCCCATTTATTTTAGTTATTTTATCGATGATGACAGAGTCTTCTCTGCCATTTGAGCATGGTTGATTTATTAGCCTTCTCAACCCCATTCTCCTGCCTTATCCCTGTAATCTTTAACATCTTACTAATCAAGAACTTAACAACCTCTGCTTTAAATACTTTCAATGACTTGGCCTCCACAGCTGTCCATGGCAATGAATTCCACAGATTCATCACCCTCTGACTAAAGAAATTCCTCCTCATCTCTTTTTTAAAGGGGCATCTTTCTATTCTGAGGCCGTGCCCTTTGGTGTTAGACTCTCTCACTACATGGAACGTCCTCTCCACATCTACTCTATCTAAGCCTTTCAATATTCAGTAGGTTTCATTGAGATCCCTCCTCATTCTTCTAAACTCCTGCAATTACAGGCCCAAAGCCATCAAACATTCCTCATGCGTTAACCTTTTCATTACTGGAATCATTCTCATGAACCTCCTCTGGACCCTCTCCAATGGCAGCACAGCTCACAATACTCCAAGTGCAGTCTAAGAAATGCCTTATAAAGCCTCAGCATTACATCTTTGCTCTTATATTCTAGCCCCTCAAAATGAATAACATTATATTTGCCTTCCTTATCTCCAACTCATGCTGCAAGTTAACCTTTAAGGCAGAGGTTCCCAACTTGGCAGTCCACAGACCTCTCAGTTAATGGTAAGGCTCCATGGCATAAAAAAGGTTGGGAACCCCTGCATAGGGAATCCTGCACAAGGTCTCCCAAGTCCCTTTGCTCCTCTGCTTTTTGAATTTTCTCCCCATTTAGAAAATAATTTACACCTTTATTCCTTCTACCAAAGTGCATGACCATACACTTCCTTACACTATATTCTAACCACCCATCTTTGCCCATTCTCCCAATTTCCCAAAAGAAGAGATTCTGCAGATGCTGGAAATCCAGGGTAACACCCTGTCCTGATAATAGACCTCAGCCTGAAACGTCAGCTCTTTATTCCTCTCCATAGGTGCTGTCTGACCTGCTGAGTTCCTCCAGCATTTTAGCCACAGAGTCATAGAGAAGTACAGCACAGAAACAGGCCCTTCGGCCCTTCTAGTGCACGTCAAAACCATTTAAACTGTCTACTCCCATCAACCTACCCCGGGACCCTGGGGGGATCTCGTTGAAACCTACCAACTATTGAAAGGCCTAGACAGAGTGGGTGTGGAGAGGATAGTGGTGGGGGGGCGGTCTAAGACCAGAGGCCACAACCTCAGAGTAGAGGGATGTCCATTTAGAACAGAAATGAGGAGGAATTTATTTAGACAGAGGGTAACAAATTTGTGGATTTCAATGCCAGAGACAACTGTGGAGGCCAAGTCATTGGGTATATTCAAAGCAGAAGTTGACAGTTTCTTGATTAGTCAGGGCATCACAGGTTACGGGGAAACGGCAGGAGAATAGGGTTGAGAGGGATAATAAATTAGATATGATCATATAGCTGTGCAGACTCAATGGGCCGAAAAGCCTAATTCTGCTATTATGTATGCCTTATGGTCTTAAATTACTGAAGCCACATAGAGGTATAAGAAGATTAATTAAATAGATAGCTTTCTTAAGATTCTGAGTAGCGACCCAGTTTATTTTTGTGCAACATTGAAATTCTTCATTGGAACCAGCCATCAGATAAAGGGAGTTTTTTCTAGTTGGCTGCCTGTGACTAGCGGTGTTCCATAGGGGTCAGTGTTGGGACCACTTCTTTTTTACGTTATATGTTAATGACTTGGATGATGGAATTGATGGTTTTGTGGACAATACAAAGGTAGGTGGAGAGGCAGGTAATTTTGAAGAAGTAGAGAGGCTACAGAAGGACTTAGATTAGGAGAATGGGCAAAGAAATGACAGATGGAATCCAGTGTAGGGAAGTGCATGGTCATGCACTTTGGTAGAAGAAAGAAAAGTGTAGACTACTTTCAAATGGAGAGAAAATACAAAATAAAACTGAGGTGCAAAGGGACTTGGGAGTCCTTTTGCAGGATGAGTCTGTGGTGAGAAGTGCGATGTTAGCATTCATTTCAAGAGGACTAGAATACAAAAGCAAGGATGTAAAGTTGAGGCTTTATAAAGCACTTGGAGTATTGCGAGCAGGATTAGGCCCCTTATCTTAGAAAAGATGTACTGAAACTGGAGAAGGTTCAAAGGAGGTTCATGAAAATGATTTCAGGATTGAACAGCTTGTCATATGATGACCGTTTGATGGCTCTGGACCTGTATTCACTGGAATTCAGAAAAATGAGGGGTGACCTCATTGAAACCTGCAGAATGTTGAAAGGTCTTGATGGAGTGGATGTGGAGAGGGTGTTTCTTATAGTGTAAGAGTCTCGGACCAGAGGGGACAGTCTCAGAATAGAGAGGCGTCCTTTTAGAACAGAGATGAGGAGGAACCTATTTAGTCAGAGAGTGGGGAATTTGTGGAATTCGTTACCACAAACAGCTGTAGAGGCCAAGACTTTATAAATAGTTAAGGCAGAAGTTGATAGATTCTTGATTAACCGGGGCATGAAGGGATATGGGGAGAAGGCAGGAGATTGGGGCTGAGAGGGGAAATGGATCAGCCATGATGAAATGGTGGAGAAGACTCAATGGGCCAAATGGCTTAATTCTGCTCTTATATCTTATGGTCCTACAGTCTTATAACTGTTTAAATGTCATGCATAACAGGATAACATCCCTACCCCCACCCAGCCATCCTCTTGACTTTCTAACCATTGCTGTAAATTAGAAGATGCAGAGCAGTCAGTATCACTGGGACCACCAGCATACCAATGCACATCCTTTTCCACTGCCCTACATATTTCCTTCACATTGAACCTAATACTGCCTGTAGGCTACATACAGTTCCAGTAGCTTCATAACGGCCATCGTCAGCTTTTAGCATGTTGCTTGAAGGACAGCCCGGTGGCACGGCAGTCAGCATCGCTGCCTCTCAACTTCAGCAACCCAAGTTCTATTCTGACCTTCGGTGCTGTCTGGCTGGAGTTCACATCCGCCCCCTGACATCCTGTGGGCTTTCCCGAGTGCTCCAATTTCCTCACCACATCCTAAAGACATGCTGTTAGGCACAACGTTTGTTGACTGGATATTATCCCTCATGTACAGTAGGTAGATGGTTAGAGAACTGGGGGAGCCAAGGGGCACTTGTGAGGAAATGGGTTAGAGGGGAGTGTGATAGGAATGGGACTGAAGGGATTGGTCTGAGGGGCCAGCACAGACACAGCTGACTGAATGGTCCTGCAAGGTCATAAGGAAATACGAGATAACTACTGGAGACACTAAAGACTGTAAATGCCAGAATATGGAAGAAATAAACAATCTGCTGGTGAAACTCAGTAGGTCAAGCATCACCTGCGGTTAGTGGGTGGGGTTGGGGGGAGAGAGAAGTTGTCCACATGTTGGGTTGAGTAGATAAATATTGCCTCGAATGCCAATCCAGTACATCTATCCAAAAGCACAAGCCATCTAAAGGTTGTCCCCACTGAGCACTCCCTCACGATTCCCATCTCCACTCTGTACCAAGTGGCCCAGTAAACAGTGTCGTAGCTGAAAACCACGTTCCACATTCCCATTTCAGATTAGAAGTTCCTGTATCACCTGCCCAATGGTAGAACCGAGAAGAGAGAATGGCCTGGTTGATGAGGGTCCTCAATGATGGATGTTACTTTCTTGTGGCCGTCTCCGTGTAAATGTGCACAGTTTCGGTGAGGGCTTCGCATGTGATGGACTGGGCTGTATTCAACACTTACTGTAGAATCTACTGTTCCTGGGCATTGGCGTATCCTTCCATACAAGGCTGTGATGCAACCAGTCAGGATACTCTCCACTGTGCACATATAGAAATTTGTCAAAATTTTAGATGACGTGCCAAATCTACGCAAACTTCTAAGAAAGTAGGAGTGCTGTCGTGCCTCCTCTGATATGGTAACACCAAAGAAGTTAAACTTACTGACCCTCTACATCGCTCATCCACTGGCTCATGGATCTCTGGTGGCTTCGTCCTGTGGTTAATAATCAGCTCCTTGGTTTTGCTGACACTGAGTGAGAGGTTGTTATGGCACCATACAACCAGAAAATCTTTTCTGCTCTCCTTGTACTGCTGATAATCATTGAGTCTGTTCATATGTCCACACTTACTTGAGTCTGATTATTGATGTTTGTGCATGTGACTATTCTGCTAGTTGGTAATTCATTGTGGCTGTTGGCACTATTGTCTTGTAAACAGTTGGTTGCTGTTGTGTTTTCTGTTATGGTATTGTTCTGTGTTTTATGCTTGGCACCGAACTGCAATCAGTTCTGGTATATTTCACATACTGGCAATAAAGTGATTCCGATTCTGATAAGTAATATATACTGTTCCCCTGTGCTCCAGTGAATAGAGTCTTAGCCTGCTCAACCTCTCGATATAACTCAGTCCTGCCGTCATCCTCGCAAACCTTCTCTGCATTCCTTCCAACTTAATAGCATCCATCAGTTCTCTGAGAACCATCAAGTGAGCACTTGCAATGCAGACTGAATCCATTCCAAAAAACAGCATGAATTCCACTTCAATATGTTCTGCGACTATATCAAATTTCAAAGGCGGGTACAGGGACCCTAAGCACTTTCAGATTCGGACTGAAACAAATTAAAAAAAAACAAGACAGGGTTTTCATGAAATGTTTATTGAACTGACAAAATCACAAGATTAAGGGATGCAAGCACTTGGGCCCAATTCAACAACTGCTCAGAAGATATAGCCTCACAATGATGTTTCCAATTATTGCTCTTGCTTCAAAGTATTCTTTACTTCGGTTTCCAACACTTGCACATTGGGCCATTAATTACCCACTGTAAATTGCATCTAATATAAGAAAGAATCTGGAGCAGGGGTTCCAAACCCTTTTTACGCCATGGACTGATACTGTTACACAAGGGGTCTGTAGACCCCAGGTTGGGAACCCCTAAATTGGAGGGTGTCGTGCGGGAGATTTGATGGGAAGAAGTGAATGGATTAGTGCAGGATTAATGTAGATGGGTGCTTGATGGCCAGCACAGACTCCATGGGATGAAGAACCCATTTCTATGCTGTAGCTCTTTGTGGCTCCATGACTCTATAATTTCTATTGTCACATACTTCATGAATATATTGTGACAGTCTTATGAGGATGATGTAATGGTCTTGTGGAGGTCACATGATGTAATTTTCCCGCCAGTAAGGTCACATGATGACCTGTTCTCACCAGGTGTATAAGGGTAGACCCCTGATGACACAGTTTTCAGTTAAATCGTCAGTCAGATACTCCGCTATGCTGCATATTCGTCCCATGACGCAGTTTAGTTTTAAAACGGAGTTTTACTTTCTATTGTAAGGTACAGAAGTGTTGGGCCGGCAGTTTCACCAATAGTTGCCAGCTTTGTTGGTGTACCTTTTCAGTAGTATTGGAGAGTGAAGACATTACTAAGGTACGGAACCTGAAGGAGTCGAGTAAAGCTGATATCGTTCGGCAGTATTGAAGAGGATCAACCATTATTGAATCTTCGTTCAAGAAAGAGTGATCTGCATGAGATAACCTCTGCTAAAGCAGAAAAGGTTGTACAGTGTCTATTCTACAGAGGAAAAGGTCAGTTCCTTTAAACCGTTTTACTTCCGTTGTCGTGAATCCTGCAGACAAGGCAGGCTCCGGCTGGGATCAGCAGTAACGACACATCTTCGAGGAATTCTTTACTTCAGGAAAGTCTCTCCTAATTGACTGTATAAATCTCTTGGACTTCCGAATTTACCATTCTAAGAACTGTATTTGAATTTACCACTTTAAGAACTGTTTTCGCATTTACCCTTTTAAGAACTGTTCCAGAGTTGTCGTATAGCAGTTAACTTCCGGTTAAGTTAGTTGTTTAAATATAATTCCACTATTTTTGAGTAAAGTTTAATAAATGTTTGTTTTTATAAAACCTGACTCAATTCTATATTCATTGTTGCTGGTCACATGACACTATATATTAAACAACTATTCCGGAGAGGGACTAAAGGCATAGACTATTTTCTAAATGGGGAGTAAAGTCAGAAATCAGAGGCGCAAAGGGACTTGGGAGTCCCAGTGCAGGATTCCCTAAAGGTCAACTTGCAGGTTGAGTCGGTGATAAGGAAGGCAAATCCAACATTTGCATAAATTTTGATAGGACTTGAATATAAATAAGGATGTAATACTGAGGCTTTATAAAGCATTGATCAGACCACAGTTGGAGTATTGTGAGCAGCTTTGGGCCCCTTATCTAAGAAAGCACGTGCTGGCATTGAAGAGGATCCAGAGGTTTATGAGAATGATTCCGGTAATGAACGTTCTGTCTTATGGTCCTTCTGGGATCCTTGTGGTTCATCCCATCTATATTTCTCTCTCATGACAGACCAAGCCTCAAACTACCGTCTGTGATCCTGCTTGTCCATTGCTTAATGAACAGAAACAGAATCAGATTTAATATCACTGCTTATGTCATTAAATTTGTTGTTTTGAGGCAACAGTGCAGTACAATACATAGCAATAAAAAAACTATAAATTACAATAACTGTTCTCATCAAGGACCTCAGCTAATGCATCTGTGAATTGCTTTGGGATGTTTATCTTCATCAAAGGTACTCACTGATTTGACACACATTAAGTATGTTGTGACTCGTTTTTCCACTCACAACGAACGTTTGGATCACTTCAAAGGCCTCCTAGCATTTTATCTAATTATATATAGTGCTTCCAAATCCAGTTCCAACTGCCCACTTTGAAAACTGCTGTGAGCGACAGTCTGTACTTTGTACATACTGTGTTCTTTCCAAGATCATAGAAGTCATTTCTAGTTCTGATTCTGGACTATAAGCTAGTGGTAAGCTTGTCGTAGCATTTGTTTTTAGGAAGGTTTCTTGATCCTATTGCAAGCCTAATTAGACTTACTATTAAAGAGAATTTGAAATGCTTTGCACAAGGTCGTACATACTTGAAAATATTTAGGATTTTTATTTCAGTAAGATATCCACTAATAGTGTTTATGACCTAACATACGGCGTTACAAGACCCTAAAACCATAATACCTAGGAGCAGAGTTTGCACATTCAGCACCTTGAGTCTGCCAGTCAAATATGACTCACAGTGGTCCTAGAAAGTTTATGAAGCCTGTAGAATTTGCTCTATTTCTATATAAATATGAACTAAAATGTGATCAGATCTTCACACGTCCTAAAACTAGATCAAGAGAACCTAAGTTAATACATAACACAAAAATATGATATTTGTTCCTTTACTTATTGAGAAATATGATCCAATATTACATGTGTTTGTTGGAAAAAGTATGTGAACCTTTGCGTTCAGTAATCAGTGTGACCCCCTTGTACAGCAATAACGTCAATAACCCCCTGCACATCATATAACCATATAACAATACAGCACGGAAACAGGCCATCTCGGCTCTTCTAGTCCGTGCCAAACTCTTAATCTCACCTAGTCCCACCAACCTCCACTCAGCCCATAACCCTCCATTCCTTTCCTGTCCATATAGCTGTCCAATTTAACTTTAAACGACAACATCGAACCTGCCTCAACCACTTCTGCTGGGAGCTCGTTCCACACAGCCACCACTCTCTGAGTAAAGAAGTTCCCCCTCATGTTACCCCTAAACTTTTGCCCTTTAAATCTCAACTCATGTCCTCTTGTTTGAACCTCCCCCCACTCTCAGTGGAAAAAGTCAGCTTGGAGAAAGTTTAGGCCATTCCTCCTTACAAAACTGTTTCAACTCTGGGATGTTGGTGGGCTTCCTTGCATAAACTGCTTGCTTTGGGTCCTTCCACAACATTTCTATAGGATTCAGGTCAGGACTTTGACTCAGCCATTCCAAAACAGAAATTTTCTACTTTTTAAACCATTCTGTTCATTTACTCATCTTTCAGATCATTGTCTTCTTTCATTATCCAACTTCTATTAAGCTTCAGGTGACAGACTGACATTCTCCTGTAAACTGTCTTGATACAATTTTGAATTCATTGCCCCCTCAACGATCGCAAGCAGTCAAGGCCCTGGGGCAGCAAAGCAGCTCCAGACCACGATGCTCCTTCCACCATACTTCACAGTTGGGATGAGGTTTTGCTGTTAATGTGCAGTGCCCTTTTTCCTCCAAGCATAGTGGTCTGCATTCCTGCCAAAAAGTTCAACTTTTGTCTCATCTATCCACAGAACACTGTCCCAGGACATCCAGGTGGTCTAATACAATGGAGAAAGTTTAGGCCATTCCTCCTTACAAAACTGTTTCAACTCTGGGATGTTGGTGGGCTTCCTTGCATAAACTGCTTGCTTTGGGTCCTTCCACAACATTTCTATAGGATTCAGGTCAGGACTTTGACTCAGCCATTCCAAAACAGAAATTTTCTACTTTTTAAACCATTCTGTTCATTTACTCATCTTTCAGATCATTGTCTTCTTTCATTATCCAACTTCTATTAAGCTTCAGGTGACAGACTGACATTCTCCTGTAAACTGTCTTGATACAATTTTGAATTCATTGCCCCCTCAACGATCGCAAGCAGTCAAGGCCCTGGGGCAGCAAAGCAGCTCCAGACCACGATGCTCCTTCCACCATACTTCACAGTTGGGATGAGGTTTTGCTGTTAATGTGCAGTGCCCTTTTTCCTCCAAGCATAGTGGTCTGCATTCCTGCCAAAAAGTTCAACTTTTGTCTCATCTATCCACAGAACACTGTCCCAGGACATCCAGGTGGTCTAATACACTCTGAGTTGTTTAAATCACTTGAGAATCGTTAAGAGTCATAGAGGTAACAAGAGGGTCATAAGTCTTACCTTTGCATGAATGGAGGTGTGAAGTGTTGAAGACCCCGGGATAGAGATGTTAGGACTGCATTGTAAGTAGCTGACAAGTAGCCATCTCTGAATAGAGGGGGTGGGGTACGACACCACCTATCAGCTGCTAGATGTAATATTTCTCAATAAATGGTGTGTTGCCTCCCAGATGCCAGGGTACAGGATGTCTCGGATCGGGTGCAGAGAATTCTGAAGGGAGAGGGTGAACAGACAGAAGTATTGACACACGTTGGTACCAGTGACACAGGTAGAAAGAGGGAGGAACTCCTGAAGAGAGAATTCAGGGAGTTAGGCAGGAAGCTGAAAAGCAGGACCTCTAGGCTAATAATCTCAGGAGTGCTGCCTGTGCCATGTGCTGGCAACTGCAAGAATAGCATGATCAGGCGTATTAATGTGTGGCTGAGAGTCTGGTGTAGGGGGCAGGGCTTCAGATTCCTGGATCATTAGGGCTTCTTCGGAGGGAGGTATGACCTGTACAAAAAGGACAGGTTAAACCTGAACCCAAAGGGGTCCAATATCCTACCGGGCACATTTAATGGTGCTGTTAGGGAGGATTTGAACTAATTTGGCAGGAGGATGGGAACTGGAGTGATAGGGCTGAGGAAGGGGAAAACAGAAATGAATCGAAGATAGCGTGTGACAGAGATTACATAAAGAACAGGCAGGAGATGAGGCATAATCACAGCCAGTGGCATGAGTTACAGGGCAATAGAGGTGTGATGCAGTTAAAACAGAAGGCAGCAAATACTGGACTGAGAGTGTTGTATTCAAATGCATGCAGCATGAGGAATAAAATGGATGATCTTGAAATTCAGCTACAGATTGGCAAATATGGCATTGTGGCCATCTCTGAAACTTGGCTGAAGGATGGCTGCCATTGGGAGCTGAACGTCCAAGGATATACCGTGTATCGGAAAGATAGGTTAGTAGGCAGAGGGGATGGTGTGGCTCTGCGTATAAGAAATAATATTAAACCATTTGAAGGAGATGACATAGGATCAGAAGGTGTAGAGTCTCTATGGGTTGAGTTAAGAAATGGCAAGGGTAAGAGGACTCTAATGGCAGTTGTATACAGGCGTCCAAACAGCAGCCGGGATGTGGATTACAAATTACAGCAGGAGATAGAAATGGCGTGTCAGAACGGCAATGTCATGATAATCGTTGGGGATTTTAACATGAAAGTGGATTGGGAAAACCAGGCCAGCACTGGACCTTGAGAGAGAATTTGTAGAATGTCTAAGGGATGGCTTTTTAGAACAGCTTGTTGTTGAGCCCACTAGGGGATCAACTGTGTTGGATTGGGTGTTGTGCAATGATCTGGAGGTGATAAGAGAGCTTAAGGTTAAGAAACCCTTAGGGAACAGTGATCACAATATGATCGAGTTCACATTGAAATTTGAGAGGGAAAAAATAAAATCCAATGTGTCAGTATTTCAGTGGAATAAAGGAAATTACAATGGCATGAGAGGGGAACTGGCCAAAGTTGACTGGAAAGGAACATTTGCAGGAAGCACAGCATAACAGAAATGGCTGGAGTTTCCGTGAAAAATAAGGGATGTGCAAGACAGATATATTGCAAATAAGAAGAATTTTTCAAAGGGAAGAAGGACACTACCATGGCTGACAAGTGAAGTCAGAGCCAAAGTCAAAGCAAAAGAGAGGGCATACCAGGCAGCCAGTGCTAGTGGAAAGACAGAGGATCAGGAAGCTTTTAAAAACTTGCAGAAGGAAACTAAGAAGGTCATTAGGAAGGAAAAGATGAATTATGAAAGGAAGCTGGTGGCTAATATCAAAGAAGACACTAAAAGCTTTTTTTCAGTATATAAAGGGTAAAAGAGTGTCAAGGGTAGATATAGGACCAATACAAAATGACACTGCAGATATTGTAATGAGAGATGCAGAGATGGCAGAGGAACTGAATGCGCATTTTGCGTCAGTCTTCACAGTGGAAGACGTCTGTAGTATTCAAGAGTGTTAGGGAAGTGAAGTATGTGCAGTGAAAATCATGACTGAGAAGGTGATCAGGACGCTTAATGGTCTGAAGGTGGATAAATCTCCTAGACCTGATGGAATGCACCCTTGGGTTCTGAAGGAAGTAGCTGGAGGGATTGTGGAGGCATTAACAATGATCTTTCAAGAATCGATAGATTCTGGCTTTGTACTGGATGACTGGAAAACTGCAAATGTTACCCCACTAGTTAAGAAGGGTGGGAGACAGCAGAAAGGAAACTATAGACCTGTTAGCCTGACATCAGTGGTTGGGAAGTTGTTGGAATCGATTGTTAGGGATGAAATTACAGAGTACCTGGAGGCACATGACAAGATAAGCCAAAGCCAGCACAGTTCCCTGAAAGGAAAATCCTGCCTGACAAACCTACTGCAATTCTTTGAGGAAATTACAGGCAGGGTGGACAAAGGAGATGCAGTAGACGTGATGTACTTGGATTTTCAGAAGGCCTTTGACAAGGTGCCACACATGAGGCTGCTTAGCAAGATAAGAGCCCATGGAATTACAGGGAAGTTACTAGCATGGGTGGAGCATTGGCTGATGGTCAGCTGAAATTTGGGCAGTTAAATCAGTCTCTCCCCCTCCCTCCACCCTCCTATTCCTCCTCCTCCTCCTCCCTCTCCCCCCCCCCCCCAGGCTCCTGTACCTCTTCTTTGATAGTAGAAATGAAAAGAAGACATGTCCTGGGTGATAGGGTCCTTAATGATGGAATCAGAATCAGGTTTAATATCACTGGGCGTCTGTCGTGAAATTTGTTGTTCCGCGGGAGCAGTACAATGTGATACACAATAATAAAAACTGAGAATGACAGTTTAGATATATAAAAGGTTAAATTAAATAAGTAGCGCAAAAAGAGGGAATAAAAAGTAGTGAGGTAGTGTTCAGGAGTTCAATGTCCATTCAGAAAGCTGATGAGAAGAGGGCATGTCCTGGGTGATGGCAGCCGCCTTTCTGAGGCACACATCATTAAGGACAATTTTTAAATCGTGTGAAAGGGGAATAGTGAGATCATGTACAGCGGTCTTTCAGAAATCTGATGGCAGAAGGTAAGAAGCTATTCATATTTTCTAACCTGTTCCAGTTCTGACAATATATCACTGAACAAAACACATTACCATTATTCCTCCCTCCACATATGCTTCCTAGCCTGTGAATATTTCCAGCAGCTTGAGTTTTATTTCAGAAATAGCTCATTGGTAGTGAAGTATTTGGAACACCCAGAGGTGTTATATAGAAATAATTTTTTAGTATAATTCTCTTTTCACATGAACGAAGGCACATTTATAAATTTAATTTTTAAACAGAGAAATATTCGCATCTCTCTCATGGGTTATTAGTTACAAACAACACTTGCTTGTTCTCTCTGCGCTTATCAAACACGTCCAGAGTGATGATTTGAGAAATATTGCACTGTTTCGGTACTCTCATCGTGATAATCAAACCCTACATCGAAAAGCAATTACTTCTTGTCTTTTTTGACCTTTCCAAAAAAAAAATAAGAGAGCTCAAAAACTAAATCACATGCAAAGAAATAATGTAACGAGATTAGCACCAAGACACTGTAGGGATCAGTAACCTGGAAACCTAGACAATGACTCATTGCACGATCAGACCTTGGATAGAATAGAATTTAGATCTGGATAATGAAGTAGTAATATACAGAATGAACTCAGTGGCCACTTTTTTAGGTACAGGAGTGGAACCGTGTGTGGTCGACTACTGTTGTAACCCATCCATCTCAACGTTTGAGATATTGTGTGGTCAGAGATGAACTTCTGCACACCATTGTTTTAACGCGTAACTATTTGAGTTACTGTTACCTTCCTGTCAGCTTGAACCAGCCTGGCCATTCTCCTCTGACCTCTCAATTAACAAGGCACTTTCACCCACAGAGTTGCTCCTTACCGTATTTTTTTTTTTGTTTTTTGATTTTTGCACCATTCTCTCTAAACTCCAGAGACTGTTGAGCATGAAAATCCCAGGAGATCAGCAGTTTCCGAGATACGCAAACCACCCCATCTGGCACCAACAATCATTCCACAGTCAAAGTCACTTAGATCACATTTCTTTCCCATTCTGATGTCTGTTCTGAACTTCAAGTGAACCTCTTGGCCATGTCAACGTACTTTTATACATTGAGTTGCTGCCACATGATTGGCTGATTAGCTATTTGCATTAATGAATAGGTGTGCAGGTGTACCTAATAAAGTGGCCACTGGGTGCATTTAAAAACTATAACCATCAGTTTTTTTTTAAATGACTTAATAACATGAAACTGAATCAATACCATCATTCCAGAAAGCAAATACAGTACGCCACCTTTTCCTATTCCAGTCTTTAATTGAGTCCATATATTCAAGATTTAAGGGAACTAAATCTTAGTAGGTTACTTAAAGCAATCACTTCAAGTTAAGATTAAGATTAGTTTAATTTGTCACATGTACACTAAACATACAATGGAATGCGTCTTTCCTGTCAACAGGCAACCTGGTTAGTTTGGGGGGGGGGGGGGCGGGAGACAGCTCAGGAGTTTCACTATGCCTCCACCACCAACATAGCATCATAGCATGACCACAACTTACCAACCTCTAGCAACACACACAAAATTTGCAGGAGGCGAATAGCTGGGTGACTGTCAGGAGAAATGGTAGTGTGAATAGGCAGTTAGTGTAGAGCATCTCTGTGGCCATTCCCCTCAATAATAAGTATACCATTTTGGATACTGTTGACAGGGATAACCTCCCAGGGGAATGCCACAGACACCAGGTTACTGGCACTGAGAATAAGTCTGTGGTGGAGAAGGGAAAGAAGGAGAAGAGGGAAGGGAAATAGGGGACTCAGTCGACAGGGGAACAGACAGGAGACTCTGGGGACGTCAACTAGACACCCAGATGGTATGTTGTCCCCCAGGTGCCAGGTTCAGGGACGTCTCAGATTGTGTCCACAACATTTTGGAGCAGGAGGGAGAGCAGCCAGGTGTCTTGGTACATATTGGTATCAATGACATAGGAAAGACAAGCAAAGAGGTCCTGAAAAGAGAATTGAGAGAGCAAGATAGAAAGCTGAGAAGCAGAACTTCTGGGTAGTAATTTCTGGGTTGCTGCCTGTGCCACGTGCCAGTGAGGGTAGAAACCGAATCATTTGGCAGATAGATGCGTCACTGAGAAGCTGGTGCAGGGAGCAGGGCTTCAGCTTCTTGGATCATTGGGATCTCTTCTGGGGGAGGTATGACCTGTTCAAAAGTGACAGGTTGCACCTGAACCCGAGGGGGACCAATATTCTTGTGCGCAGGTTTGTTAAAGCTATTGGGGAGGGTTTAAACTAATTCAGCAGAGGGGTGGGAACTGGTGTGAAGGGACTCGGATTAGGATGCATGGTAAAACAGCAAAGATAGCTTGCAGTCAGACCGTTAGGAAGGGCAGGCAGATTACAGGACATAATTGTAGCCAGCAGCGTGAGTATCAGTGCATTAGGGATGCAGAATCAAAACAGGTAGCAAATACAGTACTCAAAGTGTTATATCTCAATGCATGGAGTACAAGAAATAAGGTAGGTGATCTTGCTGCACTATTACAGATTGTCAGGTATGATGTTGTGGCCATCACTGAATCGTGGCTGAAGGATGGTTGTAGTTGGGAGCTGAATGTCCAAGGTTACACATTGTATCAGAGGGATAGGAAGGTAGGCAGAGGGGGTGGCATGGCTCTTTTGGTAAAGGATGGCAACAAACCATTAGAAAGATGTGACATCGGACTGGAAGATGTTGAATCTTTGTGGGTTGAGTTAAGAAACTGCAAGGGAAAAAAGGACCCTGAAGGCAGTTATATACAGGCCTCCCAACAGTAGCTGGGATGTGGACCACAGATTACAAAGGGAAATAAGAAAAGGCATTTCAAAAGGGCAATATTATGATAATCATGGGAGATTTCAACATGCTAGGTCGATTGGGAAAATCAAGTTGGAAATGGATCTCAAGAGCGTGCCTTTGTTGAATACCTATACTATAAGTAGGCTTTTTAGGGCAGCTTGAGCCTACTAGGGGATCAGCTATATTGGATCAGGTGTTATGTAATGAACCGGAGGTGATTAGGGAGCTTAGGTAAAAGAACTCTTAGGGGACAGTGATCACAATATGATTGAGTTCAACTTGAAATTTGATAGGGCGAAAGTCTGGCATAGCAGTATTTCAGTGGAGTAAAGGAAATTACAGAGGTACGAGAGAGGAGTTGGCCAAAGTAAATTGGAAGGAGGAGCTGGCAGGGATGACAGCAGAGCAGCAAGGGCATGAGTTTCTGGGGAAAATGAGGAAGGTGAGGGATAGATGTTTTCCAAAAACAAAGAAATACTCAAATGGCAAAATAGTACAGCCATGGCTGACGAAAGCTGATGTAAAAGCAAAAGAGGGGGCATACAACAAAGCAAAA
Source organism: Mobula hypostoma (assembly GCF_963921235.1). NCBI lineage: Eukaryota > Metazoa > Chordata > Chondrichthyes > Myliobatiformes > Myliobatidae > Mobula > Mobula hypostoma. The sequence continues at coordinate 14,516,229 of NC_086104.1, forward strand.
ATTAGAGGGAAAACAGAGGATTGGGAATCTTTTAAAACCCTACAGAGAGCAACTAAAATAATCATTAGGAGGGAAAAGATGACATATGAAAGCAAACTAGCAAGCAATATCAAAGTGGATAGTAAAATCTTTTTCAAGTATGTAAAAAAATAAAAGAGAGATGAGAGTGGATAGAGGACCGTTCGAAAATGAGGCAGGAGAAATAATAATGAGGGACAAGGAAATGGTAGATGAACTAAATAAGTACTTTGTATCAGTCTTCACTGTGGAAGTGGGACAGGGTCCTGAATTACCCCTATGAACTGTGTTCGTTTACCCCTATTAACTGTGCTTTTGAAAAGAGAGAGAGAGTTATTTAACACCCACAACTTGTTTGTAAAAGAGAGACAGAGAGACGAAGACTAACTGGTGGACTGTCACTTTAAGGAACTGGTTAACTTTTGGATTTCTGCTGAGCTGGAGACAGCACCGAGCAGCTCATAAGTTGCAATGGTAACCGAGAGTGTTATTTGATGGACACTCGATATTATGATTTTCGGCGGGTTGTTGACACTTCTCAAGGACCTTTGCCTGTTTGTGCATTTCTTCACAGAGAGAGGAAGGAGGGATTATTTGAATGACAGTTGATGCTCAGCACGGGAAGATAAAATAGGAGATCAGATGATAGACCTCAGACACATGTTCTGGACACTGAATGAGCATTGTTGTGCCCACAGAAAAAGTGGGTTTTGGAGGATCGATCAGGCGGATCGATCCATCGCTCTTGCAATGAAAAGAGGAAAAGGAGTTGACTGGTGGGGAGTTGTCCATGTGTCCACCCTCGCCTGGGGGATAGCTCCACCACAGAAAACCGGTCCCCTTTGTTAAAGTCGCAGTCGGTGACCTTTAAAGGATTTTGAAGGACAACGAGGAGATCGACGGCGTCAGCTCACCTGGAGACTCAGATCTCTCCCTCTCTCTCTCTCCATCACTACTCAACTCAATACCATGAACTGAACTTTACTTATCATCGCAAGACTGTATCTTTTTACCCCTAGACATAAAGAAGCTTGGTTTTAAATCATTGCTAACCTGTTTGATTTATCTACATTTATATTACTGTATTGCGTAGTTACTAATAAATATTATTAGTTTATAGCAATACAGGACTCCAAAGTGTTTTCCATCTCTGCTGGTTCTTTATTCCCATCACGGTGTACGTGACAGGAAGACACTAGCAGTGTGCCAGGAGTGGAAGGGTGTGAGGGAAGAGAAGTGGGTGTAGTTACTATTACAAGGGAGAAGGTGCTCAAAAAGCTGAAAGACCTAAGGGTACATAAGTCACCCAGACCACAGGAACTGCACCCTAGGGTTACAAAAGAGGTAGCGGTAGTGATTGTGGAGGCATTAGCAATGATCTTTCAAAAATTATTGGACTCTGGATGATGCCGGACGACTGAAAAACTGCAAATGTCACTCTATTCTTTAAGAAAGGAGGAAGGCAGCAGAAGGAAATTATAGATCAGTTAGACTGACCTCAGTGGAAGATATTGCAGTCAATTGTTAAGGATGAGGTTATAGAGTACTTGGTGACACAGGACTAGATAGGACAAAGTCAGCAAGTCAGCATGGTTTTCTTAAGGGAAAATCTTGCCTGAAGAACCTGTTGTAACCTTTGAGGAGGTTACAAGTAGGATAGATAAATGGGATGCAGTTGGATGTTGTATATTTGGACTTTCAGAAGAACTTTGACAAGGTGCCACACGAGGTTGCTTACCAAGTGAAGAGCCTATGGTATTACAGGAAAGCGACTGGCATGGTTAGAGCATTGGCTGATTGGTAGGAGGCAACAGGCGGGAATAAAAGGATCCTTTTCTGGTTGGCTGCCAGTGGTGTTCCACAGTGGTCGGTGTTGGGACCAATTCTTTTTGTGCTGCATTTCCATGATTTAGATGATGGAATAAATGGCCTTGTTGCCAAGTTTGCAGGTGATACAGATCGGTGGAGAAGAAGGTAGAGCTGAGGAAACAGGTAGGCTGCAGAAGGACTTAGGCAGATTAGGAGATGGACAAGAAAGTGACAAATGAAATACAATGTTGGAAAATGCATGATCATACACTTTGGTAGTAGAAATAAATGTGCAAACTATTTTCTAAACAAGGAGAAAATCCAAAAATCTGAGACGCAAAGGGACTTGGGAGTCCTTGTGTAGGGCACCCTAAAAGTTAACTTGCAAGTAAAGTCAGTGGTGACGAAGGCAAATGCAATGTTAGCATTTGATTAGATTTCAACGTTTAAGAGAAGTTTGGACAGGTACATAGATGGTAGGGGTATGAAGGGCCATGGTCCCAGTGCCTGTCGATAGGAGTAGGCAGTTTAAATGGTCCAACATGGACTAAATAGGCCAAAGGGCATGTTTCTGTGCTGTACGTTTCTATGACTCTATGATGTTCTGAAAGTCCATCTTCCCACACAATACTCCCCAACACTTGTAAACAGATGAGTCCGTCCATTTAAAAGTATCGCTGGTCATCAAATCCCACATTGACAGCACTTAAAAACCTAAACTCCAGAACCATATATTCTTTTAAGCATTTCTGCCAGTTTACATTCAGATCCAATAAAAGGCAATTAATATTTTCAATAGTCATTAAGCCATAGTGCTGGAAATTCAAAATAAAAGAAAACGAAATCTGGGTGTTTAGGTCAACCAGCATCTATGGAAAATAAAGTGTTGCAGGTTGAAGGCCTTTCATCTGCCTCCAGGACACAGTATAAAATTCACTGAATTCAGATACATGACACTCATATTCAAAGTTCAAAGTCATTTTTAATTATCAGAGTACATATATGTCACCACATACAACCCTGAGATTCATTTTTCTGTGGGCATACTCAGCAAATCTGTAGAATAGTAATTATAACAGGATCAATAAATAGAAGGCAAGAAACGGTGAAAATGCAAATATAAATAAATAGCAATAAATAACAAGAACATGAGTTAATAAGAGACAGAGTGCTAAAAGTGAGATCATTAGTTGTGGGAACATCTCAATAATGGGGCAAGGGAATGTAGTTATTCCCTTTGTTCAAAAGCCTGATGGTTGAGGGATAGCAACTGTTCTTGAACCTGGTGGTGCGAGTCCTGAGGCTCTTGTAGCTTCTCATTTTATTGCAGTTTAATATATTGTGGGTACTTGCATGCCCTCGAAAATGGAATGCAATCTTATCCTCCCTCTGTCCCTCTGAATATACCTCTTGCCCATCCTCTGGGTCACCCCCCCCCCCGTCTTTCTTCCCGGACCTCCTGTCCCATGATCCTCTCGTATCCCCTTCTGCCTATCACCTGTCCAGCTCTCGGCTCCATCCCTCCCCCTCCTGTCTTCTCCTATCATTTTGCATCTCCCCCTCCCCCTCCAGCTTTCAAATCCCTTACTCACTCTTCCTTCAGTTAGTCCTGACGAAGGGTCTCGGCCTGAAACGTCGACTGCGCCTCTTCCTATAGATGCTGCCTGGCCTGCTGCGTTCACCAGCAACTTTGATGTGTGTTGCTTGAATTTCCAGCATCTGCAGAATTCCTGTTGTATGCAATCTTATTACATGGCCACCAGACAGCAGTAATGTTCCTGGTAAAAATTAGGAGACCACAAACAAGAAAAAAAATCTGCAGATGCTGGAAATCTGAGCAACACACACACAAAATGCCGGAGGAACTCAGCAGGCCAGGCAGCATCTATGGAAAAAAGTACAGTCGACATTTCAGGCCAAAACCCTGTGAGGTTTGTTTGTGCCCGTCCACTCTGGCAGGGTTTGCAGGTCATTACTTACTACAAGGCAAAACCAAACATCGTGAATGACAGTGATGCTTCATTCCCAGACGAGCTCAACACCTTATATCCTTGCTTTGATAGGGAGAATAAAACTACAGCGATGAAGATCCCTGCAGCATCCGGTGAGCCTGTGATTTGTGGCTGGGAGGCCAACGACAGAACGCCCTTCAAGAGGGAGAGTGCTCTGTGCTAACCTACCGGCAGGTATGTTCAAAGACATTTTCAAGCTCCTCTTGCTGCAGTTGGAAGTCTCCACCTGCTTCGAAAGAGTAGCAATCATACCAGTGCCCAAGACGAGTAGAGTGGGCTGCCTTGAAGACTGTTGTTCAGGAGCACTCACATCTACAGTGCTTTGAAAGGTTGGTTAGGGCTGGAATCAAGACCTGCCTAAGCATGGACCTGGACCCACTGCAATTTGCCTATCACCACAATAGGTCTACAGTGGATGCAATCTTAATGGCTCTTCATGCAGCCTTGGATCACCTGGACAATACTAATACTCACATCAGGCTGTTGTTCATTGTGTTCATTCCTTCGTGTTTAACACAATCATTCCTACAATTCTGATCTACAAACTCCAAAACTAGGGCCTTTGTATATCCCCTGCAACCGGATCCTGACTTCCTCACCAGAAAACCACAGCCTGTGCAGATCGGAAATAACATCTCCTCCTTGCTGACAATCAACACTGGCACACCTCAAGGATGTGTGCTTAGCCCACTGCTCTACTCTCTCTACACCCACTACTGTATGGCTGGGCACAGCTCAAATGCTGTCTATAAATTTGTTGATGATACAAACATTCTTGGCAGAATTTCAGATGGTGGTGAAAGGGCGTACAGGACGGGAATAACCAGTTAGTGGAGTGGTGTCACAGCAACAACCCTGCACTCAACATCAGCAAGACGAAAGAGCTGATTGTGGACTTCAGAGAGGGTAAGTCACGGGAACACAAACCAATCCTCATTGAGGGATCAGGAGTGGAGAGAGTGGGAAGTTCCAAGTTCCTGGGTGCCAAGATCTCTGAGGATCTATCCTGGGCATATCAATGCAGTTACAAAGAAGGCATGACAGCGGCTGTATTTCATCAGGAGTTTCAGGAGATTTGGTATGTCACCAAAATCACACGCATTCTAACTGGCCGCATCACCGTCTGGTATGGTGGCAGGGGAAAGGGTCACTGCTCAGGATCGAAATAAGCTGGGGGAAGTTGTGAACTCAGTCAGCTCCATCATGGGCACTAGCCTCCCCAGTGTCCAGGACATCTTCAGGGAGCAATGCCTCAAAAAGGCGGCGTCCATTATTAAGGACCCCCATCACCCAGGACATACCTTCTTCTCATTGATACCATACAGATGCCTGAAGTCACACACTCAACGATTCAGGAACAGCTTCCTCCCATCTGCTACCAGGTTTCTGAATGGAGATTGAACCCATGAAAATTACCTCATCTCTATTTATTTAATTTAACTTAATATAAATTAAATATATATAGTAATTTATAGTTTTTATTATGTCTTGCAATGTAATGCTGGTGCATAACAACAAATTTCACAACATATACAAGTGATATTAAACCCGATACTTAAAGTCTCTCTGACAATGGCAGTACAAAGCAGAGAGAAATATTTTCTGGGAAAGGACTGAGAATCCAGCACTGGGGATCTATTCTACACATTGTAGCTGTGAACTCATCTAAGTTTAAATTTCAGAATAAATTTAAACTTGTATGTACCAAACTATGCATATGTTACCATACACAACCTTGAGATTCATTTTCTTGCAGGCATTTAAAAGGAGAAAAAGAAAAATAGATGTCAGGAAAAACTATACATAAAATGACACTGACAACCAATCCAACAAAAAATGCTGACAGCATGAGATACAAAGAGTCTTTGAAAGACAGTTTCTAGGTTATAGAATCAATTCAGGGTAGTTATCCACACTGGTGCAGGAGTCTGATGGTTGTAGGGTAATAACTGTCCCTGAACCTGGTGGTTGGTGTAGGACCTAGGTTTCTGTACTTCATGCCTGATGGTTGTAGCGAGAAGAGTGCATGACTAGATGGTGTATGCCTCTTTCTGTGGCAGCTCTCCATCTAAATGTATTCAAGGGTGGGGAGGGCTTTGCTTGTGACATATCCACCACTTTCAATGGAGGTTGAATAGAGAAGGTGAGGTGGCCTTGGAGAAATCTGTTTGAAAATTAGAGAAATATTGGTTTATAATGCAGGTTTGGCATTTCTCAACAGCTGTGTCATACTGAATTTGCCCTGTAATGAGGTTAATTTGTTTCCGTCTCGTTTTTACTGTGTACTGTATCAGCAGTTGTGGTCGAAATGACAATAAAAAGCGACTTGACTTGTACTGTAAAGGTACTCCTCTGTAATTTGAGCAACACACACAAATTGCTGGAGGAACTCAGCAAGTCGGGCAGCATCTATGGAGGGGAATAAAACAGTCAGTGTTGCAGGCCATAATTGGGATATCTTCGAGCTGTAATTTCAACTTAATTCTTCATCACTCCACTGATAGTGTCTGATCTGCAGGACATTTCCACCATTAATGTATCTCCCAGAAGGTCCTGTAAATAGCACAGTCACTTTGCTTCACCCTATCAGAAATTTCTAATCAATACCCTCACTAAAACTTCTCATTTTTCCTGTTCTGATAAAAATGTTCATTCTATTTCTCTTTCCACATTAGCAGTCTGATCTCTGAAAAGCTTCCAGCATGTTCTGTTTTTAATTATGAAAGGTAAGGACACAAGTTGAGGCTTTATAAAGCATTGGTCAGACCACACTTGGAATATTGTGAGTAGTTTTGGGCCCCTTATCTCAGAAAAGATGTGCTGGCATTGGAGAGGGTCCAGAGGAGGCTCACGAAAATTATCCCAGGAATGAAGGGTTAATATATGAGCAGTGTTTGATGGCTCTGGACTTGTACTCACTTAAGGCTAGAAGAATGAGGAGGGATCTCATTAAACTCTATCGAATATTGAAAGGCTTAGATAGAGTTGAAATGGAGAGGGTGTTTGCTATAGTGGGTGAGTCTAGGACCAGAGGGCACTTGATTAATCAGAGTGTCAAAGGTTATGGGGAGAAGGCAGAATGGGGTTGGGAAGGATAATTAATCAGCCGTGATGGAATGGCGCAGCAGGCTCGATGGGCCAAATGGCCTACTTCTGCTCCTATGTCTTATGGTCTAAGTCCACATTCAATGTTTTAACGTCTCACATAGATAGGCGTGGTGTGCGGTTCAGGATTTTAAATAAGGCTCAGAATTTTTTTTTAAAAGATATGATTCATTCTCTTCAACTGACATTTGGGCCGAGAGACTTGCGTCCAATGAGTACTCATTCAAGCACCATGAGATGAAGCTGAGACAAGAGATTCTGTTTATTTTATATACACGCTAACTTATTATGAATTGGAATAAACTGGCTAAAAGTAGAGGAAGCAGACACAATCGGCAATTTCAGTAGTGAAAGGCTTAACCACACAGAGGGAATGAAAGTTGAATCATATGATCTGAATCATAGCCTTTCCACAATTTTTGGCTGGTGATTAAAAACAACTTACCCAACCTTTCTTCACAGCTACAATTTTCCATTCCCAGTAATTACTCATTAATCTCCTCTGTATACTCTCCATTGCAAGCAGAAGTCTCCTGTAATGTGCTGAACAAAACTGCAAGCAGAAAGAGCCTTGGCTAATAAAGAAATATATTCCCTCAGTCCATTTATTGTAACCATCTTACTGACCTCTCCTGTTAGATCAAAGTTCAAACACTCAAGCTAAAAGGGCGGCATAATAGCGTAGTGGTTAGCACGGCACTTTACAATTCCCGCCACTGCCTGTAAGGAGTTTGTATGTACTCCCGTGACGGCATAGGTTTCCTCCGGGTGTTCCGGATTCCTCCCACAGTGCAAAGACATACCGGTTAGTAGGTAAATTGTCCTGTGATTAGGCTAGGATTAGGGGAACTGCTGGGCGGTGCAGCTCAAAGGGCCAGAAGTGCCTGCTCTGTGCTGTATCTCAATAAATAGAGAAATAAATTTATTTTCAAAGGACATACACGCAACCCTAAGATCCATTTTCTTGCGGGCACGCTCAGGAAATCCAAGAAGCATAACTGAATCAATGAAAGACCAGGCCCAACAGGACGGGCAAACAACCAGTGTGTGTGCAAAAACAACAAACTGTGCAAATACAAAAGAAAGAAAAGAGAAGAAATAATAATAAATTAATAAGCATTAAATATTGAGAACATGAGATGAAGAGCTCTCGAAAGTGATCCCATCCATAGGTTGTGGGATCATTTTGGTGATGGGGCAAGTGAGGTTGAGTGAAGTTGTCCCCACTGGTTCAGGGGCCTGATGGTTGAGGGGTAGTAACTGCTCCTGAACCTGGTGGTGGGAGTCCTGCGTCTCCTGTACCTTCTTCCTGATGGCAGCAGTGAGAAGACTGCAAGGAGGATTTCTGAATATACCCTACAGCATTCTCTTGTTCCTGGAGAGATACACCACGGAAATTGATCCTCTGGGCCCACCAAGTCTTGCTGACCATCAAACAAACACTTACATTAATTCCATTTTAATCTCTCCGCACTCCCATCCACTAATCCCACCCCCCCCCACCACCACCCATCCACATTTTTATCATCTTCCAGCATACAAAAGACAATTATAGTGGGCACATAACCTCCAAAATAGCACATCTTTATGAAGTGGGAGGAACCTGGAGCACCCAATATAGTCACAGGCAGAACGTGCAAACCCCACACAGAGTGCAGCTGGACATCTGTTTCTCTATTTTCATTCACAACCCCTGTAGTAAATAGAGGTAAATTCAACAACAATTTAAAAGATTCAGATAGTTTTTAAAATTATTAGTTTTATTGAAAGATACAGCAGAATGTTGGCGCGTGGCCAAGTGGTTAAGGCGTTCGTCTAGTGATCTGAAGGTCGCTAGTTCGAGCCTTGGCTGAGGTAGCATGTGTGCCCTTGAACAAGGCACTTAATCATACATTGCTCTGCGACGACACCAGTGCCAAGCTGTATGGGTCCTAGTGCCCTTCCCTTGGACAACATCGGTGCCGTGGAGAGGGGAGACTTGCAGCATGGACAACTGCCGGTCTTCCATACAACCTTGCCCAGGCCTGCACCCTGGAAACCTTGTAAGGCACAAATCCATGGTCTCACAAGACTAATGGATGCCTAAAAAAAACAGCAGAGTAACAGGCCCTCTCAACGCAGTGAGCTGGCACTGCCCAGTTACATCCATGTGACCTATGAACCTAGTAGCCTGTATATCTTTGGAATGTGGGATGAAACCACAGCACCCAAAAGAAACCCACACGGACGTGGGGAGAATATACAAATTCCTCTCAGACAGCGGCAGAATTGAACAGAGATCACTGGCGCTGTAAAAGCATTACGCTAACCACTATGCTTCCGTGCCGTGCTATTTGAATCCGATTTGCTGCGTTTACAAGCATTTTACAATTGCTCTCCAACAACACAGAATGACTGGTCGCATAACATTATGTGTGATTCTAGAATGAGACAAAAACAAGAACGGAAACCCATCCCGTCTGTTCGCAAACAACTTCAACTTCGATTACTCCAGACAACGCTCCCTCTGTTTTTCTTACAGCTGCATGGACCAACCATTGCACTGAGCAGGAAATCTTTACACGGCCTGAAAACTGCCAGCACACTTTAAATTAACATTATATACAAGAATATATCAGCACAGCAGCATTTCAGTTACTGCACTGCCACACACCCGCACAGCGTAGAGGGGACGGTGCTTCCAGATTCAAGCCCTTACCCGTGGAACAGCACAAATTTTTGCCGACGCTCCAGAGCCACACTATGGGGGCACTCTCAGAGGTGGATGCCTCCAGGTAAAATGTCAGGGAGCCATAGAAGATCTCATGATACTATTTCAAGGAAGAGACAGGTAGCTCTCTTTAGTCTGTTGGCCAACACTCATCTCTTCTCAACATTTTGTAAAGACAGACCACGAACAACAATGTCAAGGACAAGGGCAGGAATCACACCATCTACAGGTCCCTTCCAAGTTAGACTTGGAAATGTATTGCAGTATTTTGCACAGTAACTGAGTCAAAATCGTGGAATTTCTTGCCCAACACCACTCAGGAAGCAAACCCATTTTAGTCGATCACGTTCGTGCACTTGGTATTCTCAAAGCAGTGCTTTCTCTGTGGTTCTACTAATATTACCAACCTCCTTTCAGATATTATCGTGTTTTATCCAAAACTTCAAGCAATTTTTTTTAAAGTGTGGAAAGATCTTAGCAACCATTTTGCTTCCATGCAAATAATCACTCTGTTAATTATGTGAACTGTAATGGGCAATTGGGGTAATAAGAGACTCCGATAATTACTATCTTTTTTCCAAATTTCTCGCTGTGTTTTGAAACTTTGCCCAAAAAATCTAGTCACATTTTATTTAGGTTTTCATGAGTGGTGTCAACAGTCAATGCATTTAGAACAATGTTCCTGCAAAGTAATTTTGACAATTCTGTAACAGCAGAATGACTTGGGCAATAAATCATTTAGTGTTCCAGGGAGCTGCAGTGCATAATTAAATTTCATAATGAAAACTTTCATTTGCCTGGAACATATTTCCATGCATTAGAAATATTTTGCATGTTACTTCTAACAACAACACCATCAATAAAAATGTTCTATCAAGGAAATAATGATCCCATTTTAAATAAGAGGTAATACTTAGTCCAAACGCCAAAGAATTGTAATAAGAATTGTTGGCTTCATTACAACTATTTCCACTGCTCTGCATTCAAGATGAGTTCCGGAGGGTAGTTCATTAAACCACACATTTATAAATAAGGTCATATAATGACACCATAATTTAACACAACCTCTGTATATCACAGACCAGACAATTGTAAAGAAGGTACAAAGACTAGGAGTTTATTTAGCATAGATCACTGAGGGGAGACCTTATAGAGGTGTATAAGATCATGAGGGGCAAGTGACAGGGTAAATACACAGTATTTTACCCAGGGAAAGGGAATCAAAAACAAAAGGGCATAGGTTAAAAGTGAGAGGAGAAAGATTTAAAAAGGACCTGAGGGGCAACTTCTTCCCACAGAGGGCAGAGCTGCCAGAGCAAGTGGTTGGAACAAGTACAGTACAACATTTAAAAGCCACTTTGACAGGTACTGTATATGATCCAGGGGGTCAGTGTGGACATGGTGGAGGATTACAAATACCGGGGATACGAATTGACAATAAACTGGACTGGTCAAAGAACACTGAGGCTGTCTACAAGAAGGGTCAGAGCCGTCTCTATTTCCTGAGGAGACTGAGGTCCTTTAACATCTGCCGGACGATGCTGAGGATGTTCTACGAGTCTGTGGTGGCCAGTGCTATCATGTTTGCTGTTGTGTGCTGGGGCAGCAGGCTGAGGGTAGCAGGCACCAACAGAATCAACAAACTCATTCGTAAGGCCAGTGACGTTGTGGGGATGGAACTGGACTCTCTGACGGTGGTGTCTGAAAAGAGGTTGCTGTCCAAGTTACATGCCATCTTGGACAATGTCTCCCATCCACTACATAATGTACTGGTTGGGCACAGGAGTACATTCAGCCAGAGACTCATTCCACCGAGATGCAGCACAGAGCGCCATAGGGAAGTCATTCCTGCCTGTGGCCATCAAACTTTAACACTCCTCCCTTGGAGGGTCAGACACCCTGAGCCAATAGGCTGATCCTGGACTTAATTCCTGGCATAATTTACATATTACTATTTAACTATTTATGGTTTTATTACTATTTATTATTTATGGTGCAACTGTAATGAAAACCAATTTCCTCCGGGATCAATAAAGTATGACTATGAGTATGACTGTGATTTAATAGGATATGGGCCAAATGTGAGCAGATGGGTGCTTCGGCCAGCATAGATGAATTGGGCCAAAGGGCCTCTTTCTGTGCTGTATTACCGTTTGGCTCTTCCCAAACTTCAAGATTCAAGATTCAAGATTGTTTAATCTCATTTCCAGTACACAATTCTAAAGCAGAATTGTTACTCCGGATACGACGCAGCACAAGAAAAAACACAATAAGATAAACAACAAAATAACTTCAAAAAACACAATAAATATCAATACATAAGATAGCTTATATCATAACATATGAAGAGCGTTTGATGGTTCCGGACCTGTACTCGCTGGAGTTTAGAAGAAGGAGAGGAATCTTATTGAAATTTATCTAATATTGAAAGAGCTAGATAGAGTGCACGCGGAGAGGATTTCTCCCACAGTGGAGTAGTTTAGTACCAGAGGGCACAACCACAAAATAGGTCATTCATTTAGAACAGAGATGAGGAGGAATTTCTTTGGGCAGAGGGTAGTGAATATGTAGAATTCATTGCCACCAATGGCTATGGAAATCAAATCACTGGGTATATTTACAGCAGAATTTGGTAGGTTCCTGATTAGCAAGGGTGTCAAAGATTACAGGGCAGAGGCAAGAGAATGAGTTTGAGAGGGAAAATAGAATGAAAATACCGTACCTTCTCGGGGTTTTTTGCACTACCTTACTTCCCATTTTTCTATTTTCTATTTATGATTTATAATTTAAATTTTTAATATTTACTAATTTTAACTATTTTGAATATCTTTAATATTTAATATTTGTAATCCAGGGAGTGTGAAGTGCAGAATCAAATATCGCTGTGATGATTGTACATTCTAATATCAATTGTTTGGTGACAATAAAGTATAAAGTATAAAGAATGGCGGAGCCAACCGACAGGCCGAATACCATAATTATGCTCCCCTGCCTTAGGGCCTTATGTGCACCTATATTCTATGCACTGGCAAGTAAAATCTGCATTTTTATTTATTTATTTTTATTTTAACAATAAAGCACGGAGTAAGCCCTTCCGGCCCTCTTAAACCCCATCAACCCCTCAACCCCGATTAACCCTAACCTAATCAGGGGACCACTTACAATGCCCAATTAATCTATCCGGTACGTCGTTGGACTGTGGGGGGAAACCGGAGCACCCAGGGAAAAGCCAGGCACTTCACAAGGAAGAACAAAGACTTTTGACAGAACGGCGCCAGAATTGAACTCTGAACTCCGGAACGCCCCGAGCTGTAATCGCGTTGTGCCAACCGCTACGTTGCCATGGCACTCCTTTGTGATCGAGGTATCCTGCTCCAGTTTAAGGCTTAACCCTAGGCAGTAACAGAAGCTGAATAAAGTATCCATCACAGTCTTCCAAAGGCAGGAAGGAAATCAGACTGATGCACACGGACTCAAATTTGGCAGGGTGGAAACAAGAAATGGAGAGGGCAAAGTTCATAAAATAACAGAGCTAACTTCGCACATTGCCATGCATCTCTACGTCAAACTACTTTTAACATTCCCTCTGCAAATGACTGGAGCTGCAGCACTGGTTTATGAATTAGACGAACACCTCCATCACTCTCACAGCCTCCAACAGCACACATCAGTCATCAGTCAGATATCACCAGAGAAGAACAATAAAAGGGTCTCTGGGATTTGTAAAGTATTCTTTCTTGCTCATAAAAGCAAGCCTGAGGAAATTAACTGCTAGACAGTATCCAAGCAAGTAGCCATAAGAGTAAAGAAAGGATCACTCTCCCTGGAAACCAGATTCTTGTTAGTGATACTAACACTGCCCAGTTGTAATGGGTATCAACCACAGAGGGAAGTGGAATTACGTTGCTGAACGGCCTCAATTCTGCAGCACACAAGAACATTATTATATCAGAGAGCTATGGCATCGAGTATGAATGCAATGAAGACAAAGAGCAAAGTTCGCACCATGACTGGAGAACATCTCTCCTCATCTTTAATGCAATTAAATAAAAATAAATAACTTAAGGGTATCTATGCAAATACATACATGTTTGAAAAGGGGAAAGATAAAAAGAGAAATTTACTTTTATTTAATCATTCCCACAATCACAGGCACGATACACCTAATAAAAGGTATATGAAGTCATTGATGCAAGGCAGGGGATTCAGCAGTCCGGCACAGTACAACAAAGTCCCATAAAGAACAATGTAATTGTATCTGGATAAAGTTTTTATAAATTTGAGAGAGGGATAAATATCAGACCGGATGCTCCGAATAACTTCTGCCTTGGGATCTGAAAGCATGAATAAAGGCTAGGTTCATTGTCTCATCTGAGGGACTCCAGCTCCAATAGTGTAGCATTTCGTCATTCCTGTATTGCTAGGTCAAATTCTTCGCTCGTGGTAAAGCGCAAGTTGAACCCATAAGCTGAAATTCCATTGAGATGAAGACAGTCATCGAGTTTCAGTCTCTAAGACCTCAAAGGAAATCTCTGAATGACAATGCAAAATAACTGTGGCAAGTGGCCAATATTAACATTGCCTCTTTACAAAAGTAAATGATTACTTTTAAATTTTGGCATTTTGCTATTATTGTGTGAAATACTGACACTTAACTAACATGCTTCAGGAATTCCACCTAAATAAGGTTTTACAATTATATAGCATCCTTCGGATGCTTGTGATGCCGCAAAGTCATTTTAGAAGAGAAAAGATAGTTGAAGTCATAAACACAAGAGATTCTGCAGATGCTGGAAATCCAGGGCAATACATACACACACGCACACACACACACACACACACACACACACACACACACACACACACACAGTGCTGAAGGAACTCAGCAGGTCAGGCAGCATCCATGGAAATGAATAAACAGTCAACGTATCGGGCTGAGACCCTTCATTAGGACTGGAAAGGTAGGAGGAAGAAGTCTGGCACCAAGACTGGACCCTCAGCTCAGAAAGGAAGGAGGGAAACGAGGAGAGCAGTAATGATAGGGGATTCGATAGTTAGGGGGGACAGATAAGAGGTTCTGTGGGAGAGATCGAGAATCCCGGATGGTCTGTTGCCTCCCTGGTGCCAGGGTCCGTGATATCTGAGATCGAGTTCTCAGTATTCTCAGGAGAGAGGGAGAGCAGCCAGATGTCGTGGTCCACGTGGGGACCAATGACATAGATAGGAGTAGGGATGAGGTCCTGAAGAAGGAATATAGTAAGTGAGGAAAGAAGTTAAAAAGCAGGACCTCAAGGGTGGTAATCTTGGGATTGCTGCCTGTGCCACGAGACAGAAAGGGTAGGTACAGGAAGTTATGGCAGATGAATGTGTGGCTGAAGAGTTGGTGCAGGGGGCAGGGGTTCAGATTTCTGGATCATTGGGATCTCTTCTAGGGAAGGTCTGACCTGTACAAAAAGAACGGGCTGCACCTGAACTGAAAGGGACCAATATCCTGGTGGGCAGGTTTGCTGGAGCTGTTGGGGAGGGTTTAAACTAGTTTGGAAGGGATAGGTGGAAAAATTAATGGAAATTGGAGAAATTAATGCTCATGCCGTCAGTTTTGAAGCTACCAGAGAGAATATGAAGCGTTGCTCCTCCAGCCAGAGATTGGCTCATTGGAGAATGTCGGAATGGGAATGGGGATTGGAATTAAAATGGTTGGCCTCTGGGTAATCCTGATTTTGGCGGATGGAGCGGAGATGCTCGAAAAAGCGGTTTCCCCAATCTATGTTGGGTCTCGCCAGTGTAGGGGAAGCCACATCAGGAGCACTGGATGAAGTAGACAACCCCAACAGATTTTCAGGTAAAGTGTTGCCTCACCTGGAAGGACTGTTTGGGGCCTGAGTGGAGATGGGGGAGAAGGTGAATGGGCAGGCGCAACATTTTGGCCACTTGCAGCAGTTGAAGTCGTGGTCTTGTTTCTGGTTACAGAATTTGTGGTCTCTGCTGTCAGAAAAGCTGTTGAATGGAAAACAAACATTTGCCTTTCAAAAGAAGTGAATCATCCATGGAGTTAGACTGGGACCCAAACCAATAGCAGGTTAGCTCTACTTGTCACATGTACATCAAGATATACAATGAAGTGCATTTTTTTGCATCACATCAAATCAGCAAGGATTGTGCTGGGGCAGCCCACAAGAGTCATCAGGCTTCCTGCACCAACATAGCATGCCCATAACTCACTTACCCAAACCCATGAGTCTTTAGAATGTATAAGGAAACAAGAAAACCATGCAGTCATGGGGAAAATGTACAAACTCCTTACAGACAGAAGCAGGATCGAACCCCATTCGGTGATCACTGGCACCGTAATGTAATTATGCTAACTGCCATGCTGCCATGCCACCCCCATCAAAAGTGCCAAGTGCTTCACTGTACAGAGTAAGCTTTTCAAAAACTGGCAAATTTGACATTTATCAACAATAAGGGTGGCACAGTAATTAAGATCCTTGGAGCGACGGAATATGAGAGGTGACCTGATAGAGGTGTATAAGATGATGAGGGGCATTGATCACGTGGATAGTCAGAGGCTTTTTCCCAGGGCTGAAATGGCTAACACAAAGGGGCATAGTTTTAAGGTGCTTGGAAATAGGTACAAGGGGGATGTCAGAGGTAAGTTTTTCACCCAGAGAGTGGTGGGTGTGTGGAATGCACTGTCAGCGATGGTGCTAGATGCAGATACAATTGGGTCTTTTAATAGCCTCTTAGATAGGTACATGGAGCTTAGAAAAATAGAGGGCTATGCGATAGGGAAATTCTAGGCAGTCTCCAGAGTAGGTTACATGGTCGGCACAACATTGTGGGCCGAAGAGCCTGTAATGTGCTGTAAATTTCTATGTTCTATTTTCATCCACCACCTGCTCCCATGGATTCATTTGACTCTGATCGGCGGGTGGGTAAACAGACGCCACACCTTGCCCAAGGTTGTCCTGCAGGCGAGCGGAGGGAGGAAGGAGCGTGGCCTTCAGCGCATACCAAGCTGTTATTCTGCCGTCAACATGCAGCCAGACCACAAGCCTCCATACCCCTCCAAACTTCTCACTGAACCTGCACCCACCACTTCCGCTCACAGCTCACTCCACACTCGAACTACCCTCTGAGTGAAGAAGTTGCCCCCAGATTTCCCTTAAATACTTCAACTTTCACCTTCTACTTTTGGCTGTAGCTACAGTTCCAGTCACCTCATTACAGGTAGGATGTGGATGCTATAGAGAGAGTGCAGAGGAGATTTACAAGGACATTGCCTGGATTGGGGAGCATGCCCTATGAGAACAGGTTGAGTGAACTTGGCCTTTTCTGCTTGATGTGATGGACGATGAGAGGTGACCTGATAGAGGTCTAGAAGATGATGAGAGGCATTGACTGTGTGGATGGCCAGAAGCTTTTTCCCAGGGCTGAAATGGCTAACATGAGGGGGCATAGTTTTAAGGTGCTTGGAAGTAGGTACAAGGGGGATGTCAGAGGTAAATTTTTCACACAAAGAGTGGTGAGTGTGTGGAATGCACTGCCTACGAAGACGGTAGAGGCGGATACAATAGGGTATTTTAAGAGACTCTTAGATAGGTACATAGAGCTTAGAAAAATAGAGGGCTATGATCACTGACGCCAGGCAGACAAGCTCTGAAGAGTATTGATAATAGTTGGGGTTACCTGTCTTGTAAAGATACTGACCAGAAGAAGACAGTAGCAAACCACTTCTGTGGAAAAGTTTGCTAAGAACAATCATGGTCAAGACCATGATCACCTACATTATACTACATGGCACATGAAGAACAAATCTGATAGTTACCTGCATTAGGAAATGACAGGCTGTTTCATTGCAAACTCAGGAAAAGAAGTGAGACCTTTCTTCCATTCTGTTATCACTTTTTTCACTGTCAAAGGCGCCATTCGAAGATGCCAGGAAGAGATACTCAAACTGAAAGCTACACAGCAAGGTAGATTTCCACCCGACAGCTGCACACAATGAAAAGTTGCAAACAATGACA
Source organism: Mobula hypostoma (assembly GCF_963921235.1). Lineage (NCBI taxonomy): Eukaryota > Metazoa > Chordata > Chondrichthyes > Myliobatiformes > Myliobatidae > Mobula > Mobula hypostoma. Next base: position 14,533,910 of record NC_086104.1, read on the forward strand.
CCTCACTCGCGAAATCTGCTTGTGGTTATAAATTCTTGATGAAGTCCAGCTCGACATTTGACTTTCTGCATGCCCGTTTCCCATCACATTCATTATTAAATGATTTGTGTCCACGAGCCAGTCCTCATCAGAGGATCGGAGGTGGAGAGGCCTAGCAAATTTAAATTCCTTGGCGTTATCATTTCAGAGGATCTGTCGCAGGTTCAGCATCTAAGTGCCATTACAATGAAAGCATGGCAGCACCTCTACTTTCTTTGAAGTTCGCGAAGATTCGGCATGTCACCTAAAACTTTGACAAGCTTCTACAGACATGTGGTGGAGAGTATATTGACTGGCTGCATCACGGCCTGGTATGGAAATACCAATGCCCTTATGCGGAAAAGCCTACAAAAAGTAGTGGATATGGCCTAGTAGATCATGCGTAAATGACCCCACCCTTGACCACGTGCACAGGGAGCATCGTCGCAGGAAAGCACCTTCATCATCAAGGATCCCCACCATCCCAGCCATGTCCTTTTCTCACTGCAGCCATCAGGAAGGTGGTACAGGAGCCTCAGAACCCACACCACCAGGTTCAGACTCTTGAACCAAAGGAGATTACTTCACTTGCCAACAGCTTATGAATGGATAATAATATTTTGCCTTTTCTCCAAATTTACAAGATCTTAACCACAGCATCAGTCATAAACCATCTACTGGAGGAACTCAGCATGTCAAGCAGCATCTGTGGGGATGGAAGAATTGTCAACATTTCACGTTGAAACCCCGCAGCAGGACCAAGGTGGGCAAGCAATAGTGGACAACATTTTATTTCATACACAAATCTCAAAGGAGGTTCTCAAGGACATAGTCTTTCATTTCTTAATACACAGACATTTACCCGGCAACAAATCTTTCTGATCTTCACACGATATGACAGCATGTAGAAAATCAACATTCGACAAATCAGTCAGGTAACACTTGAGCAGTCTGTGTGAAGAATGATGTAAAAAAAATACTCTGGAGACTACCTCATGAAGCAAGCAATCTTGTCAGGTGTCAATTGACAAGATAAATAGTTAAATTATTTAAGGATTTAAATTATTTATATAAAATATTATTTTATTTAAAATATTTTATATTTAAAATAAAATGTTCCCTTTCTTACCATAGACACAATTTTGGAATTTCTTGAAACTTATTCCAGATGTTTCCTGGTTAAATAATTTACAGTTCTGAACATCATTGTAAGAGCTAACAGTAGCCACTAGTGGACAACTCGACTCTGCCAACAAGGACAGATCTTCAATTAAACCTCTCAAAACTTAGCAAAATTCAAACTACTTAAATTTTTTTGTATCTCACTTGTAACATTTGCAATTCCTGAAATTTATTTCATTTTAAGAAGCATTTTCTTGAGGGGAGGGGAAATACTTGAAGATAGGAAAGAAATGGGACTTCCTTATTTGAAACAACTTTTTTTTTCCCCAAGGAGTACTGCCACAGGAAAGCAGCATCAAGAACCCCCATCATCCAGGGCATGCTCACTTCTCGTAGCTGGCATCAGGAAAAAGGTACAGGAGCCTCAGGACTCACACCACCAGGATCGGGCACAGTTACTACCCGACAACCAACAGGCTCTTGAACCAGCGTGGATAACTTCACTCACCTCAACACTGATTACTGAACACAACCTGTGGACTCACTGTTAAGAATTCTACAAATCATGTTCTCATTTTTATTTATTTACTTATTGTTGTATCTGCTTGTCTTCTTTTGCACATTGATTGCTTGTCAGTCTTAGAATATAGTTTTCATTGATTCTATCGAATTTCCTTGTTCTACTGTGAATGCCTGCAAGAAAATTAATCTCAGGGTAGCATATGGTGGCATATATGTACATTGGTAAAATATTTACTTTGAACTTTGAAAAGCTGCATGATTTGATACAAGTTCCCTGAAAGAATGGTGGAACAAACTCATTCGTAAGGCCAGTGGTGTTGTGGGGATGGAACTGGACTCTCTCACGGTGGTGTCTGAAAAGAGGATACCATCCAAGTTGCATGCCATCTTGGACAATGTCTCCCATCCACTACATAATGTACTGGTAGGGCACAGGAGTACATTCAGCCAGAGACTCATTCCACCGAGATGCAACACAGAGCGTCATAGGAAGTCATTCCTGCCTGTGGCCATCAAACTTTACAACTCCTCCCTTGGAGGGTCAGACACCTGAGCCAATAGGCTGGTCCTGGACTTATTTCCTGGCATAATTTACATATTACTATTTAACTATTTATGGTTTTATTACTATTTATTATTTATGGTGCAACTGTAACGAAAACCAATTTTCCCCCGGGATCAATAAAGTATGACTATGACTATGAAATAGATTAAGTTCAAATTTCTGAAAGAGAATTGTACAAATATTTGAAGGAAAAGCAGTTTTCTGTCTCCATTTTGATGATAGAAAAATGGAGGGCTACGTGGGAGGGAAGGTCAGCAGAACATTGTGGGACAAAGGGCCTATACTGTGCCTTAATGTTGCAGTTCTATGTATAAGCAGTGGAATGGAGTTAATTGGATGGCTCCTTCAATGTGCTGCCACACACAACCATCTCTGCCGTATTATTCCATAAACACTTATGTATTACACACTTTGACCATTTAACGTATGGCAAGCTATAATTTGACCAGTACAGGTGAAGCAAAACCAAAACTGCTCACAGCCTCAGTCCATGAGAGCAGATCTCAGTCAACGACTGGGCCCCCACAAAATCAACCAGAATCTTCTCTAGTCAAAAGCTCTGGATGAACCATGAGATCCACAATCTGCTGAGGGCCAGATCAGTGACACTCAAGTCTGGTGACCAAGTTAAATACAAGAGGTCCAGGTACTACCTCCGGAAACACCGCTATGTGCAAAGTGGCAATTCCAGACTGAAGTTGAATCACTAAAGGATGCTCAGCAGCTGTGGCAGGGTTCGAATGCTATCATCTCCAACAATGTGAAACCAACAAAGATGACAAGGCCTTGCTCCCAGAGGAGCTCAATGCCTTTTCTGCTCATTTTGACCCCCACCATCCGGGCAATGCTCTTTTCTCATTGCTACCATCAGGAAGGTGTTACAGGAGCCTCAGGAACAGTCACTACCCCTCAACCATCAGGCTTTTGAGGCAGAGGGGATATCTTCACTCAACTTCACTTGCCCCATCACTGAACTGTTTCCACAATCAATGGACATATTTTCAAGAACCCTTCATCTTATGTTCTCGATATTTACTGCTTATTTATTATTTTTATCTCTCTTTCTTTTTATATTCCTTACATAGTGATGTCAAGAAAACAACCTCTCCCTCAATGTCACAAAGACAAAGGAGCTGGTTGTGAATTACAAGAGGAATGGAGATGGGCTAACCCCTATTGACATCAATAGACCTGGGGCTGACATGGTGAACAGCTTTAAGTTCCTCAGCGTAAACATCACCAAGAGGATCTCATGTAGTCTGAATATACCAGCTGTGTGGTGAGAAAAGCACAACAGCACCTCTTTCATCTCAGACAGTTGAAGAAGTTCAGCATGGGTCCATAAATTTTAAGGACTTTCTGCAGGGGTACAATTGAGAGCATCCTGACTGGCTGTATCACTGCCTGGTATGGGAATTGCAAAGAGACAGCCCAGTACATCTGTGGATGTGAACTTCCCACTATTCAGGACACTTACAGTGACAGGTGCATAAAAGGGGCCCTAAGGATCATTGGGAACCAGAGTCACCCCAACCACAAACTGTTCCAGCTGCTACCATCTGGGAAATGGTACTGCAGCATTAAAGCCAGGATCAACAGGCTCCAGGACAGATTCTTCCACCAGGCCATCAGACTGATTAATTCACGCTGACACAATTGTATTTCTAAGCCATATTGACTGTTCTGTTGCATTTCTTACTGTACATACTATTTATTACAAATTACCATAATTTACACATTGCACATTCAGGCAGAGATGTAACGTGAAGATTTTTACTCCTCATGTATGTGAAGGATGTAAGTAATAAAGTCAATTCAATATTTGCACAGTTTATTGTTTTTTTTTTCAAATTGGTTGCTTGTCCATCCTGTTAGGTGCGGTTTTTCATTGATTTATTGCATTTCATGTACCTACTGTGACTGCCCTCAAGAAAACGAATCTGACGGTTGTATGTGGTGGCACACATATACTTTGAAAATAAATTTACTTTGAACATCCCTCTCAAATATGGATTCATGTTATTAGATTCCAAGAACACTGTAGCAGAAAATATACCAGAGAACACGAGGAAATCTGCAGATGCTGGAATTTCAAGCAACACACATAAAAGTTACTGGTGAACGCAGCAGGCCAGGCAGCATCTCTAGGAAGAGGTACAGTCGACATTTTGGGCCAAGACCCTTCGTCAGGAAAGGTCTTGGCCCGAAATGTCGACTGCTCCTCTTCCTAGAGATGCTGCCTGGCCTGCTGTGTTCACCAGCAACTTTTAAATATACCAAAGAGCTGACTTCAATTCATGCTTTTGGGAACAGCTTCACTTTCACCTGTGATGTGAAAGGGTTCTACCCTGATTCAGTTCATGGAACATCTATTAAGTTGTAGAAGGTTAAAGAAGAAATGATGCTTCTTATGAGATCTATCTGCACCTGACTATCCATGTAGTCAGGACAGGCGATGTTATATGTGACAATAATAAACCAACACAAAGTCATCTCCGGCATGACTGGATGGATGAGAACAACAGTGAGATCCAATGGCCAGGAAGGTAGTTCTGCAACACTTTGTGGAGACCAAAGAGCATAACAAGGCACAAAAGAAGTTGTGGTCATCTACTGCAACCACAAACAACCGCCTGTATTTCCAAGATCAAGAGAGTGGAACTGTCCCAGTGCAAAGGCTTTTCTAGTTTAAAAGCTTTCCCACGGAGGATTCTTCCTCTGTCATCATCAGATACAATGGACAACCAATCAATCATCCCGAGGTATAGTGAAAAGCTTGACTTGAATACCATTCATGCGTATCAATTCATCACAAGGAAAAACAAAAACAGAATTAAGTATGACGCTCACTGAGAGGCTGCAGTTCAGGTAGACAATGTATAAAGTCGCAAGGAAGCAGATTGTGAGTTCAGGAGTTGATTTTATCATACTGTAGGCGGGGGGGGGAGTAGTTAAATAGTCTTACAATTGTGGAGCAGAAGAATTTGTTGAGTTTGCTGGTACATGCTTTCAGGATTTTGTCAATTCCTTCCCATGGGAAAAACCTTCAATGCCCAACCCATCATTGCCCAAGGTGATGACTCTATGAAAAACGCTCAACAATAAACAGAGAGAAAAAAATAATCCCTACACTTCCTTTGCTGGGTTAATTGAACATTTTCTGGAAGTTCATATTCATTTCCTGGACTCCCAAGACCAACAGCAATGAGCGAAGAACATCAGCAATGAAGGAAATTAAAATTAAGCTTCAAAACCAAATTTCATGATCACTTAGCACTTACTACCTCAATTACTGTAAAAAGACTGCAACTACAGTAATACGTACATACTTTCACACTTGTGTTTTAGCAGTCTAAATGTAGAAAGTGAGAAGTGAATCTTTTCATTAATCATCAAGAATTAAAATGGATGCTTATTAAGGTGCAATATCCCACAATACTTCACTGATGGACAGTGAGGAGGACTATCAAAGCCTACAGCAGGATCTGGACCAGCTGAAAAAATCCACTGAGAAATGGAGATGGATTGCAATGCAGACGAATTTGAGCTGTTGCACTCTGTGGGGGACTAACTAGGGTAAGGACTTACACAGTGAGCTGGAGAACACTGAGAAGTGTTTTGGAACAAAGGAACCTGGAAATTTACATCAGAATCACAATCAGGTTTAATATCACCGGCATATGTTGTGAAATTTGGTAACTTAGTGGCAGCAGTACAATGCAATACATGATAATATAGAAGGGAAAAAACAAAAAAATGAAATAAATACAGTGCAGTAAGCATATATAGTACAGGAAACAGTTAAATTAACAATAGTGCAAAAACAGAAAAAAAAGTGAGGTCGTGTTCATGGGTTCAAACTCCATTTAGGAATTAGATGGCAGGGGAAGAAACTACTGCTGAATCGCTGAATGTGTGCCTTCAGACCTCTGTATCTCCTACCTGACAGGGACAATGAGAACAAGACATGACCTGGGTGATGGGGGTCCTTAACAATGGACATTAAAGATATTGTCTTGGATATTACAGAGGCTCGTCCCCAAGATGGAGCTGACTAATTTTACAACTTTCTGTAGCTCCTTTCCATCCACTGCAGTTGTTCCTCTCCCCAACCCCCATTCCAGACAATGATACAGCCTGTTAGAGAATGTTCTTCATGGTACATCTCTTGAAGTTTTTAGTGTTTTCGGTGACAAACTAAATCTCCTCAAAGTCCTAATGAATTATAGTCACTGTCTTGCCTTCTTTATAACTGCATTGATACATTGGGAGCAGGGCAGATCCTCAGAGATCTTGACACCCAGGAACTTGCAATTGCTCACTCTCTCCATTTCTGATCCCTCTATGAGAATTGGTTCGTGTTCCCTTGTCTTACCCTTCCTGAAGGCCACAATTAGGTCCTTGGTCTTTCTGATGTTGAGTACAAGGTTGTTGCTGCGACACCACTCAACTAGCTGGTATATCCTGCTCATGTGCGCTCTCTCATCTTCATCTGAGATTCTGCCAACAAGGCAAATTTATAGATGGCATTTGATGCATAATTCCTTGCAAGTTGTATCATGGGGAGATAGGGTCATAAAGAGACCTCTTGGTACATCGGCCTTCATAAATGAAAGTATTGAGTACAGGATTTGGGATGTTATGGTGAAGTGGTACAAGACATTGGTGAAGCCTAATTTGGACCATCTCTGGTCACTTACTTACAGGAAAGATATCAATGATTGAAAGAGAGCAGAGAAAATTTACAAGGATGTTGCTGGAACTTGAGGACCTAAGTTATAGGGAAAGGCTGAATGGGTTAGAACATTATTCCCTGGAGCGTCGGATTATAAGAAATGATGAGGGGCAAAGATAGGGAAAATGCAAGTAAGTTTTTTCCATTGAGGCTGGGTGAGACTAGAACTAGAGGTCAAAGATTAAGAGTGAAAGGTGAAACGTTTCGGGAGAAGCCAAGAGGAAACTTCTTCACTCAGAAGGTGGTGCAACTGTGTATACAAGCTGTCAGTGGGTTCGATTTCAACATTTCAGAGAGGTTTGCATAGGTACATGGACCAGAGGGGTATGGAGGGCTTTGGTCCAGGTGCGGTTCGATGAGGCTAATCAGAATTTCAGTTTGATGCAGAATAGATGGGTCAAAGGGCTTATTTCCTTTGCCACAGTGCTCTGTGACTCTATGATGTATTATAGGACAAAATCTGAGACAGGCAATCTAGTTCAAAGCAAGTGAGAGAGAATGAGAGACTTTGACGTAAAGCAGGAGAACTTCAGCACTCAGGGTGTGGCCATCTGAAGACATGCCCATTGGCAGATAATTAATCATTGGACAAGAGACCAGAATGAGAGGGTTGCATCTTCCTTTGCCAGTCCCTCAGTGCACAGGCCTTTAACAAAAGGTAGTGCAAGTCTGACAAAGAAATGATTCATCTATTGCATTATAATAAAACCTTTGGGAAAATCATGAGAGTAACACTCACAAAGTATTTTCACTGGAAGGCAAGAGTGTGAAGACAAGTTCTTAAAATGAACTCGAGTGATTGAAAATCATCTCGCCCCTCAGAAGCACACTCTGAGGAAAAGAATGTCAGTGTCATCTGAAGAATATGTAATAGGATGAAGAGAAAGAAATTATGTGGAATACATAGTCAATGGGATAGCTCAATCAAGAGTCCTTAACTTTGATCTTATTCATTCAGGGATGATCTCAGAAAATGGTATGTATTTATTTATTCATTCATTCATTTATTTATTTATTGAGGTACTGCACGGAACAGGCTTTTCAACCCTTTGAGTCGTTCTGGCCAGCAATTCTCGATTTAACCCTAGCCTAATCACAGGACAATTTACAATGACCAATTAACCTACCAACTGATACGTCTTTGGACTGCGGGAGGAAATCCACGCGACCACGGGGAGAACACACAAACTCCTTATAGGCAGCGGCGGGTTACATAAAGCGTAATAGAAAGATGGTCACTCCTGGAAAACATTTGAATATCGAGTCAATTGAAAATTTCGGGAAACAGAGCCCTTAGAGATACAAAAGGTTAAAAAAAAAAGCTACAGACCAGCCATCATCCCAGGGAACAAGAAGTAAAAGTTTGAGGGGCTGAATAAGCCTTTTGCTATTGCCAAGTGGACTGAATGAACGAAGAACTAACAGAAACGTAAAAGCAAAGTTTCCTGTGGCCAGATCTGCATTCTGTGAAAAATAATGCCAGATTTATGGTCTGGTGAGATAAATCAGTGGCTCATCCAGGCAATCTGAAAAATGCATCAGGACGGGTTATAAATCAACAGCAAATCACAGCAGTGCCAGGAAATACAGTTTTACACAGCACAGCCTTCTCACACGACAAGCTATACTGCTCAAAATGTGAAACAATGCAAGTAAATGCACCCAGTTTTCAATAGGTTTACAGAGCATATCGATGGGATTGGATGGTAAGAGGAGCTAAGGTGGAGTGAGGGTGGACATGTTGGCCCAAATGCAACAAGTAATGTGCACTGCCTTGCATGATTCCTCAGTCTAAAGACGGACTCTTGCAAAACAGCCCAGGATGCGTTTCCTTTAAAGTAGTCAACAACAGACAACGAGAGGGATCCGATTTCCAGGTACTTGCAGCAAACAGCCACAAATGTCAAAACCATGTGTGCCATTTATTCCAAATTCCCCAAGCTTCCCAAGTTATGGGCTTGCCTGTCCAGCATGACAACCATGTAACTGCTTGTCCAGCATGACGATGTAGCTGCTGTCCCTGTCTCAATCTTTGTCCGAGACTTCAATTCTCACCAATTCAGCTAGCCAGCCATTTAGATTGAATTTACAAAAGAGAAAGATGTTATTCACCAGGACGAAGCAGTAAATTGGATTCAGCATTGGCTTCGCGGGAGAAGCCAGATATGGTTGTCCCTCTGACTGGAAGCCTGCGACTAGTGTTGTGTTGAAGGAATCGATGCTGGGTCCATGTTGTTTATCACCTACATTAATGCTTCAGATGATGCAGATTTGCAGATGCATTAAAATCGGATTTATTCATCACTGACTCGTCATGAAATTAGTCGTTTTGCAGTAGCAGTACAGTGCAATACACAAAAAATTAGTTCAAATTACAAAAAAAATACATAGAAAATTTTTTAAATAGTGAAAGAGGAGAGCAAAGTGAGGTAGCATTCATGGACCACTCAGAAATCTGATGGCAGAGGGAAGAAGCTGCTCCTACAACGCTGAGTTTGGGTCTTCGTGATCCATACTCAGGGGTTCCCAGCTTGGGGTCCTCCGACTCCTAGCTTAATGATATTGGTCCATGGCATAAAGAAAGGTTGTGAAGCCCTGCTGCACCTCTTGACTGGTGGTAGTAATGAGAACAGGGCATGTCTGGATGGTGAGGACCCCAGTAATAGATTCTTGAGGTAGTGCCTTTTGAAGATGTCTTCAGTGGTGGAGATGCTTGTGCCCATGATGGGCTGTCGGAGTCTACAACTTGTTCGATCCTGCGCATTGAAGCCTCCGTGCCGGACGATGATACCACCAGTCAGAATGATCTCCATGGTGCACCTGTACAAATTTGCTGATAGTGATTCTGATGGAAGAGGAACACAAGCGGGAACCTTTTCACACAAAGGGCAGCGCGCATGTGAAATGAGCTGCCAGCGGAAGCGGTTATGGCGGTTCAACTGTCACATCTAAAGGTGGTTTGGATTGGTTCGTGGGTGAGAAGGGAGTGAAAGACTCTGGTCTGGGTGCCAGAAGAGAGATTAGGCAGGAAAACAGGTCAGCGTGAAATAAATAGATGAATAAACAGACGGAGGGGCCAGCGTCTGTGCTGTAGTACTCTAAAGACCAACTTAAGTTCTCTGACAGTACTTATTCTCTGCTCTACACCATTCCTCGTCAAACTCATCAGTCCCTTCCTGTTCCTGGCACCAATGTGTTTAACAGCGTCACAAAAAAATGCAGTGCTACGAGAGAGAGTACAAGTTGGGCACGTACTGTTCCGACTGAAGTTTTAAAGCCGCGAGGTTAATTAAAAAGTTGGCATGTGTACTTTCACATCAATTCTAGGTGACAGCGTGAAATGTCATTAAGGATTGAGCACAAGCATGAGGAACAGAATCAGAGTCAGGTTTATCATCACTGACCAATGTCATGAAATGCTGTTTTGCAGCTGCAGTACAGTGCAAGATGCGAAAATTACTACAATTAAAATCAAATAGTGCAAAAGAAGAATAATGAGACAATGTTCGTGGGTTCAGAAGCCTGCTGGCAGAGGGGAAGAAGCTGCTATTTTTCTATTTTCCAACTAAACACAAATAATGTTTCCAATTCAACAAAGAGCTCAATAACTGAGGTTAGTAATTATAGACTGTCGAAGGGCCGGCAGAACTGAGCACACCTGGCGGGTGAGAAGTGTGATGCAATGGACATTGGCAGGGATAGTCTAATAATGACAGGGTACTAAAGAGTGTCAATGAACAGGGGCAGCTGGGTGTACAGGAAGCTAATACACACCACCTCCCTCTGTTTCTGCACGCTCTGTACAGCTATGACTGTGGAATTCTCTGCCCGATGAAGCAGTGGAGACTACCTCAGTAAATATATTTAAGGCAAGGTCGGATAGGTTTTTGCTTATTAGGAGAATTAAGGGTTCTGGGGAAAAGGCAGATAGGTGGAGATGAGTCCATGGCCAGATTAGCCATGATGTTATTGAGTGGCAGAGCTGGCTCCACAGGCCAGATGGCCTATTCCTGCTCCTATTTCTTATGTTCTTATGTAACAATCAATGCATTTCACTGTACATGCGATATATCTGAATCTATCTGCTCAGTGGGTCGAGCGGCATCTGTGGGAGGAAAGAAACGGTCAATGTTTCATGTTGAAGCATCAGTCCCAATGCAAGGCTTCAACTAGAAATGTCAGCCACTCCTTTCCTCCCTCACAGATGCTGCTCGACCTGCTGAGTTCCTCCACTAGATTGTGTGTTGCTCTAGGTTCCAGCATCCACAGACTCGTGTGTCTCCAGCTATGAGGAAAGTTCAAAAATAAATTTATTATCAAAGTACATATATGTCACCGTATACAACCCTGAGATTCATCTTCTTGCAGACATACAGAGTAAATACAGGAAACACAATAGAATCAGTCAAAGACCACACCCAACAGGATGGACAACCAACCAACGTGCAATAGACAACAAACAGTGCGAACACAAAATAAAAGGGAGAATAGGGAATCTGATAGGAGAGGACAGAAGGCTACGGAAGGAAGAAAAGAGGGAGGAGCACCAGACGGAGGTGATGGGCAGGCATGGAGACAAGGTGAGAGAGGGAAATAGGAATGGGGAATGGTGAAGGAGCAGGAGTGGGTCCATTACTGGAAGTTCAAGATAATGATGGTTATGCCATCAGGTTAGAGGCTACCCAGACGGAGCATAAGGTGTTGTTTCTCCACCCTGAGCATGGCCACATTGTGGCAGTAGAGGCGGCCACGGACTGACATGTCGGAATCGGAATGGGAAGTGGAATTAAAATGGGTGGCCACTGGGAGATCCCGCTTTTTCTGGTGGATGGAGTGTAGGTGCTCGGCAAAGTGATCTCCCAATCTATGTCGGGTCTCACCAATATACAGGAGGTCACACCAGAAGCACCAGATACAGTAGATGACCCCAACAGACTCACAGGTGAAGTGTTCCCTCATCTGGAAGGACTGTTTGAGCCCTGGATGGTAGTGAGGGAAGAGATGTAGGGGCAGGTGTAGCGCTTGTTCCGTTTACAAGGATAAATGCCGGGAGGGAGATCAATCGGGAAGGACGAATGGAGAAGGGAGTCGCGTAGGGAGCAATCCCTATGGAAATCAGAATGGGGGGGGAGAGGGAAAGATATGCTTGGTGGTGGGATCTCGGAGATGGCAAAAGTTGCAGAGAATTACGTGCTGGATGTGGAGGCTGGTGGGGTGGGAGGATGGTGGTGTGGGCAGTGTTGATGGTGGAGGAAGGGAAACCCCTTTCTTTGAAGAAGGAGAGCATCTACTTAGTTCTGGAATGAACAGCAGATGTGGCAAAGACAGAGGGATTGAGAGAAGGCATCGGCATTTTTACAAGTAACAGGGTGGGAAGAGGTAGAGTCCAGGTAGCTGTGAGAATCTGTACATTTATGGAAGACTTCTGTAGATAAGCTGTCTCCAGAGATAGTGACAGAGAAATTGAGAATGGGGAAGGTGTCGGAAATGGACGAGGTGAACTTGAGGGTAGGGTGGAAGTTGGGGGCAAAGTTGATAAAGTCAATGAGATCCATGTGGGTGCTGAAAGCAGCACCACTCTCTCCGCACTAATCCTAACCTCGTCATCAAACCCGTAGATGGGGGGGGGGGGTTGCTGTCGTAGTCTGGCAGACTGACCCCTACCTTGCTGAGGCCCACCGACAACTGTCAGACACCTCCCCTTACCTCCCCTGGAACAGGATCCCACTAAAGAGCATTAACATTACAAACATCAACATGGATTATGCCAAGTTTTCAAAAAAAAAAGCAGATGGAAAATATTCCAATCTGATAACATCAATTTCTCAAACTTCCAGTAATTTCTCTCCCTTCCTCCTTATCTTCTTCCATTCCCCATTCTAGCTCCCCCTTACCCTTTCCTTCCTCTTTCACCTTCTCCAATGGTCCACTCTCCCCTCCTATCAGATTTTTTTCTTCTCCCAGCTTCTCACATTTCCAGCAACGATGTAATTTAAAGTTTGCTCGTAGCTAACATTCTCAAAAAAAAAACTAGTCAAAGGCAACTACTGCAGAAAAAAAATGTTAGTCTCAAAATTTAGGTGACAACATGCTAGTTTTCTAAATGATACCCAAGAAGTTTCACCAATGACACCTCATGCTACTCAAATCATATCTCCAACTGTGACAGAAATGATTAGCAGTCAATGCAACACACTAGAGTAATCGTCCACCTTCATAACAAACAGCATTACGAGACAGCTGCTGCAATAGCTCCCAATTTTTGGCAGTCATATCTCTTGTCAAGTTAAATTCATACTTTCAGTCATTCTGAAACATACAGGGAAAAAGAAGTGCACAAGTCAAATTTTAAATATTGGTTGTCAGTGTTCCAAGGTTACTTCAATGAGGGGAAATTTTGTCCTTCTGAAGACTCAAAAACAACTTGGGAAAGCTCTCAGGTAAAATCTCACACCCTGTCCTTGGGTTTAACTAAAATATAACCTCTTCTGTTCTCCCCAGGGCTGCATACAACAGTTTATGCTCATTCGTTCGTTTTGCGCTATGTCGCATGACACGGTTGATTATGATCTTTCCATGACCATCATTCTTGGCAACATTTTCTATAGCAACACACAAAATGCTGCAGGAACTCAGCAGGCCAGGCAGCATCTATGGAAAAAAGTTTTGGGCCAAAACCCTTCGGCAGGGTTCGACATGCTGTGCATTCAGAGATGCTCTTCTGCAAACTACTGTTGAAACATGTGGTTATTTGAGTTACTGTCATCTTCCTGTCAGCTTGAACCAGTCTGGCCAATCTCCTCTGACCTCTCTCATTATCAAGGTGTTTTCACCCAGAAAACTGCTGTTCACTGGACGTTTTTTTTGTTTCTCACACCATTCTCTGTAAACACTAGAGACTGGGAAAATCCTAGAAGATCAGCAGTTTCTGAGATACTCAAACCAACTTGTCCGTCATGACAGGGTCAAAGTCACTTAGATCACATTTCTTCCCCATTCTGATGTTTAGCTTGAACAACAACTGAACCTCTTGACCATGTCCGCATGCTTTTATACATTGAGTTGCTGCCACATGATTGGTGATTAGATACTTGCATTAACAAGCAGGTGTATCTAATAAAATGGCCACTGATGTACTCTGGCCAACCATTAATGAATAATTTAAAGAAATCATTCATTATGAGGATAGGTTGAGCAAGCTGGGGCTTTCCTCTCTGGAGCAGAGGAGAATGAGAGCTGACTTGAAAGGTGTATAAGATAAGAGGCATAGATCTGTAGACGGAAATGGCTGATACAAGGGAACATAATTTTATGGTGATTGAGGGAAAGTAGAGGGGGCAGTGTCAGAGGTAAGTTTTTTTTTAAAATACACAGAGTGATGAGTGCATGGAATACTCTGCCAGGGTGGTAGTAGAGGCAGATAAACTAGGGACATTTGAGAAATTCTTAGATAGGTGCATGAATTCATAGAATAATGAGGGGCGGGAGCTCTGTAAGAGGGAAAGGTTAGATTGAAAGGTCAGCAGAACAGTGTGGGCCGAAGGGTCTGTCTGTGGTATACTGTTCTATATTCTCTTTACAATATTATTTTTTTTTAATTATTAAAAAATGATTTTAAAAATTTCTATCTTCTCCTTTCAAGGCACTTTGCATTGAAGGGAGAAAACTAATTGCTTGCAAGAATTTTCTTCAGCCCTGGAGCTCGGAGGGAAACTATGAAAAATATTAATTTGGGGGCACAACTCTAAAATAAATTATTCTTAAAATTTATTTCAATGACTAACACCATGACTAACCAGTGACAGATAATTTGTCATGTATAAACTGGGTCTGTTATAACAGATCAGAAAACTACACAAGTATTTTGCGCTGAAGTTTTGTAAATAAAATAATTAGAGAATTGTTTAAGATATACTACTTGTGCAGGCATGTTGGAACCCCCACCCATGTACATGGTGGAAGAGGTGCCACACTTGCTGAAATTAAGATGGTTGACGGGGAAGAATTTTTATTCAAAGTGTCACATTTATTCATGTTGCCTTTGAAGCAGAAAGTAGAACCACAATTCTTCCACAGATGTTGCACTTCATCCGTGCAAAACAACACATACTTCTCAAGAAAGAAAATTTGAAAGCATATTATTTCTACTGAGATTTGTACTCCAACAAATTAGAGCTGACAGGCCTCAGTACTCAACCCCTTCACATCCTACCCGGCAAAGCCCTCAAATTCATCTGCTTCCACAATCTCCCATTAAGCTAAACACACAAAATGCAAATCCTCAGAAATAACAGAAATCCATGAACCACTGCCTTTCAGTTGCAAAGAGAGGCTGGAATATATCATTTTCTTAAAGTAACCAGGAATAGATTGTAACCAGGAAAACTGAGGCTCTAGTCCTGTGCAAAAATGGACAATAAACTCACTGACATGAATTGCAGAGCAATGTGCGATGTGAGAAGGCACAAGATTGTATCCAAATGCCACGGGGCTGGGATGAAGATCTAGATTTCTCTTTCTCTCTCTCACCTTAAAAACCTAAACCTTTGTCACCTGCCCAAATTTTGCTCGGTAGCATTTTAATGAAGCACCTTTGCACCCTTCAAGATAATATAAATGTCTATACTTAATAAAACTGATGAGCAGAAGACCAGATTGGCGTGAAAGTTTTCAGTATCAAGGCATTAACAGATTCCTAATTTAGACTAGAGTAGGGCAGATGCCTGAATTTTTCCTGGATACAAACTACTCCGGGAATAATATTTTTGAAGACATAAATTTGGTCAGCATAATGAAGGCGGGAGGAGAGAGAGCAGCGCGCCACGCGTGCGCAGCCCTCCGGTGAAAAATGATATCACATCCGTTAAATAGGGGCCGTGGACAATTCTGATTTGATGGAGACAGACGTGAAAGCACAGAGGAACATCTGGAGAAATTTCTGAAAAGCCAGTTCACTGCTGTTGTTACTGCGCGGCCGGGAATCTTCCGGAGGGGAAGGCCTCAAAATCCCCGGCTTTGCCTGCTGTTGGCGACTGAGGTTGAGGTCGAATCGTTCGGACAGAGATGGCGCTCAGCACTCGGTGTCAGAGAGCTGATCGGAGGCTCAAAGTTTTCGGATGACTGAGTCGGACTGTGGTCGGCATGGCAGGGAGAGTTTTTCTTCCTTCTCTCCTTTGCGTGAGATGTGGGACATCTGAGAGACTTTGAACTTTACTGTGCTCATGGACTTCTTCATCAAGTTATGGTATTGTTGCACTATTATAACTATATGTTATAATTATGTGGTTTTGTTAGTTTTTTCAGTCTTGGTCTGTCCTGTGTTTTGTGATATCACACCGGAGGAAATATTGTATCATTTTTTAATGCATGCATTACTAAATGACAATAAAAGAGGACTGCGTGTCTTCATAATCTAAAAAAGTTCATAGACAGGGTACAAGTCTATTTCAGAGTGCAATTAGCACCACCAACCAGGGATGTTTCCTAGGCAGTAGAAGGTGGGGAGACTGAGTTAAATTCTAGAACTTGGGACTACGGCTACCATTAGCCAAGAGAAAGGTGTATGTGAGACTAGAATTGAAGACGGTAGACATCTCAGTGGTTAGAAGGTGCAGGGAGATCACACATCTAGAGATAGGTGAGTCCCTAACATGATTGAAACATTCACCATTAATTTACAATTGAACAACATAGATCGATGAACAATGGCTGAACAGACTGGTGACAGCCAAGATGCGAAGTTTTGGAGATAAATTACACATTTTGATATGCAGTGGCTTTCTGAAGCCCTCATAACTTATCTCCTCAGTTTGTTTAGCAACTGCACTCTTTCTTAGATATTTCTTTTCCACTGTACAGATACTTGCGCAATTCTGATGTCCTGTGTACAAATGTTCAAAATACTACAGTGTTGCTTACAATGTCCTCAACAGGAAAGCCACGATGAAGTGAGTAAAGACAGCAACCTCATACATGAAGGGCTAAATGGCCTCTGGTTCTGTATGATTCACAGAAAGATAGAAACATAGAAAATAGGTGCAGGAGTAGGCAATTCAGCCCTTCGAGCCTGCACCACCATTCAGTATGATCATGGCTGATCATCCAACTCAGAACCCTGTACCTGCCTTCTCTCCATACCCCCTGATCCCTTTAGCCACAAGGGCCATATCTAACTCCCTCTTAAATATAGCCAATGAACTGGCCTCAACTGTTTCCTGTGGCAGAGAATTCCACAGATTCACCACTCTCTGTGTGAAGAAGTTTTTCCTAATCTCGGTCCTAAAAGGCTTCCCCTTTATCCTCATACTGTGACCCCTCGTTCTGGACTTCCTCAACATCGGGAACAATCTTCTTGCATCTAGCCTGTCCAATCCCTTTAGGATTTTATACGTTTCAATAAGATCCCCCCTCAATCTTCTAAATTCCAATGAGTATAAGCCTAGCCGATCCAGTCTTTCATCATATGAAAGTCCTGCCATCCCAGGAGTCAATCTGGTGAACGATTCCTTGGAGTGTCAGAGAGTTATTCATAAGGAATGGAGCAAACCCTTTGAAAAGGTATCAATAAGATTGAAAGAGTACAGGGAAAACTTGCAAGAATGTTCTCAAGGCTTGAGGACCTGAGTTGTGGGAAAAAGTTGAATAGGTTAGGACTTCATTTCCGGGTGCAGAAGAGAATATGGAGGAGATTTGATAAGAGGTATACAAAATTATGCGGGGTATAGATGGGGTAAATGCAAGCAGGCTTTTTCTACTGAGGTTGGCCAAAACTACAGTGAGAGGTCATGGGTTAAGGGTGAAAGGTGAAATGTTAAAGGGGAACATGAGGGGGAACTTCTTCACTTAGATTAGGGGTTCCCAACCTGGGGTTTATGGACCCCTCGGTTAATAGTGAAGGTCCACAGCATAAATAAAGGTTGGGAACCCCTGACTCAGACTAAGGTTGGAAGGAGCAACCAGTGGAAGTGATGGATGCAGGTTCGACTTCAAAATTTAAGAGAGATTTGGACAAGTGCAATAATGGGAGGGGTATGGAGGGTGTGGGCCAATGGGATGAGGCAGAGTAACAGTTCGGCATAGACTAGATGCACCAAAGAGCCTGTTTCTGTGCTGTAGTATTGTACAACTAGAAGAATTTTGCCCTAGTACAGAAATCCAGGTTACTGAGGATTATTTAAGGTTGCATATCCCTTGACTATCAGCAATTCCAAGCCCCTTCCTCCTCTTTCTGACTCCTGTGGCCCTAGCAGTGCAATCACTGCTTTTCACTGGTCGTCAAGATGCAGAGAAGTAAAAGCAAAACATGACAGATTTATTAAGCGGGGCACTGGAGCTGTCATGAAACTGTATTAAAAAGTACTTGAGCAGAAAACAAATAGCTTTACTTTGAAACTTGAAAACCACCTCCCAAGCATGTTGAGAAATGGAACACCTGTAATCTTGGTACTCTGCCAATATTTTTTAATGTGGTAACAGAGACCCGCCTGTTGCAAGGAAACAAACAGCAGGTCGACACTTGCTCTGGACCAGAGAACACAGACATCTATTTGTTACGTTCCACCCAAAATAAATTGAGCAACTGTATCTCTTCAACCCCATGCCAACAGGACTCTACCAGCAATGGTTCAATGTACCTCACAGTCAGAGTCGGACTACACAGAAACAGGCCATTCAGCCCAACTCATTGTGCCTACCTCAGCTTGTCCTATTTGCCTGCATTTGCCCCATAGCCCACTAAACCTTTCCTATCCATGAACCTGTCCAAATACCCTTTAAGTGTACCTCTGCCACTTCCTCTGGTGGCTCATACCATATATCCAGCATGCTCTCTTTGAAAAACATCTCTCTAAAGATCCTCTTTAAATCTTTCGCTCTAGCCTTTAATCTACACCCTTGAGTTTAGATCCCATACCTTGGGAAAGGGGTGGCAGGTTGGAGGTACGTCTCTACCAAGGGAGGTCCTTTTCTTCCACAGTTTACCCTTGGGCAAGGTGTAGCACCTGCATAACCCCCCAATCAGTGTCATGAGAAGCCATGGGAGCAGGTGGTAGATGGTCGTATGAGCAGCTGGTGCATATCACAAGTCCTGGGTTAGATTTCCACTGATTCCAGGCAGACAATCTCTGACAAGTATTGATAATGGCTGGGGTCACCCGTCTTGAAAAGACACTGCCCAAAAGGCAGCAATGGCACCACCTCTGTAGAAAATTTTACTAAGAACAATCATGGTCAGGGAAAGACCATGATCACCTATGTCATACAACACAGCACATAACAAATGAACCCTAGGAGTCTAGTCTATTTATGCTCTTCATGATTTGATAAATCTCTAGAAAGTCACCCCTCAGCCTTCTTCATTCCAAGCCTGTCCGATCCCTCCTTATGAATCAAGCCTCGCCCCCCCACCCGACTCCCATCCAAGCATGTATCTATTCTACACCCTCACTTGATTAATCATTTCCTTCCTATCGAATGGTGACCAATAATGCACAAAATATTCCAAGTGTGGTCTCACCAACATTACGTACATCCCAACTCTTGTACTTAGAGCCTCGACTGATGAAGACAAGTATGTCCAACTCCTTCTTCACAACCATCCACCTGTGTCATCACTTTCAGCGAACAACGTACTTGTATCACTAGGTGGCTTCGTTCAATAACATTCCCCAGGGTCTGGCTATTTACCGTGAAAGTCCTGCCCTGGCTTAACTTCCTAAAATACATCTCCTCACACCCAAGTTAAATTCTATCTACCACTCTTTTTTAACAGATCTAAACTCTGTTGTAAACTCAGGCGACCTCTTCCACTGTCAACTAAACCACCAAGTGTGCAAATTATAGAAAGCGGAATAATCCCTTTTCTACTCATCAGTAAGGTAATAGTTGACCTAACAGCACGGCAGCACTTCCTTGCTGAACTCCGTGGTTCGTTTATAATCAAAACAATTGTCAAAGTTCTAATTTTTTCATACAATATAGGAGGCCATTCAGCCTATTAAGTCTATACTTAGAGCATTGCCAACAATCTTACTCCCCACCTATTTCTTTGTTAGAGAATATGTAAACTCCTCACAGACAGCACCAAGTCTTCTCCTTTGTAGATCTCCTTCTTGAATACACTCAACAAGCGAGTCTCCAGTCCTCTTGGGCGTGGCATTTTAATGATTCACAATCTACTGAGTGAAGACACTTCTCAGACCTCTCCTGAATGAATGGCTCCTAACTTTGAGACAATGGCCCTGGGTTCTAGGTACTCAGTCGGGCAAACTATCATCCCTACATCTCAGCTGTCAAAAACATTGCACATTTGAACAAGTCGTCCTTTCACTTTTTTGCACTCAAGGGAATACAAGTCCAAACAATGGTCCAAGGTAGTGTTTGGCTCAGCTCAAGGACCCGATGGCAGTGGGGAAGAACCTGCCGTTGGTGGTTTTTCAGTCTCCTGTATCTGTGTGGTTAAGATGGAGGGGCTACCTAGTAATGATGCTGAGGATTTATAAGGCAGTGGTCAGACTCCACTTGGAGTCTTGTGAGCAATTTTGGACCCCATATCTAAGAACGGATGTGCCAGCATTGGAGAGGTTGGAAAGGTTGCAGAACAGGTTTACAAGAATGATCCCAAGAATGAAAGGGTTAACATATGCGGAGTGTTTGATTATTCTGGGTCTGTACTCGCTGGAGTTTAGAAGAATGAGGCGGGATCTTATCGAGATTTACCGAGTACTGAAAGACCCAGATAGAGTAAATGTGCAGAGGATATTTCCAAAAGTTAGCCAGAGAGCATTGCCTTAGGATAGAAGCATGTCCCTTTAGAGCAAGATGAGGAGGGCTTGCTTCAGCCAGACGGTGGTGAATCTGTGGAACTCATTGCCATGGGCAGCTGAGCAGGCCAAGTCATTGACTATATTTAAAGCAGAGGTTGTTAGGTTCTTGAATAATAAGGAAGTCAAAGGTTACGGGGAGAAGGTTGGAAAATAGCATTGAGAAGGATAATAAATCAGCCATATGGAATGGCAGAGCAGTCTCCATGGGCTGAACGCATAACTATGCTTCCATGTCCTGACACATTTCCTCTTGTAGACATTTTTATATTGGACAGAGTTCTAATTGTGATGGAACTGGTTATGTCTACCACTCCCTGCAGCCCCTTTTGTCCCTGTGCATTGGAGTTTCCATACCCGGCCATGGCACAACCAGTTAAAATACCTTCCCCTGGTCACCATACAGGCTTGTCAGAGTCTACGATGACATGCCGAATCCCTTTAAATTTCTAAGTAGAGACACTGATGTGCCTTCTTCATTGCTGCGGCCATGCGATGCACCCAAGGGGAACAGAATAAATTGTCAGCATTGTGGGTCAAAACTCTGCACCGGGACCTGAAAAATTAACAATTCCTCCCTTCCCCCTCTTGATGCTCATCAAACCTCCAGCAGGTGGGTTGTTGCTCCAGTCTTTGGTATCTGCCATCTGTGGTGTGTCCACAGGACAGATTCAAAGTTCAAAGTAAATTTATTATCCAAGTACATACATGCCATCATGTACAACCCTAAGACTCGTTGTCTTGCGAGCATTCACGGCAAGTACAAAGAAACACAATAAATCAATGAAAAAACACACACAACAAAAATGGACAAACAACCAACATGCAAAACAAAACAAATTGTGTAAATACGAAAAGAAATATTATTATAAAAAAAAAGCAATAACTATCGAGAACATGAGGGGGAAAGTCCTTGAAGGTGAGACCACAGGTTGTGAAAACGATTCAGTTAAAACAATTCAGTGTTGGGTAAGCAAAGTTGAGTGAAGTTATATCCCCTCTGGTTCAAGAGCCTGATAGCTGAGGGGTAATAACTGTTCCTGAAGCTGGTGGTGTGAGTCCTGAGGCTCCTGTACCTCCTTCCTGATGGCAGCAGTGAGAAGACAGCATGACCAGAATGTTGGGAGTCCTTGATGATGGATGCTGCTTTCCAGCAACACCACTCTTTGCAGATGTGCTCAATAGTGCGGAGGGCATTACCCGTGATGGACTGGGCCGTATCCACTGCTTTTTGCAGGATTTTCCGTTCAAGGGTATTGGTGTTTCCATACTGGTTGTGATGCAACCAGTCAATGTACTCTCCACCGCATATCTTCAGAAGTTTTAGGCGACATGCCAAATCTTTGCAAACATCGAAGAAAGTAGAGGCATTGCTGTGCTTTCTTTGCAATGTCACCTACGTGGTGGACCCAGGACAGCTCCTCTGAAATTATAACACTGAGGGGTTTGAAATTGCTGACCTTCTCCACCTCTGATTCCCCCAATGAGGACTGGCTCATGGACCTCCAGTCTCCTCCTCTTGAAGTCAATAATCAGCTCCTTGGTCTTGCTAACGCTGTCAGAGGTTGTTGTTATGGCACCACTCAGCCAAATTTTCAGCCTCCCTCCGATACAATCATTCATCACCACCTTTGATTCGGCCTGTGACAATGGTGTCGTCAGCATTCTTATGAGGCATTGGAGCTGTGATTAGCATCACAGTCAAAAATGTAAGGCATGGATGTGGTTGTGCCAAAGGGAGTGCAGGAGAGATTACACTGACGGGATATTATACTGACTTTGCCGGCCGGCGGTGTAGCAGCATCCCTACTGGACTCCGAGGCAAGTGGTCCCGGGTTAGAATCCAGCGGCTGATTGCATACTTTCTACTCCTGCTGGGTTGAGCGTCGAGCTAGTAACTCGGCCTCATAACGAAACAGACAGAAATGCAAAAGAAATGGCAAGGTTGCCCCCCCCCCCGAATGCGCCACGAGGCGCGGTAAGGAACAACAATACGTCGACTTTAGTAATGAAGCGAGGTAGGAAAGGTTGAGTTTGTTTTCTCTGCAGAGTAGGAGTCCCAAGAATGACTCATAACATTTTAAGAGCCACCAATAAGATAGTCAGAATCAATTTCCATGATGGCAATATCAAAGGAGACGTAGATCTAAGATTAGAGGAAGGATTTCTAAAGCAACTTGAGGGGGCCAGTAGTTTTTAAAATCAGAGTGGTTGATCTCTGGACCTTGCTGCCAGAGGAGGTGGTGAAATCCAATACCATCACTACAGTTCAGAGACATTTTGAGAAGCACTTCAACATGCAAGGTGCAGAAGAATACAGACCTAATGCAGGGAAATGAGATTAGCAAAACGGTCAGGAACGTGGTGGGCCAGAGGATCCATCTCTGTGCTCTGCAACTCACTGAGTTCTTAACAACTGATATCTTCGGATTCTGATGACAGTCAGTAGCAATGACTCTCCCTGCTTCCTTTACCAGAGTGACAGACATCTTCAAGTTCCTCACTCCATAATTTTCTTCAGCTGCTCACTCGACATGGGAAATTCTGACACAGTCAGCACGGCATCCATTTCTGTACTAAATCAGTTAACCCTGTTAATGCCAACATGATTCGGTCAGCAAACGGCAAGCACCATCGTCACGTCAAGGACCAGCGCGTTTTTAATCTTTTAACCACACAGTGAACTTGAGTTTGTTGCTGAAATTTCAAGCAATCATTGCCCTGGACAGGAAGAGTGCCTGGATTCAAATATGAGGATTAGCTTTGTCACTTGTACATCGAAACACGAGGTGAAATGCGTCCTTTGCGTCAACGACCAACATACAATCCGAGATGTGCTGGCGCCAGTCTGCAGGTGTAGCTAACATAGGATGCCCACAACTTACGCACCCTTACCGCTTTCATTTCTGAAATGTGGGAGGAAAACGGAGCACCTGGAAGAAACCCACACAGTCACAGAGAGAACATATGGACTTCTTACAGACGGTAGCAGGAATTGAACCCCAATCTCACCACTGGCACTCTAATCGTGTTATGCTTTCCACTACACTACCATATCGCCCTATTAAATGGCAACTGATGTCACAAACCTTAAAATGGTAAAGGTAGCATTCACTTCAAATCCAAGTGCCCATTCAGAGATTATAAGATCATGTGTGGGCTGGAACACTTCCAGAGGACTCCAGAAATATCAGGCATTTGTTTACAATCAGCGTGTCATAGAGAAATGAGTAAACATTCACGGTTAAGGCCTGAAGCCAACTATTTCCAAGTCGGAAACACCCACCAACAGAGCTCCGAGATATTGCAACACAAGAGTCAGGATGCACATCTGGTTACAATGGTTCTTCATAACAGAGACAGCTGCATCACATCCTCCGGAATCCCAGATGTAGAAACAGTCCACTGGTGCCTTTGATGACAATGTATCACTGTGTAAACACATACCCAATTCCCTCCGGAATACTACGCAGCAGAATTGTTTCCCATTCTCTCCATCCATCAGGCTTCACAAGTGGGTCATGGTAAATCAGAAACGATGGCCCCAGAACCAAACGTCTTCTTTTCTAACCCACTGAGAAGTCTGTGGATTCTAGCCATTACACAGGCTGCACAGCAAAGAATGAACTTTTCAGACCAAATATTCTTAGCTGGAAGTGTCTGCTTCCCACACTTAACTACCATCATGCTCTTCAATTCTTTCTTCTTCGTGCACTCATGCAACTTGTTAATAAAGGCATCTCTGCCATTTACTTGTGAGGAAGCTGAGCCTTTGAAACAGAGATCTGATAAATATTTTGAGAAAAATATTGGGAGGGTTATGTGTCTTTGTAAATAAGAAGAAACAACGGCATGTGTTTTAACTTTTGTTTTAGAGTCTTGTAACATCTTGACAACAGCATAATTTGGAACACATGGCAATGAATGCCTGATGTGAGAGCATTGGCATCTCTCACTCCGCAGCCTCTCCTGACCTTCACGCGTGCTCCGCTGGATTCTAATTATAAATACAAAACCTGTCCCATCACAGCGGTGCTATTCAGGGAGTAATCAATCCAAAGCTGCCCCTCTGAAACCTCCACCTTCAACACCCATTTACAACCAGCAAGATATTACAGGGGTCTGAACCAAGTGGAATAGGGCAGTTTAGATCAGTTCGAAGATACGTCCCCAGGTGACACAAAACTGAAGCAGTGATGTGCACATTACTTTTTAGAATAACCACCCTGTAAGGATGTATGCCATCAAATGGCAGAGGTCTAACACTTGGACCAACAATGTAAACTTCCCTATAATATAATACTTTAGGCTTCATCATTAGATGCTGCATAACTGGGAACTCAAACAGTCCTATAATTTGGAAAGGGAACTAGTTTGTTATTGTCACATGTACCAGAATACAGTGGATTCTGGTTAATTGGGACACATCAGAACCAGTACTTTCCTGCCCAATTAAGCAGCAGCCCCATTTAGCCAAAGTTTCATGGAAGTAGTTAAAAAGGTATAAAAAAAAGACAAACTACCATTTAATTGAGTAATAAATTATGTATTTAAAATGAAATACAGAACAATTTAGAACACTTCTTCTAGTACTACACTACTATAAAACTGTGTATTAGTTCTTAATAGTTATCGACAGAGGATTTCATCCAGAGTACGTTGGTGTTCTTTTGATTGACTGTAAATGAACAAAATCAGTGCAGACACCTAATGCAGACAATGGACTGCCTTCATACAATGATTACATCCTCCAAATCTTCATTTTCATTATAATATTCAAGATGATTGTTGATACCTTTAAATACTTCGTAATTCCTAACGTGTTGTGAAGTTGTGAAATCGTTTTATTTTCACTCCCTGCCATTTCTGGCATCTCCAAGTCTGAATGCTTGAAACTGCAGTGAGCAAAACAGTTCTGAATTGTCTTACCGCAACCAACACTAACATTACAAGCACACACAACAAACATTTTACAAATACAGCTTGGTTTAAGCATGGTGTCGTGTCTAACGTCCACACAAGTGCACGTGACTGATGCTAGTTAGAAACTGTTCAACAACAGTCTCCTGCCCCGATTAACCAACATAGTGCCCCAAATAAATGGAGGGAATCCCAGCTATTTTCTTAATTATTTTTTGTTCTTTCAGAGTTGTCCCAAGTAAGCTGCTGCCCCAATTAACCGACGGCCCAAACTAACCGGAATGCACTGTACAGGTTAAAAGTTTATCTTACACAAAGTTCATACACATCAATTTATTACATTGAGGTATTACAAGGTAAAACAACAGCAGAATGCAGAATAAAATGTAACAGCTGCAGAGAAAGTGCAGTGTGTATAGGAAATAAGGTTTAAAATCATAATAAGGGAGATTGAGAGGACAAGAGTCCACCTAATCATACTATGGAACTATTCAATATCATATAACAGCAGCGCAGAACCAGTGTAACACACACAGAAGGCTGGAGACGCTCAGCAGGACAGGCAGCATCCATGGAAGGGAATAAACAGTTGATGTTTCAGGCCGAGAACCTCCATCAGGTCCTGTCTTCTTTCAACTCGCACCTTAAAGGATAGGGCTTACCCAAATGGACAATGCAGGTAAAGAACTATAACTGTATGTCTGCATTGCTGAGCAATGATTGCTGGGTTTCTGACAGAGGGAAGGGGGAAATGAGTAGCCGATAAAAATGTTGACAGCGGGATACAGCCTCACCTGGCTCTCCACTCGGCTTTGAATCACCTGGTCAATGGTAACACAGGCTGTGTGATTAGAAATAATATCCCCTCCTGGCTGACAATCAACACTGGCGCAGCTTAAAGATGCATGCTCAGCCCACTGCTCTACTCTCTCTACGCCCACGATTGTGTGGCTAGGCACAGCTCAAACACTACCTATAGATTTGCTGACAACACTGTTGTTGGCAGAATTTCAGATGATGATGAGCGACAGCAGCGAAATAGATCAGCTGGTTGGGTGGTGTCACAGCAATGACCTTGCACTCAGTGTCAGTAAGACCAAGGAACTGATTGTGGACTTCAGGAAAGGGAAGTTGAGGGAACACACACCAGAACTCATTGAGAGATCAGAAGCGGAAAGGGTGAGCAGTTTCAAGCTCCTGGTGTCAACAGCTCTGAGGACCTATCCTGGGTCCAACATATTAATGCTGTTATAGATCGCGGCTGCATTTTATTAGGAGTTTGAGGAGAATTGGTATGTTTTCTCCCACATTCCAAAGACATACCGATTAAGAGCTTCATTGATCACATGGGTGTAGTTGGGCAGCAAGCATTTGTAGGACGAAGGCCCTCTTACTGTGCTGTATCTCTAAATAAAATAAAGCAGGTGTGGAAGCATTCACTGTGGATTCATTAGGGTAGCATCCTTTTCCCCGAAGGTAGGCGTTCCCAAACTTTCATATGCTACGGACCTCTACCATTAACCGAAGGGTCCGTGGACCACAGGTTGGGAACTGCTGCCAAGGTAAAGCAGGAGTGATTGTAAACTGCATACCCAGGATAAAAAGTAATCTATCACTTATCATTGGTGTTTTTGTTTGAGATCTCAACAGGTTAACCATGATGCTGATGGAAGACAGGGCAGCTTGAGGGGCTGAGTAGACTGCACTTGCTCTTATTTTCCGATGTTCTTCTGTTCCAACGCACTGAAGTTAATGAAAGCACCAAAAAGGGGAGATAAATTCAGATGACCTCAACTTTTTCTATTGCGTCCACAAAGTGTGAAAGGTTACCTTGAATTACATTTTCAATCTCTAGGTGACAGAATTGTGCCTGATAGGGTACAAAGCCTCACCAATCTGCCAAGATATCTAATGTTTAACTTGGCAACAAGTGTAACTTTTAACAATGGACATATTCCTCATTGGATAGTCAATATGAGTCAGTAAACTATGGTGTTGAGTCCCATGAGAAGAGCACACCATTATGAACTAAAGGAGACCCTAAACAACATGCTACTGCATATCTGGACAGTGTCAATGATTAAAATATTCCAATGTTACTTTCGTATCCCCCAGTATCTAACATTTCATTGAAACTGATGCTATTCAATTTCCACTGCAGCAGATATCAGTCCATGGTTGAAACTTTTCTTCTGTAGATGCCGATCTTGAATCTACTGAAGAAGCTCTCAACCTCCACTTTATGGACATGGCTAGACTGAACTCCTGCCTCAGCATGGACCTGGACCCATTGCAATTTGCCTATTACCACAATAGGTCAACAGCAGATGCAATCTCAATGGCTCTTCACACGGCCTTAGACCACCTGGATAACACAAACACCTATATCAGGATGCTGTTCGTCGACTATAGCTCAGCATTTAATATAATCATTCCCACAATCCTGATTGAGAAGTTACAGAACCTGGGACTCTGTACCTTCCTCTACAATTAGATCCTCGACTTCCTAACCAGAAGACCACAATCTGTGCAGATTGGTGATAACATCTCCTCACTGACAATCAACACTGGTGCACCTCAGGGGTGTGTGCTTAGCCCACTGCTCTGCTCTCTCTATACCCATGACCGTGTGGCTAGGCATAGCTCAAATACTGTACCATATATAAATTTGTTGATGATACAACCATTGTTGGTAAGAATCTCAGATGGAGACAAGAGGGTGTACAGGAGTGAGATATGCCAACTAGTGTAGTGGTATCACAGCAACAAACTTGTACTCAACGTCAGCAAGATCAAAGAGCTGATTGTGGATTTCAGGAAGGATAAGACGAAGGAACACATACCAATCCTCATAGAGGGATCAGAAGTGGAGGGAGTGAGCAGTTTCAAGTTCCAGGGTGTCAAGATCTCTGAGGATCTAACCTGGTCCCAACATATCGATGCAGTTATAAAGAAGGCAAGACAGCGACTATACTTCATTAGGAGTTTGAAGAGATTTGGTATGTCAACAAATACACTCAAAAACTATTGTACCATGGAGAGCATTCTGAAAGGCTGCATCACTGTCTGGATTGGGGGGGGGGGCTACTACACAAGACAGAAGAAGGAAACTGCAGAGGGTTGTAAATTTAGTCAGCTCTATCTTGGGTACTAGCCTGCAAAGTACCCTGGACATCTATAGGGAGCAGTATCTCAGGAAGGTAGCGTCCGTTATTAAGGACCTCCAGCACCCAGAGCATGCCCTTTTCTCACTGTTACCATCAGGTAGGAGATACAGAAGCCTGAAGGCACACACTCAGTGATTCAGGAACAGCTTCTTCCCCTCTGCCATCCTATTCCTAAATGGACATTGAACCCTTGGACACTACCTCAGTTTTTTAACATATATTATTTCTGTTTTTTTGCATGACTTTTAATCTATTCAATATATGCATACTGTAATTGATATACTTATTTATTATTTTATTATTTTTTTCTTCTCTATCATGTATTGCATTGAACTGCTGCTGCTCAGTTAACAAATTTCACGACACATGCTGGTGATAATAAACCTGAATCTGATTCCGATTCTGAATAAGGAATTCAATTCTTTAGGACAATCATTGGAGCTCTGGACATGTCACACAAAGTACAACAACTCTGTGGAGTACCAGGCTGGCAGCAATTGTTTTGATTTTGGATCAATCTTGCCACTACACCTACCTTATCAAGCACTCTAAGAAATCTCGTTGCTTCAATGAGATCACTTCTCATGGTCTAAACGCAATAGTCCAGGTTCCACCTGCTTACTCTCTCACATCAAATCTGCCATCTCAATCAGTAACCCATCTGGTGAACCGTTACTCACAAGTAACACACACAAAATGCTGGTGATCGCAGCAGGCCAGGCAACATCTATTGGAAGAGGTACAGTCGACGTTTCAGGCCGAGACCCTTCATCAGGACTAACAAGTAAACCTTCCTCAGGTTGGGAGACGAGACTTGTACACACTATTCCAGAAATGGGCACAACAAACCACTGCATAATTGGAGCAAAATGCTTCGACTGCTGGACTCAAATTTAAGAACAAAAGAAATCCACCTGCATAAAGACCATTGTAGCAGATGTCAAAGAAGTACCTACCAGGATGCATCACAGGCAGGCAAACATCTAGCACTTTCTAGCTGCTCACTGAAGCCTCACATTAACTTTCAGAGATTAATGCACAAGACACTCAGGTCACTTTGAACAACAACACATTTCAATCTCTCAATTACGGACGCCCTTAACCGTAGACTTTGCCAGTGACACCGTCATGCTGTGTTCGACTAAATGAGATAATTATATGTACTCTTGTGCAGAAGCAGATAGTTCATTCAATTCACCGCACTCAGCACCCTTCAACCCCTCCACAGAGCGGTGGTCCAGCCTCCTGCAGCGAATTTTAACAGCAGGTGGGAGCGTGCTCTCCCACATTACACAACTCAAAAGCTTCTCCAAGCAAAGCCTATCATCAGCATGTGGCTTTCAGCACCACTAGAACACCTCATCACATTTCACTTGGTCCCTTGATTACCAAAGGAAAATAAAAATTAGATAATAAAACAGGAATTGCTTTCAGGATAATTACGTGGAAACAACAGGCATATATAGATCCGAGCCATAAACTACTGACTCATTGGATTTGGCTCTTTCCCACCTCCTGCAAATCAACCCAGAGTTAACCCAGATAATTCACCGAGATAATGATGTAATTCAGCACATCCATAAGTCGATACAAGAAAACTATATATTGAGCTGAGTACAGTCTGGCGCTACAACTAATTAAAGCCGGCTGCTGTTCTATGCTTCCCTTTCATGAGTCATACCATCAGTACAGAAACAGTCCCTTCAGCCCATCTAGTCTGTGCCAATCCGTCTTCCAGCCAGACCAATAATGTTAAAGTATAATTATTATCTAAGTACGAATAGGTCACTGTTTTCCTCCGATCAAGATGGCACCAGTGAACACTAATTCCTTGGATGACATCTTCCAGATAGCCAGTCTCTCCAATTATTTCACTTTCTGTACATCTTTCTGTCCTGATTGTGTGACGGAAATTGTTGGAGAGAGTTTGGAATTCGATTTAATGATTGAATGAATGTGTCCGGAGAGATGCCTCGTGGAGAAGACCAGAGATGGGGACCTGAAAAGGACCGAAGCATTGAGAAAGATTGAAGCATCGAGACGAATGCGAGGAGGTCAGTGATCACTCTCAACGGAGACCATGGGGGCGGCAACAATCAGTAGCCGGGTTGGCGGCATTCAGACCCGGCCGGGCAGTGAGTCTCCACGGAAAGTCTGAGTCCTTGTTGCTCCTCTCCCCAAATGCTGATGGGAAGGTGCTTTCAATATTCTGAAATTTATGTGATTATTGGACAGTACTTCATATTGGTCTTCTTCCGTTTTTCTTTCTTGCGGCCGATTTGCGGGTGGGCAATATGTTAGTTTTTGTGTGTGAGAGATGGGGTCAAGGGTTTTGATGCTATTGTTACAAACAAGAAAAAATCTGCAGATGCTGGAGATCAAAGTAACACACACAAAATGCTGGAGGAACCTAGCAGGCCAGGCAGCATCGATGGAAAAGAGTAAACAGTCAATGTTTCGGACCGAGACCCTTCATCAGGACTGGAAGACAGAGATTATAAGTCAGAATAAGCAGGTGAGAGGAGGAGAGAAAGAAGTGCGAAGAAGTAGATGATAGGTGAAACCGGTGGAGGGGCAGGGTGAAGTAAAGAGCTAGGAAGTCGATTGGTGAAAGCGATAAAGGGCTGGAGAAGGGGGAATCTGACAGGAGAGAACAGAAGGTCATGGAAGGAAGGGAAGAAGTAGGAGCACCAGGGGGTGGTGATGGGCAGGTAGGTGAAGGTGAGAGAGGGAAATAGAAATATGGAATGGTGAAGGGGGAGTGGGGAAGGGGCAATTACCTGAAGTTCAAGAAATCATGCGTTCAGGTTGGAGGCTAACCAGGCAGAATATAAGATGTTGCTCCTCCAACCTGAGTGTGGCCTCATCGTAGCAGTAGAGGAGGCCATATGACTGACATATCGGAATGGGAATGGGAAGAAGAATTGAAATGGGTGGCCACCGGGAGATCCCATATTTTCTGGCAGACGGAGCATAGGTGCTCGGCAAAGCGGCCTCCCAATCTACGTCAAGATGCTATTGCCGCTTTTCTTTTCTGCAAGTGACAAGGTTGGCATTTGACATTATTGTCGCTGTTTTTTTCTGGGTGGGGATTTTATGCCAGTGTTGCCGTTTTTTCTGTGAGGGAGGAGGGATTTTGAGATTTGCTGGTTTTCATTTTTCTTCTTTTTTGTGTAGGGGGGGCTGATGTCTTTTCCTTCAACAACTCTACTGTTTCTTTTTGTACTTCTTGGCTATCTGGAGAAGATGACTATCAGAGTCGTATTCTACATGCATACTTTGACATAAAATTAATCTTTGAACCCTTGATACCACTTTAAGATTCATTTTCTTGCGGGTATTAACAGGAAAATTAAACACAATAACATTTATGAATTTAGAATTTATTGTGAGCAGTTTTGGGCCCCTTATCTAAGAAGTAATGTGCTGGCATTGGAGAGGATTCAAAGGAAGTTTTCAAAAATGATTTGGGGATTGAAAGGCTTGTCATATGAAGAGTGTTTGCTAGCTCTGGGCCTGTACTCACTGGAATTCAGAAGAATGAGGGGTGACCTCATTGAAATCTATTGAATGTTGAAAGACCTCCTCAATAGAGTGGGATGTGGAGAGGATGTTTCCTATGGTGGGGGAGTCCATGACCAAAGGACACAGCCTCAGGATAGAGGGCCGTCCTTTTCGAACAAAGATCAGGAGGAATTTCTTTGGCCAGAGAGTGGTGAATCTGTGGAATTTATTCTCACAGGCAGCTGTGGAGGTCAAGTCATTGGGTACATTTAAGTCAGAGGCTGACAGATTCTTGATTAATTAGGGCACGAAGGGATACGGGGAGAAGGCAGGAGAATGGATCTGAAAGGGGAAAATGGATCAGCCATGATGAAATGATGGAGAGACTCAATGGGCCAAATGGCCTAATTTTGCTCCTTTATCTTATCGCCTTCAAAACCATACACAAAGACTGACCAACAACCAATGTACAAAAGACGCACTGTGCAAATAAAAAAATAAGTAAACAATTCTGAGAATACGAGTTGTAGAGTCCTTAAAGGTGAGTGTGGGTTATGGAATCAGTTCAGACTTGAGGTGAATGAAGTTGAGTTGGTTCAGGAGGCTGATGGTTGAAGGGTAATAACTGTTCCTGAACCTGATGGTGTGGAACTTAAGGCTTCTGTACCTCCTGCCCGATGGTAGCAGTGAGAAAAGAGCATGGCCTGACACAGTGGGTGGGGGGGGGGTCTTTAATAAAGGATGTTGCTTTCTTGTAGCAGCTCTCCTTGCAAATGTGCTTGATGGTGGAAAGGGTTTTGCCTGTGATGAACTGGGCTGTATCATTTCATACCTCTCTCGCCCATGTTAGCTTATACATTTTACAGAGAATTACATATGTAAATCCTTATAGGTCGCAGGAAGTCAGGTTTTTTTTTAAAAGAAGAGTTTGGGGCCATTACTTTAATTAACAGAGGCATGGATTGCAAAAGGATGTTCTGTTATATATTGATAAAACATACTGGCTAGGCTTCAGCTGGAATAATACCTTCAAACTGGACTAACACACTTGTGAATTATTAGCAGAAGTGGGCCTTTAAGCATGCTCAAAGCACTACCAAATCTCAAAGAATTATAACCAAGGTGTATTATGTATTCATTCTCTCATTCATTGTCTCTCCCTCTCTCTCTCCCTCCCTCTCTCTCCCTCCCCCCCTCCCCCCACTGTCCATTACGCGCTGGCGTTTAGGCAGCATTAAAGGTTCTCCATCTCTGGCAGTGTTCAGGGCTTCCATCATCACAGCTTTGTCTCTGTTTTCTCTACTGTCAGTCATGCAAGTCCTGGGTGGAGACTCACAAATACCGTCGAACTCAGATGCAGAAGGATTCTTCAATGCCGTTTCCGTAACAGTTTTGTTTTACCATTCGGGGTTGTTAGCCCTGATATGAAACCCGGAAACCTGGAGGACTGGTAGGCCACTCTTCGTCTGGCCTCTACCCTTTGACCTATTTGGCAAGGGTGACCCTACCAAGCATAAAGTCCGGACTCCCGCCAACACAGCTCTCCAAGTCATTGAGGCACACAAAGCTTCAAACGACGACAATGTTGTATTCCTTTCTGGAGGAAGGTGGATTACAGATTGTAATTAAAAAAAACACTTACTCTGGCTGCATTTTACATCCTACCTATCTGAAATGTGCACACCTTTCATTTCTCTAACCTAGCATCTACAGATTTGATGAGGACGAGAAAACTACCCGAAATTCACAACAGGAAGGCTCAGACCTCACAGCTGCATACAGTCAAAGCAAAAATCAATGCAGAGCTCACAATTAATTGAAGACCACTTGACCCGGCTAAGATTTAGTTCTGCTCATTGGAGCAGAGAGTAAGTCTAACACTCAAGAAAGAGTCTGGGTAAGCAAACAGAATTATGTTTCCAGATAAGAAATGACTATTTGGTATATACACAAAAACAGAATCTAAGCCACAGTCCTACGTCTTTCTATTAGAAGATTGTTGATAGGCACTCATGATATATACACCCACCAATTCATTAATTTAAGCTTGTGTTCACTGGCAGGTTATTTCACGCTCCAAGAAGTTGAGAATGAAAGGAGACGAGCTAAAAGTATAGCACAGCTTATCCATTTAAAACACCTCTGTACAGCTAAAGCAACATACTTAATACGATGCACTACATTGCACAGTGATAGAAAATTAATTTTTTATTAATCACAATAACAAACCGAGCACAATTTACATAACATCAAATATGCTTCTTGTAATGAGTCCTCAAATCAGGATCCTCGTACAGGAGAGCTCCCCCAAAGCAAAATCTTCCTGAAAGCAGAGGACGTTGAAGAGAATATAAAACGGAACTGTCATCCGCAATAAAAAGGCTCTGCTTCTCAAATTCAGACTCGGCTTCATTGTGACTCAAACCACGTACTCGATGGTGTTTGAAGTCATTTTGAGGGGGAGTAGAACGCATATTCAAACAGTGCAGAAATGTCTGACTCGCCATCCCACTGAACTCTTGATTCTTCAGTCCAAGTATTCCTCACCAACCATACTTCATTCCAAAAAAGCATCTATTTATTTGCAAGGTAAAAGACTTTTCTTTCTTCCCCTTAACAGTTACGTTTTAAGTATATGAGTAAAATGTAAACTAAAGTGGTCACAAGTTTGTTAACTTGCTCTATGCCGTAAGATCAAAGTAAGACATTCACTGGGATCAAAGACCAACCTTATTTGCCATATATATTTATATGTTGGGGTGCCGGTGTGGAGATATGTCTCTGCCAAAGGAGGTGTAAGGCACTCCTTCCCTCCGCTAGCCAGCAGGTCACCCTTGGCCAAGGTGTAGCACCTGCTTAGGCTCCCAGATCAGGGTCCTGCGAAGCTGTGGGAGCAGGTGGTGGATGGTCGTATGAGCAGCTGGTGCATATCACAAGTCCTGCTTATGCAACCACTGACACCAGGGAGACAATCCCTGAAGAGTATCGATGATGGCTGGGGTCACCCGTCTTGTGAAGACACTGCCCAGAAGAAGGCAATGGCAAACCACTTCTGTAGAAACATTTGTCAAGAACAATCACGGTCCTGGAAAGTCTGTGAAGATCAACGTCATACAACACGGCACATAATGAACAAACAAAACATTTACAAGTATTAGGAATTTGCTGTGGTGTGTTGGTCAACAAAAAAACAACAACATTTAACAATTAAAAAGAATGAAAAATTATATAAAATTAGAGGTTAAAGTACAGATATGGAATAAAATATGATAAATATATTAAACACCAGAATGTATTTACAATGTAAACACCATTATAAATAGTGATTTCAAGTGTTTACAGTGCAGTGCAGTGACAGAGGTAATAGATCAAGTTCATTGTCATTTAACTGTGCATAAGTACAACCGAACGAAACAATGTTCCTCCGGACCACAGTGCAATCAATCACACACACCACATAAACCAAAATATTATAATATAATTAAGTTAATCAAATATAATT
The DNA here is from genome assembly GCF_963921235.1 of Mobula hypostoma. Classification (NCBI taxonomy): domain Eukaryota; kingdom Metazoa; phylum Chordata; class Chondrichthyes; order Myliobatiformes; family Myliobatidae; genus Mobula; species Mobula hypostoma. Next base: position 14,569,785 of record NC_086104.1, read on the forward strand.
CCATATGCATGTAGTGTGCAGCATAGGTAAAACAGTAAACAGTCCTAGTGACAAGACCCTAGTGGTGACAGGGTATTCATTAGTCTCACAGCCTGAGGGAAGAAGCTGTTACCCAGCTTGGCAGTCCCAGATCTGAAAATGGAGATAACTACACTCAATTGACCATCCATTGAGATGTTCCCACAACCAATGATCTCACTTTAAGGATTCTTTGTCTTGTTATTTCATATTCTTGTTGTTTATGCCGTTTATTTGCATTTGCACAGTTTGTTGTCTTCTGCACTCTGATCTTTCATTGATCCTGTTATAGTTACTATTCTACTGATTTGCCAACTAGTGGAATGGTGCCGCAGCAACAACCTGGCACTCAACGTCATTAAGACGAATGAGCTGATTGTGGACTTCCGGAAGGGTAAGATGAAGGAACACGTGCCAATCCCCATAGAGGGATCAGAAGTGGAGAGAGTGAGCAGCTTCAAGTTCCTGGGTGTCAAGATCTCTGAGGATCTAACCTGGTCCCAACATATCGATGTAGTTATAAAGAAGGCAAGACAGCGGCTTTACTTCATTAGGAGTTTGAAGAGATTTGGCATGTCAACAAATGCACTCAAAAACTTATATAGTTGTACCGAGGAAAGCATTCTGACAAGCTGTATCACTTTCTGGTATGGAGGGGCTACTACACAGGACCAAAAGCAGCTGCAGAAGGTTGTAAATCTATTCAGCTCCATCTGGGGCACTAGCCTACAAAGTACCCAGGAAATCTTTACGGAGCGGTGTCTCAGAAAGGCAGCATCCATTATTAAGGACCTCCAGCACCCAGGGCATGCCCTTTTCTCACTGTTACCATCAGGTAGGAAGTACAGAAGCCTGAAGGCAAACACTCAGCGATTCAGGAATGATAGAAGGCAGAGAGTTGGTATAAATGGGTGTTTCTCTGGTTGGCAGCCTGTGGTGAGTGGGGTGCTGCAGGGGTCGGTGCTGGGCCTGATTTTGAATAGGGGACTGAGTGTAGCATAGCAAAATTTGCTGATGACACTAAACTGAGTGGAAAAGAAAATTGTACAGAGGATGTGGAGAGTCTGTTGAGGGATATAGATAGGTTAAGTGAGTGGACCAAGGTCTGGCAGATAGAATACACCTTTGGTAAATGCGAGATCATCCACTTTGGAAAGAATAATTGAAGAGCAGATTATTATTTAAATAGTGAAAGATTGCAGCATGCTGTTGTGCAGAGGGACTTGGGAGTGTGCATGAATCGCAAAAAGTTGGCTTAGAGGTACGACAGGTTATTAAAAAGGCAAACGGAACACTGGCAGGGAGGTCGTGCTGCAACTATACAGGGTACTGGTGAGGCCGCACCTGGAGTACTGTGTGCAGTTCTGGTCTCCATACTTGAGGAAGGGTATACTCGCTGTGGAGGCAGTGCAGAGGAGGTTCACCAGGTTGATTCCAGGGATGAAGGGGTTAACCTATGAGGAGAGATTGAGTCTCCTGGGACTATACTCTCTGGAGTTCAGAAGAATGAGAGGGGATCTTATAGAAACATACAAAATTTTGAAAAGGATAGATAACATAGAAGTAGGAAAGTTGTTTCCATTGGTAGGTGAGACTAAAACTAGAGGATATTGCCTCAAGATTCAGGGGAGAAGATTTAGGACGGAGATGAGGAGAAACTGTTTTTCCCAGAGAGTGGTGAATCTGTGGAATTCTCTGCCCAGGGAAGCAGTTGAGGCTTCTTCACTAAATATATTTAAGATACAGTTAGATAAATTTTTACATAATAAGGGAATTAAGGGTTATGGGGAAAAGGCAGGTAGATAGAGCAGAGTTTATGGACAGATCAGCCATGATCTTATTGAATGGCGGGGCAGGCTAGATGGGCCAGATGGCTTACTCCTGCTCCTATTTTTTATGTTCTTATGTTCTTCCCCTCTGCTATCCGATTCCTAAATGGACATTGAATCTTTGGACACCACTTCACTTTTTTTAAATATACAGTATTTCTGTTTTTGCACGTTTTTAATCTATTCAATATAAGTAATTGATTTACTTATTTATTTATTATTATTTTGTTTTGTTTTATTTTTTTTTCTCTCACTGCTAGATTATGTATTGCATTTCACTGCTTCTTTCACTGTTAACAAATCTCACGTCACATGCCTGTGAGAATAAACCTGATTCTGATTATGTCCACAGGAAAATGAATCTCAGGCTTGTGTGTGGTGACAGATGCATTCTCTGATAAATTTACTTTCAACTTTGATGCTTCTGTACCTCCTGCCTGGTGGTGGGTCATGGAGATTGTGGGATGGGAGGTAGAGATCCTCAACAATGCTTTGGACACTTTGTCAGCAACACTTCCGATAAATGTCACAAATAGGGGTGAGGGAGACCCCGATGACCCCCACAGCGGTTTATACTATCTACTGTAGGGTTTTGTGGTCTGACGCCTTGCAGCTTGCATACCACACAACGGTACAGCCAGGCAGGGCACTCTTGACGTTGCTCCTGTTAGAATGGGGGCAGAAAGCCTTGCACACCTCAGTCTCCTCAGAAAGTGCAGGCACTGCTGTGTCTCTGTGCCTTCTTGACTAGTGAGGAACGTTGTGGGTCCAGGTTAGATCATCCTTTACGTGCACGGCAAGGAACTTTGTGTTCTTTGACCTCTCCACAGCAGAGTCAGAGTGGCCAAAATGTGCCTTCGTGAAGTCCAACTCTTTTGTTTTGTCTTGTCCCTGTTGCTACTCAGGTTTTTGTTCACGCACCATTTGACAGGCTTTCCTACATCCTCTCAGATAGGGGGTGGGGGGCTAACTAGAATGGTTGATCAGATTAACTGCCTGGAGAAGAATGTTTTTCAGATGGCGTGAAGGTCCAACAGCATTTTCCAGAAGAGGGAAGTTTTGAAAAAGGCAGTTTGCAGGGTGGGTAGTGTCCGAAGTTATTTTTCCTTCCTGGTTCTTTGTCCTGGACACAAGTAAGCTCTGCAGCCAATGACCTTTGCTGCTGACTTGACAGTTGCGAGAGGATGCTGTGCCAAACCTGAAGTAATGGCTGATGTGAGGGTGCTCACTATGACAATAGTGTACAATCACACCAGTAGGTTCTGGGGAAAATGGAATTTTACCAAATTCCGCAAGTACACCCACTGTCAATCCTTTTTGTCAATGAAGGATGTATGATTCTCTCATGAAATCTGAAGTGGTGTCAAGAAAACAACCTCTCCCTCAAAGTCACAAAAACAAAGGAGCTGGTTGTGGACTGCAGGAGGAATGGAGACAAGCTAACCCCTATTGACATCAATGAGGGGGCTTAAGCTTTAAGTTCCTCAGCATAAACATCACCGAGGATCTCATGTGGTCTGTACATACCGGCTGTGTGGTGAAAAAAGCACAACAGCACCTCTTTGAAGAAGTTTGATATGAGCCCCCAAATCCTAAGAACTTGCTACAGGGGTATCATTGAGAGCATCCTGACTGGCTGCATCACTGCCTGGTATGGGAACTGTACTTCCCTCAATCGCAGGGCTCTGCGGAGAGTGGTGCGGACAGCCCAGCGCATCTGTAGATGCGAACTTCCCATTATTCAGGACATTTACTAAGACAGGTGTGAAAAAGGGCCTGAAGGATCATTGGGAACCCGAGTCACCCCAACCACAAACTGTTCCAGCTGCTACCATCCAGGAAACGGTACTGCAGCATTAAAGCCAGGACCAACAGGCTCCGGGACAGCTTCTTCCACCAGGCCATCAGACTGATTAATTCATGCTGATACAACCATATTTCTATGATATATTGACTGTCCTGGTGTACATACTATTTATTATAAATTACTATAAATTGCACATTGTACATTTAGATGGAGAGGTAACGTAAAAGATGTTTACTCCTCATGTATGTGAAGGGTGTAAGTAATAAAGCCAATTCAGTTCAAGAACCTCGTGTCTCCACTTGTCAGTGCTGGAACCTGAAGCAACAGGTAATTGACTGAAGCAACTCACGGAGGTCAAACCACTACATCCCACTTCCCGTTTACTGTCCACTACATCCCAACCAGCCCACCAATCATCCCTGGCCTCAGTATCACCATTCCTCTTTTCTCTCTATATTGGCCATCAGCGCTCTCCATTCTCAGTGCTGGTGCAAGGTTTCAATTTCAATTATCAAGAGTTCCTTGATTCAGCAGTCAATGCTCCTCAAGACTTATTTAGTCCTGCGAGACCATGGATCTGCGCCTGGAAAGTCTTCGCTCTCCAGGGCGCAGGCCTGGGCAAGGTTGTATGGAAGACCAGCAGTTGCCCATGCTGCAAGTCTCCACTCTCCACGACACCAATGGAAGGGCATTAGGACCCAAGGGAAGGGCATTAGGACCCATACAGCTTGGCACCAGTGTCGTCACAGAGCACTGTGTGATTAAGTGCCTTGCTCAAGGACACAACACGTTCCCTCGGCTGGGACTCAAACTCACGACCTGCAGGTAGCTAGTCCAATGCCTTAACCACGTGGCCATGTGCCCACACTCCTCAAGACTACGTTTGTAAATAACAGCCACTCTACAAGTGATGATGACCGGATTCTGTGTAACAGCAATCCATTAGCGCAACAGAACAATGCATCGTCTCTGACAATGTGAACTGTACAGCAGTCAACAATGAATGCACATACCAATCACAAAGGTAAAACAGAGACTACAGAGGTTCTGCAGATGCTGGAAATCTTGAGTGGCCCAGTCATGTAGTGGTTAGTACAAAATTTTACAGCTGGAAGATCCGGGTTCAACTCCTGCCGCTGTGTTTAAGGAGTTTGTACGTTCTCCCCATGACCAAATGGGTTTCCTCCAGGTGCTCCAGTTTTCTCTAGGTTGCAAAGACGTATGGGTTAGGGGTTAGTGAGTTGCGGGCATGCTCTGATGGAACCAGAAACACTTGCGAGCTGCCACCAGCACACCTTGCACTGCGACGGACGTTGTTGCAAACAACGCAATTCACTGTATGGTTTATAATTCAATGTACATGTGACAGATGAAGCCAACCTTTAAATTTCTCTTTAAAAAAATACTGAAGGAACTCAGCAGGTCAAGCAGCATCTATGGAAGAAAATAAACAGCTGATATCTTGGGCCAAGTCCCTTCATAAGACATTGACTGTTTCCTACCATAGATGCTGCCTGACCAGCTGAGTTCCTCCAGCATTGTGTGTGTGTGTGTGTGTGTGTGTGTGTGTGTGTGTGTTGCACAAAGGCAGAACAGTCAGCTGCTCTGCTGCTTAGGTGGAGTAGCACAGACTCATTGATGGCACATCAGCCACTCAAAATGGTACAAGCTTCAACTTTCCTGGGCCCCACCTCAACAGGCTCATATTGAAGCCACTCCCCAAGCACTTTGCTCCGAATCACCTAACACCACTTGGGACAGAAATTGCCATTTTCAACTTGTCAAAATTTAACATTATGGCAAACCCACATCAAAATGGTCAAATCTTGACTGCCTGTCTTAAATGTCAATTAGGGAGGCAAGAAATTCTGATCCAAACAGCAAAGCTCCAATCTTGTGAAAAGGTACGTAATTTTTAAAAAAGCATTTCCAGTTAACAGTTCTCAAAGAGTAATATCTCACTTATATCTAGATTTTAACATTACATTAAACTGTAGGTAGGCAGTACCTTAACTCGCTAAATTTTATTTTAACTCACCATGGTATCCCTATCCTATAACATCTTTGTAATTCATCATATCTCAGGTATGAAATTTGCACGTGACTGAGCCTCAGATTGTTCTGGGCAGAGAGCTCCACAATTCCGAAGGTTTCTGGAAGTAAAAGATGTTTTATGGAGACACAAGAGACTGCAGATGCTGGAATCGGATATAACAAACAATCTGCCGGAAGGTCAAGCAGCAGGTGACCCGAAACGTTAATTATAGATCAAAGGCCATCTATAAATTTACCAGTGACACCACTGCTGTTTTTAAAATCTCAGAAGGTGACAAGATGATGTACAGGAGTGTGTTTGTTGTGTTCACTTGCCTACAACTACTGATGAGACCCGAAGTCAGGAGATAGTACAAAGCCAGATCTCAAAGTTAACACTTATTCAGTAAAACCACGCAACAACAAAAACCTCAAAAGCTCAGTCCGCAACAATACATCCCAAGGCACTAAATGGTAACCCAAGAACATTCAAGACGTTGATAGGAACAACGACTAATCAGTGAAAGACAACCAAGGACTTGGTGGTCATTGGTTGTTTAGACTCACTATAACAGAAATAAATCCGCTGGTTGAGTGGTGTCACAAAAACGACCTCACATTCAACGTCAGCAAGACTAAGAAACTGACTGTGGACTTCAGGAATGGGAAGACAGAAGAACACACACCAACCCTCATTGAAACGTGAGCAGCTTCAAGTTCCTGGACCTCAACATGTCTGAGGGCCTGGCCCAACCCACTGATGCAATCCTCAAATAGGCACATCAACGGTTCTACTTCATTGGTAGCCTGAGATTTGGTATGCTGCCAAAAGACTCTCACAGATTTCTATAGATGTATGGTGGAGAGGACTCTGACTGGTTACATCGTCACCTGGTATGGAGGCACCAATGCACAGAATCGAAAGAGGCTGCAGAGGATCAGAGATGACCCTCCCCACCCTGAGGGCATCTTCAAAATTCAATGCCTTAAGGAGGCTATATCCATTATTAAGTGCCCTCACCATCCGGGATATTCCCTCGACTCATTACTACCATCAGGAGGTGGTACAGGAGCCTGAAGAACCACAAACATTGATTTAGCTACAGCTTCTTCTCCTCCACCATCAGATTTCTGAACAGCCCATGGACCCAGGAACAATATCTCATATTCCTTTATTGAGAATTATTTAATTTCGTAATGTACAGATTTTTATGTCTTTGCAATTAACTGCTGCAGGAAAGCAGATTTCACATGTTATTTCATAGGGAATGGAGGAGCATGGATTACGTTCAAGCAGAAGAACCCATTCCTTGCAGTACTGTTCGATTCTCTAAGTTACAAAAATTAACCATTTCCTTCCATAAATTAAAAGAGAAACCACCCATTCAAGAATGAGTGAGAAGGGATTTCACTCGCAAAAACACAGGAACGAAAAGGGCTTCTAAAAATTGAACTCGTGTTATGTTTCGGGTTGTACTGTTGAAAGGGTAGTGGGAACAGAATCAATACGATCAAAGGGGACGGGTTTAGAGTATAATTATTGTAAAATTTGCAGGGATATGAGGAAAAGGCTGGGGAGTGTGACTAATTTCACAGCACCTGCACAGAGAGCCATTACTGGCACAATGGCCCCGATAGTCTTCCCTTGAGGTGTATTATGATTCTATAACCAGCCTGCCTAGTTGGTCTATGAGCTGAAGAGCACCATCACTCCATACAGTTGCGGTAATATGGCGGCACACTCGGATACAGATGTACTTGATCATCTTGCATGTTTGCTTTAGAACACGAGTCACTGCTGGATACTGAGAACATCAAGTACAGCACTCCATCAGTGATGTGCTTGACAGCAATGCAACTGGGCTTACTGCAGACCGTTATTGTGCTGTCACTCATATATATTCATGAGGTATGATCTCCCATGCACAAAGCCGTGCTGATTATCCCAAATCAACCCCTGGGGTTTATCTGATCCCTGAGAATCCTCTCTAGTACGTTACAACTTGCCCTAACCCTCCCCCTCGCTCTTTGTGCTGGATATCTCCCCTCTACTTTTTCAATCCAGATGGAAAACGACAACAGCTCTTTTCATCTCACTGAGTTCCTCTGGCAGCTTGTCTCTTACTCCAAAATCTAGCATCCACAGCCTTGTGCCTCAAATTGCAGACATCGGTCTGATGCAAGGTGGCAAGGCTGAATTACTCATTCTGCCCTCTCCACAGATCCTGTTTGACCTACTGCGCGTTTCCAGCATCCTCTTTGAGTTCCTCTTCTACCGAAAACCAGCTTTCAGTGTAATCCTCTCATCCGCAATTGGCTCATAAAAATTAATCAAGTAAATCTCTGGCCTGGCTAAAAGCAATTTTAGGCAGTGTCCAGGGAAAAACAGAGAGCAGTGTAAAGTCAACACACTGTGATCAGGCTTCAGCCATAGAACTTCCCAGTTTGCAAAATAACCAATTCCAGACATCATCTCTGGTAACAAAAGCTGTAGTGCAAAAAAAGAGAAGCAATATTTTTTGCTTTATGGGGTGTGTGTTGAAAGCAGGAATTTATAATATAGGTTTGGGTTGCCAAGTGAGCACTTAAATTGGCACCTGAATCACATTAGCCAGCTACATTTTATCAACATCAAGGAGTATTATCCAGCAAATTCACAAAGCAACAAACTTCATCAACAAAAGCCTTTTGTTCCCTCCACAGCTGGAAGTTCTGCAGACTGATCAGGTAACAGTAAACAAGGAGAAAAAAAACAAATAAAGTGAAGGCACATAAGGTATATAAGATACATTTAAAAAATACCCTTAAACCCTAATAACTTCAAAAGGCAATGTCCAAAGAAGTAGACATCCATCATGAAGGACCCTGTCCATCCAGGACATGCCCTCTTCTCATTAGTGCCATCAATGAGGAGGTACAGGAGCCCGAAGACGCACACTCAACATTTTAGGAACTGCCTCTTCCCCTCCGCCATCAGATTTCTGAACGGTCCCTGAACAGTACCAAACTATTTTGCTCTGTTTTTGTGCTCTATATATTTTATATATCCTTATCGAAATTTTTATGTACTGCTGCCACTACTCAAAAAATTTCACAACATTTGTCAGTGAGAATAATCCTGATTCTGATAAAGCTGGTGAGAAAATAAAATCAAAAGAACGTTATAAAATTAAATTTGTGGTTTTTGCCAAATGAACAAATACGTGGCACTTTGTACGTCATTCCTATCGCTCCAGAATTATGGTTTAATTACACCTTGCAGTTAGACAAATGGAGGGATTTCTCGCTTTGACACAATCAAAATTTACAAAGTTGTGCAGACTTCACTGATCTGAGAATTGATTTGCTCAGTTTGTACTGGGAGGCATTTTTAATCAAACAGAAAGGGAACCAATCTTGAAGAGTCTCCAGTTTTGATCACAATCCAGTAATTAGTTGCTGGTGGGTGGTAATATCGAGCAAGAGAGGGATCAAGTTATCTGTGAGCTTTGATGAGAGAATAATAACTATTTATAGAGCATTTTTGATACAGATGACATAGTTCAAAGTGCTTTACGATGAGATAAAAGTGCAAATATGAAAATAAAATAAAAATAAGAATAAATATGAAAATAAAAGTCAAAAAGATGCTAGTTAAAAGGAAGGTTAAATAAATGGGATTTGAGCTGGTGTTTAAAAGTGTCAACTGAGTCTGCAACCTTTATACATTTAGGTATTGAATTCCACAGTTTAGGAGCATAGTTCAAAAAAGCTGACCTGCCAACTATCTTTTGAGGGAGATTGTTTAAATTTAAGAGACCAGCAGAAGATGACCTGACAGCTTGAGCACATTTATAAAACGAGAATGCTTCTGTGATGTACTTCTGTCCCAGACAATTAAAAGCTTTAAAAGCAAGCAAGAGAACTTTAAAGTCAATTCCGAAAGATACAGGAAGCCAATGCAGAGTAGCTGATACGGGAGTGATATGTTCCCTCATCCTGGTGTTAGTTAAAAGTCCAGCAGCGGCAATTCTGAGTGAGTTGAGGTTTGTCAATAGATTGCTTTGGGAGGCCAAAAAAAGTGCATTGCAGTAATCTAGTCTATTCGATATGAAGGCGTGAATTAGTTTCTCAGCGTCATTACATGACTGAAACCAATGTACCTTTGCAATATCTCTTAATTGTAGAAATACTGCTTGGATCACTTTCTTCATGTGGGATTAAAAATTCAAATCTGAACCAAGGATCACACCCAGATTTGTTACTTCTGATTTACAAGGGAGCCAAGTTTCCAAGTTTATCAAGACGTTTATCTCCTTTGCTTTGGAACCAAAAGTATTTCAGTTTTATCTTCATTGAGTTTGAGGAAATTATTGCACATCCATTTGTTTATTGCAACTATACCAAAAGTCAGAGAAGCCAGGATGTTATCATCATCAGGCTCAACCTAGATATACAATAGTGTGTCGTTTGCTAAACTTGGAAATTTGCTCTCCAAAAACGTCTCCTAAGAGGACCAAGACAGCTTCTCTGATCAACACCAAAATACTCTTAGAAAAATGGTCTACAAGACAGTCATAAAATGTCCTCTCTAAGATATATGAATAAAACCAATTAAAGGCACTGCCAAAGAGGCCAACCCAATTCTCAAGACGATCTAGGAGAATGTTGAGATCAATTATGTTGAAGGCAGAACTTAGATCTAGAGATTTAGAACTGATACTCTGTTGACACCAGTGCTGAGCCTAAGATTGCTGACAATTTTGGTAAGGTCTGTCTCCATGCTATGGTTTGCACTGAAATCTGACTGAAACTTTTCTAGAATATTGTTCTCATTCAGAACACTGAGTTGGTCAAAAATTACTTTCTGAAGAATCTTGCCCAGGAAGGGAAGATTTGATACAGGCCTGTTGTTAGCAGTACCTCATTATCAAGAATTGGTTTTTTAAGTAGGGGGTTGACCACTGCAGTATTGAAGGCATCTGGGAAAACTCCTGCTTCAAGGGATGTGGTCATAATTTTCCTGACAGAATTGAAAACACTGTTAAGAGTTTTTTTTAAAGTGTGGTAGGGACCGCAAGTAGACTGTTTACTCTTTGTTACAATCGTATAAAGATCTGAATCAGAAATACTTGTAAATTTTGACATGATGCCATCTCTTTAAGTGGTTGGCTGCAGAGGTTACCAGTATCTGTAACTATACTTTCCCTAATGGAAGTAATTTTTTTGATATAAAATATTGCAAATTCCTCACATTTTGTGGTAGCTGCTTGACTGAGGACATTATAGATTGTGGCATGGTTCAACAGGTTTATAGTTCAGAACAATATTCTTGAATTGCCTCTACTCTTTATAATTATCTTGGAAAAATGGGCTCTTCTTACCGAGTATATAGCAGTGTTGAAAGAGACGAGTTCTTCCTTGAAAATATTACAGTGGACTTCCAGTCCTTCCTCCATTTTCTCTCGGCTACTCTGCATGATCTTGAGTTTGTGGACAGAATTGTTTAACCATGGCGATGTTTTACTTAGTAGTTTCTTTTTAACCCTAAGTGGAGTCACTGTGTTTATTTGTCATTATTGTTGAAATAATCAATCATCTTATTTACTCAGCAGTCTAAGTCACATGGGTCAGATAAACTAGCCCGCTCAGAGAACTTAAGTTGCATTGCAGCATCAAGAAACCAATTTTTAACTGTAATTTCTTTCGTGGTCTTGGTTTAGGCAGGAGGACATCAAAAATAGAGCAGTACATTTTAGCCCACTGGATGCAGAAAGCAGACTTCAGCAAGGGATTTCATTGAAGGAAGGCCAAGGTGAAGGTCTATATTTAAAAAATTACATAAATTGTATTGCATAATGGTTACATTAAATTAAGAGAGTAATGGACAGACAGGTGACTGGATGCAGAAAAGCATGTGGGGCTGAACCTCCTTTCCTGCTTCACTGACCCACTACAAAAATAGAAGAGACCTGGTACTGAACTGACCCCAACTCCACTGTATACAACCTCCATTTACTAAAATTGACCAGTCTGTCTTCTTTTAGATCTCATGGGCTTTTACTGGCCAGAACAATCTGCCATGTGAAACCTTGCTATAATCAATGCAGACAACATCAAATACAGCACACATGTTGATTTTTTTTTTGAAAAAGTGTCATGAATATGGAAACAATGCATTATTTTCTGTTTTTTTTTACATCTCACCTGTACTCAGGATCAGGAAGCCAACAGCAAGCTGGACAAGATCATTCTTTCACAAACTTCTGGTGACTGCCCATGGTTAACCTGAATCTTACTAATTTCTGATTTCCAGCGTTCCTCAGAAATCATTTGCCCATCACCAATGCTAGGCTCTTCAGCATGTAATTACTCAGTCTGCCCTCTCCAATGACTCCTGTGGGACTGGAAAATGACAACAGAACCTCCACAATCACTTCCTTCTTTTCATTGCCTCAGATACATTTTATGACAAGAAGAGGTCATCAGCAAGCTCCTCTTGTACCATAGCTTTCTCTCTGTCATTGGTATCTACAGTGGCATGCAAACATTTGGGCACCCCGGTCAAAATTTCTGTTACTGTGAATAGCTAAGCGAGTAAAAGATGAACTGATTTCCAAAAGGCATAAAGTTAAAAATGACAAATTTCTTTAATATTTAAGCAAGATTACTTTTTTATTTCCATCTTTTACAGTTTCAAAATAACAGAAAAGGAAAAAGGCCCAAAGCAAACGTTTGGGCACCCTGCATGGCAGTACTTGGTAACACCCCCTTTGGCAAGTATCACAGCTTGTAAACACTTTCTGTAGCCAGCTAAGGGTCTTTCAATTCTTGTTTGGGGGATTTTCGGCCATTCTTCCTTGCAAAAGGCTTCTAGTTCTGTGAGATTCTTGGGCTGTCTTGCATGCGCTGCTCTTTTGAGGTCTATCCACAGATTTTCGATGATGTTTAGGTCAGGGGACTATGAGGCCCATGGCAAAACCTTCAGCTTGCGCCTCTTGAGGTAGTCCATTGTGGATTTTGAGGTGCGTTTAGGATCATTATCCTGTTGTAGAAGCCATCCTCTTTTCATCTTCACTCACAAACTGCACCCATTCATTCATTAAACAGATAACCTTGTTTACAACCTATCCCCCACTGACACACCAGATTTAGCTTATCAAAACATTCCCCATTCCTCACCTTACCCTGCAGCTTAACAACCTGCTTTGGTCTCCTTCCCACTCTGACGTAGGGTCCTTGGCCTGAAAACTTGGCTCTGTATCTCTACCCACATCTACAGGCTGACATGCCGAGCACTTCCAGAACTTTTGTTTTATTTCATATTTCTACTATCTACAGATTTTTTTTTACTCCTCATGAAGTTGCTTTTATGCCAACATAAAAGGATGAAAGGATGCTGATAGCAGATTTAGTAATAACTTTCCAAATAACAAATAGACAAGCACTGTGTGGCCATTTTATTAAGCACCACCTATACCTAATAAAGTGGCCACTGAATGTATGATCGTGGTCTTCTGCTGCTGCAGCCCATCCACTTCAAGGTTCAATGTGTTGTGCATTCAAAGATGCTCTTCCTCACAGCACTGTTGTAATGCCTGGTTATCTGAGTTACTGTCGCCTTCCTGTCAGCTTGAACCAGTATGGCCATTCTTCACTAACCTCTCTCATTAACGTGGCATTTTTGACCACAGAGCTGCTGCTCAATTACATTTTTTCTTTGTTTTTTTAAACAACATTCCCTGTAAATTCTAGAGACCGTCGTGCATGAAAATTCCAGGAAATCAGCAGTTTCTGAGATACTCAAGCCACCCTGTCTGGCACCAACAGTCATTCCAGGGTCAAAGTCACTTAGATCACATTTCTTTCCCATTCTGATGTTTGGTCTGAACAACTGAACCTCTTGACCATGTCTGAATGCTTTTATGCATTAAGCTGCTGCTTCATGATTGGCTGATTCAATACTTGTATTCATTTTGTAAGATGGCGCCTGCGGACAACACAATGAACAGCAACATCCTGCTGACAGTTCGCAGAATTACTTCTTTTACTTCTTCTTTCAAATATGATTTCACCATAAAGTTGCTTGTGATTTACATTTTGATGATGTGTTTTCAGGCCAATTGAGTGATCTGGTGCTTTGCTCTTCAGTGAAGTTTGGAGCAAAGTGTGTGACCTGGAGGCTCTGACGATCAATTCCATTGCTTCTCTCCGACTGAGGCATCGAGGTTGTGAGCCCACGATTGACTCCACTGCTTCTCTCCGACTAAGGTGTCGAGGGTTACCCTTTGCATTGCTGCTTTTGAGCGATTTGACCAGGGCGATCGATGCGGACTGGGGCACTTCGGCAAAGAATGACCCTGCAGCCTGCATTGGCCAGCAGCGCAGCACTGAACGGAACTAAACTGAATACTACTAGTCTGATGTTTGATATTCTATGTGTTGTTCGCTTGCTTTTTGCCATTTGCGCAACTTGTTCTTTTTTTCCATGCATTGGGTATTTGGTGTTTTCTTGAACAGGTTCCATGGTGTTTCTTCGGTTCATGGCTGGCTGCGGGAGGACGACTCTCAGAGCTGTACTCTGTATATGTACTTTGGAAACAAATGTACCTCGGATCTTTGAGCAGGTGTACCCAATGAAGTGGCTAGAGTGCATATATTTGGAATAGTATTTTCTGCAGGGCTCTAGGAGAGTTGGTAGGACAGTGGAAGTAAATGTAGATGATCCCACTCATGCACAATCCTGAACTTGTTGATTATACTGATTCCTATACTGATTTCTATACTGATTCCTCGTCAATTTCAACAATTTGACATATCAGGCGGCACTGACCGGTCCCTCCTCATTGTTAGGTTTCCTGGTCACTGTTAAGTCATAGTCATAGTCATAGTCATACTTTATTGATCCCGGGGGAAATTGGTTTTCGTTACAGTTGCACCATAAATAATAAATAGTAATAGAACCATAAATAGTTAAATAGCAATATATAAATCATGCCAGTAAATTATGAAATAAGTTCAGGACCAGCCTCTTGGCTCAGAGTGTCTGATCCTCCAAGGGAGGAGTTGTAAAGTTTGATGGCCACAGGCAGGAATGACTTCCTATGACGCTCTGTGTTGCATCTCAGTGGAATGAGTCTCTGGCTGAATGTACTCCTGTGCCCAACCAGTACATTATGTAGTGGATGGGAGACATTGACCAAGATGGCACGCAACTTAAACAGCATCCTCTTTTCAGACACCACTGAGAGAGAGTCCAGTTCCATCCCCACAACATCACTGTCCTTACAAATGAGTTTGTTGATTCCGTTGGTGTCTGCTACCCTCAGCCTGCTGCCCCAGCACACAACAGCAAACATGATAGCACTGGCCACCACAGATTCGTAGAACCTCCTCAGCATCGTCCAGGCAGATGTTAAAAGACCTCAGTCTCCTCAGGAAATAGAGGTGGCTCTGACCCTTCTTGTAGACAGCCTCAGTGTTCTTTGACCAGTCCAGTTTATTGTCAATTCGTATCCCCAGGTATTTGTAAGTTGGCAATGGGGAAACCAGGAAACCTAACAACAAGGAGCAACCTGTCATTACTGTCTATCTTCCCTATATTTCCACAGTTTCTGGAAGAATTCCCAGGATCCTGAAGAAATACTGGATTAATACCATCCACAAACCCGTAAGGAAGCTCAAATCACAGCTTATGTGGGTCAAGGGTGAGCTGGGACTCAGGTCGGTTGGCATTTACAGGATTCCCTGTAAATGTGGAGCAGCATATAATTGGCCAGACAGGGCACACGGTGGAAACCCGCATCAAGGAGCACAGGAGGTGTATCCGTTTGGGTTACCCAGAGAAATTGGCGGTAGCAGAGCACTGCATTCACAATGGCCATAGGATTGACTTCGATGGCTCAAAACTACCGCCGCACCAAAGGGTTTTGGGACTGCCTGTTACGGGAAGTCATTGAAATAAAACTAGAGGAAAAGAATTTTAACAAAGATGAAGGTCTCGCTCAAAGTAAGAACTGGAATTCAATTGCAAACAAGGTGGGGGAGCGGAGACTTGATTGGATGAGTACTAACCAATCAGGAGGGACGGACTACAAGGGGTATAAATAAGAATATAAGAAATAGGAGCAGGAGTCGGCCACCTGACCTGTCGAGCCTGCTCTGCCATTCAATAAGATCATGGCTGATTTGACCATGGACTCATCTCCACCTGCCTGCCTTTTCCCCATAACCCTTAATTCCCCTACTATGCAAAAATATAACCAACCTTGTCTTAAATATATTTACTGAGGTAGCCTCCACTGCTTCATTGGCCAGAGAATTCCACAGATTCACCACTCTTTGGGAGAAGCAATTCCTCCTCAGCTCAGTCCGAAATTTACTCCCCTGAATCTTGAAGCTATATCTCCTAGTTGTCGTCTCACAAACCAGTGCAAACAACTTTCCTCTATCTTATCTACCCGTTTCATAATTTTATGTGTTTCATTCTTCTGATTTCCAGTGAGTACAGTCCCAGGCGACTCAATCTCTCCTCATAGTCTAACCCCCTCTGGAATCAGCCTGGTGAGCCTCCTCTGCACCACCTCCAAAGCCAGTATATCCTTCCTCAAGTAAGAAGACCATTACTGCAGGCAATACTCCAGGTGTGGCCTGACCAGTACCCTGTACAGTTGCAGCATGACCTCCCTGCTCTTAAATTCAATCCCTATAGCAATGAAGGCCAACATTCCATTTGCCTTCTTGATAGCCTGCTGCACCTGCAAACCAACCTTTTGCGATTCATACACAAGCACTCCCAAGTTCTTATGCGCAGCAGCATGCTGTTAACCTTTACCATTTAAATAATAATCTGACTTCAATTTTTCCTTCCAAAGTGGATGACCTCACATTTACCAACAATGTAATCCACCTGCCAGACATTTACCCACTCACTTAACTTATCTATATCTCTCTGCCGACTCTCCTTATCTTCTGCACAATTTGCTTCTCTACTCAATTTAGTATCATCAGCAATCTTAGATACACTACACTTAGTCCCCTCTTCCAGATCACTAATGTATATCATGAACAGTTGCGGGCCCAGCACCGACCCCTGTGGCACACCGCTCACCACTGATTGCCAACCAGAGTAACACCGTGTATCTCAATTCTCTGCTTTCTATTCAATAACCAATCCTCTATCCATGCTAATACATCATCCCTAACTCTAGGCATCCTATCTTATGCAAAAGTATTTTATGTAGCATCTTAATGAACACCTTCTGGAAATCCAAGTAAATAACATCCATGTCTCCCCCTCTATCCACTGAGCTTGTTATATCCTCAAAGAACTCCAGTAAGTTTGTCAAACAGGACCTGTCTTTGCTGAATCCATGCTGCATCTGCCTGATGGATCCATTTCTTTCCAGATGCCTCGTTATTTCTTCATTAATGATAGCTTCAAGCATTTTCCCAACTACTGACATTAAACTAACTGGCCTACAGTTACCTGCCTTTTGCCTACATCCTTTTTTGAACAGCGGCGTGATATTTTATACTTTATACTTTTTGATATTCACCTTTTCTTTTCGTACCTTGGAATGCATTCCATCAGGACCAGGAAACTTGTCTATTTTCAGGCCCACAAGTTTTCACAGCACTACCTCTTTAGTGATTGCTATTCTATCAAGGTCCTCACACCCACCCTACCCCCCCATTGCATCCATATCATCTCTCTTCGACATGTTAGACATGTTATCCACTGTGAAAACACAAAATAGTCATTCAAAGCCTTGGCCATTTCCTCATTACCCAATATCAATCCCCCCTCTCGTCCTCCAAGGGACCTACATTCACTTTGGCCACCCTTTTATACTTTATACTTATACTTTATTGTCGCCAAACAATTGATATTAGAATGTACAATCATCACAGCGATATTTGATTCTGCGCTTCCCGCTCCCTGGATTACAAATATTAAATATTAAAAATATTTAAAATAGTAAAAATTAGTAAATATTTAAAAATTTAAATTATAAATCATAAATAGAAAATAGAAAAATGGAAAGTAAGGTAGTGCAAAAAAACCGAGAGGCAGGTCTGTATATTTGGAGGGTATGGCCCAGATCCAGGTCAGGATCCGTTCAGCAGTCTTATCACAGTTCGAAAAAAGCTGTTCCCAAATCTGGCCATATGAGTCTTCAAGCTCCTGAACCTTCTCCCGGAGGGAAGAGGGACGAAGAGTGTGTTGGCTGGGTGGGTTGTGTCCTTGATTATCCTGGCAGCACTGCTCCGACAGTGTGCGGTGTAAAGTGAGTCCAAGGACGGAAGATTGGTTTGTGTGATGTGCTGCGCCGTGTTCACGATCTTCTGCAGCTTCTTTCGGTCTTGGACAGGACAACTTCCATACCAGGTTATGATGCACCCTAGAAGAATGCTTTCTACAGTGCATCTATAAAAATTAGTGAGGGTTTTAGGGGACGTGTTCCCAGTCTACACTAAATCCCCCCGCATCCCATTGTAGTCTCCATTGTTTAGGCATAATACACTGGTTTTGGATTGAACTACTACAACCTCCATTTGTATGAAAATCTCAATCAAGAGGATCCCTAACTACAATATTGCTAATTTTACCTGTCTCATTGCACAGGACCAGATCTAAGATGGCATGTTCCCTTGTAGGTTCAGTAACATGCTGTTGAAGAAAACCATCACGGATGCATTCTATGAAGTCTTCCTCAAGACTGCCTCGACCAACTTGATTCACCCAATCTACATGAAAGTTAAAGTCCCCCATGATAACTACTGTTCCATTCTTCAATGCCTCAGATATTTCTCTGTTTATTGCCTGTGCCACTGTCATGTTGTTATTCAGTGGCTGATAGACAACTCCCACCAGTGATTGTTTCCCCTTTACTATTCCTAATCTCTACCAAGATGGATTCAACATTCCGCTCCTTAGGTTTTATATCATCTCTCACTATCGCCCTGATCTCATCCTTAATTAAGAGCGCTACCCCACCTCCCTTACTTTCCTGTCTATCCTTCCATATTACCTGATATCCATGGACATTTGTGCCACAAGTTTACTGACCTTGTTATGAATACCATGGGCATTCAGATAAAGTGCCCTTACACTCGCTGTGCTTTTTAAAATCTAGTAACCTTTGTCTCTTTTGCACTTGACTTTTCTTCACTCTACTCTTACTTTTCTCTTTTTTAACTTTTGCTTTTTCTTTATCTTTATCCACACTTTTCTATCTTACTTTGTCCATACTTCTCCCCAATTTGTTGAACCCACCCCTCTGCTACTTAGTTTAAAGCCCTATTCACAACCCTATTTAGGCGATTCACCAGATCTAGGTCCCATCATGGTTCAGACGGAGCCCATCCCACTGGTATAGCTCCCTCTCTCCCCAATACTGGTGCCAGTTTCCCGGGAATTCAAACCCACTTCTCCCACACCAATCCTGAGCCACCGGAATAGACTTGCCCAGTCATCATCCCTGATGAAGATGGCAGAGTTTGTCATCGAAACATCGGTTATTACAAATACTTGTACCCGGCTGGAAGTCCCAGAAGAGTTTATTCATCATACATGCCAGGAAAACACGAGATCCTTTTTCATATACTATCATTTTTCTCTACATCTCTCCCCTTCCAATATCTCTGTAATCCTGCGCAGGCCACAAGCTACAGAGGGCCATTCAATCAGCCACTAACTGTACAATAAAATGAATGGTCCCCTTCTGTATCTTTCTATCTGATGGAAGGGAAGGTAAATGTACAACATTTGGTAACTGAAACTTCAAAGAGACCTCAGAACAGCGAGAATATCTCCCATTACAGGGCGAACACAGCAAAACTAAGCTCCATTCAGAACCCATCTGTACCCCGAGAATGCAATTTGCTCTCATTTCCCCCGTGGCTGAACATCTGCTGTGGTAGCACTGAACGCAACACATAAACAGGCTTGGCTATGGGGATAAGAGCAAGTTTTAAATGTCGCAGTCTCTTGCAAGACATTCAAGGGTTAGTAATGCCGCTCTACGAGTTACTTTACTTTCCATAAAGAAAAAAATGAATTGACCTCATGAGTTCCCTGGAATTGATTTATTTCAAGTTCCCAAAATTCTCCTCAAATACATACTTAATATAACGGCTTTTGGGAAACATTGCTGCTGAGGATATCTGCTCCTCCCATATGTTCACTGTAATTAAGTTGGAACTGAGGCATGTGCAACAAAAATCCCATAATGGCTGTCTACTTCCATTCCTGAAAAACCAAGTCAACAGAGAGGCTGCTTTTGAAGGGATAATACCACAGAAGGGGATATCTGAGCAGATATAACTCAGGTCTCTGAAACAGTCAAAAATCCAAGCATATTCTGTCTGGGTATCCTACAATCTGATGGCATGAACATCAACTTAACTTCCAGTAATTTTCCTCCCTCCCCTTCTGTCTTCTTCCATTCCCCATTCTGGCTCCTGTCTTACTCCTTCTCTTCTCTTCACTTGCCTATCACCTCCCTCTGGTGCCCCTCCTCCTTCCCTTTTCCCCATAGTCTACTCTCCTCACCCATCAGATTCCTTCTTCAGCCCATTGATTCTTCCATCTATCACCTCCCAGCTTCTCACTCTGCCCCCCTCCACCCTGGCTTCACATATTACCTTCTGGCTTGTACTCCTTCCCCTCACCCCCCAACTTCTTACTGTCGCTTCTGCCCCCTTCTGTTCCAGTCCTGCTGAAGGGTCTTCGCCCAAAACTTCAACCCTGTTCCTCTTCATGGATATTGCCATTTCTGCTGAGTTCCTCCAGCATTTTGTGTGCGTTACTTTGGATTTCTAGCATCTGCAGAACCTCCAGTTGAAAATATCTACGCATCACATTGTGTCATCAGCATCCTCCTCACACTACAATCATTTTTAAAATGGGCAAGTTGGTGTTAAAATATGGAGCATTTGGCCTAACAAAAACAGGTCTATTTATAGAAAACTTTCAATATAAGCAGATTCAAAAAGTGATGCATACCAACTCTGCGTATAAAGCAACACACACACACACACACACACACACACACACACACAAACTGATGGAGGAACTCAGCCGTCAGGCAGCATCTATGCAAGGGAATAAAGAGTCAATGTTTCATGCCGAGACCCAATGAAAGGGCTGAGCCTGAGGTGACAAATTGTATATTCCCCTCTGCACAGATGCAGTACTGAATCAGCCGGGTTTTTTAATGATAAGCCAGTTTCAATATAATTACTGTTACTGAAATCAGCATTATTTTTTTCAAAAAAAATGCTGAACAAACTTCCTTAAATTCAAATTTTCTCAATCACCTGAACTTGTATCTCGAAGTTGAGGCTCCAGAGCCCTAGCTGCTAATTTAAACTAGTCACTATGCTGCTATGTTGTAATAAAAGGAGTAACCTTTCAGGAACTTCGACACATCAGCAGACCGTGGGACTAGATAGGATAACAGAGAGGGGAAGAGCAAACCTATGGAAGGCATGGCAGAAAATGTCAGCATGTTAAGATACAGGTTTTGCTTCACTGGGAGCCAGTGTGGGTCAGCAAGAATCAGAGCAGTACACGAGTGGCTCCAGAGTGCAAATAAGGACACAAGAAACATTCATTTGCATGACTTGAGGACACAAACAAGGGAGCGAGGTCACACCATTTTCAGGTCTATCTTAGAGGATTTTGGTGGCAGGAGAGACGAAAGAGATGTTACATGATTGGGGCAGGCAGCCTCTGTGACAGCATGAATATGCAGCTCAAGGGCAATGGACAGAATTCCCCCTCCAAGAGACTCCAGGCTAACAGCAAACTGAGGGAATGTTGCATTGACAAAGGAACCAACTTTCTGGGAAGACCGAGGTCCCACCAGCCCATTTTGGTAGATGCAAAAAAATTCAAGAAAATAGCCAGGATTCCCTTTGTCTATTTGGGACATTACGCCACTTACCTGGGGTAGGAGACAGTTGCCAAACAGTTTCTCACTAGGTCAGACGTGTGCACTTGCGTGGCCATGAGACACTACATCGTGGTAAGAGCGAACAGCTTTTGAATAGCATCAGTTGCATGCGCCTGTTCAAAAAGCAGTGATTTTTGTCACTGACCGTTGGTGAGGAATAAGCAGCAAGACAATTCAGAACGGTTTTGCTCACTGCGGTTTCAAGCATTCAGGCTTGGAGATGCCAGAAACGGCTGGGGGTGATAATGGAACTATTTCGTAACTTCAACAAGTTAGAAACTACAAAGAATCTGAAGGTTGCATTCAATCGTCTTGAATGAAACAATGAAAATGAAGATTTGGAGGATGCTATTGTCAAAAGCTGTATGAAGGTGGTCCATTATCTACACCAGGTGTCTGCATTGATTTTGTTCATTTTCAGTCAATCAAAAGAACATGCAAGTGCATGCTGGATTCTTCTGTTGATGACCATCAGGAACTAACACATAGTTTTATAGCAGTGTAGAGGCAGTGGTAGGGTTTTAATTTCTTCTGAATTTCATTTAAGTACATAATTTGCTACTCAATTAAACTGTAGCTTGTCTTATTTATAGCTTAACTACTTCCGTGAAACGTTGGCTAATTGGGGCAGCCACTTAACTGGGCCAAAACGTTCTGGTCCCGATAGGTCTCAATTAACCGGAATCCTCTGCACTTAGAGAGCAAGACTGTCCTAAAGAATTACCCCTCAACTGATATTTTGAAACAACAAATGATCTTGTATGCAACTAGGCTGCTGCCGCCTGTTACAACAGTGACTGCAATGGATGCCCATGAAAGGTGCTATAGAAAGTCAAGTGTTTCTTGTTATACTTGAGCCTTTCTTTATGAAATCAGTTCAGAGTTACTAAACCACACGAGTTACTGTGGAGAGTGTGACATCTAAATCACAGTTTGTGTTCTGCAGTGTCACTGAACCAAGCCTCTGGCAGCACAATTTGTTTCTGCACAGGATAATCAATCTCACTTGGAGGTTTGGAAACAGCTATTTTTTGGCAATGTTGGCTGATAACTTGGAGACTTGGGCCTGTTTGTAGCATATGCTCGAGGTATTCAAGGAAGCAAAAGCATTTGTCTTGGTTAAGAACCAGGTTGACAGAGTATAGGTCATGGGAACATACTCATATTGGCTCACGAACTTTACAAATTACCCATGTTGAGGCTTCCACTATTCACAGTACGCTCAGTGGCCACTTTATTAGGTACACCTGTACACCAGCTCGTTAATGCAAACATCTAATCACCCAATCATGTGACAGCAAGTCAAAGCATGCAGACACTGTCAGGAGGTTCAATTGTTGTTCAGACCGAACATCGGAATGGAGAAGAAATGTGATCAAAGTGACTGACCATGGAATGATTTTTGGTGCCAATTGGGGTGGTTTGAGTATCTAAGAAACTGCTGATATCCTGGAATTTTCACACACAATAATCTCTAGATCTTACAGAGAATGGTACGAAAATCAAAACTACATCAAGTCAATGGCAGTTCTGTGCGCAGAAATGCCTTGTTATTGAGTGAGGTCAAAGGAGGATTTTATATATTGCACTGTACTGTTGCCAAATAAAACAACAAATTTCATGACACATGCGAGTGATGATAAACCTAATTTGATATGAGTTGCTATTGGGGACTGAACGTGGGAAGGGGGCAGGGAGAGGGGGAATCATGGTCGGGAAAAGCAGAAGGGAGAGGTGAGGGAATAGGAAGCACCAGAGTGACATTCTGTAATGATCAATAAACCAATTCCTTGGAATCAAATTACCTTGCCTGGTGTCTCAGGGCGTGATGTGTCTGCACCCATGCCAGCCCCACACCCACCCACCCCGGCACTCCTTCTCTGCCATCTGGCCCACACCCCTCCTGCAGCATTCCACCCTCACCATTTCCAACATCCTTTGCTTCCACCAGATTTACAAACTTGCTCACTGCTCGACATTGACAAATACAATACTGTAAAGGTCTTGGGCACCCTAGCTATATACGTACATGTGCCCAAGACTTTTGCACAGTATGGTATCTCAATCCTGTACGCCTCCTCGTCACCATCTGAAATTCTGCCACAACAGTCGTAGTGTCAGCAAATTTATAGATGCTGCTTGAGCTGTGCCTAGCCACACAATCATAGGTGTAGAGAGAGAGTAGAGAAGTGGACTAAGCACACATCCTTGAGGCGTGCTGGTGTTGATTGTCAGTGAGGAGATGTTATTTCTGATGTGAGGAAGATAAGTAGGAAGTTAAAAAAAGCCAGGACATACACAGTGAATACAGGACACAGGGGAGTATTACTGAACAACAAGACCTTTGAGTCCCTGAATGTGTACGCAGAGAGGTGAAGATGCTGTATGGCATATTTGCCTTTTTTGGCTGAGGAATGGAGTTTCGGAGTTAATGAGATTGCACTTGCAATATCGTGCGCAGTTCTGGTTGCCACGCTTCAGGAAGAGTGTGATTAAGCCAGAAAAGGTTCACAGGAGTGTTGCCTGGGTTGGAGGGCTTCAGTTTACAGGAGGGGCTGGATAGGCTGAGACTGTTTTCCCTGGAACAAAGGAGTGACGTCATGGAGCATTTATAAAATTGAACAGGGTATAGAGTAAACAGTACCTCTTTCCCCCCCAGTTTAGGTATGTCTAACTTAGACGGCAATAGACCCAAGGTGAAAGAAAAGTTTTAAAGAAGAACTGAGAGTAGTCAGTATGTGGAATGAACTGTCAGATAAGATGGTAGAGATATGTACAATTACAATTTTCAAAAGACATTTGGACAGAATTAGTGGGCTACGGGCAATATTGCTTTATTAAGGTCACCTGTTCTGAGATACAGTGAAGAACTTGTCTTGCATTTTGTTCATACAGATCAAATTATTACACAGTATACAGAGGCAGAACAAGGTAAAACAATGACAATACAGAATGGAGTGTAGAGTGTAAATGCAGGCAAATGGGATTACATACAGGGGCATCTTGGTCAGCTATGACAAGTTGAGTCTAAGGGCCTGCTTCTGTGCAGCATAACCCAACACATCCTTGTATCTTTCCACCATTGTATTGATTGCTGTCATGTGCACCAGCAGCCGTGGACCGGTACCGGGCCGCAAAGCATGTGCTACCGGGCCGCGAGGAAACGATACGAGTCAGCTGCACCTTTCCTCATTCCCTGTCACGCACTGTTGAACTTGAACATAGGGTTGCCAACTGTCCAGTATCTGCCGGGACATCCGTATATTGGGCTAAATTGGTTTATCCCATACGGGACCGCCCTTGTCCCGTATTTCCCCTGCTAAAGTAGAGCGTTCCTATGAAACCTTTCATGCCAAAATGGCGTAAAGCGAAGAAGCAATTACCATTAATTTATATGGGAAAAATTTTTGAGCGTTCCCAGACCTAAAAAATAACCTACCACATCATACCAAATAACACATAAAACCTAAAATAACACTAACATATAGTAAAAGCAGGAATGATATGATAAATACACAGCCTATATAAAGTAGAAGTAATGTATGTACACTATCGTCGGGAAGATTAAGCCAAAACGGATTTGTATGGGGAAAAATATCGGCACGTACGTGCATGCGCACATCACATATGCATACGTCACTCACGCATGTGCACACAGGTGCCCGCGCAAGGCTTCATGGTCATGGTAGTCTTTCCTGGGGTAAATACAAGTGTCCCGGGATTTGACTGCTACTTTTGTCCCTTATTTGGGAGTGAGAAAGTTGGCAACCCTAAGTGTAAAAGACATGTTGAGGTGAGTTTAACCCTATTTCAACACCCCGCCCCCAGGGTTGGCCGGTCCGCAAGAATATTGTCAATATTAAACCGGTCCGCGGTGCAATAAAGGTTGGGGACCCCTGATGTACACAGTTTGCTCCATTAGCTTCACGTTTACGAGGAACTTCATTGCATCCTGGTGGATAGCACAATAAACCAATCAAATCAAACTAATTGAAAAGTGGATGGTAAAGCACGAGTACAAGTTCAAAGTAAATTTATTATCAAAGTACATATACATCACCATATACAGTACAACCTTCTGATTCATTTTATTGCAAGGCATACTCAATAAATCCAAACCAGAATAATAACCACAACAGAATCAATGGAAGGGCACAACAAACTGTGCAAATACAAAAAGAAAGTAATAATAATAATAATAAATAAGCAATAAATATCAAGAGCACGAGACGAAGAGACCCTTGAAAGTGAGTCTATAGGTTGTGGGAGCAGTTGGGGCAAATGAAGTTATTCCCTCTGGTTCAGGAACCTGATGGTTGAGGGGTAGTAACTGTTCCTGAACCTGGTGGTTGAGGGGTAGTAACTGTTCCTGAACCCGGTGGTTGAGGGGTAGTAACTGTTCCTGAACCCGGTGGTTGAGGGGTAGTAATTGTTCCTGAACCTGGTGGTTGAGGGGTAGTAACTGTTCCTGAACCCAGTGGTTGAGGGGTAGTAACTGTTCCTGAACCTGGTGGTGTGAGTCCTATGACCCCTGTAGCTGATTCCTGATGGTAGCAGCGAGAAGAGAGCACGTCCTGGATGATGGGGGTCCCTGACGACGGTCGCTGCTTTACTGCGACAATGCTTTGTGTAGATGTACTCGATGGTGGGGAGGGCTTTATCCAAGACCTACCAGGCTGTATCCACTATTTCTTGCAGGATTTTCCATTCAAGGGCATTGGTTTTTCCACACTAGTCTGTGATGCAGTCAGTCGATGTACTCTCTACCACACATTTATAGAAGTTTGTCAAAGTTTTAGATGACATGCCGACTCTTTGCAAACTCCTAAGAAAATAGAGGTGCTGCTGTGCTTTCTTCATAATTGCATTTACGTGCTGGGCCCAGGACTGATCCTCTGAAATGACAATACTGAGGAATTTAAAGTTGCTGACCCTCTCCATCTCTGATCCCCCAGTGAGGACTGGCTCATGGACCTCAGGCTTCCTCCCGCTGGAGTCAATAAACAGCTCCTAGCGTCTTGCTGACATTGAGTGAGAGGTTGTTGATATAGCACCACTCAGACAGATTTTCAACCTCCCTCCTATATGCTGATTTGTCACCACCTTCAATTTGGCCTCAGATAGTTAACACATCTACTAGGCATTTGCTTTCAAGTGAGAGAATTTAGGCGGTATGAAGACCCAAAAAGATTGAGGGATCGCTAAAATGTTTGGCTTCAAGTCCAGAGGATCGAAGTTCAAGTGGTTACATGTTATAGTTGTACAAAACCCCAGACAGAACACACCTATGACTCACACAATTGAGATCAGTTCAGTTTAGGAACAATTAAAGGTAGAATTAATAGAATGATATATACCTACACACTACAGTGACAATTTGAGGGTTAGCACTTGGTGAATCAGGAGTTAACGGACAGGAATACCTCTGCAGACACTATACGAGTGTCTCTTTGTCCAAGGGGCCTCAGATCACATATATGGTACCCCTTTTGATCTGTATATTGGAGTATTGTGAGCAGTTTTGGGCTCCTTATTTAGCAAAGGATGTGCTCATATTGCAGACGGTTCAGAGATGGTTCACAAGAATGATTCCGGGAATTAAAGGGTTATTATATGAGCAGCGATTGAAGGCTTCTGCCTGTACTCAGTGGAATTTAGAAGAATGAGGTGGGATCCCATTGAAATCTATCAAACATTGAAAGAGTGGATGTGGAGAGGATGCTTCCTGTGGTGGTGAAGTCTAGAAATAGAAGACTCAAAATGGAAGGACGTCCAATTCAAACAGAGATGAGGAGGAATTTCTTTATCCAGAGGGTGGGGAATCTGTGAAATTTGTTACCACTGGCATTCCTGGAGGCCAAATCACTGGGTACATTTAAGGCGGAGGTTGATGGGTTCTTGATTAGCCAGGGCGTAGAAGGTTATGGGGAGAAGGGAGGAGAATGTGGTTGAGAGGTAAACGAATCAGCCATGTTGAAATGGCGGAGCAGACTCGAATGGCAAAATGGCCTAATTCTGTCCCTATGCATTATGGTCTTATTCAATGTCAGCAGTAACCCAGTAAGCTCCTCAATTTGTACTTACATGGAGATTTTCACATCTGAGGGTTTTTCAAAGCACATTACATCCACTTAAGTATTTTTGAAACGTGATCTCTGGATGATCCAGCGCAGTCCATGGTACTAAAAGACCTGGTATAAATGGCTGAATTTCAAGCACATTGTACAGCAGAGCATTCTCCTGAATAACAACATGGGTTGTTAGCTATTCAAATCCACCCGTGCTTCGAAATTAAGTGTTATTACACGTAAGTACGTAGCCTCAATATAAAACAATGAAATAAAATATATGTGCCCATTTCTGGAACCTGAAATCATGATTACATCTGTGAAAAACCCATCAGTATCACATTTATCTTGGGCAAGAAAACAATGGGCTGTTCCTTCCCTGCTTTTCCGAACAATGTTCCTTCTGATCATTTGGCAGAGTCACAATGAAATGAAGAGGGGGAAAAAAATCTACTTTAATATATTTTTCATTACAAATATAGATTGCTTGCAGGTCAGACAATATTGCGTCAGCAATACCAGTATATTAAAACCCTTTTGTTTCCAAGTCGCTTAATTCAAATGATCTGACAATTCAATTTTCTTTCTGAGCACCATATTCTGGAAATTCCATTTTTTTTTAAAATTTCGTTTTTATGTACATACACAGAACAATCCAACAGACTGAATTCTCAGGAGCAGACACCTGCACGCCAACCACTGTAGCTTTTACTTCTCAGCAACCTCCCGGGACTTTCTCTGAAAACTAATTTCAGTCTCCAGCCACATTGCTCTTCAAAATCAGAGCAAATTAACTCGGAAGAAATGGAGAGTGCTGTGGCCTCTGGTCACTCAGTATTGAAATTACTTCCACTTACACTTCCCCAAATAGATGGTGGACTTTGTTGCCGGAAAAAGAATGTTAAGGCTTCAAAAGAAAAATCATACTTTTTGAGGGTTAAGGTGAGTGAGGGAGAGGACTGAAATAAAGCCAATTATCCAGCCTGTAGAAAAGCGAGATTTTTTTGTCGCAGGAACTTCAAAATTCCTACTGCGATTTGATGGAAATGAGTTTAATGGTTGTCATGAAACTACAGCTTGGGAAATTGGACCCAGAATTTTTTTTTCCTCCTTCCTTTCAGTTAACATAGAAACATGGAAAATAGATGCAGGAGTAGGCCATTCGGCCCTTCGAGCCTGCACCACCATTCAGTATGATCATGGTTGATCATCCAACTCAGAACCCTGTACCAGCCTTCCCTCCATACCCCCTGATCCCTTTAGCCACAAGGGCCATATCTAACTCCCTCTTAAATATAGCCAACGAACTGGCCTCAACTGTTTCCTGTGGCAGAGAATTCCACAGATAACACAGAACAACCAACATAGCCAAGGCTGTGCCGGGGGCAGCCAGCAAGTGTCACCACACATTCCAGCGCCAACATAGCAGGCCCCAGTGTTCAGCAGAACAATGGGAACAAAGCAATAACAGCAAAACCAGCCCCTTTCCTCCCTCCCATCCATCCATCCACCAACTCATACACACATACAGTCCTCCAGACCCAGGACAGTCCTCCAGCCTCGACTGGGCTCGCAGACATCAGACCTCCGACTTCCCCAGTGGAGTCACAGACCCAGAGCCCCGGCTTGTGTGCCCCTGTGCAAGTCTCTAACCAAGCGGTACACTGGTTGACCAACACCCCTGAATCACCATCACAGTGCAGCTCAACTCCACTTCAGTGTGGGTGCATTACAACTCCCACGCAACATGTTTATTGGTGGACAACAGAATATGTCAAATAATTCAAACATCTGCTGTAACAGAGTGGCAGGAGAACGCAACAGTTGGGCGGGCCTGCAATATAGTGGAGCTACCCCTCAAGTGTAGGACTAGACACGTCTATTCCAACTTTCAATTAACTCACACCATTCAGTTAGTTCCCATCATTCCAAAAAGGTCACACTAAATTTGTTACATAATTCCCTCTACTAACCTCAACTTGATCATGTAGAACTTGCCCTCACTATTTAATTAATTAGTTGCAAAATTCCAAGTTAATCCTTTATCCCCCAAAACAGCTGGGGATTAAGAAACTGACCTTCAACTATCTAGTCCCAACTTTATGAGCTCGTTGGGTGTGCCCCAACCCCCACAACAAATTAACGTATCATGTCATTTACTTCCAACCCATCTCTACAACCTGATCAACACACACAAAATGCTGGAGGAACTCAGCAGGCCAGGCAGCATCCATGGTAAAAAGTACAGTCAATGTGTAAGGCCGAGACCCTTCTGTCTACAACCTGATCTCATGATTTAAGCACAATGCTAAAGATTGCAGATGCTGGTCAATCTGAAATGAAAAGAGAATGATGCAAATACATAGCAGGCCAGGCAACATCAGACCATAGTCTACGATTTTTTGCTTTTTTACAAAATATAATTCTTAGTGATTAATCTACATTGTATTTCTTCTCCCTTCCTTTCCAGTCCTGTTGAAGGGCCTCAGTCCAAAACATCAACTGTTTATTCAAAGTTCAAAGTACATTTCTGTCACCATATACAATCCTGAGATTCACTTTCTTATGGGTATATTCAATAACTCCAGAGTAGTAACTATAACAGAATCAATGATTGACCACCAAACTACAGCTTTCAACCAGAGTGCGGAAGACAACAAACTATGCAAATGCAAAAAAGAGAAGAAAAATAAATAAATAAACAATAAATATCGCGAACACGAGATGAACGTGAGGCAATGTTACAGCTATACAAGACCTTGGTCAGGCCCCACTTGGAGTACTGTGCTCAGTTCTGGTCACCGCATTACAGGAAGGATGTGGAAACTATAGAAAGAGTGCAGAGGAGATTTACAAGGATGTTGCCTGGATTGGAGAGAATACCTTGTGAGAATAGGTTGAGTGAACTTGGCCTTTTCTCCTTGGAGCGACGGAGGATGAGAGGTGACCTGACAGAGATGTATAAGATGATGAGAGACATTGATTGTGCGGATGGCCAGAGGCTTTTTCCCAGGGCTGAAATGGCTAACACGAGGGGGCAAATTTTTAAGGTGCTTGGAAATAGATACCGAGGGGATGTCAGGGGTAAGATTTTCACACAGTGGTGGGTACATGGAATGCACTGCCAGCAGCGGTGGTGGAGGCGAATACAATAGGGTCTTTTAAGAGACTCTTAGATAGGTACATGGAGCTGAGGAAAAATATAGGGCCATGCACAAGGGAAATTCTAGGCAGTTTCTAGAGTAGGTTACATGGTTGGCACAACATTGTGGGCCGAAAGGCCTGTAATGTGCTGTAGATTTCTATGTTCTTTGTATTATGAAGAGTCCTAGAAAGTGAGTCCATTGGCTGTGGGAACATTTCAATTATAGGGCAGGTGAAATTATCCCTTTTGTTCAAGAGCTTCATGGTTCAGGTATATTAACTGTTCCTGAACCTGGTGGTGCAAGACCTAAAACTCCTGCACCCACTTCCTGATGGCAGCAGTGAGAAGAGAGCATGACTTGGATGGTGGGAATGACTGAAAATGAATGCTGCTTTCCTGTGCCAACGTTTCATGTAGATGTGGTCCGTGGTTGGGAGAGATTTCCTCGCGATGGACTGGGCTGAGTCCACTACATTTTTTGCAGAACTCCCCATTCAAGGACATTGGTGTTTTTGCACCAGGCTGTGATACAGCCTCTCCACAGATGCTGCCTGACTCGCTAAATTCGTCCAGCATATTGTGTGTGTTGTTCTACGCATTTCCTGAAGTTTGACCCAGAACAGAATGAGTCCTCTGAATACAACTCACCAAAAATGTTCTGTAAATGTTTAATAACTTCTGTGATCCAAGCATTTCAGTCTCAATAAGAAATGTTAGAACACAGAACACGGCAGCATAGTACAGGCACCTCATCCCATGATGTTGTGCCAACCTTGTAACCTGCTCCAAAATCAATGTAACTCTTCTCTCCTACATAGCCCTGCATTTTTCTATCATCCATGTGCCTATCTAAGAGTTTCTTAAATGCCCCCAATGTATCTGCCTCTACCACCAGTCCTGGCTGGGCATTCCACGCACCTACCATTCTTTGTGTAAGGAATTTACCTTTGACATCCCCCCTATACTTTTCTCCAGGCACTTAAAAATTATGCCCCTTTGTATGAGCAATTTCCACCCTGGGGATAAAAGACTCTGGCTACCCACTCAATCTATGCCTCTTATGTTGCTTAAGCAGTTGTTGCAGAAACCCGGCATGGAACCATAGAAGAATTAGGTGGTCAAACCTGATTCTGTTTCTAGACATTAATCTACAAAGTACGTGAGGGATTAAATTTAGACTTCCACCCAGCACTTAGCTCTTTACAGACAGGTGTTTCCACTGGCAGAGTCGTTTATAATACAGAGTCTGCAACATCATGCAGACTCACACAAGAGCAACATGGCGTGAGACCAGCAATAATTCCCTCATCACATTATGCAGACTTTGGGGAACATGGGATGCCTCGCATATTCTGCCGCCCATTTCCCAAGGTGGTAAATGTCAATCTGCTAGATATTTGCATTCAAACTAAAACTAAATTGCCTCAGTTGTAAATAAACGTGTAATGGATGGAAGCAACAAGTTACAGATGTCTAGGAAACAAGAACACAAGATTAAATTTCCCCTGGCTAGACTATTAATTAGCTCAGGGCTTGCGGATGAAACCAGTCACAATCTGATGCATGCAACTCTTTGATGCTAAATTGCCGTCCACTATCCACAGCCCATTTGACAGCCAGACCAAATTAACAGAGCTGACCAGCTGTGCCAGATGCTTCATGCCAAGAGAAAGTCCTCATGTCTTCAGTATTGATATTCCTCTAAGCACATTCCTCGGCTCGTCTGCCGTTCATTAATTTGCTTGTTCCTCTGATTAGCAAATATGAGACCAAGACTGTCCAAATCTTAAATTAAACTGTGTACCTTTCTAGTCACCTCCATATTGAAAGGATATGGAAGCTTTAGAGAGGGTGCAAAGAAGAATTACTAGGAAGCTGCCTGGGTTAGAGAGCACATCTTGTGAGGATGGGTTGAGTGAGCTCGGTCTTTTCCCTTTGGAGGATGAGAGGATAGAGACGTGCAAATTGATAAGAAGCATCGACAGAATGGACAATCAGAATCATTTTCCCGGGACAGAAATGGCTAATATGAAGGGAACATAATTTTAAGATATTTTAAGGGAAGTACAAGGAGGGGTGTCAGAGGTAAACTCTTTTTTAAAATACAGAAAGTAGCTGCACTGCTTAGGGTGATGACAGAGGCAAATACATTAGGAACATTGTAGAGACTCGAAGATAACGTGGATGGATGAAAGAAGAATGGAGGACTATGTGGGGAGGGGGTTTGAATGATCTTAAGAGCAGGTTATAAAGTTGACACAATATCATGGGCTGAAGAGCCTTTCTATACTTTTCTATTCCATGCTCTACAAATGAATTAGCTGGAATGTCACCTCTACCAAGTAAGACTTCTCCACACAAAAGGGCATTCTTTTTCAGCTACAGTAACACACAAGATGCTGGAGGATCTCAGCAGGCCAGGTAGATCTGAGCAGGGAAATGGAGGAGAGGCGGGGTGGAGGAAAGATCAATATTTCAGTTTGAGGTCCTTTGTCTGGACAGAAAGATTGAGGGGAAAGATAGCCGGTGTAAAAAAAAGTGGATGGAAGGGATGGAACAAGAGTCCAATATACGTAGATCCAAGTGATGGGCAGATGGAGGATGGAGGAAAATCAAACTAAGTCAGAGTAAATTTATTACCAGAGTCTGTTTATGTCACCATATTCTACCTTGAGATTCATTTTCTTGCAGGCATTTACAGGAAAATAAAGAAATACAGTAGAATTTATGAAAAAAAATACATAAACAGATGAAGAGTTACAATCAGAATATGATTGTTAGAGTCTTTGAAAGTGAGTCTGTAGATTGTGGAATCAGTTCAGAGTTGAGGTGAGTGAAGTTATCCACACCAGTTCAGGAGCCTGATGGTTGTGGGATAATAACTGTTCCTGAACCTGGTAGTGTGGGACCTAAAGCTCCTATAGCTCCTATATTTCCCACCGGATGGTATTAATGAGTGCCCGACGGTAATAGTGAGAGAGTAGAGGGAGAGTGGAAATAGAGAAAGAAGCTGGGAGGTGATCGATGGCGCCTGGTAGGAGAGGTAAAGGTGGAGTATGGAATCAAATGAAGAAGGTGGGGAGGGCAGGTGGGAACAGTGGGGATCCAAACCAGTGGGAGGTGAATGTAGGGGGATGGATCGATGGAGCGGGGATAAGAGGGGAGAGAAACAGGATGTTGGTCGCTGGGGTGAGCATACCATTCCACTCCAGCGCCTTTAAGCTATTCCAGTCTCTTTAAACTATAGCTTGTAGAATAAAGACTTTAAACTTGTTGCCGAAGGCATTTTACAAGCCAGTATTATGCCTTTCACAAAGGGTACCTGGAGTGCTCAAAGAGTTATCCCAGTGGGTAGAAAAAGTTTTCACCTCAAAAGATATTGAACCTTACGGAAGAGGTATGTGACTTGCTATCAACTTGCTACGAACACATCTACTCAGAGCCATCTTTAAAACATGTAAACGTATTATAAATACTTGAAAGAAATTGGCTACCACTTCAAGCAGTTTCATGAATTAAGTTTACAGAGCTTCCAGATGTCAAAGGGGCGCCAGAGGCCGTGCAAAAGCACATTCCCCTTTGGATGGGCACAAGACCCTCTGCCAGCCTGTAGTATGAACACATGACAACCAAGAGCACTACATTCCCAGTGTCGCTGCAGTCAACATCATGGGCACATGGTACCATAGCGATTACCACTAAACTACTACAGTGTCAGTGACCTGGGTTCAACTCCTGCCGCTGTCGACAAGGAGCATGTACATTCTCCCTGTGACCGCATGGGTTTCCTCCCACATTTCAAAGACATATGGGTTAGAAGGGTAATTGCTCACCCAAGTGTAAATGGGCGGTGCAGGCTCGTTGAGCCAGAAGTGTCTGTTACCACACTGTATCTCTAAAATTTAAAAAAAACATTTTACAAGCTTAAATAACAGTCAAAATTCAACAATGTTAACTACGTCTGCGATGACTGCACATCTCAGAAATGCTGGGGAAGGTGGGGGGGTGGTTGAAGTGAACTGCAGATAGCACAGAGAAATATTATTAAAGTTAGACTGTAAGTTTTTTTTAAACATAAAGTTACATAAAAGTTAATCAAAAAAATTGTGATGCAAGTGCATTTATGGATTGACTAGCAGACTAGAACAGAAAATACCCATTGGTAAACATGCCCGACAACGGTAAAGAGAACGAAAAGCCTTGAGCACTATTACTCTTAGGAGTATATTAAAGATATGCAAATACATGCTTCATAATGCAAAATAGAAATGTTATCTTAAAAAATATAGAATTTACAGGATTTGAAAGTTTCGTTTTCTCTGCCTCCACATTAATCTGCTACAATCTGGAATTTCCTTAAGTAGACATAAGGCCATAAAACAGAGGAGCAGAATTAGGTCATTCAGCTCATCAAGTCTGCTCTGCCATTCTATCTTGGTTGATCATCCCTCTCAACCCCATTATCCTGCCTTCTCCCAATAACCTTTGACAACTTTACTAATCAAGAAGCTATCTGCTTTAAATATACCCAATGACTTGGGCTTCCACAGCTGTCTGTGGCAATAAATTCCACAGATTCATCACCGTCTGGTTAAAGAAATTCCTCCTCATTTCTGTCCTAAATGGACGTCCCTCTATTCTGAGGCTGTGCTCTCTGGTACTAGACTCCCCCCAACTAAAGGAAATATTCTCTCTACGTCCACTCTATCGAGGCCTGTCAATATTTTATAGGTTTCAATGAGATTTCTCCCCCTCTCCCATTCTTCTAAAATCCAGTGAAAACAGGCCTAGAACCATCAAATGCTCCTCATATGGTAACCCTTTCATTGCTGGAATCATTCTCGTGAACCTCCTCTGGACCGTCTACATTGCCAGCACATTTTTTTCTTAGATGAGGGATCCAAAACTGCTCACAATAGTCCAAGAGCGCTCTGACCAATGCCTTATAAAGTCTCAGCATCACATTCTTGCTTTTATATTCTAGTCCACTTGAAATGAACGCTAACAGTGCCATCAGCTAATACAGCCAATCAGTTCAGGCTAAAAGGAGTAGCCAACACAATTCATTCCGTTATGAAGCAAAACGCCAATGAATTTATTTATTGAACTCAAGCACCATCTAGAGGCATTGGTAACATTTGCTCTTAAAGCATGGCTCATCTTCAATGCACAACATTGAGAGCTGACAGAACTGAATTTACGACGGCTTTCATCTACAAAGTGCAGGCTTATCAAAAAAATGCTGCACTAGCAACAAATTGAAAGCCATAAAACGTCAACAGAATCATGGCAGAGTTTCCTCGAAATGATTTTTTGTATCATCTCAAATATTTAGCTATATCTTAGGAAATGAAACAAAATCTGCCAGAGAAATAAATCTGACCTTCAGAAGTACAGAATGTTGGACAATGCAAGCCTTTGCCTGCAGCTTCTTGCCATCAACGCTTTGGTGTATTTTGTTAATAAGCCGCTGCACTACACAAGACATAGAAATATCCTCAGCAGGTTGTGCGGAAATCTTCTTGGGCCTGGGGTTTCCAACACTCTTTATGCCCTGGAGCCTTACCAGGGATCTCCGGACCCCAGGCTGGGAATCCCTCTCGTAGGCAGTCTGTCAGCGGTCTCGGGTGACCTGTTTGCACTCCAGTTCTCTTGGTTCTACAATGAGGTGAATGCAAGATTCATAGACTCTACCATACAAGGGGTAGGAGGTAATTTAGTGCAGGGGGTACTTTAGAGTATTCCTTACACCATTTATGCCAGACTTTTGTGTTTTCTAATAGATGGAGTCATGCTTCAAAATGCCATCCCAAATACCCTTGCCCTATTCTAACCATTACCACAAATCCACTGGAACATTGCACTCCCTGCAAGGAGCATCTTTCCTTACCCTGGTGATAGCTTGCCAGGATGGACCTCTGAGTAGAACGTCCATTCTGGGCTCTGGTGGTGGACATGCAAAATATGTGGCATCAAACAAAATCTGCAGAAGTTGAAAATGTAAAACAAACAGAAATTGCTGCCAATACAGGGGTTGGAAAGGGAAAGGGTTAATGTTTCCTAAAACACCAATTCAACTTCTCTTCCCACAGATGCAGCCTGACCTGCTGAATATTTTGTTTTGTTTTAGAATACACAGTATGCCCATCAAAGCTAACACGAAAGAGAGGCAATTTTGTTTTTTATTTAGAGATACAGCGCGGAGTAAGGCCTTTCCAGCCCTTTGAGCCACGTTGCCTAGCAACCCCCGATTTAACCCTAGCCTAATCACAGGACAATTTACAATGACCAAATAACCTACCAACTGGTTCGTCTTTGAACTGTGGGAGAAACCAAGAGCACACCCATGTGGTCACGAGGAGAATGTACGAACTCCTTACAGGCAGTGGCAGGAATTGAACCTGGGTTGCTGGTACTGTAAAGTGTTGTGCTAACCACAACACTACTGTGCACCCACTGTATGCAACTCTGATGGGAATCATCACATATTCTACAGCTGAAACCTATAGTCATAGCTCTAATTTCTTCAGTAAGCAACAATGCAGTTTTAGAACCATCACTTTGTTTTTGTATTTCTTATTGTAACTAAGAGTAATTTTTTTTTATTATTGCACGGCCCAGTAGGGTGGTGCTTAGCACAATCACTTCATGATACCAGCAAGCACCAATCAGAGTTCAATTGTGTACAAGAAGTTTGTATGTTCTCCCTGTAAGAGCGTGAGTTCCCTCCGGGTGCTCTGGTGTCCTCCTACATTCCAAAGACAGTTAGGGTTAGTGATTTACTACTACCATCTCTCAGCAACCTCCATCGCAATTTTCATCACCGTCTCTCTTGGTCTGCACTCTGTCGCAGACAAACCCCTTCGAGATCCCCACCCTTTCCCCTTCACCGTATTATAGAATGTGCCTAATGGAAAGTCAGCAACCTGAAACGGTGACTCCTCTTCTATCTCTGCAGATGTTACCTGACCTGCCAAATATTTCCAGGATTTTCTGTTTTTATTTAAAGCATTTTGTTAATTTCAGATGCTAACATCCTTTTCAATATAACACAACACTATGTCATTCAGTCTCTGGGTCCTGCTCAGTTATTATAGCGTCACTTCTGTTCAGCTCCAGTTAATTGCCTTGGCTTTACACTTCTCAATATCCTCAACCTAACCCATCAACCTCGGGTGTTAGATCTTCACCTTATCCCCAGCTTTGGCTAAGCTGATGAAAAAGGCTGACAAAGTTCAAAGTAATTTTATTATCAGAATATACCACACAGAGCCCTGAGATTATTTTCCTGTGGATGCCTGCAAGAAAATTAAAGAAATACAATAGAATCCATGAAAAAAAATACAGAACAAGACCAACAAACATCCAATCTGTAAAAGATAAATCTTGCAAACAAATAAATAAGTAAGATTTTAAAGAAACAGTACTAAGATATTGAGAGTCCCTGAAAGTGAGTCTACAGACTGTGGGGTCAGTTCACCACTGAAGTGAATGAAGCCATCCACGCTGGTCTAGGAGCCCAATGGTTGTCGGGCAAGAACTGCTTCCTGAACCTGGTGGCGAGTGACCCCAGACTCCTGTACCTCCCACTTACTGGCAGGAGTGAGAAGAGTGGGAGATGGGTCAGTCACAGGCAAACAGGATTAGGGAACCTTAGCTGGCACCGATTAGTAGTAGATTGCCATCAGCTTGGAGTTTGTAATGAAATCGAAGAAAAAAAAAATTTACCAACGTGATAAGAGGTTAAAAATCAACACTACCATTAAAGGATAAACCTGTCAAAACCCAACTGATAATAACAGGTGCATTTCTCTCTTCTGAGATTCTACACGTTCCACAATGCAAAATGAATTTCCATTCAATTGCATAATATGTTTTCTAAAAATAATAGGTCGAGTTCAATCAATCTTAAAATTCTGTAAATCTGCAAAAATAAAAACTGAACATAGCCATTTCTAAATTGTCAAACTGTTGAAATGACATGCAGGAGTGGATGTGGATAGATTTCTCTAGTTGTAAATATTGGAAATTCCAAAGAATGTCACAGATTCAGTCATCTACACTGGCTTCGGAGGCAGTGCAGAGGAGGCCCAGCTGGTTGATTCTGGAGATGAGAAGGTTAGCCTATGAGGAGGCATAGGATCACCTGGGACTACTCATTGGAATTCGGACGAATGAGAGTGAAACATAAAGTTATGAAAGGGATAGGTAAGACAGAGGCAACAAATTTGGTTGCACTGGTGGGCGAGACAAGAACTAGGGGACATAGCCTCAAGACTCGGTGGAATTGATTTCAAATGGAGATGAACATAAACCACTTTTTCCAGAGAGTAGTGAATCAGTGGAACTCTCTACCCAAAGCAGTAGAAGCTACCTCATTAAGTAAATTTAAAACACAGATAAACATTTTCATAGCAGAGTAATGAAAGGTAATGGAGATGAGACCCCAGCCAGATCAGCCATGATCTTACTGAATGGTGAAGCTGGCTCAACAGGCCAGATGGCCCCCACCTGCTCCTATTTCTGATGTTCTTTATCTAGGACATCCAGCGGACTGGGAGAATGAGATTTACAGTGAAATGGATGTTGTCTCTGCAACGGTCCATTGAGAGCGAAGAGCATGACAAGGCACAGAAGACGTCATGGTCTTCCACTGCAACCAAGGAAGACCCCAGTTTGTGTCACTTGTTCATACCACTGGACCCGGACTTCTAAGATGGACACAGTGGAATTGCCCCAGTGCAACAGCTTTTCCACTTTAAAAATTCTCCCACACAGATCTTCTGTCATCGTCAGGCATGACAAACAACTGCTGCTGCTACTACTGC
Source organism: Mobula hypostoma (assembly GCF_963921235.1). Taxonomy (NCBI): domain Eukaryota; kingdom Metazoa; phylum Chordata; class Chondrichthyes; order Myliobatiformes; family Myliobatidae; genus Mobula; species Mobula hypostoma. Next base: position 14,609,455 of record NC_086104.1, read on the forward strand.
TGTTGCTGCATTCTCATCCAGCCACAGACTCTATTCCTCTTTTTGTCAGCCACCTGAAACAAGCCAGGGTGTTCACAACTTAGAGATACTGAGCCTGAGTTCAATTCTAGATCTTTAACTCATGTTATTTCCAAGACTGTCTATCTATTTCCATCTCCATATTGAATGCCCAACTCCACCCTTGCTTAAATTGTCTGCTTCTGAATGCCTCATGTATGTGCTGCCTTCAGTCATGACCACTCGTAGTTGACTTCCCTCGTTCCAATTCCCATAAAAACTCTGTCCACATATCTTAAATTCATTTCACCCACTGTAACAGCCAATTCTAACCAGACCAATTGCACCTGCTGACGATCTCCACGGATTTGTTATACTTGTCTCAGCTCCAATAATGACTGTTCCAAAAGTCGAACACATATATTCAATCCTTTATTAGCAATTAGCAAACAAACAACCTTGAAGTGATAAAATTTAAGTGTACTTAAGTGTAACTAAGTGAGATTAAGCATTATTGAGTGGTCAGCAAAAGATACGACCCTCTGTCGCCCCAGCTTCAAACTGTACCAAACAAAGCATGAATATATGGCTTATTCCCTTCACTTTTACTACGCCCCCACACCTGACTAGTTTCAATAATAAACGCCCAACACAGAATATAACGCAGATAGAGAACAGATACACATCTCATGTTCAATGAACGACAGAGTCTCCATCTTCACATCTCCACTTCAAGTCCCATCATGAGCTTCTTGTGCGCATTCTCTATAATCTCTTCCAGTCCAAAACCCAAATAGAGACAGATGAGACTACAGATGCTGGCATTTGGGTCAGCAAACAATCTACTGGGGGAACTTAGCAGGTCAAGCAGCATCTGTAGAAGGAAAGGAACCGTCCATGTTTCGAGTCAAAACCCTACATCAGAGACAACAATTTGTTATCTCACACAGATGCTGCTCAACCTGCTGAGTTTCTCCAGCAGACTGTGTATTGCTCCAAAACTGTGCTCTTCTAAATCTCCCCAAATTTTATTACTGCACGAGGTTGTCATATTAATAAATGTAGACGTTAACTCTGGAAATATGTCCCAAAGGATTTCTTAACTCACTACCTTCTCTGATGTACGACACTCCCTTCTTTGATCATGCATGTTTCATTGTGATGCACAATAATCTTGTTTCTCAGCTTGCCTGTGCAGGGATATTTTAGTTTTTTTTTGAAAGGGGATAAATCAATAAATGTTTTTGTTACAGGCTGGCACAGTAGTGTAGCACGGCACTTTACATTGCCAGTTGTAAGATCAAAGTTCAAACCCTGCCACTGTCTGTAAGGAATTTGTACATTCTCCCCATGACCACGTGAGTTTCCTCCAGGTGCTCAAGTTTCCTCCTTACTTACTTATCGCCTGCTACGTTGCTGGTGTTTAGGGCAGCAATGAAGGTCCTCCATCTCTGGTGGTGTTCCTTCAGGTCAGTAACTTGCTCTCGGTTTTCACTAATGTCAGCCATGGAAGTCCCAAGCAGAAACTCAGGAATACCGTCGCACTCAGATGTACGAGGATTCTTCACTGTTGTTTCCGTAACAATTTCGATTTACCCCCAACCGGTTGACCACTCTTAGTCTGGCCTCTACTCATTGACTGGCTTGGCATGGGTGACCCTACCCAAGAGCCAAAGCATAAAGCCCCAACTCCAGTCAACATAGTTCTCTGGGTCATCAGGGCACGCAAGCCTCTAAATCACGACAAAGTTGTGGCCCTCTTGTTGGCCGGTTTCCTCCTGCATTCCCAAAAAAAAATGTACGGTTAGGGTTAGTGAGTTACTGGCATGCTGTATAGCAACACTTGTGGGCTGCCCTCAGCACAATCCTCATTGATTTGATTGACACAGATGACACATTTCACCGTACCTGTGACGAATTAAGATCATCTTCAATCTCAACGGCACCTGCCTCACTCAAAACCCCAAGCCCAATTATGCACTTGTGACAAATCATCCTGTTCAGGAATGTAAAAATCTTCAAATTATGGCATCTCATTCAATATTAAAAAAATCATTATGGATTTGTCAGCCTGTCTAATCATTTGCCAAAGCAAATTCTAGTGAGAAGTACTCCCAAAAGAGATAGCACTGTTGTCACTGCCAAACCAGCTGCAATGTAAAGGCTTGAGAAATCATTTGAACATGTCTGGCAAAGCAAAATGCTCGCTCACCTATACTTGAAGTACCAATAACAATAATTAGTCAAATCCACAAAGGGCCTTTTCCTTCGCCAAAAGAATATTGCAGCTTTAAGGGTAACACCAAAAAGATCAGTAATATCTTTTCAAGATTTTTCAATCCTTGCCTGAAATGAGCAAGCTCTTTCATTTGTGAACAATAATTTAATTTGCCAATGGACAATGTTCAAACCAATTACATTAATTGGCAGCCAGTCATATTTAACAATGTTGTAGAATGAGTATTCGTATATCAAATCAAGGTTTAAGAAAATAATTGCATTTCCAAATAAGTGAATATTGTGTGCAGTGATTAACTCAACCCCGTTCATTTTTGCAGAACCAGTAGCTAATACCTCGAGTTGACCAGGTGAACGCATTTACGGAGGGTTCTGATAAGAGTGGAGAAAATGCACGATTAAGTACTTCAATGCACTTACTGTTGCAAGGAACACCAATATGTAGATCAGAGATTGGAGAGAGTCAGCAACTATAATTTCCTCCATATTATCATTTCAGATGACCTGTCCTGGGCCCAGCCCATAACTGCAATTATGAAGAAAGCACTGCAGCGTCTCTACTTCCTGAGAAGTTTGCAAAGATTCGGCATGGCATCTAAAACTTTGACAAACTTTTTATAGGTGTGTGGCGGAGAGCATATTGACTGGCTGCATCACTGCCTGGTATGGAAACACCAATGCCTTTGAAAGGAAAACTAATACAATAAGTAGGGGGTACAGCCCACATGAGTAAAGCACTGCCACCATTGAGCACATCGACATGGAGTGTTGCCACAGGAAAGCAGCGTCCATCATCAGCGAGCCCCACCATCCAGGCCATGCTTTCTCACTGCTGCCATCAGGAAGGAGGTAAAGGAGCCTCAGGACTCACACTACCAGGTTCAGGAACAGTTATTACCCCTCAACCATCACGCTCTTGAATGAGAAGGGATAACTTCACTTAACTTCATTTGACCCAGCACTGAAATATTCCCACAACCTATGGACTCACTTTCAAGGACTCTTCATCTCACATTCACGATATTTATTGCTTATTTATTTATTTATTATTATTATGTCTTATTTTCCTTTCTTTTTGCATTTGCTCAGTTTGTTGTCCTTTGCACTCTGGTTGTCCGCCTGGTCTTTCATTGATTGTTAGAGTTATTGGATTTATTGAGTATGACTGCAAGGAAATAAATCTCAGATTTGTATATGGTGACATTTACATACTTTGATAATAAATTTACTTTGAAATTTGCATAGCCAGCTTCAGAATAAGCTCTACATTGGTCTTCAACAAGATGCTCCAGGATCTTCTATGCCCACATGAGAAAGTACAGGGTTCTTGGCTTATCACCTCATTTACAGAACCTTTAATTAAAAGTTGCTGAACATGTGTCTGAAGTGAATACCTTATTTAATGGGAACACCCAGAAGTAGAAGACATTCTCAAGAAACTTCACATGATGTTGACATTACTGAGAAAAGTAGCATGAGGTGACTTCATTGAGCCATTTCAGAGGTCAGTTAAAGGTCAACCCACTGCTGTGGATGTGGAAGAGCAGAACAGCATTGATGAACCAGAAGAGGCTTTAGTAACAACCTTGTAATCTCATTATCATTGTTACTGCGATAAAATTTTAAAGAAGAACTTATTTATTTACTTGATTTAAATTCCCTGACCTTGATAGCGGGATTTCAACCCTCATCTCCAGATCAATACTTCTGAGCTGCCTGAGTACAGCACTGGATTATCAAATTAATGGACAGCATGGAAGTATAGTGTTTAAATAAATCAATAAATTATTAAGCAACACACATACACACACACACAAAATGCCGGAGGAACTGAGCATATTGGTCAGCATCAATGAAAAAGAGTAAACAGTCAACATTTTGGGCCAAGAACCTTCTTCAGGACTTATTATAAATTTATAAATGATGTAAATAAATAAATCACCCATGATGGAATGACAAAGCAGACTTGATGGGCTGAATGGCCTAACCCTCCTCTTATGTCTTGTGGTCTCGTGTTGTATTTGAGTGCACACAGCGTAAGAAATAAATGGACGATCTTGAAATTAAGCTACAGATTGGCAAGTACAACGTTGTGGCCATTTCTGAAACTTGGCGAAAGGGTGGCTGCCATTGGGAGCTGAACGTCCAAGGAGAAACGGTGCATCGGAAAGATAGGTTAGTAGGCAGAGGGGATGGTGTGGCCCTACGTATAAGAAATAATATTAAACCATTTGAAAGGGATGACATAGGATCAGAAGGTGTAGCGTCTCTACAGGTTGAGTTAAGAGATAGCAAGGGTAAAAGGACCCTAATGGCAGTTGTATATAGGCGTCCAAACAGCAGCCGGGATGTGGATTACAAATTACAGCAGGAGATAGAAAAGGCGTGTCAGAACGGCAATGTCATGATAATCGTTGGGAATTTTAACATGAAAGTGGGTTGGGAAAACCAGGCCAACACTGGACCTCAAGAGAGAGAATTTGTAGAGTGTCTAAGGGATGGCTTTTTAGAACAGCTTGTTGTTGAGCCCACGTGGGGGTCGGCTGTGCTGGATTGGGTGTTGTGCAATGATCCAGAGGTGATAAGAGAGCTTAAGGTTAAGAAAGCCTTAGGGAACAGTGATCACAATATGATTGAGTTCACATTGAAATTTGAGAAGGAGAAACTAAATTCCAATGTGTCAATATTTCAGTGGAATAAAGGAAAATACAATGGCGTGAGAGGGGAACTGGCCAAGGTTAAATGGAAAGGGACACTAGCAGGAAGGACAGCAGAGCAGCAGTGGCTGGAGTTTATGCAAAAAATGAGGGAAGTGCAAGACAGATGTATTCCAAATAGGAAGAAATTTTCAAATGGAAGAAGGGCACGACCATGGCTGACAAGTGAAGTCAGAGCCAAAGTAAAAGCAAAAGAGAGGCATACATGGAAGCCAAAGCTAGTGGGAAGATAGAGGATTGGGAAGTTTTTAAAAACTTGCAGAAGGAAACTATAAGAAGGTCATTAGGAAGGAAAAGATGAATTATGAAAGAAAGCTGACGACTAATATCGAAGAAGATACTAGAAGCTTTTTTTTAAAGTATATAAAGGGTAAAAGAGAGTTGACGGTAGATATAGGACCAATAGAAAATGACACTGGAGATACTGTAATGAGAGACGCATAGATGGCAGAGGAAATGAATGAGTATTTTGCATCAGTCTTCACAGTGAAAGACATCTGCAGTATACCAGACATTCAAGAGTGTCAGGGAAGTGAAGTATGTTCAGTGAAAATTACGACTGAGAAGGTGCTCAGGAAGCTTAATGGTCTGAGGGTGGATAAATCTTCTGGACCTGATGGAATGCACCCTCGGGTTCTGAATGAAGTAGCTGGAGAGATTGTGGAGGCATTAACAATGATCTTTCAAAAACAAATCTGGCATTATACTGGATGACCAGAAAATTGCAAATGTTACTCCGCTATTTAAGAAGGGTGGGAGGCAGCAGAAAGGAAACTACAGACTATAGACCTGTTAGCCTGACATCAGTGGTTGGGAAGTTGTTGGAATCAATTGTTAGGGATGAGATTACAGAATACCTGGAGGTACATGACAAGATAGACCAAAGCCAGCATGGTTTCCTAAAAGGAAAATCCTGCCTGACTAACCGTCTGCAATTTTTTGAGGAAATTACAAGCAGGGTAGACAAAGGAGATGCAGTAGATGTGATGTATTTGGATTTTCAGAAGGCCTTTGACAAGGTGCTGCACATGAGGCCGCTTAGCAAGATAAGATCCCATGGAATTACAGGGGAGTTACTAACATGGGTGGAGCATTGGCTGATCAGCAAAAAACAGAGAGTGGGAATAAAGGGATCCTATTCTGGCTGGCTGTCGGTTACCAGTGGATTTCCACAGGGGTCGGTGTTGGGACCACTGCTTTTTACGATGTATGTCAATGATTTGCACTATGGGATTAATGGATTTGTGGCTAAATTTGCCAATGATACAAAAATAGGTGGAGGAGCGCGTAGTGTTGAGGAAACAGAGAGCCTGCGGAGAGACTTAGGTAGTTTAAGGGAATGGGCAAAGAAGTGGCAAATGAAATACAATTTTGGAAATTGTATGGTTATGCACTTTGGTGGACGAAATAAGTGGGTAGACTATTATTTAGCTGGGGAGAGAATTCAAAATGCAGAGATGCAAAGGGACTTGGAAGTCCTTGTGCAGGATGCCCTGAAGGTTAATCTCCTGGTTGAGTCGGTGGTGAAGAAGGCGAATGCAATGCTGGCATTTATTTCTAGAGGTATAGAATATAAGAGCAGGAATGTGATGTTGAGGCTCTATAAGGCGCTTGTGAGACCACACTTGGAGTTTTGGGCTCCTTATTTTAGAAAGGATATATTGAGATTGGAGAGGGTTCAGAGAATATTCACGAGGAAGGTCTGGCAGCTCTTGGGCTGTATTCCCTGGAGTTCAGAAGAATGAGGGGGGGATCGTATAGAAACATTCCTAATGTTAAAAGCCCTGAACAGATTAGATATGGCAAAGTTATTTGTCATGGTAGGGGATTCTAGGACAAGAGGGCACGACTTCAGATTGAAGGACGTCCATTTAGAACAGAGATGTGGAGAAATTACTTTAGTCAGACGGTGGTAAATCTGTGGAATTTGTTGCCACGAGCGGCTGTAGAGGCCAAGTCATTGAGTGCATTTAAGGCAGAGATAGATAGGTTCTTGATTAGCCAGGGCATCAAAGGGTATGGGGAGAAGGTAGGTAAGTGGAGATGAGTGGAAGAATTGGATCAGCCCATGATCAAATGGCGGAGCAGACCCGATGGGCTGAATGGCCTACTTCTACTCCTATATCTTATGGTCCTATGGTCTTATGGTTTTAAAATAATTTGATTCTGAGCACTGGCAAATATAAAGAGGAAGTCTTAGTTTCAGATAAAGATCAGTCACCTCTGTAGTAATTTGCACTCATTTGTGGCATAGTAGTGGCATCAGTGCCGGACTTCGGGACGAAAGATCCCGAGTTCGAATCCAGCCAGCTCCCCTACACGCTTCCCATCCGTGCTGGGTTACGAGCTGGTGATCTCTTTGGAAACTCACCTGGCAGAAGGCAATGGCAAACCACTGCTATAACTTGCCTCGTACGCGGTTCCCCACTACGTCAGAGAGGCGTGGAGGGAAATAACCTGCTAACCGGAGAAACTCCGGATGCGATGTACCCTTCCTTTCCTTTTTCTTGTATCTACCATCCCATGAACTCCAAAACAAACAAGCCAGCTGGCGGATGAAAATAATTCAGTGTTTTCCCTGCAGTAAATCCATCCTTCATAAATATTTAACACTGCCCTGAATTTTGCTAATTGTTCCCCATTCTATTCACTGCCATCTGCTCCTACGACTTCAACATCAGTTGTGAGCAGTTGTGCGAAGATTCGATCCATCATCAAAGGGTCCCCACGTGCTTCTGGAGAGCAGCTACATAAAAGTTACAAGCTCTGTCTGTATTTCGAATTGTACTCTTTAAAAGATTTTAAAGACATTAGCTTTAATCGTCACGTGCGCACCAAAGCATACAGTGAAACGCATCATTTGTGTCAAATCAAATCAGCGAGTATTGTTCAAGCGTCACTATGCTTCTGGCCTACAACTTACTAACCCTAAACCCATGGGTCTTTGGAATATGGGAGGAAACTGGAGCACTCAGAGAAAGTCACAGACAGCAGTGGAAATCAACCCTGACCTCATAGCTGGTGCTCTAACGCTATGCCAGCGTGCCACTCGAGTAATTTAAGGGACTGATCTGTTCGTCTTGATTGAATTTTTTTTTATCTGCACTTCCAGTAGATGCAGTCAGTTCACCGTGTTTTCCCAGGTTAAATTCCATGGGACAGCAGGGCAGTACACTGGGTAGTGCCACTGTTTCACAATTCCAGGGACTGGAGTACCCGGAGGAAACCCAGAGAGATCGAACAATCTCCTCACAGACAGAGTGGGAAGTCGAGGCCTGATCTCATACAGCTGGCACTGTAAAGCGCTGCGCCAACCTAGGCACTGCCATGCCATGTTCCGTCATCCAGGTCTCCTTACTTACTTATGAGATACAGCACGGTACAAGTCCTTTGACCGCACCTCCCAGCTAACTCTGGATTTAATCCTAGCCTAATCACGGGACAATTTACAACGACCAATTAACCTACCCACAGTTCATCTTTGGACTGTGGGAGGAAGCCGGTTCACCCCGAGGAAACCCACGCAGACTCCTTAGAGACAGCAACAGGAATTGAACCTGGGTCAGTGGCACGGTAAAACGTTACACTGACCACTAGGCTATTATGCTGCAGGATCATATTCGGGTGGAAGGGAGAACATACAAACTCCTTACAGGCAGTGCTGGGAATTGAACCCAGGACACTGGTACTGTGTAGAATTATGCTAACCTCTGCACGACTGACTGCTGCTAAAGGGTTTTATTTATGCCCTTCTGATCAAACCCCCAGAAAAAGCCAAGCCCAAGTTTTATTCGGGTGAGGTGTGTGGTGCTGCCCAGGTGGGGAGACCACTCTACAGGAGGGGTGCAGCCATGGTCCAGTTCAGTTCAGTACAAGTTAAAGCTCACATAGAGGGTAACAGAGCTGGACATTCATAAAAGATAGCAAGCTGTACAGAGAGGAATGGAATGCGTGCATGTGGCACAAATTCAACTGAATAAATTTAAATTTAAAACAGGAGGAAAATAAATTGGAGATTTATATCCCAACTTATTCCAACTTGGAGATGAGCAAAGTTCAAAGTGAATTTAGTAGCAACGTACATATATGTCATCATATATTCATTTTCTTGCAGGCATACTCAATAAACCCATAATAGAACAATAATCGTAATAGAATCAATGAAAGACTGCAGCAACATGGTCGCTCAACCAGTGTCCAAAACACAACAAACTGTGCAAACACAAAAAGAAAGCAATAATAATAAATGAATAAACAATAAATATAGAGAACAAGAGATGACGAGCCCTTGAAAACGAGTTCATAGGTTGTGGGAACTTTTCAGTGATGGGGCAAGTGAAGTTATCCCCTCTGGCTCAAGAGCCTGAAGGTTGAGGGGCAATAACTGTTCCTGAACCTGTGGGGGGGGGGAGAGCCCTGGGGCTCCCGTACCTTCTTTCTGATGGCAGCAGTGAGAAGAGAGCATAACCTGGATGGTGGGGCTCTCTGATGATTGACACTGCATTCCTGCGACAATGCTTCATGTAGATGGTGGGCAGAGCATTTCCCATGATGGACTGGGCTGCATCCTCCAATTTCTGTAAGATTTTCCATTCAACGGTATTGGTGTTTCCATACCAGGCTGTGATGCAGCCTGTCATTATACTATCCATTACATATCTATAGACGTTTGTCAAAGTTTTAGTTGTCATCACAAACTCTTTGAGAACATGAGTTGTTGAGTCCTTGAAAGTCTCAGAATAGAGGGATGTTCATTTAGGGCAGATGAAGAGGAATTTCTTTAGACAGAGTGTGGTGAATCTGTGGAATTCACTGCCACAGATAGCTGTAGAGGCCAAATCATCGGGTATATTTAGAGTGGAGGCTGATAGGTTCTTGACTCCATCCCTCCCCCTCCTGTCTTCTCCTATCATTTCGGATCTCCCCCCCCCCCCACTTTCAAATCTCTTACTAGCTCTTCTTTCAATTAGTCCTGACAAAGGGTCTCAGCCCGAAACGTTGACTGTACCTCTTTGATGATGTTCCACCATTCCATCATGGCTCACTTATCATCCCTCTCAAAGTCCTTCTAGTCTGCTTATCTTTCTAAATTCCAGAACTGCCACGGTAAGATTGTTAGTCCAGATCCCTGCATTACCAGTCTAGCAATTTTATCACAGTACAAGTATAAATTAAGAGGCTAGAATGGAAGTGTTAATATCCTAGACGGTAATGGAGCTCAAAAAAAGAGTTGTGAAGGGAGGGTGTGGAAGACAAACCCTGGAGAGCTGTGAGAATTTTTAAAAGAATGAAGATGGTACTCAAATAGGAGCCAGTAAACACATGCATGACGGGCAGACAGGAAATTTGCAGCAGTGCTTTTTGTGACTGCAGAGTAGGGAAGTGAAGAACAAGGGAGGCCAGTCAGAAATGCACTGGAAAAATCACCTTTAGACACAAGGTGTTCAAGCAGCAGCTACAGCTCTCACAATGTTGAGCTGGCCTTTTAACCTACTCCAAGATCAATCCAACCCTTCCCTCCTACATAGCTCTCATTATTCTATCATCCATGTGCCTATTTAATTGTTTCTTAAATGCCTCTGTTGAATCTGCCTCTGCCACCACCCCAGGCAGTGCCTTCCTCTCAGGACAATTATAACACCAAGGATGGGACTAATTCAGATTAAGGTGTAAGGTTGAAGTTAAGGAACAGAGTTTGTGCCCCTAAAATACCACAAGCATCTCACAATCGATAGAATTACAGTGGGAAGTCTTTCACACCACCACAAACTGGATTCACATCTCAACCAGACCCTGTGTTTGACAATCACCGCAGCATTGCTATGATGAATGAGGTGTTCCCCACTTGCCTGGAACTTCCGCTTTGCTCCAGATGCTTCTGCCACTCAAAAATCTTTCCAACGCTCTCCCCAGAAAGGCCAATGCACGGGTGAGGGGAAGAAAGCCCAAATAACAGCTTAGGGTCCTGATGAAGGGTCTTGGCCCAAAACGTCGGCTGTTTCCTCTTTTCCACAGACGCTCCCTGGCCTGCTGAGTTCCTCCAGAATTCTGTGTATGTCGCTCGGACTTCCAGCATCTGCAGATTTTCTAGCGTTAGTGGAACCTCTCGCCTTTACTTAGTGGCGTTTAAGAGGGGGGAAACATCCCACGGAAGGTACTTTGCAAGAGTGTCATTGCAAAAGAGTATACTGATAAAGAAATTAATAAGATTGGAAGAATAGAGAGAAAATTTATAAAGGATGGTGCTGTGATTTGAGGACCTGAGTTATAGGAAAAGATTGAAAATGTTTGGACTTTAGTTCCTGGAGCATCGGAGATTGAGGGGAGATTTGGTAGAAGTACACAAAATCATGAGGCGTGCACACAGGTAAGTAGCTGGCCGGTGGTACAGTGGTATCAGCACTGGACTTCGAGGCAAGTGGTCCCGAGTTCAAATCCGGCCAGCTCCTTGTTCGCTTTCCATCTGTGCAGGCTTGAGCATTGAGCCAGCAACCCAGCCTCGTCAAAAAAATATAGTCAAATGCCACAGAAACGGCAAAAAAAAATGCCACCCAATGCGCCACAAAGGCGAGAAAAGGAACAACAACACAGGTTAAATATAACGCAAACACGAGGAATTCTGCAGATGCTGGAATTTCAAGCGTCTCGGCCTGAAACGTCGACTGTACCTCTTCCTAGACATGCTGCCTGGCCTGCTGTGTTCACCAGCAACTTTGATGTGTGTAGGTTAAATATAAGCAGGCTTTGTCCATTGATGTTGGGTGAGACTAGGACTAGAGGTCATGATTGAAGTCAAGTCAAGTTTATTGTCATTAAACTATACATTTAAAGGTGAAATATGACAGGATTAAGGGAAACAAGAGAGGGAATTTCTTCACACAAGGTGGAGCAAGCTGCCAGCGCGAGTGGTGCCTCTGGGTTTGAGTTAAACATTTAAGAGAAGTTTGGGTAAGTCCATGGATGGAAGGGGAATGGAGGGCTAAGATCTAGATGCTGGTCAATGGGAGTAGGCAGAATAATAGTTTGGCATAGACTAAATGGGCCGAAGGGGATGCTTCCATGCCGAGTTGAAGAGACACAGATATGGGCAGCTAATCTTTGCAAAGATTGAATGCCTTAGTGGAGTCTGTTACGGCCAAGCCAGAGACCCTGCTTTCCTAATCCCAGCCATGCTGCAAGTTGAGCAACTTCAAAGCTCCACCAAAATTGTTGTTTGAGTCAACAATCCCATTAAGAAATTTCACGGTAAGAACGTACTAGTGGTGCCTCTCCGGCTCCCTTCTTGCACTGTGTGGTTGACGTTCATGGCCTTGGGGAAATCTCGCAACGGGCAAGAACAAATTTAAAATTAAAATATCTTGCCCCACAGTTAACAGCCTGTCAGAAACAGATTTAGGCAAATTCCCACCAAGTGCACAATTTGCCTGTGCAAACCGTGTGGTAGTACGGATAACTGGTTGTTGAGGGGGATGACTGGAGGAGGATTTCGGAGAACAGAGAAGGAGATAAAGCTGCCAAGACAAAGTACACAGTGACAAAGAGAATCAGAATCAGGGTTTATATCACTGGCATGTCATGAAATTTGATGTTTTGCAGCAGCAGTACAGTGCAACACGTAATAAAAACAATTAATTATTAAAATTAAATTAAATAAGTAGGGCAAATAGGAAACGAAAATAGTGCGGTAGTATTCACGGGTTCATTGTTCATTCAGAAATCTGATGGTGGAGGGAAAAAAGCTGCTCCTAAAACATTGAGTCTGCGTCTTCAGGCTCCTGTACCTCCTCTCTGATAGTAGTAATAAGAGAGGAATTCCTGGATGATGGGATCCCTGATGATGGATGCCACCTCGATGCCAGGGAAGCTCGTACCCACGATGGACCTGGCCAAGTCTCCTCCAGCTTCTGTGGAATATTCCACTTTGGTTTTCAAACCACAACCACAGTCTTGACAACCACACTGCCAACACGTGTGATTGAACTGAACACATATTTCACAATAAATCAACATCACTAGTTTAGATTCAATTATCTCCCACAAGCAACGTTTCTGGCTAACCTCCATTTCCAGCTATTTTCTTTCCAATTTTCTGAGCTACTCTCAGCTCCCACTGATTTTTCTGTGCTGCCGTCCCCAAAGAGAAAGTGAGAAATTTTAATGGTTTTCATAAAAATTAAACTCCAATGGTATTCTTCCCAGGTAATTTTAAATTTCTTGATATGATTTGTGTCGTCCCTTGAGCTACACTCTGTAAAATAGCATTAAGATCCAATACTAACAAAAATGAAACCCTGGAGAATGACACAGTCTGTACAGCCTCACCAAATATCTCCACTTTCAACTGCATTTCTCTCTATACTGATAAAATTATGTCGGCGTTTCTATCAGGCATTGTAAAACTGATGAAGAAATGTTCATTTTGTATCCCTTATCAAAGGTCGAATGTGCAAGAAAACAAGGCAAAACAATGGCTGTTTGATCATTTCCAAAGCAACCTAATTTTTTGACAACCCATTTTTCCACAAGAATCTTGTAAACCAATTTCTTTCCTCTAGGCATTGCACATTTAACCCCCCCCCCCCACAGAGTCCCCTCCCCCTCCCTGTTCCCATCTGCCAATCATTCCCCCCCGTTTTTAGTTCCTCTTCATCTTTCACCATCGGCAGACCTTCATTGATTCCACCTGTTTCTGTTGCTAACAATAGCCCTCCCTCCCCAACCTGAATACACCTGCAGATCAACCCCTCATGGGGGAATGTGAATCCCCCACATTCACCTTTTTCTTACCAGTTCTCGCACCACTTCTCTCCCTTCTACTCTTTCAGTCCAGATACAAAGTTCTGACCCGAAAGGTCAGCAGTCCATTTCTTCACACGGAGGTTGCCTTCAACTTCTGTGGTTACCCAACCTCCCTCCACATCTACACTTCTCAGCATGCATTCAGTGGCCACATTATTGGATACCTCCTGTACCTAATAAAGTGGTCACTAAGTACATGTTTGTTGTCTTCGGCTGCCGTAACCCACTCACTTCAAGGTCGCCGTGTGGTGTGTTCGGGGATGCTCTTCTGCACACCACTGTTGTAGTGCCTGGTTATTTGATTACCGTCGCCTTCCTGCCAGCTTGAACCAGTTTGACCATTCTCCACTGACCTCTCTCATTAACGAGGCGCTTTCGTCCACAGAACTGACGCTCACTGGATGTTTTTTTTTGTTTCTCGCACCACTCTGCGAACCCTAGAGAATGTTGTGTGGGAATGTTGTGTTGTGTTGTGTTGTGTGCACTGAGAGCGGTAAGCGTAAAGGAGTTGGGTGCTTACTGTTCTGGTTAACAACGGATGGTGCAATCTGGGTCATATTACGATCGAGGAACGTGTTTGTAGACTGGATATTGAACTTTTTGCTGTTGGACTCCGGCCACATTCCACCGAGATACAACACTGGGCGTCATGGGAGGTTGTTCCTGCCTGTGGCCATCGAACTTTGCAGCTCCTCCCGTGGAGGGTCAGACACCCTGAGCCAATAGGCTGGTCCTGGACTTATTTCCATCTGGCATAGTTTGCATTTTGTTGTTTGATTGTTTGTGGTTTTTGTATTGCTATATTTATGCTCTATTCTTGGTTGGTGCAGCTGTAACGAAGCCCAGTTTCCCTCGGGATCAATAAAGTATATCTATCTATCTAAATCTCGGGAGATCAGCAGTTTCTGAAATACTCAAGCCATCCCATCTGGCACCACAATCATGCCAAGATCAAAGTCGTTTAGACCACGTTTCTTACCTACTCTGATGTTCGGTCTGAACAACAACTGAACCTCTTGCCCATGCTTGAATGCTTATATGCATTGAGTTGCCACCACATGATTGGCTGATTAGATATTTGCATTAACGAGCAGGTGAACAGGTGGATACTGTGAATAAAGTGGATACTGAGTGTATGACCACGTCTTTGTGTGAACTCATCCTACCATGCACCAGCCAGTTAACCAGCCACACTCACGAAGATCCATGTGATTAAACATCCATCACTTTATTGTAGGTTGTTCAAGTTTTATTCTCTCACCTGGTCTCGAACACAACCACCAGATACAAGCTGACTTCACACAACTTCACATTTCCCCAAGAGCCTAAACACTTTTTCTTTCACGTGTAGATATTAATGCAGTAAAGGAAATGCAGAAGCTGAATTTTTTTTAATCCAGCAAACAGCAGTGTAGCTATGACCAGATATTCTACTTTCGCGGTGTTGTTTGTGGGGTAAATATTGGTAAGATGCTGAAGGAAATCCACTCCTCTTCTGAGCAGTGCAGTGCAGGTAAACAATAATGGGGTAGACTGTGAGGTCAAGAATCCACCTTATCATACAGGGGAACTATTCAATAGTCCGATAACAGTGATATAGAAGCTGTCCTTGACAGAAGCTGTACATGTTTCAAGACTGCTTAATGTCATTTCCAGTACAATAGACAATAGGTGCAGGAGTAGGCCATTCAGCCTTTCGAGCCAGCACCACCATTCACTGTGATCATGGCTGATCATCCACAATCAGTACCCCGTTCCTGCCTTCTCCCCATATCCCTTGACTCTGCTATCATTAAGAGCTCTATCTAACTCTTTCTTGAAAGCATCCAGAGAATTGGCCTCCACTGCCTTCTGAGGCAGAGCATTCCACAGATCCACAACTCTCTGGGTGAAAAAGTTTTTCCTCAACTCTGTTCTAAATGGCCTACTCCATATTCTTGAACTGTGGCCTCTGGTTCTGGACTCACCATCAGCAGGAACATGATGATGATGATGATGATGATGGACTTTCGAGAGACTGTGAGACTTTCTTTTTTACCGTGCCCATGGTCCGTTCTTTATCAAATTACGGTATTGCTTTGCACTGTTGTAACTATATATTATAATTATGTGTTTTTTGTCGGTTTTTTAGTCTTGGTTTGTCTTGTGTTTCTGTGATATCATACTGGAGGAACATTGTATCATTTCTTAATGCATGCATTACTAAATGACAATAAAAGAGGACTGCATGTCCTCATAATCTAATCTAATATAATCTAATGTTTCCTGCCTCTAGCGTGTCCAATCCCTTAATAATCTTTTGTTTCAATCAGATCCCCTCTCATCCTTCTAAATTCCAGTGTATACAACCCCAGTCGCTCCAATCTTTCAACATATGACAGTCCCGCCATCCCGGGAATTAACCTTGTGAACCTACGCTGCACTCCCTCAATAGCAAGAATGTTCTTCCTCAAATTTCGAGACCAAAACTGCACACAATACTCCAGGTGTGGTCTCACCAGGGCCCTGTACAACTGCAGAAGGACCTCTTTGCTCCTATACTCAACTTCCCTTGTTATGAAGGCCAACATACCATTAGCTATCTTCACTGCCTGCTGTACTTGCAAGCTTACTTTCAGTGACTGATGAACAAGGACACCTAGATCTTGTTGTGCTTCCCCTTTTCCTAACTTGACACCATTCAAATAATAATCTGCCTTCCTGTTCTTGCCACCAAAGTGGATAACCTCACATTTATCCACATTAAACTGCATCTGCCATGCATCTGCCCACTCACCCAACCTGTCCAAGTCACCCTGAATTCTCATAACATCCTGCTCACATTTCACACTGCCACCCAGCTTTGTGTCATCTGCAAATCTGCTAATGTTACTTTTAATCCCTTCATCTAAATCATTAATGTATATTGTAAATAGCTGCGGTCCCAGCACCAAGTCTTGAGGTACCCCACTAGTCACTGCTTGCCATTCTGAAAGGGACCCGTTAATCCCTACTCTTTGTTCCCTATCTGCCAACCAATTTTCTATCCATGTCAGTACCCTACTCCCAATACCATGTGTTCTAATTTTACACACTAATCTCCTATGTGGGACCTTATCAAAGGCTTTCTGAAAGTCCAGGTACACTACATCCACTGGCTTTCCCATGTCCATTTTCATAGTTACATCCTCAAAAAATTCCAGAAGATTAGTCAACAAGTGCAAAGGAGAACAAAATAATTGTTACTTCAGACCCAATTCAGTAAAAACAATAAGACAAAGAACACAATAATAATAAAACAATGCTATATATCAGTCAGTCAGTCAGTGGGTGCGGTCCCGAATCCGGGGTTGGCGGCTATGAACCTCCATCTTCTTCAATCTTGCGACAGCACTGAGTACAGCCTCTCCTCCATGTTCGTTCTCGCTGGCCGCCTTGGCACCGCCCGCCGCCACCCCATACATACATACACACACGCCCACACACTGTAGATTGATTGTACACCCATAAAGTGACGTTAGGCACAGGAGTGTCTGTACATAAGGTGACTGAAAGGAAACAATAATGTGATAAAGTAGTGGTGGTGGTAGGTTGGGTTAGTGGGTAGAATTGTTGATCAGCCTTACTACTTGGGAAAAGTAATGGTCTTTGAGTCTGGTGGTTCTGGGGTGGATGCTACATAGTCTTCTCCCTGATGTGAGTGGGACAAACAGTCCATGAGCAGGGTTGGTGGGATCCTTCATGATGTTACTGGCCTTTTCCCAGCACCTTTCCATTAATGCGCCTTTGATGGCAGGCAGGCTGGTACCGGAAATGTATGGGCAGATTTGTCTATCCATCGTAGAGCCCTCCTGTTGACCGCAGTGCAGTTTCCCTACCACAACAGTGACGCAGCTTGTTAGAATGCTCTCAGGCACAACTGTAGAAGATCGTATCGACGTGCATCCTCCAGTTCTTCTCAGCCTCCTCAGAAAGTAGAGTTGGTGAAATTTCCTAATTGCGTAGGATGTGTTCTGGGCCACGAGAGGTTGTACGAGGCTTACACTCCCAGGAGCTGGATATTGTTCACAGTTTTCACCGCTGTGCTGCCCACGTAAAGAGGGGTGCAAGTTCTTCTGAAGTCGATGACCATCTCCTTTTCAGGCTTTTCTACCTTCTGCCAAATGGGAGAGGGGAAAAGAGAGAATGTTCAGGGTGGGAAGAGTCTTTGATTATGCTGGCTGCTTCACTGAAGCAGAGAGAAGTATCGACAGAATCCATGGAGGGAAGGCTGGCTTCTATTCTCTATCAAAACAGTATAGCAGCATTGATTTTAAATTTAGAAATTAAATAGACGCTTTAATTATTAAACAATGCAAAATAGCCCCGCTGTTCTCAACACTATCCATGTACTCAATGTTACTGTTAGCTTTTTTTTAAAAAAACACTCAGTTCTATGACTGCCAGCAAAAATACCCTTCTGTAATCATGTTTAAATCAAACTACTGAAAAGCCTGAACCTTCAGAATTTGTGTTTGCCTGAATGCTGTAAACAATTTCCCATTAACAAAGTGAAAGGAAGTTACCACAGCACTGTCAACTCACAATGTAATGTTTTCTGCACTTCATCCAAACAGGACCACCATGTACGCACAACACTGCTATTGGTGTCACTAACTAAAAATCAAACATCTTAACGCAGTCCCACACTTGTAAACTGGCAGCTCCAAAGGACAGGCTGGGGCAGTTAGCTTTGAAATTGGGGGAAGTGTTCACGTCAAAACCAGAGCAGGAGTGCATCAGGACTCCTTCCTGGGTAAACCACACGAAGAGTGCTCTGCAGACATTGCAGCAGCCAAGCAAAGCACTCACCCTGCCCGGCGTAACTCCTCGACCACACAGAAACCCCAACTGGTGCCGGGTCCTGGAGCAGCCTGACAGACAGGCTTCTCTCAAGCAAAGATTGTTTAAGCTTAGGAAAACGGGAAGAGAGGTTGCAGGGACTATCTTCTTGATTTTTATTTCGGGACTCAAAGATTCAAGATTGTTCATCGTCATTCTTCAATACACAAGGGTAAAGGGGAGCAAAATGATTGTTACTCCAGATCCAATGCACCATAAAAAAAACACAGTAAGCAGAAAGTACACAATTTAAAAAACACAATAAATACATTCTTTTCCACAGATGCTTCCCGATCTGAGTTCCCCCAGTATTTTGTGTGCGTTACTTTGGATTCCTAGCATCTGCAGAATCTCTTGTGTTTACAAAAAATACATGTCATTAGCTTACATACAGAGACTGATCTATGTTCGTAAAGTGACACTAGATACAGGATATCTGTACATAAAGCAATGTCCTCACGCTTACAATTTCCCCATCTACTGAGGCACCAACCAATGTCACCGATCCATGCACATCTTGCAAATCTTGGCAAATGGGCTGGAGATCTTCTGTTAGTCTCCATCCTTGTCAGCGTAGAAACAAGATGTGTGCTGCTTGTACTTCAATGCCTGATTCTTCAAACAAGAGAAAATCTGCAGATGCTGGAAATCCAAGGCAGCACAGGCAAGATGCTGGAGAAACAAGTTAGGTAGCTGATTCAGTCCGGATGAAGGGTCTTGGCCTGAAATGTCGACCATTCATTCCCTTCCACAGATGCTGCCTGACCTGCTGAGTTCCTCCAACATTTTGTGCGTGAGGCCTCATTCTTCACTGGGACAGAATTGCTGGAACTCTGCCCGACAGCAAATGAAGATGAATCTGCTACTGCTCATTCAGGGCGATTATCTAGAAATGTGAAACAAGCTGCAGACATCAGCTAGTTATCAAATTATGGGGAGGTGACATCCTGAATAATCTGGAATGGTTCTAGCACTGATGTGGCAGTAACTACAAGTGGATGACTGTGTCAGTCACTCACAAGATACTTGCATTTACTGCTCATTGACCTTCATAAACCAAAGTATAGAGCTCAGGAGATGGGATGCTATGTCTCAGTTGTATGAGACACTGGTGAGGCCTAACTTGAAGTATTGTGTGCAGTTTTAGTCACCTACCTACAGGAAAGATGTAAACAAGGTTGAAAGAGTACAGAGAAAGTTTACAATGATGTTCCTGGGTCTGGAGGACCTGAGTTATAAGGAAAGACTGAATAGATTATGACTATTCCTTAGAACATAGAAGATTGAGGGGAGATTTGATAAAGGTATACGAAATATCTAAGGGGAACTATTATAATCAGAGGGAGGTGAGAGCATGGAACAAGCTGCCAGTGGAAATGATGGTTGCAGGATCGATGCAGTATTTAAGAGAAATTTGAATATGATGGTTAAGGTTGTCATAGCCGAGGAGGTGTGGTAATGGGGACAAGCCCCCACTACCTATTAAATGCTCCCGATGGTGTACACCTCAAGTAGCCTCCGACAGTCAAGTCCATCTCCTGGGCTTCACGTCAGGCGGAGCTGCTGAACCTGGTGGATCCATTTCTACTGACAGGAGAAGGAGCAAAGGTAGGTTACTGACAGTACAGCAGCTACAAGTGATGGATAGCTGTTTCTACAATGGACTCACTCATCAGGAAGACTTCAGGAGTAAGCCCAGAGGAAAATTCCAGAGCTGGAGTCTCTAAGACAGCCCTACGTGGAGTTCAACGCTGACTGGAAATTCCTACAATACTGCTGGTGCCATTTCTTTGGATTCATCAGCTGGTGGAGCGGGGAAGTCTACTACATCAGCTTGCTCTCCGTATTGTACTGCCCTGGTTTGTGTATCTCGTAGACAGCTGGGTCACAATATCCACCAACGGAAAGCCTCGTGGATATGGAGGCCTATAGTCCGGGAGTGGGTCGATGGGACTAGACAGAATAAATGTTCAGCTCAAACTCTGGGGTTAAGATGCAAAACATAGTACCAGCTGTCATACACAGCACAAAGCACATACAAGATATAGACATATATATATAAAATGCCGCTCAGCCCACTGACTTCCTCAAGAAGGGAGCTTGTCGCAATCAGTTTCCAGTATCTATGGTCTCTTGTGTCTCCAGAAAGCAGGATCAAATCCGGCCCACAGGCTGAACTGTGTGCACAACTGAGTTAATTGTAATTATATCATTCATCCCCATTATTCCGCAAAACCACCTTCTACATGTCGATGACAACTCAGGGAAAGCAGCTCCTCAAGTCGCCTTGTGAGCATGGTCCTCATGTTCTGGTCTCCCCCCACTAACTACACCACTTCAGTACAAGTACCCCAAAATTCTCTGCCACACAATCCCACCTTTCCTCTCCTCCTCCACCACCCCCCACCCCACCCACCATACTACAATCTGGCCGGGTCCTGTGTATTATCAGCAGTCAAAGGCACACATCTCATCTGTTCACAGAGCACATCCCTCTGTATATTACATATATTTCCTCATTCCACTTAAAGCCGTTTCATTAAAGCTTAATAAACTGCACCGCTTGATAAAGTGCAGATTTTTTTTTTTAAATGGCTTTTAAATTTTGCATTCCCTCTCGTTCAGATGATCCTTCATCCAGAAATGGGATCACACGAGACAGACAGCTGACCTGTTCC
Organism: Mobula hypostoma; assembly: GCF_963921235.1. Classification (NCBI taxonomy): domain Eukaryota; kingdom Metazoa; phylum Chordata; class Chondrichthyes; order Myliobatiformes; family Myliobatidae; genus Mobula; species Mobula hypostoma. Next base: position 14,630,744 of record NC_086104.1, read on the forward strand.
CACGACTCTGCCTCCCAGTAAATCAAACTGAGGATCAACATTCGAATCCAGCCACTTGCAGACACTGCGATGGAGGCGATCAGAGGGGAAATGAAAATATTAGACCTGCTTCAAGCATTAAAGGGAGCAGGACAAGAGCAGGATTAAAAAGGGAAATTATCCTTCATCAGCAGCATTAATTGGTATAACTTGCTTTATTGAGCATTGTTAATGTGGAATGCTGCAAGTCTGATTCACGGGTTTATTGGCAGACAGCGGTGGGGGTGGGGGGGGAGCTGAGTGGCCTCAGTTGTTGCAAGACTAGGCTTCAAGCCACGGTGTCGCCGGTTTACAACTGCCCAGGAGAGCTGGGGGGCGTGGGAGTCAGTGCCCTTCACTGGGGTGCCAGAGGCAGTGTGGTGTGGCGTCCATGCTAGAGTCTGTGCTGTTTCCCCAGTATTCGCTCGGCTGAAGACAAGCCGTATTGTGTTTGACTGCAGACTGCTGCAACATTCACGGACTCAGGGACTTGGTCTATAGATTTCTGTGTGACTGCATTTTACTCCTATCTTTATGTGCTGTGTGCTGTGCATGACTGGTGCTACTGTGTTTTGTACCTTGGCGCCAGAGGTACGCAGTTTCATTTGGCTGTATTCAAGGATATTCACGTATGGGTGAATGACAATTAAACTTGAACTTGCTGCACACACAGTTCTAGCCTCAGTTTCTCCTTTCTGCGTTGACACATCAGATTTATTGAAAATCAAATGCCAAGGTCTACAATAGTATAATAACTCATTTGTGCATCTTGTCACCATTACATTCAGCTATTATAAGTAAACGTTCCCTACAAAAAAAAACAGAAACCACTTACTGCAGGACTTTTCTGTCCTACCCTTATACTGCATGACATTACTGCCACCCAATGGTAGGAAGAGGCATTTCAGTTTATCCTCCAAATGACCTTTTCTGCAACTGTCCAAAAATAGAGCGAAGAATAAATGGACACGTACATAGCATCTTTCAAAGCTCAAGACACCCAAAGGCAATGAAATTTCTTTATCTTCTGAGGTATGTTCTCCATTAGAATATAGGAAAGATAGCAGCTAATTTATGCACAGCAAGCTCCCACGAGCAGTAACCTGCTCAGCACCAGTCAACCAGATTATCTGTTTGTGATGGTCATAGAGTCACTCAGCAGGGAAACAGGCCCTTCGGCACAACCTGCCCATGCTAGCCACCACACTAGCCCCATTTGCTACGTTTGGCCTATATCCCTCTAAGCCATGTATGAGGCTGCACAGTGGCTTGGTGGCTCGTTCATTACTTCACAGCGCCAGTGATCAGGGTTCAATTTCTGCTGCTTTTCGTTCTCCTTGTGGGCTTCCTCTGGGTGCTCCAGTTTCCTCCCACATTCAAAAGACACACAGGTTAGGGTTAGTAAGTTAGGGGCATGCTATCTTGCCGACATTTCCAGGATACCCCCCCAGCACATCCACAGACTGTGTTAGTCATTGACGGAAGCAACACATTTCGCAGTATGCTTCGATGGGATAAATAAAGCCAATTTTTCTCCCTCCCTTGTACTTACTCAAATTACTTTTGAACGTTATTTTACCAACCTGGACCACCTTTCTCCGGGAATTCAATCCATACGTGCACCACCCTCTTGGTGAAGAAGTTGCCCCCTCAGCTGCCTTTTAAATTTTTCACCTCTCACCTCAAACTAATGCCCTCGAGTTTTTAGTTGGCCTTCACTTGGTTGAAGGTCCGCATCTCGGCAGAATGCAAAGGATTTTGTACACAACGTTATTGGGGAAACACTTCCACCACACAGACTACAGTGGTTACAGAAGGTATCCAACCATCGCTTCAAGGACTATTAAGTACCAGCAATTACTAATGGTCTAAGGCATGGGTTCCCAACCTGGAGTGCATGGACCACTTACTTAATGGTATTGGTACATAGACTTAAAAAAAAGGTTGGGAACCCCTGGTCTAAGGGAAATGGGCAAAGATTCAGCAAGTAAAATACGATGTGAGAAAACATGAAACAGTCCATTTAGCTGGAAGAAAACATTTTCTAAAAGTGCAATATCTCAAATGGTGAGAGATTACAGAAATGAGATGCAGAGGGATCTAGGTAAATTATGCGGTTATAGTAACCATTTAAAACAGTTAACGGAATAGGGAGGCTTTGCTTCAGTTACATGGATAGAGAGTATTGTTGAGACCACATCTAGTGTTAGAAAGAATGTTAAATGCATTGTTAAAACATATTGAATAACCAAGATAGTGAAGAGAATACTTGCTTCCAATAGTGGGAGAGTCTAGTACCAGAGGGAACAGCCTCAGAATAAAGGGACGTCCATTTAGAACAGAGATGAGGAGGAATTTCCTTAGCCAGAGGCAGTGAATCTGTGGAATTCACTGGAATTTCTTAGCCAGAGGCAGTGAATTTGTGGAATTCACTGGAATTTCTTAGCCAGAGGGCAGTGAATCTGTGGAATTCGTTACCTCAGACTGCAATGGATGCCAAATCATTGGGTATGTTTTTTAGGTTTTTGCAAATAAAATGGCGTGAGGCATTAAATGTTTAAGAAGAGCCATAACAACTCGTTTATTGTACTCCAAATACTGAACACAAAGCACAGTAACAGAACTTCACGTAATTACGTCATCGCATCAGACCAGCATCTTAACGTGAATCCCAATTCCATGCCGGTGGCTGTGAATTATGTACGTTTCCACATATTGCATTACCCTACACGGGACCCTCCAAAACTCACTAAAGCTGGCATTGTGATCCTGACCAGAGCTCGGATGAACCACCCGGTTTGGATCCGATGTTCCATGGGTGGAGGAACAGCAGGTGCCTCTGGCTCATCCTGAGGTGTGCAGACATGCCCATGGTCATGTTGTGACAGCGAAACCTCCAAATCTTGGTGAGCCAGTTTAAGCTGCTCTACCGAAATATATTCGGGCTCACCTCTCTTATCTATGACAAAAGTCTTCTCTCCTTTCCAAAACGCAGGACAGGCCATCATAAGGGGGGCCTAAGGGAATGTCGTCGTGTATCATGGCAGACAAAAACAAACAAGAACCCAAGAGTACTGTACACCATGATAGGAGGTAGGAATAGGTGCAAAGGAATTGAGTTTACTGAGGAGGGTGGATCACTGTTGAGAGGCTGACCAAGTGGTCATGGCATCAGGAATAACTTCATCCAGCGCTCGTAACGGCTGCCTGAATACTAACTCAGCAGCGGACAACTGCAGCTCCTCTTTTGGAGCTGTTCTGAGTTCCAACAGGACCCATGGGAGACGATCTTGCCAACTCTCTTCCATCAGGGAAGCCCTCAGAGCAGCCTTTAAGGAGCAATGAAACCGCTTGCACAGGCCATTGGACTTTGGGTGATACGCCGAGGTTCTGGGCCATCGCAGTCCAGAGGGCTGAAATGAATTGGGGACTGCAGTCAGGGAAATATCAGACGGGGTGCCAGACTGGGCAATCTGAGTGTTGATGAACCCCGGAGCCACGTCTCAGTTGCCGTTGATATTAGAGGGATGACCTCTGGCCACCTGGTGGTACCGTCCACATTCTGTGCTCAATACATTGACTTATGAATGCCAATGTGTCAAAAGCTTTCATTACAACCCCACCTGCCTGTGCCACCACTTTCAACCAATTATGTACCTGTATTCCCAGATCCATGTGTTCCATCGCACTCCTTGGACTAACACTCACCAAGTTCTATCCAGCAGGTGCTTTGTTGCAAAGGGGGTCTTGCTTTCTGAACCACAAGGACTCATTAAAGCAGAAATAATTAAATATTTCAAGAGGCTATGAAGCTCATTTAACCCACTCCAGTGAATGCTAAACTTCTGTGAGGAGCTCCCCCTACTGGTCATTACTTTCACTACTAAAATTACCACCCAAAACTTGATGCATCCAGCAAAAGTTCAAAGTAAACTTATGATCAAAGTATGGTTGAGTTGAGTTGTTCTCCGATCTTGGCAATTCATTTACAAAATTTTTGTCACCATATGAGGAGACATCAGTGTGCTGTTAATTTGTGGTGTATCCTCTGAATGCTTGGCCTTTAAATACATATTAATCAGCTCTGTGCCTACATGACTCTTCCCTAGTCTCTACCCATGAAGATCGAGAGGGGCACAAATTCGACTGGGCATCAATGTACGTCATGGCACAAGCAAACACACGGCATGCAAGAGAATTCCTGGAGCAGTGGTTTTCTGCGAACAATTCTGTAAGCAGATATGTAAATCGCAATCCTATTTATGAGCCAACGTGGGCAAAATCCCAGACTACAACGCAGATGAGTTCACCACGCAACCAGTGATGAGAGCTCCTCCCTACATCACAACCGAGTTTTCACAATGATGACCAATCTGCTGATTAATAAGTGTGTAAAGGCAAAGCATTCAGGGGACACACCATAAATCAACAGCGCACTGATGTTGTCTCCTCATATGGTAACGAAACGTTTGCAGATAAACTGCCAAGATCGGAGGATAACCCAACCCAACCATCAACCACCCAAGCTGCATACTTTCCATTATCAAAGTATGTATATGTCACCATGAACTACCCTGAGATTCATTTTCTTGCCGCCTTCACTGGAGAGCAACAAAATACAATAGAGTCAATTTAATACCATCATTCCCACAATCCTAATTGAGAAGTTGCAGAACCTGGGCCTTTGTGCCTCCCTCTGTAATTGGATCCTCAACTTCCTAACCGGAAGACCACAGTCTGTGCGGATTGGTGATAACATATCCTCCTCACTGACGATCAACACTGGCGCACCTCAGGGGTGTGTGCTTAGCCCACTGCTCTATTCTCTATATACACATGACTGTGGCTAGGCATAGCTCAAACACCATCCACAAATCTGCTGACGACACAACCATTGTTGGTAGAATCTCAGATGGTGACGAGAGGGCGTACAGGAGTGAGATATGCCAACTAGTGGAGTGGTGCCGCAGCAACAACCTGGCACTCAACGTCAGTAAGACGAAAGAACTGATCGTGGACTTCAGGAAGGGTAAGATGAAGGAACACACACCAATCCTCATAGAGGGATCAAAAGTCGAGAGAGCTTCAAGGGATCAGCTTCAAGTTCTTGGGTGTCAAGATCTCTGAGGATCGAACCTGGTCCCAACATATTGATGTAGTCATAAAGAGGCAAGACAGTGGCTATACTTTATTAGGAGTTTGAAGCAATTTAGCATGTCAACAAATACGCTCAAAAACTTCTATAGTTGCACCATGGAGAGCATTCTGACAGGCTGCATCACTGTCTGGTATGGAGGGGCTACTGCACAGCACCAAAAGAAGCTGCAGAAGGTTGTAAATCTAGTCAGCTCCATCTTGGGCACTAGCCTACAAAGTACCCAGGACATCTTCAGGGAGCGGTGTCTCAAAAAGGCAGCGTCCATTATTAAGGACCTCCAGCACCCAGGGCATGCCCTTTTCTCACTGTTACCATCAGGTAGGAGATCCAGAAGCCTGAAGGCACACACTCAGCGATTCAGGAACAGCTTCTTCCCCTCTGTCATCCGATTCCTAAATGGACTTTGAAGCTTTGGACACTGCCTCACTTTTTTTAATATACAGTATTTCTGTTTTTGCACATTTTTTAAATAATCTATTCAATATACGTAATTGATTTACTTGTTTATTTATGTTTTATTTTATTTATTATTTTTCTCTCTCTCTCTCTCTCTCTGCGCTAGATTGCATTGAACTACAGTACTGCGTCACATGCCAGTGATAATAAACCTGATTCTGATTCTGAAAATCTACACACAAAGGTAAAGAAACAACCAATATGCAAAAGATGACAAGCCATGCAAATTCAACAAAAAAACAACAGACAGACAACATCGAGAACGTCAATTGTAGAGCCCTTGAAAGTGAGTCGATAGGTTGTAAACTCAATTCAGTGTTGGGGTGAGTGAAATTCTTTACACAGGATGAATGCATTCAGGATATGATGCACTCAACAAAAGTACAAAACAGTTCTACCAATAATAATATAAATCTCCCTTTGCTTGCCTTAATAAAGAACATGTAAGTATGATTAAAATGCCATTTCGACTTTATTCCAAAACTATGCTAAAAACTAAACAGATTGACATCCCAACTGAATTTTGGGAAGACAGAAATCCAGGATTTCTGTCCTAATCACATATTCTGTTTCTTTGTTAATGTTCTCTGACACAGTGAGAAATGAACTGGAGTATTTATCTTCTCATAGATCAGACCATGAGATGTGATTTCCATGGAGCTTTTCAACGCTGATTTCCACCTCTGTAACACTGTTCAATGATCCTGCTCTCTACATCTGAAAACATCGTCATATTTCCTATTACAAGATAAAAGATGAGCTTCATTTGTCACATGTACATTGAAACATACAGCGAAATGTGTCGTTTGCGTCAAATCAAATCAGTGAGGATTGTGCTGGGCAGCCCCACAGCTGTCGCCACAGTTCTGGCGCCAAATAGCATGCCCACAACTCACTAACCCGACCTATCCGTCGTTGGAATGTGGGAGGAAACCAGAGTACCCAGACTCACGAGGAGAACGTACAAATTTCTTACAGAGAGTGGCAGGAATTGAACCCTGATCTTACACCTAACGGTGTAAAGTGGCCCGCTAACCACTACGCGGTAAATGAGAGTAAAGGAGAACGGAATGATTGCTACTCCAGATCTAATGCAGAATAAAGCAAACACATAAAGAGCACAATAGAGAAACATAAAAAAACACAATACATAGAAATAGAAAAGCAACCTACAAAACACAATGTACAAGTAACTTTTATATATGAATGTATGGACTGATTCTATGTACATAAACCGGCGCAAGTTGACGTGTATGTCGTAGTTGTGGGATGTGTTAATGGGTGGAGGTGTTGATCAGCCTGAGGGCTGAAGAGAAAGTAACTGTTTATGAGTTCTGACGACCTGTTGTAAGCCTTTCCTGTTGACCGCAGTGCAGTTTCCCTACCACAACCACGATGCAGCTTGTTAAGAGTGCTCTCAGCTGTGCATCTGCAGAAGGTTGTGAGCGGAGATGTGCACGGTCCAGTTCTTTTCAGCTTCCTCAGAAAGTAGAGGAGTTGGTGAGTTTTCCTGATTGTGCAGGAAGTGTTCTGGGAGCCCCCCCGCCCCCCCCATGAGAGGTTGCACGAGGTGAACAGCCCTCCTCTCCGAGGAATTTGTGATTGCAAATCTCCAGGGCCACCTTGATTCTTCCTCCAAAACGTCCAACCCTGCAATGCTAGAACAAGTGCTACAAAGCAATTCTGTACCCTGATAACAAAGCAACACTGACCCTGCAATGCTCTGCTCACAAATAAGTAATTCACTCCGGCGGTCCCCTGGAACATAAAATATGAAATTGTGACACCTGGTGAACCTCCTCTGCACCACCTCCAAAGACAGATATATCCCTCCTCAAGTAAGGGGACCAGACACAGTGCTTCAGGTGCGGCCTCACCAGTACCCTGTACAGTTGCAGCATAACCTCTTCCAGAATGTAAATGTATATTGTGAACATCACGGGCCCAGCACTGACCCCTGTGGCACACCGCTCATCATTGATTGCCAACCAGAGTAACACCCATGGATCCCAACTCTCTGCTTTCATCAGTTAATAACGCGTCAGGGGTGATTGATAAGTTCGTGGCCTGAGGTAGAAAGAGATGAGTTATTAACTTCAAACTTTCTGCATAATCACTCAAAGAGTTGAACTGCACATGCATGTAATGAGAGCTGCATAACTCATCTCCTTCTACCTTAGGCCACGAACTTATCAATCACCCCTGCTGTGGACACTTTCTGGAGGTCCAAAATCCGTATGCTCCACGACCGCTGGACTAAGTGTGTTGATGTAGGAGGGGACTATGTTGAAAAATAAATGTGCTAGGTTTTCTAAAATTGACTCCTTCTACCTTAGGCCACAAACTTATCAATCACCCCTTGTGCATACATTTACTGCTCTACTTTCAGCGATGTGTTTAGTCACATCCTCAAAGAATTCAATCAGGCTCGTAAGGCACAACCTGCTTTTGACAAAGCCATGCTGACTATTCCTAATCATATTATGCCTCTCCAAATGCTCATAAATCCTGCCTCGCAAGATCTTTTCCATCAACTTACCAACCACCGAAGTAAGACTCACTGGTCTATAATTTCCTGGGCTATCTCTACTCCTTTTCTTCAATAAAGGAACAACACCTGCAACCCTCCAATCCTCCGGAACCTCTCCCGTCCCCATCGATGATGCAAAGATCATCGCCAGAGGCTCAGCAACCTCCTCCCTCACCTCCCACAGTAGCCTGGGGTACATCTCATCCGGTCCCAGAGACTTATCCAACTTGATGCATTCCAAAAGCTGTAGCACATTCTCTTTCTTAATGTCTATATGCTCAAGCTTTTCAATCCGCTGCAAGTCATCCCTACAATCACCAAGAACCTTTTCCATAGTGAATACTAAAGCAAAGTACCTCTGCTATCTCCTCCGGTTCCATACACACTTTTCCACTGTCACACTTGATTGGTCTTATTCTCTCATATCTTATCCTCTTGCTCTTTACGTACTTGTAGAATACCTTGGGGCTTTCTTTAATCCTGCTCGCCAAGGCTTTCTCATGGCCCCTTCTGGCTCTCCTAATTTCATTCTTAAGCTCCTTCCTGCTAGCCTTATAATCTTCTAGATCTCTATCATTACCTAGTTTTTTGACCTCTCATAAACTCTTTTCTTCTTGACTAGATTTTCAACAGCCTTTCTATATCACGGTTCCTATACCCTACCATCCTTCCCGTCTCATTGGAACATACCTATGAAGAACACCACTCAAATATCCCCTGAACATTTGCCACATTTCTGCCATACATTTCCCTGAGAACATCTGTTCCCAATTTATGCTTCCAAGTTCCTGCCTGATAGCCTCATATTTCCCCTTACTCCTGTTAAACACTTTCCTAACTTGTCTGTTTCTATCCCTCTCCATTGCCACGGTAAAGGAGATAGAATTGTGATCACTATCTCCAAAATGCTCTCCCACTGAGAGACCTGGCACCTGACCAGGTTCATTTCCCAATACCAGATCAAGTACAGCCTCTCCTCTTGTAGGCTTATCTATGTATTACATAGAAACAGAAAACTTACAGCACAATACAGGCCCTTCAGCCCACAAAGTTGTGCCGAACATGTCCCTACCTTAGAAATTACTAGGCTTACCCATAGCCCTCTATTTTTCTAAGCTCCAGGTACCTATCCAAAAGTCTTTTAAAAGACCCTATCGTATCTGTCTCCACCACTATTGCCGGCAGCCCATTCCACACACTCACCACTCTCTGTGTTAAAAAACTTACCCCTAACATCTCTTCTGTACCTACTCCCCAACACCTTAAACCTGTGCCCTCTTGTGGCAACCATTTCAGCCCTAGGAAAAAGCCTCTGACTGTCCACATGATCAATGCCTCTCATCATCTTATACACCTTTATCAAGTCACCTCTCATCCTCCGTCGCAAACCTTGTGTCAGCAAACCTTCCTGAACACACCTAACAAACTCCACCCCATCTAAACTCCTTGCTCTAGGGGAATGCCAATCAGTATTTGGGAAATTAAAATCTCCCACCACGACAACCCTGTTATTATTACACCTTTCCAGAATCTGTCTCCCTATCTGTTCCTCGATGTCACTGTAACTATCGGGTGGTCTATATTAAAAAAAACAGTAGAGTTATTGTTTCTAATTTCCACCCACAGAGTGGAGAATCCCTCCATGACTTCCTCCTTTCCTGCAGCTGTGACACTATCTCTGATCAACAGTGCCATGCCCCCACCTCTTTCCCCTCCCTCCCTGTCCTTTCTAAAACATCTAAAGCCTGGCACTCTAAGTAACCGTTCCTGCCCCTGAGCCATCCAAGTCTCTGTAATGGACACAACATCATAGCTCCAAGTACTGATCTACGCTCCAAGCTCATCTGCTTTGTTCATAATACTCCTTGCGTTAAAATAGACACATCTCAAATCATCATTCTGAGCGCATACCTTCTCTATCACCTGCCTATCCTCCCTCTCGCACTGTCTCCAAGCTTTCTCAATCTGTGAGACAACCACCCCTTCCTCCGTCTCTTCAGTTCGGTTCCCACCCCCCACCAATTCTAGTTTAAGCTCTCCCAATAGCCTCAGCAAACCTTCCTGCCAGGATATCGGTCCCCCTCGGATTCAAGTGCAACCCGTCCTTTTTGTACAGGTCACGCCTGTACCAATGATCCAGAAATCTGAATCCCTGCCCTCTGCTCCAATCCCTCAGCCACGCATTTATCTTCCACCTCACTCTATTCCTATATTCACTGTCACATGGCACAGGCAGTAATCCCGAGATTACTGCCTTTGAGTTCCTGCTTCTCAACTTCCTTCCTAACTCCCTGCAGTCTGTTTTCGGGACCTACTCCCTTTTCCGACCCATGTCATTGGTACCAATATGTACCACGACCTCTGGTTGTTCTCCCTCCCACTTCAGGATATCGTGGACTCGATCAGAATATCCCGGACCCTGGCACCTGAGAGGCAAACTACCATCCGCGTTTCTTTCTTGCGTCCACAGATTTGCCTCTCTGACCCCCTAATTATAGAGTGCCCTATCACTACTGCCCTTTTCTTCCTTTCCCTACCCTTCTGAGCCACAGGGCCAAACTCTGTGCCAGAGCCACGGCCACTGTTGCTTCCCCCAGGCAGGCCGTCCCCCCCAACAGTACTCAAACAGGAGTACTTACTGTTAAGGGGGACAGCCACAGGGGTACTCACTCGTATCTGCCTCTTACCCTTCCCCCTCCTGACTGTTACCCACTTATCTGTCTCCCAAGGCCCCGGTGTGACTACCTGCCTATAGCTCCTCTCTATAACCTCCTCACTCTCCCTGACCAGACAAAGGTCATCGAGCTGCAGCTCCAGTTCCCTAATGCGGTCCCTAAGGAGCTGCAGCTCAGTACACCTGGTGCAGAGGTGGCCGTCTGGCAGTGTCCCGGACATGCCACATCTGACACCCAGTACAGAACACCAGCCTCACACACATACTTCCTGCTTCTATTCCTCACAGGTAATTTACCTCGCTTTGACCCGTTATCAGTGGCGTGACATTCGCTGTCTTCCAATCCATCAGGACCTGTGGAAGAGATTCACTGGGAAAGTCCCCAACATAAGAAGATCTCCCTTCCTGAGGAACTGAAAAAAGTTAGATCTCTGCCCTTTGGAGTTGGAAAAATGAGAGGTGACCTTACTGAAAAATATAACACCCGAAAGGGGCGCGAGAGGTAAATGTTGAGATATTTCCACTTTTTGGAAGAATCACAAATGAGAGGACATAGCTACAAGAGAGTGGTCATCTTAAACTGAAGTGCATTAGAACTTCTTGCAAAGGGTAGTGAATCCCTGGAATTCTCCACCTGAACAATTGTGGAGGCCAGGTCACTAGGGGTACTTAACAATGAGGTAGAAAAAACTTTTGAATGATTGGGAAATTCAGGTCTATGATGAATTGGCACAGACATACATCTCTGATACTCTGATGAAGACTCGCTCATGGACCTTTGGTTTCTTCCTCCTCCTCAACCTTGGTCTGATCAGCCACGATCATAATGGTCAGTCTACTTCTGCACCTACATTCTTATGAGTCATAAAACGCAGAAACAGGGCCTTTGGCACTTGCCCACACTGGAATTAAATTCCTGTTTACACATCTACACTGTGTGGTCTGGAATCTCCAGAGGAGAAGGCCCCAAATCCTAGGCTTTGCTTGTTTCAGTGGCCGGGGCGAGATCGAAGGCACTCGGTAAAGGGTGGCGCTCGGGAGGCTGTATCGGAGGGGCTGGTCGGACGCTCAAAGTTTTCGGACGGACGGACTCAGTGTCGGCTGTGGTCGGGTGCTTCCAATGCATCGGCAGTTGTCGGTGCCTGGAGGTTTATGGCAGGGAGTTTCTCCCTTTGCCACCTGCTATCGGGGACTCGGGAGTCAATTGACTCGGGACTTTTATTTACTGTGCCCATGGTCTGTTCTTTATCAAATTATGGTATTGCTTTGCACTGTTGTAACTATATCTTATAATTATGTGGTTCTGTCAGTGTCAGTCTTTGGTTTGTCCTGTTTTTCTGTGATATCACTCTGGAGGAACATTGTATCATTTCTTAATGCATGTATGCATTTCTAAATGACAATAAACGAGGACTGACTGTTCTCATAATCTACGTCTAAATCTAAACTGTAAACTCATTAGTTTCGCAGTGGGGAAGGGGGTGTGTGACCCAGGATCTACACAGTGCCAGAATCACTAACTATTGGCTTGAACATTTCTCCCTGGAGTGAAGGAGGCTGAGGTGTGACCTTACAAAGTTATATAAAGTTACGAGGAGTTTAGATGGTATAGATTACCACAGTATTTTTCCCATGGTAGAGTAGTCTAAAACTAGACAGCAAAGGTTTAAAGAGAGGGGAAAAATTTAAAAAGGACCTGAGGGGCAAATTGTCCACACAGAGATATTGGTACAGAGTGGGATGTACTGTATATTACTATATATAAAAGAAGATGTGATAAAGGTGAGTACAATTACAATATGCAAAAAAAATTACTTGTATAGTTTCATGAATAATTTCCCACTTGAGATCAATTAAGTACTTATTATTATGAAGCAAGGCTTTGGGAAATTAGCCAATCGAGTTAGATTAGATAGGCATCTTAGTCAGCATCAATGAGTTGGGCCTGTTTCTATCCTACCAACTATAAAGCTCTTTCGCATGTGAGATCAAACCCAGAGGAAGCCCACATCATTGCAGGAGAACTTGGAAGCTCAACACATCACAAAACACTGAAGATCAGGGTTGAATTGGTGTGACTGGAGCAGCTGGGCAGCAGCACTTCCGCCCGCACCACAGAGTGATGGTAATGTCACAGAATGTCAAGAAAATGATTATTGCAGGAGTCCTCAACTAAAAGACCATAAGATATAGGAACAGAATTAGGCCATTTGGCCCATCAGGTCTGCTCCATCATTTCATCATGGCTGATCCAATTTTGCTCCCAGCCCCAATATCCTGCTTTCTCCCGGTATCCCTTCAATCCCCAATCGAGAATCTCTTAACCTCTACCTTACATATACAGAGGACGCATCCACAGCTGCCTGTGGCAATGAATTCCACAGGTTCACCAATCTCTGGCTAAAGAAATTCCTCCTCATCTCTATTCCGAAAGGATGCCCCTCTATTCTGAGGCTGTGCCCTCTGGTCTTGGACTCTCCTGCCATAGGAAACATCCTCTTCACATCCACTCTAACAAGATCTTTCACCATTCGATAAATTTCATTGAGGTCACCCCTCATTCTTCTGAATTCTAGTCAATACAGGCCCAGAACTATCAGACACTATTCATATGACAAGTCATTCAATCCTGGAATCATTTTCGCTAACCTCCCCTGAACCCACTCCAGTTTCAGTACACCACTTCTAAGAAAAGGGGCCCAAACCTGCTCACAACACTCCAAGCGAGGCCCCACCAGTGCTTTATAAACATTATATCCTTGCTTTTATATTCTAGTCCTCTTGAAATGAATGCTAACATTGCACTTGCCTTCCTCACCACAGACTCAACCTGCAAATTAACCTTTAGAGAATCCTGCATAAGAACTCTCAGGTCCCTTTGAGCCTCAGGTTTTTTTGTATTTTCTCTCCATTTGGAAATGAGTCAACCTTTTCATTTCTTCGACCTAAATGCATGACCATACACTTTCCAACACAGTATTCCATTTGCTATTTCTTTGCCCATCCTCCTAATCTAAGTCCTTCTGTTGCCTCTCTATTTCCTCAAAACTACCTGTCCCTGCACCTATCTTCATATCGTCTGTAAACTTTGTAACAAAGGCATCAATTCCATCATCCATATCGTTGACATGTAACGTAAAAAGAATTGGGCCCAACACAGACCACTGTGGAATATCACTAGCCACCCGCAGCCAGTCAGAAAAGGCTGTCTTTATTCCCACTCCTTATCCATGCTGGAATCTTTCCTGTAATACCATGAGCTTGTAGCTTGTTAAGCAGTCTCATGTGTTGTACTTTGTCAAAAGCCTTCTAAACATGCAAGTACACAACATCAACCAATTCTCCTTTGTCTATCCTGCTTGTTATTTCTTCAAAGAATTCCAACAGATTTATCAGGCAAGATTTTCCCTTGAATAAACCAATGCTAACTACAGCCTATTTTATCATGTGCCTCCAAGTACCCTAAGACCTCAACCTTAATAATCAACTTTAACATCTTCCCAACCACTGAGATTGGACTAATTGACCTATAGTTTCCTTTCTTCTGCTTCTCTCCCTTCTTGAAGAGTGGAGTGACATTTGCAATTTTTCAGTCTTCCAAAACCATTCCTAAATTGAGTTTTTCTTGAAAGTTCATTACTAATGCCTCAATAGTTTCTTCAGCCACCTCTTTCAGAACTCTGGGGTGTACACCATCTGATCCAGGTGAATTATCTACCTTTAGACCTTTCAGTTTCCCCAAGAACCTTTTCTAGTCATGGTAACTTCACACACTTCATGCCCCCGACACCTGAAACTCCCACCATATTGCTAGTGTTGTCCACAGTGAAGAATGATGCAAAATACTTAACCAGTTCATGTGCTATTTCACTGTCCCCCATTACTACCTCTTCAGCACTGTTTTCCTGCTGTCCGATATCCACTCTCACCTCTCTTTCACACTTTATGTATCTGAAGAAACTTTTGTTATCCTCTTTAATATTATTGGCGAGCTTACTTTCATATTCTATCTTTATCTTCTTAACAACTTTTTTTTAAAAAGTTGCCTTCTGTTGGTTTTTAAAAGCCTCCCAATCCTCTAACTTCCCACTTATCTTTGTTCTATTATATGCATTCTCTTCGGCTTTTATGTTGGCTTTGACTTCCCTTGTTTGTCATGGCGGTGTCATTTGTCCTTTAGAATACTTACTCGTCTTTGAGATGCATATATCCTGTGCTTTCTGAATGGTTTCCAGAAATTCCAGTCATTGCTGCTCTGCCATCATCCCTGCCAGTGTTCTTTTCCAATCAATTCTGGCCAACTCCTCTCTCATGCCTCTGTAATTCCCTTTACTCCACTGTAATACTGATACACCTGACTTTAGCTTCCCCTTCTCAAATTTCAGGGTGAATTCGATCATATTGTGATCACTGCCCTGAAGGGTTCTTTTACCTTGAGCTCTCTAATCAAATTTGGTTCATTGCACAACACCCAACGCTGATCCTCTAATGGGCTCAAACATGAGCTACTCTAAAAAGTCATCTCATAGGCATTCTAGAAGCACCCCTCCTGTAATCCAGTACCAACCCGATTTTCCCAATCTACCTGCATATTTAAGTCCCTCATGACTATTGTAACATTGTCCTTTAGGCAGCATTTTCCACCTCCCATTGTAATTTGTTGGCTGCAACTATTACTTCCCAATGGGCAAAGGGCTTCTCTCAGTCACATTGTGAATTCAACCCATCAAGATTCAAACTGACAATGATCTTCATCACCTTGTATATCCAAAAATTGTGTAAAGAGCAACATCACCCACCATATAAAACGATCAAAACCGCTGAGAGATCGAGTATGGGAGTTGACCAAGTATGATGCACTTTCAAATAACCAAATTTCTAGTCCTTTATTACAAAACCAACAAAGACGAATGATCTTATTGTGATTTTAAAAAACCAACCAAACTAAATTAGCGCTATAGCAGAATAAGAGAAATTAGTGTAATTAACTGTAACTAAGCAAAGACCGACGACGAGCAGTCAAAAAAAGTTATCACCTCAGGCTCATTCCCTGATAACTAAATTGAACCAACTAATTAAGACAAAGCGTGAATATGTAACTATACTCGTTTGCTTCTGCCATGCCCCCACCCACATGACAAATTACCGTAAAAAATTAAAGGCATCCGTTAGTCTTGCGAGACCATGGATCTGCGCCTGGAAAGTCTTCACTCTCCAGGGCACAGGCCTGGGCAAGGTTGTATGGAAGACCAGCAGTTGCCCATGCTGCAAGTCTCCCCTCTCCATGGCACCAACGTTGTCCAAGGAAAGGGCATAAGGACCCATACAGCTTGGCACCGGTGTCATCACAGAGCAATGTGTGATTAGGTGCCTTGCTCAAGGACACAACATGTTTCCTCAGCTGGGGCTCGAACTCACGACCTTCAGGTAGCTAGTCCAATGCCTTAACCACTTGGCCACATGCCCACACTAAAAAAACTAAATTACCGTAACCCATAATAAAAACACATAACAAAAATTACAATACAGACAGAAATAAATACATGGATCTTACAATAGCCTTGACTGACCTTAGAGAAGTTTTGGACTCCATCAATAGAGAGAGATTGTGGAGGTTCCTTCTGAATCTTTGCTGCCTCCCAAAATTCCATCATCATCTTATTTGTGTAATCCTCACCAAGGAGGTGAACCACAGATGCAATCCTTGTGCAAAATGGAACTAAATTAAGTAGTGCCATCACTTTAGCTATCCTCCTGTAATACTTCACCTCAGCTCCAACAATCTCACCTCTGAACTGAATCTATAAGATAAGCATAAACACATGAACTGACAGGGAATGGAAGGATATTGATTTGTGCAGGCAGCAGGGATTACTTTAAAGTGGAATTGTGGTCAGCACAGATCATGGAGCAAATGGCCTGCTCTTGCACTATAATATTCTGCTCAATGTAGAAACCTGTTCAATCTTAGTACCTCCAGACTAAAGATTATACAGCAACCATACAAATGAAGGGTGCAATTGTTTGATCTAAAACAACAGAGACTACAATGGGATGAGGGAGGATTTGGCTAGTGTAGACTGGGAACACAAGCTATATGGTGGGATGGTTGAGAAACAATGGAAGACTTTGAAAAAGATTTTTCACGGTGCTCAACAAAAGTATATTCCATTTAAAAGCAAGGACAGTAACGGTGGGGAGAGCCAGCCGTGGATAACTAAGGAAATAATAGAAGGCATCAAACTAAAAGCTCATGCATACAAAGCCACCAAGAGTAGTGGGAAACTGGAAGATTGGGAAAACTTTAAAAAGTAACAAAGAACCACTAAGCAAGCAATAAAGAAAGGGAAGATAGATTATGAAAGTAAATTAACACAAAATATAAAAATAGGTAGTAGAAGTTTTTAGAAACTATATAAAGCGGAAAAAGGTGGCTAAAGTGAACGTAGGTGCTTGAGGGACGACGAGGGGAAATTGATATTGGGTAATGAGGAAATGGCAGAGACTTTCAATGACTATTTTATGTCGGGCTTCACAGTGGAAGACACGTCTAACATGCCAAAGAGAGATGTTATGGATGCGAAGGGAGGTGAGGACTTCGATACAATTGCTATCACTGAACAGGTAGTGCTGAGCAAACTTGTGGGCCTGAAGATAGTTACGTCCTCTGGTCCTGATGGAATGCTTCCCAGGGTAATGAAAGACATGGCAGAAGTCATAGTAGGGGCTTTGGTAATAACTTACCAAATTTCTCTGCAGACTGGAAGATGCCACTATTCAAAAAAGGATGTAGGCAAAGGCAGGTAACTATAGGCCAGTTCAACATCTGTAGTTGGGAAAATGTTTGAAGCTATCATTAAAGAAGAAATAGCGAGGTATCTGGAAAGAAAAAGGTCCATCATGCAGGCACAGCATGGATTCAGCAAAGGCAGGTCCTGTTTGACAAACTCTTTGAGGATATAATAAGTGCTATGGATAGAGAGGAACAGATTGACGTTATTTACTTGGATTTCCAGAAGGCATTCGATAAGGTGCCACATAAAAGACTTATCCATAAGATAAGGATGCATAGAGTTGGGGCTGGTGTATTAGCATGGATAGAGGATTGGTTAACCAATAGAAAGCAGAGAGTTGGGATATATGGGTTACTCTGGTTGGTAATCAGTGGTGAGCGGTGTGCCACAGAGATTGATCCTGGGCCTGCAATTGTTCACGATACACATTAATAATCTGGAAGAGGGGACCGAGTGTATTGTATTTAAGTTTGCTGATGGTACTAACTTAAATGGAAAACCAAATTGTGCAGAAGGTACAGAGGGACTGCAAAGAGATATAGATAGGTTAAGTGAGTGGGCAAGGGTCTGGCAGATGGAGTACAACATTGGTAAATGTGAGGTAATGCACTTTGGAATGAAAAATGAAAGAGCAGATTATTATTTAAATGATAAAAAATTGCAGCATACTGCAGTGCAGAGGGACTTAGGAGTGCTTGTGCATGAATCTCAAAATGTTGGTTTGCAGGTGCAGCAGGCTCTCAAGAAGGCAAATGGAATGTGGGCCTTCATTGCTAGAGGGATTGAATTCAAGAGCAGGGAGGTTATGCTGCAATTGTACAGGGTACTGGTGAGGCCATGCCTGGAGTACTCCGTGCAGTTTTGGCCTCATTACTTGAGATAGGATATACTGACTTTGGAGGCATGCTGGAGTGTTTCACCAGGTTGATTCCAGAGATGAGTGGGTTAGACTATGAGGAGAGATTGGGTCTCCTGGGACTGTACTTGCTGGAATTCAGAAGTGTGAGAGGGGATCTTATAGAAACATATACAATTATGAAAGGGATAGAATAAGATAGAGGCAGGAAAGTTGTTTCCACTGATAGGGGAGACTAGAACTAGGGAACAAAGCCGCAAGATTCGGGGGAGTAGATTCGGCGGAAATGAGGAACTGCTTCTCCCAGAGAGTGGTGGATCTGTGGAATTCTCTGGCCAATGAAGCAGTGGTGGCTACCTCAGTTAATATATT
This sequence comes from Mobula hypostoma, assembly GCF_963921235.1. Taxonomy (NCBI): domain Eukaryota; kingdom Metazoa; phylum Chordata; class Chondrichthyes; order Myliobatiformes; family Myliobatidae; genus Mobula; species Mobula hypostoma. The sequence continues at coordinate 14,649,602 of NC_086104.1, forward strand.
TAAGACCAGGTTGGATAGATTTTTGCATAGTGTAGAAGTTAAGGGTTATAGGAAAAAGGCAGGTAGGTGGAGATGAGTCCATGGCCAGATCAGCCATGATCTTATTGAATGGCGGAGCAGGCTCAACGGGCCAGATGGCCAACTCCTGCTCCTATTTCTTATGTTCTTATAACCCAAGTTACTGAATGACAGTAGGCAGATGACATTTATATTTGGGTGTATTCAGAGTCTAGTCTCCAAACCATTATCAATTCTTTCAAAAGAGCATGCAAAAAGAACTATCACCATGATAAACCACTGGAAGGTCAAGCTCCCCAGACAACTTGCCCTACCCCAAAACTCTGAGAAGGAGAAATAGGGAATGAAATCTGTCAACCAGACTGCATCAGGAGGCCTGTCATTTTCTCCTGTTTTTAATCCCCCTCTCCCTTGCTTCTCCTCTCTCCCCATTCTCAGTGCAACACTTCAACTTCTGTATATCCTGAGATAACTATGTGTGGGCAGGATTCAACACAAGATGGACCTTGGCTGGAACTCTGGTTGATCGGGTTTTGCCTTATTTTTTTCCCCCATTTCTTCCTCTTTGCCTCCATGTGATCTTCTCAACTGCTTGCTACCTTCCTGGATGCTCCTCTGGTCTCAGACCTACAAGTTAGTGAGAACATGAAGCATTTTCCAAAACGGTGCCCGGTGCTCCAGATGCAGCCTCCTCTACATTGTTGAGACCCATCGTAAATTGGGGGACTGCTTCGTCGAGCACCTCTGCACCATCCACCATAAGTGACATTTCCCAGAGGTCAAACATTATAATTCCCATTCTGGCATGTCGATCCATGGCCTGAACAACATCTTATATTCCATCTGGATACCCTCCAACCTGATGGCATGAATATAGATTTATCCTTCCGGTGAACAAATTACACCCCCCCCCCACCTTCCTGTATTCCCCACTTTGACCTTTCACTTCTTCTCATTTGTCTGTCACTTCCCCCTGGGTCTCCTCCTCCTTCGCTTTCTCCTATGGTCCACTGTCCTCTCCTATCAGATTCTTTCTTCCCCAGCGCTTGACCTTTCCCACCCACCTGGCTTCACCTATTAGATTAGATTAGATTCAACTTCATTGTTATTGTGCCGAGTACAGATACAAAGCCAATGAAATGCATTTAGCACCTGACCAGAAATGCAAAGAATAGTGTTATTTACAAAATAACTGCGAATAAAAAAAGTGCTACAGTACACAAATATAAAAGTACTGAGACAGTACAATATGGGTGCAATACTGCTTAGCGCTGTGATGTGAGGTTCAGCAGGGTCACAGCCTCAGGGAAGAAGCTCTTCCTGTGCCTGCTGGTGTGGGAACAGAGGCTCCTGTAGCACCTACCGGATGGGAGGAGGGTAAAAAGTCCATGGTTAGGGTGAGATGCATCCCTGATAATACTTCCAGCTTTAATAATGCTATCACCTTCCAGCAGCCTCTTTTCCCTCCCCCCACATTTTTATTCAGGTGTCTTCCTCCTTCCTGAAGGAGGATCTCGGCCTGAAATGTCGACTGTTTATTCTTTTCCGTAGATGCTGCCTGACCTCCGGAAATCCTCCAACATTTTCTGAGAGTTGCTTTGGGTTTTCAGCAGAATTTCACTAGAAACATAGTTTCATGTGTTTGTGTTTTCCAAGATTATTTTAAGGATGTTCTTGGACGACCTTTACAGTTTTCTTGTAATTTCTCTTCAACATGGGCAAAATGCAGACAAACAGGTCCAACTCAGATAGACATCTTGGTCTGCATGAATATGTTGGGCCAAAGGGTCTCTTTTGGTGCTGCTTGACTCTTGCTGGTTTTGTTGGAAATTAGACTTGGATCTCAGTATCAAGAAACAATTCTGATCTTTTATTCCTTCTGCCAAGTAACCATATTTTCCCACCTTACCCACTCACTACAGTTGTCTATAATCCTTCACTGGTTTTTTTTAAATTTATTTAGATTTGATTATGAGAACACTCAGTCCTCGTTTATTGTCATTTAGAAATGCATACATGCATTAAGAAACGATACAATGTTCCTCCAGAGTGATATCACAGAAAAACAGGACAAACCAAAGACTAACACTGACAGAAGCACATAATTATAACATATAGTTACAGCAGTGCAAAACAATACCATAATTTGATAAAGAACAGACCGCGGGCACGGTAAAAACAAAATCTCAAAGTCCCGAGTCAATCGACTCCCGAGTCCTCGATAGCAGACAGCAAAGGGAGAAACTCCCTGCCATAACCCTCCAGGCACCGACAACTGCCGATGCATTGGAAGCAGCCGAACACAACTAACACTGAGTCCGTCCACCCGAAAACTTCGAGCCTCCGACCAGCCCCTCCGATACAGCCTCCCGAGCGCCATCCTCTGCCAAGTGCCTTCGACCCTCGCCCGGCCGCCGAAACAAGCAAAGCCAAGGATTCGGGGCCTTCTCCTCCAGAGATTCCAGACCACACAGTAACAGCGGCAGCGAAGCGGGCATTTCAGAAGTTTCTCCAGATGTTCCTCTGTGCTCTCATGTCTGTCTCCACCAAATCAGAATTGTGCACAGTCCCCTACTTGACAAATAACAGACACCACCACCGAGCGTGATGGCGTCGCTTCGCATGTGACGAAGTGTTGTTTGTTGATTGACTGACATTCAGCGTGGAATAGGCCACTCCAGCCCTTCGAGCTACACCGCCCAGCAATGGCCTCGTTGAACTGTGAGAGGAAACCTGAGCACCCTGAGGAAACCCAGGCAGCCACTGGGAGAACGAGAACATGCACACTTACAGGCAGCAGCAGAATTTGAACCCGGGCCACTAATGCTGTAAAGTGTTGGGTTAACCACGATGCTACCATGCCACCCCATCCTCACAGCTCGCTTTCAGAGTTAGTTTTATATCATTTGCATCACTGTTTATCATCCATCACTGTAATTTAAATAGCCGAAGACCCAAGCATATAAAATATTTACCTGCCAAGTGACTACTTCTAAAATTCAAACAGCACCTGCAATAACACATAATTCTGCAATTCAAATCTACGTTGGAATGTACTTCGATAAAGTTTTCCCAAATTAACACTCCAGCATTCTTCAGTCAACATTACTATAACAGATTTTTGTTCTCTCTCTCAGGAGCTTGCGTGGAGTTTTGGCTGCCACATTGTCCGCAATACAACAAAGTCTACACAACGAGCTGAGTTGATTGCAAAGTGATTTTGGAAATCCTGAGATCACTGGCGATTGTACTTGTTGCTCAGTGATCTCAGGATTTCTCTCTACTTTTGTATAATATGCACAAATTCATTTCTAAAAATACACAGAAACTTCCTAAAGTCGGAGATTCAAGATGTATAGCTAAACCAAAGTGCTTTGCATAACTATTATAACGTGTCAAAACTGTCAGGACCATCGTCGGGTAGAAGTTTCATTAAAAAATACTTCGCGTAACAAATATGCGAAGAAGCGCTATTGTAGTTGTCATGTACAATAAAATTAATCAAAGCAAACATACAATATTACTACAGATAGCGTGACAGGTACATGGTAAGCCACATTCATGTGCAAGTCAGACATCACCGGTACCTGGAAAAACAGTGTTCGCAGATGGACCCTCTGGCTTTCTTGGAGGGAATGCAAGCATAGGGGGGGGCGGAGTAGAGCAGTTGCCCAGGGGCGAGAGCCACGGTAGCCCTCAGCCCTTCTCCCCGGTGTCCGCAGCTGCTCCTCTGCAAGTAGCGCGCCATCCGGCCTCGCTGCAGCTGATTCGGAATCTGGAACGTCAGCCCGCTCTTCGCCCCGCCCCGCCCCCCGCCGTGTGCGTCTTTACGTCACGTTCCAGGCGACGCCATCACGTTGAGGATTGTCAGGAAGAGGAGTCAGTAGAACATGTACTTCTGAGTTGCAGGAAGTGTGGGATACAGAGAGAGATGATGAGAACTAATCTAAGGGAATGGGGGGGTGCAGGAATTCACATTAAAAGGGTTGCTGGGCATGGGTGAGAGAGCACAGGTCAGGGTATTTTTAGCTTTCTTAAGGAATACAGGGTTTTTTAATAGGATATGATGGATAAGCAGGAATAGGGTACTAGGATGGCCAAAGATGGGAGAATAAAGTGTAGGTTAGGGTATGTGTGTGTGTGTGCATGTGAGAGAGAGAGAGAGAGATTGGGTGAAGGGATTTAGAATGTAAGTCTATTGCACACTCTGGAGCAGAAGGTGGCGGTAATGCACCATTAAGCTGGGTGCCAACCGCTGTAAAACAGGACGGAGAAGAAAAAGGAGAACAGGCATTGTCTCTTCTGATGAACTTTTGGCCATTTGTTGAGTCCCTTGTCTTTAAAAAGCATTCACTAAATAATGATTAAATAGATAATCTTTACATAAATGAACTCACATACTGAGGTGCAATTCTGTGACATTATCCTATCAGCCCAATATACCAGGTCAAGTTTATTGTCTTTTAACTATAAACATGTATATAACCATATAATTTATATAGAAATGATACGTGTCTCCAAACCAGGGTGTAAAGCGCTGCAGAACATATAACACACATAATAACTAATGAAGGTAAGGATAAAATCTACAAATGAATCATGCCTAAATAACAAATTAAAGAGCAAAAATTAAATATTGTCAAATTGCAGAACAGATTAACCAGTGACACTACATTTGCAATGTGGCAAGGAGTTTCAGAAGCCTAATGGCCTGAGGGAAGAAACTGTTTCTCATCCTGACCATTCTTGTGTTTATGCATCGGAGTCTCCTGCCTGATGGTAGAAAGTCAAAGAGGATGCTGAATGGATGGCTGGGATCCTAGATAATATTAGGGCCCTGCGTACACAGCACTCCTGATAAATGTCCTAGATGGATAGTAGGGAAACCCCAATGATCCTCTCAGCCGTTCCCACAATCTTTTGTAGGGACTTATGGTCTGATGCTCGGCTACTCCCATACCAGATGGAGATGCAACTTATCTGGACACTCTCCTGTTCTCCTGTAAAACACAGTTAAGATTGGAGTGCGGGGAGCCTTGCTTGCCTCAGTCTTCTCAGGGAATGGAGGCACTGCTGTGCCTTCTTATTCAGGGAGGTGATATTAAGGGACCAGGTGAGATCATCCGTGATGTGAACTCCCAAGAACTTGGTGCACTTAACTCTCTCTACAGAAGCCAAGTATTTGCACAGGGGGATGGTTCGCCTGCAACTTCCTGAAGTGCACAATGACCTCCTTGGTTTTCTCCATGTACAGGCTTAGGCTGTTCTCATCACAGCAATCCACCAGCCACTCCACCTCGTCATCGTTGTTGGTGCAGTTAACCACTGTGGTATCATCCGCAAACTTGATGACACAGTTTGAGCTGAATCCTGCAACCCAGTCATGTGTCAACAGTGCGAACAGCAGCGGGCTGAGCAAGCACTGGGGAGTGCCAGTGACTTTTACTTACTTCATTCTTTGTGATCTGTTACCTGTATTATTAAGCCCAGTTATTTGGTATATTTAAATCGGAGGCTGATAGGTAAGGGTATCAAAGGTTATGGGAAGAAAGCAAAAGAATGCAGTTGAGAGGGAAAATAAATCAGTCGTGATCGATTTGTGAAGCTGACTCAATGGACCAAATGGCTTAATTCTGTTCCTATATCTGATGGTCTTCATCAATAATTGGGGGTAACGGTATGGAATTCAAGAGAATGAGAAGGGACCTTTTAGAAACATTCCTAAATTATGAAAGGGACAAATAAGAGGCAGGAAAGTTGTTTCTACTGGTAGGTGAGGCTAGAACTAAGAAACATAGTTTCAAGATTCAGGGAGCTGATTGAGGACAGAGGTAAGAAGGACATTCTGACATGTCTATCCACGGCCTCCTCTACTGTAAGGATGAAGCCACACTCAGGTTGGAGGAACAACACCTTATATTCCGTCTGGGTAGCCTCCAACCTGATGGCATGAACATCGACTTCTCTAACTTCCGCTAAGGCCCCACCTCCCCCTCGTACCCCATCTGTTACTTATTTTTATGCACACATTCTTTCTCTCACTCTCCTTTTTCTCCCTCTGTCCCTCTGAATATACCTCTTGCCCATCCTCTGGTTCCCCCCCCCACTTGTCTTTCTTCCCGGACCTCCTGTCCCATGATCCTCTCGTATCCCTTTTTGCCTATCACCCGTCCAGCTCTTGGCTCCATCCCTCCCCCTCCTGTCTTCTCCTATCATTTTGGATCTCCCCCTCCGCCTCCAACTTTCAAATCCCTTACTCACTCTTCCTTCAGTTAGTCCTGATGAAGGGTCTCGGCCTGAAACGTCGACTGCACCTCTTCCTACAGATGCTGCCTGGCCTGCTGCGTTCACCAGCAACTTTGATGTGTGTTGCAGAGGTAAGAAGGAACTGTTTTTCTCTGTGAGTAGTAAATCTGTGGAATTCTATGCCTGGAGATATATTAAATATATTTAAGACACAGTTGCATAGATTTTTGTGTGGCAGGAGAATTAAGGATTGTGAGGAAATGGTAGGTAGTTGGAGCTGAGGCCACAGCCATATCAGCCATGACCTTATTGAATGGCAGAGCAGATTCCACAGGCACAATGGCCCACTCCCTCTCCTATTTCTTGTGTTATAGACAATAGACAATGGGTGCAGGAGTAGGCCATTCGGCCCTTCGAGCCAGCACTGCCATTCACTGTGATCATGGCTGAGCATCCACAGTCAGTACCCCGTTCCTGCCTTCTCCCCTTATCCCTTGACTCCGCTATCATTAAGAGCACTATCTAACTCCTTCTTGAAAGCATCCAGAGAATTGGCCTCCACTGCCTTCTGAGGCAGAGCATTCCACAGATCCACAACTCTCAGGGTGAAAAAGTTTTTCCTCAACTCTGTTCTAAATGGCCTACCCCTTATTCTCAAATTGTGGCCTCTGGTTCTGGACTCTCCCAACATCAGGAACATGTTTCCTGCCTCTAGCGTGTCCAATCCCTTAATAATCTTATATGTTTCAATCAGATCCCCTCTCACCCTTCTAAATTCCAGTGTATACAAGCACAGTCGCTCCAATCTTTCAACATACAACAGTCCCCGTCCCGGAAATTAATCTCGTGAATCTACGCTGCACTCCCTCAATAGCAAGAATGTCCTTCCTCAAATTTAGAGACCAAAACTGTACACAATACTCCAGGTGTGGTCTCACCAGGGCCCTGTACAACTGCAGAAGGACCTCTTTGCTCCTATACTCAACTCCCCTTGTTATGATGGCCAACATGCCATTAGCTTTCTTCACTGCCTGCTGTACTTGCATGCTTACTTTCAGTGACTGGTGAACAAGGACACCAAGATCTCGTTGTACTTCCCCTTCTCCTAACTTCTGAAAGAACTCAACTTTCAGTGAGGAGTTCTGGGATTTAAATTCAATGATAATGAAAGACTGGCTATATATTTTCAAATCATCCTGGTGAATGACTTGGAGGGAAAACTGCAAGTGGTGGAGTTCCCATGCGGTTTCCACCCTGTGCATTTTATGGAGAAGACTGCAGTTTCTGAGGTCTATTTATTTATGTGTTTGTTGAGATACAGAGCGGAATAGGCACTTCCGGCACTTTGAGCCACACCACCCAGCAACCCCCCAACTTAACCCTAGCCGAATCACAGGATAATTTATAATGACCAATTAATCTGCCAACTGATAGGTCTTTGGACTGTGGGAGGAAACTAGACCATCATGAAGAAACCCACACAGTAACAGCGAGATCGAGCAAACCCTTTAGGGACAGCAGCAAGAATTGAACCCGAGTCGCTGGGTCTGTAAAGCATTGCGCTAACCACTATGCCACCGTGCTGCCCTAGGTGATTACAACGAGACCTGGGTGTCATTATACACCAGTCATTGAAAGTGGGCATGCAGGTACAGCAGGCGGTGAAAAAGGCAAATGGTATGCTGGCATTTACAGCTAGAGGATTCGAGTACAAGAGCAGGGAGGTACTACTGCAGTTGTACAAGGCCTTGGTGAGACCACACCTGGAGTATTGTGTGCAGTTTTGGTCCCCTAATCTGAGGAAAGACATCCTTGCCATAGAGGGAGTACAAAGAAGGTTCACCAGATTGATTCCTGGGATGGCAGGACTTTCATACGATGAAAGACTGGATCGACTAGGCTTATACTCATTGGAATTTAGAAGATTGATGGGGGATCTTATTGAAACGTATAAAATCCTAAAGGGATTGGACAGGCTAGATGCAGGAAGATTGTTCCCGATGTTGGGGAAGTCCAGAACGAGGGGCCACAGTTTGAGGATAAAGGGGAAGCCTTTTAGGACCGAGATGAGGAAAAACTTCTTCACACAGAGAGTGGTGAATCTGTGGAATTCTCTGCCACAGGAAACAGTTGAGGCCAGTTCATTGGCTATATTTAAGAGGGAGTTAGATATGGCCCTTGTGGCTAAAGGGATCAGAGGGTATGGAGGGAAGGCTGGTACAGGGTTCTGAGTTGGATGATCAGCCATGATCATACTGAATGGTGGTGCAGGCTCGAAGGACCGAATGGCCTACTCCTGCACCTATTTTCTATGTTTCTATGTTAGGTCAACCGGCTACTGAAAATTAGCATTGGTGACTCATGGGAGAACCAGAGAGATATTTATCCAAAATAATAGAAACAAACAAAAGCAGATATTTAATGGGGAATGGTATTGCAATGTGAGCTGGCATGGGCTTGATGGTTTGAATGGCCTTCTGTATTGCAAGTATACGTGAGTATCAGTGTATTTTACACAATATGCACACTGCAGTTACTGTTCAGGGTGATTAATGGGGTGCTCCAGGCTTTGTATCTGCGAGCTTTGCAGCAATTTGCCCCACTATGTGATGAACTGAGACTGAGGCTATGGGCCTACTCCTCAGGCGGGAGGAGAAGATGGCAGCGCGCGTAGCTCTCCAGTGAAATGATATTGTATCTGTTAAATAGGGGCCATGAACAATTCTGATTTGATGGAGACAGACGCAAAAGCACAGAGGAACATCTGGAGAAATTTCTGAAATGCCAGTTCGCTGCCACTGTTACTGTGCGATGGAGAATCTTCCGGAGGGAAGGCCCCAAAATCCCCGGCTTTGCCTGCTGCTGGCGACCGAGGCTGAGATCGAAGCGTTTGGATAGAGATGGTGCTCGATACTCGGTGTCAGAGGGCTGATCGGAGACTCGAAGTTTTCGGACGACTCAGAGTCGGACTGTGGTCGGGCATGGCAGGGAGAGTTTTCTTCCTTCTCCCATCTGCGTGAGATGTGGGACATTCGAGAGACTTTGAACTTTTTTACTGTGCCAAGGCCTGTTCTTCATCAAGTTATGGTATTGTTGCACTGTTGTAACTAAATGTTATAATTATGTGGTTTTTGTTAGTTTTTCAGTCTTGGTCTGTCCTGTGTTTTGTGATATCACACCAGAGGAATATTGTATCATTTCTTAATGCATGCATTACTAGATGACAATAAAAGAGGACTGTGTGTCCTCATAATCTAATCTACTCTGGTTGCTCCGGGTCTATTGACTCAATTTGGTTCTGAATGCTGTTGCTTGCTTTTATTGTTTGCATGATTTGTGTTTTTTTTTTCTCTGCACATTAGGTGTTGGTCTTTTTTTTAACTGGGTTCTTTCAGGTTTCTTGCTTTGTAAGCAGATGAATCTCAAGGTTGAATAATTTATACAGTACATACTCTGATAATAAATGTACTTTGAAACTTTGAACGTTGTAACTTCATCCTGAATGGTACCGAGCTCCCCAAGTCTTGTTGGATCTGCCCTCTTCCTGCAAGTGAAGAATATTCCGTCACACTTTTGATGAGCCTTGTAGATAGTGGAAAGGTTTTGGGATGTCAGGAGGACTGGATACCCAGCATCTAACCTGCACAGCATTGGAATTTATGTGGCTGTTTCAGTTGAGTTTCTGATCAAAAACGACCCACTAGGATGCTGATGGTGAGGAACTAAGTGATGCTAATGTTCAAAGTACTTTTCTTATCAATGTATGTATGCAATCCTCCAAGAGGATCACAACCTTGTCGTGGTTTGAAGGCTTGCGTGCCTCAATAACCCAGAGGCCACAGTCAAGACCTTATTCTTTGGCTCTTGGTAGGGTCAGCCATGCCAAACTGGTCAAAGGACAGAGGGCAGACTAAGACTGGTCCACCGGTCTTCCAGGTTCAGGGGTTCAGCTCAGAGCTAACGACTCTGAACGGTCAAAAAACATTGTTATAGAACAGCCATGAAGAATCCGTCTACACAGAGAGAGTTGGAGGATTGTCATCACTGCACTAAATGCCAGTTGGGTAACAGGCACTACGTATGCATGCAGTACACAACCTTGAGACTCACCTTCCCACGGACAGCAACAAAACAAAGAAACACCATGGATCCCACTCAAAGAAAGCATCAAACACCCAAAGCACAGGGAAAAAAAAAACAAATCATGCAAACGGCAAAAATGAGCAAAAGAAAGACTATAAAACAGCAAAGCACAAAGTAATTGAAACAGTCTATGAATATTCAGTTTAGCTCATTTCAGTTCAATTAAGCGCAGTGTCATTTAATTGAGCTAGTCCACCCCAATCAAATGTCATTGAACATAGAAACATAGAAAATAGGTGCAGGAGTAGGCCATTCAGCCCTTCAAGCTGAAACATGGTCACTGCCTGGCATTTTTCCCTAATATTACTAGCTGTTTATCAGCCCATGGCCTATTTTTATCTTGCTGCATGCAGGTTCGGGCTGTTTCATTCATCTAAATTAGAAGCACCTGGTACCTGTTAAGAACATACTGATGAACAACAAAAGAGCATGTGTCAACCTCCCAGCCCGCTTCATGACTTAAGATTGTGGACGTCCTCAATCTCAACTCTGCATTTCCTTCTACCTTGAGTGACCCATCAAGCTCTTAATTTTGAAGTATCTGTTTACCTTGGCCTTAAAATTATTCAGGACTCCACTTTCAGTTTGAGGAAAAGTTGCAATAAGTTGAATTACCTCACCTTTTGGCTTCAATAGGTGACCCTTAATTTTAAAGCTTGAGGTTCTTCTACAAGAGAAATCATAATCTTAACATGCATATTGTCAAATCTTCACAGGGCTTATTTCACTAAAGTCCCCTCTGACTCTTCTGCACCCTATTAACCACCCTAAACAATAACCTAGAAGAAAATGAGAAATAATTATCAATTGATTATTCTCACATGAGCTCTCCAGCTCTCGTTCGAATTTAATAATATTTGTGGAAGCTTGTTTGTATATAGAAGGTGTCCATAATTCGTTGTCTGCAACCCAGGGAGGGCCTGTACTCTGTCTGGGCAGTTGGACTTTGAAAATCAAAGTTTGGTACAATTTGCAGAGGAGCAATGAAATATATATTTGCAGCAGCATCACAGGCACATAGTACCTAATACAAATTATTCACACGCAAAACTGTGTGGAATAGCTGTGTGGAACGAGCTTCCAGCAGAAGTGGTTGAGGCAGGTTCAATGTTGTCATTTAAAGTTAAATTGGACAGCTATATGGACAGGAAAGGAATGGAGGGTTATGGGCAAAGTGCAGGTTGGTGGGACGCGGTGAAAGTAAGAGTTCGGCATGGACTAGAAGGGCCGAGATGGCCTGTTTCCATGCTGTAATTGTTATATGGTTATAAAACATAAGTTATAGAAAATCATGCAAGAATTAGAAAAGAAGTATCCGTTACGTTTCAAACTGGTTGTAGTATCGATATACTTTACTTTATACTTTATTGACGCCAAACAATTGATACTAGAGCATACAATCATCACAGCGATATTTGATTCTGCTCTTCATGCTCCCTGGAGTACAAATTGATAGTAAATATTAAAAATTTAAATTATAAATCATAAATAGAAAATAGAAAAGGTGAGGTAGTGCAAAAAAAAACCAAGAGGCAGGTCCGGATATTTGGAGGGTACGGCCCAGATCCGGATCAGGATCCCTTCAGCAGTCTTATCACAGTTGGAAAGAAGCTGTTCCCAAATCTGGCCGTACAGGTCTTCAAGTTCCTGAGCCTTCTCCCGGAGGGAAGAGGGACGAAAAGTGTGTTGGCTGGGTGGGTCGTGTCCTTGATTATCCTGGCAGCACTGCTCCGACAGCGTGCAATGTAAAGTGAGTCCAAGGATGGAAGATTGGTTTGTGTGATGTGCTGGGCTGTGTTCACAATCTTCTGCAGCTTCTTCCAGTCTTGGACAGGACAACTTCCATACCAGGTTGTGATGCACCCAAGAACAATGCTTTCTACGGTGCATCTATAAAAATTAGTGAGGGTTTTCGGGGACAGGCCAAACTTCCTTAGCTTCCTCAGGAAGTAAAGGCGCTGCTGGGCCTTCTTGGCAGTGGACTCTGCTTGGTTGGACCAAGTCAGGTCATTTGTGATAGTGACCCCGAGGAACTTAAAGCTTTTGACCTGTTCCACTTGCGCACCACCGATGTAAATGGGGTCGTGCGGTCCACTACTCCTTCTGAAGTCAACAACCAATTCCTTCTTCCTGCTGACATTAGGGATAGGTTATTGTATGACTTCTCCATCATTATATTGTTCTCATCAGTAATAAATTCTTGATGGGTGCTAAAGTTAGGCAATTCATGTAGTTTCGGTTCTCCCTCAACAGATGCTGCTCAAACTACCGTTCAGCCCACACTTGCCCTTCCATCCCACCACTTCGTGTCCCCGGCCTCCAGTTACGCACTTTGTCCTCCCACACAGACACCACTCTCTGAGCATGCGCGCCGGCCTTCGCCCTTCAGTATTCCCGAGCGCTCCTCGGAGGGAATTAAAGGAGCAGGCAGCTCAGTCTGGGACCGTGGGTGACACCCGTTCTTTGTCAGAACACGAGTGAATAGACCACTTTTATCTGCTCGGATTCTTAACCTCCGCTGTGCGAACTGGATGGTGTCAACTGGCTCGAGACGTCGGGCTCGGGCTGGCGCGTGACGTCAGCGCGCAGTCGCCCGACGTGCGCACCAGCTGACGTCGGGGTCAATGTCACTGTGGCGAACGGCGACCGGCGGCTGTGTGGAGTGAGTGGCGTTCGCGGCGTGACGCCGGTCCGGGGAATTCGGTTCGTGTCAGGTTAGAGCAATGATCGTCCGCCGTTACCCTTTACCTCCGTCCCTCGTCTGGCTGTGATTCAGGAATCTCAGAGTCGGGGTGGTCATTAGGTGTGATGTTGCGTAACGGCAGCCCGTTGGCTTTGTACGCACGTTGTGCGGTGATGGTTTCACAACGTGGTGTTGCTCAAACCCGGTAACGCACATGGTAAACAACAAAGTGTTCTCGCTTTCAGATTAAACAACAAAGTCAACTCTTAGTTTCCAGCTAAACTACCATCAGGTCAACAGGGAGAGCAATGCGAAAAGCGCCGGAGGAGCCTAACGGGTCAGGCAGCATCTGCCGGATCTGTGGAGGGAAATGAGTGGCCAACGCTTTGGGTTGAGATCTTCATCAGAAAAGAGAGATTTCACGTCTGAAGTCGAAGACTCGAACCCCTGTCTTACATGTGGGGGGGTTCGACTTGGGGATGCGGACAATTCATTTCCTCCCACAGATCCTGCTCGACTTGTTGAGTTCCTCCAGCAGACTGTTGATCTCTTCGGGGCTCTACTTTTAATTTTGTTTCTGAGTCATTGGATAACCACCTAGAAATTCTACATTTTTTGTTTTTGAAGCATAGAAAGCCTACAGCGCAATCCAGGCCCTTCGGCCCACAATGCTGTGCCGAATATGTACTTACTTTAGAAATTACCTTATGTTATCCATAGCCCTCTAGTTTCCTAAGCTCCATGTACCTATCCAGGAGCCTCCTAAAAGACCCAATTGTATCCACCTCCTCCACCACCATTGCCGGCAGCCTATTCCACGCACTCAGCACACTCTACGTTTTAAAAAAAACTTACCCCTGACATCCCCGCTGTACCTGCTTCCAAGCACCTGAAAACTGTGCCTTTTCATGTTAGCCATTTCAGCCCTGAGGAAAAAACCTCTGAATATCCACACGATCAATGCCTCTCATCATCTTGTACAGGTGTCCCCCGCTTTTTGAACGTTCGCTTTACGAAACCTCACTGTTACGAAAGACCTACATTTGTACCCTCTTTTCGCTTTCAGAAGGTGTTTTCACTGTTACGAAAAAAAATACAGCGCTCGATAAAAGGCAGAGCGCGCCCTGATTCGTAGATTTGGAACTGCATTCTCGCCGGCATTGCTTAAACACATGCCTGTGAGCAGTCATTTGCAAGATGAATTCTAAGGTATCGGAAAAGCCTGAAACAGCTCATAAGGGTGTTACACTTACGGTAAAACTAGACATAATTAAGCGTTTTGATTGTGGTGAACGAAGTAAGGACAAAGTGAGTTTGGCTTGTGGAAGCTGACGAACATGATGTTGAAGAGGTTTTGACATCCCATCACCAAGAACTGACAGATGAAGAGCTGATGCAATTGGAAGAAAAAAGGATAACAATCGAAACCGAATGAGTAATGATAAAGTACGACTTTAATTTTGAAAGGGTACATCGGTTTAGGAGATATTTGCAGGATGGTTTGAGTCCTTATTAAAGAACTGTGTGATGGAAAAGTGCGTGAGGCTCAGCAGTCAAGCAAGCCTTCAACATCAGCCACAGCAGACGATGAACCTCGACCTTCAACATGGAGGCGGGCAGAGATAGAAGAAGATGAGCTGCTTGCTCTAATGGAAACAGAAGATGATGAGATGACACCCCATTGTCCCACCACCCCAACCCTCAGGCCGCGGACAGATACCGGTTCGCAGAAAATGCAGCAGTAGCTGGCAGGCACACAGCACATCTTTAAGAAAAAAGCCGAAATAAACATTCTAATTAATTATGTGCTGCCAACACGTAGTTGTTGGCCCAGATCAGAGACGACGCAATCGGAAATCGGCACTGATCTGGGCCGACAATTACGTGCTGGGCGGCACCTAATTAATTAGCATGTTTATTTTGGCTTTTTTCTTAAAGATGTGCTGGATGCCTTCTGGCTACAGCTGGACCGCTGCGTGCTTCACGGATCGGTATCGGTTGGTGGCCCAGAGGGTGGGGGCCACTGCACCACCCAACCTGTGACGACTCAGTCTAACACACCATCATCAGTGTGCTCGGCAAGCTATCTTCCCAATTCCTGTAAGTGATACTACACTGTACATACATTATTTCTACTTTAAATAGGCTGTGTATTTTTACGTGTGATTTGGTATGATTTGGCAGCTTCATAGCTTAAAGGTTACTGGAGAGAGTGTTCTTGCCAACAGCGCTTGCATGAGATTTTCACTATGGAGAACAGTTCAGTAATGATTGTGGAAAAGTATTTCTACTTTATATAGGCTGTGTATTTATCATATCATTCCTGCTTTTACTATATGTTACTGTTATTTTCGGTTTTATGTGTTATTTGGCATGATTTGGCAGGTTATTTTTGGGTCTGTAAATGCTCACAAAATTTTCCCATATAAATAAATGGTAATTGCTTCTTTGCTTTACGACATTTCGGCCTACGAACTGTTTCATAGGAAGGCTGTACCTTCAGATGGCGGGGGAAACCTGTACACCTCAAAGTTGTGCCGAACATGTCCCTACCTTAGAAATTACGAGGCTTACACATAGCCCTCTATTTTTCTAAGCTCCATGTACCTATCCAAAGGTCTCTTGAAAGACCCTATCGTATCCACCTCCACCACCATTGCCGGCAGCTCATTCCACGCACTCAACACTTTCTGCGTTAAAAAAAAACCTTACCCCTGACATCTCCTCTGTACCTACTCCCCAGCACCTTAAACCTGTGTCCTCTTGTGGCAACCATTTCAGCCCTGAGAAAAAGCCTCTGACTATCCACACGATCAATGCCTCTCATCGTCTTATACACCTCTATCAGGTCACCTCTCATCCTCCGTCGCTCCAAGGAGAAAAGGCCAAGTTCACTCAACCTATTCTCATAAGGCATGCTCCCCAATCCAGACAACATCCTTGTAAATATCCTGTGCACCCTTTCTATGGCTTCCACATCCTTCCAGAACTGAGCACAGAACTGCAAGTGGGGTCTGACCAGGGCCCTATATAGCTGCAACATTACATCTCAGGTCTTGAACTTAATCCCGCGGTTGATGAAGGCCAATAAACCATATGCCTTCTTAACCACAGAGTCAACCTGCGCAGCAGCTTTGAGTCTCCTATGGACTCGGACCCCAAGATCCCTCTGATTCTCCACACTGCCAAGAGCCTTACCATTAATACTATATTCTGCCATCATATTTGACCTACCAAAATGAACCACCTCATGCTTATCTGGGTTGAACTCCATCTATAACTTCTCAGCCCAGTTTTGCATCCTATTGATATCCCGTTGTAAAGTGTCGTGGGAACGTGATGTATGCAGATCGATTGGGACAATTCAAGCATTGTAAGCAACACACACAAAGTGCTGGAGGAACACAGCAGGCCAGGCAGCATCTATGGAAAAGAGTAAACAGTCAACGTTTCTGGCCGAGACCCTTCTTCAGGACCAGCATTGTAACTACACTTTACAAGTGAAAATCAAACGCTGGAAATGTAACATTTATAGAAAGAAAAAGGATTTCTGGTTTCTGGTTAAAGATCCATTATAGGAACTCAAACCTGAAAGAGTAACCAAAAAGCAAGGTGTATAATTTATACATTCTTTGGTAATAAATGTGCTTTGAACCTTTGAAACATTAACTTTCTTTCTCCTACCGACATACACGTACTTTATTGGAGTTAAGAGATATTTGACGGTCTAGAAGGCATAAATGTTGTTCAATTAATGTTTTTAACATAATGGCATATAGAATGAAGGGGTCAGTTGAGTACAGAGGTTTATGCACTTTACTTTGTTTACTTATGGTGTAATTCATTTGTAGATTTAATTCTTACTTTCCGAAGTTATTGTGTGTTATGTGTTTGTTATGTGTACTACTGTGCTTTACCTGGACCTGGAGGATGTTACTGCTGACCCTAGTACTTGGCGACAGCTGTATAGGGACTGGGTTCGTATTCTTGAGATAGAAAGAACAACTATACTGTCCGGTCTGGGTTTCTTTAGAAGCTAACTCTGTTAATACATTTTCTATCATTTCTCTTCTTGGATCCTCAATTCCTTTATCTTTAAGTAATTTAACTGATAATTTTGAAGTTAAACATACTTTGAGGATTTGGGTACAATTTAGAAAATATTTTGAGTTTTTCACTTTCCAGTCCTATTTTTTCTAATATTTTTTAAACCTTCTATGTCTGATGTAGTTTTTAAAGAGTGGAATAGATTGGGTATTAAAGGTTTTCATGATTTGTTTGTTGGAGATAGTCTCTCTTCATTTGAACAACTGTCAGTTAAGTATAGCCTACCGAGAACTCACTTTTTTCAATATTTACAAATTTAGAGACTTTTTGTGTTCTCAAGTACATACATTTCCTAAAAGTCCAGATAAAAATTTACTTGATATTATTTTTAATTTGAAACCTTTCCGTAATACATCTATATCTAATACTTATGGTATTGTTACATACCCCGTAACGGGTTAAAGAACCAACAGAAATGGAAAACACCTTGGAGTCTGGTATTGCTGTTAATTAATGCTCATTTATTAGTAACTACACAATATAGTAATATTAAAATCAGATAAATCAAACAGGTTAGCAAAGTTTATGCATATATAAGTGTGGAAATATAAAAACCAAGCTTCTTCAAGCCTAGGGGTAAATGGATACAGTCTTACAATGATGGGTAAATGAAACCAGTTCAGTTCATGGTATTTAGTTGAGTAGTGAGAGAGAGAGAGAGAGAGATGTCTAGTTTTTCAAGTGAGCTGATGCCGTCGATCTTCCCGTTGTCCTCTGAGACTTCCAAGTTAGCCAAACTTGACCAACTTAAGAGCACCGTCTTCAATTGATAGTCTACCAACCCAGGCAAAGGTTAGACGCACGGGTAGACTCCACAGGGTCGCTCTTTCACACACTCATAATCACAGATCGATCCCTCACAATCGATCCTCAGTCCCACACTTGTGGCACCTGAACAGAATAGTGGTATCTTCACCACACCATAGCGTATCTGCCTGTCCCGTGAAATAATCAATTACGCTAGTTTAAATACTGCTGCGCTGAACACCAGCTGTCCATCAAGTAGCTCCTCCCTTCTCTCTCTGTAGGAACTCAGAAGCTGGCAGTGTCCTTGCAGAAATCCCAAACAAACTGAGCAGTCTTCGCGCCTCTCTCTCTCTCTCTCTCTCTCTCTCTCTCTCGCTCTCGCTCTCGCTCTCGCTCTCTCTCGCTCTCACACAAGTTGTTTGTGCTGTACAGCTGCACGCTCTCTCTGTCTTTTTAAAAGTACAGTCCATAATGAATAACTCAGGATATCGTCACAGTATGTTGTTGGGAATGAGAATTATTCCTTTAGATAAAATTAAAAATCTTTGGGAACAAGACTTACAAATTTCAATTTCTGAGGACACTTGGAATAAAATTTGTAAATTAGTTAATACCTCATCGTTATGTCCCCGTCATTCTTTTCTACAATTTAAAGTGGTTCATAAAGCCCATATGTCTAAAGATAAGCTGTCTCGTTTTTATTCAGATATATCTCCCTTTTCTGAGAGATGTAATAATGGAGAAGCTTTGTTTTTCCATATGTTTTGGACTTGTCCAAGTCTTGAAAAATATTAGAAGGAAGTATTTCAAACTTTTTCGGTGCTTTTTAAAGTAAATTTTAAACCTAATCCTTTGACTGCCTTATTTGGTATTGTTGGAGGAAATGATATTGTTTTGGAGACACATGATCTGCATATTTTGGCCTTTATTTCCCTTATAGCCAGGAGGGCATTGTTGCTTAAGTGGAAGGATGCCTCTCCACCTACTCATACTCATTGGTTACTTGATGTTACGTCTTCCTTAAATTTAGAGATGATCTGCCGTTCAATTTCTGAACTTAGACAAGATTCTTTTAACATTGTGGGGACCTTTTTTGAATTATTTTCAAAATCTTTGATTTGCTATTAATTATAGATGTTGGCTAATAATATGTTTTACTATATGTTAAGGATTTTTTTCCTTTTTTTTAACCTAACAGCTGGGTTTTTTCTGGTAATGGGTTTAGATTTTTTGTATAATAAAATCTCTTTTCAATATTTTGTTTAAATTTAGTTTATATGGATATGGGGTAATTACACTTCATCTGTGATTTCAATATATTATAATCAATATATATCATATATCCTACTGTACTCTGTATTCTTTTATGTAAGAAATTAATAAAAATATTGAAAAAGAAAGGAAAGAGCAACAAGAAGACAGCAGAAGAGAGCCAGGAGAAATGCAGCCATGGTTGCCACCACTACCACATATACATGTCCCACCTGTAATAGAGCTTGTGAGTCCAGGATAGGACTGTATAGTCATCAAAGACCTCACCGTTAAAGGGGTGGACGTCGTCATCGGATTTCGATGGACAACAGAAGAAGTGGTTGTTAATTTGGTCAAATCTATGTTGACATTCGTATAAAGCTAATACATATTTATTGAAGGTGTAAGTTGGAGATTGAACCAATTTCATACGTGAGAAGGTCTAGCGGTGGTACATTTTAGAATCTCACTAGACAACGGGGTGACTCGTTGGGACACCCTTTGAGAGAAGTGTAGTGTAGTCTAATGTGACCAGAATGAACATTAAATTTTCCTGAATGCTATTGGTATCGCTTTGCTTTGGAAACTGAAGTAGAAAACCTCAGTTTATTAAAGAAGAGCGACGTGTAGCAAAGCAAATATAGCTGCTCCTCATTTAATGTAGGAATGGAGTTTGTATTCTGGAGATGGAAAGAGCAACAAGAAGACAGCAGAAGAGAGCCAGGAGAAATGCAGCCATGGTTCCCACCACTACCACGTATACATGTCCCACCTGCAATGGAGCTTGTGGGTCCAGGATAGGACTGTATAGTCATCAAAGATCTCACCATTAAAGAAGTGGACGTCGTCATCGGATTTTGATGGACAACCGAAGAAGAAGACTGCTTTACACCCTGGTCCAGAGAAACGTCTCGTTTGATAGTATATATAGATAAATGACAATAAAGTGGGTTTCAAACTTTATTGTTAGGTGGCTTGTTTTTTTCTATTTTGATCTCTGATCTTGAAAGCAGACCTAAGGCACTGTAAACCATAAGGACAACCACAAGGATTGGGCAGGTGGTCGGAAAGCTACCTGAGAGTCATATGGACCTTGACGACCACTCTACCTTGCAGGATGGTCATAGCAGTGAAACCCAGAGGCCATTTGGACTTGTGGTGCCTTAACAGAAAGTGGAAGAGCAATCATCGAGCACATCTAGACACTGGAGAATGTGAGATTGAAAACAAACAGCTGGGGAAGCTCAGTCGGCCAGGCAGCATCTGTGGAGGCAGCGAGATGGTCAATGTTTTGGGTGGAGACCCAGCATCAGTCAGTAGTCCTTATTGACTATTTGTTTAATATGACTGTATCACTTTGATCACCTCAACCCCACCCCGCCCCCCCCCCAAAAGTTTGTATATCTAAACATGAGAAAGTCTGCACTGCAAATATTGGAAATCCAGAGCAACACACACAAAATGCTGAGGGAGCTCAACAGGTCAGGTAGTATCTATAGAAATTAAAAAACAGTCAATGTATTGAGCCAAGAAGGGTCTCAGCCCAACATGTTCACTGTTTATTCATTTCCATGGATGCTGCCTGACCTGCTGAGTTCCTCCAGCAATTTGTGTGTTTTAGTTTGTATACCTATTCAGTGTGGTTATGTACATTGATCACTTAGAGTCAATGGCTGCTGCTGTCCATACAATGGACTAAGTGTAAAGTAGCACTTTTCAACTATGAAGAGCAGTCATGATCATGAATAAAATCCTGGCTTTACATTAGTAATATCATTTTAGAATTTATAATTGGCAGGATTTTGACTTCATCTGTTCAGAGTTTAATATCTTTTTCTTTCAGATCCAAAGCATTATGGCATCATTAAGCTGCATATCGGTGTTTTACATTCTAAAGACTACAACCTGCAGAGCTTGTGGCTGTCAACAAGTCCAGCATTCATTGAGATTATTTTCGTGTCACACTGGGCTTCTGGGCAATGGTGCTCCAGAACGTCAGACTTTGAACGAGGTTAAAGAATATTCGACCTATTGTGATAGAACAAAGAGAAGCCTGTCAGCACTTGCTAGTTCGGTACTCAGGAAAAATCAGTGGAGGCCATTGTCCAGGTTTGACTTTATGGATCCCAAGGAAGTTCAAAAAATAATAATCAATACAGAGAAGAGACATTGGTTAAGGAGATTTATTGTCAGCCCTGATTTGGCAAATCGTATCGTGAAATGCATTGGCAATGATGGCTCTGAAAATAATGCGATAATTTTTGAATGCAATCCAGGTGCGTACATTCTAAACTGTTTTAGTATTTTGATTTCTTCAGCTCATGATGATTTACTTATGTTTTGTTGCATCTATAGGGCCTGGTGTTTTAACCCGTGCATTACTAAATAGTGGAGCGCAGAGGATTGTGGCACTGGAGAGCAATAAACATTTTATACCAGCATTACAGGTATTTTTGCAGTCCATCTTTTATTGCTAAGAAATTGAGGACGTTATAATTTGAGTGAGATGTGTGACACAGATTGACTTTAAAATGTCCAGTGAAAGAGCTCCCATCTCACTGCACCATGTCCTGACTTCAGTCTTTTACAAAAAAGGATGAAAGGTTAAGTTTGGTCTAGGATGTAAGATGTTAAAGCCAGCTGCATTTGTTAAAATATTCTCTCAGTCTCATCTCTTTTTTAATTAATTAGTGCCCTTGCTTCCCTCCCTTACCCAAAAGCCCCGTGGAATCTTCCTCACTATGCAAGGTGTCAAACATGTCTCTGACACTTTCTGTTGTGACAGAGCTTGAAGTATTTGAAACCTGTGATAAGATAAAGGCTGAAATGATGATGCTGATTATTGTCTACAGGGGTAAAATAGTTGTACCAGTCCATTGCCTCCCTACATTCAGTTGGACCATGGTAAATCCAAATGTAAAATCCAAGTTATCCATCACAGAGACTGCAACTTAGTTTTTACTCTTGGAGTTTTTTATTTGTTTGATGTTTCAAAAGGGAAGATTCAACATTTTCATGCAGATATTGTTGGGGATAATAATGATGTAATTTTGAAGTTGTCATGCTGTTACATTTGTCTTGTTTTTCACAGCAGGAACATGTTGTCCTTTGCTCTAGTTTCTCAGTGTTACTCACCATACTCCAGGCTTAGAAAAAACCATAGAATATCAGACCATCCAGACTATCAGGAAGGTTCTGGAGTGGGTGCAGAGGAGATTCATTGGCATATTGTTTGGGACAGAGCGTTTCAGTTATGAGGTGAGACTAGAAGAGGAAGGTCTGTTCTCCTTGGGGCAGACCCGTGGCTATTATAATGCAGTATTTATGGACTATTGTTGTCAGAAGTGCTATTCCTTGTTATACGTTGAAGCAAATTTCTTTTCAAAGGAAAATTGTCTCTTCACTTATTAATTTGTTTGGTTGTAAATTTCACTGATAAAGCCAACATTTATTCCCCAATCTTAAATGTCATGGAGAAAGTGGTATTTAAGATATTGTCTGACTATCTGGGCGGCATGGCAGTGTAGTGGTTAGCACAGCGCTTTACAGTACCGGAACCCAGGTTTAATTCCCACCGCTGCCTGTAAGGAGTTGTACATTCTCCTTGTGACTGCGTGGGTTTCCTCCGGATGCTCCAGCTTCCTCCCACAGTCCAAAGGCGTACCGGTTGTGAGGTTAATTGGTCATTGTAAGTTGTCCTCTGATTAAGCTAGGGTTAAATTGGGGGGTTGCTGGGCGGTGCGGCTCGAAGGGCCTATTCTGCGCTGTATCTCAATGAAAAAGCACTCTGTCGCAGAGGATTACTGATCACTTGGAAAGGCCGAGACTAATCAGGGACATCCAGCATGGTTTTGTCAAAGGCAGATCCTGTCTGACCAGTTTCATTTTATTCTTTTGAAGAGTTAATAGTCTGTATCAGTGAAGAAAAAGTAGTAGATACAGTTTACATGGTCTTTAGTAAGATGTATAACAAGGTCTACTTGGGAGACTGATTCAAAAGTTTGGACTTTTGGGAGGCAGAGTGAGTTAGCAAACTAGATCCAAAATTTGCTTGGCAATGGGAGATGAAGGGTCACAGTGGAGATTTGCATTTTTTTGTGATTGGAGGCCTCTGATTTGATTTTGGGACCCATGCTTTTTGTAATATACATGAATGTCAAGATCAGTAAGTACACATAGATTGGCAGAGTTGTTGATAGCGTGGAAGATAGCTTTATGGTGGGAGAGTCACAGAGCAGAAATTGTGAGGGGTTGTAAGGAGGCAAATGCAAAGTCATTCATTTTGGGAGCACCAATGAGGCTAGGGCACCTACCATGAATTTAGGGGTCTTGGGGATCATTGAGGAACAGTCAATAGATTCTCAAATGTGACAAAATAGACAGATAGTATTTCTAGGAGGGTACGTAAGATACCAGCCTTCATTAGTTGGAGCAATGTAAACAGAAGTTGCGAGGTGATTCTCCAGCTTGTACACCTCAGTCAGACCTCAGCTTGAGTACTGCATGCATTTCCAGGTACCAGACTATCAGGAAGGTTCTGGAGTGGATGCAGAGGAGATTCGTTGGCATATTGTTTGGGACAGAGCATTTCAGTTATGAGGTGAGACTAGAAAAGGAAGGTCTGTTCTCCTCGGGGCAGAGCAGGACAAGGCAGGCATGATTGAGGGATACAAAATTGAGGAATGTGGATAAGAGAGCTTTCAGGAAACTACCCCATAATCAGAAGATAAATGTATGTACCTATCACTGAGTTTGCTTAAAAATTAAACTAATTTGGTCAAAGTAAGTATAATTTCACATTTCTTCACCAATAGAGAACATCGATTGTTGCTATAAAATGGGCTTTTGTAAAATATATTAACCTATTACATTTTTTAAAATTAGTCTTTAGGAAAACATGTGAATGAACAGTTGGAAGTGGTGCACTGTGACTTCTTCAAGCTGGATCCAATAGGCCGTGGCACTATGAAACCTCCTGCCATGTTTTCTGAGAAACTCTTCAATAACCTGGGAATATCAGAGGTTGCTTGGACTGCAGGTGACAACCTGTTAATCACTTTCTGTTTCGGTTACATCAGTTGAATAATAATTTTGACCATTTGAATCTGATTAAACAATATTTGTTTTCCAAAGAATTGTACAGAACTCCAGCTGTTCTCTTAAATTTGATTCATAGAAATGGGTCATTGGAAATAGAAGGTGAAAGTTTTCGAATAGTTTAGTTTGGCATAGCATCATAGGCCGAAAGGCCTGTTCCTGTGTTGTACTATTTTATGTTATAGCTCGTCCCCCTTTCTTTTTGCTCTCTGAAAGGCATTCTATCAAAGGTGAACCAGAGAGTTATCTTCTGCCCTGACTACTATTTTATTCCTCAAGGTTTGCAGTCTTTGTTTGCACATTCTCTCAGTCAACCTCACAGAAGTTGCTTTCTCTGGATCAGTTGTTGCTTTTTCAAGACTAGAATAGCAAGTGCACTTAAAATTACTTGATTGACTAAGGAAAAGAGTTAATATATTTTGGTACCATGCTGATAATAGGAATACTCAACAGTTAGTGGATTTGGATTTGAAAATTAAAAATAGTATTTTGTTAATAAGCTGCATGCATCTTCCAGATGTCTCACCACTTAACCAGGTAACCCTGTATTTTGGTCCTTGGGGACTTTTGTTTCAACGGAATTGCTTTATTTGTACCCCTTGACAAGCAAAATCAAATAAAATGCACTTAAAAAGAATAAGTCACTGAGAAAAGAATAAAACCTATCAGACACTGAAAAAGTGACCTGCGTGTGGAGGCAGAGAATGTGAGTCATGTTTTGCAGTTATCCTCACAGAAGCTTGTGGAGTGTTTGCAGAACTGCAAAACAGTTTGAATTAGGGAGCCTAGCTCACACTGGCAATCCAGCTAATCCCTCTCCCCACACATCATTCTGCTGCCTTGCAAATTTTCCTTTCAATTACCCAGCTCCCTTTTTTTTCACTACAATTGAATTTACCTCCACTACTTTCCTTCCCTATATCACAATGACTAGTTATGCAAAAAGTACTTGGTTATGGCCTAAGTATTTTAGACAGATACACCAAAATCTCCATATTCTTAAAATCTTTGCCTGGATTAATGAAAGCAGGTACGTTATATATATGTGCTGCTGCCTTTGGGAAATTTACATCAGGATGGCATAGGTAGATTTTGATCTTCTGCAGACAAATGCATAAATTCTCTTTTTTTAAACAACAACTGATCTAAGACATCCTTATTTTCTTTCCTAGATATTCCAATTAAAGTCATTGGAATCTTTCCACAAAGAAATGAACGGAGCCTGCTTTGGAAGTTTGCTTATGCTTTGCTTGAAAGGATTTCAATTTTTCAATATGGAAGAATAGAAATGAACATGTTCATTAGTGAGAAACAGTACATGGTATGTTAGAGATCTCTTTGAAATGTTAACTCAAATCTTGTGCTTCATATTCTGTTGCTGAAATTGAATATTCTTTCATTTGTAGAAGATAACGTCAGAGCCTGGCGACATGAAACACTACGATGCATTTGCTGCATTGTGGCAGATAGCTTGTGAAATAAAGCTGTTACATAAGGTCAGTTTCTGTTTTTCAATATTATGGTAGTAAAACGCAGACTTTGACTTGCATGAACTTTGTTCCTCTGATGTCATTATGCTGGTTTTGCTTTTATCTTCATTTGTTTCCCATACAAGACAGGATTGAAATTGAGTGAAGTGTTTACTTCTTTGACATGATCTCTAAATAAATATTTCTTTCTCAGGAACCTTGCTCATCTTTTACTACAAATTTTCTAAACAGTGGAAGTGTGAAACGAGGCGTGGTAAGCTTTTACTTTATCTTGTGTGTTATGAAGTGCAAGTTATCTCAATTGCATCTGTACCTTCATTATTCAAAATCATTAGGAAGAATCCTAAGAAGGTGGGTGTAAGGTTGAGCCCATTTTTCCTCAAGGATCATAATCTCAGAAAAATGGGGGTATTCCTCTCCCGAGAGACTGGCAATCATTGACCAGTTTATGGAATATTTAGTCGATAGGTGGTGAATCTTTTTGAGAGCGTGTGCCAAATTGGCGATAATCTTTTAACTTTTTTTTTAAAATTCTCGCATGCTGTGGTAACTTTGACCAGAGGTTATCATTGATTAATGAATTAGTAACAGTAATCATGAACTTTTTTAAAGAAGCATTAATGCTTTGCTTATTTATGTCTATTCATTGTTTTACTATTAATAAAAGTATAATGCTAAAATTAATGAAGCATTTTGAAGACCTGTTCAAAAGTTATTAATGTTAATCTTTTAAAAATACAATTGAGAAATAACAACATTTCTAAACAGTATTGTTATTTTATCTGTTTACCATCCAAATACTGATGTATACAGCGAGTCTGCTCTGCGAGGATTTCAAAATGTATTATACAACATGTGTGTTCTCACAACCATCCAGCTGGCACCAAGCCGGCTTGAGACATTTCCTATGGAAACATCACACTGCTTTCAGCTTATAAAAAATCATTGGCTGTTTTATTTGGCAACAAAGATAATTGTCATATATCTTTATTATTGGTGGAGTTTAAAGAGTTGAGAGGTGGCATTGCATACTGCTTGCCAACAAAATTTTTGAGTATGCATTTTGGACACTATCCCTGTTAATTATAAAATTAGTTTAGCCTTGGCAGAACAAACAGGAGATTGCACAGTTTATTTCCATTTCTTAGCTTGTTAACTTTCATTCTTCAATTTGTAAATAAATCAGTTGAAATAAGTTAACCATCTTAAAGAATTACCGATTTCACAATCTTCTGAAGGACTTAGCAGACTTATTCTTAAGCATGTAGGTATGGCATCTTTAAGCAGCTGAAGGTATATTGCCATTGCCAAAAGAGATGGAGGAGGGGAGGACTACAAGCTAGATTGAAACACAGGGGAATGAAACATCTTCTACGCAGCATCTTGTTAACAAATGTTGAGTTGCTACCTGTTCCATGGAGTTATAGCTCACTCTGGATACATCGGTAAGACCTGAACGCTATACATAGGAAGGACTGGACTGCTGATTCAGAGAATGCAAAGGATAGGGGTCTTCTGTGTTTCATAATGAACTCTTTGTGGTGGTTGGATGCAGTAGTCTTGTCACATTGTTGTTCTCCTGGAACACTTAATGATTAAGTGCCGACCATTTTCCAAGAGAGTTTTCCTCCGTGATCCTGACCACAGTTTGCATATCCCCAAAGACCGACATTTTGGAGACACTTGAGATACTGAATGCTGCTATCAGCAAATGAACAGCCTACTCTGATGCCTTCCAAATCATAGTTGGGGTACTTCAATAAGGCTTGTTTGAAGAAATCTCTGCCCAATTATCAACATATAACATGCAGCAGCAACACACCAGACCACTGCTAAACTTCAATTAAGAATCCTTACTGTTCCATAGAAGGATAGAGAAACATACAGGCCCTTCGGCCACAATGCTGTACCAAACACGTACTTACTTTAGAAATTAGCTCGGGTTACCCATAGCCCTCTATTTTTCTAAGCTCCATGTACCTATCCGGGTGTCTCTTAAAAGACCCTATTGTATCCACCTCCACCACCGTCACCAGCAGCCCATTCCACGTACTCACCACTCTGTGTATAAAAAAAAAACCTACCCCTGACATCTCCTCTGTACCTTCTTCCAAGCACCTTGAAACTGTACCCTCAGGCACAGACTATAAACGTGCATAGACTATATTTCAGGAACCTGATTACTTGGCGTCCTTCTACCTGCGTACAGGCAGAGGCTAAAGAGCACGGCTCCAGAGATAAGGATAGCAAAGAGGTGGTTGCCGGAGGCAGAGGA
Source organism: Mobula hypostoma (assembly GCF_963921235.1). Classification (NCBI taxonomy): domain Eukaryota; kingdom Metazoa; phylum Chordata; class Chondrichthyes; order Myliobatiformes; family Myliobatidae; genus Mobula; species Mobula hypostoma. The sequence continues at coordinate 14,677,659 of NC_086104.1, forward strand.
ACAGCTGCGGGATCGCTTCCAGTCAGTGGACTGGGTCATTTTCAAGAACTCATCAGCAGATCTGTATGAATACACCACAGTTGTCACAGACTTTATTAAAACAGCCATAGACAAATGTATCCCCACAAAATTATTCAGAGTCTTTCCCAACCAGAAGCCCCAGATAAAGCATGAGATCTACAGTCTGCTGAGGGCCAGATCAATGGCATTCAGGTCTGACACCAAATAAAATACATGAGGTCCAGGTACTATTTCAGGAAAGCCATCTCACATGCAAAGTGGCATTTCGGGACCAAACTTGAATCACTGAAGGATGCTGAACAGCTGTGGCAGGCTTGAATGTTATTACCTCTTACAAGATGCAGCCAAGTGACATGGGTGACAGTAGCACTTCATTCCCAGATGAGCTGAATGACATCTATGCTCACTTTGACCATCAGAAGCGAGGGGAACGAATATCCTGGGAGGGAGGTTTGCTAATGCTATTGGGAGGGTTTAAACTAGATTTGCAGGGGTCGGGAACGGAAGTGAAGAGGCAGAGATGTTGCAGTTGGCGCACAAGTAATGACAGCTTGTAGGAAGTTTATGAGGAAGGATGGGTAGATGATAGAGTAAAGAAGCACTCAGCCAGATGGTTTGAGGTGCATCTACTTTGATGCAAGAAGTATCATGAACAAGACAGATAAACTTAGAGTGTGGAGCAATACGTGCAACTATGATGTTGTGGCCATTACAAAGACTTGGATGACTTGGGCAGGAATAGCTGCTGAATGTGCCTGGCTTTATATGTTTCAAAAAAGACAGGGAGGAAGGAAAAAGAGGAGGGGAGAGTGGCACTGCTGATCAGGGATAGTATCACAGCTGCAGAAAAGGAGGAAGTCATGAAATGTCTACTGAGTCATTGTGGGTGGAAGTCAGAAACAGGAAGGGAGAAATAATTCCAGTGGGTATTTTTTACAGACGCCCCCCCCCCACCCCCAATAGTTATAGAGATATCGAGGAGCAAATGAGGCAGATGCTGGAATGCTGCAATAATAATAGGGTTGTTTTCAACTTGCCTAATATGACTGGTATCTCCTTAGAACAAGGGGTTTACATGGGGTGGAGTTCGTTAGATGTGTTCAGGAAGGTTTCCTGATGCAATATGCAGATAAGCCAGCTAGAGCAGAGACTGTACTTGATCTGGTATTGGGAAATTAATCTGGTCAGGTGTCAAATCTCTTGGTGGGAGAGCATTTTGGAGGTAGTGATCACAACTCTATCTCCTTTACCATAGTGCTGGAGAGCAATAGGAGCAGAAAATTTGGGAAAATATTTAATTGGGGTAGGGGGAAATCTGGTGCTTTTAGGCAGGAACTTGGGAACATAAATTGGGAGCAGATATTTTCAAGGAAATGCATGGCAGAAATGTGGCACATAAGACCATAAGATATAGGAGCAGAAATAGACCATTTCGCCCATTGAGTCTGCTCTGCTATCCAATCAAGGGCTGATCCAATTCTTCCAGTCATCCCCACTCCCCTGCCATTTCCCCGTACCCTTTGATGCCCTAGCTAATCAAGAACCTATCTATCTCTGCCATAAATGCACCCAATGACTTGGCCTCCACAGCCGCTCGTGGCAACGAATTCCACAGATTTACCACCCTCTGACTAAAGTAATTTCTCCATATCTCTGTTCTAAATGGACGTCCTTAAATCTTGAAGTCATACCCTCTCGCCCTTGACTCCCCAACCATGAGAAATAACTTTGCCATATCTAACCTGTTCGGGCCTTTTAACATTCGGAATATTTCTATGAGACCCACCCCCCCCATTCTCCTGAACTCCAGGGAATACACCCCAAAAGCTGCCAGACTTTCCTCATACAGTAACCCTGTCATTCCTGGAATCATTCTCGTGAATCTTCTCTGAACCCTCTCCAATCTTAGTATATCCTTTCTAAAATAAGGAGCCCAAAACCGCACACAATACTCCAAGGGTGGTCTCACACGCGCCTTATAGAGCCTCAACATCACATCCCTGCTCTTATATTCTATACCTCTAGAAATGAATGCCAGCATTGCATTTGCCTTCTTCACCACTGACTCAACCTGGAGGTTAACCTTTAGGGTATCCTGCCCAAGGACACCCAAGTCTCTTTGCATCTCTGCATTTTGAATTCTATCCCCATCTAAGTAATAGCCTGCCCGTTTATTTCGTCCACCAAAGTACATGACCATGCACTTTCCAACATTGTATTTCATTTGCCACTTCTTTGCCCATTCCCCTAAACTATCTAATTCTCTCTGCAGGCTCTCTGTTTCTTCAACACTACCCGCTCCTCCACCTATCTTTCTATCATTGGCAAATTTAGCCACAAATCCATTAATCCCATGGACCAAATCATTGACATACATCATAAAAAGCAGCGATCCCAACAACAACCCCTGTGGAACTTCTCTGGTAACTGGCAGCCAGCCAGAATAGGATCCCTTTATTCCCACTCTCCGTTTTCTGCTGATCAGCCAATGCTCCATCCATGCTTGTAAATCCCATGTCATTCTGTGGGATCTTATCTTGCTAAGCAGCCTCATGTGCGGCACCTTGTCAAAGGCCTTCTGAAAATCCAAGTACACCACATCCACTGCATCTCCTTTGTCTACACTGGTTGTAATTTCCTCAAAAAATTGCAGCAGGTTAGTCAGGCAGGATTTTCCTTTCACGAAACCATGCTGGCTTTGGCCTATCTTGTCATGTGCTTCCAGGTACTGTGTAATCTCATCGCTAACAATTAATTCCAACAACTTCCCAACCACTGACGTCAGGCTAACAGGTCTAGCAGCATCCGTGGAAATGATCAGTCAACGTTTCGGGCCAGAACCCTTCGTCAGGACTGAAGAGAGAAGGGGCAGAGGCCCTATAAAGAAGGTGGGAAGGAGAAGACTGGTAGGTTCCAGGTGAAAGATAAAGGGGTGGGGGAAGGGAAGCAGGGAGGGGATAGGCAGGAAAGGTGAAGAAGGAATAGGGGAAAGCACAATGGATAGTAGAAGGAGGCAGAATCATGAGGGAGGTAGTGGGCAGCTGGGGGAGGGGGCAGAGTGAAATTGGGATAGGGGAAGGGAGGAGGAGGGAATTACTGGAAGTTGGAGAATTCAATATTGTGCTTTCCCCATTCCTTCTTCACCTTTCCTGCCCATCCCCTCCCTGCTTCCCGTCCCCCACCCCTTTATCTTTCCTCTTATTGGTCTTTCACCTGGAACCTACCAGCCTTCTCCTTCCCACCCTCCCCCCACTTTCTTTATAGGGCCCCTGCCCCTTCCCTCTTCAGTCCTGACGAAGGGTTCCAGCCTGAAACGTTGACTGATCGCTTCCATGGATGCTGCCCGACCTGCTGAGTTTCTCCAGTGTGTTGTGAGTGTTGCTTTGACCCCAGCATCTGCAGGGTATTTTGTGTTTAGGCTAACAGGTCTATAGTTTCCTTTCTGCTGCCTCCCACCCTTCTTAAATAGCGGATTCTTAAATTTGCAATTTTCCATTCATCTGGTACAATGCCAGAATTTATCAATTCTTGAAAGATCATTAATGCCTCCACAATCTCTCCAGCTACTTCCTTCAGAACCCAAGGGAGCATAACATCAGGTTCAGATTTATCCACCCTCAGACCATTAAGCTTCCTGAGCACCTTCTCAGTCGTAATTTTCACTGCACAAACTTCACCTCCCTGACATGCTTGAATGTTCAGTATACTGCAAACATCTTCCACTGTGAAGCCTGACACAAAGTACGCTTTCAGTTCCTCTTCCATCTCTGCGTCTCTCATTACAATATCTCCAGCGTCATTTTCTATTGGTCCTATGTCTACCCTCAACTCTATTTTACCCTTTATATACTTAAAATGTTCAGGGAACATTTGCATGGAGTTCTGCATAGGTATATTCCATTGAGGCAGGGAAAGGATGGTAGGGTAAAAGAACCATGGTGGACAAAGGATGTAGAAAATCTAGTTAAGAAGAAAAGAAAAGCTTACAAAAGGTTCAAGATACTAGGTACTGTTTGAGCTGTAGAAAATTACAAGGGTGCCAGGAAGGAGCTCAAGAATGAAATTAGAGTTAGAAAGGGCCATGAAAGGCCTTGCCGAGCAGGATTAAGGAAAACCCCCAAGGCATTCTACAAGTATGTGAGGAGCAAGAGGATGAGCCATGTAACTATAGGACCAATAGCAGTGAGAGTGCAAACGTGCATCGAGCCGGAGGAGGTAGCGGAGGTACTTAATGAATACTTTGCTATAGTATTAACCAGTGAAAAGGACCTTGGCGATTGTAGGGATGACTTACAGCGGACTGAAATACTTGAGCGTATAGACATTAAGAAAGAGGTTGCACTGGAGCTGTTGAAAGGTATTAAGTTAGATAAGTTGCTGGGACCGGATGAGATATACCGCAGGCTACTGTGGGAAGTGGAGTATATTGCTAAGCCTCTAGCGATAATCTTTGCATCATCAATAAGGACGGGAGAAGTACCAGAGGATTGGAAGGTTTCAGATGTTGTTCCCTTGTTCAAGAAAGGGAGTAGAGATAACCCAAGAAATTATAGACCAGTGAGCCTGACTTTAGTGGTGGGCAAGTTGTTGGAGAACACCCTGAGAGGCAGGATTTGAGCATTTGGAGAGACATAATCTGATTAGGGACAGTCAGCATTGCTTTGTCAAGGGCAGGTCATGCCTTATGAACTTGGACCCTGGACAGACCCCACTTGAAGTACTGCGCTCAGTTCTGGTCACTATAGAAAGGATGCAGAGGAGATTTACATGGATGTTGCCTGAATTGGGGAGCATCCCTTATGAGAATTGGTTGAGTGAACTCGGTCTTTTCCCCTTGGAGCATCAGAGGATGAGAGGTGACCTGACAGAGGTGTATTTTTTTTTTATTTCAAAATATACTTTATTCAAAAATAAATATATACAACAAACCATTCCATAACTTTTCATCCTTTACATACGTTTGCATTATACACAGTACATATCCGTATTTATAGCCACCCACGTGGCACTCCAGTAGTTCAGCTTACCATATCATTTCATTGTTGAGGGGTATACTCCCCACCCTCCGACCCCTCCCACTCCCACGGGTGGAGAAACCTATACTGTGGTCCTTCCCCACCGGGCCCTTGCGGTGGCTGCACCAAGTTTCAGTGCGTCCCTCAGCACGTACTCCTGCAGTCGAGAATGTGCCAGTCGGCAGCATTCTCCCACGGACATCTCCATGTGCTGGTAGATCATCAAGTTTCGGGCCGACCAAAGAGCATCTTTCACCGAGTTGATGATCTGCCAGCAGCACCGGACGTTGGTCTCCGTGTGTGTCCCCGGGAACAGCCCGTAGATCAGAGAGTCCTCTGTTACGCAGCTGCTGGGGATAAACCGTGACACTAGCCCGTCCATCAACTGGCAGTGTGCAAAGAGGTGGGTCACAGACTCCTCCTCACTGCAGTCCTCCCGTGGGCAGTGGGGTGCGGAGACGACGTTCCGGGCGTACAGGAAGGCTCTGACTGGGAGGGCCCCTCTCACCGCCAGCCAGGCGAGGTCTTGGTGCCTGTTGGTTAGATCTGGCGATGAGGCATTTTGCCAGATGAACTGGACAGTCTGCTCAGGGAACCACCCCACTGTGTCCATCACGTCCTTCTCCTGCAGTGCCTGCAGGACACTACGTGCCGACCACTGCCTGATGGCCCTGTGGTCAAAGGCGTTCTCCTGGAAGAACTTCGCTATGTAGGACAGGTATGCCGGCAATGACCAGCTGACTGGGGCGTTGCGCGGGAGTGGGGCCAGACCCATCCTTCGTAGCCAGGGCGACAAGTAGAACCTGGGCATGTAGAGGTGTATAAGATGATGAGACGCATTGAACGTGTGGATAGTCAGAAGCTTTTTCCCAGGGCTAAAATGGCTAACATGAGAGGGCACAATTTTAAGGTGCTTGGAGGTAGGTACAGAGGAGATGTCAGGGGTAAGTTTTTTACGCAGAGAGTGGTGACTGCGTGGAACGGGCTGCCGGCAATGGTGGTGGAGGCAGATACAATAGGGTCTTTTAAGAGAATCCTGGATAGATACATGGAGCTTGGAAAAATAAAGGGCTATGGGTAACCCTAACTAATTTCAGAATCAGAATCAGGTTTATTATCACCGGCATGTGATGTGAAACTTGTTAACTTAGCAGCAGCAGTTCAATGCAATGCATAATCTAGCAGAGAAAAAAAAATAAAAATAAAAATAATAAATAAACATGTAAGTCAATTACGTACATTGAATAGATTTAAAAAACGTGCAAAAACAGAAATACTGTATATTAAAAATAATGTGAGGTAGTATCCAAGATTCAATGTCCATTCAGGAATCAGATGGCAGAGGGAAAGAAACTGTTCCTGAATCGCTGAGTGTGTGCCTTTGGGCTTCTGTACCTCCTACCTGATGGTAGGAGTAAGTACATGTTCGGCACAGCATTATGGGCCAAAGGGCCTGTATCGTGCTGTCGGTTTTCTATGTTTCTATGAACTTAATTGAATTCTTTGAGAATGTAACAAAACACATTGATGAAGGTACAAACGTAGAACAGTGGATATAGCGTATATGGATTTCAGTAAGGCATTTGATAAGGTTCCCCATGTGAGGCTCATTCAGAAAGTAATGAGGCAAGGATTCCAAGGAGACCTTGATTTGTGGATCCAGAATTGGCTTGACCACAGAAGGCAAAGGGTGGTTGTGGATGGTTCGTATTCTGCATGGAGGACGGTGACCAGTGGTGTCCCACAGGGATCTGTTCTGGGACGACTCCTTTTAGTGATTTTTATAAATGACCTGGATGAAGAAGTTAAAGGGTGGGTTAGTAAGTTGCTGATGACACAAAAGTCAGGGTGTTGTAGGTAGTTTGGAGGGTTGTCAGAGATTACAGCGGGACATCAATAGGATGCAGAACTGGGCTGAGGAGTGGCAGATTGAAGTTCAACCCAGATAAGTTTGAAGTGGTCCATTTTGGTTGGTCAAATTTGAAGACAAGATATAAAATTAATGGTAAAACTCCTGGCAGTGTGGAGGATCACCTAAATCTTGGAGCCCATGATCAAAGCTACTACACAGGTTGACGGTGTTGTTAAGAAGCTGTATGGTATGTTGGTCGTCATCAACCGTGGGACTGAGTTCAAGAGCCGTGAGATAATGTTACAGCTATATAAGACCTTAGTTAGGCCCCACTTGGAGTACTGTGTTTAGTTCAGGTCACCTCATTACAGGAAGGACGTGGATACTGTAGAGAAAGTGCAGAGGAGATTTACAAGGATGTTACCTGGATTAGAGAGCATAAGAATAGGTTGAGTGAACTTGGCCTTTTCTCCTTGGAGCAACTGAGGGTGAGAAGTGACCTGATAGAGGTATATAAGATGATGAGAGGCATTGATTGTGTGGATAGCCTGAGGCTTTTTTCCAGGGCTGAAATGGCTAACACAAGGGGGCATAGTTTAAGGTACTTGGATGTAGGTACAAGGGGGATGTCAGAGGTAAGTTTTTCACACAGACAGTAATGGGTGTGTGGAATGCACTGTCAGCAAATGTGGTGGACACGGATATAATAGGGTCTTATAAGAGACTCTTAGATGGGTACATGGAGCTTAGAAAAATAGAGGGTAAAGCAGTAGGGAAATTCTATGCAGCTTCTAGAGTAGGTTACATGGTCGGCACAACATCATGGGCTGAAGGGCCGGTAATGTGCTGTAGATTTTCTATGTTTTAAAACAGAGGAACCTTCACAAACTCCCATAGCCCTGGTGAGCCTGTGATTCCAGTCCCTGAGTCTAATGTGCGAGCATCCTTTGAGTCAGGAGGGTGAACCCATGAAAGCATCTGGCTCCGATAGGGTACCTGGCCAAGTATATAACAGCGGTGCTGATCAATTGGCTGGAGTGTTCACCGCTATTTTTAACTTCTCGGCAGTCTGAGGTACCTACCTGCTTCAAGCAGACTTCAATTATACTGGTGTCTAAGAAGAACGTGATGAGCTGCCTCAATGACTATGGTCCAGTAGTACTTGCATCTACAGAGGTGTAAGTACTTGGAGAGGTTGATGATGAAAACATATCAACTCCTGCCTGAGAAGCGACTCAGATCTTCTCAGCCTTCACAACAGGTTCACAGCAGATGCCATTTCATTGGTTCTTCACTCAACCCTGGAACATCTGGACAGAGAAGGTGCATACATCAGGATGCTCTTTATTGACTAGATCTTGGCATTCAATACTATCATCCCCTCAATACTAATCAATAAGCTTCAAGGCTTTGCCCTCAATACCTTCTTGTGCAAATGGATATTTTATTCCATCGCTTACAGATCCCATTCAGTTTGGATTGGCAACAGCAGCTCTGCGACAATACATCAGCACAGGTGCACCACAGGACTGTGTGCTTAGCCCCTCTGTTCTACTCAGTTTACTTATTATTTAGAGTTAAAGTGCGAAACAGTCCCACCACCCAGCAACACACCGATTTAACCCTAGGCAAATCACAGGACAATTTACAGTGACCAATTAACCAACTATCAATACATCTGTGGACTAGGGGAGGAAACCCCGTGTTCACGGGGAGGACATACAAAATCCTTACAGAGGATGTGGAATTGGACTCCGAACCCTGACTCCCCAAGCTGTAATACCTATTTTATACTTATGACTGTGTGGCTAAGCACAGTTCAATTCCAGGTTTAATTTTGCTGATGACACCAGTGGTTGGCCGAATCAAAGGTGGTGATGAATCAGCATATAGGAAGGAGATTGAAAATCTAGCTGAGTGGTGCAACAACAACAATCTCACACTCACTCAATATCAGCAAGACCAAGGAACTGACTATTGACTTCAGGAGGAAGAAACCAGAGGTCCATGAGCTAGTCCTCATTGGGGGATCAGAGATGGAGAGGGTCAGCAACTTTAAATTCCTCAGTGTGGTCATTTCAGAGGATCTGTTTTGGGCCCAGCACGTTAGTGCCAATATGAAGAAAGCACAGCAGCGTTTCTACTTCTTTAGGAGTTTGCGAAGGTTCACATCACAGCATGGTATGGAAACACCAATGCCCTTGATTGTAAAATCCTACAAAGAGTAGTGGATACAGCCCAGTCATTCACAGGGAAGCATTCCCCACCATTGAGCACATCTATAAGGCGCGTTGTCCTAGGAATGCAGCATCCATCATCAAGGACCCCCACCAGCCAAGCCATTCTCTCTTCTTGCTGTTGCCATTAGGAAGAAGGTACAGGAGACTCAGGGCCCCACCACCAGAATCAGGATAATTATTACCTCTCAGCCGTCAAGCACTTGAACCAGATGGGATAATTTCACTCGCCCCATCACTAAACTGTTCTCTCAACTTATGGACTCACTTTCCAGGACTCTTCATCTCATGTTTTTGATATTTATTGCATATTATTTAATATTACTACCTTTTCTTTTGGGTTTGCACAATCTGTTGTGTTTTGCGCATTGGTTGTTTGTCCATCCTGTTGATTGATTCTATTGTGTTTCTTGAATCTACTGTGTATGCATGCAATAAAATGAATCTCAGCATTGTATATGGTGACATGTCTGTACTTGGATAATAAATTTGCTTAGAACTAATAAATGTCCCTACATATTTGTTAAAAAAGAAGCAGTGACTATATGAGCCCATTGTTGTTCAGACTGCTTTTTCTCATCCTAATGTATATGTGGTATTCTGTGGGTTTACTTTTCACACTGTTCAATTGTGCCTAATTGTTTAATTTCTACCTGAATAATTTTTCAGAAGATTAAAGTTTTGCATCATCTTTATTTATATCTCTCAAAGGGGAAGGCCATTCGACACATTGAGGTCATGGCAGTTCTGGAGCAATACCATCATTACAATTCCTGTAACCAATTTGTTTCACGGCTATTGAATACTTCTTCTCCTACCAACCATTTGCTCTTAATCTAAGCGACCAGTCTGCCTACCGACCAGTCTGCCTACCAACCAGTCTTCGTTGTGAGGGACGAAACCAGAGTACCCAGAGGGAATCCACATTATCATGGAGAGAATGTGTGGGACTGGGAATTGGATCATTTCTACAAATAACTGCTGTGAAGCAGTGCCGCCCTTTTCATTGCCAACATTATTTGGATTTCCGAAACATTTATCATCTCCTTAATACTTTTTCTGTTTGAAAGATGCAAGTTTATGTGAGACAAGTTTTTTTTTGTAGGTTAAAAATAGAAAGCTCAGTAGAATACAATTCTTTCATGTTCTAGGTGATTTTATAACTTCAGAGTATGTTTTTATGAATATTTTTTAAAATTAAGCTTAAAATTACCTATATCTTTTGAGCAGATGCCAGATGACCATCTGTGTCTCGTACGACTGACACCCCGCAAAGACTTGTTCAATGAGACTTTAACAACATTCAATTCAACCACACTGGTATTGATGCTGAAGCAGTGCCTTACAAAACGAAAAACAAATCTGATTAACAAATTGGAGTAAGTATCTAGTGTGGATTTCAGCAGACTTCAATCATCACCAGCACTCACTCATGGGAGAGGCAGTACAAAGTTTAAAAAGTGCTCAAGGTCTTTTGGGACTTTCTCCCAGGCTTCAGTCATAATGATCCATTATGCACATGGCAAAGGCCAATTTTTTTAAAAGCAAGATACAGTATAAGTAGAGTGGTCATTGTGTTAGTGGGGCATTGTTAGAGTCGTCAGGCTTTGGTTCAAGAAGCTTATGCAAGAAGGGGCAAAGGCTCCAAGCAAGTTTTTCTTTCTTTTAGTACATAGCTGGTACAGTGAGGATGAGTTTAAGGATGTTCTTCGTGTGAGATGTGGGAATGCTGGGAGACCTCTCGGCTGCCTGATAACTAAGGCAGAGATTGATAGATTCTTGATTAGTCAAGGCATGAAGGCTTACGGGAGAAGGCAGGAGTTTGGGGCTGAGACGGAAAATTTTTCAGCCATGATGAAATGGTGGAACAGGCTCGATGGGCCAAATGGCTTATTTTTTCTCCTATATCTTATAGTCAAAGTGCATCAAGTTGAAGCTCCTTACAACCCATGTTAGGGAACTGGAGCTGCAGCTGAATGACCTTTCAGAATGAGGAGATGATATCTCAGAGTTACAGGGAGGTAGTCTTGTCTGAGTGTGCAGGAGGTAGGTAGATGGGTCAGGAAAGGGGAAGGAAATGGGCAGCCAGTGCAGAGTAGTGCTGTGGCCATTTACCTCAATGATAAGTATTCCACTTTGGATACTGTTGGGGAGAGCAACCTACCAGGGGAAAGCCACAGCAACCAGGTCTCTGGCACTAAATCCGGCAGTGTGGCTCAGAAGGGAAGGGTGAAGAAGAAAATTGCAGTAGTGATAAGGATTCCCAAGTTAGAGAATCAGACAGGAGATTCTGTGGACGTGAAAAAGACACTTCAGTGTTATGTTGCCTCCAGGTGCCAGGGTATGGGGATGTCTTGGATCAGGTCCACAGCATCCTAAAGGAGGAGAATGAACAGCCAGAAATCATGGAATATGTTGGTGCCAATGATGTAGGCAGGAAAAGGGATGAGGTCCTGAAGGGAGAATATAGGGAGTTAGGTAGAAAGCTGAAAGGCAGGACCTCAAGGGTAGTAATCCCTGGATTGCTGCCTGTGCCTCCTGAGTTTGAAGGTAAGAATTGGATGGTTTGGCTGAGGAATTGGTGCAGCTGGCAGGGTTTCAGATTTCTCTATCCTGGGCCGTCTTTCAAGTTGTCTTCTGGTGCAGCCCATTGAAAATCCTTCCTCTCCCAGGGACGAGGTCTTTGGAGTTTCTGTTGGTGTTTCTGTAGCTCTGGGTTTTTATAGGACTGGGTTGTTAGCCTCATGCTCAACCCTCCTCCTTTCAATTCTGGGCTTGGGATTGTCCATGGTGGAGTTTTCTATATATAGTTGTATGATTTTATTGTCGCAACTTATTCTGAAAACAGAACATAACAAAGTTGGGCGTATCTTTTCAAAGTTGAGAAGGGATGTTACTAGTTTTCTATCATTGCCTTATTTATCATATCCAACACAATGGGGTTTATATAGTTTACCAAATGCTAATTTGTAAACATTCTTCAATTTTTTTTAAATCTTTGATAGGTCTTGGTGTCCTGGAGGAGGAATAAAATTAATGAGACAACTAGATTTGCCAGAGGATGTATGGACAGGAAATGTGTTTCCAGAGGAATACAAAAGACTCTTTGAAGCAATGAAACACTCTCAGGATTTTGTTCACAGTTGGTTATATGGCGAGGTTTTGGAGAATATGCATTCAACTGTGTCACACATCTAAATGTAAACCTTCAAAGAAATTGGACTGTCAGAAACAGGAGAGTTTTATGTAGCAATGCATGCAACTGCCCATTGGCAATCACATCCAAGACACTGAATACCTCTATGTATCACTTGAATATAGTTCTATTTCATTGCACCTGTCAGTGAAATCTTAAATTGGTTTCACTCTGTTGTAAGCCATGTTATATGCTGTATTCAGCATTTTCCTCATTTGTCTTGGGGGCCTGGGTGTAAACTGTTGAACTCAAAATGGCCATATTTTAAAGTTCTGTGAGAACATGGTTGACATAGGATTGGACACAGCAGGGAGTCTGGGTAAATTCAAATACTGATATATTAATTATATATTAATATATAATTTGATATATTCAAATGTGGAGACATTTTATTCAAGTGAATTTTTTATTTGATATGTATAACTTGCATAATGTAACTTCCACTTGAATTCTTTTGGCTCACCAGATGTTTAAATTATATCTCTTCAGAATTTGGTTAAGGGTATTGTTGTGATGAATTGCAACTCTTAATAAAAGGTCAAATGCCTCAGGAGCAAAAATAAATTGAAGGTACTAGATTATTCTTTCATTGTGACAAAAGGAAAAATACAGTGACATGCAAAAGTTTGGGCACCCCTGGTCAAAATTTCTGTTACTGTGAATAGCTAAACGAGTAAAAGATGACCTGATTTCCAAAAGGCATAAAGTTAAAGATGACACATTTCTGCAATATTTTAAGCAAGATTACTTTTTTATTTCCATCTTTTACAGTTTCAAAGTAACAAAAAAGGAAAAGGGCCCGAAGCAAAAGTTTGGGCACCCTGCATGGTCACTACTTAGTAACACCCCCTTTGGCAAGTATCATAGCTTGTAAATGCTTTCTGTAGCCAGCTAAGGGTCTTTCAATTCTTGTTTGGAGGTCTTTTGTCCATTCTTCCTTGCAAAAAGCTTCTAGTTCTGAGAGATTCTTGGGCCGTCTTGCATGCACTGCTCTTTTGAGGTCTATCCACAGATCTTCGATGATGTTTAGGTCAGGGGACAGTGAGGACCATGGCAAAACCTTCAGCTTGCTCCTCTTGAGGTAGTCCATTGTGGAATTTGAGGTGTGTTTAGGATCATTATCCTGTTGTAGAAGCCGTCCTCTTTTCATCTTCAGCTTTTTTACAGATGGTGTGATGTTTGCTTCCAGAATTTGCTGGTAAAAGATTGAATTCATTCTTCCCTCTACCAGTGAAATGTTCCCTGTGCCACTGGCTGCAACACAAGCCCAAAGCATGATCGATCCACCCCTGTGCTTAAACAGTTGGAGAGGTGTTCTTTTCATGAAATTCTGCACCCTTTTTTTCTCCAAACATATCTTTGCTCATTGTAGCCAGAAAGTTCTATTTTAACTTCATCAGTCCGCAGGACTTGTTTCCAAAATGCATCAGTCTTGTTTAGATGTTCCTTTGCGAACTTCTGATGCTGAATTTTGTGGTGAGGACACAGAAAAGGTTTTCTTCTGATGACTCTTTCATGAGGGTCATATTTGTGTAGGTGTCGCTGCAGAGTAGAACAGTGCACCACCACTCCAGAGTCTGCTAAATCTTCCTGAAAGTCTTTTGCAGTCAAACAGGGGTTTTGATTTGCCATTCTAGCAATCCTACGAGCAGTTCTCTTGGAAAGTATTCTTGGTCTTCCAGACCTCAACTTGACCTCTACCATTCCTGTTAACTGCCAATTCTTAATTACATTACGAACTGAGGAAACAGCTACCTGAAAACGCTTTGCTATCTTCTTATAGCCTTCTCCTGATTTGTGGGCATCATTTATTTTAATTTTCAGAGTGCTGGGCAGCTGCTTAGAGGAGCCCATGGCTGCTGATTGTTGGGACAAGGTTTGAGGAGTCAAGGTATTTATAAAGCTTTGAAATTTGCATAACCTGGCCTTTCCTAACGATGACTGTGAACAAGCCATAGCCCTAACAAGCTAATTAAGGTAAAAGTTATCTGACAGCTCAAATCTCTTGGGGTGCCCAAACTTTTGCATGGTGCTCCTTTCCTTTTTTTCACTCTAAGATGGTACAAAACAAAAATAATACAGTAATCTTGCTTAAAATGTTGAAAAGAATGTTTCATCTTTAACTTTATGACTTTTGGAGATCAGTTCATCTTCTACTCACTTAACTATTCACAGTAACAGAAATTTTGACCGGGGTGCCCAAACTTTTGCAGGCCAGTGTAGGTTAAACATTTAGAAGGCTTATGATTCAGATAGTAAATATATAACAGTGCATTTATCCCTGATAGGGTTGGCTTGCAAATACCACTTCAGTTCTAGCTACAGTTATGTACAGGTAACAGCGGTGGAAAAGTAAAGTTTGGCATGAATATTGTACACCAAGTAAAAACGTTGAGATTTTTCATTGGGGTTTTGGCTTTTTATTTTTATTCTCTGTATATATTGATATTGTTAGATGATGCTCATAAGATAAAAACCTGAGAAATAAGTGCAGGAATAGGACTATTCTTCCATTCAAAACCATTATGCTATCCTTTCCTTATATTCCTTGGTCTTTAAATATGCAGGAATTATACATCTGTTTTGAATGCAATCCGAAGTAAAAAATGTGGAAGATAGGTCACCCTTTTGAATAATGAAATGTCTTCTCATTTCTGTTTTATGTTGCCTTATTTCGAGAGAGTGGCATTCACGATGAGTGGGAGAAAATCCTCCAAATTCAATGAACTCTACAAATTTGAAAGAGGTTGCCTTCATTCTAAATCTGCTTATTTTATCCTTTCTTCTATGACATATCTGTCACCCTAAGAAACTGGTGAATTGTAGCTGCACTCCTGCAGTGTGTGTGTGTGTCTATATATATATATATATATATATATATATATATATATATATTTATTTATTTATTTTTATTTTTTTTTAAACTATGGAGACTGGAACTGTACCTAATACTCCATGTGTGGTCTCACTTGGGTCCTGTAGTTTTGTACTCAAATCCTTTTGCTATAAAAAAAATCAAAGAGACATTTGCCTTCCTAAATGCCTGCTGCATTTGGTAATGATAGCTTTTCAGTATTCAAGGACACCCATATCCCTTTACGTGTAAACATAGGAGCAGAATTAGGCCATTCATCCTATTGAGTCTGTTCTGCCATTTGAGCACAGCTGAGTTATTATCCCTCTCAACCGGATTCTCCTCCCTTCTCTCCGTAACCTTGATGCCCTTACCAATCAAGAACCACTTTAAGTATACCCAATGACTTGACCTCCTCAGCATCTGTAGCAATGCATTCCACAGATTAACCAACTTCTGACTAAAGGGACAGCCTTCTATCTGAGGCTGTGTCCTCTGGTCTTAGACTCCCCACAATTAATTAACATTCACTCTGTCTAGGCTTGTCAATAATTTGATAGGTTTCAATGAGAACCCCTTCCTCTGCCCCCTGCCCCATTCTTCTAAACTCCAGTGAGTAGAGACCCAGAGCCATAAAACTCTGATAAACCAATGATCCAGATAAGTTTATTATATACACCAAGGTGCAATGAAAAACCTTACTTGCATAATGCTCAGTGAGTAAACAGTACACGTAATAATATTGAATACAGCAATGAGTGCTAAACAGCAGAACGGTGCAAAGGTTACAGTACAATCTAAGATAGTGCGAAAAATGCTTAAGTACCAGCAACAGAATAACAGAGGGCGCCATAGTGGTGTGGTTAGCACCACGTTACTGCAGCTGGGGCGTCGGAGTTCAATCCCAGCTTCCTCAATAAGGAGTTCGTACGTCCTCCCCACGTGGGTTTTCTTCAGGTGCTCCAGTTCCCGCCATATTTCAAAGACATACCAGTTAGTGGGTTAATTGATCTATATAAATTGCACCATGATAAGGGCAGGGTTAAATTGGGGTTTGCTGGGCGATGTGGCTGAAAGGGCCTATTCCATGCTTTATCACGAAATAAACAATTAAACTAATATGGAAAAATGGCAGCGCCACCGGGAAAGGATTGTGGAATAAGTGATCGGTTCAGAGGTCTTATAGTTGTGGGAAGAAGCTGTTTTTGATTCTGGATGTTTGGGCATTCATGGCCATACATCTTCTCCCTGAAGGTAAAAGAAAGAAAAAGAGAATGGCCAGGGTATCAGACATCTTTGGTGATACTGTCAGCCTTCCTGAAACTGGCCTAGGTTGTGTTTACCACTGCAGAATTCGTTGGTCCAGAGCAGAGAATTGCCATACCAGGCTGAGATGCAATATCTCAGGATACTTCTTTTGAGTCCATCTATAATAATCAATGCCACCCCCTGGGAGTTTAACATCAAAGGATATACATTGAAAGGACAGGCAGGAAGGCATAGAGGGTGGTGTGGCTCTGTTGGTAAGAGATGGAATTACATCTTTAGAAAGAGGTGACATAGGATCAAAGAAAGTTGAAGGTTTGTGGGTAGAGTTAAGAAATTGCAAGGGTAAAAATATATATATAGGCCTCCAAATAGTCGTCAAGATGTGGGGCTAAGATTGCAAAGGGAGCTGGAAAAGGCATGTAATAAGGGTAATGATAGAATCGTAATGAGGGAATTCAATATGCAAGGAGATTGGGAAAATCAGGTTGGTGTCAGATTGCAAGAAAGGGAATGTGTTGAATGCCTACAAGATGGCTTTTTAGAGCAGTGTGTGCTTGAGCCTACTTGGGGAAGGGTTTAGATTGGGTGTTGTGTAATAACCCAGATCTTATTAGGGAGCTTAACGTAAAAGAACCCTTAGGAGGTAGAGATCATAATATGATTGAACTCATACTGCAGTTTGAGAGGGAGAAGCATAACTCACATGTATCAGTATCACAATGGAATAAAGGGAATTACAGAGGCATAAGAGGGGAGTTTGCACAAGTGAATTGGAAGAGGATACTGGCAGGGATGACAACAGAACAGAGATGGCTGAAGTTTCTGGGAATAGTTCACAAGGCACAGGATAGATATGTCCCACAGAAGAAGAAGTTCTCAAATGGCAGGGGTAGACAACCGTGGCTGACAAAGGAAGTTAAGGGCTCAAAAGAGCCAAGGAAAGGGTATATAGGGTAGCAAAAGTGAATAGGAAGTTGGATGATTGGGAAGCTTTTAAAAACCAACAAAAAGCAACTAAAAAAGTCATAAGAAGGGAAAGATGAAATATGAGGGCAAACTAGCCAATAATATAAAGTAGGATACTAAAAGTTTTTTTTATGTTATATAAAAAGTAAAAGGGAGGTGAGAGTGAATATTGGACCATTGGAAAATGATGCTGGTGAGGTAGTAATGGGGGATAAAAAGATGGCCGATGAACTTATTGGGTACTTTGCATCTGTTTTCACTGTGGAAGACACTAGCAGTGTGCCAGAGGTCTGTGAGTGTCAGAGAGCAGGAGTGAGCACCATTGCTATTGCAAAGGAAAAAGGGTTATGCAAGCTCAAAGGTCTTAAAGTGGATAAGTCACCTGGGCCAGATGGACTACATCCCGAAGTCCTGAAAGAGGTTGCTGAAGAAATACAGATGCATTGGCCTTGATCTTTCAAGAATCACTTGATTCTGGTATGGTCCCAGAGGAGTGGAAAATTGCAAATGTCACTCCACTCTTTAAGAAGGGAAGAAGGAAATTGTAGGCCAGTTAGCCTAACCTCAGTGGTTGGGAAAGTGTTGGAGTCTATTATTAAGGATGAGGTATGGAGGTACTTGGAGACTAATAATAAAATAAGTCAAAGACAACTTGTTTTTTTTCAAGGGAAATCTTGGCTGACAAATCTGTTAGAGTTCTTTGAGGAAGTAACAAGCAGTGTGGACAAAGCAGAGACAGTGGATGTCATTTACTTGGAGTCTCAGAAGGCGTTTGATTAGGTGCCACACATGAGGCTGCTTAACAAGATAAAATCCTATTGTGTTACAGGAAAGATACTGGCATGGATAGCAGAATGGCTAACAGAGAGCGAGTGGGAATAAAAGGGGCCTTTTCTGGTTGGTTGCCGGTGACTAGTGGTGTTCCTCAGGGGTCAGTATAGGGACTGCTACTTTTCACATTGTTTATCAATGATTTGGTTAATGGAATTGATGGCTTTGTGGCAAAGTTTGTAGAGGATACGAAGGTAGATAGAGAGGTAGGTAGTCTGAGGAAGTAATGTGATTGCAGCAGAATTAGACAAATTGGAAGAATTGGCAAAAAGGTGGCAGATGGAATACAGTGTTGGGAAATGTATGATAAAGCATTTTGATAAAAGGAACAATAGTGCAGGCTATTATCTAAATGGGGAGAAGGTTCAAACATCAGGGGTGCAAAGGGACTTAGAAGTCCTTGTGCAAGACTCCCAGAAGGTTAATTTACAGTCTGTGGTAAAGAAGGCAAATGCAATGTTGGAATTTATTTCAAGGGAATAGAATATAAAAGCAAGGAGATCATGCTAAGCCTTGTCATTGGAGAGAGTCCAGAGGAGGTTCGCAAGGATGATTTTGAGAATGAAGGAGTTAACATAGGAGTGATTGTCAGCTTTGGGACGGTACTCACTGGTATTTAGAAGAATGCAGGGGGATCTCATTGAAATCTACCGAATGTTGAAAGGACTAGATAAGGTGGATGTGGAGAGGATGTTTCCTACGGTGGGGGTATCCAGAACTACAGGGCACAGCCTCAAAATTGAGGGGCAACCCTTTAGAACAGAGGTAAGGAGGAATATTTTTAGCTAGAGAGTAGTGCATCTGTGGAATACTGTACTCTGCCACAGACTGTAGTGGAGGCCAAGTTTGTGCGTACATTTAAAGCGGAAGTTGATCGTTTCCTGATTGGTCAGGACATCAAAGGATATGGAGCAAAGGCAGGTGTATGGGATTGAATGGGATCCGGGATTAGCCATGATGGAATGGCAGAGCAGACTTGATGGGCTGAGTGGCCTTATTCTGCTCCTGCGTCTTATGGTTATATGCTCTTATGGTCTTATTTAGATTGCAGGGAGACTGTCGTTTTGAAGGATCTATTTCATACATCTGCTTTGATTGACATGAGATTGAACGCAATAGTGAAGATTACAGGTATACTTAAACACGCAGAGATTTTCATTCAATTTTTTGTTGATTTCATACAGCCGCTCATGGGTTGTATTTAAGCATCAGTGTTTTACAAAAATAATATTTTTTCCTCATCAACTTACATCATTAATGACTTCCATTAATTTAGTTCTTGTCCAGCGTCCTATTTTTTTTAAGATTCAGGAGTACCACAGTTACTGCATGCTTTGAATAGCACAAATAAACCAGTGTCATTATTACTTCTGTATTCATGACCCTGCCTTACGCGAGTCCCGGGCTCAGCTGGCTCTGGCTGACAGTACCCGGTATGGGCCCCTATCCAGGGTTACGGATCCCACTGCCTTGTGGGTATCTTCGGGAGAAGAGAAGGCTGAGGAGTAAACCCTACACAAATCCGGAGTGGAGCCCCTAAGGGGGTTGGATGACGTATCACATCACCTCCCGGCAGCTCCTGCAGCCAAGCTGATGCCAAATGTACTGCTTCGCATTCCTCTGGATGACATCCGCGAGGCCGGGAGGGGGATCTAGATGTCTGGGCAGCCCAGGATCTCCATATTCATCGCCCAGATCTGCGCCCCGAGGGGCGCATCCATTGTCTACTTAGACAGACGGAGCCATTATTATTATTATTATTCACGATAGATATATTTCCACACAATCTCATCATCCAATGATAGTTAGCCACAGACTTGTTATCCTGTAGTTGTTACAAATATTACAAGAGCTTACTTAATTCAATATTGGGATGTATAAGAAGAAATAAGTGGACTTCCAAGTCCTCTTGGGTCTTTACCAAAAAATACTCGAGATCCTTAGAATGCATTTCAGCGAACTCTTAATCCTGTAACCTGGATTCTGCTGATGTACACTTTAAGGAGTTTCTTGTGGATTTACTGTGACACTGGACAGTGCAAGGATTACTGCCTTTGAAATCAGGAAGAATACTGCAACAGGACATTGCAATTATTTGTTTCCAGTGTCATACTGACCAAAGAGTTCTAAACTCAAATGAAGATCTTAAGCCTTATCCAACTATGAGTACCCTCACTAAAGGGAGGTTATACTGTAGACACCTACTCTTCAAGCTAGTTCACTTCCCTGTTTATCCTCTATGATAAGTTCAGCTGCCAGTACCCACTATTTGAGTCATGGGTCCTCCCTCCCGACTAAGGAAGAGATGCTTCCAGCTAACTAAGTAGTTTAAATACAGTTCATTTATTTTTAGTGATACACATTTAAATTTAGACAAAATTCTTAAAACCAATTTAAAACTCAGCAGATTTTTATCGTATAAAAGATTTCCAAATTACAAACTATTTTTAAAACACAAAGGACTTCCAAAACACGGGAAAATTCCTATAAGCTAAGAAGACATATCGATGAGTTACAGACAAGCAAGTTGTCTGTTGCAGGAATCGAAGGCAGAGGAATGGATTCTAGTTCAACCCAACTTTTTGTCATTTTTCTTGATGTTCCCTGACCATTCCTAACAAGTCTGACTGCTCTTTAACACTTATACTGTGTTTCTGCCTCTTGGTCTTCACACACACGTGTTAATTTTTCAGACATCGTACCTTTTCACACAGATGGTATAAAAGCTTCTGAGGACAGAGTGCCCAAATACCCAACATTGTTGTGAAGGTGACCGTCTGAGTATGCAAATCTTCCAACTATTGATAGGTCAGCTATTTGATGTGCAAAGTGATTGTATCAATCTAGTCTGCAAGCTTCCTTGACCTATATAATTTAGCCACGTTATCTAGTTTGATACAATCCCATTAATATAACTCCGTTGTCTTATGCTGCATCTCTTGAGAAGTCAACCTTGTGCTGTGGGCCAGAAGTCTGTTCTCTATTGACAGTTCTGCTTGTTTGGAAAGCTGTCCTTTTAACTTCAGACTGATTACAGCTTGCCGTGTACATTGAGAACTGAAGTCTGGCTGCCGTTTATGAGGAGAAGTTGAACAAAGAGTTTTAGTTGGAAGTTTAACTTACTCAAAAACACGTCTTTGATCTCTGTGCTAGAAAGCGGGGCTTGGCAATAAAGAGCCCTTGGCCCTGGACAATGAATATCCATCACATCAGTGGGGTTATCCCTGATATGCTGGGCAGGAAGCAGCAGCAGAAGAAGATAGGCTAAAGTCTGGGCGAAGGAAGTTAGAGTGTTTTGGGGTGCAGGTTGAATGCAGGTTGGATTCAGAAACTATAAAGTTGCACCTCGAGAATCAAATGAAAACACTTTGGTTTATTTGCAAAAAAAACAAATAATGTTCTAATCTAGCATCCAATTGTTTGGAAATTTGGATGGTGTTGATGGATGCTGGCTGAGTCATTACTCCAGAATGAGAACCAGAGTGGAAGCGGGTCTGAATTACAGCTAGGACCAGGGCTGAGCTCTGAAATCAGGGTCCAGAGACAGGATTAGGATCCAGAACAGCAGTGTTTAGAAACATGATAGATTTGTAGGTGGAGCTGAGGTCTGGAATACTGGCACACTTCCTGCTCCTATGAAGCTCGCTAGGTTCACTGGAACCGCTATCATCTTTATGTGTTGTAAGTGATCGTGGTCTACGACCATGATTGTTCTTGGCAAATTTTTCTACAGAAGTGGTTTGCCAATGCCTTCTTCTCAGGCAATGTCTTTACGAGATGGGTATAAATAAATAAATAAAGGCATCCATTAGTCTTGCGAGACCATGGATCTGTGCCCGGAAAGTTTTCACTCTCCAGGGCGCAGGCCTGGGCAAGGTTGTATGGAAGACCAGCAGTTGCCCATGCTGCAAGTCTCCCCTCTCCACGACACCAATGTTGTTCAAGGGAAGGGCATTAGGACCCATACAGCCTGGCATCAGTGTCATCGCAGAGCAATGTGTGATTAAGTGCCTTGCTCAAGGACACAACACTTTGCCTCAGCTGGGGCTCGAACTCACGACCTTCAGATCGCTAGTCAAATGCCTTAACCACTTGGCATTGGCAACGAGATGGGTGACCCTAGCCATTATGAACATTGTTCAGAGATTGTCTGCCTGGCATCAGTGGTCACATAATCAGGACCTGTGATATGCACCAGCTGCTCGTATGACCATCCACCACCTGCTGCCATGGCTTCACATGACCCTGATCAAGTAGCTAAGCAGGTGCTACACCTTGCCAAGGGTGACCCACAGGCTAGCGGTTGGTAGAGACGTACCTCTACACCCCCTCCCTCCCTACCCATTGTGTAAAAGTTTTCTAAAAGACAAAGGTACTGAAAAGCGGTCTTGACCCTAAAGTTCAACTGTCCATTTCACTCCTCTGATGCTACTCAGCATGTTGATTCCTCCAGCATTTTGTTCGTTGCTGCAGATTCCAGTGACTGCAGCCTCCCGTGTCTCTGAAATAAAAATGCATTTGTATATTAATGGGAGTAACATTTTATAGTCTGGAAAATGGGGCACCAGGTTATTGGAGTCTAAGTGTAGCTGTGAAATGTTAACTTTAAATATCCCTTATTCTTTCTGATGTGGGGTTTCATTAGCAATATATTGAGCTAAAGTATATGTTGCTGTCATCTTGGTTATTCAGAAAAGCAATTGTCTTAAAATAATTAAAGTTCTGATTGAGACTCTGAAAGAACAGGCATTGTAGTTTTTAACATACTGTATGTGATTCTGCAGATGCTAGAAATCTTGAGCAGCACAATAAAATGTTGGAAGAATTCAGCAAGTAAGGCAACATCTATGGAGGGTAATAAATAGTCAATATTTTTGGCCTGAGAACCTTCTTGGGCCCTTAGCTCCCAGTGGACCATAGGCCATTGATGGCCTCCCATCTCCATCGTCCAAAGTCGATGGTCTGGCTGGAATTCATCAATGTTTCTGTAATCCATCATATCAACTGTACAGGGGATTGGCCTATACAGCTTCACCAGAGTTCTGTTGGCTGGCCTGACCCATTTACACCTCTCAAAGTAGGGCTGGACTCTGAGAGGCCCCGAGGCCGTTCATCAGGACTATACTTTTTAAAAGGCAGATTTTATTATATTTTCAGAAAAAGTCTTTACTGGTTTATTGAATTATAACTAAGATCATTCGTCGATTGATGATGTTTAACATTGGATGTGAGTTTTCATTGACCAAGCTAAACAGTGTCCAAGATAATTTTAAATAATATTGTTTTCTGTTTGTCTGAAATTTGGATATAACAATCTATAAGTTAAAATCAGCTATCTTTAGTACAGAAAGGTCTTGAGGAAGTCCTGACAAAGGGTCTCGGCCTGAAACATCGACTGTTTACTCTCTTCCATAAATGCTGCCTGGCCTGCTGAGTTCCTACAGCACTTCGTGTGTGTTGCTCTGGATTCCCAGCATCTGCTGATTTTCTCTTGTTTGAGAGTTCCTGAGGTGCACATTTCTTAAAGTGAGTTTTCCCAAATCTTCAGTGCTTATCTTGACTAGTCAAACACTCCTGGGAAATTGGAATACAACTAAACTTCACTTTAGACTTATGAAAGATAATTTGCAAAGCTAATAGGAGCCCAGAAAATGGTTGCTTAAATCTCTAGTTGATTTTAAAACACTGATAAATTACATTTCAAGGGTAAAGAAAAATGAAATTTTATTTTTGAATTAACACAAGGTGCAAGGTTAATGAATACTAAAATTAAAAGATGTCAAATGAAGGTGTGTAAAAATTGTTATTAATTAGAGAACGAACCAAACAGGTGACTTAATGAAGAGATGAGACCCAATTCTGAACAAAGTTTCTCTTTGAAACTTTTCATTGTGAGTCAGAGGGTAAATCAGTTGCAGTTTAGGATTTGTATTGTGAATTTGCTTCCTATCTGCAATCAAGTACAAATATCAATCATCTTTTGAATTTGTCTTTTGGTCAAATCCTTTCCTGTTCAGATGTCAAATTGAGTGGGGAAAACCATTTAATGCTTAATATTGGGGTATCTATCCCATGCATATGGCAGATGTGATATCCCTTTAGAACAAAGATGAGGAGGAATTTCTTTAGCCAAAGGCTGGTCAATCTGTGAAGGCCAAGTCATTGGGTATACTTAAAGCGGAAGGTGATAGGTTCTTGATTAGTAAGGGTCAAAGGTTACGGAGAGAAGGCAGGAAAACTAAGTTGAGAGGGAAAATAAATCAGACATATTTGATTGGCAGAGCAGACTCAATGGGCCAAAAGGCCTGTTTCTGCTCTTATGTCTTATGGTTTAATTCTTTTCAGAAAACAAGATAGGTTTTGTGGGATAGGAGGTTTATGATAGCAATTGTAATGCAAAGTTCCCGAGGTTCGATCCAGTGACGGACTGCCCCCGTGCGCACTCTCCATCCACGTCAGGTTGATGTCGAGCGCGCAACTCAGCCTCTTAAAATAATACTGCGAATTGTCTGTACGAGGAGTGGCGCCCCACACAGCCTTTCGAACTGCACCTTGTAAGGCATGAAAATGCCCAACGCTGGCCTCTGAGGTCTGAGTCGAAGTCATCATCATCATCGTCATGTAATGCAAAGTGAATATTGAAAGGCCTAGCTAGAGTGGACGTGGAGAGGATATTTCCTGTAGTGGGGTAATCTTGAAACAGAGGGTGCAGCCTCAGAACAGAAGAGTTTCCAATGAGAACAGAGATGAGAAAGCAAAAGAACGGGGTCGGGAGGGATAATAAGTCAGCCACGATGGAATGGTGAAGCAGACTTGATGGGCTGAATGACCTAATTCTGCTCCTGTCTTATGGTCTAAGTGTAAAATACCCACCCCATACCCTGCCAAGCACCATGTGCCCCGCCAGCGTTTGACCACAGCTCCCTCACTCGCCTTATCGACCATCTCAGAATCCACAGATCAGGAGCAGCAGCGAGACGTTCTTGATCCCGAGTCATCAAGGAAAAACAATTGCCAATTTCAAGCGTTGTTGGCTCGCCTGATAGAAGTGGCGGGTGTAAATGTGTTTGCTACAAGCATGAAAGGGAAAGTGCAATGTAAACCCAGTGAGCAGAAAAAAAAAGCGAAAGGTGAAATTATTTTCGTCACAGGAAAGGAGCAGCCAGGTTTAGTGAAATAAATGAGCCACAAATATAAAATGGTGGTGGGAAGTCAGCAGGTCCAGCAGCTCCAATGGATGGGAATAAATGATTGGTGTTTCGGGCCAAGACCCTTCATCAGTACTGAAAATGAAGGGGGCAGAAATCAGAATGAGGTGGTGGGTTGGGGGGGAGTACAAGCCAGAAGGTGATAGGTGAAACCAAGTGAGGGGGAAGGTAGGTGGGTTGGGGAGTGGGGGATGAAGTGAGAAGCTGGGAGGCATGTTAAAGTCTATGTTCATTGTTGATAGGTTGGTGCCAAGTTGGAAACAAAGTTTGTGTTTAATTGAGAGCTATTGCAATACAAAGTACAATTACTCCTGATATTTTATCTTTTTTTTTGTGAGCCCTAGAAGGGATCTCCTCCAACTGGACCACAACCTTGTCATTGTTTGGAGGCTTGTGAGCCTTGGTGTCCTGGAGAGCTATGTTGGCTGGATTCAGGGCTTTGTGCTTTGGCTCTCAGTAGGGTCACCCGTGCCAAACAGGTCAAAGGGTAGAGGCCAGACTAAGAGTGGTTCACCGGTCCTCCAGGTTCTGGGGTTCAGCTCAGGGCTAACAACCCTAACTGGTCTAATAAAACTGTAATGTAAACAGCAATGAAGAATCTTTCTACATCTGAGTGCGATGATATTCCTCAGTCTCCACCCAGGACTTGCATGGCTGACAGTAGTGAAAACTGAGAGGAAGCTACTGGCATGATGAAAGAAGCCCTGAGCACTGCCAGAGATGGAAGACCTTCATAGATACCCTAAATGCCAGTGGTGTAACAGACAGTAAGTAAGTAAAGAAGGGATATGGTGTAATCACCGCAACATGCACAGACTTACACAGGGAAAAGCTATTTGATACCATTTCAAATGATACAATCCAATTGAATTTTAACCCTATGGTGTACCACAACTGATAAGAATTGGGCAATGTAATCATTAGCTACATTAACAAAATAGTAAGGAAAATTCTTTTCCATTATTGTATTGTAATGTATATACATATATATTAGTTTTCTTTTGTGAGGGAGAGGTTTGGGGGTTTGGGATTCAATGTTTTTGTTGTTGTTCTCCGTGGAGGTAATCTGTTAGTTTTTGTGTGAGGGAGGTTGGGGAGTTTGGAGTTTGTGAGTTTTTGTTTCTTTTTCTTTTTGTGCAGGGCTGCGGGGGGGGGGGTGGTGGGGGTTGATCAATCAACAACCTCCCTGGTTTTTCCTGTATTTCATGGCTATCTGAAGAAGACAAATCCCAGAATTACACGCACAAGGGTGCTGGAGGAACTCAGCAGGCCAGGCAACAGCTATGGAAAAGAGTACAGTCGACATTTCGGATCAAGGCCCTTCGGCGGGACTCCTGCAGAAGGGTCTTGGCCGGAAATGTCGACTGTACTCTTCTCCATAGATGCTGCCTGGCCTGCTGAGTTCCTCCAGCATTTTGTGTGTGTTGTTTGGATTTCCAGCATCTGCAGACTCCAAAGTAGCTCAAAGCGGAATCAATATATGTTTAAAGTGCCAGGATTATTTTGCAGCCTGTTTGTACAATGACACATCACAACTGCAGTGAAATAATCTCAAACACAACCCTGGTCAAGGCTACACAAGAAGTTGATCTGTTGGAATGTCACAGTGTAAGTAGCAGTTTCAGAATATATGGAGCAAAACAAATCATATCCACTATTAGTGTGTTTTTTTGTCTGTTTTGTTGATTTTCCACTGTGCCATTTTAACAAAAAGTCTGTTGTGAAATAGTGTTTCCTGCCTTCAAACCGCAGCTCTCCAACGCATCACCCATGGCTGCTAATCTTAAAGTTCAAAGTAAATTTATGATCAAAGTTTGTATATGTCACCTGAGATTCAATCTTCTCACAAGCATTCACAGTGGAACAGAGAAATACAATGGAATGAATGAAAAACTGCACACAAAGACCGACAAACAACCAATGTGCGAAAGACAAACTGTGCAAAGGAAACAAAATAAATAAAACTGAGAACACAAGTTGTAGAGTCATTGAAAGTGAGTCTAGAGGGTGTGGGATCAGTTCAGAGTGGAGGTGACTGAAGTTATCTACTCCGGTTCAGAAGCCTGATGGTTGAAGGGTAGTAACTTTTTGTATGAGGAACCTTTGGCAGTTAGAGCTGGGGAGTTTCTTTGTTCACATGATCTGACACTTTGTGATTGATAATCTCAGAATGTGTGAACCTTGCATGCTGAATTCAAACCCGCCAAAGAGACTGACAGCATCTATTTCCTCATTTGTTGTACATTTTGTCAACACCATCTCGTGCTTGTAGTGTCTTTAATGCAAAAAAAAAGCCACATATCTTCAGAGACATAATTGGTTGATGCACTATCAATTACTCCAAAAGACTGGAAGTAGAGTAAATACTGAAATACTTTTATTAACAGTAAATGGACGAACGTCTATGCTGAGTATCTGTCCTGGACAGTGGGAGGAGCAATGACACAATTGCCTTTATTCAGGGTGCTTAGGGAGGAGCCACAGGAGCAGTCAGCAGAGGGGCGCGTCCAGACAGGTAACCCAGTTACAACCTATATATATATGGTTTACCACATTGGTAATTATGTCTTAAAGTCCGGTAGAACATGTTACTACTATGTGGCCACTCCCTAAGCTTCCACAATAGCCAGTTCACCAAGCACAGCTGGTTTGCCCTGGGATGGTACATAGTTCTGAACTGGGAATGAGCTCCTGCTCAAGCTGTCCTCAGATTTATTCTGTCTCGGCTGCCTCTTCTGTACTGTAAAACTCAGAGAACCTTGAGGTTGTCGGAGTCATAGAGCCATACAGCATGGAAACACGCCCTTCGGCCCAACATTTCCATGCTAACTGTGCTGCTCAGCAAGCTAGTCCCAAATGCCCACTAAACCTCTCCTATCCATCTAGGCGGCTTTTAAATGTTGTTCAGATGCTCACCTGTACCACTGTATCCAGCAGCTCATCTCAAATACAAAGCCTCCTCTGCGTGAAAAAACTGCTCCTAATCTCCCTTTTAAATCTCCCTTCTCTGATCTTAGCATTCAAAATTCAAGGTTAATTATTGTCATTCATCAGTACGCAAGTGGAAAGGAGAAAGAAGTGATCGTTACTCCGGATCTGATGCAGCTAAAAAAGATACCAGAAGCATAAAGGATGCAATAAAAAAACTCAATAAATATAAATAAATAAAATTAGCTTAGAAGCAGACTGTAGACGGATTGTGCGTAAAGTGACACTCGATAGAGGGGTAACTCTGACAGGAATGGCTGAAAATTATGAGCAAAATTCAAAAACTAACAAAATTCCTCGAGCTAAACAGTTAAGTTGTTTTATTTATTTATTAATTGGTGTACAGCATTGAATAGGTCCTTCCTGCCTCTTGAGCTGTGCTGACCAGCAATCCCCCGATTTAACCCTTGCCTAATCACAATTTATAATGACCGATTAATCTACCAGCCGGTACATCTTTGGACTGTAGGAGGAAACTGGAGCACCCGTGGAACATCCATGCATTCCACAGGAAGGACATACAGAGTCCTCAGAGATGGCACTGGAATTGAACTCTGAACTCTGGCACTTCAAGCTGTAATAGTGTCGCACTAACTGTGTACTGGTGAGACAGACTGGAGAGAAAGCTCATAAAACCGATGTTCTGAGGTGATAATCCCAATGCCACCACCCACCCTGCCACTGGCACATAAAATAATGTTAAAATGCCCTGTGGGTAAATAAATAGCTCCACGTAACCAGAGTAGTTCTGCCAATGTTTTCCTGCATTCTCTTTTAATTAAGTTTTCCTGCACGTGCTGCTTTTTGCATCGACGTTTCCAACACTGTGTTTATTTTTTTTCCACTTTATTCTCGTACATCTCTCTCTATTTACATCTGACAGATCAACTATGATTAATAAGATTTCATCAGGCTCTTACACAGCACCAAGCCATCTGTGTTATGTAGATTTACTTGGTTTCCACCCTATCAGAGAATTCCCCTTGGCTCTTCTCACCCCTCTCACTTCTGCAGTTTAAAACGTTCTCTCAATTTTCCCAGCTCCGATGAGTCACTGATCTGGAATGTTAATTATCTTTTTCCATCTATAAATGGTCTGTTTACTTTTTTTGTGTTTTTATCAGATATTTTTAGCCCGTTGCTTTCACATTTCAACGAGTTTCTGGTCATGAGTATAAACATCAAAAAACTACTGATGCTGGAAATTTGAAAACTGAATCCCTTGTCATTTCCATCGCCAAAGACAGTGAGAAAGTCCAACCAGGAGGAGGCCATTTGTTCCCTCAAGCCTGTTCTGCCATGGACTCACCTCCTCCTCAGAGTCAGTTCCCTTTAGCTAGCAATGAAGGGCCAAAAGGCCTGTTTCGGTGCTGTAATGTCCTATGGTTCTATGGAACTGTGGTCAACCATGTATATATAGGTTGTAACTGGGTTACCTGGCTGGACACACCCCTCTGCTGACTGCTCCTGTGGCTCCTCCCACAGACCCCTGAATAAAGGCGATTGTGCCACTGCTCCTCCCTCAGTCCAGGGCAGATATTCAGCATGGATGTGGATCCATTTTACTGTTAATAAAAGCCTTTCAGTATTTACTCTACATCCAGTCTTTTGGAGTAATTGATAGTGCACCAGGAACACAAGGAGGTACAGAAGCCTTGGGTCCCACACTTTCAGGTTGAGGAACAATTATTACCCTGTCGCCATTAGGTTCCTGAATCAGTGTGGATAACTTCACTCATTGCTATTTTGAACTGATTCCCTGACCGACAGACTCACTTTGAAGGACTCTTCACAGCTCATGTTCTCAGTACTATACATATTTGCAATCTGTCTTTTTTTTTTGCTCTTTGATGCTTGTCAGTCTTGGTTTGTGTAGTTATTTTCAAAAAAATTCTATTGTATTTCTTTATTTTCCTGCAAGAAAATGAATCTTGAGGTAGCATGTGCTAACATACAGTATCCGTACTATGATAATAAATTTACTTTGAACTTTGAGTAATTCCTCAATCTTTCAAAAATCTTGTCCACAACTGTCTATACCCTCATTGATTTAGCCTGCACATCTCTACAGATTGAGAATTCCAGAGATTCACAAATCTTCTTGAGAAGTTCTTACACAGACCCTTTTAACTGCGTCCCCACCTATAAGTTTCTACCACCAGTGGAAACATGTCAACATGTACTGTATCATGCTCCCTTAGGAACTCATTTGTTCAAATGAGATCATCTCTCATTCTTCTGAAATCCAAGGAATATGTATCTAAATTTCTTTTCTGGTTCTGATAAGTCAGTAACTTTAAATTCCTTGACGATACCATATCAGAGGATTTGTCCTGGGACCAGCATGCAAGTGCTATCACAGAGAAGGCACAACAGCACCTCTACTTTCTTAGAAGTTTGCGTAGATTTGGTATCCCATCTAAAATATTGACAAACTCCTGTAGGTGCACAGTGGAGAGTATCCAGACTGGTTGCATCATAGTCTGGTATAGGAACACCAATGCTCAAGAGTGGAAAAGCCTACTAAAAGTAGTGGATACAGGCCAGTCCATCACAGGCAAAGCCCGTCTCTTCAATGAGCACATTTACAAGGTGCAATGCCTCAAGAAAGCAGCATCAATCAAGGAGACCATCATCCAGGCCATGCTCTCTTCTCATGACTACCATCCATACAGGAGATACCGATCCTTCGTTCCCGCACTAACAGGTTCAGGAACAGCTATCAGGCTCCTGAACCATCGTGGATCACTTTACCCATCTCAATGCTGACTGATTCCACAACCCATAGACTCACTTTTGTGGACTCTGTAATTCAGTATTATCTGTTTATTTTTTAAATTATCTGCACAATTTGTCTTCTTTTCCTCATTGGTTCTTTGTCAGTCTTTTAATTTATAATTTTTCATAAATTCAATTGCATTCTTTTAAATTTTCCTGTGAATGGCCACAAGAAAACAAATCTCAAGATAGCGTATGGTGACATTTATGTACTGTGATAATAAATTTACTTTGAACTCTCTCATCCAGGAATTGGCCAAGTGAATCTCCTTTGGATTTCCTCCAATGCTAGCAGATCTTTTTCTCAGTTAAAGACCATAAGACCACAAGACATAGGAGCAGAATTAGGCCATCTGGCCCATCGAGTCTGCTCCACCATTCAATCATGGCTGATCCTTTTTTTCATCTCCTCCTCAACCCCAGTTCCCAGCCTTCTCCCCGTAAACTTTGATGCCACGTCCAATCAAGAACCTATCAATTTCTGCCTTAAATACACCCAACGACCTGGCCTCCACAGCAGCATGTGGCAACAAATTCCACAAATTCACCACCCTTTGGCTAAATAAATTTCTCTGCATTTCTGTTTTGAAAGGGCGCCCCTCTATCCTGAGGCTATGCCCTCTTGTCCTAGGCTCTCCCACCATGTGACCAAAACTGTGCACACTATTTCCAGGTGAGGCCTCACCAATACCCTGCATAATTGTAACATTACTTCTCCATTTCTAAACCTCAAATTCTTGCAATAAAGGCCAATATGTTATTTGCTTTCCTCAGTGTGGTAAACCATGTATATAGGTTGTGATAAGACTGCTGAACAGATCCTGACCTGGATCTGGGCCGTACCCTCCAAATAATCGGACTGCCTCTCGGGTTTTTTTTGCACTACCTTACTTTCTCTTTTCTATTTTCTATTTATGATTTATAATTTAATTTTTTAATATTTGCTATTGATTTGTACTCCAGGAAATGCAAAGCGCAGAATCAAATATCGTTGTGATGATTGTACGTTCTAGTATCAATTGTTTGGTGACAATAAAGTATAAAGTAAAGTAAAGTAACTGGGTTACCTGTCTGGACATGACTGGACACGCCCCTCTGCTGACTGCTCCTGTGGCTCCTCCCACAGACACCTCAATAAAGGCAATCGTGTCACTGCTCCTCCCACAGTCCGGGGCAGACATACAGCATGGACATGGATCCATTTTACTGTTAATAAAAGCCTTTCAGTATTTACTCTACTTCCAGACTTTTGGGGTAATTGATAGTGCATCACTCAGCATGATGTATATCATGGCAGGGTAGCAAAGTGGTTAGTGTATCGCCATTACAGCGCCAGTGAACCGGGTTCAATTCCACCGCTGTCTGTAAGGAGTTTGTTCGTTCTCACCAAGTTCCTCCTGTTACTGTGCTCTATCCCCAAATAAAATTAAAATTAAAAATATGACTGCCAACGATGTAATTTGTGCAGAAGTACCTCTGCAATCTTTCTCAATTTAGATTCCTCTTCGCAAAATATCACTGGGCACATTTACCCCTCCCAACCCCTTTCAGCATAGAGAATCCGTCCCTTCACACCTCCCGAGCCTGTTCCTTTATCTCTGCCAACCACACAACTTCTCGTAAACACAAGAGATTCTGCAGATTCTGGAAATCCGGAGCAAAGCTCACAAAAGTGCTGGAGGAACTCAGCAGGTCAGGTAGCATCTATGGAGGGAAATAATCAGTCGATGTCTTGTGCCGAGACCCTTCATCGGGACTGGAAAGGAAGTGGGAAGGGGCCAATGTAAGAACATGGAGGGGAGGCAAAGGAGTGCAAGCGTGTAGGTGATAGGTGAGGGGGTTAGGTGGGTGGGTGGAGAGAGAAGCTGGGTGGTGCTTGGTGGCTGAAGAAGGAACCTGATAGAAAAGGACAGTAGACCATCGGAGAAAGGAGAGGCACCAGAGAGAAGTGATGGGCAGGTGTGGAGAAGAGAAGGAGCGAGAGGGGATCCAGAATGAGGAATGTAAAAAGAGAGAAGCAGGAATGGTAGAAATTATTGGAAGTCAGAGAAATTGATGTTCTCCCTTTCTCGTGACACCTTGCAAAATCTGTCCTCTTACTTCTTCTCCACCAGCGTCTCAAACAGGTCTTGCAGGCCTGCAGATGAAACAGTAATTCACTCACCCTTCTTGCAATCTGCATTTTGTGTTCATAATGTGATCTCCTCTGTACCAAGTACAGACTGGGTTAGTTCTTAGTGCACAACCTTCACCTGGTCCACAGGGGCAACTCTGGGTTTCTTGTTTCCCTCCCCTTTTAATTCTCCATCTCACTCCCATTCTGACCACACTTGGAATATCGTGTTCCATTCTGCTTGCCTCGCTATGGGAAGGAGGTGGAAGCTTTCGAGAGGGTGCAGAAGAGATTTACCAGGATGCTGCCTGGCTTAGAGAGGATAGGTTGGGCGAGGTAAGGTTTTTCTCTTTGGAACGAAGGAGGATGAGAGGTCACATGAGAGAGATGTACAAGATGATAAGAGGCATAAATCGAGTGGGTAACCAGAGATTTTCACTATGGCGGAAATGGCTAATTCAAGGGAGCATAATTTTAAGGTGGTTGGAGGAAAGCATGGTGGGGGGGGGGGTTGCGATGTTTTTAACATAAAGAGCGGTGGGTGTGCCAAGGGTGGTGGGAGAGGTTGACTCATTAGTGGCATTTAAAAGATTCCATTTAAGAAAAATGGAGCACTAAGTAAGAGGGGTTAGATTGATTGTAGAGTAGGTTAAAAAGTGAACACTACATTGCGCTGTTCTGTCCTATGTTCAAATACTCTGTAGCTTCCTGCATTATTACAACAAGGCCCACTGTCGGCTTGAGGAATAGCACCTCACCTTCCACCTGGACGCCTCACAGCCTTTTGTCAAATTCTATGACTTCAGCTAATTTGCCTTCTCTGTTTGTATCAGAATGGCCAATTCTGTTTTTTGTTACCAATCTGTAAAATCGATTTCCCTTTTCCATAAAGGCAGTCCGACCAGTTGGGAATTTTATACTGCTTCGCGTTCCTTTTTTTCCTCTCTGACTGCCTTCACTAATTGCTCATCCAGATGACTTCACCAACAGTTCATCCCCATGGCAACCATGGCCTCACCCCATCATAGATATTACCTTTGCCCTAATCATGCCTTCCCCACCCTCTCTGCGAGTTAGAATTAATATATTGTCTCCACTCCCAGTTCTGACAAAGTGTTTTGCACCTGAAACTTTCCACAGATGCTGGCTGGCCTACTGAGCAACTGTTTTCATTTCAGATTTCCAGCACCTGTAATTTTTGGACTCTTCATGCATCATTTTCTGCTTTTATTTTCCATCACAAGTAACTTTGTGTATGACCAAAATCCAAGGTTGCTATACTGACAGTTGTTCAACAAGGTATTGTGAATGGGTAGCCAACACCTTTGCATAGGTGACAATCATTAAAAGAAAGAAGGGTCAATCTGCCCAAGTCACCATGTACAGATGCACTTTCTGTTACCTCCCTTCAACATCTTGATATATTTTGCAGAATTTCAGATACTAGTACTTCACCATAAAAGGAAGGAGGGTGATCATCTGCCAGATTACATTGGGGGCTCAGCAGTTTAATTGCTGGGTGCTATCATATCAGATGATCTGCCCTGAGCCCAGCACATAGATACAATAACAAGGGAGGTACACCAGTGTCTTTGCTTTCCCAGATGATTCAGGTGGTTTGGTTCGTCACCAAACACCAAGACAAATTTGGACAGATATTCATTAACAGTATCCTGAGTGGTGGCATCATGGTCAGAGGAACTTGAATGCATAGGAATACAAGAAGCATCAGAGAGAGGTGGACTTGACCCAAAACATATAGGCACATGGCGATATCTACATGAGATCATTATCATCATTAGGTGCTGTGTCGTATGACGTGGGTAATCATAGTCTTTGACCATAATTGTTCTTGGCAGATTTTTCTACAGAAGTTGTTTGCTGTTGTCTTCTTCTGGGCAGTGTCTTTACAAGACAGGTGACCCCGGCCATGATCGATACTCTTCAGAGATTAACCGCCTGGCGTCAATGGTCGCATAACCAGGATCTGCGATACGTACCGGCTGCTCATACGACCATCTACCACTTGCTCCCATGGCTTCATGTGGCCCTGATCAGGGAGGTTAAGCAGGTGCCTGAGGATGACCTGCAGGCTAGCGGAGAGAAGGAAGGCCTTACACCTCCTTTGGTCGAGATGTGTCTCCATCCCACCACCCACTACATGAGATGCTGCCTCAAAAAGGCAATATCCATTATCAAAGATCCCCCAACATTCGTCTTCCATATATAAACCTGAAGTTCAAAGTAAGTTTATTATCAAAGTACATAGGTATGTCACGATATACAGCTCTGAGATTCGTTTTCTTCTGGGCATTCTCAGTAAATACAAGAACTATAATAGAAAGACCACATAGGAACGAACAACCAATATGCAAAAGGCAACAGATAGTGCAAACACAAAATAAAATAGAAATAATACCAATAAATAAATAAGCAGTAAATATCGAAAATATGAGATGAAGAGTCTTTGAAAGTGAGTTCTTAGGTAGTGGAAACATTCCAATGATGGGGCAAGTGAAGTTGAGTGAAGTTATCCCCTCTAATTCAAGAGCCTGATGGTTGAGGGGTAATAACTGTTCCTGCCGCTGGTGGTGTGAGTTCTGTGAGCTCCTGTACCTTCTTCAATGAGCAGAGAGCAAGTTCTGGGCAGTGGAGGGTTCCCTGATGATGGATGTTGCTTTTCTGGCGACAATGGTCACATCACTAGGTTCAAGAAAAGCTACCTCCCTTCAACCATTTGGCTCTTGTACTTATTGGCACAGTTGTAATCACTACAGTTTAGCAACACTTTGGACTAAAATGGACTTAGTCCTTTATTGTTGCATTGGTGTTCTTTCTTATGCACCGTCTGAAGACATACACTTAATGTTTTAAGAACAACTTCTTCTCCTCTCTCATCAGATTTCTGAATGGGCAATGAACACTAACTACCTCACTATTTTTGCTCTCTTTTCATACTACTTACTTAAATTACTTTTAATATATTTCTTGTTGTAATTTACAGTTTTTTCATGCATTGCACTGTACTACTGCTGAAAAACAACAAACTTCATTGCATACAGTAAGTCGGTGATACTAATCATAATTCTGATTCTGAGACAGACAGATAGATAGATAGAGGGAGAGATAGAGAGGTAGATAAAAAATAAACACAAGAGATTCTGCAGATGCTGGAAATCCAGAGTGATGCATACAAAATTCTGCAAGTAGTCGGCAGGTATGACGAAAGGTCTCAGTCCAAAATTTTGACTATTTTCATTCCTTTCCATAGTTGCTGCCTGACCTGCTGAGTTCTTCCAGCATTTTGTATGATTTACTCTAAATAGATAGAATCAGAATCAAGCCGAATATAATGGGCATATGTCACGAAATTTGCTGTCTTTGCAGCAGCAGTACCCTGGGCGATGGGGTTTGTTAGTGGTGGGTGTCACCTTTTTGAGGGATCTCTCCCGGATGCTGGGGAGGCTGGTGCCCATGATGGAACTGACTGAGTTCACAACTTTCTGCAGCTTATTTCGATCCCATGCAGTAGCCTACTCCCCCTGCCCCACCCAACACTTCAATACCAGACGGTGATGTGGCCAGTTAGAATGCTCTCCACAGTACATCTGTAGAAATTTGCTCGGGTCTTTGGTGACATAGCTATCTTCTCAAAATGATAAGGCAGCATAATTGTGCAAAAATTATTGCTGCTGCCTTGCACAGATTCAGAGACCCAGGTTTATACCTCACCTCCAACCTGTCTTTGTGGATCTTTTGCCCTCTCCCTGTAACTGCAAGGGCTTAACCTGGGGCCCCTGGTTTCCTCACAAATCCCAAAGATTTGCTGGCAGGCGAGTTGGCTGCTATAAGACACCACTAGAGTGGGTGAGCAGCAGGAGAATCAGCAGCAAGTGAAAGAGAAGTGACGGGGGGCGGATTGGAACTGCTGTGAGAGCTGGCACAGAACACGGGCCGAATGGTCTCCTACGTCACCAAAAATATAACATGAAAAATATCTGAGCAGATTTAAGGGTCCATGTGAGTCAGCGGTTTGTTTCAGTATACATCAGCAGTGTCCTTCAGTATTTTTCCGAGTACTTATCCAGCTTCTTTCACGAATCATCTCCACTGTGATTCTGTGACTCACCAGCTTCAAAAGGCTGACGGTCTTATCAATGCCCAAGAAGACCCTCAAGAGTTATCACCCAGATGCATTCACACCTACCGTGAGCTGGTGCCCTGAGAGGTTGATCATGGTCAGGATCAACTCCTGCTGGTCTACAGTAGATGCAACCTCTCTGGCTCCTCACTCGTCCCGGGACAACAGCAATATCGACATCAGGCTGCCGTTTACTGATGACAGCTCAGCCTTCAGCACAATCGTACCCTCGGTTCTGATCAACAGTTCCAAAACCTGAGCCTTTGTACGCCCCCCTGCAACTGGATCCTTGACTTCTTCAGGAAACCACAGTCAGTGCAAATCAGAAATAACACCTCCTCACTGACAGTCAACGCTGGTGCACCTCAAAGATATGTGCTTGGCCCATGCTCTACTCTCTCTGCACCCATGACCGTGTGGCTCGGCACATCTCAAACACCATCTATAAATTTGCTGATGACACAGCTATTGTTGGCAGAATTTCAGATGGTGACGAGAAGGCGTACTAGAGTGAGATTATGTACACCACTCACTTACATTGTCTATATTCTCATCCTTATTCACATACCCACAAGGTTTTGTCACACCAGCAAATGTGTATGTGTTATATCTTAACATTTTGCTGTCAAAAGGTGGATGAATCTTCACGAACTCCAACAGCCCCTGACGACCTTGTGATTTCAGTCTCTAAGGCTGAGTCAGGAGGGTAAACCTACAGAAAGCATCTGGCTCAGGCAGGGTCCTAAAGACCTGTGCTGATCAGCTGGCTGGAGTATTTGCTGATATCTTTAACCCCTCACTTTGGTAGTCTGAGGTATTCACCTGCTTCAAGCAGGTTTCAATTATTGAATTGAATTGACTTTATTTTTGCATCCTTCACATACATGAGGAGTAAAACTCTGGTTAGGCCACACTTGGAGTATTGTGTCCAGTTCTGGTCACCTCACTGAAGGAAGGATGTGGAAGCATTGGAAAGGGTACAGAGGAGATTTACCAGGATGCTGCCTGGTTTAGAAAGTATGCATTATGATCAGAGATTAAGGGAGCTAGGGCTTTACTCTTTGGAGAGAAGGAGGATGAGAGGAGACATGATAGAGGTGTACAAGATAATAAGAGGAATAGATAGAGTGGATAGCCAGCGCCTCTTCCCCAGGGCACCATTGCTCAATACAAGAGGACATGGCTTTAAGGTAAGGGGTGGGAAGTTCAAGGGGGATATTAGAGGAAGGTTTTTTACTCAGAGAGTGGTTGGTACGTGGAATGCACTGCCTGAGTCAGTGGTGGAGGCAGATATACTAGTGAAGTTTAGGAGACTACTAGACAGGTATATGGAGGAATCTAAGGTGAGGGCTTATATGGAAGGCGGGGTTTGAGGGTCGGCACAACATTGTGGGCCGAAGGGCCTGTACTGTGCTGTACTATTCTATGTTCTATGTTCTATGTTCTATGTTTATGTCTGCATCTAAGTGTGCAATGTGCAATCATAGTAATTTATAATAAATAGAACAGTCAATGTAACATAGAAATACACTCAAATCAGCATGAGTTCATCAGTCTGATGGCCTGGTGTTAGAAGCTGGCCTGATGGTCCTGGTTTTTATGCTGCAGTACAGTTTCCCAGATGGTGGCAGCTGGAATAGATGGTGGTTGGGGTGTCTCGGGTCCCCAGTGATCCTACGGGCCCTTTTTACACACCTGTCCTTGTAAATATCCTGAATCATGGGAAGTTCACAACTACAGATGCGCTGGGCTGTCCACATCACTCTCTGCAGAGTCCTGCGATTAAGGGAAGTACAGTCCCCATACCAGGCAGTGATGCAGCCAGTCAGGATGCTCTCAATTGTGCCCCTGTAGCAAGTTCTTAGGATTTGGGGGCCCATACCAAACTTCCTCAACCGTCTGAGGTGAAAGGGGCACTGTTGTGCCTTTTTCACCACACAGCTGGTGTGTACAGACCATGTGAGGTCCTCGGTGATGTGGATATGGAGGAACTTAAAGCTGTTTACCCTGTTGCCTGAGAAAAAGATGGTAACCTGCCCCAATGACTATCATCCAATAGCACTTACATCCGCTGTGATGAAGTGCTTTGAGAGGTTGGTGATGCGACATGTCAACTCCTGCCTGAGAAATGACTTGGATTCGCTCCAGTTTGCCTACCAGCACAACAGGTCAACCGCAGATGCCATTTCACTGGCTCTTCACTCATGCCTGGAACACATGGACAGCAAAGTTGCATACACTGGGATGCTCTTTATCAACTATAGCTCAGTATCCAGTACTATCATTCCTCAAAACTAATCAATAAGCTCCGAGACCTTGACCTCAATATCTTGCTGTGCAATTGGATCCTCGATTTCCTCACTTGCAGACCCCAGCCATTTCTGATTGACAACAACATCTGCTCCAAAATCTCCATCAGCACAGGTGTACCACAAGGCTATGTGCTTACCCCCTGCTCTCCTAGCTTTGTATTTATGACCGTGAGGCTAAACACAGCTCCAATACCATATTTAAGTTTGCTGACAACACCATTGTCATTAGCCAAATCAAAGGGGGCGACAAATCAGCATATAGGAGGGAGATTGAGAATCTGGCTGAATGGTGCCACAACAACCTCTCACTCAATGTCAGCAAGACCAAGGAGCAGATTATTGACTTCAGCAGGAGGAAACTGGAGGTCCATGAATCAGTCGGGGAATCAGAGGTGGAGAGGGTCAGCTACTTTAAATTCTTAATATCATTTCAGAGGATCTGTCCTGGGCCCAGCATGTAAGTGCAATTACAAAACGAGGCAGCACCTCTACTTCCTTAGGAGTTTGCAAAGATTCCGTATGATATCGAAAACTTTGACAAACTTCTGTGATTGTGGGTAGAAATTGGTTGCATCACAACCTGGTATGGAAACACCAATGCCCTCGAATGGAATATTGCACAAGAAGTGATGGATATGGCCCAATCCATCACGGTAAAGCCCTCCCCACCATTCAGCACATACAGTGGCATGCAAAAGTTTGGGCACCCTGGTCAAAATTTCTGTTACTGTGAATCGTTAAGTGAGAGGAAGATGAACTGATCTCCAAAAGTCATAAAGTTAAAGATGAAACATTCTTTTCAACATTTTA
Organism: Mobula hypostoma; assembly: GCF_963921235.1. Lineage (NCBI taxonomy): Eukaryota > Metazoa > Chordata > Chondrichthyes > Myliobatiformes > Myliobatidae > Mobula > Mobula hypostoma. Next base: position 14,718,250 of record NC_086104.1, read on the forward strand.
AGCAAGATTAGTGTATTATTTTTGTTTTGTACAATTTTAGAGTGGGGGAGAAAAAAGGAAAGGAGCACCATGCAAATGTTTGGGCACCCCAAGAGATTTGAGCTCTCAGATAACTTTTACCAAGGTCTCAGGTCTGAATTAGCTTGTTAGGGCTATGGCTTGTTCACAGCCATCGTTATGAAAGGCCCGGTGATGCAGATTTCAAAGCTTTATAAATACCCTGACTCCTCAAACATTGTCCCAACAATCAGCAGCCATGGGCTTCTCTAAACAGCTGCCTAGCACTCTGAAAATTAAAATAACTGATGCCCACAAAGCAGGAAACATAGAAACATAGAAAATAGGTGCAGGAGTAGGCCATTCGGCCCTTCGAGCCTGCACCGCCATTCTGTATGATCATGGATAATCATCCAACTCAGAACCCTGTACCTGCCTTCTCTCCATACCCCCTGATCCTTTTAGCCACAAGGGCCATATCTAACTCCCTCTTAAATATAGCCAATGAACTGGCCTCAACTGTTTCCTGTGGCAGAGAATTCCACAGATTCACCACTCTCTGTGTGAAGAAGTTTTTCCTCATCTCGGTCCTAAAAGGCTTCCCCTTTACCCTCAAACTGTTACCCCTCGTTCTGGACTTCCCCAACATCGGGAACAATCTTCCTGCATGTAGCCTGTCCAATCCCTTTAGAATTTTATACGTTTCAATAAGATCACTCCTCAATCTTCTAAATTCCAGCGAGTATAAGCCTAGTCGATCCAGTTTTTCATCATATGAAAGTCCTGCCATCCCAGGAATCAATCTGATGAACCTTCTTTGTACTCCCTCTATGGCAAGAATGTCTTTCCTCAGATCGGGGGACCAAAACTGCACACAATACTCCAGGTGTGGTCTCACCAAGGCCTTGTACAACTCCTTATAGGAGAAGGCTATAAGAAGATAGCAAAGCGTTTTTAGGTCGTCGTTTCCTCAGTTTGTAATGTAATTAAGAAATGGTAGTTAACAAGAATGGTGGAGGTCAAGTTGAGGTCTGGAAGACCAAGAAAACTTTCTGAGAGAACTGTTCATACGATTGCTAGAAAGGCAAATCAAAACCCCTGTTTGACTGCAAAAGACCTTCAGGAAGATTTAGCAGACTCTGGAGTGGCGGTGCACTGTTCTACTGTGCAGTGACATCTGCACAAATATGACCTTCATGGAAGAGTCATCAGAAGAAAACCTTTCCTGCGTCCTCACGACAAAATTCAGCGTCAGTAGTTTGCAAAGGAACATCTAAACAAGCCTGATGCATTTTGGAAACAAGTGCTGTGGACTGATGAAGTTAACATAAAAGTTTTTGGCTGCAATGAGCAAAGGTATGTTTGGAGAAAAAAGGGTGCAGAATTTCACGAAAAGAACACCTCTCCAACTGTTAAGCACAGGGGTGGATCAATCATGCTTTGGGCTTGTGTTGCAGCCAATGGCACAGGAAACATTTCACTGGTAGAGGGAAGAATGAATTCAATTTTTTACCAGCAAATACTGCAAGCAAACATCACACCATCTGTAAAAAAGCTGAAGATGAAAAGAGGATGGCTTCTACAACAGGATAATGATCCTAAACACACCTCAAATTCCACAATGGACTACCTCAAGAGGAGCAAGCTGAAGGCTTTGTCATGGTCCTCACAGTCCCCCGACCTAAACATCATTGAAAATCTGTGGATAGACCTCAAAAGAGCAGTGCATGCAAGACGGCCCAAGAATCTCTAACGCTGCGAGGAAGTGGTTCCAGTCTTGATACCCTGACCCATGTTTTAAAGTATTGATATCGTAATCTTTATAGTAAATTCTAGCATTTAATTACAAACAAGTTCAAGTTCGTGCTCATTGCTATTCAACCGTACACATGTATACAGCCAAACAGAACAACGTCCATCTGGACCAAGGTGCACAACACAGTGCATATAACACACACACAACACATAAAGTAATATTACCAGAGATAAATTAACAAGTAATAAGAGCATAGGAGCAGAGTTAGACCATTTGGTCCATCGAGTGTGTTCTGCCGTTTCATCATGGCTGATCCATTTTGGAAGCCCTGAACACCACAAGTTTGGCGGACCGACTTTCAATGCTGCCCTCAATGCCAGCGGCCAGTAAGAAAAGTCCATTCTTTACCCTCTCAGCCCCAATCTCCTGCCTCCAACTGGAATAAAACATATTCCGGAAGAACCAATGTCAGGCTAAAAGCTTGGTGGTTCTTGGTTCTGCTCTCAAAGGTTTCAAAGGTACGTTTAATGTCAGAGAAATGGATACAACATACATCCTGAAATGCTTTTTCTTCACAACCATCCACAAAACAGAGGAATGCTCCCAAAGAAAGAATGGCAGTTAAATGTTAGAACCCCAAAGTCCCCCCCATCTCCCCCCTCCCACACGTAAGCGGCAGCAAGCAACAATCCCCCCCTCCCCCCACCAGAAAAAAAAGCATTGGCACCCACCACATAGCACTCAAGCATGAGCAAGGCAACAGCAAAGTCACAGACTTGCGTACTCCAAAGACTACATTGTTCACCTGGTATTCAACAACCACAGGCTCGCTCTCTCTCCCTAATAAGGGAGAAAAAAGTGTCTCTGTTTCACAGTGAGAGAGGAGACATAACAAACAGCTCACTGGTTTACAATGTTAGAAGTCCGTTGTATCACTTTTTCTGAACTCTGTGCCCAAAGATCTCGGGTCTCTGGGCACACAGCCTTAGATCTTGTATCTCCTACGACACACCGGTCTTCTGCTCAGACACCGATCTCCGATTCCCCCCTCTCCCGTCTCCAGAGCCATGAAAACTCAGTCCTTTGAAGGCGAGCAGAGCTCTTAGGCCAAGCCCTTGGTGTGCCAAACAACGGCCAGCTGTGAAACCCCGAGAGTGGGTCCCATTCCCGCAAAGAACCATAGTCAGCGTGTAACTCCAGGTCAGGGTCTTCAAAAGAACCCTGAAAGGGAAAAGTAGAGATAATAAAGATGGAAATAGAGCTGCTTCCAAAGATACAAGCAAAGGAGTCACCGTTAGGCGCCATTAACCCTCTCTCCATTATTATGTACGTTGTCATTTTTGCTACACTCCAATTTACAGGACTTCTTTCGAAAAGGTATACAATTCAGGAAAATAATTGCCAGAGTATCCACTATTTCCATTGTTATAAACAATCCAGTCCCTACAATTTATTAGTTTTCAGGCACATTGACTTCTTTGGTAATATTTCATCACCATTATTGATATTTTTACTTCCTCATTTGCATTGGATCCTCACATATCCAGTATTTATGGGTGTTTTTTGTCCTTGCTTAGCAGCTCTGCAATTCCTTATTGCCTGTTCCGAACTCTGCCACCTCTCTCTGTTTGGAACGCACATTTGGTCTTCCTAGTCTTTTCCTTTTATAAACCTGAAGAAGCTATATCAGTCAATTTTAAAGCACTTTGTTAGATTGCTCTCCAATTTCAAAGCAGTGCTGCCAGGATAATCAAAGACACGACCCATCCAGCCAACACACTTTTCGTCCCTCTTCCCTCCAGGAGAAGGCTCAGGAGCTTGAAGACTCGTACGGCCAGATTTGGGAACAGCTTCTTTTCAACTGTGATAAGACTGCTGAACAGATCCTGACCCGGATCTGGGCCGTACCCTCCAAATATCCGGACCTGCCTCTCAGTTTTTTTTGCACTACCGTATTTTCCATTTTTCTATTTTCTATTTATGATTTATAATTTAAATTTTAATATTTACTATTTTAAATATTTAATATTTGTAATCCAGGGAGAGGGAAGCGCAGAATCAAATATCGCTGTGATGATTGTACATTCTAGTATCAATTGTTTGGCGACAATAAAGTATAAAGTAAGTAAAAGTAAAATTTCTTCTTCTTCTTCTTGTAAAGTTTAATGGCATTTGGCAGACCAACGTAAAGTGCATTACCTTCAGCTACTGAGTTGGAGTGTGGAGCAAAGAGACAGGAAGTATCCCCACTAAATTCTTACCCCCCCCAAAAAAAACCTCAAATAATATCAAAAAGTCAAATGCTTTTCAGAAAGTAAAATACGCATTTACCTGTATTTACATTATGAAGGCAGTGATATTCAATCAAACTTTCCATGTTAATCTGTACCTGTCCCAAAGATTTAATACTTAGATGTTTCCTTTGCACCTCATAAGAACTGCATTCGAACAATATATGCCGCACGGCTTCTTGACAAGTGCACTCCCTACAAATGACCACATCATGCATATTAATTCTGAAGAGGGACTTATTCAACTAAGTATGTCAAATATGTAAATATGTAAGTACAACTTCTTCCCTCCTGTTCTCCCTTCTGCCTTTGTCAAATGGTGCAAGCTGAATCATCGGCAGTAAGACAACGGAGATGGTGACGGACTTTAGGAAGACTAAGCCTGCACTGTTCCCTGTTACTATTGATGGTGAGGACGTGGATATGATGAGAACCTACAAGTACTTGGGGGTGAACTTGGATGACGGACTTGAATGGAGATTTGAGTGGGCTGTGTACAAGAAGGGTCAGAGTCACCTCTACTTCCTGAGGAGATTGAAGTCTTTTGGAGTATGTAGGCCTCCTTGACTGAACAGAGGAGCACTTTTTTGTAATAGACTAAAGAGACTCCAAAGAGCGCTATATGAGGTCATTCTTATCCTCAGCCATTAGGCTCTATAATGAGTCAATATATAGCCAAGGAAGTGATGATGCCCTTCTCTTAGACTGTTTGAGGTAACTTTATTTTTTATTCTTTCTTCTCTTCTAATATCTGTGCACTTTTAATGCTACTGTGACATGTAATTTCCTTTGGGAAAAATAAACTATTTCTCTATCTATCTTCCCATCTCCAAGTTGAGTTCCCATCTTCCTCTAAATTTTATACAAATGTCGATCTTTCTTTTCCTTATCCCACTTTTATTGCCACAGTGATTGAATAGACTTTTTAATTATGGCTTTCACCTCCCCTTTGTGCAAAGGCACCACTACATTTACATCCTTAATTTTAAGTGATTGTTTGGCTCGAATGCCTGCCACCTCATTCTCTTCAGCCCTAACATGGACGCATAAGTCTAGACCTTGCAGCCTCAAAAGATGTTGTCCAATCTCAAGAACAATATCTGGCTTGCAGTTTGAAATACCTGCTTCAATAAATGTCAAAACTGAGAGTGAATCAGTGCACAGAAGTACACAATCGGGGCGTACTTCTTTGACCCATTCCAAGGCTGAAATTGTCGTAACCATCTCAGGCATGAATACTACTGCTTTGTCTAATAATCTTTTCTTAATAGTCACCTGACACTTTGGAATATAAACAGAAACACCTGAACGACTTGTCACTGGATCTCTGGAACAATCTGTGTAAATGTGCTCCTCCCTGTGCCTTGCTCAGTGCATCGGGCAGCAATCTTGCCATTTCTCCAGCATTTCTCTGTTTTATGAAGCCGGGTTGCTCGCTTGACACTCAAGCCTGCACAGATGGGAGGTGTGCAGGGAGCCGGCCAAATTCAAACCCGGGACCACTCACCCCAAAGCCCGGTGAGGATGCCACAACACTGTTGGCCGACCACATGCAGCAAGAAACCATAGTATCTGCCTTGCATATATTGCTAAACTACCTGTACCACTAATGTACCATCAATCTTCATCCTGATCTTTTCTTGAAGGCTTAAATCAACCACAGGCAAAGGGAATAGCCATAGAGGAACGATTACTCACTTATTTCATTCTCTTTCTACTTTTTTCATTTAGTGGTAATCATATGGGTCACATGGGTGTAATTAGGTGGCTTGAGCTTGTTAGGCCGGAAGTGCCTGGTACCATGCTGTATTTCCAAGTAAATAAATCCTTTGCTAAGTTATGAAACACTCCCAGTCCTCAGGCTTATAACTTTATCTGGCAACATTTTATGCCTCTTCCTTATATTTAATACTTCGGCTTACTGAGAACATGATTAGAAATAAGAAATACTTGGATTTCTAGAAGGCTTCAATAAGGTCGGGGAGTATTCTGGGGTAATGTGAATATATCAAATATCAACGAGGACCAGTTTTCATTTTTCATGTTTTCATGTAAATGTAAATAAGTTCAGGAAGTTTGCAATCAGCCTTCAATTCTTATTGTAAATTGCAAGCAAGAAAATTGAAGTTAAATTGGCATACAGTAGTGGTCACCAACCTTTTTAAACCCAAGATCCCCTACCTCGACCTTAGTGAAAGGCAAGATCTACCTACTAAATTGTTTAGAGAAAAAACAGCTCAGATTGTACTGCCAATTTGAGGCCTTTTATTTGGGCTAATTGTATTTGAATTACACAAAATACTTTTGTCAAACTTTCAAATTAATTCAAACAAGAAAACACTGTAACTAGCATATCTATCTTTAAGAATATTACAATACTTCACGCCTTTAATTCTAAGTTTCATTATTGCAATCGGCAATCACCTCTGATCTGGGCCGACATTTACGTGCCGGGCAGCACCTAATTAATTAGATTAGATTATAAAGACACGCAGTCCTCTTTTATTGTCATTTAGTAATGCATGCGTTAAGAAATGATACAATATTTCCTCCGGTGTGATATCACAAAACACAGGACAGACCAAGACTGAAAAAACTAACAAAACCACATAATTATAACATATAGTTACAACAGTGCAATAATACCATAAGTTGATGAAGAAGTCCATGAGCACAGCAAAAAGTTCAAAGCTTGTTCATTTCGGCTTTTTTCTTAAAGATGTGCAGGGTGCATTCCAACTACTGCTGTACCGCTGCATTCTTCGCGGCCCGGTGGTTGGGGACCACTGCATATCTAATTTAATTGGTCACTTTGATGCAGCCCAAACTACGCTGAAAACGTAATTCATGGCGGGGGTGCTACACACATGTGCTCTGGGCAGAAAGAACAGAACTAAAACCCTGCAACCTGGAAACAAACTCTCTTTACAAACAGCTTTGTAGCAAAAGTATTGCTATATTACCATTATCCTAATTAATATTACTTATTTTTATACAGTATTTGTGTATTTATTTTTGATTTTTTTCAGGATCTACTGGGAAAGTCTCAAAGATCGACCGGTCGATTGAGATCGATGGGTTGGTGACCCCTAGCCTACAGAGTAAGAGATCGCAGATGCATCAGCCAAACATTAAGAGAATGGGGCTGTGTTAATTAACCTGCATCAAACCAGGCAACGTGGCCAAGTTATTTGCACCATCGTGACTGAGTTCAATCTGGCAGACCAGACTGATGTTGTCAGTTAGTGTATCAAACATGGTCACAGGTATAGTTCAATCAATAGCTGATCTATTGTGTCTCTGGCACCTGGCTCTCTGTCTTCAGAAGCTTTTAAAATAGCTGTATCAACAGGGTTGTTTGAGCATTCAGATGTTTCTCCTATTGTAGATATGTAATTCAAAGGAAGCAACGTTAACCCCAAATATTGAAGTAAATAATGTCACTGTAACTATCGAAATTTTATTGAGTAATTCTTACACCTTTGATTTTAAAGGTTTAAATGTGATGTACTTTTGGGTTTGTGAGAGAGTCTCTGGAAGAGTGCCTGCTTGTTGTGATGAATGAAGACTTGTCGATCACCATCTTCAGTGTCTCTCCAATGACCTCAATCGCAGTCACAACATTTGGGGGCTCGTCTGGGATGCTTTCAGGACCCACAGTATGGCCAGTAGCTTCAGCATTCTGAGGGGGTGAGTATTTTTAAGAGTAGCACTCCATACTCTGATCTGTTTAGGTTAACGACCATGGGATCACGGACCATCAAAGGGCATGAGAGAGGGCTGAAAGGGTAGTTATAAAAGTGTGGTGTATGTGCGTTTGTGCTTTGTGTGAGCAGCCATCTACCAGATAGTGCTAGATAGTTTGTCGAGTCAGGGCCAACAGTTATGAAAGGCATTGACAGGCTCAGAACGTTAATGATCCTAGCCAGCTACTCCCACTCACGTGAGTATTTTAGAAATATTACAGCACATGAGATTTAGGATCAGCCCACATAAGGTCCAAACAGGAAAGCGAACTGTGCACTACCTGGGATATGTTATCTCACAGGGTAGAAAGGACATGTCAGATGAGAGAAGAACAGTAACTAGTTCCATGTCCCATCCAGTCAATGTGAGGGGAGTGAGGAAGGTAACGGGACTGTTTAACTTGCAGCACTTGCTGGCCCCAATGCAGGCTTCCGTGAGAGGACGGAAGCCTACTCTGGAGGAACTAAAGTGTGGGCGGGGTTGGGGGGGTCAATAGAAGAGAAGGCCTCCATGGATATAAAGAAAGCTCTAATTTCTGCCCCTGCATTAGGATTACTGGATGTGACTTGCCCCTTCACCTTTACTGTGGCAATGAGGGAGGGTGCTACCCTGCAGTACTAGCACAGGACCACGGGGATACGAAAAGACCAGGAGCGTGCTATTCAGCAAAACAGACTCCTATTATAGCCGGACTTCCCCGGTGTGTCACAGCCTTGGACCTTGCAGCTTGGGCAGGGAGGGTTTGTGAGCCTGCAGAAATGCTGGGGCAGCTCATACTACACACACCGCACACCACATTCGGAGGGCAGCTTGGGAGGCAGTTCTCATCTCCAAAGACAAACCAGTGACACTGGAACGAGCCATGGCAACAGAGGGTGACACATGCGAGCATCAACCAGAAATGGAGCAGGGGGAGGATACCGGTGTAAAGGAAGCTCCAGTAGAAGGGGAAGCAGAGGACATTTTTTACAGATGGGTCCCAGAGGTACATGGATAAAAAACCACAGGATGGACGGGACTTGGCGACAGTGACAGGAGAGGAATTAGCTGGAGTACTGCAGGGAGGATGTTCCGCTCAGGTGGCAGAATGAGAGGCTTTAATAGAAGCACGGTAAGTTGTGATCCCAGGACTGATGCACTGCCATATGCTAGTGAGGTCAGAAATAGGAAAAATCAGACAGCTTAACACGCGGTTAAGGAGTTGGTGCAGGAGGGTGGGCTTCAGATTTTTGGATCTTTGGGCTCTCTTCCAGGGAAGGTGGGACCAGTACAGAGGGGACGGTTTGCACCTGAACTGGAGGCAGACTAATATCCTAGTGGGAAGGTTTGCTGGTGCTGCACAGGAGGGAGGAGGGAGTTCAGTCCAGAGTCGCAGGGGGATGGGAACCCAAGCACCAGAACAAATAGTTGAGTGGTTTTGGAGAAAGATGTCGTTAAGCCAACAAACAAAATCGGGAATAGATAGGTTGAGCGTGGTGGGACCAATGTTCTGAGCTGTGTATATTTCAACGCAAGGAGTATTGTAGGAAAGGTTGACGAGCTCAGGGCATGGATCAGCACGTGGAATTATGACGTTGTTGCCATTAGTGAGACTTGGCTGCAGGAGGAGCAGGACTGGCAGCTCAATATCCTGGAGTTCTGTTGTTTTATACGTGATAGAGCGAGAGGAATGAAAGAAGGAAGGGGTGGCATTACTAGTCGGGGAAAATATCACAGTGGTGCTCAGACAGAACAGACTGGAGAACTCATCTCGTGGGGCATTATGGGCAGGTAAGGTAAGTACTGAGGAAGGTAAGAAAGGTATGACCACATTAATGGGATTATATCATAGACCACCCAACAGTCCATAGTCATAGTCATAGTCATACTTTATTGATCCCGGAGGAAATTGTTTTTTTGTTACAGTTGTACCATAAATAATTAAGTAGTAATAAAACCATAAATAGTTAAGTAGTAATATGTAAATTATGCCAGGAAATAAATCCAGGACCAGCCTATTGGCTCAGGGTGTCTGACCCTCCAAGGGAGGAGTTGTAAAGTTTGATGGCCACAGGCAGGAATGACCTCCTATGATGCTCTGCGTTGCATCTCGGTGGAATGAGTCTCTGGCTGAATGTACTCCTGTGCCACAGGATTTAGAGGAGCAAATGTGTAGAGAGATCGCAAAATGTTGCAAGGAACATAAGGTCGTGGTAGTAGGTGATTTTGACTTTCCACATGTTGACTGTGACTCCCATACGGTAAAAGGGCTGGATGGGTAAGAGTTTGTCAAGAGATGGGCATGTGTTCGGGAAAGTTTCCTTAATTTAGTACATAGAACTCCCAAATAGAGTGCGACACTAGATCTCCTATCAGACCATAAGACCATGAGACAAAGGAGGAGAATTAGGCCATTCAGCTCATCAAGTTTTCTCTGCCATTCCATCATGGCTGATTTATTATTCCTCCTAATCCCATTCTGCTGCCTTTTCCCCATGACACCCCATAAGGTGTCAAAGGTCACCTTATTGAATCAAGAGCCTTAAATATAGCCAATGACATGGCCTGCACAGCTGTCAGTGGCAATGACTTCCACAGATTCACCACCCTCTGGCTCAACAAGTTTTTCCTCATCTCTGTTCTTTGTAGATGTCCTTCTATTCTGAAGCTGTGTCCTCTGCTCCTAGTCTCTATAGAAAGCATCCTATCCACATCCACTCTATCAATATTTGATAGGTTCCAATAAAATCCTCCCTCGTTCTTCTGAACTCCAGCGAGGAAAGCCCAGAGCATTCAAATGCTCCTCATATGTTAACTCTGCATCCTCTCCAATGCCAGCACATCCTTTCAAGACCCAAGCTTATTCACAATATTCCATGTGCAGTCTGACCAGTGCCTTATAAAGCCTCAGCATCACATCCTTGCTTTTATACTCTAGTCCTCTCAAAATGAATGCTAACATTGTATTTGCATTCCTTACCACTGCCTCAACCTGTAAGTTAACCTTTAGGGAATCCTGCATGAGAATTCCCAAGTCCCTCTGCACCTCTGAATTTTGAATATATTCCATGCCATGACACCTTCTATCAAAGTCCATGACCATACACTTCCCAACACTGTATTCCATCTGCCCATTTTCCCAATCTGTATAAGTCCTTCTACAGACAACCTGCTTCATCAAGACATATCATCTGTAAAATTGGTCATAAAGCCATCAATTCCCTCATCCAAATCATTGACACATAACGTGAAAAGAAGCGGTCCCATCACCAACCCCTGTGGCACACCACTAGTCACTAGTAACCAATCTGAATAGGCCCCCTTTATTCCCACTCTTTGCCTCCTGCCAGTCAGCCAATCCTCTATCCATGCTAGTATCTTTCTTGTTTTTCCATGGGCTCTTATCTTGTTAAGCAGCCTCATGCGTGCACCTTGTCAAAGGCCTTCTGAAAATCCAAGAAAGCGAGGTCCACTGCCTCTCCTTTGTCTTTCCTGCCTGTTTCCTCAAAGAATTCCAACAAATTTTTCAGGCAAGATTTCCCTTTAAGGAATCCATGCTGACTTTGGCCTATTTTGTTAATTGCCTCTAAGTACCTCAAAACCTCATCCTTAATAACAGACTCCAACAACTGAAGTCAGACTAACTGGCCTATAATTTCCTTTTTCCTGCTTCACTTCCTTCTGAAAGAGTGGTGTAACATTTGTAATTTTCCAGTCCTGTGGAACCATTCCAGAATCTAGTGATTCTTGAGAGATCATTACTAATGCCTCCGCAATCTCTTCAGCCACCTCTTTCAGAACCCTGGGGTATAGTCCATTTGGTCCAGGTGACTTGTCTATCTTCAGACCTTTCAGCTTCCAAAGAGCCTTCTCCTTAGTAATAGCAACTACACTCACTTCTGCCCCCTGTCACTCTCAAACTTCTAGCATACTGCTGATACCTTCCACAGTGAAGACTGACACAAAATACATATTAAGTTCCTCCACCAATTCTTTGTCCCCTATTACTACATGTCCAGTGAATTTTTCAGCAGTCAAATATCCACTGCCATCTCTCTTTTACCCTTTATATATCTAAGAAAAACATTTTTGTATCCTTTTATATTATTGGCAAGCTTACCTTCCTACCTTATCTTTTCTCTCCTTCTGGTTTTTTTTTACAGTAGTTGCCTACTTTGGTTTTTAAAACTTCCCAGCCTTTAATTTCCCTCTATTTTTTGCTATATTTTATCACCTCTCTTTTCCTTTTCTGCTATCTTTGACTTTTTTTGTCAGGCATGCTTGCCTCTTCCTCCCTTTGGAGTACTTCATCACCTTTAGGATGTATCTTTCCTGCACCTTTTGAATTGTTCCCAGAAACTCCAGCCACTGTTGTTCTGCCATCATCCCTCCTTGTGTCCCCTTCCAGTCAACTTTGGCCAGCTCCTCTCTCATGTCTCTGTAATACTGATACATCCAATTTTAGCTTCTCATTCTCAGACTGCAGGGTGAACTCAGTCACATTATAAACACTGTCTCCTAAGGGTTTCTTTACCTTAAGCTCACTAATCAAATCTGTATCATTACATAATGCAGACTCAGCTCAGCATTGTTCTTTCCCAAGCGGGGTACAACCCGAGTGGGAGATTGTTAAGATATCTGTGTCAACAGGCATGTTAGAATATTCAGAGGTGTATCCTACTGCAGATATGTAATTCAAAAGAAGTAATATCAACCCAAAATATTGAAATAAATTATGCCATTTTAACTATTGAAATTGTATTGAATCATTTTTATTCCCTTGATTTTAAGAGTATAAAATGTGATATACTTGTGGGTTTGTGAGCCTCTACCAAGCATGTCTCCATGAGAAACACACACCAGATGCTACAGGAATTCAGCAGGCCAGGCTATGGAAAAGTGTTAACATTCAATGTTTTGAGCCAAGACCTTCACTGGGACCTGAAACATCGACCGTTCACTCTTTTCCATTGCGTGCCTGGCCTGCTGAGTTCTTCCAGCATTTTGTGTGTGTTGCTCTGGATTTCCAGCATCTGCAGACTTTCTCCTGTTTGTCTCCATGAGAATGTTTGTTTATTAAAGGCTTCTATATCACCAGCTTCAGTGTTTCTCTGGTGACTTCGATTACAGTCACAACATGCTGCATAAAAGACTTATCCATAAGATAAGGAGACATGGAGTTGGAGGTCTTGTTCGTGTTGAGTGTAGGGCTCTAGTTGCGCTACCATGTTCCCACGTTGCTGTACTGGACCTGTATAATTGCATCTTTTGACTAATTGAGTCACCAATAAATACTCAGCTACAAGAAAAGATCAGAGGTCTGGTATCCTGTAGCAAGTTATAGAGTCATCGGGCAACAACAGGCCCTTCAGCCCAACTTGTTCATGCTGACCAAATCCATTTATCCACGTTTGGCTCACGTCCCCCTCCTTTCCTATCCGTGTACCTGTCCAATTGTTTTATTACACCCGCCGCGACCACTTTCCCTGGAATCGAAATATAACTTTAACACGAAAGGCCAAAATGCTCCCAGTGTCACGGTGATGTTTTCAGAAACCCCGTACTGTCCTAAAATCTCTCTTGCACAATTCGACTTTGAAATTTTTTTTTAAGAAGTGCCGCTCTTGCTGCACCACGGTTAGCGCGCCGATAGCGGGGAGCAGCGCGGGAGGATGCGGGCGGAGGGACCGCGCGGCGCACCCGAGTACTCTTTGGTCGCTGGCGAGCTCGGCTCGCGGGACAGCCAGAGAGTCACACGCGCGCGGCGGTGCGGTACGGTAGGGGAGCAGCGGAGGTGCCCGGATGTCGGAGGGACTCGGCGGCGCGAGCTGAGTGGAGCGCAGGTGCCCGGAGCGCGAGCAGGTGGGTGGCGCGCGGGCTGGCGGCCGCCGTCGACCTCCCTCCCCCCCCCTCTCTCTGTGGGGAAAAATAAATACAAACGACAGATTCACCCATTGAGACGGAGCAGTGATTGGAAAGGGAATGGCGACGGCTTTTGGTGGGTTAGTGGTGGAGGTAGTGGCCTGGGGAGGAGGATGGTGGAGGGGCCCCCGTTAAATGTCCTCCCCACTGCCAGCTGCTCCCTGTCCGGCCGAATGCAGGACACCTCCTCCGGCCTCAGCCGCTGCATGCCATTTGGTACTGCGGCCCTGCGTGACACCGGCGGCCGATTTAATCGGCGACAGGCGAAACACTGCAGCTGCAGTGGAACCTGAGGTTAAAGTGCTGGAAACACTCGGCAGGCTGGGCAGCGACTGCGGAATGCCGGTGTGGGTGTCTCTCTCTTTCGACAGATGCTGCCCGACCTGCTCTGTTTCCAGATGGGCACACGCAGAGTACTAGAGGAACTCAAGTATTATTTGTGTTGACTTTGGTTTCTATCATCTGCAGAACCTTGCGCTTATGATCTGTGTTTCCAACAGTTTCTGTTTTTAATTCTGTCTCCCCGCACGGGGATTTCCTCTGCCTACTTGCTGAAATATTCGGTTCTCTGAGGCAGTTTCTGTCACCCTTCTGCCTCTACCTCTTGACAACCCAAAGCACTCGAGTCGCTGAGACCTGGAAGGATAGGGATAAAGTTCTGGCAATTGAGATGATCGAGTGCACACGGAACGGAGAGAGGCATTATCACTGTCTACTCTGTCCGTGTGCACAGACGTGTTCCCACCGATCTGTTTGCGTGTACACAGTCATTTCCACGGCTGCTACCTGACGTGCGAAGTTCCTCCAGCACTTTTTGTGTGTTGATCTGGATTTCCAGCATCTGCAGATGTTCTCTTGTTCAGGAACCCCTCCCTGCCCTCTTCATCTGCCCACACAAAGTGTTTCTGCCCTCCCCAGTGATTGACTTTGAGGAGAGGAGTGTCTGATGTTTGTGTGCTGACTGCTTGACTTGCCCAGATGTCTCATTGAAACGCTTTAATTCTCTGCTAGCATTAACTATAGGTTGGAGTACTGGATCCCAAATATAAACTGGCTGCATTCTTTCTGTGTGGCTCATTTTCAGTGTCTGCTCAAACCATTTACAAAAAACATATGCCCTTATTCGTCCCCTCTTGTTAGACTTGCTGATAGTATTATGTTTATGTAGGGAATTTTTATTTTCTTAGCTATTGGCTGAGGTTTTCACACTCTGGCTTTTCATTGTATCTGTGCATTGGTGTATTGCAGTTACCTGTGTGTTACGGTATCATGGGTGATTAGAACTTCATAGCGCACCAACCTGAGGTTATGTTCTAACTTTTGTTGGCAATGTGAGCATCTTGTGTTTGTGTTCTTTTGGCATCTGTACAAACAGCTCGCTCATTTTGCATTCCTGCCGACTGTAAGCCAGTTGATTGAGAAGCCAGTTGTGTCACCGTAAGTTGGTTGGAGAGATGACTGCTTTGTGATGTGCGTCTATGTGAAAAAAAAACTGTTGATGAGAAAAATATCTGGGTTATGCATCTGCAGAAAGTGAGAGAGAGGAAAAAAAACAGTCAGCATTTCAGGCTCAAGTTCAAGATTATTGTCATTCAACCACATAGATATATACTGCTCAACGGATTTCTACAGACCAAGGTGCACAGCATAGGACATATAACTCACACATAACATGAACTATTATTACCACTAATAAATTAACAAATAAGGTGCATTTATGACTGAAATTAAAAAGTGAACAGTGTAACGCTACTGGTGCCTCATACATGGTGCTGATCTTTTATCCTATGCTGCCTGATTTGTTGTGCGTTTCCAGTGTTTTTAGCTTTTATGCTTCAATGCTGTGTTATACCATTCAGAATTTTTTTCTCTACTCTCTATGAGCTATTTGTAATTTTTTAAGCAATCTGGTGCTTTGCTCAATGTCCTGTGGGCAGATAAAGTAATGGTGATATTGCCGATTATGTCCCCAAATATTATAACGGAATTACAGATAATCCTTCTGAGATTGCCATGTCATTTCTGATTTACTTTTGATGTGGTTAACATTTTTATGAAATTCTAAATGGATGATATCAGAGGAACGACTTAATTTAAATTGCTCCTGTTTTACCCCTTTTCAGGCCTGGTGTGGAGATAAGATTGGCATCCTTTTACCGATTAAATTTATGTAAGTTATTAGCCTCATAGAATATACTTGGTCCAGTTAATTAAGAATACACTAATTTTAAACACAAGGACATCCACAGAAATCCAAAGCAACACACACATAATGCTGGAGGAACTCAGCAGGTCAGGCAGCATCTACGGAAATGAATAAAATGTTGACTTTTCTGGCCGAGACCCTTCTTAAGGACTCCTGAAGGGTCGCAGCCCGAAACATTGATTATTTATACATTTCCATAGATGCTACCTAACCTGCTGAGATCCTCCAGCATTTTGTGAGATACAGTAATTTAATTTTTCATTACTGTGTATAGTCTGAAAATATTCTGGTATTGAGAATGTAGTCTATCAGCAAGTGCTTTTGGCTCTTTTCACTTAATCTTATAAATGTCTTGTTATGCATAACAAGTAACATTGATAAGTATTGCAGGGCTAAACAAATGCTACTACTACTACGTTGACTCAGGCCCAGGGGGTCTGTAAGGCATAAACAAATTTTGAGTTCTTTCAAATAGGCATTCATTTAATTGTCCTTGCGTAACATACTGTATTTAGTTCAGTGGTCATTATGCTGGATTATATCATAATACATTCTTGCAACAACTGTAGTCTTGTGGTACAGAATGACAGTAATATGAATTCGTAGCAAGGAAGCAGGTCCTTTAGCCCATCTAGTCCGTGCTGACCTGACTTTTGCCTCATACCATCTACCTGCAACAGGCCATATCCCTTCAAATCCCTCCCATCGATGTACCTATTGAAACTTATCTTGAATTTTACATTTAAATCTGCATTTACCACTTCTGCTGGCAGTTCATTCCATACCTGCAAGAAGTTACCGCTCAGATTCCGCTTAACTATTTCACCTTTCACCCTAAGCCTATGACCTCCAGCTGTAGTTTCACCCAACATGAGGTGATGAAATCTGTATGCACTCACTTTATCTATGCCCTCATAATTTTGCATGCTTCTATAAGATCTCCACTCATTCGCCTTCACTTCAAGGAATAAAGTCCTATACTAGCTAACCTTTCTGTATAACTCTGGTCCTCAAGTCCGAGCAACATCCTTGTACATTTTCTCCACATTCTTCTGAGCTTATTGATATTTTTTTTTGGGGATAGGTGACCAGAACTGTGCATAATACTCCAAATTTGGCATCACCATGTCTTGTAAAACTTCAGCATAACATCCCCAACTCCTGTACTCAGTGCCTGATATATGAGTGTGCCAAAAGTCCTGTTTATGACCATACATTATCTGAGTCGCTGCTTTCAAGGAATTGTGGATCTGTATTTCCAGGTCCCTCTATTCTTCTGCACACCTCAGAGCCCTACCATTCACTGTGTAAGCCCTAGCCTGGTTTGGCCTCCCAAGGTACAATGCCACACACTCACCTGCATTAAATTCAATTGTTATTTTTTTTTGCTTATTTTCCCAACTGGTCAAAATCATGCTGGAAGCTTTGATAGACTTCCTCGCTTTCTACTATGCCCCCCAATCTTGGTGGCATGTTTATTGGAAAGCTGTGAAATGCTTTATGCAAACATGCTGGAGTATAGGTTTTCAAGAAATGATAATTCATTCAATAGCACAGACCTGCAGAGCATCCTGGCAATGTTCACTATTCAGGAAAGGTCTATGGAGAGAAAAACAAAGTTTACATTTACATTTCAGAAGTGATGCCTTACACCATTTAAAAATTATGAAATTATGTGATAGCTTCACTCATAATTTTGTATGCCTCCAAGATCTTCACTATATGCAGAGAGTCTGCGGAGAGGTATAGATAGGTTAAGTGAGTGGGCAAGGGTCTGGCAAATGGAGTACAATACTGGTAATCCATTTTGGAAGTAAAAATGAAAGAGCAGATTATTACTCAAATGGTAAAAAATTGCAGGATGCTGCTGTGCAGAAGGACTTGGGAATGTTTGTACATGAATCAGCAAAGGTTGGTTTGCAGGTGCAGCAGGCAATCAAGAAGGCAAATGGAATGTGGGCCTTCATTGCTAGAGGGATTGAATTTAAGAGCAGGGAGGTTATGCTGCAATTGTACAGGGTACTGGTGAGGCCGCACCTGGAGTACTCTGTGCAGTTTTGGCCTCATTACTTGAGATAGGATATACTGACTTTGGAGGCATGCTGGAGTGTTTCACCAGGTTGATTCCAGAGATGAGGGGGTTAGACTATGAGGAGAGATTGAGTCTCCTGGGACTGTACTCGCTGGAGTTCAGAAGAATGAGAGGAGATGTTATAGAAACATATAAAATTATGAAAGGGATAGATAAGATAGAGGCAGGGAAGTTGTTTCCACTGATAAGGGGAGACTAGAACTAGGGGACATAGCCTCAAGATTCGGGAGAGTAGATTCGACGGAGATGAGGAACTGCTTCTCCCAGAGAGTGGTGAATCTGTGGAATTCTTTGGCCAATGAAGCAGTGGAGGCAACCTCAGTAAATATATTTAAGACAAGGTTGGATAGATTTTTGCATAGTAGGGGAATTAAGGGTTATGGGGAAAAGGCAGGCAGGTGGAGGTGAGTCCATGGTCAGATCAGCCATGATCTTATTGAATGGTAGAGCAGGCTCGATGGGCCAAATGGCCTACTCCTGCTCCTATTTCTTATGTTCTTGTGTTCTTATGGTAATGTGCTGTTTTGATGTGTAGGTGAAATCACAAGGCTGTAAGTATGAAGAATATCTGTTATAATACAATGAGCATGATTAGAATTTTCTTCATAGCAAGTCAGATTATAGCAGAATAGTTGTGGTCTCCTTTCCTGATCACGATCGGGCTATAACCAATGTGGTCTGTGTAATCAAGTATATTCCTGAAACCATTAATCGCATTAAGACAGATTTGCGTTATGAAAATACCCGTTACAGCTGTACTTCTATAGTAGAGTGTGTGGCTCTGAACCACAAGATGTAATTGGGTCAGATAGCATTATATTAGTTGAATAATTATTAGAGGGAGAAATAGAAGGATATATTAGAAGGTTTGTGCGCTGAATGACTGGACTATTCTTGTGTTGCAAATACGTTGTAATTTAAAAAATCTAAAGCTGTCACGTTCTTGAGTAGGTGTTCCCATACTTCCATATGGGAGTTCCAACAAGTCTGACTTGATGGTAAAGGATTGCAGATGGCATGTTGCTGGTGTCAGGCAATTTTTGTGCACTGTCGAATGTTATTCCATTTAATGCACCAGTATCCTTTTAATTCACAATTTTTTTTTCTAAGTCAGAATCACTGACATACATGATGAAATTTGTTGTTTTGCAGCAGCTTTACAGTGCAAGACATAAAAATTATGTTCCAAAAATAAAATTAATATTAGTATTTATGGGTTCATGGACCATTCAGAAATTTGATGGTGGAGAGGAAGAAGCTGTTCTTGAAATGTTGAGTGTGGAGCTTCAGGCTCGTGCACCTCCTTACCGATGGCAATAATGAGAAGAGAGCATATCCTGAATAGTGGACATGCCTTCTTTGCAATTGTGTCTTTGTGTTGGACCCAAGGTAGATCCCAGGTGATGCTGGCACCCAGGAACTTGAAAGCTGCTCTCCTTTTCCGTCACTGACCCCTCAAGGAAGACTGGTGTGTGTCCTCTCAATTTCTCCTTCTGAAAGTCCACAGTCATTTCCTTGGTACTGGTGACATTGCGTATAAGGTTGTTGCAATGCTACTCAACCAGCTGATCTGTCTCACTCTGTATGCTTCCTTGCTGAGATTCTGCCAGCAACAGTGGTGTTATCAACAAACTTATAGATGCTGTTTTGAGCTATGCCTCGCCACCACAGTGATGACTGCAAAGAGAGTATAGAATTTGAGTGAAGCGCTCGTCCTTGAGGTGCACCTGTACTGAGCGTCACGCTTCAGACAATATAGTAATTCCAGCCAATCTGGTGAGTTTAAACAGCAAGTGGGAATCAGTGCCAAATGAGCAAGATGCTGACCAATTGGATAGCGGATTATGACATACTGTGTGAGCTGAGAGGAATCTTATAGGTGGTAGATTTTGTGGGTTTGTGATCAAAGCTTCTGCAATTTTATAGGTCATTTGGTTGTAGGTCGTTTGCAATTTTATAAGTCATAGTACTAGAAGTGGAGAAAGTGAGTTTTTTGAATGAGCAAAATAATATTGGCAGTAATGGTCACGAGGAGGTGCGTAGGAGTGAGATAGATCAGTTGGTTGATTGGAATCTATAGAAACTCTTATTTATAGAAAGGAATTTCAGTAAAGCAACACCCACAAAATGCTGGAGGAAGTCAGCAGGCCAGGCAGCATCTATGGAAAAGAGTATAGTTGACGTTTTGGGCCGAGTTCCTTCAGCAGGACTGGAGAAAAAAAGATGAGCAGATTTAAAAGGTGGGGGGGGGGGGAGTGGCAGGAGAACCACAAGGTGATAGGTGAAACCAGGAGGAGCAGGGATGAAGTAAAGAGCTGGGAATCTGATTGGTGAAAGAGATACAGGGCTGGAGAAGGGGGAATTGAATAGGAGAGAAGAGAAGGCCATGGAAGAAAGAAAAGGGGGGAGGAGCACCAGAGGGAAGCAATGGGCAGGCAAGGAGATAAGGTAAGAGAGGGGAAAGGGGTTGGGGAATGGTGAAAGGGGTTGGAGCATGACCGGAAGTTTGAGAAATTGATGTTCATGCCATCGGGTTAGAGGCTACCCAGACGGAATATAAGGTGTTACTCCTCCAACCTGAGTGTGGCCTCATCGCAGCAATAGACATATCGGAATGGGAAGTGGAATTAAAATGAGTGGCCATTGGGAGATCCCGCTTCTTCTAGCAGACGGAGCGTAGATGCTCGACAAAGTGGTCACACAATCTACATCAGGTCTCACCGGTACACAGGAGGCCGCACTGGATATAGTATGTGACCCCAACAGAGTGACAGGTGAAGTGTCACCTCACCTGGAAGGACTGTTTGGGGCCCTGAATGGTGGTGAGGGAGGAGGTGTAGGGGCAGGTGTAACACTTGTTCTGCTTGCAAGGGTAAGTGCCAGGAAGGAGATCAGTGGGGAGGGATGAATGGACAAGGAAGTCGTGGAGGGAGTAATCCCTGCGGAAAGCAGAAAATGGGGTGGAGGGAAGGATGTGCTTGGTGGTGATGGCAGAAGCTACTGAGAATTACGTGCTGGACATGGAGGCTGGTGGGATGGTAGGTGAGGACAAGCGGAATCCTATTCCTGGTAGGGTGGCGGGAGGATGGCATGAGCATCGGTGTATGTGAAATGGAAGAGATACGGTTGAGGGCAGTATTGATGGTGGAGGAAGGGAAGCCCCTTTCTTTGAAAAAGGAGGACATCTCCTTCGTTCTAGAATAAAAAACTTCATTCTGAGAGCAGATGTTGCGGAGACAGAGGAATTGAGAGAAGCGGATGGCATTTTTACAAGTAGCAAGGTGGGAAGAGGTATAGTCCAGGTAGTTGTGAGAGTCCGTGGGTTCATAATAGACGTCGGTGGATAAGCTGTCTCTAGTGATAGAGACAGAGAGATCAAGAAAGGGGAAGGAGTTGTTGGAAATGGACCAGGTAAATTTGAGGACAGGATGGAAGTTAGAGGCAAAGTTGATGAAGTCGACAAGCTCCACATGGTGCAGGAAGCAGCACCAATGTAGCCGTTGATGTAGTGTAGGAAAAGTTGGACGGACACCAGTGTAGGCTTGGAACGTGGACTGGTCCATGTAGCCGACGAAAAGGCAGGCATAGCTGGGACCCATATGAGTACCCATGGCTATACCTTTTGTTTGAAGGAATTGGGAGGAGCCAAAGGAGAAATTATTAACAGTGAGGTTAAGTTCTGCTTGGCGGAGGAGAGTGATGGTGGAAGGGAACTAGTTGGGTCTGGTGTCCAGAAACAAACAGGGAGCTTTTGAGGCCTTCCTGGTGGGGGATGGAGGCGTACAGGGACTGCACATCCACAGTGAAAATAAGATGATGGGGGCCAGAGAACTTGAAATCATTGAAAAGATCCAGAGTGTGTGAAGTGTAAGTAGGAAGGGAATGAACTGGAGGGGGGAATAAAACAGAGTTGAGGTATGCAGATATGAGTTCATTGGGGCAGGCACAAGTCAGTTAAGCACGTTGCTTTGTCTTGGATAAGTTGGGCTTCTTGTTTTGGAACTTAACTAACTTAACTGTGCAAATGATGGGTGTCCACCATTCACATATCTGGCTTATGCTTTATACATGGAAGAATCAGAAGTTGAGTCACTTCCTGTAGAATAGAAAGGCCTTGTATGTGCAGTGCTGAAGTTTTGGACACTGGTTACCAACACTCAGTTTATAGCTCTGACTGGCACACAGATCTGGTTTTGGAGTACTGGACATCATATTGTAGGAAAGACAAGCTAGTCCTTGGGGAATATATTGTAGATTTTCCAGAATGACTAGATACAAAGACTAATTTTAAGGGGAGATGAACGAAAGTGAGTTGCTTTCACCAGAAGTTAAATGATTAAGGGATGTTTTGGATAAAATTCATTATGTCATAGAGAAGTATTTCACAGAAACAGGCCTTTTGGCCCATCTAGTCTATGCCAAACCATTTAAACTGCCTACTACCCTCAACCTGCACTGGGACCATTGTCCTCCATACCCCTACTATCCATGTATTGTCCAGCCTTCTCTTAAACATTCAGGTCAAGCTTGCATACACTACTTGTGCTGGCAACTCATTCCATACTCTCATAACCCTTTGAGTGAAGAAGTTTCTCTCTCTGTTCCCCTTAAACTTTTCACCTTTCACCTTTAACCCATGACCTCTAGTTGTAGTCCCACAGAACCTCATTGGAATATTTACCCTATCTATACCTCTCATAATTTTGTAGACCTCTGTCAGATCTCCTCTCCCGTCTATGTTGCAAGGAATAAGGTCCTAACGTATTCACTCTTTCCTCGTAACTGTGGTCCTCCATATCCGGGCAAGATCCTTATAATTTTTCTCTGTATTCTTTCAACCTTGTTTACGTCTTTCCTGGAGGTAGGCAGGTGACCAAAACCGCACACAGTACTCTAAATTAGACATCACCCCATCTCCTGTGTTCAGTACTATCACTTATGAAGGCCACTGTGCCAAAAGCTTTCTCTATGGCCCTATCTACTCGTGACACCACTTTCAAGTAATTATTGACCTGTATTGCTAGATCCCCACCACATTCTTCAGTGCCCTTCCGTTCGCTCTGTAAGACCAGCATGGTTGGTCCTACCAAAGTGCAACACCTCACACTTATCTGCATTAAATTCCACCTGCCATTTTTAGCCCATTTTTCCAGCTGGTCCAGATCCCACTGCAAGCCATGATACATCCTTCCTCGCTGTTCGCTGCACCCCTAATCTTTCTGTCATTGGCAAATTTGTTGATTCAGTTAACCATATTATCATCCAGATCATTGATACGGATGACAAAGAAGAAGGGACCCAGCACTGATTCCTGCGGCATTCCGCTAGTCACAGGCCTCCAGTCAGAGAGGCAACCATCTATTACCATTCTCTGGCTTCTCCCACAAAGCTAATGTCTATCTAGTTTACTACCTGTTCTTGAATGCCGAGCGATTGAACCTTCTTGTCCAGTCTCCAATGCAGGACCTTGTCAAATGCCTTATTAAAGTCCGTGTAGACAATATCCACTGCCTTGCCTTCATTAACTTTCCTGGTAATTGACTCGAAAAACTATACGATTGTTTGGACAAGACTGACCACGCATGATGCCATGCTGATAATCCTTAACCAGTCCATGTCTATCCAAATTCTTATATATCCAATCCCTCAGAGTACCTTCAAATAACTTTCCCACTACTGACGCCAGGCTCACCAGCATATAATTTTCTGGTCTATTTTTAAAGCCTTTTTTGAACAGCAGAATCAGAAGACAATAAGATATAGGAGCAGAATTAGGCCATTCACCCCATTGAGTCTGCTCCATCATTCCATCATAGCTGATTCCGGATCCCACTGAACCCCATATACCTGCCTTCTTGCCATATCCTTTGATGTCCTGACCGATCAGGAAACGATCAACTTCCACTTTAAGTATACTCACAGACTTGGCCTTCACCGCAGTCTTTGGCAGAGCATTCCACAGGTTCGTTACTCTCTGGCTAAAAAAAAAATTCTCCTTGCCTTTGTTCTAAAAGGTTGCCCCTCAGTTTTGAGGCTGTGCCCTCTAGTTCTGGATACCTCCACCTAGGAAGCATCCTCTCCACATCCACCCTATCTAGTCCATAAGACATAGGAGCAGAATTAGGCCATCTGGTCCATCGTGTCTGCTCCTCCATTCAATCTTGGCTGATCCTTTTTTCTGTCTCTTCCTCAACCCCAGTACCCACCCTTCTCCCTGTAACCAATTGCATGTCCAATCAAGAACCTATCAACCTCTGCCTTAAATACACCCAATGACCTGGCCTCCACAACTGCATGTGATGACAAATTCCACAAATTCACCACCCTTTGGCTAAAGAAATTTCTTCTCATCTCTGTTTTGAAAGGGCACCCCTCTATCCTGAGGTTGTGCCCTCTTGTCCTTGACTCTCCCACCATGGGAAACATCCTTTCCACATCTACTCTGTCTAGGCCTTTCAACATTTGAAAGGTTTCAGTGAGATCCCCCGTCATCCTTCTGAGTTCTGGCGAGTAGAGACCCAGAGCCATTAAGCATTCCTCGTATGATAGTCCTTTCAAAATCCGGTAGGTTTCAATGAGATCCCCCGTCTCCCCCGCCCACTCCTCCCCCCCCCCCATAGTCTTCTAAGTTCCAGTGAATACAGGCCCAAAGCTGCCAAATGCTCCTCATATGTTAACCCCTTCATTCCCTGAATCATCCTCGTGAACCTCCTCTGGACTGTCCAATGACGGTACATCCTTTCTGAGGTATGGGGCCCAAAATTGTTGACAATACTCCAAGTGCGGCTGGACTGGTGTCTTATAAAGCCTCAGCATTATCTCCTTGCACTTATATTCTATTCCCCTTGAAATAAATGCCAGCATTGCATTTGCCTTCTTTACCATAGACTCATTGGAATGGAACAACATTGACAATCCTCCAATTCTGCAGTACCTCACCTGTCATGAAGGATAATTTAAATATCTCTGGTAGGGCCCTTGCAATTTCTGCACTCCCAGAGGGCCCGAGGGAACACATTGTCAGGCCCTGGGGATTTATCCACCCTAATTTGCCTCAAAACAGCAAACATCACCCCTTCAGTAATCTGTATTGGGTCCATAATGTTGATGCTGCTTTGCCTCACTTCTATAGACTCTGTGTCCCTCTCCTGAGTAAATACAGAAGCAAAAAATTTGTCAGATCTTCCCCATCTCTTTTGGCTCCACACATTTCATTCTGATCTTCCAGAGGACCAATTTTGTTTCTTGAAATCCTTTTGCTCTTAACATATCTGTAGAATTCCATAGTATTTTCCTTCATCCTGTTTGCTAGGCAACCTCATGCCTTCTTTTAGCCCTCCTGATTTCTTTCTTAAGTGTTCTCTTGAGAAGAAAAGTTCCCTACACCTGTTATCTTTACCTTTTATTCTCACAGGCACAGCCTCCCGGTTACCAAGTACACCTTTGCCAGAAAGTAGCCTGTCCCAATCCACACTTACCAGATCCCTTATGGTGCCATCAAATTTGGCCTTTCTCCAATTTAGAATCTCAACTTGCGGACTAGACCTATCTTGCGTATTTATTTTGAAACAACTGGCATTGTGATCACTAGATGCAAAGTATTCAACTACACAAACTTTTGTCACCTACCCAGTCTCATTCCCTAATAGCAGATTAAGTATCATACGCTGTCGTTGGGACTTCTATGTACTGATTAAGAATACTTTCCTGAACACATTTGACAAACTCTATCCCATCTAGTCCTTTTGTAGAATGGGAGTCCCAGTCAATATGTGGAAAGTTTAAAATCACCTGCTAAAACAATCGTATGTTTCTTGCCACAGTCTGCGATCGCTCTGCAAATTTGTTCCTCTAAATCCCTCAGACTGTTGGGTGAACGTGGTCATACCTTTCTTATTTCTCAGTTCTGCCCAACACCTCACTAGACGAGTTCTCCACTCTGTCCTGACTGAGCACTGCTGTGAGTTTTTCCCTGAGTACTTTAATCTCTCCCACTCTGTTGCATCTAAAATAGCAGAACCCCAGAATATTGAGCTGCCAGTCTTGCCTCTCCTGCATCTAAGTCTTACTGATGGCCACAATATTATAATTCCAGGTGTTGATCCATGCACTGAGCTCATCTGTCTTTCCTACGATGCTTCTTGCATTGAAATATACGCAGCTCAGGATGTTAGTCACACCATGCTCAACCCTTTGTTTCCTGACTTTGAGGTCTTAACAACATCTGTCTCTACAACCTCTTCACTAACTGTTCTGGCACTCTGGTTACAGAGCATACTACTCATGCTTGGAAAAACATTTACGTATGGGGAGGGTGATAAGAGTTTGGAATTCCCTCAAAAGCTGGAAATGGATCAAATAAAAATCAATCTGAGGTTGACAGCTTTTAGATAAAAACAATCAAGGAACAAGGAAAGATGGGTATGTGATTGCAAGACAAGTGAACAGCTGCTTCCATTTATGTGTTCCTCTTATCTATGGAATAATTGTGCTTGCATGACTTCTTTACAGCCAAATGCCTTTTCACTATTTGAACAGAGCCTGTATATTCCTGAGAAATACAAAGATGAGAAAATCTGCAGATGCTGGAAATCCAAGCAACACACCCAAAATGCTGGAGGAACTCAGCAAGTCAGGCGTCATCCATGGAGGGGAATAAACAGTAGACATTTCAGGCTGAGACCCTGGTGAAAAGTTTTGGTTCAGATTATTAACTGTATATTCCCCTCCATCGATGTCATGATTTGCTGCGTTCCTCCAGCAATTTCCTGTGTTAGTCATTTTCTGAAACCCACAGCTTTTTTAAATCAAAGTCCTTACTGCAGACAAATAATTGTCTCAATATTATCAAATGAGCACCTCTGTTCAATATAATGAAACAAAAAAAAAGGTCGTGAAATGTCAGCATGTATGTTTGGATCAATTTTATTGATAAAGTATTTTTCATATGCTGATGTACCTAATTTGTCTAAAAATGTGCTCTTGTTCCTGTATATTTTTTGCAATTGTTCTTCTATTAAAATGTATATTTATGAATTATTAGTCATTTCAGCCCTACAGCTTAATCTGTGTATAATGTAAATCTCAGTCAAATGCCTTCTGCCTTCATCATCCCTTGGTAACTTAATACCAATTGAAAATAAAGTAGTGCTCTTTCTCTTGCACTTCAATTCATTTATTACCAACTTAATATTTTTGTAAACTGTGAAGTTGTTTGACATCAAGTGGGGTGAGCGAAATGGTTATTTTGTTGTGTACAAATTATTCTGAGATTTTGGAATGGGTTTGGTCTGGTCAGAGTCCAAAATAACTTCCTTTTATTGCTTTCACTGTCTCAGTCTGTTTTGGATTGTTGTTAGAAAATCTGTCTTGGAAACTTGTATTGTTTTCTCTGGAGCTTTGGAGGCTGAGAGAAGTTCATAAAATTTGGAGAGGCATGGATGGTCATAGTCTTTTTTTCCAGGGTGTAAATGTCAATTATTAGAAGCGTAGTTTTAAAATGAGAGGGGAGACTTTTTAAGGAAACACGCAGGACAGGTTTTTTTTTTACAGATCGTAGTAAGTGCCTAGAACTCACTGCCAAGGGTGGTGATGGAAGGACACACAATATTGCCATTTAAAAACCATTTGGTCAGGTGCATAAAAAGGCAAGAAATGGAGGGGCGGATTGATTTAATTTATTTTGGCATCCTAGTCAGCACAGAAGTTGTGGGCCAAGGAGTCTGTTCCTGTGCCATGTATTTTATGTGTGTTGGTTGTGTTTATTCTATCCTGAACTTCTCACTGTTACATTCGTTCTCTAGTTTAGCTGCTCTGTTATTGGTGTATTGGAGTCCAAAGATGGCTGACAGAAGGGAGGGTCCCCTCAAATGGTGATAACTGAATTGTTTGCTTACAAAAGCTTCTAAAAATTGCATCATGTTGTCCACCCTGTTGAATATTTTTGTAAAATACATAATTAATATGGGGACTTTACTGACTGTATGATATAAGCACCACCAGAGACACAGCAAAAAAGCGTTTTTCAAGAACCTGTCTCTCCTTCTGAACAAATTGTTTTGTTAAAACCTGATATTTGACCAGGTACAGGTATTATATTGCACAAAGAAAACTGATTAAAATTCCAGTAGATGACTTATTGAGGAGGTATAAAAATTGTAATGATTTAATATACACAAAGTGCTGGAGGGGCTCAGCAGGTCAGCCAGTGTCTATGGAGAGACCCTTCATCAGGACTGTTAAGGAAGGGGGAAAGAAGCCAGAATAAGAAGGTGGAAGAAGGGAAAGGAGTACAAGCTGGAAGGTGAGACCAGGTAAGGGGAAAGGTGGGCGGGTGGGGGAGGGTGAATGAAGTGAGAAGCTGGGAGGTGATAAGTAGAAAAGGTAAAAGGCTGAAGAAGAAGAATGAATCTGATAGGAGAGGAGATTGGAACATTGGAGAAAGGGAAGGAGGAGAGGCACCAGAGGGAGGTGTTAGGCAGGTGGGGAGAAAACAAGGGTACAGCAGATGACCTGAACAGACTTGCAAGCTTCCATCTTAACCCTTCTCTTCTCCCTACCTGCCTATCACCTCCCTCTGGTGCCCCTCCTCTTTACTATTCTCCCATCATCTACTCTCTTCTCCTGACAGGCTCCTTTTTCAATCCTTTACATTTTCCACTTACCACCTTCCAGCTTTTCACTTTATTCTCCCCTTCCCCCCACCTTCTGATTCTGGTTTCTCTCCCCTTCCTCGCCAGTTCTGATGAAGGCTCTCGGCCTGAAACATTGACTGTTTATTCCTCTACACAGATCAGAATCAGAATCAGCTTTATTATCACTGATTATCACTGCTGCCTGACTTGCTGAGTTCTGCCAGTATTTTTGTGTGTGCATCTCTGGAGTTCCAGTGTCTGTAGTATCTCGTGTGTAAATATCCACGAAATGGGTTGATTTTTCACAATCTTGATATTCTTTAAATTTTCATCAAAAACATAGTCATACAACACTACAGCACAGAAACAGGAATCGACCCCACATCAACTATTTGTTCGTTCCAGACTCTCATGACCCTCTGAATGAAGAAGTTCCCTCTCATGTTCCCCTTAAACAATTCGCGTTTCTCTCCTCTAGTTGTACTCTTACCCAAACACAGTGGAAAAAGCTTGCTTGTATTTACCCAATCTATACTCCTCATAATTTTGTATACATGTATAAAATTTCCCCTTTATCTTCTATGTTCTTGGGAATAAAGTCCTAACCTATTTAACCTTTCCCTATATCAACGTTCTCTGCAGTCTTTCAATCTTATCTACATCTTTCCTATAGGTAGGTGACCAAAGCTGCACACAATGCTCCAAATTAGGCCTCACCAATGTCTTGTACAACTTCAACATTACATCCCAACTCCTGTACTCACAAATGATTTATGAAGGTCAATGGCCAAAAGCATTCTTTATGAACCTATCGACTTGTGACGCCATTTTCAAGGAATTATGAACCTGTCTTCCCAGATCCATCTGTTCTACCACACTCCTCAGTGCTGTACTGCTCACCATGTAAGACCTCCCCAGGTTAGTCCTCCGAAGTGCAACACCTCACACTTGTCTGCATTAAATTCCATCCACCACTCTTCAGTGCGTTTTTCCAGCTGGTTCAGTTCCCGCTGCAAGCTTTGATAGTCTTCCCGCCATCCATTGCAACCCCAGTCTTGTTGTCATCTGCATGTTTGCTGATCCAGTTTACTACATTATCATCCAGATTGATGACGTAGATGACCAACAAAAATAGACCAGCACTGACCCAGGTGGCACACCATTACTCACAGGCCTCCAGTAAGAGAGGCAACCATCTACTGCCACTCTCTGGATTCTTTGGCGAAGCCAATATCTAATCCAGTTTACTACTTCATCTTGAATGCCAAGCGCCTGAATCTTCTTCACCAACCTACCATGCATGATCTTGTCAATGGCCTTACTGAAGTCCATGTAGACAACCTCCACTGCCTTGCCTTCAACATTCTTGGTAGCTTCCTTGAAAAACTTCGTACAATTGGTTGGACATGTACAATCATACACAAAGCCACGTTGACTATCCCTAGTCAGTCCTTGTCTAGTCATAGTCATACTTTATTGATCCCGGGAGAAATTGGTTTTCGTTACAGTTGCACCATAAATAACAAATAGTAATAGAACCATAAATAGTTAAATAGTAATATGTAAATTATTCGAGTAAATTATGAAATAAGTCCAGGACCAGCCTATTGGCTCAGGGTGTCTGACCCTCCAAGGGAGGAGTTGTAAAGTTTGATGGCCACAGGCAGGAATGACTTCCTATGACACTCTGTGCTGCACCTCGGAGGAATGAGTCTCTGGCTGAATGTACTCCTGTGCCCACCCAGTACATTATGTAGTGGATGGGAGACATTGACCAAGATGGCATACAACTTAGACAGCATCCTCTTTTCAGACACCACCGTCAGAGAGTCCAGTTCCATCCCCACAACATCACTGGCCTTACGAATGAGTTTGTTGATTCTGTTGGTGTCTGCTACCCTCAGCCTGGTGCCCCAGCACACAACAGCAAACATGATAGCACTGGCCACCACAGACTCGTAGAACATCCTCAGCATCGTCCGGCAGATGTTAAAGGACCTCAGTCTCCTCAGGAAATAGAGACGGCTCTGACCCTTCTTGTAGACATCCTCAGTGTTCTTTGACCAGTCCAGTTTATTGTCAATTTGTATCCCCAGGTATTTGTAATCCTCCACCATGTCCACACTGACCCCCTGGATGGAAAAAGGGTCACCGGTACCTTAGCTCTCCTCAGGTCTACCAGCAGCTCCTTAGTCTTTTTCACATTAAGCTGCAGATAATTCTGCTCACACCATGTGACAAAGTTTCCTACCGTAGCCCTGTACTCAGCCTCATCTCCCTTGCTAATGCATCCAACTATGGCAGAGTCATCCGAAAACTTCTGAAGATGACAATTCTCTGGGCAGTAGTTGAAGTCCGAGGTGTAACTGGTGAAGAGAAAGGGAGACAAGACAGTCCCTTGTGGAGCCCCAGTGCTGCTGATCACTCTGTTGGACACACAGTGTTGCAAGCACACTGCTTCTGTATCCAGTCCCATGAAATACATTCCAATAAGTTTCCTGCTACCAATGACAGGCTCGCCGGACTATAATTTCCTGGCTTTTTCTTATTGTCTTTTGTAAACAACGGAACAACATTAATTCACCTCCAGTCCTCTGGCACCTCAACCATGGCCAAGGGTGTTTTAAATATCTCTGCTAGGGCCCCTGCATGTTCTGCACTAGCCTCCCATTGGGTCCAAGGAAACAGCTTGTCAGGCCATGGGGATTTATCCACCCTAATTTAGACCATAAGATATAGGAACAGAATTAGGCTATTTGGCCCATTGAGTCTACTTCACTATTTCATCATGACTGATCCAATTTTCCTCTAAGCCCCAATCTCCTTTCTTCTCCCCATATCCCTTCATGCCCTGACCAGTCAAGAATCTATCAACCCCTGCCTTAAATATACATAAAGACTTGACCTCTACAGCTGCCTATGGCAAAGTATTCCACAGATTCTCCACTCTCCAGCTAAAGAAATTCTTCCTCACCTCCATTCTAAAAGGACACCCCTCTGTTCTGACACTGTATCCTTTGGTCTTAAACTCTCTCGGCATAGGAAACATCCTTTCCACATCCACTCTATCAAGGCCTTTCACCATTTGATAAGTTTCAATGAGGTCACCCATCATTCTTCTGAATTCCAGTGAATACAGGCCCAGACCCATCAAACACTCATTATATGAATAAGGTCCTCCCCTGGTGCCCCTCCTCCTTCCCTTCCTCCCATACTCCACTCTCCTCTCCTATCAGATTCCATCTTCTCCAGCCTATCACTTTTCCACCTATCACTTCCCAGCTTCTTACTTCATTCCCCCTGCCCCCCCCCCAAACACACACACCTTTCCCCACCCACCTGGCTTCACCTGTCACTTTCTAGCTTGACCTCCTTCCCTTCCCTTATTCAATCCTGGAATCATTTTCGTGAACCTCATTTGAAATCTCTCCAGTTTCAGCACATCCTTTCTAAGATAAGAGACCCCAAAACTGCTCACAATACTCCAAGTGAGGCCTCATCAGAGCTTTATAAAGTCTCAACAGTATATCCTTGCTTTTATATTCAAGTCCTCTTGAAATGAGTGCTAACATTGTATTTGCCTTCCTCACCACAGACTCAACCTGCAAATTAACCTATAAAGAATCCTGCATAGGGATTCCCAAGTCCCTTTGCACCTCCGTTTTTTGTATTTTCTCTCCATTCAGAAAACAGTCAACCCTTGAATTTTTTTCCACCAATGTCCATGACCATATACTTCCCAACAGTGTATTTCATCTGCCATTTCTTTGCCCAGTTTCCTAATCTAGGTCCTTCTGTAGCCTTTCTACTTCCTCAGAACTACCTGCCCCTCTATCTATCTTCATATCGTCTGCAAACTTTGCAACAAAGCCATTGATTCAGTCATTCAAATTATTGACATACAATGTAAAAAGAATCGGTCCCAACACAGACCCCTTTGGAACACTACAAGTCACCGACAACCACCAGAAAAGGCTCTCTTGAGGAAACTGTGCTGATTACATCCGGTTTTATCGTGTGCCTCCAGGTACCCTGATATCTCATCCTTAATTATCGACTCCAACACCTTCCCAACCACTGAGGTCAGACTAACTGTTAACCTTCTTCTGCCTCTCTCCCTTTTTGAAGAGTGGAGTGACATTTGCAATTTTCCCGTCTTCCGGAACCATTCCAGAACCTAGTGATTCTTGAGAGATCATTACTGATGCTTCCACGATCTCTTCAGCCACCTCTTTCAGAACACTAATTTGCCGCAAGACAGCACCTACCTTCTCTGCATTCTGTATTGGGTCCGTGGCTCTGCTCCCTCTGTGCCTCATTTATAGATTCTGCATCCATCCCATGGGTATATACAGATGCACAAAATTCATTTAAGATCTCCCCCATCTCTTTCAACACCACGCACAGATTACCATTCTGATCTTTTAGAGCACGAGTTTTGTGCATTGCTATCCATTGGCTCTTAATATATCTGCAGAAAAGTCTTAGGATTCTACTTCATCTTGTCTGATAGAGCAACTTACTGTCTTTTAGCCCTCCTAATCTGAACACCTATACTGTGTCCGCCAGAGGAAGCAGGATCTCCCAGTGGCCACACATTTTAATTCCACGTCTCATTCCCATTCTGATATGTCAATCCATGGCCTCTACTGTAAAGATGAAGCCACACTCAGGTTGGAGGAACAACACCTTATATTCCGTCTGGGTAGCCTCCAACCTGATAGCATGAACATTGATTTCTCTAACTTCTGTTAATGCCCCTCCTCCCCTTCTTACCGCATCCCTAATTTTTTTTCTCTCTTTCCCTCTCACAAATAGCTCCTTGCCTGTTCTCCATCTTCCTCTGGTGCTCCCCTCCCCCTTTCTTTCTTCCTAGGCCTTCCGTCCTATGATACTTCCCCTTCTCCAGCCTTGTATCCCTTTTGCCAATCAACTTCCCAGCTCTTAGCTTCATCCCTCCCCCTCCTGTCTTCTCCTATCATTTTGGGTTTCCCCCTCTCCCTCCCATTT
The DNA here is from genome assembly GCF_963921235.1 of Mobula hypostoma. Lineage (NCBI taxonomy): Eukaryota > Metazoa > Chordata > Chondrichthyes > Myliobatiformes > Myliobatidae > Mobula > Mobula hypostoma. The sequence goes on from NC_086104.1 coordinate 14,751,884, forward strand.
TCAAACCTCTTACTATCTCTTTTTTCCATTAGTCCTGATGAAGGGTCTCGACCCAAAATATTGACTGTACTTTTTCCTGTAGGTGTTGCTTGTTCTGCTGCATTCCACCAGCATTTTGTGTGTGTTGCTCCTCCTTAAGTGTTTATTTTGCATGTCTTGTACTCAAGTAGCTCATTTGAAACTCCCTGCCTATGCCTGCTATGCACCTGCTTTTTTTTTCTTAACCAGAGCCTCAATATCTTGAAAACCAAGGTTCCCTAAACCTGTTATCCTTGCCTTTCATTCTGAGAGAAACACCTAATCTCTGTACTCTCAAAAGTTTCACTTTTGAAGGCCTTCCACTTCCAAAGTACACCTTTGCTGGAAAACGACCAGTCCCAATCCACGCTTGCCAGAACCTTTCTGATACCATCAAAATTGGCCTTTTCCCAATGAAGAATCTGTAAACCAGCACCAGACCTATCCTTTTCCATAATCACCTTGAATCTAATGGCATTATGATTACAAGTGCTCCCTTTCACAAAAATGTCTGCCACTTGCCCTACCTCATTCCCTAATAGAAGATCAAGTATCGCACTCTCTCTAGTTGGGACTACTCTGTACTCATTAAGAAAAGTTTCCTGAACACATCTGACAAACTCTCCCATATGGCCCATTTACAGTCTGGGAATCCCATTCAGTATATGGAAAGTTAATATCACCTACTATCACAACCTTATGTTTCTTGCAACTATCCAAGATCTCTCTACAAATTTGCTCCTCTAAATGCTGTGAACTGTTGCGGGTCTGTAATTTAGCCGCATTAACATGGTCATACCTTTTCTTATTTACCATTCCTACTCGTAAAGCATTACTAGATGAGCTCTCCAGTCTGTCCTGACTGAGCACTGCTGTAACATTTTCCCTGACTAGTAGTGCCACCCCTCACTTTTTAGTCCCTTCTGCTCAATCACATCTAAAACAATGGAACCCCGGATATTGATCTGCCAGTCCTGTACCTCTTGCAACCAAGTCTCACTAATGGCTACAATGTCATAATTCCACTTGCTGATCCACATCAAAGTTCATCCACCTTTCCTGCAGTAGTCCTTGCATTGAAAGAAATGCAGCTCAGGATATTAGTCCCATTATGCTCAACTTTATGATTCCTGACCTTGTATGTAGGCTTAACAAAATCTTTCTCTGCAACTACTCCACTATCTGTTCTGACAGTCTGGTTCCCATTCCCTTGCAACTCTAGTTTAAGCTCCCCTTGCTCCCCCACCCAACCCTCTGTAGCATTAGCAAACCTTACTGCCAGGATACAAGTCCCCCTCTAGTTCAGGTGCAAACAGTCCCTTCTGAAAAATCCCACCTTACCTGGAAGCGAGCTCAATGATCTAAAAATCAAAAATCTGAAGCCCTCCCTTCTATACCATCTCCTCATGCACGTGTTGAACTGCATGATCTTCCTGCTTAGGGCCTCACTAGCATGTGGCACGGATAGCAATCCTGAGATCGTAACCCTGGAGGTTCTGGGTTAATTTGACACCAAACTCCCTGAACTCGCATTGTAGGGGCTCATCACCCATACTACCCGTGCCATTGGTACTGACATGGACCATGACATCTGGCTCCTCACCCTCCCACTTATGAATGCTGTGAATTCAGTCTAAGATGTCTCTGACCCTGGCAACCAAGAGACAACAAATTATTCAGGAATCTTGTTCTTGTCTACCGAACCTCTTTTCTGTTACCCTAACCTCTTCTGCACCCTTCTCTCCTGAGCCACAGAGCCAGACTCAGCGCCAGGAACCTGCTCTCTCTGTGGCTTCTTCTTGGTAGGTCATACCCCCCACCCCACCAACAGTACTCAAAGCAATATACTGTACTTACTATTGAGGGGAACGGTCACAGGGGTACTCTGCATTGACTCTATATTCCCTTTCTCTCTCCTGACAGTCGTCCTGTTACCTGCCTCCTGCAACTTAGGGGTGACTACCTCCTTGCAGCTCCTATTTAACACCTCCCCTGTATGAGCCATTGGTCATCAAACCGCAGCTCCAGTTTCTTAACATGGTCTCTAACGAGCTGCAGCTCAGTGTATTTTATGCAAATGCAGTTATCAGGGAGACAGAAGTAATATACCACTAACTCTGGACCTATTCTCAGTGCACCAGCTATTTACTAACAGATAACAAGATACAAAAAGTTTACTTAGAGCCTGCTTTTGTGCTTGCCCAAGTCTGTTGAGTCAAAGCTGGTCCATTCTGACTCTGCCCTGCTCCCACAATGGCTGCTCTGCTTAAACTTCCTTTCTTTTTATTGGCTCAGTGATTCACTCCTACAAAATGTCATTCTCATTCTCAATATGTCGTTCTCTCACTCGCTTCTTCAAACAGTGACTCACTCCTGACCGGACTTGGAACTTTTAACTGGCTCCCGCCCTGCAAGCTGTTGCTCTCTCACGACTTCAGGTTTTTTTTGTTATTTAAATAAATGAGCACCTTTGAGTGTTAGTCCACTTGAGGGAGTTTATTTTCCCATCTATCATGAAGACATCTTGTTTGTTAATCCGTGCCAACTTCCTCAGCATTTTAACAAAATCATCCACATTCAAACTTACTCCACAGTCCCACCTGGCTTTACCTTAATCACCATACCTCATCTGTTTGATATCAAGTAGATCACAAGGATTCTCATTGTGTCTTGGCCAGCAGTACACAAACACCCTTAAGCCACTACTTCCACAGTCAGTCACTATGCCATAGTTTAAGTAAAGATTCATTATATCAATGGCCCCCATATCTATCTGGTTAAATATCTATCTCCTTTGTCCTGGTAGGAATGTTCTCATCAATTCCTGTCAAAGACCAGCAAAGTGTATAGAAGAGGTATTAAAAGAGTGAGCAATGCAGCAGCTGTCAACTGGTGAAAAACATGCTGTATAATAACTGTTGACACTGCTGCATGATGGATTCTAGTACTGCAGTTGTGAAAGTTTTGTGATATTTAAAGGTAGATCCTTGTAAGTCGCACATCTGTTCACTGTCACACCAATATGCTGTTCAGAGAAACAAAAATTGTGTGCTAAAACTATTATGGTTCTGATTTGAATTAATACTTCCCCCAATAAATTGATTTTTACTTTATTTAACAGATGTACATTAAAAGGAATTCTGAAAGAAATTGATATTTCCAGGCTGATCTACAGTTCTCATGGATGGAGAAGAATTGCTTAAGGTTGAACTGCAAACAGCCGACACACACTGCAGTGAGTGTGTGGCCAACTCCACCTCTCTAACTTCAGATGAAAATAAAAATCAGATTTGTGAAGCACGGCTAGTGTCATCATCCAGTGATGAAATTATAGGAGGCAATGAGCAGGATTTACTCAATAATAATGAAGAAGACAGTGATCGGACTGGCCCTGAGATTAAACAAAATGACTGCATAGGTGCAGATGGTCATGTTAATATCGAGGCTTCAAACAGCATCACTATCCCAAATAACGAACCATCAGTGGAGAAGGAGATGGTCTGCAATTCGAATGTACATAGCATATTGAAGGCCATCCCTTCAGGTGAATTTTCAGTTATAATCATTTGTTGCTCAAATGAATCAAAATTGAGAATCTTGAAGCCTGCATATATCCTCTTAACCAAATGGAAAGAAATACATTATTGCTCCTTCAAATAAATTTCTTTGCCAGTTTTCTTTCCCAGTTTTCTTTCCTGTTTTTGTCCCAGGAAAGGTGGAAATGTTTCCTGAAACAAAGTTCCATGTGCAGATAGCATTTTATTTATCTGTTAATTCTCACTGTCCAACTTCACTGCACATGCTGAAATAATATTGAATCCTTTTAAATTTTGCCCAAGTTCACGAATATCAAAATTATACTTATGCATTTAAATACTCTGAAGGACTTGGCTGTTGTATTGTCAAATACTCAGTTGCAAAAATGTAAAGTAACTGATGAGTTTCAACTCTGCCTCATCACTGTTGCGTTTGTGATTTATGACTTTTTTTCACTGGTCTGATTACTGGCAGGAATGTCATGCGATTGTGGCTGAGGTACATTGTATCACTACTTAACAATCTCATTGTCATGTCAGATTTTATTCCTTTGTCAGATGGTTTTTTCAAAGCACAAAGCACTGATACCTGCAAGGGCAGTGATGAGTTGGGAGAAAGGTGTCAACAGGATGACAGAGAGGGACGTCTCCAGGATCTACTCAACTGTATCCAGAAAGCTATAGAATCAAATGATTGCGGCATTCTGCCACACCTTCTTCATCAGGTACCGGAGCTGCTACATCTTACCCATATATCTCACAATGGGTTTTGATTGTGTGTATTTACTTTGATATATTCAGTAAACTTAAAATATTTTTTCTTAAAATGTAAAGTGAAAGGGATTATTTCTTATTCAGAGTACATTTTAAATAAGCACATGAATCTGAATACAAAATCCTTCCCCAGGAAATCATACTATACTCTTGTTGACTTATTTTTGCCTATTACTTTCAGGAATTCACATCTATTTAGATTAGACTATGAGGACACTCAGTCCTCGTTTATTGTCATTTAGAAATGCATGCATTAAAAAATGATACAATGTTCCTCCAGAATGATATCACAAGAAACACAGGACAAACCAAGACTAAAACTGACAAAACCACATAATTATAACATATAGTTACAACAGTGCAAAGCAATACCATAGTTTGATAAAGAGCAGAACATGGGCACGGTGAAAAAAGTCTCAAAGTCCCGATAGATTCATCATCTCACGCAGGCGGCAGAAGGGAGAAACTCTCCCTGCCGTGATCCTCCAAGTGCCGCAAACTTGCCGATGCAGCACCATTGGAAGCACCCGACCGCAGCGGACTCTGAGTCCGTCTGAAAACTTCAAGCCTCCGACCAGCCCTCCGACGCAGCCTCTCCGAGCATCATCCTCTGCTGAGCGCTTCGACCCAGCCCCAGCCGCCAAGCAACAATCAAAGCTGAGGACTCGGGGCCTTCTCCTCCGGAGATTCTGGACCACACAGTAGCAGCAGCAGCGAAGCAGGCATTTCAGAAGTTTCACCAGATGTTCCTCAGTCTCCATCAAATCAGGATTGTGCATGGCACCCTACTTGACAAATAACAGACATCACCACCGGAGTGGCCACTGTGAGCTGCGTCTCGCCCCATCTTCTCCTCCCTCTCAATATTTTTGGATATTATTTAGAATTCTTTTTATGCTTGCATGGTATAATAGGATCCAAGACAATGAAGGGACAACAAAAGAGGGTGGGAAAATGATACTGTAGAACAGGGGTTCCCAACCTTTTTATGCCATATCCCCCTGTTATTAACCAAAGGGGTCCATCAAACCCAGGTTGGGAATCCCTGTGCTCTAGAAGCAGGGATAATTTTATCTGATAAGAGCATGCAAAATGGTTTTGGATCAAATAATCAAATTTTTCAGAAGCCCAGACTTTAACTTGCCAACTCCATGCTTCTTCTAGGTTAAGCCTAGGTTAAGTTCTTCTAGGATAAGAAAGGTATTAAGAAAGAGGATGTACTGGAGCTTTTGGAAAGCATCAAGTTGGATAAGTCGCTGGGACCGGATGAGATGTACCCCAGGTTACTGTGGGAGGCGAGGAAGGAGATTGCTGAGCCTCTAGCGATGATCTTTGCATCATCAATAGGGACGGGAGAGGTTCTGGAGGACTGGAGGGTTGCGGATGTGGTTCCTTTATTCAAGAAAGGGAGTAGAGATAGCCCAGGAAATTATAGATCAGTGAGTCTTACCTCAGTGGTTGGTTAGTTGTTGGAGAAGATCCTGAGAGGCAGGATTTATGAACATTTGGAGAGGTATAATATGATTAGGAGTAGTCAGCATGGCTTTGTCAAGGGCAGGTCATGCCTTACGAGCCTGATTGAATTTTTTTGAGGATGTGACTAAACACATTGATGAAGGAAGAGCAGTAGATATAATGTATATGGATTTCAGCAAGGCATTTGATAAGGTACCCCATGCAAGGCTTATTGAGAAAGTAAGGAGGCATGGGATCCACATTGCTTTGTGGATCCAGAACTGGCTTGTCCACAGCAGACAAAGATTGGTTGTAGATGGGTCATATTCTGCATGGAGGTTGGTCACCAGTGAAGTGCTTCATGGATCTGTTCTGGGACCCTTACTCTTCGTGATTTTTATAAATGATCTAAGATAAGGAAGTGGAGGGATGGGTTAGTAAGTTTGCTGATGATACAAAGGTTGGAGGTGTGGATAGTGTGGAGGGCTGTCAGAAATTACAGCGGGACATTAATAGGATACAAAACTGGGCTGAGAAGTGGCAGATGGCGTTCAACCCAGATAAGTGTGAAGTGGTTCATTTTGGTAGGTCAAATATGATGGCAGAATATAGTATTAATGGTAAGGCTCTTGGCAGCGTGGAGGATCAGAGGGATCTTGGGGTCTGAGTCCATAGGACACTCAAAGCAGCTGTGCAGGTTGACTATGTGGTTAAGAAGGCGTACAGTGTATTGGCCTTCATCAATCGTGGAATTCAATTTAGGAGCCGAGAAGTAATGTTGCAGGTATATAGGACCCTGGTCAGACCACACTTGGAGTACTGTGCTCAGTTCTGGTCGCCTCACTACAGGAAGGATGTGGAAGCCATAGAAAGGGTGCAGAGGAGATTTACAAGGATGTTGCCTGGATTGGGGAGCATGCCTTATGAGAATAGGTTGAGTGAACTTGGCCTTTTTTCCTTGGAGCGACGGAGGATGAGAGGTGACCTGATAGAGGTGTATAAGACGATGAGAGGCATTGATCGTGTGGATAGTCAGAGGCTTTTTCCCAAGGCTGAAATGGTTGCCACAAGGGGACACAGGTTTAAGGTACTGGGGAGTAGGTACAGAGGAGATGTCAGGGGTAAGGTTTTTACTCAGAGAGTGGTGAGTGCCTGGAATGGGCTGCTGGCAACGGTGGTGGAGGCGGATACGATAGGGTCTTTTAAAAGACTCCTGGATAGGTACACAGAGCTTAGTAAAATAGAGGGCTATAGGTAAGCCTAGTAATTTCTAAGGTAGGCACATGTTCAGCACAACTCTGTGGGCTGAAGGGCCTGCATTGTGCTGTAGGTTTTCTGTGTTTCTGTAATAGAGCCTGTGAGCTTGTTCACTGTAAGCAAGCTTGGAATTTAAAAGCTTTAAAGCAATGGGACTCTGATTTTTCAGTATATGTGTATTTCCATAGCCTTGGAACCAAGACCATCATAATCAGGAGATTAGATTAGATTCAACTTTATTGTCATTAGCAAGAGGATTCGAGTACAGGAGCAGGGAGGTACTGCTGCAGTTGTACAAGGTCTTGGTGAGACCACACCTGGAGTATTGGGTGCAGTTTTGGTCCCCTAATCTGAGGAAAGACATCCTTGCCATAGAGGGAGTACAAAGAAGATTCACCAGATTGATTCCTGGGATGGCAGGACTTTCATACGATGAAAGACCGGATCGACTAGGCTTATACTCGTTAGAATTTAGAAGATTGAGGGGGGATCTTATTGAAACGTATAAAATCCTGAAGGGATTGGACAGGCTAGATGCAGGAAGATTGTTCCCGATGTTGGGGAAGTCCAGAACGAGGGGTCACAGTTTGAGGATAAAAGGGAAGCCTTTTAGGACCGAGATTAGGGAAAATCTTCTTCACACAGAGAGTGGTGAATCTGTGGAATTCTCTGCCACAGGAAACAGATGAGGCCAGTTCATTGGCTATAGTTAAGAGGGAGTTAGATATGGCCCTTGTGGCTAAAAGGATCAGGGGGTATGGAGAGAAGGCTGGTACAGGGTTCTGAGTTGGATGATCAGCCATGATCATACTGAATGGCGGTGCAGGCTTGAAGGGCCGAGTGGCCTACTCTTGCACTTATTTTCTATGTTTCTATGTTTGTGCCGAGTACAGATACAAAGCCAATGAAATACAGTTAGCATCTAACCAGAATTGCAAAGAATAGTGTTATTTACAAAATAACTGTGCATCAAAAGTAAGTGCTACAGCACACAAATATAAAAGTACTGAGACAGTACAATATGGGTACAATACTGCTTCGCACTGTGATGTGAGGTTCAGCACAGTCACAGCCTCAGGGAAGAAGCTCTTCCTGTGCCTGCTGGTGTGGGAGCGGAGGCTCCTGTAGCACCTACCGGATGGAAGGAGAGTAAAAAGTCCATGGTTAGGGTGAGATGCATCCTTGATAATGCTTTTCGCCCTGCCCAGGCAGCATTTATGGTAGATGTTCTCAGTCGTGGGCAATTGGTGCTGATAATCCGCTGGGCAGTTTTCACCACACGCTGGAGTGCTTTGCGGTCCGATACGGGACAATTGCCGCACTACACTGAGATGCAGTTGGTGAGTATGCTCTCAATGGTACAGCAGTGAACGTCTGTCAGTATCTTGGTACAGAGGTGAGCTTTCTTGATGCTCCGCAGGAAATAAAGGCGCTGTTGTGCCTTTTTGATCAGGATGGAGGAGTTCAGGGACCAGGTGAGATCCTCAGAAATGTGGACACCAAGGAATTTGAAACTTGATACACGCTCCACTACAGCTCCGTTGATGTAGATGGGGACCTGAGTGTGGCTCCTAGCATGCCTGAAGTCCACAATGATCTCCGTGGTCTTCTGGGTGTTAAGAGCCAGGTTGTTGTTGGCACACCACGCGGCCAGGTGCTAGACCTCGTCCCTGCAGGCCGTCTCATCATCCCCTCTGATCAGGCCAACCACCGTGGTGTTGTCTGTGAACTTGATTATGGAGTTAGAACCATGTACAGGAACGCAGTCATAGGTGAAAAGGGAGTACAGAAGAGGGCTCAGCACACAGCCTTGAGGCACGCTGGTGTTCAGGGTGAGAGTGGTGGAGGAAAGGTGGTCTAACTTAACTGATTGGGGCCTGTTAGTCAGGAAGTTCAAGGTCCAGTTGCAGAGAGATGAGCTGATACCAAGCTGGTGAAGTTTGGCGATCAGCTTGGAGGGGATCACGGTATTGAATGCCGAACTAAAGTCAATGAACAGCATTCTGACGTGAGAGTTGGGGCAGTCCAGGTGGGTCAGGGCAGAGTGAAGTGCCGTGGAGATGGCGTCCTCTGTTGACCTGTTGGTGAGATAGGCAAAGTGATGGGGGTCCAAGGTAGTGGGCAGACAGGATTTCAGGTGTGATAGAATCAGTCTCTCAACACACTTTGCAATGATGGGGGTGAGTGCAACTGGGCGGAAGTCATTCAGGCCTGTGGCAGTAGAATGCTTCGGCACTGGCACGATGGTGGCGGTCTTGAATCTTGTGGGGACAACTGCCTGGGCCAGGGACAGGTTAAAGGAGGTTTATGTTGTGGCAAGGGGAAATCTAAAGTAGAACTACTTAATTGGAGGACTAGCATCAATATATTATCTGGCCAGAATAGAGCGAAATCAAAGACTGTCAGGTAAAACTAAGGAAACAATTGGAGATATTTGAATGTGATAAATGTTAAATATAGGCCATCTGTGCTGATTACTGGGCACCTCTAGTCCATTTCCATTCAGTGGAGAAGCAGTTTTATGGATGGTACTGAGAACCTAGATGCCTTGCCTATGTGTCAGCAGGGAATGCACTACCTCATTAGTCTCCCTTGCCAGCCATCTCAAACCTCCACTGCTCCAAGGGAGAAAAAGCCTGGGCTATCTCTTCTGGTCTTGCAACTTAAATGCTCCGTTCAAGGCAACCTCTTGGTAAATATCTCCACACACTCTACAATGCAAACACATCTTTCCTATAGTTTGATTACCAGAATAGCACACAGTATTTCATTGATGGCCTCAGCCAAGGGTTCCCAACCTGGGGTCCATAGACCCCTTGCTTAATGGCATTGGTCCATAGCATTAAAATAGGTTGGGAACCCCTGGCCTAAGCTAAAATCAAGTTGTACCATAGTTGTATAAAGCTGTACCATAACCTCCTTGCTCTTATGTTTTATGCCCGTGATAATACTGGTAGATAAGGTGCTGCCTTCACTACCTCATCTACCTGTGCTGCCAACTTCAAGGATCTTTTAACTTGTATCTCAAGATTCTTCTGTTTCTCAACTCTTCAGAGCTACAGTTCATTATGTGTGCCTTAGTGTTCCCAAAGTGCATCAATCTCACACTTTATTTAGAGATACTGCGCGGAATAGGCCCTTCTGGCCCAGCAACCCCCGATTTAACTTTAACCTAATCATAAGACAGTTTATAATGACCAATTAACCTACTAATCAGTGCATTTTAGGATTGGGAGTAATCCGGAGCACCCAGAGAAAACCCACATGTTCCACTGGGGGAGCGTGGGGGCCGTACGGACTGTTACAGAGGATGCTGGGACTGAACTCTGAACTCTTAGTATTCGTGTTGCACGAACTGCTCTGCCACTGTGGCCCTTAATGCAAAACTTAACAGGATTAAAATCCATTTGTCATTGCTCTGCTCATTTTTCCAGCGGACTAACATTTTCAAATAACCTGAGGCTACCCTCTTCATTATTGACTTAAGTTTTCAGTCATCTGTGAATCACGCTTCCTACATTCATGTCCAAATAATTAATGCATACAACTAATAGTAATTTTCCCGCACTGATCTTTGTGGTACACCACTGGTCACGTGCTTCCAGTCACATAAAAACAACCTTTCAGCAGCTGTGGTTGTTTTCATTGGAGAATAGTTAATGATGCAGTTTGATACTGATAAACTGGATTGCTGCTGGTTTATATAGTGTAAAGAGAGGATCATTTTCTATTTGTGATTGTTTAAGGACTGGGGGAATAATCAAAGTGGGCAAAAGATGAGGAAAAACTTGCATTAAAATTCTTTGTCTGGAACTTGTATAAGACTGGCGAAAGCAAACTGTCAGTTGGTGCTTTGAAAAGGGAATTAAACATACATTTGGAGAAAAATCACTAGTAGCGCTGCAGGGAAGGAAGGAGTGAATGGGACAAAGTTATCTGCTGTGCAGAAGCTGGCTTAAATGACCATTTACTTTTATGATTCTACATACATGTATTTACAAAGTTTATTGGGTATAGATTAGGTATTAGGGATGCATCAAAACAAAGTTTTTTAAATTTCTGGGCATGAATGATGAATATACAATCACCAGTCTTTATATTTTGAGATGCTTCAAGATGCAAACATTAAAAAAATTTTTAATATAACTTAGCCAGCTTGGTATCAGCTCATCCCTCTGCAATTGGACCTTGGACTTTCTGACTAACAGACCCCAATCAGTTAAGTTAGACAACCTCTCCTCCTCCACTCTCAGCCTGAACACCAGTGTGCCTTAAAGGCTGTATGCTCAGCCCTCTTCTGTACTCCCTTTTCACCTTTGACTGCGTTCCTGTACATGGTTCTAACTCCATAATCAAGTTCGCAAACGACACCACGGTGGTTGGCCTGATCAGAGGGGATGATGAGACGGCCTGCAGGGACGAGGTCCAGCACCTGGCTACGTGGTGTGCCAACAACAACCTGGCCCTTAACACCTAGAAGACTAAGGAGATCATTGTGGACTTCAGGCATGCTAGGAGCCACACTCAGGTCCCCATCTGCATCAACGGAGCTGTGGTGGAGCGTGTATCAAGCTTCAAATAGTCATAGTCATACTTTATTGATCCCGGGGGAAATTGGTTTTCGTTACAGTTGCACCATAAATAATTAAATAGTAATAAAACCATAAATAGTTAACTAGTAATATGTAAATTATGCCAGGAAATAAGTCCAGGACCAGCCTATTGGCTCAGGGTGTCTGACCCTCCAAGGGAGGAGTTGTAAAGTTTGATGGCCACAGGCAGGAATGACTTCCTATGACGCTCTGTGTTGCATCTCGGTGGAATGAGTCTCTGGCTGAATGTACTCCTGTGCCCAACCAGTCCATTATGTAGTGGATGGGAGACATTGACCAAGATGGCAAGCAACTTAGACAGCATCCTCTTTTCAGACACCACCGTCAGAGAGTCCAGTTCCATCCCCACAACATCACTGGCCTTACGAATGAGTTGTTGATTCTTTTGGTGTCTGCTACCCTCAGCCTGCTGCCCCAGCACACAACAGCAAACACTGACCACCATAGACTCGTAGAACATCCTCAGCATCGTCCGGCAGATGTTAAAGGACCTCAGTCTCCTCAGGAAATAGAGATGGCTCTGACCCTTCTTGTAGACAGCCTCAGTATTCTTTGACCAGTCCAGTTTATTGTCAATTCGTATCCCCAGGTATTTGTAATCCTCCACCATGTCCACACTGACCCCCTGGATGGAAACAGGGGTCACCGATACCTTAGCTCTCCTCAGGTCTACCACCAACTCCTTAGTCTTTTTCACATTAAGCTGCAGATAATTCTGCTCACACCATGTGACAAAGTTTCCTACCGTAGCCCTGTACTCAGCCTCATCTCCCTTGCTGATGCATCCAACTATGGCAGAGTCATCAGAAAACTTCTGAAGATGACAAGATTCTGTGCAGTAGTTGAAGTCCGAGGTGCAAATGGTGAAGAGAAAGGGAGACAAGACAGTCCCCTGTGGAGCCTTGGTGTCCACATTTCCGAGGATCTCACCTGGTCCCTGAACTCCTCCATCCTGATCAAAAAGGTGCAACAGCACCTTTATTTCCTGCGGAGCATCAAGAAAGCTCACCTCTGTCCCAAGATACTGACGGACGTTTACTGCTGTACCATTGAGAGCATACTCACCAACTGCATCTCAGTGTGGTATGGCAATTGTCCTGTATCGGACCGCAAAGCACTTCAGCGTGTGGTGAAAACTGCCCGGTGGATTATTGGCACCAATTGCCCACCATTGAGAACATCTACCATAAACACTGCCTGTGCAGGGCGAAAAGCATTATCAAGGGTATATCTCACCCTAACCATGGGCTTTTTACTCTCCACCTATCTGCTAGGTGCTACAGGGGCCTCCGCTCCCGCACCAGCAGGCACAGGAAGAGCTTCTTCTCTGAGGCTGTGACACTGCTGAACCTCACATCACAGCGCTAAGCAGGATTGCACCCATATTGTACTGTCTCAGTACTTTTATATTTGTGTACTGCAGGACTTTTTATTCAGTTATTTTGTAAATAAAACTATTCTTTGCATTTCTGGTTAGATGCTAACTGTATTTCATTGGCTTTGTATCTGTACTCGGCACAATGACAATAAAGTTGAATCTAATCTAATCTTATTTCAGTGATGACAGCAGATATGTCTGAAATCTCCTTGGTAACTGGGTTTGGTTAATAATATTCTAATTATATAATTTGATAGGTAACGATAATTGTATCCAACTTATCAATCACTGGGTCAGATAGTAAAACTCAATAAACATATCAGTGCTCATCAATAACATTTTTGTTTTCTTATGCACCTTATTTAAATGTACGTCTGTTAAAAATGCCTTTTTTTTCCCAGTCTGGTTCATTTTTTAAATTCGCTGTATATTTAAAAAAGAAGCAGCATCAACATATCTACATATCTTTTTTTTGATTAAATTTAAGACCATATATGTAAAACCATATGATGTATGAGCAGACCTGCCACTTCATCAGTTCTCTGTATAGTCTTAAAGTGCAGTACAGTAAACATGACGGCCTTGTTCTGGAATCACTGATTATTATTTTCTTAATTTCAGATTGCTGAAATCTATTTTGATGAAGAAGAATGTATCCTTTTAACTTTTTAATTTTTCATATTCTAGCAAGTTAAGTTCTTCCGCTTATTCCCCTCTTCTGTCTTAATTTTTGTCCTGTCAGTGGTTCAAGAGTTAAGCAATTCTAATGATTTAAATTTATTCTCGAACCTTGTTCGGATGGAGATTTCTTACTCCCATTGTTAAATATTTGAAACAATATTGGAGGTGAATTTATGCTTAATGTCCTTATGCACACACTGCACATAAAAATCATAATGTAAAAATCGAGTGAATACCTCTATTCCTATTCTTACTCCCCAATCTGTGGGTGGTGAAGTTTGCCTGAGACCTGAAGACCCATGGAGTGTATCTTGCAACCCAAATATGTCCCATTCCTCTGCCTTCATTGATGCCATTTATGGAGTTTCACCATCAGATTCCAGACATTACTGAAACTGACTTAGATCAGCTAGATCCTTTTCTCCTTTTTCACATCTTCACTCATTTTCTCCTCCAGCACCTATCCATGTGGTACACCAGATTATATTAATCTCAGTCGCACGTGGCAAATGATTTCATATTCTGACAAGGCCCAATGTCTGGAGCCTGGATTGTGAATCTCTGCAAGTCCACTGGGGAAGAAGGGGCCCAATGATTGTGAATCACAAGTCTGCTGGAGACCCAAGAAGACGACTTGGCCTGAAGTTAAAGGATTGTGTATGTGTGGGAGGGAGGAAGGAATGGGACTTGTTTCACTGTTATTACTTGGTATGTTCTGTTTTGTTATGCCCTGTGTTGTTCCGCCAAGCATGGTGGACATGCTATGTTGAGTGTTGGAATGTATGGCGACACTTGCAGGCTTGCCTCAGCACATCCCTTGGGTGTGTTGGTTGCGAACGTAAACAACACATTTCACTGTATGTTTCGATATACATGTGAAAATATATATAAATCTGTATTCTGACCTGCTTTGGGTTAGTTTTTTTTCGTAATGAGAACTATGCTCTGCACATCAGAACATTTTTTGATTGGTGTAATAAACAAAAAATTCTTCCTAGTAAGGTATGAAATTTATTTCTGTAACAAACAGTTAGAAATATTGTTGATGTAATCCTGCTTTTACATCTCAAGTTGGAGTTTAAATGTTGGAAGTTCTGGTCTTTTAAGTAGTGTAATTTTTATGTGCTAAAATCATGAGTTTGAATTTACAATTATGTAATCACGTGATGCATTAACAGTGAGTGTTTTCCTTTAGCTTGTACTCAGATGAGAAAGCGGTACAATTTATTCAACTGGAAAAAGTGTATCATCAAAAGTTGCTAGCAAATCTTACTGCCATTCAGGAATGCTGGGGTATGGACAGGACATATCTGTAATGAAGACTATAACCTAACTATTTCTGAGTTTGATCAAGACACAGATATTTAGTTATATTTTCAGTTTCTTTCATGAAAGCATTTTATGAAATTGGAGAAATTTCAGTAATCCTGCATCGTTTTAGTTGGTAAAAGTCTTCTGTTCATTTCCTTGCTGTAAAAGATGCAAGTGACATTGAAATACTCTTGCTTCTTATGAAACAGAAAAAAAACCCCACAAACGCTCAGCAGGCCAGTTAGCATTTGTGGATAGAAAAGTTATTTCAAGCAACGACCCTTGAATAGAACTGAAGAAATGAGAAAATATTAGTTTCATGTTACAGAAAGGTTTGGGGAGGGATGTATAGTACAAAGAGAAATGTTTTTAATAACCTTGGTTGGCATGCAAGATCGACATCTTCCTGAATAAGATTATACACGTAGCTTAAAATGGAAGTTTCAGGAAAATTGTTACACCTGATCGTAATGGATTGCCCTCTAGTTCCATGAGCATTGACATACTTGGTTATTTCTTTTTTTTTTGGCATAAATGGCTAAGCACTCACAGGTATCCTATAAAAGAGCCAGTGCACAAAAAAATTGTTGGGCCCTAGGGCAATTCTGGTAATTACCTTGTTAATAAAAAAAAACAGAATTAGTGTTTATGTTCATCAGGAAAGCTTGAGAGCTTGGATACATACATGGAATTAGGATATAGTGGTCATTACAGAGTCTTGGCTGGCACCAGGGCAGGAATAGATTCTCAATATTCCTGGATTTCAGTGCTATAAAAGGGATAGAGAGGGGGGAAAAGGGGAGGAGGGGTGGCATTACTGGTCAGGGATACTATTACAGCTACAGAAAGGGTGGGTAATGTAGCAGGATCCTCTTTTGAGTCAGTATGGGTGGAAGTCAGGAACAGGAAGGGAGCCGTTACTCTATTGGGAGTATTCTATAGGCCCCCTGGTAGCAGCAGAGATACCGAGGAGCAGATTGGGAGGCAGATTTTGGAAAGGTGCAAAAATAACAGGGTTGTTATCATGGGTGACTTTTAACTTCCCTAACATTGATTGGCACCTGATTAGTTCCAAGGGTTTGGACGGGGCAGAGTTTATTAAGTGTGTCCAGGACAGACTCCTGTCACAGTATGTTGACAGGCCGACTAAGGGGAACGCCGTACTAGATCTAGTATTAGATAATGAACCGGGTCAGGTCACAGATCTCTCAGTGGGTGAGCATCTGGCGGACAGTGACCACTGGCCCCTGGCCGTTAGCATTATCATAGAAAAGGATAGAATCAGAGAGAACAGGAAAATTTTTAATTGGGGAAGGGCAAATTATGAGGCTATAAGGCTAGAACTTGCGGGTGTGAATTGGGATGATGTTTTTGCAGGGAAATGTACTATGGACATGTGGTCGATGTTTAGGGATCTCTTGCAGGATGTTGGGGATAAATTTGTCCCGGTGAGGAAGATAAAGAATGGTAGGGTGAAGGAACCACGCGTAACAAGTAAGGCGGAAAATCTAGTCAGGTGGAAGAAGGCAGCATACATGAGGCTTAGGAAGCAAGATTCAGATGGGTCTATTGAGGAATATAGGGAAGCAAGAAAGGAGCTTAAGAAGGGGCTGAGAAGAGCAAGAAGGGGGCATGAGAAGGCCTTGGCGAGTAGGGTAAAGGAAAATCCCAAGGCATTCTTCAGTTATGTGAAGAACAAAAGGATGACAGGAGTGAAGGTAGGACCGATTAGAGATAAAAGTGGGAAGATGTGCCTGGAGGCTGTGGAAGTGAGCGAGGTCCTCAATGAATACTTCATTTCGGTATTCACCAATGAGAGGGAACTTGATAACGGTGAGGACAATATGAGTGAGGTTGATGTTCTGGAGCATGTTGTGATATTAAGGGAGAGGAGGTGTTGGAGTTGTTAAAATACATTAGGACGGATAAGTCCCCGGGGCCTGACGGAATATTCCCCAGGCTGCTTCCCAAGGCGAGGGAAGAGATTGCTGAGCCTCTGGCTGGGATCTTTATATCCTTGTCTACAGAATTGGTACCAGAGGATTGGAGGGAGGCGAATGTTGTCCCCTTGTTCAAAAAAGGTAGTAGGGATAGTCCGGGTAATTATAGACCAGTGAGCCTTACGTCTGTGGTGGGAAAGCTGTTGGAAAAGATTCTTAGAGATAGGATCTATGGGCATTTAGAGAATCATGGTCTGGTCAGGGACAGCCAGCTGACTTTGTGAAGGGCAGATCGTGTCTAACAAGCCTGATAGAGTTCCTTGAGGAGGTGACCAGGCACATAGATGAGGGTAGTGCAGTGGATGTGATCTTTGTGGATTTTAGTAAGACATTTGACAAGGTTCCACACGGTAGGCTTACTCAGAGAGTCAGGAGGCATGGGATCCAGGGAAGTTTGGCCAGGTGGATTCAGAATTGGCTTGCCTGCAGAAGGCAGAGGGTCATGGTGGAGGGAGTACATTTGGATTGGAGGGTTGTGACTAGTGGTGTCCCACAAGGATCGGTTCTGGGACCTCTACTTTTTGTGATTTTTATTAACGGCCCAGATGTCGGGGTAGAAGGGTGGGTTGGCATGTTTGCAGACAACGCAATGGTTGGTGGTGTTGTAGATAGTGCAGAGGATTGTCGAAGATTGCAGAGCGACATTGATAGGACGCAGAAGTGGGCTGAGAAGTGACAGATGGAGTTCAACCCGGAGAAATGTGAGGTGGTACACTTTGGAAGGACAAACTCCAGGGCAGAGTACAAAGTAAATGGCAGGATACTTGGTAGTGTGGAGGAGCAGAGGGATCTGGGGGTACGTCCACAGATCCCTGAAAGTTGCCTCACAGGTAGATAGGGTAGTTAAGAAAGCTTATGGGGTGTTAGCTTTCATAAGTCAAGGGATAGAGTTGAAGAGTCGCGAGGTAATGATGCAGCTCTTTTAAACTCTGGTTAGGCCCGACTTGGAGTACCGAGTCCAGTTCTGGTCGTCTCACTACAGGAAGGATGTGGAAGCATTGGAAAGGGTACAGAGGAGATTTACCAGGATGCTGCCTGGTTTAGAAAGTTATGCATTATGATCACAGATTAAGGGAACTAGGGCTTTACTCTTTGGAGAGGAGGAAGATGAGAGGAGACATGATAGAGGTGTACAAGATATTAAGAGGAATAGATAGAGCGGATAGCCAGTGCCTCTTCCCCAGGGCTCCTCTGCTCAATACAAGAGGGCATGGCTTTAAGGTAAGGGGTGGGAAGTTCAAGGGAGATATTAGAGGAAGGTTTTTTTACTCAGTGGTTGGTGTGTGGAATGCACTGCCTGAGTCAGTGGTGGAGGCAGATACAGTAGTGACTACTAGACAGGTATATGGAGGAATTTAAGGTGGGGGGTTATATGGGAGGCAGGGTCTGAGGGTTGGCACAACATTGTGGGCCGAAGGGCCTGTACTGTGCTGTACTATTCTATATTGTATGTTATACCAGTTGGTCTCTTTAGAAATGGGAAGACCAAGAGTGACTTGTTAGGTCTTTAAGATTATAGAGATGTTCACATTTGTGTGCTGAGATCAAAATTAGAAGATATTCATATAAAGTTGTTACTAATAAATCCATTCAAAATTCAAAGTAAATTTATTATCTAAGTACATGTATGTCACCATATACAACCATGAGATAAATTTTCTTGGGGGCATACTCAATAAATCCATAATAGAATAATAACCATAATAGAATCAATGAAAGACCACACCAACTTCGGTGTTCAGTCAGTGTGCAAAAGACAATAAACTGTGCAAAAAAGAAAGAAATAATAATAAATAAGCAAAAAAATATCAACATGAGAAGAGTCCTTGAAGATGAGTTGATAGGTTTTGGAACTAAAGAGCGATCTCTGTGCCTGGAGAATATTAAGAATTAATATGATATAACAATGAGTAACATTCTGGGGTACAAAGTGGAAACGTTCAGGAGCGTCTGTCTTAAGAAGCAAGGAAAAGAATCAGAATCAGGTTTAATATCACTGGCATATGTCATGAAATACATGATAAATATGGAAAAAACTGATTTGCAGTGTATATATCTATTAAATAGTTCAGTTAAAAGAAGTGCAAATAAAAGGTTTAGATGAAGCTTGAGGGGGCTTGTGTACACATACTTGCAGAGGTAAACTTCTGATTGGCTTGTTTCTGTACTGTACTTACTGCAGGTTGCAAATGATTGAAATGACATTTAAAACTATCAGTACCTTTATGGGTAATAATTCACAAGGAATTGTACAATAAATTCTGTCAACTTCAATGGGATTATAACAAGGGTTCTGTTTGGAACTGCACTATTTTCAGGTGTTACCAGTCATGGTTTCCCAATGGCAGTTACAACAGTTTTATCCTTGTTTAGAGAGGAGCAGTTGAAATCAGCACCAAACAGTGCAGTTAATTTGTAGATTGTTTTGCTTGTTTCTTATAATCTACTACTCATGTCTGTTCTGCTATGTTTTTCTTAACTTTTTGTTCTTCAAGGTTGAATTCTTTGTAGCAGTTCTAGGAAGTAGTTGTTCAGAAGTATTCTGTGCATTGATAGTTTTGTTGTCCTAATTTGAGGTTAAGTAAAATTACAGCCACCCAGTTTCCTTTGTTTCAGTTTATCTCAAATAAAGTGTAATTTTGGAATGGATTGTTCCTGACTGTTCTGCAGAATAAATGACTACTCATTTGCAAAAGCTTTTCCATTTGATAAGAGTGATATGCTCAATAGGCAATGGTGATCTCAATTTATTTTTTGCTCACCAGTGTTCTTTGACTTGCAAATTGAATGGCAATAAATTGAAATTGACAAGTATACGATTTTCGAAACTGAGAAAAATGGGAAACGTGATCACTGAAGAACTTGATTTAAAAATGTTTTTAATGTTTGTATGTTCTGTCATATCATGCAATTAAAACATTTATTACTCATTCACTTAGCATTCTATGTAATGTGATAATAAGGGACACATCGGAGCACAAAGCACTTGATTAGTTGTGCTTTCTGGTGAATGCTTTATGGATAGATTTGACAGCCAAGACTTTTAAGTATTAATTTCATTGGGAAGAGTAAGTTCACTTGATTTTTTCTGATCTTGCAGAAATAAAACAGAAGTCTGCAATGACCAGGGAGACTTCAGCAGGGAAGGCTATTACATCATTAGACACTGATAGAATAAAGAAACTTACGGAACTATGTTCATCGCACTGTCGGTATGTTCGCCATTTACAATTATTATGTACTTTTAGTTGATTCAAATATTGATGAGTTACATTGTGTTTTTGGACATTCGCTGGAGCTTAATGGTTCACTTGGGATTGTTTCAATTACTTAGTTCCAAGCTGAAGAACAATTTATCAAGTAACACTAAAACAGTGGTAGAGGTGGTCCATTCAATCCCTCCTGCCTGCACCACCATTCAGCAAAGTCTTATTTTGTCATAATGGCAAGGTAGTGTACCAGTTGATGCTGCTGTCACACAGTATCATCTGAGAACACTATCCCCAGGTGCTGTATTTGGAGAGTTTGGTCATTCTCTCCATGCCTTCCAAGTGCTCTGGTTTCCTACTGCATCTTCACGACATACTGGTAGGTCAATTGGCCACTGTAAATATTCCTCTTTAGTGCATGTGATAGCGGAAAGGATCCAAAGCTAAAGCTGATTGGGATGTGAGCGAGGGAAGAAGTTGCATGGTCAGTGGAACGTAAGATGGGGCACTGGACTGATAGTCGCTGAGAACTAGTGTGGACTTGATGGGTGGAATGGCTGCCTCGCTTGCTGTAATAAGTATGTGTAAGCACTACTATCCTGTACTAACTCCATAACCTTTGATTCCCTTGTTATCAAAAGCTCCACTGATTTGTCTTGATTGTACTTGGTGATTTTCCTGGTTAGAAAATTCTAAAGATTTTCTACAGTCAGATGATTCATAGTCCTGAATGGCTGACCCATACCTTGAGATACTGACCCCTCCAGGTTCTGGATACCCCAGCCTGTGGCAATATCCCTGTGTCTACCCTGTGTAGTCCTGTAAGAATTTCATTTGTTTTGAGATTAGAGACGATCAGATTCTGATGCTTAAACTTGTTCAGTATCACACAACTATATTGTTTTAATAAAGTCAAGATGTTCCGAATTGTGAATTCTTATCTTGTAAGAGTTTGGTTAGAAGCATGCCAAGTTATGTCCTAAAAGGGCTTTTTGTGATCTTCTCACTTGTGCTTTTTTAGTAATATTATTACTTCAATATTGATAAAATAAAGTAAGCATTTGCATTTTTTTAATGTAGATATGAGAATATTGCTGGTAATCTGAAATAAATCCTTGAAATTAGAAGAGGTCCAACAGTCTTAACACTAGCAAAATGCTTCTATGTATTGCATTTAATACAATAAGATTATTATCATATTAAATTGATACGGAGTTATTCTGGAAGAAGTTCAAGCTGATCACAAAGTCTTAGTCAACAAACTAGTGAGGTAAAGAGGAATAAAAGATAAGAGAAGCATTAAGTTTTAATTCAGAAATTCCTGAAGTTGACATGCCTCCCCCTAAGGCGTAATCACCAGTGGTGGGGGGATCAAAACTGGTTGTATCTGAGATGAGAATTTGATGGAAATAGATAATTCAGAAGTTGGTAGTTTTGAAGAAGGTAAAAGAGGTGGAAGAGAAGCAAAGCTCTGGAGGGATTTAAAACATAAGGAGAATTTTAAAATTGGTATTGTTTAATAGCTTCAGTGTAGAGCAGTGAGATCAGGACTCAAGGGTGACTGAGATGGTGCAAATAGGAACATGGCCTTAAATTTGAGACCATTTGAATAACCCTAAATCTTCAGAAGGCAAGGTAGTAGTGTCCTTAAATGGTCATGGTCACAAGTAATACAGTCAGAGATAAGAGTTGTGGCAGCAAGCGAGCGGAAGCAAAAGCAGAGTTGGTTGGAAATGTGTTTCATGAGGACATAGAAATACAATTTGCTTATGATAAATACAATTTGGTATGGTAGTGTAGTAGTTAGTGCAATGTTTTACGGTACCCGTGACTGGGTTCAATTCCTGTCTCTATCTGTTAAGAGTTTGTACATTCTCTCTGTGATCACGTGGGTTTCCTCTGGGTGCTCTGGTTTCGTCCCACATTCCAAAGACATATTGTAAGTAGGTTAATTGGTCTCCCGGACATAATTGGACGGTGTGGGCCAGAAGGGCCTGTTACTGTGCTGTATTTCAAAATAAAATAAAAATTATCTTATGACTAAATGTTGTGAACATTGTCAAATTTGCCATGGAGAGGTCTTGGGTCAGTGGTTGGGAAGTTTATGGTGGAAATGAAAGACAAGTATTTTGAGAATACTGGAAGAAATTTCAAACGTCATTAGAAGGAAAAGTCAGTTAGCACTGTGGAGCACTTTCAGCAAAGCTTATGCAAATTGTTTCACCTTGCAGATTCTTTGCAGATTCTTTTGTTTATTTTAACATATTTAGCAGATTTTTAAATTTGTTATTTATTTTGTATCTTTTTTCATTGGTCTACAGTCGGAGACAAATGCTCAGCTGCTGTTTAGAATGTGTCTTATTTAAACATGCTTGGTACACTCTTCAGGAAATTTCAGTAATTTGCTTTTAATTATGTATTCAAGCAGTATATAGAAAAAACAAAGACGTTCCAAAGCCAAGAGCTAGGGTTGCAAAGAAAGTGTTTGGCACACCGGCCTTCATAAATCAAAGTATTGAGTACAGGAGATGGGATATTACGTTGAAGTTATATGAGACATTAGTGAGACCTAATTTGGAGTACTCTGTGCAGTTTTGGTCACCTATCTACAAGAAAAATTAAATAAGGTTGCAAGAATACATGGAAAATTTACAAGGATGTTGCTGGGTCTGGAGAACCTGAGTTATCAGGAAAGATTGAATAGGCTAGGACTTTATTCCTTGGAACATAGAAGATTAAGGGGAGATTTGATAGAGGTATACAAAATTATGAGGGGTGGAGATACGGTAAATGCAAGCAGGCTTTTTCCACTTGGGTAGGAATACAACCAGAGGTCATGGGTTAAGAGTGAAAGATGAAAAGTTTTAGGGAAACATGAGGTGAAACATCACTCAGAAGGTTGTGAAATTGTGGAACAAGCTACCAGCATGTGTTGTATGCTCGATTTCAACATTTAAGAGCGGTTTGGATAGGTACATCGTTGGTAGTGGTATGGAGGGTTATGGTCCCAGTGGAGGTCGAAGGGATTAGGCAGTTTAAATGGCTCGGCACGGACTAAGTAGGCTGAAGGGTCTGTTTCTATGCTATACTTTTCTATGACTATGACTCTGTTCCCTCTATAAAATGAGTTGTCACATTTATATTGAGTATGGATCTCTTAGCTTCAAGTTATTCTGCTTTTTGCTACTTGATAAATTTTAGTCTTTTTTAAATCTTGAAGGTAGATGGTGTTACATACTCGTAACGGGTTAAAAGAACCAGCAAAAATGGAACACATCTGGAGTCTGGTTTTGCTGTTAACTAGCACTATTTTATTAGTAACTACGTAATAAAGCCTAACATAAAACCAGATAAATCAAACAGGTTAGCAGAGTTTATGCATATATCGGTGTGTAAATACAAAACCCAAACTTCTTCAAACTTAGGTGGTGATTGACACAGTCTTACGATGGTATGTAAAGGAAGTCAGTTCAGTTTGTGACATTGAGTTGAGTCGAACTGAGGAGAAAGAGAGAGGTGATTTGTTATCCAAGTAAGCCGATGCCGTCGATCTTTCCGTGGTCCTCCGAATTCTTTAAGGTCACCAAGTGTGACCACACTAAAGGTACCGTCTTTGTGGTAAAACTATCAACCCAGGCAAGGGTTAAACACACTGATAGCTTTCCACCGGTCACCCTTTTTCCCACACTGTGAGAGCCACTGGTGGATTCTCCCGATCGATCCACAAAACCCACCTGTTTGTGGGCACTCAAAGCTCATCCAGTGTCCGTTTTTTCTGTGTTTCTGTTTGTGCACCAGAAAACCGGCGAATCTTGTATATATCCAAACATGCTGAACACCAGCTGTCCATTATATAGCTCCGCTCTTCTATCACCATAGCGACTCATGAGCTTCTTGGTCTCTCGGTCTCTATCTCTCTCTCTCCATCTCTCATCTCTCTCTCTCTCTCTCTCTCCTCTCTCTCTCATCTCTCTCTCTCTCACCTCTCTCTCTCTCTCCTCTCTCTCTCTCCTCTCTCTCTCTCTCTCCTCTCTCTCTCTCTCTCCTCTCTCTCTCTCCTCTCTCTCTCTCTCTCCTCTCTCTCTCTCCTCTCTCTCTCGCCTCTCTCTCTCTCGCCTCTCTCTCTCGCCTCTCTCTCTCGCCTCTCTCTCTCGCCTCTCTCTCTCGCCTCTCTCTCTCGCCTCTCTCTCTCTCCTCTCTCTCTCTCCTCTCTCTCTCTCCTCTCTCTCTCTCCTCTCTCTCTCTCCTCTCTCTCTCTCCTCTCTCTCTCTCCTCTCTCTCTCTTATCTCTCTCTCTCCTCTCTCTTCTCTCTCTCTCTCCTCTCTCTCTCTCTCTCTCTCTCTCTCTCTCTCTCTCCTCTCTCTCTCTCTCTCTCTCTCCTCTCTCTCTCTCTCTCTCTCTCCTCTCTCTCTCTCTACACTCACTCTCTTTTTAAAGGCACAGTCCGTAATGAATGATCCTTAGGATTTCGTCGCAATGGTTCTGAAATACATTTGGGCTAAATATTAAATAATGCCATCATTGTCCTATTATCTTGTGAAGCCCCCTCACCAGGCTCGTTTTGAAACTTGGCTCGTCAGCCAGCTCTGCTAATAGCCAATGAACTCATTGGTGAGATAGCCACCTTTCTTAAACAATATACATCTAGAGTCGGTATGATATGGGTCCAACCAAACAGGAAAGCTGGGATGTTTCAATTAACAAAACCCTGATTTGAGCAAATACTGTGTAAATACTACCCATATACAATTATCCATTGGCAGGAAATAACAGATCATACACTGCATACAATTATAAAGAAAGTGTATTTATTAATTTCAGTTTTATCATCCAGTTATTAAGAGGAAAAGAAAAAAAAAGGGACCATTACAACTAAACCAGTCTAATTGTACACATTGTTGGAGCTCGTATCTTCCAAAAGCTGGATGTGACCATTACTCACAAATTCGCATACTAATCACTGGTAGAACTTCCCATCTTGGACTCCTTCAATGCGCGAAGCACCCCTTGCAATTGCGTCTTCCCATGGGATTGAATCCTATGGCCATCTCTCCCAATCTTCTCTTTCTACCTCCTGCCAAAAGGACCACAAACACCACCATCATAAATCTCTCTTCACCCAGCTTTCTCTAGAACCTTCTCCCAATTCCACCTTCCTGATTGGCTGACACAACATTCCTAAGTTGAACATCACTGCCCCTTTTCTTTAACTGAAACCCAAGCACTATCAGCAGGACACACTACTTCTACAGAAAGCTACTAAATGAAATACCCTACAGTATGAGCAGTAAAGATCTTAACAGGGCATTACATTTGGTTTTAGAATAATGTTCTTGATAATTCCTTATAATTTCCAGCGAAATAAAACATAATTTCCAATCAGTTCTTTCATTATTACCTGAGAGATCTTGAGGTCCTGCACAGGTCCTGAGCTGTGAGGTAATGTTACAGATATACGAGACCTTGGTCAGACCCCACTTGGAGTACTGTGTTCAGTTCTGGTCACCTCACTACAGGAAGGATATGGATACTTTTGAGAGCGTGCAGAGGAGATTTACAAGGATGTTGTCTGGATTGAAGGGCATACCTTATAAGAATAGGTTGAGTGAACTTGTTCTTTTCTCTTTGGAGCAACTGAGGATGAGAAGTAACCTGAAAGAGGTGTCTTAGATGATGACGGACATCGATCGTGTGGATAGCCAGAGGCTTTTTCCTAGGGCTGAAATGGCCAACACGAGGGGCTTAGTTTTAAGGTCCTTGGAAATAGGTACCGAGGGGATGTTAGGGGTAAGTTTTTCACACAGAGAGTGGTGGTTGCGTGGAAGGCACTGCCGGCAGCACTGTTGGAAGCAGGTACAATAGGATCTTTTAAGAGCATCTTAGATAGGTACATGGAGCTTAGAAAAATAGAGGGCTATGTGCTAGGGAAATTCGAGGCAGTTTCTAGAGTAGTTTACATGGTTGGCACAACATTGTGGGCTGAAGGGCCTGTAATGTGCTGTAGATTTCTATGTTCTATGCTTATGTCTTCGATTAAGCAAAGCAACCTACCACGTGGAACCTTATTAAAAGCCTAAAATGAAATCCACATAATCTGTCTGCCACCCTCTGCTTGTCAACCTTCCTTGTCACTTCATCAAAAAAAAACTTAATCAAATTCATAAGACAAGATATCCCATGAGCAAAGCATGCTGGCTACCTCTAACCAAACCGTTTTTTTCCAAATGTTAATATATCTTATTCCTCAGAAAGCCTTCCAGCTTACCATCTTACCTACCACAGATGTTAGGCTAACAGGTCTGTGTTAACAGGTCTATCTTTACTGCCTTCCATAAATAAAGACACAACATTTGCTATTCTCCAGTCTTCTGGTACAATTGTGATGTTGCAAATATCTCAGCGAGGGTTCCCACAATTTCTTTTTGCAGAAATGATTGCATAGGCTTTGTCTTATTTTCCTTGGAGCAAAGGAGTTTGAATGGTAACATGAGAGAATGGTATAAAATTCTGAGATGGGGTGCTTAGCTACTGTCTATTTTTGATGGTAGAGGTGTCTAAAATGTGAGGTTGTAGGCTTAAGCTTAGAGACAGATAATTGAAAGGGAATCCGAGGAATAAATTTTTCACAGAGACTGGAGGGTGCCTAAGATGCCCTGCCTGTGGTGGTGGTAGAGGCAGATACATCAGGGATTTTTAAGATGCGTTTAGAAAGGCACATGAATATAAGGAAAATGGAAGTATATGGACGTTGTGTAGGCAGAAAGGATTAGTTTAGTTGGCCATCTGATTAATTGGTTCAGCCCAACGTTGTGGGCCAAAGGCCCTATTCCTATGTTGTAATGTTGTAAGTTCTATGTTCAGCATGGATGAGTTGGTCGGAAAGCCTGCTTCCATGCTGTGTTATTTTATAATTGACTGTGATAACATTTTCTACCTTGTAGAAAAATGTTTACTTCTTTCTCTCATTCTCTTCCATGCAACCTGACATCTTAAAATCTGTGTATTTCTATTCCCAGTTCTGATGAAAGGTCATCAACCTGAAATATCAGTTCTTTATCTCCTCTCATTGGATGTTGATTAACAAAGCAGTTTTTATTTCAGATTTCCAGCATTAACCTTATTTCATTCGTTGTGTTGGTTGAACAAATATTACACTTTGAAACTGATTACATTAAATGGTTTGAAAAGTGCTGACAAGAACACAGTGATTACAGGCAAATATGTAGTCAAATGTTGCTTTTTAAATTTTCTCTTAATAGTCAAAAAAATGTTTTTGTTTCCTCAGGCCAAATATACCAGGCGGCAAAGTAAGTTTTTTTTTGATTTTATGAGAAAACTATTCCAAATATGTGCATAATTGTATAAATTTTAGGAGTTCATATTTGTAGGTAAACTGCTTGAATCCTCTGCTTATGTTTTAACATAGTGGTTCAATTACATCTTACGTCAGTTGTAGCTTAGCTGGTGGCACTTTGGTCATCTAATTCTGAAAATTACGGACTTAAAGCATATTCCAGAGATGTGCACAAAATAACACCCTCATGTAGAACAAAAAAGTGCTGCACCAGCAGAAATGACATCCTTCAGATGAAATGTTAACCAAAACTCTGCCTGATTATGGGTGAATGTAAAAGCACCTGTTTGAAGATGATCATATGAGGCCTTTCAGAAGTGTTGTGGGCAGTATTTAACCCTAAGTGACATTTTTTAAAAAAGTTATATTTAGTCATTTTAACTTTACAGTGGTTGATTGGTTTCCATATTTCCTACATTAACAACTATACTTCAATCCTGCCGAACGGTTTTGGCCTGAAACGTCGACTGTACTGTTTTCCAAAGATGTTGCCTGCCCTGCTGAGTTCCTCCAGTATTTTGTGTGTGTTGCTTGGATTTCCAGCATCTGCAGATTTTCTGTTTGTACTTCACGGATGTTGTCTTGATCATGACTAGTTTTAGGATGTATTGAAAGTGCCATAGAAATTGCTGTGCGAATGCAAATTGTCACTTTTTCTTTCCAAAACTTGGTGGATTTTTGACCCCCAGGGCTCTCATTGCAGAGTTACATGAGTTTGACTGACTCAATATACAGTGGTATACAAAAGTTTGGGCACCCCAGTCAAAATTTCTGTTACTGTGAATAGCTAAACGAGTAAAAGATGACCTGATTTCCAAAAGGCATAAAGTTAAAGATGACACATTTCTTTAATATTTTAAGCAAGATTACTTTTTTATTTCCATCTTTTACAGTTTCGAAATAAAAGGGCCTGAAGCAAAAGTTTGGGCACCCTGCATGGTCAGTACTTGGTAACACCCGCTTTGGCAGGTATCACAGCTTGTAAATGCTTTTTGTAGCCAGCTAAGGGTCTTTCTATTCTTGTTTGGGGGGTTTTCGCCCATTCTTCCTTGCAAAGGGCTTCTAGTTCTGTGAGATTCTTGGGCCGTCTTGCATGTTCTGCTCTCTGAGGTCTATCCACAGATTTTCGATGATGTTTAGGCCGGGGGACAGTGAGGGCCATGGCAAAACCTTCAGCTTGCTCCTCTTGAGGTAGTCCATTGTGGAATTTGAGGTGTGTTTAGGATCATTACCCTGTTGTAAAAGCCATCCTCTTTTCATCTTCAGCTTTTTTACAGATGGTGTGATGTTTGCTTCCAGAATTTGCTGGTATTTAATTGAATTCATTCTTCCCTCTACCAGTGAAGTGTTTCCCGTGCCACTGGCTGCAACACAAGCCCAAAGCATGATCGATCCATCCCTGTGCTTAACAGTTGGAGAGGTGTTCTTTTCATGAAATTTTGCACCCTTTTTTCTCCAAACATACCTTTGCTCATTGCAGCCAGAGAGTTCTGTTTTAACTTCATCAGTCCACAGGACTTGTTAACAAAATGCATCAGGCTTAGTTGGATGTTCCTTTGCAAACTTCTGATGCTGAATTTTGTGGTTAGGATACAGGAAAGGTTTTCTTCTGATGACTCTTCCATGAAGGTCATATTTGTGCAGGTGTTGCTGCACAGTAGAACAGTGCACCACCACTCCAGAGTCTGCTAAATCTTCCTGAAGGTCTTTTGCAGTCAAACGGGGGTTTTGATTTGCCTTTTTAGCAATCCTACAAGCAGTTCTCTCAAAGTTTTCTTGGTCTTCCAGACCTCAACCTGACCTCCACCATTCTTGTTAACTGCCATTTCTTAATTACATTACAAACTGAGGAAACGGCTACCTGAAAACGCTTTGCTATCTTCTTATAGCCTTTTCCTGCTTTGTGGGCATCATTTATTTTAATTTTCAGAGTGCTAGGCAGCTGCTTAGAGGAGCCCATGGCTACTGATTGTTGGGACAATGTTTGAGGAGTCAGGGTATTTATAAAGTTTTGAAATTTGCATAACCTGGCCTTTCCTAACGATGATTGTGAACAAGCCATAGTTCTAACAATCTAATTAAGGTCTGAGACCTTGGTAAAAGTTATTTGAGAGCTCAAATCTCTTGGGGTGCCCAAACTTTTGCATGGTGCTCCTTTCTTTTTCCCCCCCCACTCTAAAATTGTACAAAACAAAAATAATACACTAATCTTGCTTAAGATGTTGAAAAGAATGTTTCATCTTTAACTTTATGACTTTTGGAGATCAGTTCATCTTCCACTCACTTAACGATTCACAGTAACAGAAATTTTGACCAGGGGTGCCCAAACTTATGCATGTCGCTGTATGATGTACATCCCTTAACTAGGATATTTTCATAAATTCTGTGTGGGAAAACTTGAAACAGATTACTGTATGTCTAAGCACATTCCTCTGTGATTTATTGATATGTTAGGTAGTTAATACATCATGTATTGATTGCCTTAATTAATGAGCAGGCTGTAGCTTTTATGAATTTGTAACTGGAAGTTTCTGTATTTTGCCCTCTTAATAGAATTGTACCTTCAACTATGCAATTCAGTGCAATTTCCAGTTGCATGACTGAATCCCATTCCTTGTTCTTGCTGCACCATTTCCCTTGTACTTTTGCACATTGTGTCTTTCTTCCCAAAGACAGCTGCATTATTACCATCCAAAGTCCATCCTCAAAACTCTTGAATTGTGCTTTTGCTCACTGAACCTGATACTTCTACCAGTTTTCTGGTGTCTCCTTTACTTCCTTGTCATTAACATGACTGACTATGAAGAATACAGTAAAATGCTATTCTTAAAGTTCCATCTTGATGTAATTTGTGAGACAGATAATTTAATCAGAATCAGATTTAATATTGCTGACACAGGTCATGAAGTTTGTAGGTTTGAAGCAGCAGTAAAGTGCAATACATAAAAATACTATAAATTACAGTAGGGAAATGTATACAGTGGCATGCAAAAGTTTGGGCACCCCAGTCATAATTTCTGTTACTGTGAATAGTTAAGTGAGTAGAAGATGAACTGATCTCCAAAAGTCATGAAGTTAAAGATGAAACATTCTTTTCAACATTTTAAGCAAGATTAGTGTATTATTTTTGTTTTGTACAATTTTAGAGTGGGGGGGGGAAGGAAAGAAGCACCATGTAAAAGTTTGGGCACCCCAAGAGATTTGAGCTCTCATAACTTTTACCAAGGTCTCAGACCATAATTAGCTTGATAGGGTTATGGCTTTTTCACAAACATTGTTAGGAAAGGCCAGGTTATGCAAATTTCAAAGCTTTATAAAAACCCTGACTCCTCAAACATTGTCCCAACAATCAGCAGCCATGGGCTCCTCGAAGCAACTGCCCAGCACTCTGAAAATTAAAATAAATGATGCCCACAAAGCAGGAGAAGGCTGTAAGAAGATAGCAAAGCGTTTTCAGGTAGCCCTTTCCTCAGTTTGTAATGTAATTAAGAAATGGCAGTTAACAGGAATGGTGGAGGTCAGGTTGAGGTCTGGAAGACCAAGAAAACTTTCTGAGAGAACAGTTCGTAGGATTGCTGGAAAGGCAAATCAAAACCCCAGTTTGACTGCAAAAGACCTTTAGGAAGATTTAGCGGACTCTGGAGTGGTGGTGTACTGTTCTACTGTGCAGTAACACCTGCACAAATATGACCTTCATGGAAGAGTCATCAGAAGAAAACCTTTCCTGCGTCCTCACCACAAAATTCAGCGTCAGAAGTTTGCAAAGGAACATCTAACCAAGCCTGATGAATTTTGGAAACAAGTCCTGTGGACTGATGAAGTTAAAATAGAACTTTCTGGCCGCAATGAGCAAAGGTATGGTTGGAGAAAAAAGGGTGCAGAATTTCATGAAAAGAACACCTCTCCAGCTGTTAAGCACGGGGGTGGATCGATCATGCTTTGGGCTTGTGTTGCAGCCAGTGGCACGGGGAACATTTCACTGGTAGAGGGAAAAATGAATTCAATTAAATACCAGCAAATTCTGGGAGCAAACATCACACCATCTGTAAAAAAGCTGAAGATGAAAAGAGGATGGCTTCTACAACAGGATAATGATTCTAAACACACCCCAAAATCCACAATGGACTACCTCAAGAGGCGCAAGCTGAAGGCTTTGCTATGGCCCTCACTGTCCCCCAACCTAAACATCATCAAGAATCTGTGGATAGACCTCAAAAGAGCAGTGCATGCAAGACGGCCCAAGAATCTCACAGAACTAGAAACCTTTTGCAAGGAAAAATGGACGAAAATCCCCCAAACAAGAATTGAAAGACTCTTAGCTGGCTACAGAAAGCGTTTACAAGCTGTGATACTTGCCAAAGGGGGTGTTACTAAATACTGACCATGCAGGGTGCCCAAACTTTTGCTTCGGGCCCTTTTCCTTTTTTGTTATTTTGAAACTGTAAAAGATGGAAATAAAAAAGTAATCTTGCTTAAAATATCAAAGAAATGTGTCATCTTCAACTTTATGCCTTTTGGAAATCAGATTATCTTTCACTCGCTTAGCTATTCGCAGTAACAGAAATTTTGACTGGGGTGCCCAAACATTTGCATGTGACTGTATATAACATTAAATGGAATGCTTTGCCACTTGATATATAATCTGACTTGCACATATCTGGAAGAATTTTCATCCTCTGAGTTTCCCAAAATATAGTCCATTAAAATCAAAAACCTGCAGATACTGGAAAACTCAGCATGCCAAGCAGCATCTGAGGAAAGGGATTCAGACCCTCTCAATATTTTCTGCCAGTGAAGTACTTTGAAGTGGGTCACCAATTGTAGAAATGTGGTAGTCAATTCATACACAATAAGGTTCCACAAACGTTGATGTGAAATTGACCAGATAATCTGCTGTGCAATTGAATGAGCGATAATTGAAGCCAGAAGAAAGATAAATGCCCTGCTATTTGAAATATTGCTATGTGATCTTGTTACATATCTCAAGGAAGCAGATTATTCCTTGAGGTTTTGAGATTTTTCTGACTGTAGTCCAGATCCATTTACAGACCTGTTTCATGATTTGCCAATGACATCACCAGTGGAAGTGGTCTGAGTGCTGTCATTAAACCTGTAAATCTGAATGGAGTAAATTGTAAATGCATTCAGAAACATCGAGCCATATGCTCGATGCATAGCCCTTTCATCCTTTGATATCCTTGCCTGACTATAATCAATTGATTTTAGTCTTCAAAAGATGAATAAACCTTCATCAGTTGTCTTTTGGTAGCTTTGACCAGCAAACAATCAGAGTTTGGGATTGATCAGTTGGAGCAAATTAAAGGAAGGCAGGGGCAAGTGCAGCGGCTGTCGTTGGAGTGAGCATAGAGTGGTGATCTTAAGACTTTAGCTCTTCGAGGCTTCAGCGAAGAGAGGTTTCACTCAGAAAGCAAAGGATAGAAAACATAGAAAATAGGTGCAGGAGTAGCCAATTCGGCCCTTCGTGCCTGCACCGCCATTTATTATGATCATGGCTGATCATCCAACTCAAAACCCTGCACCAGCCTTCCCTCCATACCCCCTGATCCCCGTAGCCACAAGGGCCATATCTAACTCCCTCTTAAATATAGCCAATGAACTGGCCTCAACTGTTTCCTGTGGCAGAGAATTCCACAGATTCACCACTCACTGTGTGAAGAAGTTTTTCCTTATCTCAGTCCTAAAAGGCTTCGCCTTTATCCTCAAACTGTGACCCCTCGTTCTGGACTTCCCCAACATCGGGAACAACCTTCCTGCATCTAGCCTGTTCAATCCCTTTAGGATTTTATACGTTTCAATCAGATCCCCCCTCAATCTTCTAAATTCCAACGAGTACAAGCCCAGTTCATCCGGTCTTTCTTCATATGAAAGTCCTGCCATCCCAGGAATCAATCTGGTGAACCTTCTTTGTACTCCCTCTATGGCAAGGATGTCTTTCCTCAGATTAGGGGACCAAAACTGCACACAATACTCCAGGTGTGGTCTCACCAAGGCCTTGTACAACTGCAATAGTACCTCCCTGCTCCTGTACTCGAATCCTCTCGCTATAAATGCCAGCATACCATTCACCTTTTAAGCTTTTAAAAGCTTAAGTTCTTTCCTCCTCTTTATATCTGCTCAACTGGGACAGCAGGGATGATAGGCAGGAGAGTGAAATGCTCCTCTTGTAGGGTGTGGGAAGGCAGGGAGGCCTCCGTTGTCCCTGGTGACTACAACTGCGAGAAGTACATCCAGCTGGAGCTTCTAACGAAGCACATTAAGAAGTTGGAACTGGATGAGCTCTGGATCATTGGGAGGCTGAAGTAGCCATAGATAGGACATATAGAGGGGTATTTACACCCAGAATGCAGGACACAGGAAACTGGGTGACAGTCAGAAAGCGAAAAGGGGTGAAGGAGCCAGTCCGGAATACCCTGGAGGCTAGTCCCCTCAACAACAGGTTTATCACTTTGGATACTGTCAGGGGGATGACCTAACAGAGGAAAGTTACTGTGGTTGGGTCTCTGCCACTGAGTCATCCTCTGACTCAGAAGGGAAGGAGGGTGGGGGGGGGGGTGAATAGACACATTGTGGTGATAGGGGATTCACTAGCTAGGTTAACAGACAGGAGGTTCAGTGGGCGAGAATGAGATTCCCAGATGGTATGTTGCCTCCCAGGTGCTAGGTTCTGGGTAATCTCGGATCGAGTCCTCAGCATTCTTTAGTGGGAGGATGAACACCCAGAAGTCGTGGTCCGTGGAAGTACCAAAGACACAGGTAGGAGAAGTGAGAAGTTCTGCATAGGGAATTCAGGGAGTTAGGTGCTAAGTTAAAGGGCAGGACCTCTAGGGTTGTGATCTCAGGATTGCTATCTGCGTCACGTGCCAGTGAGGCCTGAACTAGGAAGATTATGCACTTCAGTACGTGGCTAAGGAATTGGTGTAGGAGGGAGGGCATAAGATTTTTGGATCATTGGGCTCTCTTCCAGGGAAGATGGGACCTGTACAGAAGGGATGGTTTGCATCTGAATGGAGGGGTCTAATATCCAGCAGGAAGGTTTGTTTATGCTGCATAGTGTGGTTTAACCTAGAGTTGCAGGGGAACAGGAACCAGAGTGCCAGAGTAGTTAGTGGAGAGGTTATGGATGCAGATGTTGGTAAGACCTCAGACAAAATTAGGAATCAAAAGGTTGAGCATGGTGCGATTAGTGTCCTGAGCTGCAGATATTTAAATGCAAGGAAGTATTGTAGGAAAGACGGATAATAGTACTGAAGATGAGGTAAGCAAGAGAAGATCTGCAGATGCTGGAAATCGGAGCAACACACAGAAAATGCTGGAGGGACTCAGCAGGCCAGGCAGCATCTATGGAAAATAGTACAGTTGACATTTTAGCCCAAAACTTTGACTGTACTTTTTTCCATAGATGCTGCCTGGCCTGCTGAATTCCTCCAGCATTTTGTGTGTGTGGCAGAAGATAAGGTAGCTGCTTCACAAACAGGCAAAGTGTAGTGAGGAAAGGCTGTTGATATGGCAAAATTGTAGTCAACAGGATGGGTTTCCATGTAAAAGGAGGACAAAATTGAGAAGTGTGAATACAGGACTGAAGGTGGTGTATCTAAATGCACCCAGTATATGGAATAAGGTAGATAAACTTGCAGGAAAGTTACAGATTGGCAGGTATGATGTTGTGGGCATCACAGAATCATGGCTGAAAGGTTATACCTGGGAGTTTAATGTCCAAGGATACGTATTGTATCGAAAGAATAGGCAAGAAGGCAGAGGGGGCGGTGTTGTCCTGTTGGTAAAAAATGAAATAAAATCATTAGAAAAAGATGACAAAGGGTTAGAAGGTGTTGAATTTGTGTGGATGAATCTAAGGAACTACAAGGGTAAAAAGACCCTGATGAGAGTTGTATGCAAAACCCGAAACAGTAGTAAGGATGTGGTGTACAAATTACACTGGGCGATAGAAAACGCATGCCAAAAGGGCATTATTACAATAGTCAGGGGGGTTTTCAATATGCAGGTAGATTGGGAAAATCAGGTTGGTGCTGGATTACAGGAGGGGGAATTCATGAGTGCCTGTGAGATGGCTTTTTAGAGCAGTTTGTGGTTGAGCCAACTAGAAGATCAGCTATTCTGAATTGGGTGTTGTGTAATGAGCCAGAATTGATTAAAAGAACCCTCAGGGGCAAGTGATCATATTATGATCACATTCACCCTGAAATTTGTGGAGAAGCTAAAGTCAGATGTATCAGTATTACAGTGGAGTAAAGGGAATTGCAGAGATATGAGAGAGGAGTGGGCCAGAATTGATTAGAAAGGAACACTGTCAGGGATGACGGCAGAGCAGGAGTGCTGGAATTTCTGGAAGCAGTTTGGAAGGCACAGGATTATATACATCTCAAATAGGAAGAAATATTCAAAAGGAAAGATGACACAACCTTGGCTAACAAGAGATGTCAAAGCCAACATAAAAGCAAAAGAGAGGACATAAAATAGAGCAAAAATTAGTGGAAGGTTAGAGGATTTTGAAGCATTTAAAAACCTACAGAAGACAATTAAAAAGTCATTAAGGAGGTAAAGATGAAATACAAAAGTAAGTTAGCTGATAATATTAAAGAGGATGCTGAAAGTTTCTTCAGAAACATAAAGTGTACAAAAGAAGTGTGAGTGGATATTGGACCACTGGAAAATGATGCTGGAGAGGTAATAATGGAGGACAACAATATAGTGTACGAACTGTTTAAGTATTTTGCATCAGTCTTCACTGTAGATGACACTTGCAGTATGGTGGCAATTCCAGGCGTGAGGGATCATGAAGTGGTCTGAAGTTACCATAACTGGAGAAAAGGTTCTTGGGAAGCTGAAACATCTGAAAGTAGATGTTACCTGGACCAGATGGTGTACACCCCAAAGTTCTGAAAGAGGTGGCTGAAGAGATTGTGGAGGCATTTGTAATTATCTTTCAAGAATCACTAGATTCAGGAATGGTTCCAGAAGTCTGGAAAATTGCAAATGTCACTCCTCTCTTTAAGAAGGGAGAGAGGCAGAAGAATGGAAACTATAGGCTGGTTAGTCTGACTTCAATGGTTGAGAAGATGTTGGAGTCGATTGTTAAGGATGTGGTTTCAGGGTACTTGGAGGCACATGATAAAATAGGCCATAGTCAGCATGGCTTCATCAAGGGAAATCTTGACTGACAAATCTGTTGGAATACCCATGGTATTATAGCAAAGATTCTGGCATGGATAAAGCAGTGGCTGATTGGCAGAAGGCAAAGAGTGGGAATAAAGGGAGCCTTTTCTGGTTGGCTGCCAGTGACTAGTGGTGTTCCACAAGGGTCAGTGTTCCACAAGGGACTGATTCTTTTTACGTTATATGTCAATGATTTGGATGATGGAATTGATAGCAAAATTTGCAGAGGATATGAAGATTGGTGGAGGGATAGGTAGTTTTGAGGAAGTAGAGAAGCCACAGAAGGACTTGGATCGATTATGAGAATGAGCAAAGAAATGGCAGATGAAACACAAAGTTCTGGAGGAACTCAGCAGGCCAGGTAGCATCTATGGAAAAAATTACAGTCGACATTTTGGGCAGAGACCCTTTGGCAGGACTGGAGAAAAAAAGATGAGGATAAGATTTTAAAGGTGGGGGAGCAGAGAGAGAAACACAAGATGACAGGTGAAACCAGGAGGGGGAGAGATTAGTGAAAGAGATTCAGGGCTGGAGAAGGGGGAGTCCGATAGGAGAAAACAGACGGCCATGGAAGAAAGAAAAAGGGGAGGAACATCAAAGGGAGGCGATGGCAGGCAAGGAGATACGGTAAGAGAGGGAAAGGGGGATGGAGAATGGTGGTGGGGGGGTGTCATTACCAGAAGTTCAAGAAATTGATGTTCATGCCATCAGGTTGGAGACGACCCAGAGGGAATATAAGGTATTGATCCTCCAACCGGAGTGTTGCCTCATCGCGACAGTAGAAGAGGCCATGGATTGACATCGGAGTGGGAATGGGAAGTGGAATTAAAATGGGTGGCCTCTGGAAGATCCCGCTTCTTCCAGCAGACAGAGTGTAGATGCTCAGCGAAACACTCCCAATCTACGTCAGGTCTCATCGATATACAGGAGGCCACACTGGGAGCACTGGATACTGTATATGACCCCAACAGACTCACAGGTGAAGTGTCGCCTCACCTGGAAGGACTGTTTGGGGCCCTGAATGGTGGTGAGGTTAGAGGTTTAGGGGTAGGTGTAGTACCTGCTCCACTTGGAAGGGTAAGTGCCAGGAGGGAGATCAGTGGGGAGGGACAAATGGACAAGGGTGTCATGTAGGAAGCAATCCCTGCAGAAAGTGGAGGTGAGGGAAAGATGTGCTTGGTGGTGGGATCCTGTTGGAGATGGCGTAAGTTCTGGAGAATTATATGCTAGATGGGGAGGTTGGTGGGGTGGTAAGAGAGGACAAGCAGAACCCAAGACGGGGTAAGAGCAGACATGCGTGATGTGGAAGAGATGCAGTTGATGGTGAAGGAAGGGAAGCCCGTTTCTTTGATAAAGGAGGACATCTCCTTCATTCTGATATGAAAAGCCTCATCCTGAGCAGATGTGGCAGAGATGGAGCAATTGAGAGAAGGGGACAGCATTTTTACAAGTAACAGGGTGAGAAGAGGTATAGTCCAGGTAGCTATGAGAATCGATGCATTTATGACAGCCATCAGTAGATAAGCTGTCTCCAGAGGTAGAGATAGAGACGTTGAGAAAGGGAAGTGAAGATTTGGAAATGGACCAGATAAGTTTGAGGGCAGGGTGGAAGTTGAAGACTAAGTCGACGAGCTCCGCATGGTACAGGAAACAGCATCAATGCAGTTGTTGATGTAGTGTCAAAAAAGTGGGGGATGGACACCAGTGTAAGCTTGGAACATAGACTGTTCTCTGTGTGATAACCCTTTCATTCCTGGAATCATCCTTGTGACCTGTCTCTGGACCCTCTCCAATGCCAGCACATCTTTTCTCAGATGAGGACCCCAAAACTGTTCATAATAGTCAAGGTGTGGCCTCACAAGTGCCTTATAAAGCCTCAGCATCACATCCCTGCTCTTGTATTCAAGATCTCTTGAAATGAATGCTAACATTGCATTTGCTTTCCTTGCCACTGACTGAACCTGCAAGTTAACCTTAAGGATCTTCTACACAAGGACTTTCAAGTCCCTTTGTATCTCAGATTTTTGGATTTTTTCCCTGTTTAGAAAATAGTCTACACATTTATTTCTATTTCCAAAGTACATGACAGTGTTTTTTCCAACATTGTATTTCATTTGCCACTTTCTTGCCAATTTTAATCTGTCTAAGTCCTTCTGCAGCCTACCTGTTCCCTCAACACTACCTGCCCCTCCACCAATCTTTGTATCATCTGCAAATTTGGCAACAAAGCCACCTATTCCATCATCTAATTCATTGATGTACAGCATAAAAAGAAACAGTCCCAACACTGGCAGGCAACCTGACAAGGATCCTTTTTTTCCCACTCGCTGCCTCCTACGAATCAGCCAATGCTCCAACCATGTTAGTAACTTTCCTGTAATACCATGGACTCTTAACTTAGTCAGCAGCCTCAAAGGCCTTCTGAAAGTCCAAATATACAACATCCAGTACATTTCTTTTATCTATCCAACAGGTTCGTCAGGCAAAATTTTCCCTTCAGGAAACCATGCTGACTTTGTCCTATCTTGTCCCATGTTACCAAGTACTCCGTAACCTCATCCTTAACAATTGACTCCAACATCTTCCCAACCACTGAGGTCAGGCTAACTGGTCTTTAATTTCCTTTCTGCTGCCTTCCTCCTTTCTTAAAGAGTGGAGTGACATTTGCAAATTTTCCAGTCCTCCAGAACCATGCCAGAGTCCAGTAACTCTTGAAAGATCATTACTAATGTGCCAACAATATCTACCACTACCTCTTTCAGGACCCTAGGGTGCAGTTCATCTGGTCTGGGTGACTTATGCACCTTCAGGTCTTCATTTTTTGAGCACCTTCTCCCTTGTAATAGTGACTGCACACCTCTTCCCTCACACCGTTCAATACCTAGCACACTGCTGGTATTTTCCATAGTGAAGACATTCAAAACACTCATTTAGTTCATCTACCATCTCCTTGTCCCCTGTTATTATTTCTCCAACCTCATTTTCTAGCAGTCCTATATCCACTGTCATCTCTTTTATTTTTATATACTTGAAAAAGCTTTTTCTATCCACCTTGATATTGTTTACTAGCTTGCTTACATACTTCATCTCTTCCCTCCTAATGATTCTTTTAGTTGCTCTCTGTAGGGTGTTCAAGGCTTCCCAATCTTCTGTCTTCATGCTAATTTTTGCTTTGTTGTATGCCCTCTCTTTTGCTTTTACATTAGCTTTGACTTCCCTTGTCAGCCAGGGTTGTACTCTTTTGCCATTTGAGTATTTCTTTGTTTTGGGAATACATCCATCCTGCACCCTCATTTTTCCCAGAAATTCAAGCCATGCCCTGCCAGCATCTCTTCCAATTTACTTTGGCCAAATCCTCCCTCATACCACAGTAATTTTCTTTACTCCACTGAAATACTGCAATGTCAAACTTTACTTTCTCCCTATGAAATTTCAAGTTGAACTCAATCATATTGTGATCACTGCCTCAGGATTCCTTTACCTTAAAGCTCCCTAATCACCTCTGGCTCATTACATAACACCCAATCCAGTATCGCTGATCCGCTGGTAGACTTAATGGCAAGCTGAACTGAAAACCATATCGTAGGCATTCAACAAATTCTCTCTTGAGATCCATTATCCACCTGATTTTCCCAGTCTACCTGCATGTTAAAATCTCCTATGACTATCATAACATTACCCTTTTGACATGCCGTTTCTATTTCCCATTGTATTCTCTCGTCCACATCCCAGCTAATGTTTGGATGTCTGTATATAACTGCCATCAGGGTCCTTTTACTCTTGCAGTTTAACTCATCACATGAGAATTCAACATCATCTGATCCTATGTCACATCCTTCTTGTGATTTTATCCCATTTTTTACCAGCAGAGCCACACCACCCCCTCTGCCTACCTTCCTATCCCTCCGATACAATGTGCAAACTTGAACATAAACACTGGTGAGGCTTCATTTGGAGTATTGTGAGCAGGTTTGGGCCCCTTATCTTAGAAAGGATGTTCTGAAACTGGAGAGTGTTCATAGGAGCTTCACGAAAATGATTCCAGGATTGAATGGCTTGTCACATGAAGAGTGTTTGATGTCTCTGGGCCTGTGTTCACTAGAATTCAGAGGAATGAGTGGTGACCTCATTGAAGCCTATTGAATGGTGAAAGACATTGATAGAGTGGATGTGAAGTGGATGCTTCCTACAGAGGGAGAGTCTAAGACCAGAGGATGCAGCCCCAAAATAGAGGACGTCATTTTAGAATGGAGATGATATGGAATTTCAATCACCAGAGAGTGGTGAATCTATGGAATTCTTTGCCACAGG
Organism: Mobula hypostoma; assembly: GCF_963921235.1. Lineage (NCBI taxonomy): Eukaryota > Metazoa > Chordata > Chondrichthyes > Myliobatiformes > Myliobatidae > Mobula > Mobula hypostoma. Next base: position 14,792,977 of record NC_086104.1, read on the forward strand.
CAACTGTGGAGGCCAAGTCTGTATGTATATTTAAGGCAGAAGTTGATAGATTCTTGATTGGTCAGGGCATGAAGGGATATGGAGAGAAGGCAGGAGATTAGGGCTGAGAGGAAAACTGGATCAGACATGGTGAAATGGCAGAGCAAACTCGAGGAGTCAAATTCTGCTCCTATATCTTAAGGTCTTATATTGCAACAAAGCTGTAAGTGGAACGTGTCCCTGAAAAAAGAATGCACACACATTTGGGCATTAAGTGATCTTCTAAATGATGATATAATTTTCCTGGTTTGGATACTTAAATACTTTAATCCTTTTCCACATATGCCAAATCTCTGTAGAAAAATATAGATTTGAAGGATTTGTAATGCTGGATTGGCAGAGAAATTGCTGTCTTTGTAAATGTAATTCACAGTCTTGTGAAGTCTAAAATTAATTTTTCATTTCCAATTTATAATCAAACACACAACACTGATTTTTTGGTTTTGCAAAATGTGTTTTTGCGATCAGAATTGAACTTTTAGACATCCTTTCCTTTGTGATCAAATATTTGTTTGTGACCACATAAATAAAAGTTGTTTGATTGATGAAGCTGAGGAAACTGAGAATATGACAAGAAATTCAAGTGATGTGTTCTCCTGTAAGCCTGATTATTCTTTTGATGCATCAGTTTTCAGTATCAGCAGAGTGCTTCTACAAAAATGAATGTCATTTCACTTCAAAGGAACAAGATGCTTGCAAGAAAATTACTGCAGAACACAACTCAAGTATGTATGGAATAAGTGAAACCTTTTATGTTTTAATACCCTTTGTTCAGTAAAAAAAAAACTGTAGGTTGTGTTTAAAATGATAGAAAGCCCTTTGTTAGAGTAAAATAGCCATTGGCAGATTGCCTTGAATCACTCGGTATATACTCTTTGAATTTATAGCAGGTATCTGTTGGGATCTGTTTTAACTTGTATGTTGCATCACACCCCAATAACTAATTAATTGAACATGCAAAAGTTGCAGTACATGATAATTAAGGCTGAACAGTCTTGCTGACTGAATTGCCTTCCATTTCTACATCTGTTCCACTCACCCATATCTCAGCAATTTCTTACTGTCATATATCATAAGACAGGGGTTTCCAACCTTTTTTTTATGCCAGGGACACTTTCCATTAACTGAGGTGTCCATGGACCCCAGGGTGGGAACTCCTGCCAGAATTAGGCCATTTGGCCCATTGAGTTTTCTGCGCCATTCTATCATGCCTGATTTGTTATCCCTCTCAACCCCATTCTCCTGTCTTCTCCCCATAACCCTTGATGCCCTGAATAATCAATAACCTACCAACCTGTTTTAAATATGCCCAATGACTTGGCCCTCACAGCTGCCTGTGGCAATGAATTCCACAAATTCACCACCCTCTGGCTAAAGAAATTCCTCCTTATTCTGAGGAATATTCCCTCTATTCTGAGGCTGTGCCCTCTGGTCCTAGACTCCCCCACTATAAGAAACATCATCTCCATATCCACTCTATCTTGGCCTCTCAATATTCAATAGGTTTCAAAAGTCATTCTTCTAGACTCCAGTGAGTACAGGCCTGGAGCCATCAAACACTCATTGGCAACTTCACCAGCAACTTTTATGTGTGTTACTCATTGGTTAGCCCTTTCATTTCTGGAATCGTTCTCATGAATGTACTCTGGACCCTCCCTGATGCCAGCAAATCTTTTCTCAGATAAGGGACCCAGAACTGCCATGCATTTGGTAGAAGGAATAGAGGTGTTGACCAGTTTTCTAAACCAGTGGTTCCCAACCTGGGGTCCAGTGATCCCCAGGTTAATAGTAGGGCTCCATGGCATAAAAAAGGTTGGGAACCCTTGGTGAAAACACAGAGAAATTTCAAAACTCAGAAGCAAAAAGGGATTTGGGAGCCCTCATGCAGGATTCTGTGAAGGTTAACTTGCAGGTTGAGCCGGTAGTAAGGAAGGCAAAAGTTAATATTCATTTCAAGAAGATTAGAATATAAAAGAAAGGATGTAATGCTTTAAAGGAAATAGCCAGACTGCACTTGAAGTATTGTGAGCAGACCATGCACTTCCTTACACTGGAAGTTTGATTTATCGCTGAGCTTGGCAAAATGTTTACAGACATTCTTCAAGACCTTTCAACAGAACAGATATCCAAGAATCTTCATCCGAAGGAGTCTCAAGGTCAGAATCCTGAATAAATAAACTGCACGAACGATAAGTAAACGAATTGTATGGCCCTACATAAAGAACATCTGGGAAATGACAGCAAGACTTTTACAGCAACACAACATCACAGCTGCTCACAAACCAAATGCATCTTTGAGGAGGAATCTATCAAAACTCAAAGTGCAACAAGATGTGACTGATAGAACAAATGTTATCTACAAAATCAAGTGTAGTGGCTATGACAAGTACTACATTGATCAAACGGGAAGAAAACCATCAACCAGGCCACACGAGCATCAGCCAGCGAGCAGAAGGCACAACCCATTTTCGCTAGTATCGGCTCATGAAGACGAAGAAGGGCACCATTTCAACTGGACAAAAGCCAGAGTCTTGACTCAAGCAAGAACAAGAAAAGAACGCGAATTTCTTGAAGCATGGTTCTCTACAGAAGCATCCATCAACAAACACATTGACATAGATCTGGTATATGAAAAGAGAAACAACTATGTCAACAATCAACAAATTGCCAGTAATCTCGGGATCTGGACAGTGAAGCAAATACTTCCAACAGACCACCCTCTAAGCTAACCAATCAGAATCTTCTACTGCTAAACTGTTCAATGTTTTGAAACAGCCAACCAGCTCACAACATCTAATCAATATCCATTCGGACCCCGGTGGAGTATATAAGCCAGCATTCTGAGGAGACAACGCCCTTAACTGCGCATTAATGATGGCTTTTCGATTGGTGCTGAAACATCTACAAAGTGTGCCATGCTCAGCGTTCAACCAAACCTCCAAATAGTCAACCCGAGCTACTAGTATTCCACAACATTTCAAAATTACTTACACTATATTCCATCTGCTGCTTCTTTGCCCATTCTCCCCATCTTTCTAAGTCCTTCTGCAGACATCCTGCTCCCACAAAACTATCATTGATATATAACATGAAAAGAAGCAGTCCCAACACTGACCCCTGATGAACAGCACTAGTTACCAACAGCCAACCAGGAATGGCCCTCTTTATTACCATTCTTTGCCTCCTGCCAGTCAGCCAATCTTCTATCACCAATATCTTTCCTGTAATACCATGGACTCCTATCTTGTTAAAGAAAGAAAGATACTTTATTGATCCCAAAGAAAATTACAGTGTAACAAATAGGAGAAAATCTGCAGATGCTGGAAATCCAAGCAATATACACAAAATGCTGGAAGAATTCAGCCGGCCTGGCAGCTTCTATAGAAAAAAGTACAGTACTTTTTTCCATAAATGCTGCTTGACCTACTGAGTTCCTCCAGCATTTTGTGTGTTACAGTGTCACAGTAGCATTACAAGTGCACAGATACACAGATATTAGAAGTAAGAAAGAATAAAAATGTTACCTTAATAAGATATACGAGATTTCCAAGTTCACACTGACAAGATGGTATTGTTAGAATTACCATAATATTATACAGTAATGGGTACACATTCACACCATCCAGATGATAAGTGATGGTAGTACTGTATTGCACAGGCTGTTTGCGATAGCGGAGTGTGGTAAACAGAGCTTAAACAGAGGTTATTAACAGTCTAACAGGAGGGCATCATCCCCGGCTATAGGTTGACTCATTATAGAGCCTAATGGACAAAGGTAAGAATGACCTTGTATAGCGCTCTTTGGAGTAGCACAGTTGTCTTAGTCTGTTACTGAAAGTGCTGCTCTGTTCAGTAAGGTGGCATGCAGAGGTTGAGAAACATTTTCCAGAATTGCCAGGATTTTCTGGAGGGTCCTTTGTTCTACTACAGCTTCCAGTATGTCTAGTTTAACTCCTATAACAGAGCCAGCTTTTCTAATCAATTTATTGAGCCTGTTGGCATCACTCGTGTTGATGCCATTGCCCCAGCACACCACCGCGTAGTTGATTGTACTGGAGACAATAAACTGATAGAACATGTGAAGCAGCCTGAAGTGTGGCACCTTGTTAAAGGCCTCCTGAAAGTCCAAGTAAGCTACATCCACTAACTTTTCTTTGTTCTACCTGTTATTTCTTCAAAGAATTCTAACAGATTTGTTAGGTAAGATTTTTCCTTGAGGAAACCATGCTGACTTTGGCCTAATTATAATGTGGCTCCAAAGTACCCTGAAACCTCAGCCTAAATAATGAACTCCAACTTTCCCAGCCACTGAGATCAGACTAACTGGTCTATAATTTCATTTCTTCTGCCTCCTTGCATAGAAAATCATAATTTTTGGTTATCACCAGACAAAAGTATAATGCAAACATTTTCTGAATGATACTCTATTCTGATACATTAATATTTTAATTTGGAAAGTTAAGGAAAATCTTAATTTTTAAATAGTGTTTTTTTCATTTGTTTCACATTGGTTTGTTAAACCTTGCCATACACTGCTCTTTCTAGCTGATAGACAAAATTTCTCATTTTTGTGAGTACCTTCTGAGAAACTAATAATGACAACGTGTATTCTTAAATGAAGAAATGTTTATACAGATTGTCCTTGATGCAGCCCACACCTCATATTTACCTCTTGTGTGATTGCCATTTTACCTGTTGTAGCTATGTTAATCCCAGCTAGCCTCAGGAGTTTTCTTACTTTCCATTGAATGTTTCTGGTGTTCAGACATCTTTTGAAACAGTGGAAATACTCTGTTAATTAAGATTGAAAAATATTGAAAACATTAAAAAATTGAATGCTTGGAAGACTGGCTGTGTCACAATTTTCCTTAATGCAAAGCCACATCATCAGTCCATGTGTCAGGAAATGAGAGATGAAAAAGATTGAATTTCTCTTGGATGTATTACTTTGTTTACATAAATCACCTGAAAGTTAATTTTATTCCATATCTCCAGTTTTTGGGTATTATTTTTATACTGATTTATACAATAACTATTTGTGAATTCTGTAAGGGCAAACATGGAAATGTCTGTAGTTTGAAAGGTTTTAAAAATAATTACTTGCTTTCATTCTAAAATTAAGTTTTCTGTCCCTATTTAAATGAATGGTTCTGTAATAGGTGCACCAGCTGTGCTGTAGAGCAGGGGTCCCCAACCTTTTTTGCACCGTGGACCAGCCAACGGCGGGGTGGTGGGGGGGGGTATTCAAGTTCACAGTGCGTGACAAGGAATGAGGAAAGGTGCAGCTGACTGGTATCATTTCATATCGCCAAATCATGTTGTTTCCTCCCGGTAGCACATGTTTTGCGGTTGGGGACCACTGCTGTAGAGTGTATCAGGGTCCACAGCTAAGTTAGATTTGGTATCACACAAAAGGAAGCTGCTTGATTTATTGTGTGAGTCAGCTGCACCTTTCCTCATTCCTTGTCACGCACTGTGAACTTGAACACCACACACCCCCCTGCCCCCCCGCCGTCGGCTGGTCCGCGGTGCAAAACAGGTTGGGGACCCCTGCTCTACAGCACAGCTGGTGCACCTTATTACAGAACCATTCATTTAAATAGGGTCAGAAAACTTAATTTTAAGAATGAAAGCAAGTAATTATTTTTAAAACCTTTCAAACTACAGACATTTCCATGTTTGCCCTTACAGAATTCACAAATAGTTATTGTATAAATCAGTATAAAAATAATACCCAAAAACTGGAGATATGGAATAAAATTAACTTTCAGGTGATTTATGTAAACAAAGTAATACATCCAAGAGAAATTCAATCTTTTTCATCTCTCATTTCCTGACACATGGACTTGTGTTTGCATTTGAAAGAAAGCTATCTAGTCTGTGGCATTTTCTGGTGCAAGATCTGTGGTCCTGCAGATCACAGCTATTAAGTACTAAATCAAAGATTTATGAAAAATGACAGTGTCCACTTATACTACACTTTCAGGCATTGAATTCCAGATCCTAGCCATCCTCTGAAAATGTTCTTTCTCATCTCTCCTCTAATCCTTCTACCAATTCCTCTATGCCCCCTGCAATTTTACCACTCTGCTAAGGAAAATCAATAATCCAATAATCCACTCTGGATGAAGGGTCTCAATCCAAAATGTTGAGTGACCATTTCCCTCCTGATCTGGTGAGTTCCTCCAGCAGCTTACTTTTTTGCTCTGGGTTCCTGCATCTGCAGTTTCTGATATCTCAATATTTGTTCTTTATCTGGGCTCCTCAATTTCACAGCCACCTTTGTTCCAAAGAAACAAACTTAGCTAATTCAATTTGTCCTTACAGCTGCAATTTTCTATTCCTGGCAGTACATTTCTAAATCTCCTCTGCAGCCTCAAGTGAAATTGCATCCTTTCTATAAATCACTGACCAAAACTGATATAGCATTGAAGGTGTGACTAAACTAGTGTTATATAAAGTTTTAGCTCAGACCCCGGCTCTAATATTTTGAGTGGTACCAATCAAGGAAAGCATCTCATATGCTTTGTTCCACTTATCCTACTGCTTTAAGAATCTGTACTTAAACATTCCAAGATCCCTTTGTTCCTCCACACCAATACAATAAATTTTATTTATTGTATTGTCACTATCTTGTTGTACTGTGCAAATGCATAACTTCACTGCATTAAGTTCCTTTTGCTCCTTTTCTGTGCAACTAATTTGACTACATCTTGCAGTCCAAAGCTTTGTTTCTCGCTATCAACATGTGGCTATTTCTTATATCATTGGTGCAGAGCTGTTGTTTAGTTGCCAACACATTCTGGCTCAGTCTTATTTCCACTATGATATAATAAACATAAATATTCTTCAGGAGGCATTCAGAACATAGAAGAAATGCCTTCCACTTTGGTGGAAGAAATAAACGGACAGACTATTATTTAGATGGGGAGAGAATTCAAAATGCAGAAATGCAAAGGGATTTGGGAGTCATTGTGCAGGATACCCTAAAGGTTAACCTCCAGGTTGAGTTGGTGATGAAGAAGGTGAATGCAATGTTGGCATTCGTTTCTAGAGGTATAGAATATAAGAATAGGGATGTGATGTTGAGGCTCTATAGGGCACTCGTGAGACCACTCGGAGTATTGTGTGCAGTTTTGGAATCCTTATTTTAGAAAGGATATACTGACATTGGAGAGAGTTCAGAGAATATTCACGAGAATAATTCCAGGAATGAAAGGGTTGCCGTATGCGGAACATCTGGCAGCTCTTCGGCTGTATTCCCTGGAGTTCAGGAGAATGAGGCGGGGGGGTCTCATAGAAACATTCTGAATGTTAGAAGGCCTGAACAGATTAGATATGGCAAAGTTATTTCTCATGGTAGGGGAGTCTAGGACAAGAGGGTATGACTTCAGGATGGAAGGTTGTTCATGTAGAACAGAGGTGCGAAAAAATTACTTTACTCAGAGGGTAGTAAATCTGTGGAATTTGTTGCCATGAGCAGCCGTGGAGGCCAAGTTATTGGGTGCATTAAAGGCAGAGATAGGTTATTGATTAGCCAGGGCATCAAAGGGTATGGGGAGAAGGCAGGGGATGACTGGAAGAATTGGATCAGCACTTGATCGAATGGAGCAGATTTGAGGGGCCAAATGGTCTACTTCTGCTCCTATATCTTATGGTTTTAAGGTCTCATGAAAATGTTGAGGACACTTATGTGGCTAGAATAGGTGCAGCAAAAGAAAAGTGCATTAAAAATATCTTTTACAATCTCTGAATAAGTTAATGAAGTGTCACATTTTATTACTTATGCTTGAGTAAGATTTTGTTATTTATAAACAGTATTAATATGAAGGGTTTAAATGTCTGTCATATGCCTTGAAGGTAGGCATCTTTGCAAACTGGTTAACGTATTTTCGTTAACATACCAGTTAACATATTAACAAATTCCAGTCATTTCCACTATGGCTGAGAATAACCTAGTTACTTAATGCAGACGTTGTTCTTTATTCTTGACAAATTAATGGGAGGTTTAGATATGTTTGGATATGTTTGCTTGCTGGCCGAATTAAAATAATACAGTACAAGTGTATCTTTCACTTTTATCACACAGTATAGGAAGAGAAGAACAAAGATTTATGCTTAATGTTATGTACTTGCATGTGGTTGAGAATGGAAGAAAGAGCTTTGGCCCATTGAGTCTACTCCACCATTCCATGATTGGTCATTTATTATCCATCTCAACCCTATTCTCCTGCCTTCTTCCCGTAACCTTTGATATCCTTGCTATTCAAGAATTTACCAACCTCTGCTGTAGATATACCGAATGACTTTGCCTCCATAGCTGTCTGTGGCAGTGAATTCCACAGATTAACCACCCTCTGGCTACGGAGGCTATACCCTCTGGTCCTCGACTCGCCCACTTTAGTAAACTTCCTCTTCATATCCACTCTATCTCGGCTTTTCAATATTCGATATGTTTCAGTGAGATTCACCCCCCTCCCCCCATTCTTATAAACTCCAGCAAGCTTAACACTTATAAGTTGCTAAACTGCTCAAACCATTATCTGGACCACTCTAAGGCCAGAGACACACAAGCGACTTCTGGTGTCAGAATCAGGAGCAAAAAAACAAAACTGCGGCAGAGATGAAGGAACTGAGAAAAGGGAATAGGATTTTTACAGGAGACAGGATGAGAAGAGGAATAGCCAGGATAGCTGTGGGAATTGGTGGGTTTATAAAAGATATTGTTAGACAGTTGTTCTCCAGAGATGGGGAGATCAAGAAAGGGGAGCGAGGTGTCAGAAATGGACCAAATGAATTTAAGGGCAGAATAGAGGTTGGAGGCAAAGTTGATGAAATTAATGAGTTCAGCGTGGGTGCATGAAGAGGCACCAGTGCAGTCATCAGTGTAGCGTAGGAAGAGTTGGGGAGCATTACCAGGGAAGGCTTGGAACATAGACAGTACTACATAGGCAGCGAAAAGCTGGGGCAAAGCTTGGGCTCGTGCAGGTGGCCAAGGCTACAATTTGAGTTTGGAGAAAGTGGGAGAAGCGGAAGGAGAAATTAAGGGTGAAGACCAGTTCTGCCAGATGGATGATGGTGGTGATGGAGGGGAACTGGTTGGATCCTTGTTGAGAAAGAAGTGGAGAGCTTTAAGGCCTTCTTGATGGGGACAAGTGTGTAGGGACAAGACATGCATACTGAAAATTAGGTGGTCAGGGTTAGGGAATTGACAGTTGTTGAGGAGATCGAGAGCATGTTAAGTGTTGTGGGTGTAGGTGAAAAGGGACTAAACCAAGGGGAACAGAATGGAATCAAGGTTTGCAGACATGAGTTCAGTGGGCTGAAGCCAGCAGATTTGTGGGTCTTGAGTAGAAGGTAGAAACAAGCAGTGTGGGGTAAAGGAACTATGAGTTTGGTGGCAGTGGATTGGAGTTCTCCAGAGTCGATGAGGTTAGTGATGGTGTCAGAGACAATTTTTTGATGGTCCTTTTCAAGGAGTAAGTACTAGGATGTGTCTGAGATTTGCCACCTGGCCTCAGCAAGATAGAGGACAGTCCGACACACTACAACAGCAACCCTTTGTGGGTTTTATGATAGGATTGGGATTGGTGCAGAGAGATTAGAAGACAATGCATTAAAAGGGGATAATGTTTGAGGAGGAGAGAGGAGTGCTGAAATCAAGCCAGTTGATGTCTCATCAGCTGGTAGAGATGTAAAAGATCCAGAACAGACAGAGAACCAAAGCAAGGTGTTCGAGAAGAGGGTGAGGGTTGGAGGTGGGAGAAGAGCTCATAGTGCAGGGTGGGGAATTCTTGCCAAAGAAGGAGCTCGGAGACAGAGGCGGTGGAAGAAGAGCTCAGCATCATGGTGGGTTCAGAGTTCCTGTGAATGCTATGCCTGATCTGATTTGGAGTATTGATTTCTTAATTAAAAATGCCGAAAGCAGGAAGACTTGATCATGGAACAAATAGATGCTTTTGTGTTCTTTTGACCTCTGCATTTTATTACAAACGAACAGGAGAACTGATTTCAGTGGGGAAATACCTGTGATTCCATTTCCTTGTAAAATCTGGACCATGTTTCCCAATGATTTCAATGCATTACTTTTAAATTTTTTTAGTATAAATGAACATTTTGCAGTGCATGTTTTGAATATTATTGATGGATAAATCCATGAAAATGCGATGTATGAGATTTAATTGTATTGTTCATGCTTGCTATTTTTATTTTGTGATATTATTTAATCAATTTTTGTCCAGAATGGGGATTGTAAAATATCATGTAAAACTTTATCTTATATCCATGTATTGTTAAGTTATAACACTTTTTGAATGTTTTCTTGGTCATTTTTATGAGCATAGAGTAATGTTGAGTATATCTTTTTTTCACTTAGTTACTGACTATTAGTTCAAGAGTGTTCTATTTGTAATTCATATTTCAAAGAAAAAGTAGTTAGTATCAAGTTGCAATCTATATTTGACATCTGTTAGTTTGTAATTGTATACCAATCACATATGTTAAGGTTGTAATTTGATACTAGAGATGACCACATTTTCTAAAGTAAAATCAATGATGAGGTTGACGAGGACCTTAATTGTCTAAATATTGATTGGGATAATGTTAGAGTGTAGGAAAGGGAGGAATTTCTGAAATCTCAAATAAGTATCGTGGGTACCAGTATGTTGACAGCTAAACTGTGAAGGAGACGTTGTTGGATTTGCTGCTCGTGAATGAGGTGAACAACAGCAGCGAGGTAAGAGCTAGGTTTTGATAAGCAATAGTGAAGAGCAATCAGCAATCTGAAATAAAGCTTCTACAGTAAGTTAAAACTTAGGTATCCTCGTTTTATGTGGGGGATACGCTCCTTGCAGTCGACGCATAGTATGGAAAACGCATAATGTGAATAATTATTTAAATAGAGAAAATAGGGATGCGTTCTGGTGGCTTCCTAAATATGTTTTATCTGTAACTTATTCACATTTTCATACCAATATGACACAGAAGCAGTACCACAAGGCAACATTCGTATTATGTTTCATCAATTTAAGGTAATATTCAACGTAATAAATCATAGAAAGTTAACATACTAGGGTGTACAGTACTCATCAACAGTGGCAGGTGTGTTGGCTCTGGGAGATGAGTGGTTGTTGTGGTGTTGGGCAGCTTTACATGGATGAGATGGATGGTTGTGGGTCATCAGGATCATCAAGGACAGCAAGGGGTGAAGGAAGACTCGCAGAACTCTCAGAACTGCCGGCAGCAGGAGATGACGCCGGTTTGAAGAAAGTGGTGAGGGTTGTTTGCTTGGCAGTTGCCCAGTGGACAGGAAGCATATTCTTACTCAAACCCTTAAGAGCACAGAGGCTTAGTGAATGGTAAACTAAGAGAGGCTTCATCTTACAGACTCCTTCGGCATTGGAACACATAAGCAGAGTCAACCTATCCTTTGCTGCCTTGAAACCTGACGCAGTCTTTTCATCCTTACTTATGTAAGTGCATTTCGGCATATGCTTCCAAAAAATCCCGGTCTGGTCTGCGTTAAACACCTGCTTTGGTGTGATGCCTAACTCAGCTATCATAGCCCGCAACTGCAAAGGGTAGCGTTCAGCAGCTTCGTGGTCAGCACTCGTTTGCTCACCACGAACAGCTAAGTTGTGAAGCCTGTGACGATTAACAAACTTAGAAAACCATCCCCTACTTGCATTAAAGCTAACAATATCACTTGACACTTCCTCACTAGCCTCTGAACAAAGGCGACCATAAATTTCTAAAGCTATCACACGAAGATGATCGGAACTGAGTGTTGTTTTTTTCTTTGTTTCATGCTCAATGTACAAACTCAACATTTTCTCCATTTTTGTCATAATCGGGTTACACACTTTGGTGACAATCTTTGAAGACACTTGTGATGAATCAATCACTGCACTTTTTATTTTCTCAGTATTTTTCTTTGTTTCTGATCGTGGACTCACACAGGCCGAAGTAGCGTCCCAGAGCTGTATTACCTTCACCCGACGCAGCCCTGTTTATAATTTCCAGCTATTTTTCAAGTGTTAAAGTGGTTCTCCGCCGCTTGGCTGATGGCCCAGGACTTGACATAGGATGCTTAGGAGGCATAGTTAAATATTTCAAGCACAAAATCAGTGCACTGTAGGTAATGACAACAAAAGTTTAAGCGCGCAAGATCGCACGTCCACACACTGGCAAAACCAATGCGAGACTGGCAGGAGTGAGACAGGCATGCGCACGTGCCTTGTATTGGCGGGAAAGCGGTGCTTCTTGTCCAAACAGCCTTGCATAACTGAGTTTTGGACATAGATAAGGAGAAGTTGGTAGAAATAGGTTTGACGCATAACTGTGAATCCGCATTGTCTGAAGACGCATATAACGAGGATAGGGTGCATCTCAGATGGAATGTAGCCCGATGAAATTAAATCAGAGGCTGGCAGAAAATCAATTTTGGAACAATGGACGATTGTGATATTTCAAGTATTGGTTAGGTATATTCTCACAAGGGAAGGTAGGGTGACTGTAGCTTAGAGTCTGAGCGATGGGAGTGATTCAGACTATGTTTAATATATGATGCATGTCAGATGAATTCTTAAAGCAAGAACTGTACAAAACAGTTCTTTAAGAATGCAGTATTTTTTTAAAAGGGTAAGTGAAGAAGAAAATTAACTAAAGAGGATAAATTTAGGGTAGCAATACAGGGTAATAAGCAGAAGTTAAAAGCTGTAATCTACTTGGACAAAAATTGATAACTGCTTCAAGGCCACGGGCTAAGGCTAATAGCTAGTCCAGCAGCCAGAGGTCGTGGTCCACATTGGTACCAATGACGTGGGTAGGATGGGTGATGAGGCCCTACACAGTATGTTCAGTGAGTTAACTTAGCATGTAAAAGACAGAATCTCCAGGGTTGTGATCTTGGGATTGCTACCCATGCCACATGGTAGTAAGGCCAGAAATGGGAAGGTCTTACAGTTTAACATGTGGTTAAGGAGCTGGTGCAGGACTCAGAATCAGGTTTAATATCATCAGCATATGTCATGAAATTTGTAAACTTAGCAGCAGCTGTACAATGAAATTCGTGATAATATAGAAATAAATAAATTACATTAAGTATGTATAAATTAAAAAGTGCAAAAAAAGAGAATTTTTAATTTTAAAATGAGGTAGTGTTCATGGGTTCAATGTGCATTTAGAAATTGGATGGCAGAGGGGAAGAAACTGTTCCTGAATTGCTGAGTGTGCCTTCAGGCTTCTGTACCTCCTACCTGATGGTTTTTGGGTTATTGGGCTCTCTTCCAGGGAAGGTTGGACCTGTACAGAAGGATCGGTTTGCACCTAAACTGGAGGCAGACTAATATCCTATCGGGAAGGTTTGCTGGTGCTGCATGGGCTTTAAACTAGAGTTGCAAGAGGATAGCAGCCAGAGTAGTAGAACAGAGAGTGGAGTGGTTTTGGAAAGATTTTGTTAAGCCTACGTGCAAGGTCAGGAATCAAAAGATTAAACATGGTGGGACTAATGTTCTGAGCTTCATATATTTCAATGCAGGGTGTATTGTAGGAAAAGACAATGAGCTTGGGGCATGGATCAGCACGAGGAATTATGACATTGTAGCCATTAGTGAGACCTGGTTGCAGGAGGGACAGGACCAGCTGCTCAATATTCTGGGGTTCCGTTGTTTTAGACATGATGGAGTGGGAGGGATTAAAGGAGAAGGAGTGGCTTTTTTAATCAGGGAAAATATCATGGCATTGCTCAATCAGGACAGACTGGAGAGCTCATCTAGTGAGGCATTATGGGTAGAACTGAGGAATAACAAAGGTATGACCACATTAATTGGATTATAAACCACCCAGCAATCCACGACATTTAGAGCAGCAAATTTGTTGGGAGATTGCAGACTGTTGCAAGAAACAAGGTGATTTTAACTTTCCACATATTGAGTGGGAATTTGATACTGTAAGGGGGCTGGGTGGGAAAGAGTTTGTCAAATGTGTTCAGGAAAGTTTCACTGATCAATACATAGAAGTCCCAACTAGTGTGATACTAGATCTCCTATTAGGGAATAAGACATGACAGGTGACAGATGTTTACGTGTAGGGGAGCACTTTGTATCTTATGATCATAATGCTGTTAGTTTTAAGGTAATTATGGAAAAGGACATTTTTCATCCTGGGGTTGGGATTCTAAATTGGAGAAAGGCCAATTTTGATGGGATCAGAAAGGATCTGGCATGTGTGGATGGAGCGGGGGGGGGGGGTGCCTTCAAAAGTAAAATTTTGAGAGTACAGAGATTGTATGTTCTTGTTAGAAGGAAAGGCAAGAATAGGTTTATGGATTCCTGGTTTTCGAGAGACATTTAGACCCTGGGTAAGAAAAGGAGGGGCATAGCAGGTATACATAAGCAGGAACAAATGAGGTACTTGAGTATAAGAAATACAGGAGAATACTGAAGAAAGAGATCAGGAAGGCTAAAAGAAGACATGAGATTGCTCTAGCAGAAAGAGTGAAGGAAAATCTGAAGGGCTTCTACAGATATATTAAGAGCAAAATGATAGCAAGTGATGAAATTGGTCCTCTGGAAGATCAGAGTGATAGTTATACATGGAGCTGGAAGAGATGGGGAGAGATCTTAAATGGATTTTTTGTATTTGTCTTTACTCGGGAGGTGGACATCGTCTATTGAAGTGAGGAATGCAGCAGCGAGGTCATGAACCCTATACAGATTACAGAAGAGGTGTTTGCTGTCTTGAGGGACGTTAGGGTGGATAAATCCCTAAGGCCTGACAACGTGTTCGCTCGAGCCCTGGGGGAGACTAGTGCAGAAATTGCAGGGGAGTTTAGAATTTTTCAAGCAAATTACCAGGAACATTGATGAGGGCAAGGTGGTAGATGTTGTCTACATAGACTTCAGCAAGGCCTTTGACAAGGTTCTGTATGGGAGGTTGGTTAAGAAGATTCAGTCACGGCATTCAAGAACAGTTAGTAAATTGAATTAGACATTGGCTTTGCTGAAGAAGCCAGAGAGTGGTTGTAGATGGTTGGCTCTCTGACTGGAGGCTTTTCACTAGTGGTGTGCTGCAGGGATTGGTGTTGGGTCCGTTGTTGTTTGTCATTTAAATTAACGATCTGGATGATAATGTGATGAACCGGATCAGCAAATTTATGGATGACATCAAGATTGGGGTGTGGTGGACAGTGAAGAAAGCTATCAAAGCTTGCAGCGCAATTTGGACTATCTGGAAAAACGGCAGATAGAATTTAATGCAGACAAGTGTGAGGTGATGCACTGTAGGAGGAACAACCGGAGTAGGTCTTGCATAGTGAGCATAGGTCACCGAGGAGTATGGTAGGACAGAGGGGTCTGGGAATACAGATCTACAATTCCTTGAAGGAGGCATTGCAGGTAGATAGGGTCATGAAGAAACCCTTTGGCACATTGACCTTCATAAGTCAATGTACTAAGTGCAGGCAATGGGCTGTTGTTTTGAAATTGTATAATGTGTTGGTGAGGCCTACTTTGGTGTACTGTGTGCAGTTTTGGTCACCTACCTACAAGAAAGATTGAAAGTGTGCAGAGAATATTTACAAGGATGTTTCTGGGACTTGAGGACCCAAGTTATAAGGAAAGGCTAAAAAGGTTAGGACTTTATTCCCTGCAACACAGAAGACTGAATGGAGATTTGATAGAGGTATACAAAATGGAGGGGTACAAGTATAGGGTAGCTGAAACCAGGCTTTTTTTCACTGAAGTTGGGTGAGACTACAACAAGAGGTCATGGAATAAGAGTGAAAGGCGAAATATTTAAGGAGAACATGAGGGGAAACTTCTTCCCTCAGAAGGTGGTGAGTGTGAATCAAGCTGCCGGCACAAGTGATGGATGCAGGTTTGATTTCAACATTTAAGGTAAATCTGGATGAGAGAGGTATAGAGAGCTATGGTCTGAGTCCAGGTCAATGGGGCTAGCCAGGTTAATGGGATTAGGTGGGCCAGAGCGCCTGTTTTTGTGCTGAAGTACTCTGACTCAATGTGATGAATATTTACTTGGGAAAAATAAGCGTGGAAACAGAAATGGTAGAGGTAACGAATGAATTGAAACTTGATAAGCCAGATGTTCTGGGAATGTTGGCTATGCAGAGTAGCTAAGCTGTCTTGTACAGAAGGTTTGCCATTGTCTTGGATCAGAATTAGGTCATTTGGCCCATCGAGTCTGCTCTGCCATTCCATCATAGTTGATTTATTATCCCTCTCTCAACCCCTTTCTCCCACCTTCTCCCTGTAACCTTTGATGCCTTTACTAATCAAGAATCTATCAAACTCCACTGTCCATATATCCAATGGCTTGGCATCAACACCCATCTGTGGCGATGAGTTCCACAGATTCACTACCCTCTGGCTAAAGAAATTCCTCTTCATCTCTATTCTAAATGGACGTCCTGGTAACAAGGATACCAGTGGATTAGAGTTGCAAATATGACACTTTTGATCAAGAATATTTTTAAGAACACTAATGCAAGTCACTGACAAGCAAGGTTTTTAAAACCATCATCCAGAAAAAAATAACTGGCATTGTGGAGAGGTTTAAGTTAATTATGGATAGAGCATTGGTTCGTAAATTCATGTTTGATTGTATCATGTTTTTACCAAAAGGAAGACAGTGATTGATGTGAATTTTTAAAATGCATTTGTAAAAGTCCCACATAAGACTGGCTGATAAGGTTAAAGTTCATGGAATAGGAGGTTCAGTGTCAGCTTGGATCAAAATTATATTAAAGATAGAAAGCAGCACATCATGGGAATAGTTATTTTTCCAGACTGGAAGAGGGTAAATGGTGATGTCCACTGAGATCTAGTTCTGGGATGGTGGGTAATTTTGATTTATATTGATGGATATTGTAATACACAGGAACATTTCAATGTTTAGAAATAAGGCAAACAAAAGACCAGTCAATTACAAGAGAACATATTCCAGCAGAGCGGGAAGATAAGTGACTAAATTGTATACAGAGACATGTGAGGTGACACTTTCTGGCAGAAAAGAGGGAGTGAGTCAATGCAGATTTAATAGCTCATTTCAAAGAACCATGGAATGAGCAAGTCATGCATTTTCTGTTAATAAGTCTTTCAAGGTGGCAGGATGCCTTTTGAGTGCTAGTAGAATTTCTAGGATCTTGGACATCATAAATAGGGAAATTTATTAAAAGCCAGGGAAGTTATCTGAAACCTTTTTACCCTCTGGATAGTCCAGATTATGTTCTCCACCACACTTCAAGTATGTAAATATCTTTAACGGGTTGCAGAGGAGAATGGATCCGGGGTAATGAAAATTGGCTGAAATGGAAATGCTGGAAATCAGAAATAAAAATACAAAACTATTTCCACAGTCAGTGATTTAACTGCAGAGTTTCCAATCTCATCCACATTCAGTATTCACAGTCTGGTCTCTTAAGGCAGATTAGGTGATTTCTTTGTGGAGCACACACATTTAATTTGAGTTTTCTTTGCCTGTCACTTTAATTTTCCATCTGACTCCCACCCTGACCTATCTATCTGTGGCTTCCTGCACTGTTATAACAAGGCCTAATGTAAACTTGAAGAACAACTCCTTGTCTTCTATGTGGGCAAATTGCAGCATTCTGGACAGAATTTTAAATTCTACAACTTAAGGTAACTCATTTCATCGGTCTCCATTGGAACAGGTCAGTTCATCCATCTGTGACATTGACTGTGTTTCTCTCTTCATTAGCACAGTCTGATTTGCTGGGCATTTCCTGCAGACCTGTGTTTTTCAATTTTTGCATTCTGGCATCTGTGTTTTCACTATCTATGCCCTTATTTCCTAGATTTATGAATGGCTATGTTCTCCCTCCCTGACAGCTTCCATTAATCCATAGATGAGATGGTTCAGTTTACAGATTATGCCAAAGACAATTCAGACCTTGCTATCAGAAATCTTCACTTTGTCATAACCATCTCCCTCTGCACCCTCCCTGTGGTCTTAACTTGATTACTCTTTCTGAGTTCTGACAAAAGCTTTTTGACTTGCATTGTTAGCTATGTTTCTCTTTCCCTGATGCTGCTTGATCTGATGAGTATTTCCATCGTTTTTTAAAAAAAATTTCAACTGTAATCATTTTGAATGAGCAGGTCATTGTTTTTTAATCGCAAGCAACACACATAAAAGTTGCTGGTGAACGCAACAGGCAGGGCAGCATCTTTAGGAAGAGGTACAGTCGACGTTTTGGGCTGAGACCCTTCGTCAGGACTAACTGAAAGAAGAGCTAGTAAGAAATTTGAAAGTGGGAGGGGGAGGAGTAGATCCGAAATGTTAGGAGAAGAGAGGAGGGGGAGGGATGGAGCCAAGAGCTGGACAGTTGTTTGGCAAAAGGGATACGAGAGGATCATGGGACAGAAGGCCTAGGGAGAAAGAAGTGGGGAGGGGGAAGCCCAGAGGATGAGTAAGGGGTATAGTGAGAGGGACAGAGGGAGAAAAAGGAAAGAGAGAGAGAAAAAAATGTGTATATAAATAACTAAATAACAGATGGGGTATGAGGGGGAGGTGGGGCATTAGTGGAAGTTTGAGAAGTCAACCTTTTAATCTCATGTTCTTTGATTTCGCTAATTACTTTCAGCCTTCCACCAAATTCATGCTGTTTTTTAAATGGAAAAAACAACTGAAGGAAAGTGAAGTCAGTGTTTTATTTGTTTCTGACTAGAGTCGGTTCACTTTCACAATCCTCAGTCATATTTGGAGCATTTATCATTAATTGGATGTCATTTATTTTCCCTTTCAGCAATGTAGTTTTAAGCATATTGCAGGTCTATTACTAAAATGGTCAGATTAAGAGGCTATTAACTAAAACTAATTAATTTGAAAGGGAAGTATTTGATTTTACATTCTAGTTTGGCTGAAATAAATTCCTCAGAAGTAAGTGATTGAAGAATGAGTCCTGTTTGATCAAAATTATTTGGATTATTTTTCTCTTCGGTTAATATGGAAGAACTGAGCAATTCAAGCAAAATATGCTCAGTAGCCACTTTATTAGGTAACTCTTATACCTAATAAAGTGACCACTGAGTGTATGAACGTGGTCTTGTGCTGCTGCAGCCCATCCACTTCAAGTTTTGATGTGTTCTTCTGCACACTACTGTTGTAACCCATGATTGTTTGAGTTGCTGTCACCTTCCTGTCAGCTTGAACCAGTTTGGCCATCTCCTTTGATTTCTCTCACTAACAGTGAATTTTTGCCTAGCACTCGATGTTTTGCTTTGTTTTTCACACCATTGCCTGTAAATTCTAGATACTGTTGGCAATGAAAAGCCCAGGAGATCAGCAGCTTCTGAGATACTGAAACCACCCCATCAGACACCAACAATCATTCTACACTCAAAATCACTTAGATCACATTTCTTCTCCATTCTGATATTTGCTTTGAGCAACAACTGAACCTCTTGAGCATGTCTGCATGCTTTTATGCTTTGAGTTACCGCAACATAATTGGATTAAGGAGCAGGTCTACCTAATAAAGTGGCCACAGAGTGTATAAATCTAAATTGTTAGCATGGGAAACTGCAGTAACTACAAAGCTCTTTTTAAGTGGAAAATGTTATGAAAATGTTACTAAACTGAATTTGACACTGACACACATCCATATTACCCAGATGTCAAAAAGCACGGTGATGTGTTTTTTGCTATGTCTTTTTGGAAGAAGGATGCAGCAGAGAAGTTTGAGTGATTTCTAAATCGCATGTCCTCTGAAGTGACACTTAAAGCTCTATAAAGGATTACCCCTGTAATTCTTTTCCCATTCATGTTCTGAACTATTTTCTTGAGTTAAAATAATGTGCTGTTTCAGAAACCCACTCTTCCGCATGCAGTTGCAAATTTTGTTGTTGGAAAAAGCTGAGAAATGAGAAGATGCAATTGCTTTTCCTGGTGCTGATTTACAGTTCCATAAAATTCCTTTCTTTACCCTAAACATAGAATTTGACTTTTTTTTTATTATTGACACATTTTTTATTTTTAACAATGAGAAGGAAATAAAAGGTTATAATATTTAGCAGACCTACAGTATTTTAGTATTTATACTTTGTAACAGGAAGTGCTAATCTTGCATTTGTACCTAAACATAACTTTGGAATTCCATTGCTTCATTAATGATTATTGAAGTTAGTGAAATTTCTCTTTACATCTAATGAAATGTAGTTTCTTGCCAAATCGAGTTCACTGCAAATTGGTAATTGTTAGTAAACGTACAAAGGTCTTAATCATGTGAGTGCAATCAGCCTCAGGAAGGCTGAACAGATAATGTATAAAAAATCATTAAAATTTAATGTCACTTGTGTCTGCTTACTGAATGGAACAGAGCCAGGATTGGCAGATGGGATTTCACTCAGCGATAACGATTCAGAGACCAACCATATCAATTTTTAAAAGGCTCTGCAGCAAGTATTGTCAGCAAGCTCTAATGAAATGTGTGTTTCTATACTTTGTTTTTAGGTTTTACAGACCAACTTCTTGGTACAGAAGTGCAAACTGCAAAATATGATTATGCATTATTGGAAATGATGGAAGACGGGAAAGAAGAGTCCACTGTACCTTTACAGGCTACAGTGCTGGTTGGCAAATCCTGTTTAAGTGAGCCTGCAATGTATGCTGCTGAAACATCACCAGAGGAGCAAATAGAAGCTGGAAGGGCAAAATCCAGGATACATTCTGATGTTGAGACAGAACACTTGCATTCTGAAAACATCAAAACAGATGAAATCTGCCTTCAGCCACAGGCCACAACACCTTGCAAGGATGTACCAAGTGCTACAAAAGCAATTGAGACAGAGTGTGAGACGCAGGTTGTTACAAATGCTGCTCTATTTCATCATGAGGATATAGATAACCTACAAGACAATTTAACACTTGCTGGCAAAACTACTGAAGAGAGTGAGGAGATTAATTTGAAGTGCAGCAAAACTGTACAATTCATTACAAATGGTGAAACGATGCCAAAACATAGCAATTATGTATTGCAAAACCATGTTAGAAGTAATTCCAGTGATTGCGTGCATGAAGACTCATGGAATCTACAGAATATAAGTGACTCAGAAGGAACTATGGAGGCAGATGGGCGAACAGCAAAACAAAACTATGCAGGTGTATTGAGTGAAATGAATAAAAGTTATCAACAGATGGGTTCAGAAGTGGAGCAGGAAATTCAGAGCCGTGTGGAGTTTAGTGAGTGTCAGATATCACGTGAAGATGTAGAGAAGCAAGGTGATGAAAACATGGAAGGACTTTCCAGCTTTGAACACAACATCTCATCCAGTCAGAGGAATGGCACTGAAGAGTTACTGCAATTCAATGACAATTCGCTTTCCTTGGATGAACTTGCAAAAAGGATTCAAATAGAAGAGGTATATATATATTTAACTTCAACTTTTGATTTAATTTTTAGAATGATGATGTATTTTTACAGAATTGTGGCAGCACAGGAGGTTATTTGACACTTCAGGTTCCAGCTCTCAAAAGTAGTGCAGATGGTCCCTGTGCTTGTCATTTTTCTATTAACCGTGAGCTTTCTTCCTTTTCAAGTACTGATCTAATTTTGAAAGTCATAATCAAATCTGCCTTCATATCTCTGATGGCAAATTTATCAAAGATAGTATTCAGTCCGTCAAAATATTTTTCTTCTTGTTGGTTTTGGTTATTTTCTTCTGCGTCCTTTGATTTTCAATTCTTCCACAAAGAGAGCAGACTCGACAGGCTGAATGGCATAATTCTTTTCCTATGTCTTATGGTTATATGGAGATAAGTTTCCCTATGTATTTTTACCTAAATCCTACATTATTTTTTGAGAAATTCACATTTTACTAAACTGATAGGTGTAATACTGCATTTGTAACTAAATTAGTGTTTTATGTCTTCCCCTCTATGGTTTTCATGGTAAAGGGGTGGTAAAATAAGTTATTTGGTTTATACTGTCACATGTATGGCTTGGTAACACCATGGTTAGTGTAACGTTATTCCAGCATCAGCAACCTGGGTTCAATTCTTGCTCTGGTTTTCTCCCACATTCCAAAGACATGCAGGTTTGTAGGTAAATTGGTCACATAGGTTTAATTAGATGATGGAGTCTCGTGGTCCTGTTACAGTTTTTGCATCTTGAAATAATATAAGTGAGAAACTTGTCTTGAATATTGTCCCTGCACATCAGTTCAGTACAGCAGTGCATTGAGACAGTACAAGTTAAAACAGTAACCATGTACAGAATGAAGTGTTACAGTTACAGAGAAAGTACAGTGCTGGTAAAAAATAAAGTGCAAGGTCATAATGAGGTAGGTAGATTGTGAGGTCAAGAGTCCATCTTATTGTACTAGGGAACTATTCAATGGTCTTATAGCAGGGTAGAAGTTGTCTTGAGTCTGATGGTATGTGCTTTCAGGCATTTATATCTTCTGCCTGATGGGAGGGGGGAAAGAGAGAATGTTTGGGATGGGTGGGGTTGCTGATTATGCTGGCTACTTTACTCAGGCAACAAGTAGACTGAGTCCATGGAGGGGGGAGAGGTTTGAGAGATGCGCTGAGCTGCCCCACAATATATCAAGCCATGATGCATCTGGATAAGATGCTTCTTCAGCCTCCTGAAGATGTAAAGGTACTGATGAGCTTTCTTGGCTGTGCTGCCAATGTGGTTGGTCATTGGTGATGTTTACTCCTAGGAATTTGAAGTTCTCAACCCCCTTGACCTCAGCCCCATTGATGTAAACAGGAGTATGTGCACCAACCCCCTCCCCCTGTGAAGTCATTGACCAGCTGTTTTGGTGACATGGAGAGAAAGGTTGTTGTGATGACTGTGACTCATCATTATTTGAGGTATGACTCACTACAATAATATCATCTGCCTACTTGTAGATGGAGTTAGAGTAGAATCTGACCATACAGTTGTGTGTGTGTATAGGGAATCGAGTGAGGGACCTAAGACACAATCCTGTGGGGCAGAAGTGGTGAGGACAAACATAGTGAAGTGTTGTTGCCTATCTTTAATGACTCTGGTGTATTAATGAGGAAGTCAAGGTTCCAATGCAAAGGGAGGTGTTGAGTCCCACATCGAGGAGTTTGGATATGAATTTACTTGGAATTTTTGCATTGAAGGCCGAGCTGTGGTCATAAACATTAGTCTAATGTGGGTGTCTTTACTGTTCAGATTCTCCAGAGATGTAGGGCCAATGAGATGGCATCTGCCATATACCTCTTTTGGCAGTGGGTGAATTGCAGTGGGTCAAAGTTGTCTGGGAGGCTGGTATTAATGCATACCATGTCCAGCCTCTTGAAACTCTTTATGATTGTCGATGTCAGAGCCACTAAGTGATAGTCATCACATTACTTTGTTTTTCTTTGGGACTGGGATGATAGTGGTCTTGTTAAAGCAAATGGGAAACTGAGTACAAAGCAGAGAGAGGTTACAAACATATGTAAATATCCCTGCCAGCCAATCTGTGCAGGATCTAATGACACAGCCAGGGGCACCATCCAGCCCAGTTGCTTTCTATGGTTCACTCTCCAGAAGACAGATATTGCATTCAGAGTGGTTGACAGTGGGTTCAGGTGCATTGGAAGCTGTTGGGGTGGATGACATTCCAATCCCCTTTGTTCAAAATGTGTACAGAATGTGTTAAGCTCATGGGGAAGGGATGTGCTGTTGTTGGTGACTTTGTCTTGTAGCATGTAAGCATTACACAACTTTTAGCTTGTCTGGGACTTGATTTTGGACTCGTATTGACTCTTGGCATAATTGGTATTTTTATGGAAGTCATATCTCAATTTCCTGTGAAGGTTAGGGTCACCTGATTTGAATACTGCAGTCCTAGACTTCATTAAGAAATTGATCTCTTATTCATCTGTGGTTTCCAGTTTGGGAACATCTGAATTATCCTCTTTGGTACACAGCCCTTCACACATTAAACAAATAAAACTGATGTGGTGTGTCAGTTTATATTTCCATCTACACTGTATACAATACTACTAGTTTTTGGATATCTATCCCATTAAGGTCTGAGATTTCATAGAGTCTTGGGTTGCTGCCAGAAGACCCGCTTGTAGTATGCCACTGCTCCCATCCTGCCAACATTAGTAATTAGTCATTATCCCCACAATATGTCTCCTGCTCTTCAATCAATTTCTAGACCAGGTCAGGTCAATAAATTACTTTCAATCCCATGAACTTCAACTTCAGTTGTTTGCCTCATGAGTATTTTGATCAAGTACCTTCTGGAAATCCATACAAATAACATGATTAGACACTTCCCTGTCCACTACTTCAGCCATATCCTCAAAATCTAAAACTAAGACAGCAAAATAATCATATAAAAATCACAAATAAACAGAACAATTTTCTTTTAAGTTACTATTCAAATAAGAAATTGTGCAAGGACAGACAACAGAAGTGGATTCCATTTGGATTTTAATTTTGAATCTGGGTATTAAGCATCAATAAGAATCCAGGAACAGAGTGACTGTGTTCTATATGTGCATAAAACTATAAAACTGTCAGAGTAGGTTAGGAAACAGAACAACAAATGGGATAAATTAATGTGGTAAGGTAACAAATAGAATCTTCATCTTTATAAATAAATGTACAGAATAAATATGTAATACAGCCCCTCAAAAATGTCAGCTTCATCTCCATTTTCCTGCTCCCAACTCACAAACCTCTATTCCCCTGTCGTTCAAAGATCGACACTTGAATACACTTAACCCCATAGCTACCTCAGTACAATCATGCTCATTTCAGAACTGGCATAGAAAATTTAGCTTGACTTCCGTCTTTAAGTGTTCAATTTTTTAACCCTTGCTCTGTGCTTCTACATTCCTTTCATGGGGAAAATATCATAAGACCATAAGACTATAAGATATAGGAGCAGAATTAGGCCATTTGGCCCATCACACCAAAATTGTGGAAAGGCTATGATTCAGATCATATGATTCAACTTTCATTCCCTCTGCGTGGTTAAGCCTTTCACTACTGAAATTGCCCACTGTGTCTGCTTCCTCTACTTTTAGTCAGTTTATTCCAATTCATAATAAGTTAGTGTGTATATAAAAGAAACAAAATCTTCCTGTCTCAGCTTTATCTCATGGTGCTTGAATGAGTACTCATTGGACACAAGTCTCTAGGCCCAAATGTCAGTTGAAGAGAATGAATCATATCTTTTCAAAAAAAGTTCTGAGCCTTATGTTGTGGGAATAACAGAGACATGGCTTCAAATGGACAGGGCCTGGGAAATGAATATTCAAGAGAATACGTCTTATCAAAAGTACAGACTGATGGGCAGAGGGGGTGGGGTGGCTCTGTTGGTGAGGAATGATATTCAGTCCCTTGCGAGGGCGGGGGACATAGAATCAGGAGATGTAGAGTCAGTATGGATAGAACTGAGAAATTCTAAGGGTAGAAAGACCCTAATAGGGGTTATCTACAGGCCCCCAAACAGTAGTCTGGATGTAGGGTGTAAGTTGAATCAAGGGTTAAAATTGGCATGTCACAAAGGTAATGCTACAGTTGTTATGGGGGACTTCAACATGCAGGTAGACTGGAGGAATCAGGTTGGTACTGGACCTCAAGAAAGGGAGTTTGTGGAGTCCCTCTGAGATGGATTCTTAGAACAGCTTATACTGGAGCCTACCAGAGAGAACGCAATTCTAGGTTTAGTGTTGTGCAATGAACTGGATTTGATCAGGGACCTCAAGGTAAAGGAGCCATTAGGAGGTAGTGACCATAATATGATAAGTTTTAATCTACAATTTGAGAGGGAGAAGGGAAACTCGGAAGAGTTAGTATTACAGTTGAACAAAGGGAACTATGGTGCTATGAGGGAGCAGCTGGCCAAAGTTCAATGAAACAATACCCTAGCAGGGATGACAGTGGAACAGCAATGGCAAGTGTTTCTGGGAATAATGCGGAAGGTGCAGGATCAGTTCATTCCAGAGAGGAAGAAAGATCCTAACGGGAGGCCGTGGCTGACAAGGGAAGTAATGGACAGTATAAAAATAAAAGAGAAGAAGTATAACATAGCAAAGACGAGTGGGAAGCCGGAGGATTGGGAAACTTTTAAAGAGCAACAGAAGGTAACTAAAAAGGCAATACGCGGAGAAAAAATAAGTACGAAGGTAAACTAGCCAAGAATATAAAGGAGGATAGTAAAAGCTTCTTTAGGTATGTGTAAAGGAAAAAAAATAGCTAAGACAGAAGCGGGTGAATTTATCATGGGGAACAAGGAAATGGCAGACGAGTTGAATCAGGTACTTTGGATCTGTCTTCACTAGGGAAGACACAAACAATCTCCCAGATGTAATAGTGGCCAAAGGACCTAGGGTAATGGATGAATTGAAGGAAATTTATATTAGGCAGGAAATGATGTTGGATAGGCTGTTGGGTCTGAAGGCTGATAAGTCCCCGGGACCTGATGGTCTGCATCCCAGGGTACTTAAGGAGGTGGCTTTAGAAATCGTGGATGCATTGGTAATCATTTTCCAATGTTCTATAGATTCAGGATCAGTTCCTGTGGATTGGAGGGTGGCTAATGTTGTCCCTCTCTTCAAGAAGGGAGGAAGAGAGAAAACAGGGAATTATAGACGGTTAGCCTGACGTCGGTGGTGGGAAAGATGCTGGAGTCAATTATAAAAGATGAAATTACGACACATCTGGATAGCAGTAACAGGATCGGTCCGAGTCAGCATGGATTTACGAAGGGGAAATCGTGCTTGACTAATCTTCTGGAATTTTTTGAGGATGTAACTATGAAAATGGACAAGGGAGAGCCAGTGGATGTAGTGTACCTGGACTTTCAGAAAGCCTTTGATGAAGTCCCACATAGGAGATTAGTGGGCAAAATTAGGGCACATGGTATTGGGGGCAGAGTACTGACATGGATTGAAAATTGGCCAGCTGACAGAAAACAAAGAGTAGCGATTAACGGGTCCCTTTCGGAATGGCAGGCGGTGACCAGTGGGGTACCGCAGGGTTCAGTGCTGGGACCGCAGCTGTTTACGATATATATTAATGATTTAGATGAGGGAATTAAAAGTAACATTAGCAAATTTGCCGATGACATAAAGCTGGGTGGCAGTGTGAAATGTGAGCAGGATGTTATGAGAACGCAGGGTGACTTGGACAGGCTGGGTGAGTGGACAGATGCAGTTTAATGTGGATAAAGGTGAGGTTATCCACTTTGGTGGTAAGAACGGGAAGGCAGATTATTATCTAAATGGAGTCAAGTTAGGAAAAGGGGAAGCACTACGAGATCTAGGTGTTCTTGTACATCAGTCACTGAAGGCAAGCATGCAAGTATAGCAGGCAGTGAAGAAAGCTAACAGCATGCTTTCCTTCATAACAAGGGGAATTGAGTATAAGAGCAACAGGACCCTGGTGAGACCACATCTGGAGTACTGTGTGCAGTTCTGGTCTCCAAATTTGAGGAAGGGCATTCTTGCTATTGAGGGAGTGCAGTGTTGGTTCACAAGGTTAATTCCCGGGATGGCGGGACTGTCATATGTTGAAAGGTTGGAGCGACTGGGCTTGTATACTCCGGAATTTAGAAGGCTGAGAGGGGATCTTATTGAAACATATAAGATTATTAAGGGATTGGTCACGCTGGAGGTAGGAAGCACGTTTCCGCTGATGGGCGAGTCCAGAACCAGAGGCCACAGTTTAAGGATTAGGAGTAGGCCATTTAGAACGGAGTTGAGGAAAAACGTTTTCACCCAGAGAGTGGTGGATATATGGAATGCTCTGCCCCAGAAGGCTGTGGAGGCCAAGTCTCTGGATGCTTTCAAAAAAGTGATGGATTGAGCTCTTAAAGATAACGGAATCAATGGTTATGGGGATAAGGCAGGAACTGGATACTGATTGTGGATGATCAGCCATGATCACAGTGAATGGAGGTGCTGGCTCAAAGGGCCGAATGGTCTACTCCTGCACCTATTATCTATTGTCTATAACATGGGAGT
Source organism: Mobula hypostoma (assembly GCF_963921235.1). Taxonomy (NCBI): domain Eukaryota; kingdom Metazoa; phylum Chordata; class Chondrichthyes; order Myliobatiformes; family Myliobatidae; genus Mobula; species Mobula hypostoma. The sequence continues at coordinate 14,821,003 of NC_086104.1, forward strand.
CCGTTTGGTCCATGGAATCCCTGTCAACTCTCAGAGCAGAATCAGAACTAGATTTATTATCATTGTCTTGTATGAATTTAAATGTGTTGTTTTGCAGCAGCAGTACCGTGCAAAGGCATAAAATTATTATAAATTACCGAATAAATAGTAACAAAGAAGTAATGAGGTCGTGTTCATGAATTTATGTGCCATTCATTAATCTGATGGTGGAGGGAAGAAGCCGTTTCTGAGTTGAGTGTGGGTCTTTAGCTTTCTGTACCCCTTCCCCAATGGTCATGACAAAAAGACAGCAAGCCCTAGATGGTGAGAGTCTTCTGTGATGCTTACTACCTCCTTGAGATGGCACATCTTGAAGATGTCCTCGATGGTGGGGAGGGTTGTGTATGTGATGGAGCTGGCTGAGCCTACATTCTGGAACCTTTTCCAATCCTGTGCAGTGGAAGCTCCATACCTGGCTGTGATGCAACCAGCCATAATGTTCTCAACGGTGCATCTATAGAAATTTGTAAGAATCCTTGGTGACATACCTAATCTCCTTAAATGCATTCTAATTTAAATCAGATTAGCTAAACCTTTCTAATTTGCATTAATCAATCCACTCTTGCTTATATTGTTATAAAATTCCCTGATTTAAATTTGTATAAGCAGAATTGGAATTGGGTTTATTATAGAACATAGAACAGTACAGCACAGGACAGGCCTTCCGGCCCAAAATGTTGTGCTGAGCCAATTAATTTAGTAATCAAATAACCAATTAAATTAATCTCTTCAGTTCCGCAATGTCTATATTCTTCCATTTTCCTCACATGCTCATCTAAACGTCTCTTAAAAGTCCCTAATGCATCTCACTCTATGACCACCCCAGGCCGTGTATTTGAGACACCCATCACTCTGTGGAGGAAAAGAAAGTCCTTCACATCTCCTTTGAAATTCCACCGTCTCCCCTTAAATACATACATGCTCTCTGGGATTAGACATTTCAACCCTGGGAAAAGGATACTTTCTGTCCACTCTTTCCATACCTCTCATAATCTTATAATCCTCTCTCAGTTCGCCCCTCAGCTTCCGCCTTTCCAGAGAATACAGCCCAAGTCTGTCAAACCTCTTATTATAGCTCTTGTGCACTAATCCAGGCAGCATCCTAGTATACCTCTTCTGCAGCCTCAACACCCTTTTTATAGTGGGGCAACTGGAATTGTATGCAATACTCCAGATGTGGCCTCGCTAAAGTTCTATAAAGCTGCACATTACTTACTGACTTTTGAACTCTGACTAATAAAGGCAAACATGCCATATGCCGCCTTAACTACCCTGTCAAACTGCGTAGGCACTTTCAGGGAGCTCTGACCTTGGACCCTAACATCCTTCTGCTCATCAACACTTAAGGTTCTTTGCAAAGCGCTTCAGTGCCGAACTGGCTCCATAGCAATGGCCTGGAGCCATCAGACTGCTGGACCGGCTTCACTCGCCTCAGTGCTGATCTGTGATTATGGCTGGGACTCACTTTCGGGAACTCTGTGGTTAACGTTCTATAGGGTTTTTAATGTTTTTTTATTGTTGGCACAATTTGTTCTTCTTACACCCATTGGGTGTTTGTTGGTCTTTGTTGTATGTTTTTTTTAAAAACTGGTTCTATTGTGTTTCTTTGATTTGTGGCAGCCTGCAAGAAGATGAATCCCAAGGTTGTATACTATATACATACTTTGATCATAAATGTAGTTTGAATATAGCTGCACAACTGATCTATGTCCTGCCATATTCTTTGCCAGTCTTGTACGCTATCCACAACACCAATCTTTGTATCATCTACAACCTACCAACTTACTACATTTTCAACCAGATCATTTATATACATCACAAACAGCAGAGGTCCCAGTATAGATTCTTGTGGAAAATCACTAATCACAGACTCCAGCTGGAATAAGTTCCTTCAGCTACTACCTTCCATCTTCTATGGGCAAACCAGTTCTGAAGCCAAACAACCAATTCACCATGGATCCTATGCATCCTAATCTTCTGGATGAGCCTTCTTGATAATGACCATGTCAAATACCTTACTAAAACCCATGTAGGCAACATGCACAGCTCTACTTGCATCAATCACCCTTGTAACCCCATCAAAAAATAACCTGAAATCAAGTTAGTTAGTCATAACTTGCCCTGCACAAAGCCATACTGACTGTCCCTAATTCACCCATGATTTTCAAAATGCTCATAAATCCTATCCCTAAGACTTCTGCAAGTAACTTCCCTACCACTGACATGAGACTCACTGGTCTATAGTTTCCAGGATTATTTCTCACTACCTTCTTGAATAATGAAACGTTAGCTACTTGCTAGTCTTCCAGGATCTCACCTGTGGCTAGAGAGAACATAAAGGTGTTGGTCAAGGACCCACCAATCTCTTATTGCTTCTCTCAATAACCTGTGGAATGTCCCATCGGGCTCTAGGGACTTGTCCACCTTAATGCTCTTTAAGATGCCCAACACCATCTGCCCCTTAACCTCTATGTCCAGGCATATCGATACACTTGGCACTGATCTCCCAATCCTCTATGTCCTTCTCCTTGGTAAATACTGGTGTAAAGCACTCATTTAAGGGCCTTGCCCACATCCTGTGCATCCAAGCAAATGTTCCCCCTTTCATCCTACCCTCTCTTTCATTATCCTCTTGCTCTTGATGTATGTATAGAATACCTTGAGATTCCCTTTAATCCAACTTGACAAGACCTTTCCACTGCCCTTCCTGGCTTTTCTAATTCCCTTCTTGTGTTCTAGCTTCTTTATAATCCTCACAGGCTTTGTTTGATTCTAGCATCCTAAACTTTACATAGTTTTCCTTTTTCTACTTGACTAAATTCATCACCTGTGTTCATATAAACAACATACATCAAGTTGCTGGTGAACGCAGCAGGCCAAGCAGCATCTATAGGAAGAGGCACAGTCGACGTTTCAGGCCGAGACCCTTCGTCAGGACCTGTGTTCATATCCAAGGTTTTCTTACATTGCCATCCTTGTCCTTCCTTATGTTTGGAACATGCCTATCCTGTAGTGTACTCTATGCAGTTGGTCTTTAAACACTCAAAACGTGGACTTGCCCAAAAACAGTTGTTGCCAATTAACTCTGGCTAGTCCCTCCCAAATGCTCTTGTAATTTGTCCGGCTCCAATTTAATACTCTTCTGAAAGGTTCATACTTATCCTTATCTATGCCTTTCTTAAAACTTAAGGAGTTGTAGTCACTGTTCCCTAACTGCATAACCTACTAGATGGTCCATCACCTATCTGTAAAAAATTTAATAAGACTTACATTTTTGATGTTCTTTATCTAACCTCAATAAATCAAAACAAATTTCAGATATCTAGCATCTGGAATTATTTTTTGAACTGCTTTGGACATTAAAATGAAACAAAAGATGAATCTACAGTGCCTATAAAAAGTCCCCCCTCCACCCACATTTTTTTTACACTGAGCAACGGGAAAAACACTTTTGTGTCAAAGTGAAAACAGATGTCTACAAAGTGATCTAAATTAGTTACAAATATAAAACACAAAATAATTGATTGCATAAGTATTCACCCCCTTCAAGTCAGTGTTTAGTAGATGCACCTTTGGCAGCAATTACTACTTTGAGTGTGTGGATCGATCTTCAGTTTTGCACAACTGGACACTGCAATTTTGCTCCATTTTTCTTTACAAAACTGCTCAAGCTCTGTCAGATTGCATGGGGATCATGAGTGAACAGCCTCTTTCAAGTCCAGCCACAAATTCTCAATTGGATTGAGGTCTGGACTCTGACCTGGCCACTCCAGTGCATTAACTTTGTTGTTTTTAAGCCATTCCTGTGTAGCTTTGGGCTTTATAGTTGGGGTCATTGTCTTGCAGTTCTCTTGCAGACTGCATCAGGTTTTCCTCCAGGAGCTCCTTGTATTTTATTACATTTATTTTACCCTCTACCTTCACAAGCTTCCAGAGCCTGCTACAGTAAATGCATGATGCAGCCACCACCATGCTTCGCAGTAGGGATGGTGTGGTTTTGATGATGAGCAGTGTTCTGCTTACACCAAACGTAGCTTTGAGTCTAATGACCAAAAAGCTCAATTTTAGTTTCATCAGACCATAGAACCTTCTCCCTGCTGACTTCAGAATTTACCACATACCTTCTAGCAAACTCTAGCCAAGATTGCACATGCTTCTTTTTTCAAGTGGCTTTCTCTTTGCCACTCTCCCATAAAGCAGTTGTTGTATGTACAGCCTCTCCCAAATCAGCCACTAAAGCTTGTAACTCCTCCAGAGCTGTCATAGGTCTCTTGGTGGCCTCCCTCGCTACTCCCCTTCTTGCATGGTTACTCAGTTTTTGAGGACCGCCGGCTCTAAGCAAATTTACAGCTATACCATATTCTTTCCTTTTCTCGGGGAATTATAGACCGGTTAGCCTGACATCGGTGGTGGGGAAAATGCTAGAGTCAGTTATCAAAGATGTGATAACAGCACATTTGGAAAGTGGTGAAATCATCGGACAAAACACGGATTTGTGAAAGGAAAATCATGTCTGACGAATCTCGTAGAATTTTTTGAGGATGTAACTAGTAGAGTGGATAGGGGAGAACCAGTGGATGTGGTATATTTGGATTTTCAAAAGGCTTTTGACAAGGTCGCACACAGGAGATTAGTGTGCAAACTTAAAGCACACGGTATTGGGGGTAAGGTATTGATGTGGATGGAGGATTGGTTGGCAGACGGGAAGCAAAGAGTGGGAATAAACGGGACCTTTTCAGAATGGCAGGCAGTGACTAGTGGGGTACCGCAAGGCTCAGTGCTGGGACCCCTGTTGTTTATAATATATATTAATGACAGATGAGGGAATTAAATGCAGTATCTCCAAGTTTGCGGATGACACGAAGCTGGGCGGCAGTGTTAGCTGTGAGGAGGATGCAGGGTGACTTGGATAGGTTAGGTGAGTGGTCAAATTCATGGCAGATGCAATTTAATGTGGATAAATGTGAGGTTATCCACTTTGGTGGCAAAAACAGGAAAACAGATTATTATTTGAATGGTGGCCGATTAGGAAAAGGGGAGGTGCAACGAGACCTGGGTGTCATTATACACCAGTCATTGAAAGTGGGCATGCAGGTACAGCAGGCGGTGAAAAAGGCGAATGGTATGCTGGCATTCATAGCAAGAGGATTCGAGTACAGGAGCAGAGAGGTACTACTGCAGTTGTACAAGGCCTTGGTGAGACCACACCTGGAGTATTGTGTGCAGTTTTGGTCCCCTAATCTGAAGAAAGACATCCTTGCCATAGAGGGAGTACAAAGAAGGTTCACCAGATTGATTCCTGGGATGGCAGGACTTTCATATGATGAAAGACTGGATCGACTAGGCTTATATTTGTTGGAATTTAGAAGATTGAGGGGCGATCTTATTGAAACGTATAAAATCCTAAAGGGATTGGATAGGCTAGATGCAGGAAGATTGTTCCCGATGTTGGGGAAGTCCAGAACGAGGTGTCACAGTTTGAGGATAAAGGGGAAGCCTTTTAGGACCGAGATTAGGGAAAATCTTCTTCACACACAGAGAGTGGTGAATCTGTGGAATTCTCTGCCACAGGAAACAGTTGAGGCCAGTTCATTGGCTATAGTTAAGAGGGAGTTAGATATGGCCCTTGTGGCTAAAGGGATCAGGGGGTATGGAGAGAAGGCTGGTACAGGGTTCTGAGTTGGATGATCAGCCATGATCATACTGAATGGTGGTGCAGACTCGAAGGGCCGAATGGCCTACTCCTGCAGCTATTTTCTATGTTTCTATGTTTCTATTGACTTAACTATACTCCAAGGGATATTCAGTGACCTGTAAGTTTTCTTGTATCCATAGATTCACCCAATAACGTAATCTAGAAATTGTATTTTTTTTAAATGTATAGTGCCTACAAAAAGCATTCATTCCTCTTGTGGATTACCAATGAAGTTTGGGTAGTTAAATACAGGGTGTGGAATAATCAATGTCTAGAGATATGCTGGATCTTTGGTGTGCTTCAACTTCCCAGCTTCATGCCATTCTCCATCTCACCAGATACAATTACAGAGCTGCAGACACTGCATTACCAATGTCAGGAAAGGCGATCAAACACATATTTAGACCTAAATCCAGATCTTTTGCTGCAGCGTTAAATTCTGCAATTCATATGTTATTTAGCTCTATTTAAATAAAATTAGCAATAGAATGTGTAGTTTATTGTAGTTTTCTTTCTGAGGAGTAACCTGCAATCTGATTGAATATCAATGTGGGATGTTCATTCAAAATATCTACATTTGGGACATATTTTTGACTGCAATGGAAACCATTTGGTAAAGATGGAGCACACACATCCTGTATTCAGTAAAACAATTGGGACATAATAAAGTTCATTGTAAATTTAATATCAAAGTTCATACTGAAATTGTCACCATATACCACCCCGAGATTCATTTTCTTGCAGATATTGACAGTAGAACAAAAATATAATAGAATCAATGAAAGGCTACACACAAAGACTGAGAACCAACCAATATGCAGAAGAAGACAAACTGCACAAATACAAAACAAAAACATTTAATAAAGAAATAAATAACACTGAGAACATATGTTGTATAGTTCTTGTGAGTTCGCAGGTTGTGGAATCGGTTCAGTTAGCATGATGACTGAAGGGTAATAACTGTTCCTGAACCTCGTGGTGTGGGACCTCCTTTCCAATGGCAGCAGTGAGAAGAGAGAATGTCTGGATGGTGCAGGTCCTTGATGATGGATGCTGCTTTCTTCCTTGCAAGCGCTGCTTGTCAATGTGTTCATTGGTGGGGTGGGCTCTTCCTGTAATGGACTGGGCTGCATCCACCACTTTGAACTGATTGTAATTGGCAGATTGTTCTATATAAGTGTGAAACACAACGTAACCGTTTTATATCCATTGTCATTAGTATCAGTGGGTAGAAGACTAAGTTTTAATACTGAAATACTTTATACCATCAAGGTAATTGAAGTACTGTAAATACTCTATTTGAATTAAGTTGTTAACTAATATATCAAGAATTCTGATGGTTAAGAAATGTGCATTTTTTATGCCTTCGTGTTCCAAAGTACTTTACAGAAAATTTCATTTGAAGTCCAAAATAAGCACAAAGCAACACGTATATCCTGCAGGAAAACTGCAGTGGCAGAGGGTTAATTGTTAAAGCCCATGATGTGTCAGTTCTGTTCTTCATATAAAAGATAATTTTCCTGAAAATATTAACCCTGCTTCTCTCTCTATGGATGCTGCATCATCTGCTGAATGTTTCTGACACTTTCTGCTCCCCCCCCCCGCCCCATAGTATTTCCAGCAAATGCTGTAAATTGCTTTGGTACAATTTGAAGTGTAGTTGCTTTCAGTTGAGTCAATTAATACACAACAGGTCTATAAACGTCAATAAGACAGACTAATTATTTATATTTGAAAGATGGATGTGGGCCAGGTGGACCAGGAAAAGACCCCAACACCACACCGCTCTTTCATGTTCTCTTCAGCAGCTGAATGGAGTCTTGGTTTGAAATTTAATCTGATTGACTCCACTTCCAACCATACATCACTCCCTTAATTTAGCACTAATGTCATGGCAGATCAAAATGAGGGACTTATGGCTGGTGATGTGTTTGCCTGAAGGCTAAACAGAAATGTAGATTTGGTGTGGAGTGCTCATCTTTTACTATGGATCGGAAGTGGTTCAGTGATGTACAGACATTGATATATTCTGCTGTTTTGCTAACAGAGCAGCCATCCAGAAGGCCTGGTGTCCATACTGAAAAAAAGATCAGGCAAAGAAGTCACACAGGCACAACAAAAACAGTCAAAGAGAAGAGTAAGATTTCAGGACCCTCAAGATGCACTTGATCAGGGTAAGGTGACTTGCCAGTATAATTGGAGGTTTCATGAGCACATTTTAGATGTGAATATTAGTTCTTGATCTTGTAATATAAGTGATATAAAAGTAAATGCCAAATCACTGCTAGGTATGGAAACTGCACTGCAGCAGACAGGAAGGCTCTGCAACAGGTCGTCACACTGCCTAACACATCGCCTAACACATCACCTACACCAGCCAACCTGCCATCAAGGACATATATAAAGAAAGGTGCTAGAAAAGGGTCAGTAACATCATGAAGGATTCCACCCACTCTGCTCATGGACTGTTTGTCCCACTTCCATCATGGAGGAGGCTATGTAGCATCCACATATCAGAATCACCAGATCCTAAGTAGTAAGGCTGATCAACATCTCCACCCAGTATCCCACCACTACTTTTATTATTTCTTGTCAATCACCTATGTACAGCCTAGCGTTCGCTCAATATGTGTATATAATGTCACGTACCCCATGACAGGAATAAAGAACCAGCAGAAATAGAAAACACTTTGGAGTCCAGTATTGCTATTAAATAATAATATTTATTAGTAACTACGCAATACAGTAATATAAATGTAGATAAATCAAACAGGTTAGCAATGATTATTTATATAAGTGAGTATATCAGTAAGTGTGTAAATATATATGATAAACCAAGCTTTTTCAAGTCTAGGGGTAAAAAGATACAGTCTTACGATGGTGAGTAAAGTTCAGTTCAGTTCGTGGTATTGAGTTGAGTAGTGATGGAGAGAGAGAGAGGGAGAGATTTGAGTCTTCAGGTGAGCTGATGCCGTCAATCTTCTCCTTGTCCTCCGAAATCCTTTAGAAGTCACCGACCGTGACCAGAACAAAGGGGACTCGTTTTCTGTGGTGGAGCTATCACCCAGGCAAGGGTGAACACATGGACAACTCCCCACCGGTCACTGCCTTTTCTTTTCACTGCAAGAGCCACTGATCAATCTGCCTGATCGATCCTACAAAAACCCACTTTTCCTGCGGGCACAACAGAGCTCATTTAGTGTCCCAAAATGTGTCTGAAGTCTATCATCTGACCACCTATTTTATCTTCCCATGCTGAGCATCAACTGTCACTCAAATAACTCCTCCTTCCTTTGTCTGTGTAAGAAATGTACAAGCATGCCATGTCCTTGGGAAGTATCAACACGCTGCCGAAAAATCATAACATCGATTGTCCATCAAACAACTGCCCTCGGTTACCATAGCAACTTACGAGCTGCTCGGTGCCATCTCTCTCTCCAACTCAGCAGAAATCCAAAAGTTACTTTCAGTGCCTTAAAGTGACAGTCCAACAGTTAGTCTTTGTCTCTCTCTCTCTCTCTCTCTCTCTCTCTTCAAAACAGAATATCGATGTTAAATAACTCTCTCTTTTCAAAAGCACAGTTAATAGGGGTAAACAAGCACAGTTCATAGGGGTAATTCAGAACCCCGTCACAATAAGCATTCTTATGTATTTATATATTTATTGTTTTTTTTATTGTTATTGTGTTTTTTATCTTTTTTGGGTGTTTTTGTGCTACATCAGATTGGGAGTAAAAATTATTTCATTCTCCTTTACACGTGACCAGAAAATGACATTAAATGATCTTGAATCTAATTATTAATTAATTAATTAATTAACAGCCCAATTCAGGATGTGAAATTTGATCCATATAACAGTAAAATCAGTAAACAGTATAAACAGTAATTCTGGTCCTGTGCATTGATACAGATAAAATTAGCAATCTTGGGGATCCTCTTAGAAAGAGTGATCACAGTACAACTCAGTTTCTCATACAAATGGAGGGTGTAATAGTTCAATTGAAAACCAGTGTATTATACCTAGACAATGGAGACTACAATGGGATGAGGAAGGATTTGGCTAGTGTAGACTGGGAACACAGGTTATATGATGAGACTTTTGAGGAACAGTGGACGGCTTTCAAAGAGATTTTTCACAGTGTTCAACAAAAGTATATTCCAGTTAAAAGCAAAGACAGGAAGGGTGGGGAGAGCCAGTCTTGGATAACTGAGGAAATAAAAGAAGGCATCAAACTAAATACAAAGTTTGAGAAAACTTTAGAAAGCAACAAACAACCACTAAGCGAGCAATAAAGAAAGAGAGGATAGATTATTAAAATAAACTAGCACAAAATATAAAAAGGATAGTAAAAGTTTTTATAATTATACAAAGCAGAAAAAGGTCGCTAAAGTGAACTTTGTCCCTTGGAGGATAAGAAGGGGGAATTGATATTGGGTAATGAAGAAATGGCAGAGGCTTTGAGTGACTATTTTGAGTTGGTCTTCATGGTTGAGGACACATCTAACATGCCAAAGAAAGATGTGATGGGAGGTGAGGACCTGTATACAATAGCTATCACTAAAGAGGTAGTGCTGGGCAAACTTGTGGGGCTGAAAATAGATAAGTCCCTTGGTCCTGATGGAATGTATCCCAGGTTACTGAAAGAAATGACAGAGGTTATAGTTGAGGCTTTGGTCATAATTTACCAAAATTCTCTGGACTCTGGGCAGATCGTGGCAGATTAGAAGATGGAAAATGTCACACCAGTGTTCAAAAAAGGATGTAGGCAAAAGGCAGGTAACCATAGGGCAGTTAGTTTAACATCTGTAGTTGGAAAAATGTTTGAAGCTATCATTAAAGAAGAAATAACGAGGCATCTGGAAAGAAATGGATCCATCAGGCAGACGTAGCATGGATTAGCAAAGGCAAGTCCTGTTTGACAAACTTACTGGAGTTCTTTGAGGATATAATGAGTGTAGTGGATGGGGGGGGGGCAGATGGACATTTTTACTTGGATTTTCAGAAGGCGTTCGATAAGGTGCTGCATAAAAGACTTATCCATAAGATAAGGATGCATAGAGTTGGAGGTGATATATTAGCATAGATAAAGGATTGGTTAACCGATAGAAAGCAGAGAGTGTTACTCTGGTTGGCAATCAGTGGTCAGCAGTGTGCTGCAGGGGTCGGTGCTGGGCCCACGATGTTCACGATATTCACGATATACATTAACAATCTGGAAGAGGGGACTAAGTGTATGTATCTAAGTTTGCTGATGATACTGAATTGAGTGGAAAAGCAAATTGTGCAGAAGTCTGCGGAGAGATGTAGATAGGTTAAATGAGTGGGCAAGAGTCTGGCAGGTGGAATGCAATGTTAGTAAATGCGAGGGCATCCACTTTGGAAGGAAAAATGAAAGAGCAGATTATCTAAATGGTAAAAAACTAGCATGCTGCTGTGCAGAAGGACTTAGGAATGCTTGTGCATAAATCACAAAAGATTGGTTTGCAGGTGCAGCAGGCTATCAAGAAGACAAATGAGATGTTGGCTGTCATTGCTAGAGGGATTAAATTTAAGAGCAGGGAGGTTATGCTGTAACTGTACAGGGTACTGGTGAGGCCGCACCTGGAGTACTGCGTGCAGTTCTGGTCTCCTTACTCAAGGAAGGATATATGTCTTTGGAGGCAGTGCAGAGGAGATTCACCAGGTTGATCCCAGAGATGAGTGGGTTAGACTATGAGGAAAGATTGAGTAGCCTGGGGCTGTACTCGCTGGAATTCAGAAGAATGAGAGGAGATCTTATAGAAATATATAAAATTATGAAAGGGATAGATAGAGACAGGAAAGGTGAGACTAGAACTAGGGGACATAGCCTTAAAATTTGGGGGAATATCTGTGGAATTCTCTGCCCAAAGAGGCAGGGGAGGCTACCTCAGTAAGTATACTGAAGACAAGGTTGGATAGATTTTTGCATAGTAGGATTATGGGGAAAACGCAGGTAGGTAGAGATGAGTCCATGGTCAGATCAGCCATGTTCTTATTGAATGGCGGAGCAGGCTCGATGGGCCAGATGGCCTACTCCTGCTCCTATTTCTGATGTTCTTATGTAAAATTAAATAATTATGGGTTGAAATCTAGCTACAAATTTATAGCGATTGTGTCCATCTTTTGTATTTGCTGTTGAGTTTTTGTAGAAGCTGTAGTCATTAGTACAACATTAGGCTGGACATTGATCTAATACGTCTGTGTATATTAATACCTCCTTAAGGATGATTTGCTATGTTACATGTACTTGTGTATGCTATAACAGACCTGGAAATATAGTCAAAACTGAGAGCTCGATGTTACTTTGTGACTATCACTTATTTTAAAAACAGAATCAAGTCTGTTTTGCCCAGTCTCTTTTTCATCTCATGATTTTCACGGGGCACTTTACTTTTCTACCTCTCAAGTTTCCAGTCTCAAATTTAAATAAATATTTTTCTGTCACCTAGATAGAAAGTACCCAGTAAACAATACCATACTTTCTTTGCATCTAGTTGGCAAGGTAGCAACCTCTAGACACCTATAAGTTAAAAGTATAAGTGAAGGGGGAGGCTTTGATGAATTTAGGAATACTTATTATGGTAATTGGTAGACAAATGCATCATTTCACTCCTTGAGGGATATTTTAAACCACACATTTGTTCCTGGTAACAATGAGATTAAACCTTGATTGCAGCTAATGTGTGTAATGACAATAGACAATAGGTGCAGGAGTAGGCCATTTGGCCATTCGAGCCAGCACCGCCATTCACTGTGATCATGGCTGATCATCCACAATCAGTATCCAGTTCCTCCCTTATCCCCATAACCTTTGATTCCACTATCTTTAAGAGCTCTATCCATCTCTTTTTTGAAAGCATCCAGAGAGATGGCCTCCACCGCCTTCTGGGGCAGAGCATTCCATATATCCACCACTCTCTGGGTGAAAAAGTTTTTCCTCAACTCCGTTGTAAATGGCCTACCCCTAATCTTTAAACTGTGGCCTCTGGTTCTGGACTCGCCCATCAGCGGAAACATGCTTCCTGCCTGCAGCGTGTCCAATCCCTTAATAATCTTATATGTTTCAATAAGATCCCCTCTCAGCCTTCTAAATTCCGGAGTATACAAGCCCAGTCGCTCCAATCTTTCGATATATGACAGTCCCGCCATCCGGGAATTAACCTTGTGAACCTACGCTGCACTCCCTCAATAGCAAGAATGTCCTTCCTCAAATTTGGAGACGAAAACTGCACACAGTACTCCAGGTGCGGTCTCACCAGGGCCCTGTACAGCTGCAGAAGGACCTCTTTGCTCTTCTCCTCAATTCCCCTTGTTATGAAAGCCAACATGCCATTAGCTTTCTTCACTGCCTGCTGTACTTGCATGCTTGCTTTCAGTGACTGATGTACAAGAACACCTAGGTCTCGTAGTGCTTCCCCTTTTCCTAACTTGACTCCATTTAGATAATAATCTGCCTTCCCATTCTTACCACCAAAGTGGATAACCTCACATTTATCCACATTAAATTGCATCTGCCCACTCACCCAGCCTGTCCAAGTCACCCTGCATTCTCATAACATCCTCCTCACATTTCACACTGCCTCCCAGCTTTGTGTCGTTGGCAAATTTGCTAATGTTACTTTTAATTCCCTCATCTAAATCATTTATATATATCGTAAACAGCTGCGGTCCCTGCACTGAACCCTGTGGTACCCCACTGGTCACCGCCTGCCATTCCGAAAGGGACCCGTTAATCGCTACTCTTTGTTTTCTGTCAGCTGGCCAATTTTCAATCCATGTCAGTACTCTGCCCCCAATACCATGTGCCCTAATTTTGCCCACTAATCTCCTATGTGGGACTTTATCAAAGGCTTTCTGAAAGTCCAGGTACACTACATCTACTGGCTCTCCCTTGTCCATTTTCATAGTTACATCCTCAAAAAATTCCAGAAGATTAGTCAAGCACGATTTCCCCTTCGTAAATCCATGCTGACTCGGACCGATCCTGTTACTACTATCCAGATGTGCCGTAATTTCATCTTCTATAATTGACTCCAGCATCTTTCTCACCACCGACGTCAGGCTAACCGGTCTATAATACCCTGTTTTCTCTCTTCCTCCCTTCTTGAAGAGAGGGACAACATTAGCCACCCTCCAATCCACAGGAACTGATCCTGAATCTATAGAACATTGGAAAATGATTACCAATGCATCCACGATTTCTAAAGCCACCTCCTTAAGTACCCTGGGATGCAGACCATCAGGTCCCGGGGACTTATCAGCCTTCAGACCCAACAGCCTATCCAACACCATTTCCTGCCTAATATATAATGACAAGTGCTATTTAAAATGAACTGATGTTGAAGTACTGAAACTGTTCATAAACTATGTGATTTTGTTCCTCATGCAAATATATAATTTCATTGGTTCATTGGAGCAAGTGGTATTAATTTCATGAGAGAAGTTTGTTAGTGGAAGCTACCTGAAACTAATATATTTTTAAAAAGTAACTTATGGAGGAATCTTTAAATTCCTATTTGCTTTGCCTACTGACTGATCCAGGATGATGATCACTATGTCCTGCAGAGCTGCTCATAGTAAAATTAATCATCTGTTGTCTGCTTTCAGTCAGAGCCACAGATTTGAAAGATGAGTACAATGCCATTTAACAGCACACAGGGCTGATGGACATGTCCCACTTCTTTTAGCAGCCTTCTCTCCTCCTAGCAATTAGCACTTTTCTCTTGTTCTTTTTATATTCGTCTAATATATTTTTAAACAATCCCTTGGTGACAATATGGATTAAAGTTCTTCATTTTTTAAAAAGCCATGTTGGGAAGATACAGAGGAAGATAAATGATGTGCACCTAGTGTAAGATAAATATTTGTCATTATATATCAGCATAATTCATCCCACATTATAATCAAATTTTCTGTTTCTTTTACAAAACTTGTTTTTATTTGCTACATTTTCTGCTGCAGATGTTGGTCATAAAAGATCAGAAGTAGATTCTTTGATATCAATTTAACCTCCCGTGCTGGTCGGTACATGAAAACCTACTTTCTAAAAACCATCAAATTCTAGATTTCTATTGAGTCCAAAAAAATTATCTGGTCTAAGTGTACTACAGTCACCAGTGTAGAGGGTTCCAAAGGTCTATTATCCACTGAGTGGAATTTTTTCACACTTTGATTCTGAAACAATGATATAATCCTTGGATCAATGCACTGCATTGGAAACAGCCCCTTTGTTTCACCAATTTCATGCCAACCATCAAGCGTCCATTGATTTTAATTCCAACTTAATCCCATTTTATTCTTGCTCATCTTGAAATCATAGCGGGTATCGTGCAGAGCATTCAGTAGGAATCATTCCTGTTTGTGTTATGAATGATAGAGTTGTGTTGTTTTGTCAGTGTTTAATCTCATGTCATTGTGATCCTAGCTGCTTGTATAGTCAGTAGTCCGGAAACTACTGTTTGAGGAAAAATGGAAGTAGTCCAGTTTACTCATTGGGACTTCCTGCAGGTTCTACAGAAAATTTCCACAGAATGCTTCATTTATGGATCTAAACATTACAGTGCTGTAAAGCAATGATAGTCTGAAACAAGGGTGGTGGTTGAAGGTCAATTCTCTGACTGGAGACCTGTGACTAGTGGGCAGTCCATGGGTCAGTGTTGAGACCTCTGTTATTCGTTATTTATGAATAACACCCATGAATCCCAACTCTCTGGTTTCTATCAGTTAACCAATCCTCTATCCATGCTAATACATCACTGCCAATTCTCTGCATCCTAGTCTTACGGTGTCTTTTATGCAGCACCTCATTGACCACATTCTGGAAATCCAGGTAAATAACGTCCATCTGTTCCCCTCTATCCACTGTGCTCATTATATCTTCAAAGAACTCTATCTCCAGTAAATTTGGCAAACAAGCTCTGCTTTTGCTGAATCCATGCTGCACCTGCCTGATGCCTATTTCTTCTTTAATGATTGCTTCAAGCATTTTCCCAACTACAGATGTTAAACTAACTGGCCTATTACCCCAAGCATAAAGCCAAAGCTACACAGGAATGGCTTAAAAACAACAAAGTTAATGCACTGGAGTGGCCAGGTCAGAGTCCAGACCTCAATCCAATTGAGAATTTGTGGCTGGATTTGAAAGAGGCTGTTCACTCATGATCCCCATGCAATCTGACAGAGCTTGAGCAGTTTTGTAAAGAAAAATGGAGAAAAATTGCCGTGTCCAGTTGTGCAAAACTGAAGATCTATCCACACAGACTCAAGGCAGTAATTGCTGCCAAAGGTGCATCTACTAAACACTGACTTGAAGGGGGTGAATAATTATGCAATCATTTATTTTGTGTTTTAAATTTGTAATTAATTTAGATCACTTTTTAGAGATCTGTTTTCACTTCTGACACGAAAAAGTCTGTTGATCAGTGTCAAAAAATCCAAATTAAATCCACTGTGATTCAATGTTGTAAAACAATGAAACATGAAAACTTCCCGGGGGTGGGTGGGGGGGGACACTTTTTATAGGTACTGTACATGGAAGAGAGGGGCTGGAGGGTTATGGGTTGAATGAGGGTAATTGGGACTAGCAGAAAGGTTGCTGTAGTTTGCATGGACCAGTTGGGCTGAAGGGCCAGTTTCCATGCTGTATTACTCTGACTCTAAGTATCCATTTACTAGAACCGGATCAGAGGACAGTGGCTCCACTTGTCAATGAAATCCTTCTGCTGTCTCTAAACATTTGACTGTTTCCATTTTTATTGGCATTTTGAGCTTATTGTTACAGAAATTCTGTAAATATTCGCTCCACGTATTTTTCAGGATAGCTGACATTTTACGATAAATGTACTCTGGAAAAGGTGTCTGTTTTTTATTCACTTAAGTCAGATAGATGCTCATTTGGCATTACTGTTGCTTTCATAACTTCCATCCCACAAAACCTATCTTGTTTTCCTGAATACAATTAGACCATAAGATGTAGAAACAGAAAACCATTAATAGCCAACAAGAAAAGGCCCCCTTTTCTCCCCTCACACCTTGCCTTCTGCCAGAAGGCCAATTTTCTATCCAAGCTGGTATCTTTCCTGTATTACAGTATGTGCTTATCTAGTTTAGCAGCCTTGTGTGGCACCTTCAAATTTCAAAATAAATTTATCGAAGTACGTCTAGGTCACCATTCACTACCCTAAGATTCATTTTCTTGCAGGCATTCACAGAATAAGGAAACAATAGAATCAAAGACTGACAAACACCAATATGCAAAAGACAAACTTGCAAATACAAAATAAAAAGTTTTGAGTCCTTATAAGTGAATCCATTGGTTCTGGAAACAGTTCAGTATTGAGTAAAGTTATCCACGTTGGTTTAGAAACCTGATGGTTGAAGGGTAATAGCTGTTCCTGAACCTCGTGGTGTAGGACCTAAGGCTCCTGTACCACCTCCTTGATGACAGCAACGAAAAACCAGCATGGCCTGATAATGGGTGTCCTTGATGATATATTCTGCTTTCTCATGGAAGCACTCCTTGTAGATGTGCTCAATGGTGCCGAAGGTTTTTCCTGTGAAGGACTGGGCTGTATCTATTACTTTTTGTAAGCCTTGTCAAAATAATGTAATTAATAAATGTAAAAAGTATTTTGCAAATTCTTTTTTAATAAGTAGAATGCTTTTGGAAATATCAATGTGCTGATTTTTTTTTGTTATTTCTACTTAGATGAAGTAAATGGAGATTCCTGCCTTCTCTTAATCCTGCTGTGCATTTTCACAGTACTTCTGAGCGTCCTAGGAACTGCACTTTATTGCACATTTGGTGATCTGGAGTCCACTGTGTGCAGAGACTTTACATCACAAATGGACTTCTACTTAACCCAGTTTCAACAAGGCTTTGCGAAGGTTAAGCACTGGTTGTTGTTTTCTTAAATGACGGTATATGCACGCACATTGAAATCATGGTGTAAATAGAAATTCAGATGGACCACAATGAGCAGTTAATCATCTTGATGCTTGTGCTGCAGTGCAGTAACGACTGTGGAATGTCAGAACACAGGAACTTAAATACTGAAGCTTCAGACCTCAACAAAACTATTTATAGCTTAAAATTATTACCGTTAGTAGCTTGAAACACAAAGACTGAATATTCAATTTGGTCAGTAATGTTTGAAAACTGTGTGAATAGTAGAGTTGTCAATCATTTTCAGAAGAAATTAGTTTTATATAATTTGCCACTTTGGGTACTCTGCACTTAAAGGATGTAATAATTTGGATTCATAATGGTTCTTGTGTCATGATTTGTGTGTGTATTTTTTAAACAGTTGATAATTTTGCATTTGATTTTACTCGTCGATTTATCTGGCTCTTTAAAAATCATATCTGTAGGTTTTGATTTCAGAACTAATTTAGACCATAAGACATAGGAGCAGAATTAGGCCAATTGGCCCATCGAGTCTGCTCTGCCATTCAATTGTGGCTGATCCTTTTCTCCCCCTCCTCAACTCCTGAGATTTTTAGATTAAAATCTAAATTTTAATTTAGATTACTTTACATGTTTGCTTTTCTATTATAACTTTTTCTACAGCCCTCAGATTATTATTGATTACTGTTGTCTGTTAATCTTGTCTCCATTTTATTTCCTCTTGCATCTTTCAAACAAAATGCAGTCGCACAAATGAATTTTTGAGAAGATCGTTATTTAATGTTTAATGGACATATTGTTTATCAGATAATCTTGTCACAGAAAGTATTCATTGAACATTGGTGAATCGTTTTCTATTACTTGCAATTTTCATTTGCTGTTGTTATTCGGACAATAATTGTCAGTTTGAATGAGCAAGTTATAACTTGATTTAGCAGCCTGGGAACTCCTTC
The DNA here is from genome assembly GCF_963921235.1 of Mobula hypostoma. Lineage (NCBI taxonomy): Eukaryota > Metazoa > Chordata > Chondrichthyes > Myliobatiformes > Myliobatidae > Mobula > Mobula hypostoma. Next base: position 14,839,617 of record NC_086104.1, read on the forward strand.
ATCCGTATGTTTGTTAAATTCACTTGCACTTTCTTTCATTTTAAACAATGGCAAAATAGTTTAAAATTTCTAGTGCTAATGTTCTGCTTTGTGATGCTTTCAGATTTGTTTTCTCTATTATAGAAGGTACAGTAAAAGATTCAAGACATTGCTTTGTGACCTGCTGTCACTGAAATGATATAGGTTTATGTTTCATTGTCAAAATGGTAAATTTCTAGGCTCAGCAATGCTGGGAGAAAAGGGATAAGCAAATGATGAAGAATCTCTAAAGGCTTATTTCATCTAAAGTCAGAAACTTGGTCAAATTAATCCTGGATGTGTGCTTATATCCTTTAGAGCAGCATTGCTGATGTCTGTAATTAATGTGTAAATCTGTCAATGTACCAGCTTCACTGAATCCTCATAGTTGTGCCTGTTGAACATCTGTTAGTTCTCCAGCATAAAACACCCCTTACTGGGACAGCAGTTTGCTAGAATCCCTCATCCTGGGCAAAAGATTGATCAGCTTTGTGAGTTTTTCTTTCACCACATGACTTCATACATCTTCTTGGTGAAGATCCTTCCTCTCCCAGGGATGAGGTCTTTGGAGCTTCTGTTCATATTTCTGTAGCTCTGGGTTTTTAACAGGATGGGTTTGCTGTCCTCCTTTCGCAGCTGGGCTTGGGACTGTCCATGCCAGAGTTAAAACATTCTTCAGGTTAGTATATTCTGACTACTTTGGGTTAGTATGTTGAGGTTAACTTGATTTCTGTTTAATACAGGGACATTTTCCTTGCTAGTATCTAGTCACAGAAGTCTGCTCAGACTTCCACTTCCGCTGCCGATGTATGTCTGCAGAGTAAGCATTGAGATTATGCTGCTTGGTTTTTAAGTTGGATATCTTTGAATAATCTTGGCAGGAAGAGGTTTAAAAAGTTACTTAATTATTGCTGCAATATGAGGAGAATACAATGTATTGCCGACTCAGTAGAATTTGGTTTGCATCACAAAGCACAATATTATTAATGCATGCACTATCATTGTAAATTTTTATCATTACTGAATTTATGTGAAATGTTGATCTTGTATATGGAGAAACCCATAGAATTAGTTTATAAATTATAAAAACTGGGAAATACATTTTGGCAAAAAAAATAAGAGCTGGTCTCTTATCAGATGCATGCATGCACTGTCCACCAATGCTTGCAGCAGATAGTGTACAATTATTCACTGCATAGCACTTTAAGTCCTGCTTCCTTTGCATATTTCTATGTTCTATTTTGATAGCACCTGCAAATAATTGTTTTGTTTATAACTATCAATTACACAGTGCTAGATATTCACAATAGGTTTGCCGGTACTAAAAGAAGAATGGTAAAGATTTAATGTGTGGAAACTGGCTTTGTTGACCTTTTAAGTTTGTTGCTTTTCTCTCCCTTTGTAAATATACATTATTTTTGCATTTTCAAGTTGTTACTGGTAGCTAACAGTGAGCAATCATGTCTGCCTTCCTATGATATAATTATAATATTGTAAAATAGTGGCAGATTGAATGAGGAACCATGTCAGTGAATTTATCCTTCAGCGTGAATGATTACTTTTAGGAGCTTCAGAAAGGGCCTTAAATTTTAACAAAGCAACTTTTAACTTGTATGTCTATAAAGTTGCTAACTGTATACAATAGGAGCATATAACGGTGCATAATAGGAGGCACTATAAATAGCCATGAATTACTGGCTGGTTCAGTTCATGACTATAGATTAAAGATAGATAACTTATTTATTGTAGATTGTGCTGTATGTAAAGCAAATCATTTAGTTTTATTTTCCTCCTGTTTTTGTAAATTTCAGAAATCTATGGTTTGAGCTCTGTAATCTTAGATTACTACACCTGCAGCTGCATTCTTAATCTGTGAATTGTTAAACACTTGTTCATTTTGTATTATGTGCTAGACATGTGGGGATTGTTCACAAGAAATATAAATATGTCCACAACCACAGTATGAAGTGTAGTAATTTTATCACTGCATTGATTTAAAATGCAAAACTGCAGAGAACAGTAATTTGAAGGTGAGTTAATTGTTGTAAAGTGGTTTGCATGATTTCAGTCATTTACCAATTTGTGATTTTAATCTCTTACAAACAGAAAATAATGGGGAAAATACACTTGCTGATATTAAAATCAGTTTATCTAATACACAACCTTTAAACTCTTTCAATGTACTATGTTAAACAATGCTGGCTCTTTGCTGTAAATTATTCTACAAGGAGGGTGTGGGTAGAGGAGGGAGGAGAGTTGTTATGCATGTGGAAATTAGGTTACAGGGAAAATAAGTGAAGATTTGAAGGAATGTTCCAGGGACTGGCAAATACCTCACTGAGCCAGTGGCATCTTCCTAACGTATAAGATAATATGCAAAAATGTGCTTTTAGATGTTAAAAAGGAAGTTTTCTCAATTTTTCCTCCCATTGAATATACAGTTGGGGGCAGGAACATGCCACGTGGCCCTCAAACCTGTGCCATTTAATGAGATTGTGATTGATCTGACTAATCTCAATTTCACATTGTTATATAACTGCAGAAACATCTCGTTCCCCTCCTTGCATGGTAAGTATTTATACCTTGTATCTTTAAAAATATTCAAAAACTACTTCAAGTACCCATTGAGGAAGAAAGTGCACCTCATTTGTTTTGAATAGATTACCACATTTTTTTTTAGAGCAACACCTAGTTTGAGATGTTTTCACAAAAGGAAACATCTTAACAGCTACCCCTCAGGATCTATGTTTCAAAATCAGCTCTTTCTCTTGTTCTTACTGTTACAAGCTCAGTTTGTACATTTTCTCATAAGATAATCTGATATCAATATAGTAATCCCATAATTACTTCCAAAGGCCTATGCTTAAAGAAGGAATCTAATAATGTACGTTATATGCCACAAATAGACACCAGGCATTCTTTCATATTTTGTCCAAGTCGTTATTTCCTTTATCAGTGTTTGGACAATTTGTTTCAACAGGCTAATTTGTATCAAGGATCTCTTACAACATAATCTTGTCAGTACACTGCTAATAGTTAATAGTCTTCCCGGCTATGGAAAGTTGAGAAGTACTGATATGGGACTGGACATGGCTGTAAATGGATGGTAAATAAAGCATTGCTTTCTTCATCAAAGTATGAGCAGATTTGGAGGGAACTCCAAATAACTAGGTCTAAGCTCATTGAAGTAAACCCAGAAGGCCACGAGGGATAGCCCAAGAGTCACAAGGCAGTAATAAATTCTTCATTGGATGATTTGGAAAAGTTAAACATGCCATCTACATTGGACATTTGCTAAGCGTGGGGTGAGAATGGGATATGAAAATGAAAGGAGAGTGCCTTCAAGATTTGGATTGTAAGCGAATGGAAAAAAAAATGTGGTGTGTACAGAACTAACTTGTACTCAAACTACATGACATTGATGTTACATGAGAAAATTATGCATTATGAAGAGCTAACCACACATAGTTATCCAAGATGCTGTAATTCAAGAGTTGTTTTTATCCAAGATGCTGTAATTCAAGAGTTGTTTTTACATGTTTTTGTATACTGTTATTGTTGGAAAGAGTTCAGAGGAGGTTCACAAGGATGATTCTGGTAATGAAGGGGTAAACATATCAGCAGTGTTTGGCAGCTTTGGGGCTGTACTCTCTGTAATTTAGAAGAATGCGGGGGAGAGGGGATCTCATTGAAACCTGCCGAATGTTGAAAGGACTAGATAAGGTGGATGTGGAGAGGATGTTTCCTATGGTGGGATTATCCAGAACTAGAGGACACAGCCTCAAAATTGAGGGGTGACCTATTAGAACAGAGGTAAGGAGGAATTTTTTTAGCCAGAGAATGGTGAATCTGGAATGCTGTGCCACTGGCTGCAGTGGAGGCCAAGTCTGTGCGTATATTTAAGGCAGAAGTTGATAGTTTCCTGATTGGTCAGGGCGTCAAAGGATATGGTGAGAAGGCAGGTATATAGGATTTAGTGGGATCTGGGATCAGTCATGATAGAATCGTGGAGCAGACTTGATGGGCTGAATGGTGTAATTCTGCTCCTATGTCTTATGGTCTCGATGTTCCTGACACTTTCATTTGTCCATTCTTAGGTGTTTTCTCTCAAGTTACCTGCTAGCACTTGCAGGACAAGAACTTCAAATGAGAAACTGGTTTAATTCCATAAATCCAGACATCCCACCCTGCAAAAACTCATTTCAGGGAGGTAGCACCCCCCACCCCTACCACTCCCCCCCCCCCCCGCAACCCCATATCCCCCCCCCCAGTCGACCTCCAAGGGTGTATGTATACAGGACGTTTGATGTAGCTTGCTTGGCAGATTTGAGCATTTTGCCGGAAGTCTCAACCTCATAGCAGTCTGTGTCAATGAATTTGTTAATTTTGCAAGACATCAGATTCACAAGTGTTCTGTGAGACAGCTGACTTCTGAATTCTGTCTTAATGAGACACACCATGCTGAATGCCCTTTCTACATCACAATTAGAATTTGGCAGCACCGAAAGCAGCTTCATCAACTGGCAGAGCTCTTTGAATCTCAACTGCCCTGTGCTCATAGATTTTACTTTGGACGGCTTCCCCCAGAACTCATCAACTGGCAAACTTTTGTAGTTTGGCACCAGTCCTTCAAGGTTAGTTGAGACATAATCCAGAACTTCCAAGTGGAGCTGTTCTCTTGCATCTGCCTTGATCACATTTGGAAATCTGTCTGCCAAAGTCAAAATCTGCTCTGGATCCACCTCATCTTGGCTCTCTGTATTGACCACTGACAGATTTTTCAAGATTTGGTCTTTCATTGGGAACTTCTCCAAGATTTTTTGAAAGCACCTGACATAGAATGTTCTGGCATCTTTGAAGAACTGCTTTGTCTTGTAAGGGTGGATCTCTTGTGCTTCCTCACTTAGCAGCTGCCTCCTTGCCAGGTACCCAATAAAAAGCTCTTCATCTGGGCGGTGAATTTCAGGGTTGCTCACATCTATCTCCTGAATGTTCTGTTCTCTCAATACCTTTGGCTCAATAAATCTGCTTGCTATGTCATGCAGGAGCTCTTCTACACTCTGATCCAACTTGAAGAGCATGGTGCCTTGTTTTGAAAAATCAAATTGAATTTGTCAAAAGATTGTGTGACATTATGGAGAAAGCATGTGTATGTTTTCATCTGGGGGTCTTTCAGCCTCTTCTGAATATGGGATGACTTCTGATTCTCACTCTTTGACTCAAAATATGAAATAAAGGCTGGCCATTGGTGGAGCAGATGGTCGACTGTAAAGCCCGCCCACAAAGAAAACTGATAGGGCTACTTAGCACAAAGAGAGACCAATCAGGATGCTCTCTCGCTACGTCTGCCGCTTGCTTTCCCTGTCTCTGTCTCTCTCACTTGCTCACTCAAAAAAAAAATCAATTTCCGGGATATTGTATATGATTTGCAGTCGTCGGGGAGCTGCTATCAATATACGGGAGACTCCCAGAACTTCCAGAAGAGGTGGGATGTCTGTAAATCCCACTACATTTAAATGAGCAATGGAAGGCTCTGTTTAGATCCAAGGATAAGATTAAGTGAACAGTAACATGTTTAGTGACATAACGTGCAGAATAAAACACCACAACCATTCTCTTTTAGCCCAAAACAAACTTTCATCTTGTGTACAAACTAGAACTGTATGGATCTATGTTCATTATATTTTTATTTTCCAAAAATTTTTTGCTAGACATCAGTTTATTGCTCACCTCATCTCCATGCCTTACAGCTTATACCAACTTCCATGTTTTATTTAAAAATTCAAACAGTATAAATAAATTGCTTTGGAAAAAAAATTGCAAAGCTCTGGACATATTTTTCTCCCAAATGGGAGAATATTATTTTTAGAAATGTCATTCTGATGCCAAAAAAATGCAAGATGAACAAATTTGGCTAAGTTGTGGAGAGTTTGGTTGCATACAGTGATCAGTCAGTAGCTGCTGGGTGAGATTTCTTTATAACTAGATGTGGTTTCAAGTCTAGTATTGACCTTTGATCTGTATCACTCAACATCAAATAGGTGTACTAAATTGAATTACATCCTTATAATCCCTATAAATGCTACAAACTTTACACTCACCTTTGTCAAATACTGAATTATTCTCTATGGTTAATAGGGGAAATATGTTCACTTGATACTGCTGAAATGATGTAGGATATCTCAAAGTTTTGCTTAATTTTATTTACAGAACTGGCTGAGCAGCAACTTAAATTATATCAGTGAATTAGATAAGAGAATTCAACCTCCCCACCCCCATTGCTCCAACTCAGCTGGCATTTATGTAATCTTGTATTTCATAGAATCAGACATCCATCATTTTCTCCCCATGTTCCCATCAAATATCCTTAGACTCTACCATTCACCTATGCACCAGGGGTGATTTACAACAGCCAATTAACCTACCAACATATATCCTTGATGTAAGGGGAAACCCACATGATCACAGAGAAGGAGGTCGGGATGTCGCTGCAAAAGTGAATAATATTTAAAGTAATCACACTTTTGGCACTAGGTTGAGGCCCTTAATATCACTGTTTATCTAGAGATACTGCATGCACACCAACAGGCTCTTCCTGCCCTACTAATCTGCGCACTCTTGAAATGTGGCAGGAAACCACATGCTCACATGCAGAACACCTGAACAGATAGCAGCAGAATTGAACCCAGATCTCTGGCACTGTAATAGTGTTAATACCAACTGCTGGCTACCATGCTTCTAGATCACATCCAAATACTTCAGTGCTGAGGATTTCTGCCTCTGCCACCCTTTCAGCAGTGAATTCTGGACCCTTAGGAGAATTTTTTCGATTATTTTCATTTAATATGCCCAGTACAACTCCTCTGCCAATAGAAAGAGGTTTATTTACTGGGTTTAAATTTAAGTTTACCCTCAGCTTCCTCTTGCAAAGGAAGCAACCCTGGAAGTATAATCACATCTTTCCTGTAATATGGTGACCAGACGTGTATGCGAGAAACAAGGTGAGCCCTAATCAATGCGACATTCATTTCTAGCACAACCTTGTATTTTAAGATTTGGATAATAGTTTAAACGTGGGTAGCACAGCAGGTCATTGAGACAGTTTAAGGACATGTTGTGCTACCTCTGAAAATACACTCTTGCATCCCTTTGTTTTTCTACACCATTGAATCCTCCCATTTATTGCATATTAACCTTTGCTTGTTTCATCTCACTATGTTACCCAACCTCTGAATTAAATGTTTTGCCACTTTTCTGTAAAGGATTCCTCAAGTCAAACAATTTAATTTGCAAACTTTATACACACCACATACTGTATATACATACCCCTCAAAGAAACAGTCCTGTGGCCCTGATTGGTAATACCTTTCCAGTCATAAATACCAAGCTGCCATTGTCCTTTCCCTCTTGATAGCAAGCTAATTCTTAATCTAATTTCCCTGGACTTTATCATTTTGATCAACTGTCCACGTGGGAGGCATCATAAAACCTAAAATCCATGAAGACCACATCAAATACACTGCCTTTATTCCATGATAGGGTTAATATTAATTCCCATCATGATTCTGTTGTCATGCACCTAATGAAGAGTTGGCTGGGAAATACACATGGGATCTGAAAAGATTGATCTACTACAGAGAGCAAGGCAGTAATAAACTGAGACATGCATATGAGACTCTAAGCTAGATAAGTCACACGTACACTACTTAAAAGTGACTAATCCCTAAATGAAGCTCTAAACCAGTAAACCAGTGACACAAAAGAGGGAGTGCCAATATAAAGTAAGAGGCAATGTGCACATTCTTTTGTGCAAGACTGTGATCTTAAGCGTAACCCTACTGTTTCGTGCTGAAGAAAACCTTTAACATTTCTACTGCTGGACTCTGGTGGTCTAACAGCAGAGCTAACACTCTCTTAAAAAGAAAACCAAGTGCTTTAGAGAGAAGCTTTTAAAATGGTTTAAAAGCTTTAAAACAGGCTGAAAAAAAAGGTAGATGGAATTTAATACAGACAAGTCTGAGGTTTTACACTTCAGGATGACCAACCAGGGTAGGTCTTACACAGTGAACAGCAGGGCACTGAAGACATCATGGGTTAAGGGTGAAAGGTGAAAAGTTTAAGGGGAACCTGTGGGGAAACTTTTTTTTAATCTAGAGGGCTGAGAGAGTGTAGAATGAGCTGCCAACACAAGTAGTGCATGGGAGCTTGATTTCAATGTTTAGGTGAAGTTTGGATAGCTACATGGAAAGTCAGGGAGCGGAGGGTGATTGTCCCAGTGAAGGTCAATGGGAGTAGGCAGTTTAATTGTTTTGGCATGGACTGGATGGATCAAAGGCTCTGTTTCTCTATGACTCTAAATGAGCCCTTGCTGTTTGCCTGATATCTCTGTCTCTCAGAAATCCACTGGATTTAAACTAATTAGCCCATAATTTCTTGATTCCCTACCCCCCCCAAAATTAGAAATCTAATCTGCTGGTGTCACAATTACATTCACATCCAAATCATTAATATAACAGCAAGAGATCCAATCACAAATACAATCTGAATTACAATCACAAAAAGTGCAGCTCCCTCTCAGTTTCAAGCCAGTTTCAGACACTGACTATCCTTGATTAATCTTACACTTTGAAAGATTGGAGTTTATCTTACTGATTTCTCTTACTTCACAACCCAAGTAACTTATCTACCAACAGTACTAGAGCCAGGCCTACATTAACTGGCATATATTTCTGATATTCTTGAATATAGGAACCATATTGCAGTCCTCTAGTTGACTCACATCTCATTTGTGATCAGAATTTTTTTTAAACATATTGCCAGTCTCCTCCCTTACCTCCCATACATTCACACCAGGGACTTTCCCGCCTTTAAACCCAAGACATTTGTGCCTTTTATTTTTTTTTAAAAAGCGCAACTGGTTCCAAAATGTCACTGACACCTTCTCTAAATTCTCCAAGTTATGTAAATAAGTTTTCATTTTAGACCGCCCACATCCTCCAGCTCACAGATCATCACTTTGGTCTCCAGTAGGCTCTCCTTCGTCACCATCTTTTCCTCAAATGTTGCCCTTATCTGATATTTCATGCAAACTTTTTGCTCTTCTACAATTTCTTTATTCCTATCAGGCTTGCATTTAATTTCTGTATCTGCTAGACTATTAGGAAACTTGCACATCTCTGCCTTCAAAAATGGGTTCTCAGTTACCTCTCTGTTCAATATACTTAAACATGGATTTGGATTTTTTTTTTAAGATAAGTAAATCAGAAAATACTGGAAAAACTCAGCTCAGGGAGCATCTCTGGAAAGGAGAAACAGTTAATGTTTCAGAAATGTACATCAATCTAAAACATTAACTATTTCTTCCACAGATGCTGGCCAGCCTGCTGGTTCCCGCCCCCCCCCCCCTCCCATTTAAAGGTTTATCATGTTGGGTCATGCTTTATTCCTACTCATGCAAGTCTGACCAGATAGGCGGGTCCTGCAACCTTACCAGTAAAACATTATGCAAAGCAGCTTCATGCACTGGTAATTGTTACTATTAACAATGAACATTAGATTAAGACTGAAGGGCCTTTGAGTACAAGTTCATGATTTTCTGTAAGTAGAATTACAATGAGATTTACAGGAAGGTGCATCGTACTTGGCACACCTCCAACAGTGCCCTTGGGTCGGCTGCAGTGGCATGAGCCAGGGACCACCATTTATTAACGTTTCACTCCCTTAGCCCTGGTACACCTAGTGGTGGCAGAGCACTGGCCTCCCTTCCACCCCCTGGTTTTCATCAGTCCCCCAATTTGTCCTCCTTCCTCAGCCACAGCCAAAACCTGCCCTTTTCGGCCTCCTCAGCCACCACTCTGCTGAGCCTCACTCCAGTCACTGCCATGTTCCAGAGTAACCCTGTTGTCGACGCATCGTCAAAGTCCGGCATCCTACCTCCCCAGGGTAGATGATGGTCCTCCAACCAGCTGCCACGCCCGAGTACTTCAGCCTCTTCCGATTGTGGGCAGCCTCCATTCCTTCCTCCCATGGGATGGTTAACTCAACGAGAAGGAGTGGCTTCGCGGCCATGGACCATAGTGCTACATCTGGGTGAAGAGATGTGTTGGTGATTTCTCTGGGGAACTGTAGTTGTGGGTCAAGATCTGCCCTCCGGTTCCACTCTTTACGTGTGGAGAGGAGTCCTGTAGGAGCTGTTGGGATAGACAGGGTGGTGAAGACTTTGGGTATATTGGCCTTCATAAGGCAGGGCATAATGTGTGGTAATAGTGCAGTCGGATAGGGTGGTGATGTATTCAGTTTTGATCACTCTGCTGTAGGAAAGATTAAGCTGAAAGAAAACAGGAAAAAAGGAGATTTATAAGAATATTGCCAGTGCTTTGGAGCATATGAGACAGGGGCAACCATAGAAGTATATGAAATCATGAGGTACGTAGGTTAAATGCAGAGACTCACCCCTCTCCCACATGGTTTTGGGAATCAAGGACTAGGAGGCATAGGGTTAAGGTGTGGGTGGAAACATTTAATAGCTTTTTTTGTTGTTAACAAACACATTGAATGAGCATCCATAAGCGGTGTTTGAAGCAGGTACAAGAACAACTAAAGAGTTGGACAGGACAGGTACATGTATTTGAAAGGTTTAAAAGGCTATGGGCCAAATGCTGGCAAATGGGATGAAGCATCTTGGGTGGCATGGACCAGTTGGGGCAAAGGAAGCCACTTAATTTAAAGTAACTTGACAATATTTGGAATAGCAACTATGAGCGGGATAATATGCCTTTTCTAAAATAAAAAGGAAATTTGAAATAGATGGAAACCGGCTCAGACTATAGAACAACACAGTACAGGCCCTTCAGTCCATGATGTGGCAACCTTTAAAGCTACTCTAAGATCAATCTAACCCTTCCCTCCCACTGAGTCTGACGCTGTGGCTCAGAAGAGAAGAGAGGTGAAGAGGACTGCAGTGTTGATAAGAGAAATGGAGACCGTGACAGAGACACCTGAATAGTATGTTGCCTCCCAGGTACCAGGGTCGGGGATGTCTAAGATTTGTGCATGGCATTCTAAAGGGGGAGGATGAGCAGCCAGAAGTCTTAGTTCATATTGGCACCAATGAAATAGGTAGGAAAGGTAAGGAGTCTTGAGAAGAGATTTTAGGGAGCAAAGTAGAAAGCTGAAAAGCAGGACCTCCAGGGGAGTAATCTCTGGATTCCTGCCTGTGCCACACCGGTGAGGGCAAGAATAGGATGAATTCGCAGATGAATGTGTAGCTGAGGAACCGGTGCAGAGAGCAGGGGTTCAGATTTATGGATCATTGGGATCTTGTCTGGGGAAGGTATGACCTGTACAAAAGGGGCACGTTACACCTGAATCCAGGGGGGACCATTATCCTTTTGGGTAGGTTTACTAGAGCCGTTGGGGGGGGGGGTTTAAAACAAATTTGGCAGGGGGATGGGAATTGGAGTGATAGTGCTGACGGTGAGGTAGTGAGTTTACAAACCGAGGCAATGTGTAGTGAGACTGCTAGCAGGGGAGGCTGATAAGGAAAAATTGCAATTAACAAGATGAGTTCCAACATAAGCGGCAGAAAAAAACTGAAAAGTTTTACAGGAATGGTGTTATATTTGAATGCTTGCAGTATACGGAATAAGGTAGATGAGTATAGCACAACTTAAATCAGCATGTATGATATAGGCATCACTGAATTGTGGCTGAAAGAATTTAGCTGGGAGCTCAACATAAAATGATGGTCTTTGTGTCGAAAGGACAGGCAGGTAGGCAGAAGGAGTAGGGTGACTCTGCTGGTAAAAAATGAAATCAAATCATTAGAAAGAGGTAACATAGGATCACAAGATGTTGAATCATGGATAGAGCCAAGGAACTGCAAGGGTAAAAAGACATTGATGGGAGCTATGTGCAGTCACCCAAGCAACAGGAAAGATGTGGTCTGCAAATTACAACAGGAGATAGAAAATGCATGTCAAAAGCGCAATGTTCCAGTAGTCATGGGGTCATGGGGGATTTCAATATGCAGGTAATTTGGAAAATGGTGCTGGATCGGGGGGGGGTGGGGGGATTTCTAAAACACCTATGAGATGGATTTTTAGAACAGCTCATAGTTGACCCTACTAGGGGACCAGATATTCTGGAATGGACATTGTGCAATGAACTGGAATTGGTTAGAAAGTTTAAGGTAAAGGAACCCCTAGGGAAATCAATCCTGGAATCATTTTTGTGAACTTCCTTTGAACCCTCTCTGAAGTCAGCACATCTTTGCTTAAATAAGGGGCCCAAAACTCCTCACAATACTACAAGTGAGTCCTCACCAGTACTTTGCAAAGCCTTAACATTACATCCTTACTTGTATATTCTAGTCCTCTCGAAATGAATGCTATATTTGCCTTCCTCAGCACCAACTCGATCAGCAAATTAACTTCTAGGGAACCCTGCACGAGTCCCTTTGCGCCTCAGATTTTTGAATTTTCTCTCCATTTTGAAGTTATTTTTTCTACCAAAGTGCATGACCATACACTTTCTGACAATATTCCATCTGCCACTTCTTTGCCCATTCTCCTAACCCAAGTCCTTCTGTAGCCTCTTTGCTTCTTCAAAATTACCTGCCCCTCCACCTATCTTCATATCATCCGCAAACCTGGCCATAAAGACATCACCAAATCATTGAAATGTAAACATGGAAAGAAACTGTCTCAACACTCACCCCAGTGGGACACTACAAGTCACCAGCAGCCAACCAGGAAAGGCTCCCTTTAATCCCACTCTTCCCTTCCTGCCAATCAGCTAATGCTCTATCCATGCTAGTTTCTTTCCTGTAATACCATGGGCTCTTAATTTATCAAGCAGTCTCATGTGCAGCATCTTTTCAAAGGCATTCTGAAAATCTAAGTAGCTAAAGAAACTACATTTTCAGCCTCTGGAGATTTTAACATCCCTTTTCTGTTTGTCAAAAATCACCTCTATTGACAATGTAAAACATTACCAATACCAGGTTCAGCGGGTCAGAGTTTTGTCCAACCGGCCAAGGATTGGGGCCAATAGTGTGGGGACCCTACTCATTTGGAGTACAATCAGTGGAGAGTGATTGTACAATCAATGGGACTGTTGGTTCTATACTTTCAATTTTTGGGGCCCCAAATCTGGCACTGTGGCATTAGAAGCATTAACCCAGTCAGCCCTTTTGCTCTATTGTCTAAATTAAGTGAATGATGGCCCGTTGTGCAAGTTGCATTTAGGTGGAGAGATGAATTATTCTCGGGAATGGCTATTGAATTACAGAGCAATAGTCAACATGTTTTAACCCAAAACATTTTGGGCTAATCATAAACACAAATTCTGCAGATGCTGGACATCCAAAAAAGCAACACACATAAAATGCTCAAGAAACTCAGCAGGTCAGGCAGCATCAATGGAAATGAACAGTCGACGTTTTGGACCAAGAACCTTCAGCACTATGACTATTGTTATAGTTTCCGAATGGTTAAGAAATTCATCTCACTCAAAAGATGGTCAATTGAAGCCCTGTGGAGTTCAGAGCCAAGGATCTAAAGCTTTTTTAACAACCTTGTTTCCATCACAATGGCACATTACCCTCTGGCATTCAGGGCAGCAATGAAGGTTCCTCTATCTGTCCGTCCTTGGCCACCCAAGTGAAAAAAGATTCTCCTTTGCTGTTTCTGTAACTAGTTTGCTTTACCAGTCAGGGTTGTTAGCCCTGATCTGGACCCCAGACCTGGAGGACTGATCGACTGGTCTTAGTCTGGCCTCTACCCTTTGACCTGTTTGACATGGGTGACCCTACTAAGAGCCAAAGCATAAAACCCCGACTCCAGCCAACATACATAGCTCTCCGGGTCACTGAAGCACAAGCCGCCAAGCCATGACAAGGTTGTGGCCCTCAAGGTGGTTTTATTCCATATCTGTAGATCATCTCCAACTTTATTTTGTACAATTCTTTACAATAGTTGAATTTTCCTATTTTTGTTGCATGTGAAGCCAACACATGACAGCAAAATTCCTAATACATGCAAATGTAAATGGCAAATGAAATTGATCCTTGAATACCTTCAGATATAGTTGAAGGCTTGGTTTCCACCTGCCAACATTTGTTTGCAATTGTAATAAGGATTTTGTTCATTTTCCCCCTCCCTTTTTCAATTCTGATAAAGAATCATTGAGCTGAAATTTCATCTCTCTCTCATTGGCACTGGCTGACTTGACAAGTGCTTCCAGCATTGTGTCAGAAGATTTTTAAAAAATTACTTAGTTGCTACTGTTAATTAAGTAAGTATTAAGCTCAAATAACATTTCAAATCTCCCAATGAAGTTTCAGTGATCCATTATATAAACAAATCATGAAAAAAGGAAACATTTAATACAATGAATATCCCCTTTCTCTTATCAAATCATGCAAGAATTTTAGCTGCAAACAGATGTTACTTATCAAGTTCTTGTCAGAACAGTTACAAAATCAGTTTATGCCACACAAATTTAGTTGTGATGTACCAGTTTATTCCAAATTTTAAAGTGAGTTCAGATCTCAGGCTTATTTTCACAAGTTTTCACTGAGACAATTTGATTTTAATAACTGGAAAATTTTATTTATAAATTCTATTTCAATTTATTACACAATACCATAACATTTTCAAGGGCATTGAGGTGGTGATTGAATCTGCTCAAACAAAAACATCAGCCACAAAATGCATCTCTGAAACTGAAAATAACCAAAGTAAAATAGTTAAATCAATTCAATGATAACTAAGTGCAGCAGAGGGCAAGAATGCATACTACAGTAAAATGCTACATTCGCCAACGTGCAGAGAGTTTCCCGATTTCTTTCTTGTATACGTTTATAGCCTTGTGGATCTCTCACTAATGACTGACTTTATACATTAAAAGATCTAGGATTCCTGGAACAATCTCTCACTAATGAACTGCAGCAAACAGAATCCATCACGTGCCTTAGAAGCATAAAGAGCTCATTCAGCAAATAACTTGCTCATTCCATGCTCCTTACAAATAATGTTAAGGCAAATTATTAATTTACTGGTGAGAAATAATTTTGTACCAAAACAGATAGAGACAGAAGTATAACAAAGAAACAGGCTCTTTGGCCCATCTAGTCCATGCTGAAACCATTTAAACTTCCTAGTTTCAACAATCTGCACCAGGACCATAGCTCTCCATTCCCCTACCATCCATGTGTCTAACCAAACTTCTCTTAAACATTGATAGAGCTCATTCCACATCTCATAACCCTCTGAGTGAAGGAGTTTCTCCTCATGTTCCCCTGAAACTTTCCACCATTCACTCTAAACCCACCACCTCTAGTTTTTGTCCCACAAGCTCAGTGGAAAAAGCCTGGTTACATGTATCCTATCTATACCCCTCATTTTTTTAAAATACATATTTTTAAAAAAAATACCTCTATCAAAACTCCTTTCAATCTTCTACATTCTAAAGCATTGTCCTAATCTGTTCAATCTTTCCTTATAACTCAGGTCATCTAAACCCAGCAACATCCTTAAATTTTCTCTGCACTCTTACAACCTTGTTTCCATCTCTCCTGCAGGTAGGTGACTAAAACGGCACACAATATTAGAAATTAGGCCTCACCAGTGCCTTGTACAACTTCAACATCCCATCTCCTATACGCAATACCTTGATCCAAGGCCAAAGTGCCAAAAGCTTTCTTTATGACCCTACCTACCTGTGTTGCCAATTTCTTCTTTTTCAATATTTTTATTGATTTCTATATAGAAGAATACAGAGTTCAAGAGAATACATATTATAAAACAAAAGACAAAATATAATAATACCAGATACAGTAAATTGAATCACATTAATGAACTCCTTACTCTATGTTCATATGGATTAGATTAATTTGTGTATTAGAATATAAACAATTTTATTTTAAAAAAAAGATCTACACCCACTACCAAAGTCGAAGCTGTTTGGGGGAAAAAAAAGAAAAAAGAAACTTATCAGATAATAAAATATACTATTAACCAACTTCTGTACTTTAACAAGAAGTCAAAGATTATGAAAATAATTTTAAAACGGCCCCCACAAATTTTGAAAATCTTGGTTAGATTCAGAAATTGAACAACGAATCTTTTCTAAATTTAGGCATACCATAACATCCCGTAACCACTGAGCATGATTAGGCTGAACAACATTCTTCCATTTAAACAAATGCACCCTTCTAGCCATAAGAGAGATAAAAGCCAGAATGTGCAGATTAGATGTCTTCAAGATGATATCTTTCCTTCCAACAATGCCAAAAAGGCCAGTCAAAGGATTAGGCTTAAAATTTACTTTAAAGAGTACAGAAAAGGTTTGGAATACTTCCTTCCAATATTTTCCAAGACTTGGACACGTCCAAAACATATGAATAAGTGAAGCTTCTCCATTGTTACACATATCACAGTAGGGAGATATATCCCTATAAAAACGAGATAACTTATCCTTGGTCATATAAGCCCTATGAACCACTTTAAATTAAAGGAGGGAATGATGAGCACATAGTGATAAAGTATTAACCAATTTAAAAATCTCATTCCAAGTTTCTTCAGAAATTCAGGTCTGTAAATCTTGTTCCCAAAGATTTTTTATCTTGCCTAAAGAATCATTTCTCATTCCCAACAACATATCATAAATATTGGATATTGAACCATTATAGAACGGTTTCATATTAAGAATTACATCTAATATGTTCTTATCAGGTCCATTAGGAAATGTATATAATTGAGATCGCAGAAAATCTCTAATTTGTAAGTACCGAGAAAATGGGTTTTTGGTAAACTAACAACATATATCAAGGTTTCTGGTGAACACAGCAGGCCAGGCAGCATCTGTAGGAAGAGGTGCAGTCGACGTTTCAGGCCGAGACCCTTCGTCAGGACTAAACTATGTTTGGTTGACAATTGTTCAAACAAAGAAAGACTTCCTCCCACAAACAGATCCCAGAAACATGTAATGCCCAATCCTTCCCATTGCTTAAAGACTACATCAGTTATAGAAGGTTTAAAAAAATAATTTAAAAAAAAATGGGACTAGAAAGGGAGAATCTCAGTAAAACAAACTGTCTTCTAAATTATATCCAAATCCTTAAAGTATGTTTGACTACCACATTTTCAGTTACCTTACTTAAGGATAAAGGAAGTGAAGATCCCAATAGGGAGATAATTGAAAATTTATTAACCTAGTTAGCTTCTAAAGAAACCCACCCGGGACAGTCCTTGTGGTTAATATAGTATAACCAAAACGTGAGATTCCATATATTAGCTGCCCAGTAATAAAACCTAAAATTTGGTAAAGCTAAACCTCCATTCTATTTAACTTTCTGGAGATGGACTTTATTCAGTTGAGGATGTTTATTTTTCCATACGTAGGAGGATAAAATAGAGTCCAGAGAGTCAAAAAAGGACTTAGGAACAAAAACGGGTAATGCCTGAAAGAGGTATATAAATTTAGGTAAAACATTCATTTTAATAGAATTAATTCCACCAATCAATGATAACAAAAGGGGCGACCAATTTGATAATGTTCTTCTTATATAATTTAATAAAGTAAGAAAATTTTCTTTAAATAAGTATCTGTAATTCTAAGTAATTGTTACACCCAAATGAGTGAATTGGTTTCTTACAATGTTAAAAGGAAGGTTAATATTAGTTAATGGCAAATTATCCAAAGGAAAAAATTCACTCTTGTGTAGGTTCAGTTTATATCCAGAAAATTGACTAAAACAAGATAGTAAAGAAAGCACAGAAGGTAATGAAGTATCGACATTAGAAATGTAAGGCAATAAATCATCCGCATAAAGTGAAACTTTGTGGATAGTACCCTTGTGTAAAATACCAGTGATATCATTAGATTCTCGAAAAGCAATAGCTAAAGGTTCTAAAACCAGGTCAAAGAGCAAAGGACTCAAAGGGCAATCTTGTCTGGTTCCACACTGAAGTTTAAATGGTTTAGAATTCTGAGAATTAGTAAGAACCCGAGCAAAAGGGGATAAATACAGTAGTTTAATCCATTGAATAAAGTTAGACCCAAAATTAAATTTTTCTAAAATTTTAAATAAATAATGCCATTCAACTCGATCAAAAGCCTTCTCAGCATCTAAGGATATCACACACTCCGATATCTCCTTAGAAGGAGAATAAGTAACATTTAATAATCAATGAATATTAAAATGAGAATATCAATTTTTAGTAAAACCAGTCTGCTATCAGAAATGATAGCTGGTAAGATATTTTCCATCCTACGGGCCAGAACTTCAGATAAAATTTTAGCATCAACATTAAGTAAAGAAATTGGTCTATATGAAGAACATTCAGTTGGATTCTTATTCTTTTTAAGGATAAGTGAAATAGAAGTTTCGTAAAAAGATTGCAGTAACCTACCTGACTTAAAAGAATCTGAAAAAACTGAACATAAATGGGGTATGAGCGAAGAAGAAAAAGCCTTATAAAATTCTCCAGAAAATCCGTCAGGACCTGGAGCTTTCCCTGAATGCAGTGAACATACAGCCTCAGCTATTTCTTTGTGAGAAATACATTGATCCAGCTGTTTTTGGTCATCAACAGAAAGCATAGGGATATTTATTTGGTCTAAAAAGTTATCCATGACAGTATTATCTTTAAGAAGATCAGAGCTATAAAGTTTAGAATAATATTCTCTAAAAGTATCATTTATTTCTAAATGATCAGTTGTCCTAGTACCGTTAGCTTTATAAATTTCTTTAATCTGTCGTTTAGCACGAGAAGTTTTAATTTGGTTAGCCAATAATTTACCTGTTTTATCTCCATGGATATAAAATTGACTTTTATCCTTTAGGAGTTGGGTTTCAATAGGGTATGTTAATAAAAAATCATAGTTAGTTTTAATTTCAACCCGTCTTTTATATACAACATGATCTGAGGTCAAAGCATATTCTTCATCTAATTGTTTCAGCTGAATGGCTAAATTAATATTCTCTTTATTAGCTTTTTTCTTAACATTTGCAGTATAACAAATGATTTGTCCTCTAATATATGCTTTAAAGGCATCCCATATAACAAGGCTAGAAGTCTCCTCCACCATATTCTCTTCAAAAAAATAAGTGATTTACCTCTCCAAGAACTTTAAGAAATCATTGTCAGATAACAGAGCTAAATTAAAATGCCAGAATCTATTTGTCTGAGGAAAACCAGGAAGATTTATGGATAAAAGCACAGAAGCATGATCAGAAATAGCAATCTCTTTATATTCACAAGATCAAACTAATGGAATCATTTGGTTATCAATAAAAAGTCAATTCTGGAATACGCATGATGAACATGAGAGAAAAACGAGTATTCTCTATCTGTTGGATATAAGAAACGCCATATATCAACAATACCACATTTTGTTAAAAATGAATGGATAAATGAAGCTGATTTATTAAGTGTCACTGGTTTAGAAGAGGACCAATCTAAAACTGGGTCTAACCAGCAATAAAAGTCTCCTGCCATCACCAATGAATACACACTCAGATCAAGTAAAAATGGAAAAAAAAAATCACTCAAAGAATCCGGGATCATCTATATTGGGGGCATAAACACTGGCAAATACCAACAATTTATTCTCTAATTTCCCTGATACTATAACAAATCATCTATTAGTATCAGAAACAACCTTGTGTTGAACAAAAGGAACTGTATTTTCTATAAAAATCGAGACACCTCTAGCTTTGGCCTGAAAACTTGAGTGAAAGTGCAATTTTCTCCATCAGCTGAAAAGGCGTGAATTATCAGAATTACGTACATGTGTTTCTCGTAACAAAATAATTGGGACCTTAAATTTTTTGATATAGGCAAAAATCTTATTTCATTTCAAAGGGTGATTTAATTCTTTCACGTTAAGACTAAGTAATTTAGTATTATAATCCATTTTATTATTTTAAAAAAAGAAATTAAAAGGATAATCCTTAAGAAGATTAATAAAACTAAACAATGACCTATGAGATAAGAAAACCAAACAACAGGTTTGGCTAAAAATCCCAAACAGCTTCCAAGAAAAAAAACCCAAACACCCTCCTCACTCCCAAAGAGAGAAAGTCGACACCTACAACTAATGACGACAACCCCCTAAATATCCTGCTGGCTTAGCTCCAGATAAATTACAAGGTTAGAATATTCCAACCTAGTCAAAACAACAGATAATAAAGAGACAGTTAATTCTGGTATCAAGAAAAAAACTCTAGAAAAGTAAGTATAATAGAAACATAGAAACATAGAAAATAGGTGCAGGAGTAGGCCATTCGGCCCTTCGAGCCTGCACCGCCATTTATTATGATCATGGCTGATCATCCAACTCAGAACCCAGCCTTCCCTCCATACCCCCTGACCCCTGTAGCCACAAGGGCCATATCTAACTTCCTTTTAAACATAGCTAATGAACTGGCCTCAACAGTTTGCTGTGGCAGAGAATTCCACAGATTCACCACTCTCTGTGTGAAGAAGTTTTTCCTAATCTCGGTCCTAAAAGGCTTCCCCTCTATCCTCAAACTGTGACCCCTCGTTCTGGATAATATACAATAATATGGACACACAGAATATTGACTCATTAAAATCTTAATCTCAAAGTAAAACCTTAAGAGGTTCTGAAAGAAAATTGACTACAAGATTCACCAGAGACAAAATACACAATTATTCATGTAAGTTTTTGTTAAACAGCTCTAACATGATGCTCTTAAACTTAACAAAGTAATAGCACATTAAAGTCTTATTCTCAAAATAAATCCTTAAAGAGTCCAAAAGGAAAGAGTTAAGTACAAAGTTTAGCAACGGTGAAATAAACAGTTATTCATGTAGCAAATAATAAGCAGTCACTTTACTGACTCTAAATATTCCTGAGCCTGGAAACTGGAACGGAACCATTTTCACGGTCCATCTTGCAGTGTAATTCTGAGCTACGCCAGGTACCGTAGAGAAGGTTTTAAATCTTTTTTATGGAACTCTGACATGACGTTTTTGAACTTAGTACGTTCCCTCATAATATCTGCTGAGAAATCTTCAACGATTCTAATCTTTTTTCCATTAAAGTCAATCATACCTTTCCAACGAGATTCACGAATTATACAGTCCTTTGTTTGAAACTCATGAAAAGCGATCAGCACTGAATGAGGTTTGCTTGTAAACATTCTGTTCCCAGGTATTCTATGCACTCAGTTGATCATTGGTGTCGATTTTTAAATATCTGAAAATAGCTGAACCAGAAAGTTTGCAAAAAATTCTGTAGGATGATCATCTTCAGTTAACTCGTCAAGACCAGGAATTCGTATGTTATTCCTTCTACTTCTGTTTTCTAAATCAATATTCTTCTGACTTAGTTCGTCATTAACCTTGGATTGTTTTTCATAACGCTTTTGCAGGTTGTCCATTTTCTCATCCAGAATCCACAGGATTTCTTCATTCTCTTTTATTCATTTATCATGCTCAGTTAGGATTTCTTGAATAGAATCCAGTTTTGTGCTTAATTTCAAAGCCAAGTTGTTGAAACTCTTCGGAGGATTCCTTCCTGAATCGCTGAAATTCCTCGGACGCTTCCTTTCTGTGGTTTTGCATCAATTCAATAATAGAATCGAAAGATGTAGAAGAATCTTCTTCTTTTTTACCTTTAGCAGTTCTCGTAGTCATAGTGTCAGATCAGGTTGGAAAGTAGGAAAAGTAAACTAGGAGCGGCTATAAAATGCTGTTATTCCATCCACCGCCAACAGGAAGTCTATTGCCAATTTCAATGAATTATGCACCTGTATTCCCAGATCCCTTTGTTCTTCCACACTCCTCACTGCCCTACCATTTACTGTGCAACACCTACCCTGCTTGGTCTTACCGAAGTGCATCACCTCATACTTGCCTGCATTAAATTCCATCTGCCATTTTTCAGCCCACTTTTCCAGTTCGACCAGATCCCACTGCAAACGATGATATCCTTCCTCATTGTCCACATGCCTAATCTTGGTGTCATCTACAAATTTGCTGATCCAGTTAACCACATTATCATCCAGATAACTGATGTAGATGACAAACAGACCCAGCACCAATCCCTGCCGTGCACCACTCATCACAGGCCTCCAGTCAGAGAGGCCATCTACTATCACTTTCTGGTTTCTCCCACAAAGCCAGTGTCTAATTCAATTTACTACACCATCTTGAATGCCAAAAGACTGAACCTTCTTGAACAACCTCCCATGTGGGACCTTGTCAAACGCCTTGCTAAAATCCATGTAGACAACATCCACTGCCTTGCAGACTATCCTTAAATCAGTCCATGTCTATCCAAATACACACAAGAGGTCCTTTAGAATACCTTCCAATAACTTTCCCACTACTAATGTCAGGCTCACCAGCCTATAATTTTCTGGTTTATTTTTAGAACCTTTCTTAAACAGCAGAACAACAGTGGCTATCCTCCAGTCCTCTGGTACATCACCTGTTGCCAAGGATAATTTAAATATCTTCGCTAGAGCCCTGGTAATTTCTACACTCACCTTCTACAGGGTCTAAGAGAACACCTTGTCAGGCCCTGGGGATTTATCCACCCAAATTTGCCTCAGGAAAGCAAACAACTTCTCATCTGTATAGAGTCCATGAAATTGATGTCACTTTGCCTCACTTCTGTGTCCATCTCCTGAGTAAATACGATGCCAAAAAAAAAAAATTAATTAAGATCTCCCTCTTTGGGCTCTACTCATGGATTACCAATCTGATCTTCCAAAGGACTGACTGTTTTGCTCTTAACACATCTGTAGAATCCCCCAGGATTCTCCTTCACCTGGTTTGCCAGGGCAGCCTCATGCTTTCTTTTAGCCCTCCTGATTTCTTTAAGTGTTCTCTTGCATTTCTTATACTCCATAAGCACTTCATTTGTTCCTACCTGCCTACAGCCACTATGCACCTCTTTTTACCCTTAACCAGGGCCTATCATTTAGGTAGCAGTATACATTCCACCCCAGGTCAATGTCAATCAGGCTTTAGATGATCTGAGCAATGGGATCAACATGCATGAAACAGCACACCCTAATGCCTTCACCATCGTTTTGGGATATTTTAACCAGGCCAGTCTGGGGGGTGGGAGGGAGACACTAAGCAATTACGATCAACAGATCACTTGCAATACGAGAGGGAACAACACACTGGACCATTGTTACACCACCATCAAGAATGCCTACCGTGCTATTCCATGTCCTCACTTCAGGAAGTCTGATCACCTGGCTGTACTTCTACTCCGAGTATAGGCAGAGACTGTAGTGAGGACCAAGAAGGTACGGACAAGGGAAGCACAGAAACGCCACAGGACTGCTTTGAATTGGTGGACTGGACTGTATTCAGAGATTCATCATTGAACCTGGATGAGTATGCTGCAGTTGTTACCGACTTCATTAAAACCCGTGTGGATGAATGTGTGCCTACAAAGACTTACTGTACATTCCCAAACCAGAAGCCGTGGATGAACCAGGAGGTACATTGTCTGCTGAAGGCTGGATCTGTGGCATTCAAGAATGGCGAACCAGGCCTGTACCAGAAAACTAGGTATGATTTGTGGAGGGCTATTTCAAGGGCAAAGAGACAATTTTGAACGAGGTTGGAGGCAACATCGGATGTATGACAACTCTGGCAGGGCTTCCTCTAAAGCAAAACCCAATAGCATGAATGGCAGCAATGCTTCACTACCAGATGAACTCAACGCCTTCTATGCCCGCTTTGAAAGGGAGATTATAACTACAGCTGTGAAGATCCCTGTGCACCTGATGACTCTGATCTCTGTCTCAGAGGCCAATGTTAGGATGTCTTTAAAGAGAGTGAACCCTTGCAAGGCGGAAGGTCCTGATGGAGTACCTGGTAAGGCTCTGAAAATCTGTGCCAACCAACTGGCAGGAGTATTCAAGAACATTTTCAACCTCTCACTGCTACAGGCGCAAGTTCCCACTTGCTTCAAAAAGGCAACAATTATGTCAGTGCCCAAGAATAATAATGTGAGCTGCCTTAATGACTATTGCCCAGTAGCACTCACATCTACAGTGATGAAATGCTTTGAAAGGTTGGTCATTCCTGTTTTTTGCACAATTTTTTAATTTATTCAAAATAAGCTGTAATCGATTTACATATTATTATATTTTCTGTTTTTTTCTTCTATACATCTCAGACCGAAGATGTTGGGGAGAAGGAAGAAAAAGATTACAAAGTTGTTTGCACCATTAGGGATAAACAGAGAGTAAGAGGTGGAGAGTTTCTTAAACGTATCTATTTTAATGCCAAGAGCATTTTAAGAAAGGTGGATGAGCTTAGAGCATGGATTGATACTGGGAAATGGGATGATGTAGCTATTAGTGAAACATAGTTGCAGGAGGGGTGTGATTGGCAACTAAATATTCCTGGATTTTGTTGCTTCAGATGTGATAGAATCGGAGGGGCAAGAGGGGGAGGTGTTGCATTGCTTGTCAGAGAAAATATTACAGCGGTGCTTTGGCAGGATAGATTAGAGGATTCGTCCAGGGAGGCTATTTGGATGGAATTGAGGAACAGGAAAGGTGTAGTAACGCTTATAGGGGTGTATTATAGACCACCTAATGGGGAGTGAGAATTGGAGGAGCAAATTTGCAAGGAGATAGCAGATATTTGTAGTAAGCACAAGGTTGTGATTGTGCAAGATTTTAATTTTCCACACATAGACTGGGAAACCCATTCTGTAAAAGGGCTGGATGGATTGAAGTTTGTAAAATGTGTGCAAGATAGTTTTTTGCAGCAATACATAGAGGTACCAACGAGAGAAGGGGCAGTGTTGGATCTCCTGTTAGGGAATGAGATAGGACAGGTGATGGAGGTGTGTGTTGGGGAGCACTTCCGGTCCAGTGATCACAATGCCATTAGTTTCAATATAATTATGGAGAAGGATAGGACTGGACCCAGGGTTGAGATTTTTGATTGGAGAAAGGCTAACTTTGAGGAGCTGCAAAAGGATTTAGAAGGAGTGGATTGGGACAATTTGTTTTATGGGAAGGATGTAATAGAGAAGTGGAGGTAATTTAAAGGTGAAATTTTGAGGGTACAGAATCTTTATGTTCCTGTTAGGTTGAAAGGAAAGGTTAAAAGTTTGAGAGCGCCATGGTTTTCAAGGGTATTGGGGAGATCTACAATAAATATAGGCAGCTTGGAGTCAATGAGGTGCTCGAGGAATATAAAGAATGTAAAAAGAATCTTAAGAAAGAAATTAGAAAAGCTAAAAGAGGAGGTTGCTTTGGCAAATAAGGTGAAAATAAATCCAAAGGGTTTCTACAGTTATATTAATAGCAAAAGGATAGTGAGGGATAAAATTAGTCCCTCAGAGAATCAGAGTGGACGGCTATGTGCGGAGCCAAAAGAGATGGGGGACATTTTGAACAATTTTTCTTCGGTATTCATTACGGAGAAGGATATTGAATTGTAAGGTAAGGGAAACAAGTAGGGTAGTTATGGAAACTACGATGAATAAAGAAGAGGAAGTACTGGCACTTTTAAGGAATATAAAAGTGGATAAGTCTCCAGGTCCTGACAGGACCTTGAGGGAAGTTAGTGTGGAAATAGCAGGGGCTCTGACAGAAATATTTCAAATGTCATTAGAAATGAGGATGGTGCTGGAGGAGTGGCATATTGCTCATGTTGTTCCATTGTTTAAAAAGTGTTCTAAGAATAAACCTAGCAATTATCGGCCAGTGAGTTTGATGTCAGTGGTGGGTAAATTGATGGAAAGTATTCTTAGAGATGGTATATATAATTATCTGGAGTCTGATTAGGAACAGTCAACATGGATTTGTGCGTGGAAGGTCATGTATGACAAATCTTATTGAATTTTTTGAAGATGTTACTCAGAAAGTTGACGAGGGTAAAGCGGTGGATGTTGTCTATATGGACCAGTAAGGCCTTTGACAAGGTTCCACATGGAAGTTTAGTTAGGAAGGCTCAATCGTTAGGTATTAATATTGAAGTAGTAAAATGGATTCAGCAGTGGCTGGATGGGAGACGCCAGAGAGTAGTGGTGGATAACTGTTTGTTAGATTGGAGGCCAGTGACTAGTGGTGTGCCTCAGGGCTCTGTACTGGGTCCAATGTTATTTGTCATATATATTAATGATCTGGATGATGGGGTGATAAATTGGATTAGTTAGTATGCAGATGATACTAAGATAGGTGGAGTTGTGGATAATGAAGTAGGTTTTCAAAGCTTGCAGAGAGATTTAGACCACTTGGAAGAGTAGGCTGAAAGATGGCAGATGGAGTTTAATGCTGATAAATGTGAGGTACTACATTTTGGTAGGACTAATCAAAATAGGACATACATGGTAAATGGTAGGGCATTGAAGAATGCAGTAGATCAGAGGCATCTAGGAATAATAGTGCATAGTTCCCTGAAGGTGGAATCTCATGTGGATAGGGTGGTGAAGAAAGCTTTTGGTATGCTGGCCTTTATTAATCAGAGCACTGAGTACAGGAGTTGGGATGCAATGCTGAAATTGTATAAGGCATTGGTGAGGCAAAATTTGGAGTATTGTGTACAGTTCTGGTCACTGAATTATCGGAAAGATGTCAACAAAATTGAGAGAGTACAGAGAAAATTTACTAGAATGTTACCTGGGTTTCATCTCCCAAGTTACAGAGAAAGGTTGAACAAGCTGGGTCTTTATTCTCTGGAGCGTAGAAGGTTGAGGGGGGGCTTGATAGAGGTATTTAAGATTATGAGCGGGGGGGGGATAGATAGAGTTGACGTGGATAGGCTTTTTCCATTGAAAGTGGGGCAGATTCAAACAAGAGGACATGAGTTGAGAGTGAAAGGGCAAAAGTTTAGGGGTAACATGAGGGGGAACCTCTTTACTCAGAACGAGCTTCCAGCAGAGGTGGTTGAGGCAGGTTCGATGTTGTCATTTAAAGTTAAATGGACAGGAGTGGAGGGTTATGGACTGAGTGCAGGTCGGTGGGACTAGGTGAGAGTATGAGTTTGGCACAGACTAGAAGGGCCGAGATGGCCTGTTTCTGTGCTGTAATTGTTATACGGTTAGATTATGTACTGCAGCTGCTAAATTAACAAATCTCACGGCACATGCAGGTGATAATAAACCCGATTCTGATTCAATAGCTCTTGAAAACAAGGTTCCCTGCACCTGTTAGCTTTACCTTTCAGTCAGACATGGACATGCAAACTTTGTTTGCTCAAAATTTCACTTTTGAAAGCCTCCCACATACCAAGTACATTTTTGTCAGAAAACAGCCTGTCCCAATCCACACCAGCCAGATCTTGTTTATCCCAAGAAAGTTTCAAAGATCACATTTCTACATTAGTGACTGCAGTTATAGTTTATTTGGTCAAATGAATACATTGGTTACTTGTCCATGAAGATATCCCTGTGTTTGTAGATTTAGAAGTGCCTCTTTTTTCTGTGCAGTACAGTTGTCTTTACCACGATTTTGAGAAACCTTCTTGAGTGTAAGTACTGCCAATATAATCCACACCACCCAAGCACACCAGAGGGCAAACTGAAAGAGGAAACAGTTACCAATTAGTTCAGTTTTTAAATGCATCAAGTACTTGTGATAGCACAAGATTTACCTGTGCAGTGCCAAAGTGATCATAGAACAAAGTGGAAACCACATTCTGATTCAGGGATTCTTCTTGAATATCTCTGCAACTGAAACAAAATGATTCCAGTTATTAACTGGGATAAAACTTCTACAAAAATAAAATCTATTCAAATCTACATTTTTTACTTGTATTAGTTCATAATAGAGTTGATGCGTAATCAAAGAAATTTTTCCTCTGTTCGCTAGTGCAGAACGATTTCCATTTCAGCACAAGGATGTTCAGGACAAGTGTGTAAAAAGAAAGGAAAATAATACTCCATCAGGAAGCAACCATTCTGTATCGGCTGGAGACAACTCTTAGCATTTGATCGTGTGGATAGTCAGAGACTTTTTCCCCAGAGCTGAAATGGCTAGCACCAGAGGGCACAGTTTCAAGGTGCTTGGAAGTAGGTACAGAGGAGATATCAGGGGTAAGTTTGTTCTTTTTTAAAAAAAGTGGTGAGTGCGTGGAACGGGCTGCCTGCGTTGGTGGTGGAAGCGGACACGATAGGGTCTTTTAAGAGACTCCTGGATAGGTACATGGTGCTTAGAAAAATAAAGGGCTATGGGTAACCCTAAGTAATTTCTAAAGTAGATGTTCAGCAGAGCATTGTGGGCCAAAGGGCCTGTATTGTGCTGTAGTTTTTCTGTTTCTATAGGCCCACAAACCCAAAACAGGGAAACTTCAGCTCTCAGGTTACACCAGAAGCCAAATGGGACTAACATCCTTGCAGGCACATTTGTTAGAGCTGTTGGGAAGGGTTTAAAGTTGGCAGGGAGATGGGAACCAGAGTGATAGGACTGTGGAAAGGCAGTTTGTATACAAGCACATGCAGAGTAGTAAGACTGAGGATAGACAGGTAGATAAAGAAAAACTGCAGTCAGTGGGATGAGGTGAAGTAACATGGGGGCAAAATCAATAAGGGTGATAAACACAGGACCGAAGATGTTATATTTGAATGCTCAAGGTATACACAATAAGTTAGGTGATCTTGTTGTGCACTTAGAGATGGCAGTTATGATGTTGTGGGCATTACTGAGATGTGGCTGAAAGAAGATCATATTTGGGAGCTTAACATCCAAGGATACAGCTTGTATCAAAAGGACAGGCAGGAAGGCAGAGGAGTGGGGTGGCTCTGTTATTATAAAATGAACCCAAATCCTTAGAAAGAGGTGGCATAGAATTGGAAAATGTAGAAACCATGTGGGTAGAGTTAAATTACCAAGGGAGACACTGAAAGGAGTTCTATACTGGCCTCTTAACAGTAACCAGGATGTGGGATATCAATTTCAATGGAAAATAGAAAAGGCAAATAATAAGGGTAGTGTTACAATAGTCATGAAGGGGATTTCAATATGTAGATTGGGAAAATCAAGTTGATGCCAGATCCATGAGGGAATATGTAGTGTAGCAGGGATGCTGAAGGAGGACTTGGTCAGATTGGGAGAATGAGCAAAGGGGCAGATGGAATATAGTGTAGGGAAGTGTATGGTCATGCACTTTGGTAGAAGGCATAAAGGTGCAGACCACTTTTTAAAGGGGGGAAAATGCAAAAAAAAAAAAAAAATCAGTGGTGCAAAGGAACTTGGGAGTCTTTGTTCAGGATTCCCAAAAGGTTAACTTGAAGGCTGAGTCAGTGGTAAGGAAGGCAAATGCAATGTTAACATTTATTTCAAGAGGACAAGAACACAAGAGCAAGGATGTGATGCTGAGGCTTTATAAGGCACTGGTCAGACCGCACTCGGAGTACTGAGTGTAGTTTTGGGCCCCTTATCCAAGAAAAGATGTGCTGGCATTGGAGAGGTTGCAGTAGAGGTGCACAAGAATGATTCCAGAATGAAGAGGTGAACACAAGTAGTGTTTAATGGCTCTGGATCTGTACTGACTGCTGTTTAGAAGTATTAGGGGGTCTCATTGAAACCTATTGAAATGCCTAGAGAGAGTAAGTGTGGAGAGAATGTGTCCTATTGTGGGTAAGTCGTCTAAGACCAGAGGACACAGCCTCAAAACTGAGGGACAGAAATAAGGGGGGGGATTTCTTTAGCCAGAGGGTGGTGCATCTGCGGAATTCATTACCATGAATGGCTGTGGAGGCCAAGTCATTGAGTATATTTAAAGCAGAGTTTGATAGTTTTTTTGGTTCATCAGGGTGTCGAAGGTTACAAGGAAAATACAGAAGAATGGGGTTAAGGGGGATAATAATGTAAATCAGCCATGATGGAATGGGGAGCAGACTCGATGGGCTGAGTAGTCTCATTCAGCTCCGATTTCTTATTGTCTCAAGAGTGAGAGTACGCAGAGGAGCACAGCTGAATCACTGCACAATGCAGTTCACTCTGGTACAAAGGACCCTGCCTGGAAGGCCATTCCTAATCGGCCACATACAGCTAATTGAAATTGGTAAAACTTTTTCTAAATAATTACCCCAAGTGTTACAAATCAAAATAATAAGCATTACAATTCAAAATCAAATACAAAAAAGTATCTATCATACACAATTCCCTGATTAAATAATTGCTAGTATTTTACAGCACTAGTGCCACCAATACGTGAAAAATTAAAAACTGACAATAAACTCAGTTTAGGTAGTAAATTACAATCAATATTGCATACCTAATTGAAGTATTACCCTTGTCGGTGATCGAGCTGCACCATGTTTTAAGCCCCTCACTTACTGTGGCACCGGCTATCAATGTCATTAAAGCAATGGTGCAACTAAGAAGCATGCCTATAAATTCTGAAAAGTGGGATCTACAAATGAAAAGAATAAACTGTTTCAGAAGACAATAAAATAACCATTAGCCACAGACATCTTTAGGTCTGGTTATCGCTACAGCTTGTTAGAGGCAAGACAGATTGATAAATTTCTCAAATTCATTAAATTTATGTGATGACATAGTATGCATGTCTCCATTTAATACAGTCAGAGACATACAGCACAGAAATAGGCCCTTTGGCTCAAATTATTAATGTCGATCAATATTCCCATCAAATCTAGTCCCATTTACCCACATTATGGCTCATATCCCTCTATCCATAAGAAAATGCATCTATCGTCAGCACATCTTTTAATTTAGGTTTTATACAACTGATTTCAGACTTACAGGCAAAGACAACAGATACATCAAAATAGAATTAGACTTATGCAAAGTCAAGAGATTTGAAAGTCCCAGTGTTGTTCCTTTGAGCCAAACAGTGGCGCAATTGTAAATCCACTTATGCTCACCAATATCATCCACCAAATCCTGTCAAACTACACAATTGCCATGTAATTTGCATTTAGCCTTTTCAAAGAACCAAGATGTCAGAAACACTTGGGTCAGGTAGCAAATGCAGAAGGAGAAAAGCAGTCACACTGGAGAGTACCATCTCACCTGGTATGGAAACAGCAACGCCCATGAACAGAAAAGTCTACAGGAAGTAATGAATACAGCCCAGTCCATCACAGGCAAAACCCTCAACATTACAAGGAGTGCTGCCATAATAAAAGTAGCATCCATCATCAAGGACCCAACAGCATCCAGGCTATGCTCTCTTCTCACTGTTGCTATGAGAAAGGAGGTACAGGAGCCTTAGATACCACACCACCAAGTTCAGTAACAGTTATTACCCTCCAACCATCAGGCTCCTGAACCAGCATGCATAACTTCAGTCACTTCAACTCCGACCCGATTCCTCTACCTAGATTCACTTTCAAGGATTGTACGACTCATTGTAATCGGTATTATTTATTTATTTTGCACAATTTGTCTTCTTTTGCACATTAGTTGCTTATCAGTCTTTGTTTACATACTGTTTCTATAATTTCTATTGTATTTCTTTACTTTCCTGTAAAGAACTGCAAGACAATGAACCTCAAGGTTGTATACGGTGACATGCAAGCACCTTGACTTTGGTCGTTCCACAAACACACTTACTACTACTCCAGAACTTAATATAATCATTAAATATTTGTTTACAAACATAATTGCAAAACTCGATAGAGCTTGCCAGGGGACAAACGAGACTAATTGCATTTCATCTCCAAGTGGTTAGTGGCAAACAAGAACGGGGAACGATAAACTGAGCGCTTACTCCTCGACGCCCCCATAGAGAACGCAGGCGCTCCTGAAGGCCTGGAGCGCGGCGCAGGCGCAGCTGAAGACGCTCACAAAGAGGCTGAAGCGGCACGCGGACGCCGGACCCCAGCGCAGCAGGCGGACACACTGCGCCTGCGCGCACCCCGAACCCCGGCTGGCGTTGCCGCGCTGCCAGCGGCCCGCCGCGTACAGCAGGCAGTGGCCGCGCAGCTCGTGCTGCTCCTGGCCCAGCGGCACCGCCGCGAACAGGGCCAGCACGAAGGCGAGCACGTAGGCGGTGCACTGGCAGAAGAGAAGCCGGTTGTTAACGCCGCTCATCGCCGCAGGGAACGACGGAAGGACGAGGAGCCACTATCAGTCGGTCGCCAAATCCGCACCTCCGGCACGCGGGAGGAGCTGCTCGGACCATTCAAATAGAGGCGGGAAGAAGGGGGCGTGGCTTCATTTAAAGGGACAGCGTCCCACGCCCCTTGAGTTGGAAGTTGGGTGTTTTGGCGATATGAGTCAGCTGCACCTTTCCTCTTCTCTGTCACACCCACTGTTGAACTTGAACGCACACGAGGTCATTAGTCGGCCATTAACCTACAACTACTCGATGAGTAAAAATCAAACGTCGCTTGAGAGTTTCTTTGGAAGAGGTGGTAGGCGACATAAAAGGCCTAACGATGATGATAAGCAGAGACAGCTGAGGCTGAGACTGCAAAAAAAGAAAGCTTCCTTCAACATAAAATACGACGAGTCGTACATAAAATATGACTTTATTGCGACCGGTGACTCGCACGCTCCAAGCCCCCTGTGTGTGATATGTGGAGACAAGCTGTCTAATGAGGCAATGAAGCCCTCAAAACTGCTTCGGCACCTTGAGTCCAAGCACCCTGCACTTAAAGACAAACCTGTTGAGTTTTTGAGTGGAAAAAACGTGAGCAAGTGGGACAGAAGCAAGTGTTGAGAGCCACCACCTCCACAAATGCTGCTGCTCTGAGAGCGTCGTACTTAGTGGCTAACCGTATTGCTCAGGCTAAGAAGCCTTTCACTGTTGGTGAAGAATTGATTCTGCCTGCTGCCAAGGACATGTGCCATGAACTGTTGGGAGAGGCTGCAGCTAACAAGATGGCACAGGTTTCTCTTTCAGCTACCGCAGTTTCAAGGAGAATCGGTGACATAGCAGAGGACATCGAAGCATAACTGTTGGAACGGCTTAACGAGTCATCGTGGTATGCTATCCAGGTCGACGAGTCTACCAATGTCGACAACAAGGCAATGCTGCTGGTTTATGTGCGATATATATTTCAAGACGATGTGCACGAGGATATGTTGTGTGCACTGCCGCTGCCAACTAACACAACTGGGGCAGAACTATTCAAGTCTTTGAATGACAACATGTCAGGCAAACTGGACTGGTCATCCTGTGTTGGAATATGTACAGACGGGCTGCAGCTATGACTGGACAGCTGTCTGGTTTCACTACCCGAGTCAAAGAGGTTGCTCCTGATGCCAGTCTACACACTGTGTCATGCACAGAGAAATGCTGGCTAGCCGAAAAATATCAGCTGATCTTAACAGCGTATTGAGTGACGTTGTTGAAGTTATCAATCATATCAAAGCAAAAGCCCATAATTCACGTCTGTTTGAGCAGCTTTGCAAGGAAATGGATGCAGAGCACAAACGCCTTCTCTTACACACTGAAGTCAGGTGGCTATCAAGGGGGAGAGCCCTGGCCAGGGTTTTTGAGTTAAGAGAGCAGCTACAGAGATTTATTTCAGGAGAAAAGTCACCACTGGCAGCACACTTCAGTGACGAGGACTGGATAGCAAAACTCACTTATCTGTGTGACATCTTCAACCTGCTCAATGAACTCAATTTGTTGCTTCAGGGGAGAATGACAACTGCCCAAGTTGGCAGATAAAGTGTCTGCTTTCAAAGCCAAACTGGAACTGTGGGGACGGCAAGTAGACAGGGGCATATTTGACACGTTCCCAACATTAGCTGAGATTTTGGGAGAGACTGAGGCTGCACCGTCCTTCTCACAGCTGGTGTGCGATCACCTATCTTCGCTGTCAACAGAATTCGAGTGTTACTTCCCAACCACAAATGACCCAAGACGTGCAAAGGAATGGGTCCGTGATCCATTTGTGAATGTCCCTGGTGAATCATCCATGTCAGCACGGGAAGAAGATCAACTCCTCGAGCTTGCAAACAACGATGAGCTGAAAAGTATGTTTGACCTAACATCTCTGCCAGCATTCTGGATCAAAGTCAAGGCTGAATATCCTGAGATAGCTATGAAAACACTGAAAACGTTGCTTCCATTTCCAATGTCATATCTCTGCGAAGTGGGGTTTTCTGCAATGAATGCAACGAAAACTAAATTGCGGAATAAACTGGACATAAGGAACCCATTCGAGTATCGCTGTCTCCCATCACCCCTCGATAGGACCGTGTTGTTGCAGGGAAACAAGCCCAGGGCTCCCACTGATTCAGCAATATTGGTGTGTTGAAATGATTTTATATGTTCATACGGGGAAAATATGTGCTGTGTGTTTAATATCCAAACGTTACTTAAAATGATATGATGCTATTGACTTATAAGTGACTTATAATTGACTTATCACTATATTCATGTGAGGAAAATATGCGCTGTGTGTTTCATATTAAATTCATTAGATAAACCCTTTTAGAAACGAAATTGAGTGCATTAGCCACTTGTAAGTGATTTATTGTTGACTTATCACCTATATTCCGGCGTGATTAACACCCCCTCCCCCGGTCGGCGGTCTGCAAGAATATTGTCAATATTAAACCAGTCCGCGGTGCAAAAAAGGTTGGGGACCCCTGGGATAGGATGTATGACTAACGAGAGAAAATGTGCGGATGAAGGGTCTTGGCCCGAATCATCGACTCTTTACTCTTTTCCACAGATGCTGCCTGCCCTGCTGAGTTCCTCCAGCATGGTAAGTGTATTAAGGCCAATTTATACTTCTGCGTCAAATCTATGCCGTAGGTACGGTGTAGCCGCGTACCCTACGCCGTAGCCTGACGCGCACCTCCCCAAAAATGTAACTACGCGTCACGGCGACGCAGACCACAACCACTGTGATTGGTCCGTACACTGATGCGAAATAAATGGTTGGAGACGATGAACCAAATCGTCAAATCTACCTGCCAACATCCGAAAATATTTGAAATGCATTTCCTCGTCCATGATGTCTCTTAGTGGCCGGACAAGCACAGAAAATTCACCCTCCTTCTGCCTCAATCCGTTCAATGGTCGTACACACCGTCTCCTCCGATGTCTTCTCTCTTCTCTGCATTGCAGTAATTTCAATAAAAGTAACTCTTGTTCAACATTGAGTAGCTCCAACTCCAACATGATGCGCTCAGTTTCAGTCGCCATTGTTTAAAGTACACAAAGAAAAGCCTGATTTATACTTCTGCTTACAGGCTGCACCGTAAGCCTGATTTATACTTCTGTGTAGCTCTACGCTGTAGCGAGCATGCGTTGTTGTGTCTGTGTCGCTCTGCAATTCACCGCCAAAACGCTAGTTGGTGGTGGAGTTTCTATACCACAGTGTTGTGTTTCTTTGTGAGAGACATGGATGAGAAAATGCATTTCAAATATTTTCAGATGTCGGCAGATAGATTTGATGATTTGGTTCATCGTCTCCAACCATTTATTTCGCATCAGTGTACAGACTAGGCGGAGAAAAGCAACCAGAAATGCGTATGAGGACATGCGATGCTACCAAGTGGATCAATCACAGTTGTTGCGGACTGCGTCGCCGCAACGTGTGAGTTACTTTTTTGGGGAGGTGCCCGTCACCCTACGGTGTAGGGTACGCGTACCTATCGCGTAGATTTGACACAGAGGTATAAATCAGGCTAAATTCAACACAAAGAAACTCAACACAGTGGCATAGAAACCCCACCGCCAACTAACATTTTGGCGGTGAATTGCAGAGCGACGCAGACACACCAACGCACAAGTATAAATGCTCACAACGGCGTAGGTCACTTGTGTAGGCTACAGCGTAGAGCCTACGCAGAAGTATAAATCAGCCTTTACTAGGATGTATGATGCACCGACAAATTCTCCAATCTGCTGCAACTAAAGTCGATACGCAGAGACATCTATTTAAAAATCAGAGGAAGTAAACATTTACAGCATCTTTTCCCATTTGGACAGCGTGAGGTTGCAGAAACTGGGTTCGACTTGACCTCGGGTTCTGTCTGCAGGGAATATGCACCATCCCACTGTGACCAGGGGTGTGTTTGCCTGGCGCCCTCTTCTGCCCTTGACATCCCCAAAGATGTGCTGGTTGGTAGAAACCTTAATGCATGTTGCTTGATAACATCATAAAAGGGAGTTGATGCCCTTCCGGAGAGAGAATGGGTTACCGGGGGAATGAGAGACCAACGAGAATGCCTTGCATAATTTAAATGTAACTGTCCTTATGTAAAAATTACCTTGCTCTATTAACATTGTGATACCATTGAGGCAATATCAGAATCAGGTTTATTAACAAAGTTCAAAGTAAATCAAAGCACATATACATATCCATTTACTTCTGTATCAAAGTACATATACAACCCTGAGATTCATTTTCTTGTAGGCATACTCAATAAATCTATTGAATAATAACCAAAACAGAATCAATGAATGACTGCCCATTTGAACCTTGCACCATCAAGATAACAAACTATGCACATACAAATAGAAGAAATAATAATAAATGAACAATAAATATTAAGAACATGAGATGAAGTGTCCTTGAAAGAGAGTGCATTGGTTGTGGGAACGTTTCAATGATGGGGCAAGTGATTGGATCAAGACCCTGATGGATGGATGGATAACTGTTCCTGAACCTGGTTGTGTGAGTCCTGAGGCTCTTGTTCTTTCTCCCGGGTGGCACTTTCTTATATGACGTGAAAATCATTGTGCATCAGTAGCACAGTGTAAAGACATAAAATTACTATAAGTTACAAAATACAAAAGTAGTGCAGAGAAAAGGAATAACAGGGTAGTGTTTATTGAACCCTCAGAAATTTGATGCTGGAGGGGAGCAAGCAATTCCTGAATCATCAAGTGTGGTCCTCCTGGATGGTAGTAATGAGAAAAGGGCATGTTGAGGGTCCTTGAAGATGGATGCTACCTACATGAGCTACAGCTTCTTGAAGATGCCGTCAACAGTGGGGGGAGGGGGTTGTGTCCATGATGAAGCTAATAAGCCTACAACCTGTCATCAGAGAAGTTATCCTAATTATATTCATTCTGGCTGATAATAGCATTATCATTATATGCTGCATTTCTGTTTTTGAATTTGATGTTGAGCATAGTGGCTAAATTACTGGATAGCAACAATGCCTACACTGTTGTCCATATACATGAGTTTGAGTTCCATAACAATAACTGGGAAATTTAAATTACCTTAATTAAAAAAGTCCAAATAGAAGAGTTTTAATTTTTATAAAATCTTACCTGGTTCATCAGCATGCTCCAGGAAAGGAAACTTGCTATCCTTACTGGAAAGGCATGATTTTAGATTCTCCAATATGCAATAGAGTCCCTTGTGGTCAATGTTTTTAACAGTTTCCACTTCAGTTCTGATGTCTGCTGTTTTATTGGGCATCCACAAACAAGTGGATACCAAAAACCCAGATAGGTTTTTGTCTCTGGGTTTGTGGCACTTCTCAACGCCCTATAGATAAACTCAACTCTAGCATGAAGCTAGTTGAGGTAATGTGCAGTACTGAGGAAGATTGAGAAGTAGGTTGGTGCATTAACATTATCATCCTAGAACTGCCATGGTGGACTCATCTTCCTCCTCAGTTTGGGGACACTAGAACTACATGATAGGACTATAATAAATAGGAGCAGAATTAGACCGCTTAACCCATCGAGTCCGCTCCACCACTCCATCATGGCTGATTTATTATCCTTCTCAACCCCATTCTCCAGCCTTCTCCCTGCAACCTTTGATGCCCTGCTAGCTTCTGATTTAAATATACTCAACCATTTGGCCGCCATGGCAATGAATTCCACAGATTCACCAACCTCTGGCTAAAGAAATATTTTCTCATCTCTGTTCTAAATGGCCATTCTTCTATTTTGAGGCTGTGCATTCTGGTTCTAGACCCACCCACCATAGGAAACATCCTCTTGACATCCACTCTATCTAGGCCTTTCACCATTCAATAGGTTTCAATGAGATTCCCACTCTTCTAAACTCCAGGGAGAACAAGCCCAGAGCCATCAAACAGACCTCATACATTAAACCTTTCATTCCTGGAATCATTCTCCTGAACCTCCTCTGGACAATCTCCAATGCTACCAAACGTTTACTTTGATCAGGGACCCAAAACTGCTCACAATACTCCAAGTGCTGTCTGACCAATGCCTTATAAAAACTCAACATCCCATCCTTGCTCATATTCTAGACTTCTCAACATGAACGCAAACATTGCATTTGCCTTCCTTACCACAGACTCAACCTGCAAGTTAACCTTTTGGGAATCCTTCACAAGGACTCCTAAGTTCCTTTGCACTCTGATTTTTGAATTTTCTCCCCTTCAGGAAGTAGTGTACATCTTTATGTCTTCTACCAAAGTGCATGACCATACACTTCCCTACACTATATTCTATCTGGCCCTTCTTTGGCTATTCTCTCAATTTGTCCAAGTCCTTCTGCAGACTCCCTGCTTCCTCAACACAACCTGCCCCTCCCCCTATCTTTGTATTGTCTGCAAACTTAGCCACAAAGTTATCAATTCCATCATCTAAATCATTGACATACAGCATGAAAAGCACTCCCAGTCCAGACACCTGTCACTGGCAACCAATCAGATTAGGCCCCCTTTTTTCTGACTATTTGCTTCCTGCCAATAAGCCAGTCTTCTATCCATGCTAGTATTTTTCTTGTAATACCATGGGCTCTTGTTAAGCAGCCTCATGTATGGCACCTTGTCAAAGACCGCCTGAAAATCCTAGAAAATAACATCCACTGACTCTCCATTGTCTACCATGCCTGCTATTTCTTCAAAGAATTCTGAGAGATTTGTGAGGCAAAATTTGCCCTTAAGCTCATGATGGTTTTCACCTACTTTATCATGTGTCTCCAGGTGCCCCCAAACCTCATCCTTAGTAATGGACTCCAGTATCTTCCCAACCACTGAAGTCAAGCTAACTGGTCTATATTTTCCTTTCTTCTGCTTCCCTCCCTTCTCAAAGAGACCTCCCAAACCATTTCAGAATCTAGTGATTCTTGAAGGAACATTACTAATGCCTCCTCAATCTCTTCAGCTACCTCTTTCAGAATCCTATGGTATAATGCATCTCCTTCAGGTGATTTATCTATCCTCAGATTTTTAGCTTCCCAAGCACCTTCTCTTTAATAATAGCAACTACACTCACTTCTGGCCCCTGACACTCTCAATTTCAGATATACGTTTACTGTCTTTCATAGTGAAGACTAAAGCAAAATGCTTATTAAGATTCTCTGCCAATTCTTTGTCCTCCATTACAACATCTCCAGAGTCATTTTCCAGCAGTCCAATATCCCCCATTCTCGCCTCTCTTTTACTCTACATATCTGAAAAAAAAACTTTCATATCCTCTTTGACATTTTTGGTTCGATTACCTTCATATTTCATCTTTTCTCTTCTTATGGCTTTTTATTGTCTTCTGCTGGTTTTTAAAAGCTTCCCAATCCTTTAACTTGCCACTATTTTCTGCTATATTGTAATATTGTATGCTCTCCCTTTTGCTTTTATGCTGTATTTGACTTTCCTTGTCACCTACAGTTGCCTCATCTTCCCATTAATACTTCTTTGTCTTTGGGATATATCTATCCTGTGCCTTCCAAATTGCCTTGAGCCATTCCTGCTAATGTCCCCTTCCAATCAACTTTGGCCAGTTCCTTTCACAGGCCTCTGTAATTTCCTTTACTTCACTGATACACCTGACTTTATCTTCTCAAAGTGAAGAGTGAATTGTATCATATTGTGATCGCTGTCTCCCAATGGTTCCTTTAAGCTCCCTAATCAAATCTGGTTCATTACACAACACTCATTTCAGATAAATGCTGACATTGCCAGCAAAGTCCATATCAGGTAACTATTAAAAGGTTCCACATTTGTGATCCCCCACCCTAATGTCCAATAGGCAAAAACTACAGGCAAAAACAATAGGCAATTTTTATTTTGAATTCAGTAAATATTTGTGCTGCCTTGTATTTTCTCCTTACTTCACCCTTTAAAACTCATCAAAATATACATGGAAATTATTCGCTTGTAGAATGTTCTGAAATGCACCAGTGTTTGGTATTGAGGTAGAATTACATATTGGATATATTTGTTATGTTTTTCCCCTAAAGTTCAGATTGTAAAATTGCTACCCCTTTCCCAGCTTGCTTATAAACTTTCATTAAAGTGGCTAAATGAATAAACTTGAAAGGCTTCAGCACTGCGGAAGAAAGATTCAGGTGTGCTCAGTGTGATGGCTGGCCAGATTGCAGCTAACCGCATGCAGGACTGCACTCAGCTATTTGCACCAAATTGTTCCTTCCTCCACTCCTTTAAATAGATAGGTTCTTGACTAGCCAGGGCATCAAAGGGTATGGGGTGAAAGCTGGGGAGTGGGGATGACTGGATGAAGTGGATCAGCCCATGATTGAATGGCGGAGCAGACTTGATGGGCCAAATGGCCTACTTCTGCTCCTATACCTTATGGTCTTATGTTCTTATAAATTCATGTGAATTCACATTGGTTTAAAAAAGTAACCTTAAAGTTAAATCTTAATGAAAATCCTTTCTTTTGGAAAATGTCCAAAAAAATTCCTAAAACCTGAGTGTCAATTTTAATAAGTTCACAAATTCTATTTTTCTGCTTGATCGTTGAAATTGCATTTACCTTAACAAGCTGCCAGATTAGCACAGAAATATAAAATCAGATATTGTGAATGCTGTTTATGTGAACCAAGAGCAGAAATACTCTGTAGAACAGGAAGTTAGTGGAGAGGGAGAAACGGTTTATCAAAATTGGAAAATGTCATGAGATAAAACAAGGTTTAATTGCACAGGAAGAAGGCTCTGCAATAAGGTGGAAGGCAGGACAAATTAAATGACCCAAGAAATGAACACACGGCAGAGACATGTATACAGGAGATCTACATGAAAATGGTGGAATTACCTGAACGTATTCAACCCAATGCCTAGCAACACACAATATATAGATGTGGCCTTCTATATATTGGCGAGACCCGACGCAGACTGGGAGACCGCTTTGCTGAACACCTACGCTCTGTCCGCCAGAGAAAGCAGGATCTTCCAGTGGCCACACATTTTAATTCCACAACCCATTCCCATTCTGACATGTCTATCCACGGCCTCCTCTACTGTAAAGATGAAGCCACACTCAGGTTGGAGGAACAACACCTTATATTCCGTCTGGGTAGCCTCCAACCTGATGGCATGAACATCGACTTCTCTAACTTCCGCTAATGCCCCACCTCCCCCTCATACCCCATCCGTTGTTTATTTTTATACACACATTCTTTCTCTCACTCTCCTTTTTCTCCCTCTGTCCCTCTGACTATACCCCTTGCCCATCCTCTGGTTCCCCCCCCTTGTCTTTCTCCTCGCACCTCCTGTCCCATGATCCTCTCATATCCCCTTTGCCAATCACCTGTCCAGCTCTTGGCTCCATCCCTCCCCCTCCTGTCTTCTCCTATCATTTTGGATCTCCCCCTCCCCCTCCCACTTTCAAATCTCTTACTAACTCTTCCTTCAGTTAGTCCTGACGAAGGGTTTCAGCCTGAGGGGAATGCTGGCAAGTTATCAGAGTGGTTTTAGAAAGGGAAGGAATTCCATGGACTCAGTGATTATGTTAGAGACTGAAATAAGGAAGGCCCAGGCAAATAAAGAGTCAGTAGTGGCAGTATTCTTTGACATTGAAAAAGCCTATGATATGATGTGGAAGGAAGGATTATTAATTAAACTGCACAAGATGGGGGTTGGTGGGAGAGTTTTTAATTGGATTAAAGATTTTTTGTTTGGTAGAAAAATTCAAGTTCGGATTGGATCAGAATTTTCAAAACAGTACATAGTGGAAAATGGCACACCTCAAGGTAGTGTGATTAGCCCATTACTTTTCATCATTATGATCAATGATGTCTTCACAAAGGTACCAGTGGATATAGGTAGGTCACTGTTTGCGGATGATGGGGCCTTGTGGAAAAGAGGCAGGAAAATGGACCATATAATCAGGAAACTACAAGAAGCAATTGATGAAGTGGTGGAGTGGGGTTATGATTGGGGATGTAGATTTTCAGTAGATAAAACTCAAACTGTATTTTTTACCAGGAAAAGGGTTGAGGTAGGGAAGAAGTTAAGGATGTATGGGGTTGAATTAGAAAGGGTTGCATCATTTAAATTTCTGGGAGTTATATTTGATTCACGATTAACATGGGCAGACCATATCAGAAAAGTTGAGGAGAAATGTAAAAAAGTAATAAATGTGATGAGATGTTTGACTGGTAGGGAATGGGGAGCAAGTTGTTCAGCTTTGAAGAGAATGTATGTGGCTTTAGTAAGATCTGTATTGGATTATGGAAATATAGTATATGGATCAGCAGCTAGGTCTCTTATAAGGAAACTGGATGTGATTCAGGCTCAGGCCTTGAGAGTGTGCAGTGGGGCTTTTAAAACGTCACCAGTGTCAGCACTACAGGTAGAAATGGGAATAATGCCTTTGGAACTAAGAAGGATGCAACTGATGGCAAACTACTGGGCTAAACTTGCAGGGGCACAATGATTCTCACCCTACTAAAGGAGCGTTGCAGGAGTGCTGGGAAAATGGGAGGTTTCAGAGGGATACCTTTAGTCGGGTAGGGAATGATATCGCGAAAGAATGTGGAGCGTCTGATCTGAGGATAAGTCCTTCAGTAGTTTATCTGGTTGTAGCTCCATGGAAGCTTGTATGGCCTGACATAGACTGGCATTTGTTAGAGGTAAAAAGGAAAGAAAGATATAAAACAGATTTGGTAAATGCATTTAACTGTCATGTGATGGAAAAGTATAGTGATTATACTCACATTTATACGGATGGTGCGAAGGAACCTGAAACAGGAGTGACAGGGTTTGGGGTGGTAATACCAGCAAAAGAAATTGGAATCAGCAGAAGAACATCGAATAAGTTAGGGGTGTTTACAGTGGAGATGCTGGCAGTGTTGGTTGTGTTGCAATGGGTGCAGAAAGCCAGCCAAGCCAAAGCATTGATATGTTCAGCCATCCTCAGTTCTAGCAAGTTTAAGGTCTTTTCACACAAACAGTCGGCAAGATGTACTTTATGAAGTCCTTCAGTTAGTTACAAGAATTGCAAATCAGGGAGGTCAGGTAAAATTTCTATGGGTTCCAGCACATGTAGGGGTGAGGGGAATGAGAGGGTGGATGAGTTGGCAAAGAGGGCGTTAAAGAAAGAAAATGTGGAAATGCACATTAGTGTCAGTAAAGCAGAGGTTAAGTGTGTAATCTGGGAAAAAGTCAGCCGAATGTGGCAAGAAAGATGGGACAGGGAGGGGAAAGGGAGGCATTTATATCAAATACAAAAGAGTGTTGCAGTTACTAGGGTAGGCAATGGAAACAGAAGAGAGGAAATTGTGTGGACTAGGTTAAGGCTGGGGCATTGTGCATTAAACAAAACATTGAAAATTATAGGGAAACACCAGACAGGATTGTGTGAGAAATGTCAGGAAGAGGAGTCAGTAGAACA
Source organism: Mobula hypostoma (assembly GCF_963921235.1). Lineage (NCBI taxonomy): Eukaryota > Metazoa > Chordata > Chondrichthyes > Myliobatiformes > Myliobatidae > Mobula > Mobula hypostoma. The sequence continues at coordinate 14,883,104 of NC_086104.1, forward strand.
TGTAGTTCTGAGTTGCAGGAAGTATGGGATACAGAGAGAGATGATGAGAAATAAATTAAGGGAGTTGGGGATGCAGGAATTCACATTAAAAAGGTTGCTGGGCATGGGTGAGAGAGCACAAGTCCGGGTATTTTTAGCGTTTTTAAGGGGTACAGGGGTTTTTTATAGAATATGACAAATAAACAGGAATAGGATACTAGGATGGTCAAAGATGGGAGGGTGAAGTGTGGGTTTGCATATATATGTGTGTGTGTGTGTGTGTGTGCGCACGCGCGCGCGATTGGGTAAAGGGATTTAGAATGTATGTCTAGTGCAGATTCTGGAGCAGAGGGTGGCGGTAATGCACCATTAAGCTGGATGCCAATCGCCGTAAAACAAGATACAGACAGACAGGGTTTCAGCCTGAAACGTCGACTGTACCTCTTCCTAGAGATGCTGCCTGGCCTGCTGCGTTCACCAGCAACTTTGATGTGTGTTGCTTGAATTTCCAGCATCTGCAGAATTCCTGTTGTTTGCAACCCAATGCCTAGTTTGGAAACTGCATTCTTACTAGTGCTGAGACCAGATATTGAGTAGGACACATTAGGGAAAACATAGTTGATAGAGTAGAACCCAGCACGAATACATTCTAGGAAATAGACAAATGGTCACTATGATTCTGAGTCTTAAAAAGGAAATCAGTCTTAAAGAAGCTACAGTATAAACAAAACATTTTGAAGATGCTCAGTTTTGAGCATCGGCAATAGGTAAGTTTATCTCGTTTATGCACGTTAATATGTTTGCAATGTACTGTGTGCTGCTGCAAAAAGTTAAATTTTCACTGCATTTATACCCTGGATATGTATGCCTGCGACAATAACCTGAAACTTTTAAACTAAAGAAAGTAAGATATTTCAGAAATTATTCGAATGGGGGTAGTTGGGGACAACTTGCAAAGCTGGCTGCAAAATAAAGAAGTTGGTAGATTGTCCAATGGGGATGATTAAAAAATGTTTATATGAACTGCACTTTCTCTGTAATTGCAACACTCTATTTTTCATTCTGTATTTCTTTTAACTACCTGGACGTAATCATATATGGAATAATCTGTCCGGATGGATGCAAACGGAAGTTTTTTATTACTGTATATTGGTACGTGTAACAATAATAAACCAATGGCAATAATGAGTTAAAAGCATATGATGCAGTTTCATTGGGGGTGTTTGTTTTTATTCTTTCTGACTCTAGTCCCTGCCGATGTACTGAGTGCGGATAGTAGTTGCCCGGCTGTACAGCACCGGTTTTACGGCAGGGGGTGAATACTGACAATCAGAGTCTTGTTCCAGTTTCGTCGCTGTTCGATCTTGAAGACTTGCTGCGTAGCGATGGCGGCAACCCGACCTTTCAAGCTGATCGTGTTCGGCGCCTCCGGCTTCACCGGTCAGTACGTGGTGGAGGAAGTGGCCCGGGTGGCAGCCGGCTCCGAGGGGCCGGAGCCCCTGACCTGGGCTGTCGCCGGCAGGAACCGAGGCAGACTGGAGCAAACGCTGCAGCGAGCGGCTGACGCCCTGGGTGAGTGCGGCAGAGAGCAGGTCGAGGCCGCTGTCGAAGGACAATGTAGAGACGGCTGGACTTGGGAATGAAGAACGGCGGGCGGGGTAGTGGAAAGAGATAGCGCCAGGCCTGTAGGTTGGGATAGGGAGAGGAGAGGGGTGAGGAAGCAGGCGCATTTCTTTTTTGGCGACTGGTAAATAGCGGGAGGATCAGGCCCGTAATTTGGGATTGCAAAAGCGTCCCTCGATGAGGGCGTGTGCAACCAGGACATGTGCTGGGGTGGGGGAAGCAGGTTCTTTATGGATGGGGTAATAGAATGGGGAAAGGGAGTCTCTCCGTGACGGGAAGGGCAACAAGTAGGAGACTGAGATTGCCGGTTTGTTGATAAGGTATAGGGTGGTTAGTGTTCGGATGGAGGGAAAAACACCCTGGCCTGATGATTGCTGGTGGTGGGGGGAGGGGGTTACAACCTGGCATGGTAGTATGGGTGGAAGGGGAAGGCGTGGACACGAAGATGGGGGACAGACGATCTGGATGGCCATGGGGAGGGGAGAGGGATTTGGTGTGGGTAGTGAGATTGCCTCACTGAGTCATGGTGGTGGAGGGTGTTGGGGAAAAGATGACCAGTCATGGTTGGGTGAAGATATTGGAATTAGCCAGGCCGGAGGATTGGAATTGGCCAGCCCTGTGATAGGGAGATGGGGGATTAATAGAAGAAATGTGCTTAACTTTGGGACTCTTTTTAAAATCTAAGTTCTGGACTTGTCATTAATATTTGCAGTTTGAGAACAATATCAGACATCCCACCTCTCCCGGAAGTTCCGGGAGATTCCCGCATATCGATAGTGGCTCCCTGACACCCGGAAATTACATATAATATCCCAGAAATAGATTTTTTTGAGAAAGAGAGGGAGAGGGAGAGTGAGCATCCTGATTGGTCTCTCTTCGTGCTAAGAGTGGTCCCCATCCACCGGGCCACAAGGGAATGATATGATTTGGTGATATGAGTCAGCGGCACCTTTCCTCATTCCCTGTCACGCCCTGTTGAACTTGAATGCACGCGAGGTCATTACCCGCGCGTCATCCATGTCCGCGCGGGAAGGAGATCAACTCCTCGAGCTTGCAAATGACGGTATGTTTGACACAACATCTCTGCTAAATATCCCGAGATAGCCATGTAAGCACTGAAAACGCTGCTTCCATTTCCAACATCATATCGCTGCGAAACGGAGTTTTCTGCAATGAATGCAACGAAAACTAAATTGCGGAATAGACTAGACATAAGGAACTCCCTTCGAGGATCGCTGTCTCCCATCACCCTTGGATGGGACCGTCTTGTTGCAGGAAAACAAGCCCAGCTGCCCCAATATGATATTATTGTGTGGGCAATGAGTCCAACCAGGCTGTGATGGGTTTGTTTTATCTTGAAGCCATTGTGTTGAGGGATAAAGAAAGCCCAAGTTTGAGAGATTAGATTATATTCATAGGAGAGTTTCTATCCAGGATTTATGCATTGGAGTCCTCAGCACAGAAATGGACTCCTTAGCTATGATGACTGCAAATGCAAATGCGCTAAGCAGTATTGCATCGGTATTGTACTGTCTCAGTACTTCTATATTTGTGTGCTGTAGCACTTTTTTTTATTCACAGTTATTTTGTAAATAACACTATTCTTTGCATTTCTGGTCAGATGCTAAATGCATTTCTTTGGCTTTGTATCTGTACTCGGCACAATGACAATGAAGTTGAATCTAATCTAATCCTGTTTGTCTGCATCCCTCTATATACTTCTTCAGCACCTGTGTAAACATCTTTCAGATATTGTAGTTATATCTGTCTCTTGCACCTCCACTGACAGCTGTTTCCAGATATGAACCCCTCTCTGTGTAGGGGGAAAAATTTGTCCTTCATATCTCCTTTAAATTTCTCACCTCTTGCCTTAAACATGTTTTCTCTAATTCTAAATGCCACTACCCTGGAGGAAAAGATGACTGTCTATCCTGTCTATGCTCTTCTTAATTTTATAACTCTCTTTCTGCTCACCACTCAGTGTCCTATGTTCCAGTGAGAGTAAACCCATCTCATTCAGTCTCTCCTTTTAACCACAGCCCCTCCATTCCAGACAACATCCTGGTGAATGTCAGTTTATGTTGAGTGGAACTAGTGAGAGTTGTGAAAGAAGCTCTGGGGATATTCTACCCTGACAAAGATGTTGATAATTTCTGTTGTGGTATTTGAGAAACGGTGATGAGCAGTGTTTTGAGATACATTCTATAGCTGTTCTACTAGGTATCTCCTGTTTCTAATAAAGTAGCCACTGAGTGTGTGTTCATGGTTGTCTGCTGCTGTACCCCATCCACTTCAAGGTTTGATGTGTTAATGCATTCTCCTGTGCACCACTGTTGTAATGCGTGGTTATTTGAGTTACTGTTGCCTTCCTGTCAGCTTGACTCGGTCAGGCCATTCTTTTCTGACCTCTCTCATTAACAAGGTGTTTCCGCCCACTGAATTAACCACTCATTGCATGTTTTCTTTTACTTTTCACACCATTCACTGTAAACTCTAAAGACTGCTGTGATCCCAGGAGATGAGCAGTTTCTGAGATGCTCAAACCACCTCATCTGGCACCAACAATTATTCCAAAGTCAAAGTCACTTGGATCACATTTCATCTCCATTCAGATGTTAGGTCTGAATAACAACTGAGCCTCTTGACATGTCTGTATGCTTTAATGCATTGAGTTGCTGCTACATGATTGGCTGATTAGATATATTTACATTAATGAGCTGGTGTACCTAATAAAGAGGCCACTAAGTGTAGATAACAGCAAGTCTGAAGTATGTTTCATTATCTGAATATGGATTTACTTGGCAGTTGAACATCCAAAGAGCTACACTGGATGGGATAAGGGTATCGACCAAAGTTGCAATTAGTTTATATTATACTAATTATTACGTTTAACAAGAAGCTGTAGTTAACCTTATTAATTTCAAACGCAATTGCATTGGAATTATGCCAGCAAGTGCATTTCAATAATAGACATGACCACTGTGCTTTGTCTCTGCTGTGCAGCTGCGGACTACTTGGGTATTCAGACTTATTAGTGTTATCTGTTGGTGGCAGAAAAAAAACTGCATTAGTTAATCTTGCGTTTGAAAAAATAGTGTGAATTATGTGTAGTTTAGTTGAACTGTTAGCGCTTTTATTGCAGATTATTCAAAATTATCAATAGTTTTTTTAAACATTGTCTCTAAGCTACAGAAAGACAGAGGGGTTTATTGAAAGCCAGTCAGTGTTTTTCATCCATTGGTGGGAGGTACAAGGCCAAATGGAAACTTTGCTGCTATTTGCTCCCCAGGCAATTGAACATCTCATTTCCATTCACTTTGTGAATGTGACTGTATTCAAAAATTCAGTGGTGTTGGATATAGTAGTTCAATACTATAAAGGTGTCAAAAAGACAGAAATGTCAGTTTATTTTTAGAATCTAGCAATTCTTGACACGTGCCATGTTTGTGTTTTAAATAAAGTATTTAACATTGTATTACAAAAAGAAATCATTGTTTCGAAAAATATGTTTTATGATATAATGGGATTAATCTTTTCAAAAAAAAATCTCGTTTTAGGAACTCCAGAAATCAAATCTACAGAATGCATAATCTGTGATATCAATGATTCGTCCTCACTTGCTGCAATGTGCCAGCAGGGATCGGTGATCCTCAACTGTGTAGGACCGGTAAGTATACCTTTAGAACTCAAAACGAAGCAACCTATATACCTTGTTGAGCAAAATGGTGCTTTTTGGTAGCTTCACTGTTTAAAATCTACTATGGTGTTATTCAAAATGTAGATTTTTCACAAGGAGGGAGTTTTAATTTTGGTAAATAGTGTACTATAATCTGTGTACACAAAGAATATAGGATGGAACTGTACCTGAGAACAAGAGGAAACCTTTTATGCCTTGTGCTCGCTCTGCCATTAAGTAGGATCATGGCTGATAGAGCATTGTTCAAATCCATATTCATGCTCTTCCTCTATAACCCTTGGTTACCTTACTGGTGAGACGTTTATCTATTTCAACCTTAAGTATACAGTAGTTCAAGTTGGAGTTTAATTGTCGTGAATACATGAATACAGCCAAATGAAGCAGCGTTACTCTGAGGCCAAGGTGCAAAACACAGTAATACACATCACAAGGCACATAAAGATAGCAAAAAATACAGTCACACACAAAAAAAAATCCAAGACCCTGAGTTCATGAATGTCGCAGCAGTCAGCAGTTGAACACATTACTGCTTGTCTTCTGCCGAGCGAACACTGCGGGGGTGGGGGGGTATGAGGCAGCACCGATTCCAGCTTGGATGCCACACCATACCGCTTCTGGTACAGTGTACCGATTCCAACATCTGGGCGCTGTAAGTAGGCGACACCACGGCTTGAGGCCATGACCAAGGCTGTGCAGCTCCCCCGCCGTTCGCCAGTAAACCAGCAGACTCCCAGCATTCCACATTAACAATGTCTAACAGGGTCTTGTGATCACAAGAAAAGCGCTGCTGTTAGACTGCTCACTGCCTTCGTGCACCGACTCCTCTGGTGCCCCCCTCTAACGCTGGAGCAGCACAAACCACGTGAAGTCCAGTTTCTTCAGTTTGTCCATTGCAGAGTAACTTCCTGCTGGGGTAGACCTGCAGTACTTTAAGTTCTTAGTGTCCATCAGGGTATTGCGATCATAAAAAACATGTTTAAAAAGGACAAAAAGACTAGGACCCTTCCCCTTACTGTTCCAAAGACGGAGCCCTCTGAGAGGACAAATACTTTCTCATCTCAGTATTAAGTTGGTGACCCCTATTCTGAGATCATGCTGATCTTGCGGACCTGCTCGTTTGTGATGTGGTCCAAGTATGAGATGCCCAAGATGTTGCGATGGCATCTCATTTCCAATGTCTGTACCTTCCGCTGTAGCTCTGCTGTGAGGGTCCATGTCTCACATGCGTACAGGAAGATGGAGAATACCAATGCACGCAGGAGTCTGATCTTGTACTTCATGGTCATGTTGCTGTCCCTCCATATTGTCTCGAGTTTGGACAGTGCAGTCATTGTCTATGCAGTTCTTGCCAGGACTTCTGGTCTTGATCCTTCATCACTGATGATTGCCCCCAGGTATTCAAACTGCTGCACTCTCTCAAGTTTCTGACCATGGACTGAGATGTCTGTTGTGATGGCTCTGTTGGTATTTGCCATGAGCTTGGTTTTCTCGGCACTTATTTCCAAACTTTGTGGAAGCTCTGTCAAGATGGCTGACCAGATTGATCTATGGAATAAGATAAATGTTGATAAGGAAACACAGAAATCTCTATTAGCAAGGAGACCTTTGTTCCAAAACAGACTTATTTCTTTTACAATGGACAATCAACTTTTATATAATTGATACCAAAAAGGGATTAAATTTATAGGAGATTGTTTTGAGCGAGATATATTGATGTCATTTGAACAATTAAAGGATAAATATAAAATATCTAATAATACTTTCTTTTGTTACTTTCAATTAAGGGCTTACTTAATAGGTAAGCTGGGTCAATCAATGTTTTTGCCAAAGCCTAATGAAATTGAAATTTTAATTCAAAAAGGGAAAATTAAAAAATTTATTTCTTGTATGTATAATTTGATTCAAGAACAGACAATTAAACAAGGAACCCATAAGTCAAAGCAAAAATGGGAAACAGATCTGAATATTAATATTGATGAAACAAATTGGTCAAGACTTTGTCTTGAGAGTATGACAAATACAATAAATGTTCGACTTAGATTAGTACAATATAATTTTTTACACCAATTATATATTACACCACAAAAAATAAATAGATTAAATTCAAATCTATCTGATAAATGTTTTCGGTGTAATCAAGAAATTGGTACTTTTTTACATTCTACTTGATCTTGTTTTAAAATTCAACCCTTTTGGATAAATTTAAGAGTCTTATTGGAACAAATTACTGGAATTCAACTTCCACATAACCCTGTATTATTTCTATTAGGTGATATTGAAGGGATAAAACCAAAACTTAAATTGAATAAATATCAGAAAGAATTTATAAAAATTGCATTGGCAGTAGCTAAGAAGACTATAGCAGTTACTTGGAAATCTGATTCGTATTTAAGTCTGGATCGTTGGAATAATGAAATGGCTAGTTCTATTCCACTTGAAAAAATTACTTATAATTTAAGAGATAAATATGTAACATTTTTGAATATCTGGCGCCCTTATTTACAAAAGATAGGATGGCATATTTAAGTGCTCCGATAAAGATTTTGGTTACTTGGGGAAAGTAACGAATAATTATACCAAACAACAGGAATTCTGCAGATGCTGGAAATTCAAGCAACATACATCAAAGTTGCTGGTGAACGCAGCAGGCCAAGCAGCATCTATAGGAAGAGGTGCAGTCGACGTTTCAGGCCGAGACCCTTCGTCAGGACTAACTGAAGGGTCTCGGCCTGAAACGTCGACTGCACCTCTTCCTATGCTGCTTGGCCTGCTGCGTTCACCAGCAACTTTGATGTATGTTGCAATAATTATACCAAATTTATTTTGAATCCCATGGAGCATGTGGAAACCTTCCAATACCCAGGCGGCTCTTTTTTTTCCTCTTTCTTTCTTATTAGGTAGGACTATATATGGGGGGGGGGAGGGTTAAGGGGAGGGGGGGTGGGTAGATTTTAACTTTTCATGTATTCTTTTTGAAAATTTAATAAAAATTATATTAAAAAAAAGATGGTTGGCCAGTTCGTCCTCTTTTCCTGCAAGTCCATCAATGTCATCAGCAAATCTTAGGTTTGTGATGTTTCTCCCTCTGATGCTGACTGTGCCCACATGACCTTCAAGGGCATCACTCACGATTCATTCCAGGAAGACGTTGAAGACTGCCTCCTTCTGTAAATTGCCTCCAATTAAATAGTGTATTTCCTTAAAAAGGGGAACTAAAATTGTCCACATTAGTTGTGATGTGGTCTCATTCATGTTTTGTACATTTGAACATAGAACATAGAAAACCTACAGTACAATATAGGTCCCTTGGCCCACAAAGCTGTGCCAAACATGTCCCTACCTTAGAACTACTTAGGCTTATCCATAGCCCACTATTTTTCTAAGCTCCATGTACCTATCCAGGAGCCTCTTAAAAGACCCTATCGTTTCTACCTCCACCACCGCCGCCAGCAGCCCATTCCATGCACTCACCACTCTCTGTGTGAAAAACTTACCCCTGACATCTCCTCTGTACCTACTTCCAAGTACCTTAATACTATGCCCTCTTGTGCTAGCCATTTCAACCCTGGGAAAAAGCCTCTTGACTATCCACATGATCGGGCCTCTCATTATCTTGTACACCTCTATCAGGTCACCTCTCATCCTCCATCGCTCCAAAGAGAAAAGGCCGAGTTCACTCAACCTATTCTCATAAGGCATGCTCCCCAATCCAGGCAACATCATTGTAAATCTCCTGTGCACCCTTTCTATGGTTTCCATGTCCTTCCTATAGTGAGGCGACCAGAATTGAGCACGGTACTCCACATGGGGTCTGACCAGGGTCCTATATAGCTGCAACAAGTAAGATTTCCCTCCGTGTATGTTCCAATCTCCTTGAAATAAGTGACATATTCTCTTGTCCCTCCCCATTACAGAATGTATTCATGTGTTAGCTTTCTGTTCGTATGCAATGACCCCTATATCACTTGGTACTGCAAATTTTTGTGTTGAAATAATACTGTTCCTTGCAAATTGATAAACTATATATTTTCCCACATTGTACCATAAGCTATATCCTACCTATTTTATCTGTTTGAAATTTGATTTGCTTCCTTTCTGCAAATCTTTTACATAACTTGCAAACAGTTATGGTCCTGGCCCTATGATACCCCCTGAAAGGGACACTCGTATCCCTATACACTGTTAGCTAATTTTCTATCCATGCCAAAACATTACCTCCAGTGCCATAGGCACTCATTTTACAACGCAGCAGCTTGCAAGTTGAACTTTGTTGAATGTCTTCTGGAAGTCCAAAGTTAATATACCTACTGATTCCCTTGCTGCCACTCTGATCAAGACTTCCTAAAATAGATAGATAGATAGATATACTTTATTAATCCCGAGGGAAATTTGGTTTCGTTACAGCCGCACCAACCAAGAATAGAGCGTAAATATAGCAATACAAAAAACCCCAACAATCAAACACCAAAATGCAAAACTATGCCAGATGGAAAATAAGTCCAGGACCAGTCTATTGGCTCAGGGTGTCTGACCCTCCACGGGAGGAGCTGCACGTTCGATGGCCACAGGCAGGAACGACCTCCCATGCCGCCAAGTGTTGTATCACGGTGGAATGTGGCCGAAGTCCAACAGTAAAAAGTTCAATATCCAGTCTGCAAACACGTTCCTCGATCGTAATATACCCTGGATTGCACCATCCGTTGTTAGCCAGATCAGTAAGCACCCCAATCCTTCATGCTTACCGTTCTCAGTGCACTTCCGGTCAGGCGGAACGGTATTACCCACCGAACTCCTCTTCTCCAAAGGTCTCTGTTGTCTCGACCCAGTCCTCTTTCCTCCGCTTTGTGATCCCCCTCTGTGTGTTTTCCTCCGGATTTCAGCAGGGGTGTCCACCGCTCTGTTTGCTAAGCCGACCGGAATTTGCTGGTCCGTGGAATACCTGATGCGACCTTGCTTCTGTCCTGCGTGTCAGGATGTAACCATTTCCAGCGCTAAAAAAAACCCAAATAAAACTCTCTCTGCCAGCATGTTAGAGAGGGTGCAGCTTCGACGTGTTACCGTGAGAAAAAAAATAACATAAATTAAAAAGTAAGAAGAATAAAGTAAAAGAATAGATCGGAACAGCTGTACCAAGCTGCATGCAGGACCGGTGCATGCGCACAAACACCCTGGAATAAAACTTCTAGTAAATTTATAAGATCCGAATTCCCCTTCATGAATTCACGCCGACTTTGCCAGATTAGTTCATGTTTCAAAGTATCCAAATGTGCGTCATTAATAATTAATTCTATTTTAACAAAAAATTTTGGGCTTATCAAATTCAGGTTTATTATCACTGTGTTATATGATGTAAAATTTGTTTTTCTGTGGGATAACAGAGCAATGACATAAAATGCTCTCCACCATACAGCTATAGAACTTGCAAGAGCCTTTGGTGACATACCAACTCTCTTCAAGCTCCTAATGAAGCAGAGCTGCTGATTGTGTCTTTATCTGTTTGTTGCATCTTTTATTTTTGTGTAGATCATAAGACCATAAGGCAAAGGAGCAGAAGTAGGCCATTTGGCCCATTGAGTCTGCTCCGCCATTTTATCATGAGCTGATCCATTTTCTCCTATTTAATCCCATTCCCCTGCCTTCTCACCATAACCTTTGATGCCCTGGCTACTCAGATACCTATCAATCTCTGCCTGAAATACACCCAATGACTTGGCCTCCACTGCTGCCCGTGGCAACAAATTCCATAGATTCACCACCCTCTGACTAAAAAAATTTCTTCGCATTTCTGTTCTGAAAGGGCGCCCTTCAATCCTTAAGTCATGCCCTCTCGTACTAGACTCCCCCATCATGGGAAACAACTTTGCCACATCCTCTCTGTCCATGCCTTTTAACATTTGAAATGTTTCTATGAGGTCTCCCCTCATTCTTCTAAACTCCAAGGAATACAGTCCAAGAGCGGACAAACGTTCCTCATATGTTAACCCTCTCATTCCCGGAATCATTCTAGTGAATCTAGAATTTATTTTTATGTAGGGCTGAAACATTGGCAGTTTTCCAGACTCTTGGTACTTCTGATTCAGAAATTGTTGGAAAATTACAACTGATCTATTTACTGTCTAATAACCACTATTTTAGGATGCTAAGATGCAAGCCATCCAATGTAGGGGGCTTAGTTGCCTTTAGCCTTTTTTTCCTGAGAGAAAGTGATCATATTGAACTCCAACACCAATCACCACCCCCCCCCCACCCCAATGTTATTCAGTGTAACGTTCAGTTATATTGGCTTGTGTATGTCTAGGGGAAATCCAGCCCAGCACCCGCCTCAACACTCCCCACAGGGTCGGTTGCCGCCCGAATCAATCATCAGCCAGCACACCCAGTAAATTTTAACAAATACACTTTATAGATATTACTAATTCTATGACATTAATATACATTTGATACAGAGAGGAAAGTAATGAAAAAAAAGGCGCCAACACTTATCAAAGTCCAAGTTCTTTGCGCGCTACGTTGGAGCTCAATTCGACTTCAGACGACCACCCGAATTCCGTCGACTCACGGCTCGGGACCACCCTGAGTGATCGACCGGAGCCTCTCCACACGTCCGTGGTCCTCCTCGTCTCTCCTCCGACTCCCCGCCAAAACTCAGTCCACAGTCATATCATACAGCATGGTATCCGAAAACAAAACGATACATAACCACCCATTGGCTAATAGAACCCTGTTATCTCATTTTAAAGTAAAACAAACTGTTAGCGCAAACTCTCTTCAGCGTTAAAGCACAACAAAGCCGCATTCCCCAGATTAACATAACAAAGTCGCCATTTTAAATGTAACAAAAGAAAGGCCCCGTACACTCTTCCCCCCACCACAAAAAGTCATGCCCTCATGATGTTAACAGAGTTCACCACTGCTCCTTGTAAAACACAAAACCCAACCCAGGTGCATAAAGCAGTGACATAACTTTGCAGGGCAGTAGAGATCACACCCTGCTCTCCCGGCGCTATATAAGTTAGTCTTTCTGGGGGATGCCTACTCCTTTGAGGCCTCTGTACTTCCTCTGCTGACTCTCCCTGTTCAGACACCCCAGTTGACAGCCTCGGGCCTATCTGTCGGACCTTCCCCTTCACCGGGATCCCTCAGCCCCTGTGGCTCGGGTTCTGCCTCCACCCTCTCCTCCCCCAATCCCGGCTGTAATACAGGCGGCTCTGCAATACCCTCCCTCGGTTCCCCTGACTCAGTGATGGAAGGGCCAAGAGTCTCTTCTCCCGGCACCGGGGAATCAGCGAATGGAAGCAGGTACCACATGTCCGAATCATCATCTTCCGATGACGTATCCCTTCTCGAGGTGGGGACCCGCCCCATTTTCTTTCGCAGCGGGCTCTTCCCGCGCCCCACACCCTCGCAGAGTCCTCGTAATAGGAGTAAACTCCCATTCGGGCTCTGGGTCCATCTTCACCTCTCAACCCAGAGGCCACAGGTGGTTCCGATGGAGTACCTTGACAGGCCCCTGCCCGCCCTCAGGTCTCACCCGGTAAACCGGGAGATTCGGCATCTGACTCTCCACCACATAGGGGTGGCTGCCCAACGCTCCGCCAATTTGTGCTTACCCTGTAGTCCTAAATTCCGGATAAGGACTTGGTCTCCCAGCAATAGCTGGACGAACTTTACCTTCTGATCATACCTCCTTTTATTCCACTGGTTCTGCTTGGTGGCTGCTGCCTCAGCTAACTCGTACGCCCTTTTCAACTCTCTCCTCATATCGGACACGTACTTCAGACATGGCTTCGAAGGTATTTCCCCCGCTTCAGTCCCAAAACACAGATCAATGGGCAACCTCGCTTCCCATCCGAACATCAGATAGTAGGGCGAGTACCCCGTAGCATCATTGCGAGTACAATTGTAACAATGAACCAAATGGACAATGTGCCGACTCCACTTACTCTTCTGTCCAATCTCCAAGGTGCCGAGCATGTCCAGCAGGGTCCGGTTAAACCTCTTGGGTTGAGGATCACCCTGCGGGTGATAGGGGGTGGTTCTGGACTTTTCAACCCCAAGCTATTCATGTGTAAGCCTGCTCTCGAAGTCCCGTCCCTGATCACTGTGGATCCGCCGGGGAAGGCCATAATGAACAAAGTACTTCTCCCATAACACCTTCGCCACTGTAGTCGCTTTCTGATCCTTAGTAGGAAAAGCCTGCGCGTATCTAGTGTAGTGATCCGTGAGGACCAAGACATTCGCGGTATTGCTAGTGTCTGGCTCAATAGGCAGGAAATCCATACACACCAGGTCCATGGGTCCTGCACTCTGCAAGTGGGATAATGGGGCCGCCTGCGCAGGCAGGGTCTTCCTCCTGACGCAACGGCTACAGGTCTTACAGTATTCTTCCACCTCCCCCCTCATCCGGGGCCAGTAAAACCGGTCCTTGACTAATCCATAGGTCTTCTCTACCCCTAAGTGCCCGGAATCATCATGTAGAGCCTGGAGCACAGTCTTCCGATACTTCTCAGGCATGACCAGCTGCCAGCGCCGGGGGTGGTCCGGAGGCGACGTGACCCGGTACAGGACGTGGTTCTTCAGCTTCAACCGGGGCCACTCCTTCAGTAGTAGGGGAACGGAGGCATGTTTTGCCTTCTCCACCTGCCCCATATCACCCTGGCTAACCGCGTACCAGATAGTGCCAATGCTTGGGTCATCACGCTGAGCCGCCTCTAACCTCCTGGGGACTCAACTCAACTCAGCTGCCTGTTCCTCAGAGCAGTCACATTACAGTAAACAGTGGGCAGCGCGTCATCGTCAGCCCCCAGTTGATCTACTGCCCGATCCAGCCCCATCTGTGCTCCTACTTCCCCGTCGCTCCCAACTTGACACATGGCCTTTACTCCCTGGGCGGGGACACTCTTCCACTCCTCGGCCGTGCCCGACTCGTCGTACGCCCGACGAGACAGGGCATCTGCATCGATGTTCCGACTCCCCGGGCGGTACTTCAGGCTGAACTCATAGGCAGACAAGGCTGCTAACCACTGGTGCCCAGTAGCATCCAGCTTCGCCGAGGTCAGGATATAAGTGAGGGGGTTGTTATCAGTTCTCACCTCAAACTGGGCCCCATATAGGTAGTCACTCAACTTGTCCACCACCGCCCATTTCAATGCCAAGAACTCCAGCTTGTGAGTGGGATAGTTTCTCTCAGATGGCGACAAACTCCGACTGACAAATGCTACCGGCCTCAATCTGTTTCCCTGTTCCTGGTACAGAACAGCCCCCAGACCATTGTGACTGGCATCAGTGTGTAGAACATACGGCTTCCGCGGATCAGCAAATGCCAACACTGGGGCCAGCGTCAGCGCCCTTTTTAGAGATTGGAACGCCTCCTCACATTGAGCATCCCACCTCAATCCAAAAGGCTCTCCCGGGTTCAAGTATCCTCCTACCTCCGACCCTCGGTCTCCCTTCCTCCTCCTCCCCACAGGTGGATAGCCACACAGCAGCTGGTTCAATGGATGACTCATTTTTGCATATCCTTTCACGAACCGCCGGTAATATCCGCAAAACCCCAAAAACGAGCGTAAGGCGCTCACCTTCTGAGGTCTCGGCCAGGTGGTGACTGCGGCTATCTTATCCGGATCGGTGGCCACTCCATTTCGCAAGATTATGTGTCCAACATAACTGACTGACGTCTTGCAGAACTGACATTTATCCAGGGAAAGTTTTAATCCTTCCTCCTTCAGCCGACTCAGCACTTTCAGCAGCCGCTCCTCATGTTCCTCCAACGTAGATCCAAACACTATCAGGTCGTCCAGGTACACCAATACCTCCAGCAGGTTCATGTCCCCCACTGTCCGCTCCATGAGCCGCTGGAAGGTGGCTGGGGCCCCCGAGATACCTTGGGGCATTCGTTCGAACTGGAAAAACCCCAGGGGGCAGATAAAGGCCGTCTTCTCTTTATCGGTCTCACTCATCGGAATCTGGTAATACCCACTCCGCAAATCCAATACACTGAACCACTGTGCACCACTCAGACAGGCCAAGGCATCTTCCACCCTCGGGACCGTATATTGGTCAGGAACAGTGCGGCGGTTCAGGGTCCTATAGTCCACGCACATGCGTACCTTCCCATTTTTCTTCCTTGCCACCACTATGGGGGACGCATAGTGACCTCTTCCTAAACGGGGTGTCATTTGTTACCCGAATGGTGTGCCGAGTGCTCTTGGAACACCCCACATCAAACTCGCCCTGAGAAAAGACATCCCCTAACTTCAGCATCTTCTCCACCAGCCTGCTCTTATATTCCGGCGGTACAGGGGAGTTATCAAAATTAAAGGCCTCCTCGGTCAGCCGCCCCGTTTCCCAATAGTTTCCCTCCAGTGGGCTTCACGGGGGCGCTGGACATCACCGTCACCGGGAACAAGTGCGCAAGGGGCATCCCGCGCTTAAAGGTGATCTCCCTCTCCGTTATGTTCCGTACCATCACCCCCATCCGCCGTGCCTGTACAGCTGAGGGCCTCTGCAATTCAGGTCTCACTAGCGCCCCAGCCGGGAACCAGGACTCCCTTTCCAGGTCGTTGGGGGCGTCTACTAGCAGGGCCTCGCCCGGCGGTAATCCGGGGAATCTGGGGGTCCCCATCACTAATGGCGCCTCCTCTGGCCGTATCACCTTAGGCCTTGCCTGAGTGCACCACACCGTCCCTCGTTTGCACTCAGGATCCAGCCCCTGGGGGGTCACTCACTCCTTCGTACACCGCTCGGAACACGGGGTGTACCGAGAGGGTCTCCAAAAAGTTCTCCCCCCCCTTCTTACAGGCTCCCAAGAACCGTCGCACCAGAGGGAAGTTAGTCCTCACCAACAGGGCAGCACCACCGGTCTCCATCGGGTCCGGACAAACCAACACCAGCGTCTCAAAGGCTTCCGATACTACCACATTTCCCTCTGAAAATTCCAATCTCACTGACAAGTATCCATCATACAGGTAATCACCATCACTTATGCCCCAAATCTCCAATGCTTTAAATGGAGTGACTGCCAAATGTTTCAGATATTTGTTGTAGAACGACCAGTACAGTAAGGTAACCTGCGACCCGGTGTCAAGGGTGGCTTTCGCAAAGATTCCCTCTATCCGTAGGGACACGCTGGAACGGGGTCCCATCAGTCCATCAGGAATTTGGGCTTGTTCTTTCTGGGGTTCCATAGCGGTTTTCTGGGAACGTGTTCCTCCCGAGACTCCAGTCCGTTCCCTCACTGAGCCTCTCCTAAGTTTCCCGACACCTCTCCCTTCTTAGTGGCCCGGGGGCCCTCCCCCCTCGGCGCATCTTGTCTCTCACAATCCTTCCGCAAGTGGCCAGCTTCCCCACAGTGGTAGCACGCCCCCGGCCACTCACATTCCCGGCGGAAATGCCCCTCTGTCCCACAGTTATAGCACCCACTACTCGCCAGCTCTCTCCTCCCGATATGGCCCCCCGGAGACCCCTTGGATTTCTCTGGTCTCACCCCGACTACCATCTCCTGAACCGCTGAAGACCGTCCCTGAGGGTCCGCGCCCCCTGGTCGGCCCAAAGCACACTCCTCGGCCCGTACCTCTCGGATTAGCTGTCCGAATGATGGAGGGGGGCTCCGCTTAAATGACTGCCGTACACTCCAAGCCACTCTGTCATCCTCCCGGGAACCGCTACATACCTGGCTCATCCTTAACTCCGCCACTTCGTCCTCCTTCACTACCCCTCATCGCAGCAACCCCGTAAGCTTTCCTTCCAGCCTGAAAGCATAGTCTGAGAGCTTTTCCCCTCTTCTCTGCGCTCATCTGTTGAAACTCCGCTAAATGCCGCCAGGGATCCCCTGACAGTCCAAACACTTCCTCCAAAGCGTCCAAACACTCCGATAGGGAAGCCAAGAGGTGTGCCGCTCTCAGATCGCGGACCACCCAGGCCGCCCCGCCCCTTAAGCTTTCCACCAATCGCTGTCTCTTTTCCTCATCCGAAACTGGCCACACCTCTAACAATTGGGATGTATCTTCAACCCAGGTATCATAGTCATCCTCCCCTTCCGGGGTGGGCTTGGCTCCCGAGAAAATTCTCAGCTTTGGGCAGTGCCTGTCAACCCTTCTCGCCAGGGAGGTAATGGCAGCCGTTAACTGGGCAGTCTCATCCCACCCATGGGGGCTGGGCCTGGCCAAACCTTCGCATTCCACACCTCCACCCCTGGCTACTGGCACCTCCCTTGGGGCCTCATCTAGCTCCTCCTCCTCTGGCACCTCCTCACTTGCGTCCTCGGGGAGAGTGTGGAGACACCACGGCCCCACCTCCCCCGGGGCATGGACTGTCGCTGGTAGTTCTAAAGTCATGACGTCGGCACTCATCCGCACCAACATCCAGCTAGCCTCCGGTTCTTTCCCACCCCTTCGAGCTACAAGTTCTACCTGCCCGATACCTTTAATCAAACTCAACCCTCGCACCAGTACCTCTGCCAGAATGCGATAATCGACCCCGCTTACCACACATGCATGATTCACCGGTACCTCCTCCAATTCACACCAACTGACAATCTTATCTCGATCCATCTTCACACCACTTACCACAACGACAAGTACAACTTTCCCGAAAAGTCCAAATCCAGGACAGTAGCCCCCACTTGTAACGTTCAGTTATATTGGCTCGTGTATGTCTAGGGGAAATCCAGCCCAGCACCCGCCTCAACACTCCCCACCGGGTCGGTTGCCGCCCGAATCAATCATCAGCCAGCACACCCAGTAAATTTTAACAAATACACTTTATAGATATTACTAATTCTATGACATTAATATACATTTGATACAGAGAGGAAAGTAATGAAAAAAAAGGCGCCAACACTTATCAAAGTCCAAGTTCTTCGCACGCTACGTTGGAGCTCAATTAGACTTCAGACGACCACCCGAATTCCATCGACTCACGGCTCGGGACCACCCTGAGTGATCGACCGGAGCCTCTCCACACGTCCGTGGTCCTCCTCGTCTCTCCTCCGACTCCCCGCCAAAACTCAGTCCACAGTCATATCATACAGCATGGTATCCGAAAACAAAACGATACATAACCACCCATTGGCTAATAGAACCCTGTTATCTCATTTTAAAGTAAAACAAACTGTTAGCGCAAACTCTCTTCAGCGTTAAAGCACAACAAAGCCGCATTCCCCAGATTAACATAACAAAGTCGCCATTTTAAATGTAACAAAAGAAAGACCCTGTACATTAGTATTATAGGATATCCAATATTGCTTGTACTGTAAGGACTGATGAAAAATATGTTTACCTCCTCCCATTTCTTTATTTGCTTAACTGTAACCACATCCTTATTCTAAGAGGCTTGCGTTCACTTGAATCTTTTTTTTCCTTTTTAATACTTAAATAAACTTGTCTGTTTTTATATTCTTTGCCATTTTGGGTTATGGTTTATTTTCTCTCTTATCGTTTATGTATTGTAGTTTTCTCCTTCAGCTTAATGCCCTCTTGAATTTCCTTGGTTAGACATGGTTGATTGATCAATTAACCCCCCCCCCCACTAAGTATCTTTTCTCCTAAATAGGGTATTTACAGCAAAGTGATTATTCATGGAGAGTATTTAAAATACATTTGGGTTGAAAATCCTAATGGTCGAAACAATGAAGAGGGTGCAGAGGAGATTCACTGGGATGTTGCCTAGAATGAAGCATTCATTTATGAATAGATGCCTAATAGACTAAGTTTGTCTTCTTTGGATTGAAGGAAGCTGAGGGGGGACCTGAGTTGTACAAAATTATGAGGGGCATAGATAGGGTAGATTGGATGAAAATTTTCCCCATAGAAAAGGTGTCTAAATCAGAGGATAGGAGCTTAGGGTAAGAGGGCATCTGAGGAAGTATTTTTTCAGCCAGAGACTGCTTGAAATTTGGAACTCATAACATTTCAGAATCAGGTTTAATATCACTGGCATAGGTCGTGAAATTTATTGTTATGCAGCAACATAGTAATAAAACTATAAATTACATTAAGAAATGTATATGAAAATAAAGAAGTAGTGCAAAAAGAGAGGGGTAAAATACTGAGTAAGTGCTCATGGGTTCGTTGAGAAATCTGATGGTGGAGGGGAAGAAGCCATTCCTGAAAAATTGAATGTGTGTCTTCAGCTCCTGTACCACCTCCTTGATGGTAGCAGTGAAAGAGAGCATGTCCTGGGTGATGGCGGCCCTTAATGATGGGTGCCGCCTTTTAGAGGCATCACCTTTTGAAGGTGTCCCGGATGCTGGGGAAGCTAGCATGATGGAGCTGGCTGAGTTTACAACTTTCTGCAGCTTTTCCCAATCCTGTGCAGTAGCCCCTCCAAACCAGACAGTGATGCAACCAGTTAGAATGCTGTCCATGGTACATCCATAGAAATTTGCTTGAGCCTTTTAAGAAGGATCTAGGTGGGTACTGGAATCTCCAAGGAATAGAAGGTGGGGTGAATGCTGGTGGTGACTCAAAGGGTCTGTTTTTGTGCTCTGTGACTGTTGTTAATAAGTCTTTCTGAACAAAAGCTTGGGATAAAATCCTTTTTCTTTTTCTATCTTTTTATTAATATCGAAATGTTAAACATAACATAGTATTAATACAAAGCTATTGGGATTACATTGTTAACATATATAAACTCAGTTGACACACAGGTATTAAAACCTCCCAAAATCATACAAAATATGAATATAATATACAAAAGAAACAGAAATAGCATGAAAAAAGGAAAAAAAAATAAAAATACCCCCCAAAAAAACTAATCTAACAATGCTAACCAACTAAACTAAGGAAAAGAAAAAGACATGGGCTGTTGTATAACATCAAAAAGAACCATTAGTGTTGTTGACTCCGCTCCTGTCTGCTTATATTTAAAAGAAATAGAATAGGTTTGGAAAAGGTCAAATTACATCATATGGAAGTAAATGGCCTCCAAGTCTTTTTGAATTTAATAGAAGGATCATAAATGACACTTCTAATTTTTTTCTAAATTTAAACACAACATAGTTGGAGAGAACCAATTAAATGTGGTGGGAGGATTGATCTCTTTCCAATTCAGCAAAATGGATCTTCTAGCCATTAGTGTAAGAAATGCAATCATCCGACGAGCTTGGGATAAAATCCTGTTGTCACTTAGTACAGTAGGGCTGGAAAACAAAGAATGAAAGTGATTCACTTTGGAATGTCAGATTTGAAGGCAGAATACAGGGCTAATGGCAGGATTCTTAGCAGTGTGGAGGAACAGAGGCAACTTGGGGGTCCAAGCCCATAGATCCTTCAAAGTTGTCACTCAAGTCGATAAGGTTGTTAAAGTAGCATATGCTGTGTTGGTCTTCAATAGTCAGGGGATTAAATTCAGAAGCCATGAGGTAATGTTTCAGCTTTGTAAAACTTTACTTAGACCACACTTGAAATATTGTGTTCATTTTTGGTTGCCTCATTATAGGAAGAATATGTAAGCTTTAGAGAGGATGCAGAGGGGATTTACCAGGATGCTGTTTGGTTTAGAGATGAGGATAGGTTGAACAAGCTAAGGTTTTTTTTTCTCTGGAGTGAAGGAGGACGAAAGGAGATTTGATAATGTAAAATCAGATAAAAACGGCAAGTTCAGTCAATGGGGAGAATTTATTTGTAATATTCGTTAATATTATTTGAATGAGATTTCTGTTTTGGAAATATTTGTTTAATCACTACTATGGTATTACTCAATCTGTAAATACATTTAAATGTCATTTTGTATTGGGTTTATGGCCAGGATGTTAACTAAAAAATTGACACTTTAATCATAGTATATAATATTTAACTGAAAAAAGAAGCACATGCTTATATTTAAAAATAGACTAATTTTTGGAAATACAAACAGAAGATGCTGAAATACACATCTTGTCAGGCACCAGAGAGAAGGTTGTAGGTTGATGGCATTTTACTAGGGACTGGCCAGTTTTGATGCTGGCATGAAAGAACATCTTTCAGAAATTATTAAATTTAAGTGTTGAACTTAATTGTTAGTTGGAAGTTGTGGTATTGTTCTTTTTAAATAATGAAACACATTATCCTTAAAGTCCAACTTGACTTTGTCTGTCGATAACTTCTGAATATCTTTTACAGTACAGGTTTTTTGGAGAGCCGGTGGTGAAGGCCTGTGTTGAAAATGGAACTCACTGTGTTGACATCAGTGGTGAACCTCAGGTATTGATATTTTTCTGAAGAAACTACTAAATTTAGCTATCTCCTATTATAAAGATACTATGTAAAAATACTGAAGAGAATTTCAAAATTTTCTGAATGAAATTGTGCATCTTCCTTATTATAAGTCCACAGTCTTTCTATGCCTGTTTAATTAATGGCATTTCTATGGTTCCATTTAGCTTAAATCACTAATATTACTTAATCATTGCTTATCTGGAGTGTGAAGCAATACTTTGATCAATGGGTAAAAATGCAAAAAAAAGTCATAGTTCATAAACTTTGACCAGTAAAAAGCCCATTTGATCACGTACTGTCTTAATTGTTAAGGAAAATATATTTATTCGTACCTCAAAGTTCAGCATTTTTTAATCTCTTATGTGCCCCAATGCATTAATTGGGCTTCTTTCTGATTTTGCATACTACCTATTGGTAAGAAACACAACAGAATATTTAGCTCATAAAGGCAGTTCTTCAACATTGTTCTAACTTGGCCCTTTTTGAAACATTAGTCTGTTTTTCTCTTAAAAAGTCCTGATTTGTTTAAGCAGCATCTATAGGAAGAGGCGCAGTCGACGTTTCAGGCCGAGACACTTCGTCAGGACAAAGTCCTGACTTTGTCCTGACGAAGTGTCTCGGCCTGAAACGTCGACTGCGCCTCTTCCTATAGATGCTGCTTGGCCTGCTGCGTTCACCAGCAACTTTGATGTATGTTGCTTGAATTTCCAGCATCTGCAGAATTCCTGTTGTTTGATTTGTTTAACATCTCTTTCCCCTATTCAGCATTTGCAAAGCTTCATTTTGACTATTTTAATTATTGTTGACGTTTCTGTGTAGTTAATCTGAGAGTAATAAAAACATAGAATTATTGAATTGAATAGCACAGAAACAACCTTTTGGCCCACTTCGTCCATGACCACTGTGATGCCTTTTTAATGCTAATCACATTTTCCTGCATTAGGTCCATATCCCTCGACACCATTCCTATCCAAGTACCTGGCCAAATACTTTTAAATGGCCTCCATCACCTCTTCTGGCAGTTTGTTCCAGATATTCACCACCTTCTGTGTGGGGAAACCCTTTCCCTTAGATCTCCTTTAAATTTCTCATCTCCTGCCTTAAACCTGTGCCCACTATTTCTATACTCCTCTGCACTGAGAAGATTCTGATCATCTTCTGTCTGTCATAACTTTGTGAACCTGTATGAGGTCATTCCAGTGTTTGATAAGCCAATCTACCCAATCTCCCCTTGTATCCAAACAACCCTCTGTTCACTGACATCCTGGTGAACGTCTTCTCTACTCTCACAATTACTACTATCTTTTTCCTGTAGAATGGCAATTAGAACTGTACACAATACTCGAAGTGCAATGTAGCCATTGTTTTGTATGGCTACAACACAATGTCCCAACACTTGTACTCAATGCCTTAGCCTACAACAGCAAGCATACTGAATGCCTTTTCACTACTTTATCCACCTGTGTCACCACTTTCAAGGAGCTATAGTCTTGTACTTCAAGATCCCTCTGTATGTTAACGCTTCTAAGGTCCCTGGTATTAACATTTGTTTTGTCATTCACAGTTCCTGGAAGGCATGCAACTAAAATATGACAAAGAAGCTGCTGAAAAAGGAGTATATGTGGTTGGAAGCTGTGGCTTTGATTCTATTCCAGCAGATATGGGTGTACTTTACACCAGGGATCAGTTGAAAGGTAATTTATAATGTGTGACACTTGGTTATCAATCAATTACAGTACTGGGTTGAAGATAGAGACAAGTTCAAAGAACCCTGCATATGGAGAGAGATCAAAGGTTGAATAAAGAATGGAAAGGAAAATATGTTGTTTAGAAAACTGAAAACAAAGAAAGCCTGGGGAGTACTTGTATAGATTGGAAGGGCAAAACAGCAAGAAACACACTAGCAGAATTTCTATGTTAAAGCAAGAGGGTAAACGGAGTAATAGTAGAGCTCAAAGGGACAGTCTGCTTGGAACCAGGTGGCATAGGTGAGGTCTTCAATGAACACTCCTCATCGATGTCCACTAAGGAGGGGGCTGTTGTAATTAGGGAATTTAGGGTGGAGGAAAGCATGGTGAAATACTAAAGCAAGGTACATTTTAAAAAGGAGGAGGTGTTATACATGCCTTAGTGGTCTTAAAGGTTCACTGATCCCCAGGGACTGATGAGCAAAATGTCAGGCGCTGCTATGGAGGCAATTGAAGAGACTGGGGTTTAAGGTGAGAGGGGAAGGACTTAAGAGGAATTTGATGGACAGTCTTTTTTAAACAAAGGGTGGTATCCATGTCAAATCAGCTGCCAGAAGAAGTAGTAGAGGTAGGTACTATACTAACTCTTATAAGACAGTAGAACAGCTACATGGATTGGAAAGGTATGGGCCAAACACTGGCAATTGGGATTGGCTTGGATGGGGTATCCTGTTCGACATGGATGAGTTGGGCTGAAGGGCCCGTTTCTGTGCTGTGACTCTATTGAAACTCAGGGAGATATTTTCAAATCTTCACTGGGCATTTCTGGGCACCAGGTGAATAGAGAATAACAAATAGGATACTCTTATTCAAGAAAGGCCGCAGGTATAAGCCAGAACTGAGAATCTCAGCAGTGGTAGGGAACTTATTAGAAACATTAATCTGCACATAAAGAGGCAGGGATTAAAAGATGGTCAGCATGGTTTAATTAAGGGAGATCTTGTTTAATCAAAGTGATTGAATTTTCCAAGTGGTAACAAAGTGGCTTGATAAGAGTGGATATATGAATTTCACAAAAGCCTTTGACGAGATCCACAAGTGAGATTGGCCCAAAGGAATCTAGGGCAACTTGACAGATTGAATCCATAATTGGCTTGGAAATAAGAGGCAGAGGGTGAGGGTTGAGGATTATTTTTGAGATTGTAAGCCTGTGACCAGAGCTGTACCACAGGATTGGCGCTGTGAATGTAGGTGTCTGTTATATACATGAACAATTTGGATAAATTGTAGGTGGTATTGCAGATAATGTTAAAATTGATGGTATTGTTATTAATGAGGAGAGTAGCCTTAGGTTACAAGGCAATATTAATGAGTTGGTAAAATGGGCAATGCTATGGAGGATGGAATTTGATCCTGATAAAAGTGAGCTGATGCATTTTGGGAGGATTAATAAGACCAGGACACATGCAGTCAATAGTGGGACCTTTTGGTATATTGTTGAACAAAGCGATGTTGATGTTGAAGCCCATGGGTCCCTGAAACTGGGACAATAGGTACCTTCATTATCCGGGACATAGACTATGAGAACAGTAAGTTTATGTACAACTTTATAGATCATTGGCTCTGTGTGTGGATCAAACCGGCATCCTTTGGGAAGAATGTGATTGCACTGGAGAGGATGCAGAAGAAATTTGTGAACACAGTGCCAGGAATGTGCAGGGACTAGACAGGCTGGACATGTTTGATTTTCTTGTAGCAGAGGAGGCTGAGTAGGAATCTTATAAGGTAAATTTTCCCCATAGCAGAGATGATGAAAACTAGAGTGTGCACGCACCTTCTCTAGTCTAAATTGGAGCTTGCTTATTGATTCTAGAATTCCTTGTGCATCATCTGCCCTGAGAAGAATCTGAAGTGCTTGCCTCCTTGTGCAGCCTGTAAAATTAAATTCTTAGCACTCTTTCATTGTTCAAAATTTCTCATTATTTGGGCAATAATAGTCTTTAATTTAATATACCTTTAATGAGTGATCCAGAAATATGGAAAATATTTAGAGTGTCAAGACTTTTAACGTTGACACAATAGAGAATTAAAAAATTTGTCATTCTTTAACATTGTTACTTTTCAGGTACTCTGACTGCTGTCGAAAGCTTCCTGGCATTGGAGACAGGGCCGGAGGTTCGTCTCATGTTTATTTAAACCATTCTTCTTTAATAATAATTTCTGTAATTTCTGGCATTTAAACTGTTGCATGTCCAGTTTATCAGTGTAAGATGACACATTTAAATCCAGCTCTGCCTTGACGTTGCTTAGGTTGAGCTAGAGGATTTCTCCTTTTCAATAATATTGGGAAGTCCTTTGGCAGCTCGGTCCATATATCCATCATCCTTCGTGTGTAAGAATTTGCCTTCAGGTGTCCTTTAAATAACATAGAATATAAAACTATACGGCACAGTATGGACACTTCAGCCCATGATGATGTTCTGATCATTTAATGTACTTCATAATCAATCTAACCCTTCCCTCATTCATAGCCCACAACCCTCCATTTTTCTTTCATCACTGTGTCTATTGAAGAGTCTCCTAAATGCCCTTAATGTACACCTACCACTCTTAATGTAAAAAAACTATCTCTGTCATCTTTCCTAAATCTTCTCCAGTCCCTTTAAAAGGATGTCCTCTGGTATTAACCATGATCACCCTGGGATAAAGTTACTGGCTGTCCACTGTACCTAAGCCTCTTATAATCCTATGCACCTCTGTCAAGTCGCCTCTCATCTTCGCTCGCTCCAAAGAGAAAAGCCCTAGCTCGCTCATGCTCTCAAATCCAGGCAGCATCCTGGTAAGTCTCCTTTGCATCCCCTCAAATGCTTTCATATTCTTCATATAATGAGGCTCCATGTGTGGTGTAACCAGACTTTTATGGCACTGCAATATTACCCAGTAGCTCTTGAACACAGTCCCCGAAGGCCAACACACGTAACTTCCTTAACCACCCTACCCACTAAATGCTTCCACTCTCACTTTAAACCTATGGCCTCTTGTTTTAGAATACCTTTCCCCTTCCCCTGGAAAAATACTCTGACTATCTGCTCTGTCTGTTTGCTCAGAATTTTATAAATGTCTATGTTCACCTGTTGGCCTTCTTCATTCCAGTGAGAATAAACCCAGGCTGTTGAATCCCTCATAATTAAAGCCCTCCATTCCAGACAACATCTGATTAATCTGCCTTATTTCTAATGCTTCTACATGCCTGCTGTAGTGTGGTAACAGAACTGTACACGATACTCCATGTGTAGCCTGATCGGTGTTTTGTACTGTGGAACTTTGTCACTGTCTTTGCTACAATTCAAAGAAGGCATGTTGACTCCTAATCAGTCCTTGCCTTTCCAAATGAACATAAATCCTGGCTATTTTCTGTCCATTTTTTCCCTTCCTAATTTCTTTAAGAACCTACAACCCTTATAAATGTTAAAGGACATGCTCACCAGTCATGTGCTTCATTACTTCTGAGTAAACCTCCAATTTTCTGCAATCAATATTCCCAAATTTTGTCGTCATCTTATCCTTACAGGGTTTCTGACTTTCTCACCTTTAAACGGATATTGTTTATCCCTCTGTCAGCTGTTCCCAGCTCCTGCATTATGCTGTTGAAATCAGCCTTCTCCAATTAAGATCTGAACTTGAGGATCAACATTATCCTTTTTTGTGACAGCTTTGTCTTTCCTCTTATGCACTGTGGTCAAATTAACTACAGCAGATAAGTTACCTGTGAAGTTTATTCACTTCTGAGTAGTTGAGTATAGTAGACAATTTGTGCACAGCAAGATATTACTAATTTATTAAGTGATTAGATAAATCATTCTTAATGCTTTTGGGTGAAAGAGAAATGTTAGATAAAGAGCTGGGAGAAGTACCAGCTGTTTAAAATGAGCTGAAGTGTGTAGCATTGTTATCTCTTCATGAAAGGTATTGTACTTGAATAGTTTTGTGATAATTATACTTCAAATGAATATAAGCATAAGTAAGTCTGCATTATAGTTCCAACTACTGAGAGGTTGATCTAGGTCTGTGATGTAATTATGTAGGTAGAACTTTTTACTGCAATAATGTAGTGGTTAGCATGATGCTTTGTACCACCAGAGATCTCAATTGGTGTTCAGTTTCTGCTGCTGTCTGTGTTCTCCCCATAACTTCGTGAATTTCCTCTGGGTGTTTTGGTTTCTTCCCACTTTCCAAAGATGTATGGGTTAGGCTTAGTGAATTGTGGGCATGCTACGTTCGCGCCAGAAGCATGGCGACACTCGTGGGCTGCCCCCAGCACAATCCTTGGACTGCGTTGGTCAATGACACAACAGCACTTTTCACGGGATGTTTCAATGGACATATGATAAATAAAGCTAATCTAATCTAATTAATTTTTTCTCTCTTTAAAAGGGCACCAGTTTTCACGATGGAACATGGCAGTCAGTAATCCATGGACTATCAGATCAAGCTGAACTAAGGAAACTAAGAAGACAGTTTGGCTTTCAACCTCTTCCAATTATTGGGACCAAACTTAAACGGAGGTTCGTAACCAGTCCATATAAAATTCAAAATATATATATTGCTGCTTGGCTAAGGAGGTTGATGTTATGGTTGAAATAACAGTAGTGTTATAAAATTGAATTGAATATTATTTTGATAATTTAGCTTTGGTATAAAATGTGTGGTAATTTGTTTGAGTTGAAGCCAATTCAATGATGTTTCATTTAGCTCAAATATAGATCTTTTCTGCTTTACTTATTTAAGTACATTTGATTAATGTTGCTTTTGAAAGGGATAGATTATTTGACAATGATGTGGAGTGATTAATTTTAAACTGAACAATCCCCTCAGTTGTAGAATCATAATATATCTCAATACTCCTATGGCTTCCACACATTTCCTTGCCCATGACACTACACCTACACTGTATAAAGGAATTTTAAAAGTGCAACATAACCTCTTGTGATTCTGAGATCGAATTTCTCACCAGATATTTATGTTCTTATTTATTCAATCCCTAATCCACCAACACTGCTCTCCCTCTGTTTCTTTTCCTTCTCAAATCTTACAAAGCTTCAATGGATTTCAAGCAATTCATCTCATGAGTATATCACCTTCTATGTGATATCCAATTTAAGTCTGCTCCCTGGCATTTGTACCTTTGCTACTATGCTTCATGCTTTATTAACTAGTTAACTTAAAATGTTTTAACTAGTTCTACGATATTCAAATTTACTCTTCTGCTTGAGTGCATGATTTTGCTTCCTTTTTAATACACAACTTTAAATGACAATTAACTTGTGTATTGGCCCTTTTTTTAAATGTGTTGCTTAGGAAAAGCAATAATGTGCAGATAAAGTGTGAATGGGAGAAGGGAGTTATTAGGGAGAAGACACAACAGTAAGGTTATTTTATATTGGTAATACGACAAGGTTTAGAAATGCAGTTTTTCTAAACTCAGTGTGGAGTAGAGATGTCCTTGAACAATACTTTCCTCTTCACAGAAATGGAGTATTTCATAGTAGCAGAATGAACCAATATGCTATTCCCTTCCTGGGCTCTGACAGCTCTGTAGTCAAACGCACACAGCGTTACCTGTATGAGAACTTGCAGGAAAGTCCTGTAAGTACATTTAGTTTTTCTTTGAATTTTCATAGTCTGTTTACTTTAATCAAAATCTTGCATTGTATTAAAAGTGAAACTAAATTGTAATTTTATTCACCTTGAAGCTAAGGCTTATTGATAATCTTAGTTTGTTTTGCTCAAAAATGTAATTTGTTGTTGCAGAACCATAGTTTTTTTTCCCAGAATATCTTCTTTTCTTGCCGGAAAAGCAAACAAGGCACTTAGAGTTAGTGATTTCTTCATGTACCATTTTTGGCTCATATACAAGGAGGAAGACTTTTTAAAATGTATTTATTTCTCAGTAACAGACAAATCTGCTGGGGGAACTCTAAGGTTGAGAGCAGTGGCTGTGGGATGCAGGGTTTTGATCCAAAATATCAACATTTCCTTATCCTTGTTGAAACGAAAAATAAATTCGCCATGATCGAATTGCAAATCAGACTCAATGTGCCAAATGGCCCAATTCTGTTCCTATGCCTTGTGGTCCTGTGATTAGATTTGTCACGGTTTCAATGAACAGCAAGACAAGGCTAGGCATTGAGTAGGTACCAGTGTTGTAACGGTACTCGAAAAGATTTGCTGGAGGTGGAGATCATTCTGAAGTGCAGATCTTCAGTGCTACCGCTGAGATGCTTTTCTGTCCTATGGGCATTGCTGTACCCAGAGCTCTCTGTCATTTCATGATATCACATGAAGTGGCTTGAACTGGCAAAAGACTGGCTTCTATAACTGGGAATCTCAGGAGGAAAATACCTAGCATTTCATCAAGT
Organism: Mobula hypostoma; assembly: GCF_963921235.1. Taxonomy (NCBI): domain Eukaryota; kingdom Metazoa; phylum Chordata; class Chondrichthyes; order Myliobatiformes; family Myliobatidae; genus Mobula; species Mobula hypostoma. The sequence continues at coordinate 14,912,706 of NC_086104.1, forward strand.
TTGTGAAAGAAAATATTAGTGTGGACCATATTTCAATCATTAACACAGAAAAAAATCCATAAAGAGGGAATAATGATGGAACCTTTACTGGTAAGACCAGCATTTAATGCCAACCTTAATGACCTTTGAAGTGGAGAGCATTTCACATTATTAAGAGCAAATTTAATTGCTATGGAATTATGTAAAACCACAAATTTCTGGAAGTACTGTCAGGTCATGTCACACCAGTGGGAACAGACGCACCTAATATTTCAGGTCAAAGACCCTTCATCAGAACTGGAAAGGAAACAAAAGTTAATTTAGCTAGTGAAATTAGAAGGTCTCTAATAGGTTAAAACCAGGGTGGCCATTGGAACAATCTGTAAGCACGTCCTTGTGTGAATGGGAGCAGTTAGTGAGAACGTAGACTAAAGTTAGATGGGCTAAAGGGCTTTTTTGTGCTGTAGTGCTCTATGACACTAGAAGTTCAGAACTCAAAGACTGGGAGTTGTGAAATGCAGAAGTCCAGCATATCAGACTGGGTATGTCCTCCTCTCTGAGTAGAATAAAAACAAGTATGCTTAGCCACTGTCCTATATGGGCAACTGATAGATAAATAAGACTTCTGTAGCTGTACAATTCAATATTAAATCCAGAAGGCTGTAACTTGTGCAGATGGAAAATGGGGTAAACAGAAAAAAAGAGTTTCTCACAGACAAATAAAGAGAGAAAAGGTAACCACATAGCTCAACAATTGGAATTGTAGGATCTGTAAATACTAAACTGGAAATAGAGATGTTGAGTGATCTTTCCAAGAAGGAAAGTGTATCAATGGGTAGCCATGTTAATTAATTGGTTTGGCTATATGTGTTTATGTATGGTGTCAATATCTATACTGAAGGGAACTTAAGTTTAGGGAATTTAGAAATCTACAAACTAGTATCTTTTTTGTAGTCGTGGTGCTGACCTGTTTCTGAAACATTTTGCTAAAATCATTTAACCTACTTTTAGAAACTCATTGCGTAATTAGATGAGCCAGTATCATTTAATGTCTTTGCTTTTCTTTTTAGGTCCAGTATGGTGGTTATGTTAGTGTAGGTGGAATTGGGTCAGTCATAATGCTGATGTTGGCTGGATTCTTCTTCTGGTGTTTCACTAAGTGCAGATTGGGAAGAAATCTTATGATCAAAGTAAGTGGCATTGATTGGTATGATCATAAAGTGGTATTCTAGTATCCATTTAAATTTTATTTAAAAACTATTGACAATGTATTGTGTATATCTTTTGCTTTCTGTATCATAGTATCCAGAATTTTTCTCGTTTGGATATTTTACAAAACAAGGGCCAACCAAACAACAGGTATGTTTGTTTTCCTTATGCTTTCTTTGTTTTGAGTTTGTTTAAAACAAATGAGTTCTCAGTTTTCAAATAAATGGTAAATCTGACCATTCACTTTAAGTAGCCTGGCTTCTAGGAAAGTGATGAATACTCAATGTTTTTTGTATTTCCTCCCTGCGGTGTTTTTATTTATAATGTATAGAAATCAAATTTAGATGAAATGACTTAGATTATGAAGACACGTAGTCCTCTTTTATTGTCATTTAGTCATGCATGCATTAAGAAATGATACAATATTTCCTCCGGTGTGATATCACAAAACACAGGACAGACCAAGGCTGAAAAAACTGACAAAACCACATAACTATAATATATAGTTACAACAGTGCAACAATACCATAACTTGATGAAGAAGTCCATGAGCACAGTAAAAGTTCAAGGTCTCTCAAACGTCCCACATCTCACACAGACGGGAGAAGGACGAAAAACTCTCCCTGCCATGCCGACCGCAGTCCGACTCTGAGTCATCCGAAAACTTCGAGCTCTGATCAGCTTTCCGATACCGAGTACTGAGCGCCATCTCTGTTCGAATGATTCGACCTCAACCTCGGTCGCCAACAGCAGGCAAAGCCAGAGATTTTGAGGCCTACCCTCCGAAAGATTCCCGACCACGCAGCAACGACAGCAGCGAACGAGCATTTCAGAAATTTCTCCAGCTGTTCCTCTGTGCTTTCACGTCCATTCTCCATCAAATCAGAATTGTCCATGGCCCCTATTTAACAGATACAATATCATTTTTCACCGGAGGGCTATGCACGCGCAGGCGCGCTGCTCTCTCTCCTCCCGCCTATTACATATTAAATATGTAAATTTAGTGCAGTGAAAATAGTTTTATCAAGTAGAATTATTCAGTGAAGTAAACAAGATTCTGAGGGTAAATCCATAGAATTATACAAGGTAGAAAGGGACTTTGTTGGTCTCTCACTTGTTTAAATGCCAAATTGATCCGTTCTCATTTCCTTTTCAAATTATTTTGTAAATATTGTTCAATGTTCCTCTTAGAAGTGTTTCTTCATTGGTCATTCTATGTCCTTGAAACCCTATCAGCATAAAACATTTTGTGACTTCTCCCTTTATTCTTCTAGTGTTGTTTATATATTTGTCTCCCTAATTATTGAGTTACCAAGCGGAAAAAGTTTTTCTTGATTTCCATGATCAGTTAATCTAAATCTCCCATATCTCGACGCAAATAATAGCTTTTAACCAATCTTGGTTTAATTTAGCTTTTCCTCATAAATAAGTCGCTAATCAGAGACTTAACTCATGACCTTAATGCCCAAATAAAAAACCCAAGACTAAAAGAGACTTCAAATTCGTGAATTACAGTATTTGGTTCAGCCGTACTGTTTTTAATTATATATGTTTTAAAATATATCAGCTTCTTTTTCTTAAAAGATCTGTGGTTGAGATGCTGTTATCTTTGCATATTTGATTACAGTATAATCTATTAATGTGATTGAAAATAACTTCAGTTAGTAGTATTTTTCTCCTTTCAGACTTCATTAGGATTAGGGAAAACTACCCTAATGATCAGTGGATTTTTGTAGAAGAGTAAGAAAAATGAAACCTTAAAATGCACTGTTTTACACCACAGCAACTGCAACAATTGGAAGTAAATTTAGAAAAAAAAGTTTTTGTGTCTTGTTCTGCAGATGGAAGGGATGTCTTTCAGCTTTACTTTTTTTGGTGAGGGATATAAAGAAGGTCAAGATCCTCAAAAAGGCAAACCTTCAGTGAAAATCTGCACCCAAGTGAAAGGACCAGGTACAGGCAATTCTTACTTTACATCGTGTATGATTTTGAAATAGATCTCCTGATACCCTGTTATATGGCAGTGTTACATGGAATGGATTTATAGTAATATAGATGCCACGTTTGTTTGATGCACTGTGTTCCAGCTCCAGACATGTTCCAGGTGGTAAATTCAAGGAAAACTTACTGTGGACAGTAACAGTGTTGTCTGGGAAAGCTTAGCTCCACAAGTAGTATGTCACAGTGTGAGGCCTAAAGAAGGCAGCACATAGCACAACAGAACAATAGACAAGAACGTAGACCATTACAGGCCCTTTGCCCCATGTTGTTGTGCTGACCTCTTAACCTACTCTAAAACAAATCTAACCCTTCCTTCCTCCATAGCCCTCCATGTTTCTACCATCCACGTACCTCAGAGTTTCTTGGATGTCCCTAATGCATCTGCCTCTACCACCACTCCTGGCAGGATGTTCCATGCACCTTCTACTCTCACTTTCAAGAACTTACCTCTGACATCCACCCCCCCCCCCCCCAACTTCGCTTTCCTCCAATCGCTTTAAAATTATGCCCCTTGTATTAGCCATTTTCACCCTGGGAAAAAAGTCTCTGGCTATCTACTCTATCTATGCCTCCTAACATCTTGTACACCTCTATCAAGTCACCTCTCATTTTCCTTCACTCCAAAGAGAAAAGTCCTTGTTTGTTCAGCTGATCTTTATAAAATATGCCCTCTAATCCAGGCAGCATCCTGACAAATCTCTTTGCACCCTCTCTTTAGCTTCCATATCCTTCCTATAATGAGGCAACCAGAACTGAGTATGATGTTCCATGTGTGGTCGAACCAGGTTTTATAGAGCTGTGATATTACCTCGCAGGTCTTGAGTTCAATCCCTTAACTAATGTAGGCTAATACACCTTAACAACCCCATCAACTTTCACGGCATCTTTGGGGGATCTATGGACATGGACAACATGATCCCCCTGTTGCTCCACACTGCTAAGAATACAGCCATTAACTCTGTTTTCTGCCTTCAAATTCAAGCTTCCAAAATGAATCACTTCATACCTTTCCACATTAAACTCCACCTGCCATTTCTCAGCCCAGTTCTATGTCCTGTTAGTGTCCCGTTGCAACCTTCAACATCCCTCCACAGCTCTACCAAACTTTGTATCATCTGCAGACTTACTAACCCACCCTTCCACTTCCTCATCCAAGTAATTTCTCCTTTTCTATCTAGGTTGTGTTTATTTTAGTGAACAAAATAGCAAATGTCTATTTAAAAACAAAGGTGTCTGCTTTTAATTTAATTTAATTTTCCATAGCGTGTGACTTCAAAGCCTGGTGCTTATTTTTCTAGAACCGGGTTATATTGCTACCTCGATGGCTATGGTACAGGCTGCTGTCACAATTCTCTGGGAGCAAAAGTCTCTGCCAGAGCGGTGAGTTTCATAACTTAGAATTCAATAAATTACTTACAAGTTTGAAAACCTGGTTACTCAAAGCTTTATTTTGTGCTTAGCATAACAAAACAAGATGTACCTGGGGAAATGCTCACAGCAAGCATCAACTAATTGGGCTTAATGACTTTTCCATGCTTCATATTCAAAGTAATCTTAAATTCCTTGTCACTTCAGATATAGCATTTCATCTGTCAAAAACTACTTCTATTAACCTGTGATCATATTTATTGCCAGCCCGATGGATTGTTGACATTAAATGTTTCAATATACATGTATGTGCATATGACAAGGTGTGTTTTCCAGTGACAATATCTGAATTGCTCTCGATATGAGGGCCCTAAATGCAGATTTGGCCATTTGTTTGCAATTATTTTTCCTCCTTTAGGGGTGGGGTGTACACACCTGGAGCAGTATTCTCAAAGACTACACTCACTGAAAGACTGAATAAGCGTGGCATTGAGTTCACTGTCATCAGCAAGCCTGAAGCTTAATTGTTCCATTCATTTGAAGTACTACATAACTGTAAGAACTCACAGTCTTGCTTTTACCACAATGTCAAGATTGCACTCAGTAAGAAACCTTTATTTGAACCAATTTTAACAGCAGTTTATTTGCCCATATTGTAGTAGAACTATTAAGAGGAATAATTGGTTTCAGAAACTTGTTCTTCGGGGTTTGGAAAAATATTGTTTTTGTGTTTATTTCTAATGGTAATTAAACGTATTAACTACAACCATACTGAAATTGGCTCTCTTATTTGTCAGTTGAATTGGTGAGTTTTTATTTATAATAAAGGAAATATCTGAACATGCTTGGCATTGAGAACTGAAGACTATATTTATAAAGTATTATATATGGGATGGGGATTGAATGTTCTTATTAAGCTAGGTAGATTACAGATGACTGTTGACAGTAGTTCATTTCCACTGTGGAAAATGGAACTGCACCAGGGACAGGAGAATAAGGAATGCCTCTGAGGGAGAGAGACAAGACATTTATGTATTATACACCAGAAAATACTTCGATTTTAATCCTTCAAACAGTTGAAAGTATTTTAAAATATAATTAATCATGCTATTAATTGAAGTTCTTGATTGTTTTTCAATGTATAGACATGAGTAACGTTCAAGGGCGAAATGTGTTTGAGTTGTAAGTTAGAAGTATTACTTAAGTCTGGTGTGAAATGTTTCAGGGCAAGCCTTGCGTCCTGGCGGGAAAGTTCTGTGCCGCACAAAGCTTGGTAATCGGCGACTGGGATTGGGGACCAAGTTGTCATTGCACCCAGGCGTGAAGGACATACATGAGCGTGCATTGCTCTTGTCCTGAGGTGGGCTGAGATAGTGCCTGTTATCTAGTGGGCTGTAATTTGTGACCCATCTGGTGCCCTTGTAAACCTCTAACACTGCCATTTAGTAGGACAAACAGGAGTGTTGGGAAGATTCTGTACCATGTCATAATTCTCTATCACTTGCTGGCTGATCTGCATATCTTGCTATAGACAGGGTCAGGCTGTTCCTTTGTTGCTACATCAAAAGCTTGGTACTCCATTATAATTAATTTCAGCATCTTGAACAGATAATAATTAAATGCAGGCAAATAATTTCTTTAAAAAAATGTGCTATGTGGGTTAGAGACATGGAACACCACAGCACAGAAACAGGTCCTTTGGCCCATCTAGTCTGTGCTAAACCATTAATCTGCCATTGATCTAGACCACAGCCCTCCATACCCCTCGCATCCATGTACCTATCCAAATTTTTCTTAAATGTTAAAATTGATCCTGCATACACCACTTGCCCTGGCAGTTCGTTCCACACGCTCACCAGAAGTTCCTCCTCATGTTTCCCTTAAACATTTCACCTTTAACCCATGACCTCTAGTCTCACCCAACCTTAGTGGCAAAAGCCTGCTTGCATTTACCCTATCCTATACTACGCATAGTTTTGTATACCTCTGTTAAATCTCGCAATCTTCTACATTCTAAGGAATAAAGTCCCAACCTATTCAACCTGATAACTCAGGTTCTCAAATCCTGGCAAAATCCTTGTAAATTTTCTTTGCACTCCCTTTCAATCTTATTTACATCTTTCCTATAAGATAACCAAATCTGGATATGATACTCTAAATTAGGCCTCACCAATACAACATCCCAACTCCTGTGCTCAATGCTTTATGAAGGCCAATGTGCCAGAAGCTTTCTTTACACTCCTATCTACCTGTGAAGCCACTTTCAATGAATTATGGACCTGTATTCCCAGATCCCTTTGACTTACCCAGGTTGGTTCTCTCAAAGTGCAGCACCTCACACTTGTCTGCATTAAATTCCATCTGCTATTTTTCCAGCTGGGCCAGAGCTGGCTGCAAGCTTTGATAGTCTTCATTGTTGTTCACTACACCCCCAGTCTTGATGTCGTCTGCAAATTTGCTGATCCACTTACCACATAATCATCCAGATCGTGGATATAGATGACAAACAACAGATCCACCATCAATCTCTGTGGCACACCACTATTCACAGGCCTCTATTCAGAGAGGTAACTATCTCCTACCACTCTTTGGCTTCTCCATGAAGCCACTGTTCTCGAGCTGCCCAGGATTGTGTTGGCTGATGCATACCTGGCTACACTAATCTCATTTTCCAGCAATCAGTATGTAGCCTTCTATGCCACATCATTTCTTCTGCTCATAAATATTTAAATATTAAAACCACATATTTCCGTTACTCTTGTGTTAACTTACTAATAATGCCTCTATATTCACGTTCTTAATCTATATAACATCAAAGGTCCCAGTACCATTCCTGGTCACGAGCTTCCAACTCTTGTTTAAACAACAACTCTTGTTTATCAACCACTGTCTATCACAAAGACAGTTTTGGATCCAATTGTCAAAGTGCTCTGGATTTAATGGGCTCTAACTTTTTGCACCAGCCTCTCATTTAGGGCCTTGTCAACATCAACATCTGTGTAGTCTACATCATCCACACCATCTTCCATCAATGCAATTTCTTACCTCATCAAAAAAAAAACCTGCCACCGATGTTGCATTTGCTGGCCTATAATTGCCTGTCTTCTCCCCCCTCTGCTACTTGAGTTAAGATTCGTTATCTTTCAGTCACCTGGCCAAAGAAGGTTTGAAAATTTCTGTCAGATCCCCAGCAGTTGCCACATTTACCTCATAAAGCATCCCATCCAGCTCTGGTGATTTAAGCCCTCAAAAGACCATCCAATAATCTGGAAATTTGAAACAAAATGTTGGAAGCATTTGCCATCGAGCAAAATATGTGTAGGCATTGCTGTACCTTGTAAATACAGAGTAACAAAGTTACCAAGATCAGATTCTAATTTTAGATGCTAATTTCTCAGAGATGAATTACTTCATTGAATCCAGAGCTTACATTGGATCCCATTTTGCTTTGCTCGAAGGGTGAAATCTAATAAACTGTAAACTCACCCCAGCTTCAGGTTAACTAGGTGCAGCATAGGACCTTATTACTGGAAATGCAAGCCATATCCCTGAAATGTTTCACCACACTGGAAAGCTGGATAAAATACAGAGTTAAAAGAACGTTGCAGGGGTGAGGCATTATAGCTGAAGGAGAGGTTGTACATGTTTTTCTTTGGAACAGAAGAAGCCAAAGAGACACTAATTGAGATGTAAAAATTGAGAGCCTTAAATTAAATAAGAATGTAGTTCTCTTAACTGAGAGGGTGTCAAATATTTAATATAATTGAAAGGATTAGTGAGAGGAGAGACCGTAAGACATAGGAGCACAATTAAACCACTTGGCCTAGCAAGTCTGCTCTGCCATTCAATTGCAGCTGATCCTTTTTCTCCCCCTCCACAGCCCAGTCCTCGGCCTTCTTCCTGTAACCTTTAATGCCATGGCCAATCAAGAACCTATCAATCTTTGCCTTAAATACACCCAACAACCTGGCCTCCACAGCTGCCTGTGGTAACAAATTCCATAGATTCATCACCCTCTAGCCAGCTGGTGGCGTAGTGCATCAGCGCCAGACTTCGGAGCAAAGGCTCCCGAGTTCGAATCCGGCCGGCTCCCTTGCACACTTTCCATCCATGCTGGGTTAAGCATCGAGCTAGCAACTCGACCTCGTAAAAATAAGAAATCCTGCTAAAAAAAAACGCCGTCATGATGACGTCCCAATGACTTCACTCAGAGTTGAGGGCTTTCTTCTTCTTCTTCATCGTCACCCTCTGGCTAAAGAAATTTCTCCACAGATTCACCACCCCCTGGCTAAAAAAATGTCTCCACTTTTCTGATTTAAATGGATGCCCCTCTATCCTGAGGCTGTGCCCTCTTGTCTAGACTCTTTCCACATCTACTCAGTCTGGGCCTTTCAATGTTCAAAGGGTTTCAGTGAGGTCTCCCCTCATCCTTCTAAATTCCAGCGAGTTCAGGCCCAGAGCCATCAAACATTCCTCATATGATAACCCTTTCATTCCCAGAATCATCCTTGTGAACCTCCTTTGAACCCTCTCCAGTGCCAGCACATCTTTTCTTTAGGAACCCAAAACTGTTCACGGTACTCAAGGTGAACCCTCACCTTTGCATTACATCCCTGCTCTTACATTCTAGACTCTTGAAATGAATGCTAACATTGCATTTGCCTTCCTCACCACCGACCAACCAGCCTGCGAGTTAACCTTTAGGGTGTTCTGCACAAGGACTCACAAGTGCCTTTGCATCTCAGATTTTGGATTTTCTCCCCATTTAGAAAATAGTCTGCACATTTTTTTCTTCTACCAAAGTGCGTGACCATGCATTTTTCAACATTGTATTTTGTTTGCCACTTTCGTGCCCGTTCTCCAAATCTGTCTAAGTCCTTCTGCAGCCTTCCTGTTTCCTCAACACTACCTGCTCCTCCACCAATCTTCATATCATCTGCAGACTTGGCAACAAGGCCATCTATTCCATCATCTAAACCAGTGGTCCCCAACCACCAGGCCGCAAAGATGTGCTACCGGGCCGCAAGGAAGCGATATGATTTGGTGATATGAAACAATATGAGACAGCTGCACCTTTCCTCATTCCGTCATGCACTGTTGAACTTGAACACCCCCCTCTCTGATAATCTGGCCTGTTGCTCTAAGACTGGATACTCCCTGCGAGAGCACTACCTGGTAGAATCTCCATATTTAGAAGATTTAGAATGTTGGAAGTTCATCCAGTTACAGCTATTTGGCTTTGCTTCACGGATTGTCTGATCAACCTCAGATGAAGAAGTTTGAGGTATGGGGGTGGGGAGAAAGAAGAGTAATCAAATGAAAAATTGAGTGCATCAGCTGGTAACAAATAATCTTTTTAAATGCTCTTGACATTAAGAATTAATTTTGTCTCTCTAAGAACAATCTGAAAGCTGCAATTTTTAAGTTTTGATGAAATTGATCGGGTATTTATAATTGATTCCATTACAACAACAAAATAATGCAGTTATGTAACACCTTTTACAATTTGCTGAAAGACCCTGTGATGGTTTGCAGGACTATTACCTGACAAAAAATTAACAGAGGTAAAGAAGTATTCAAAACAAGGAACCACAAGCAAGATTAGAGGAGATTTATTGAGGGAATCCCAAGCCAAAACAGTGAGTAGTGGGAGAAAAGGAGCCAGTTATTTCCGAAGTCCGAAGTTAGTGTGCCCTGATGAAGCTACTAAAGCTTAAGAGACAGAGAGCCTTCTTTCTGTAGTAGGAAGGATCATTGAACTGCCATCTGCACATACCGTATTGAAGAGAAATACTTCTTACTATTCATTGCTTTTCCAGCTGCAGAATGTATTCACTTGGTAGAATAGACCTTGGCTTCACCTCGTCTTGTGGTGTTCGCCCTCTTTTTCTTAACGATGAGGCTGATGTCATTTTTCAGTACATTTATGCAAGATTCAAGGTGATCCCCAAAATCCTTTATCCCTTGAGTTTGCTTGTGGAGATATATCCGCAGTGATCCCTCATCGTCTTCGTCCTACAAAATATGTGTTATACACTAACTACATTGTATTGCAAATAAGGAAATATACCATCTGACATTGTTGAGTTACTGATTACAGCACTTTGCCCTGTTCATCACTTCCCAATGCATCATAGGTATGATCAGAAGTGTAAAACAAAAAGAATTGCAGTCACAGTCACTGTTCAGTCAGCTGTATCAAAAGGGCACCACTGAATCAATACAACCTATAAAATGTATCATCTTTGGTATTTAACATTAATTCCTGTATATTAGAGGGTATAAGACTGAACATACCGGTGGGCGATTCCGCCTCAGTCCTAGTAGTTGGCTTTGCACCCTGTTCATACTTCTGTAAAATGTCTTCAGAGCCTTGGCAAAGTCGACTTCACAGCTAACCTTGTCTGTACTCCTCCAACTAAAGAGCTGCCCGTTCATTTGGTGGAAAGACTTCCCTCCAGATCTTGAGGCTAGAGATAAATAGTCAAACAAAGAAGAAATACATTGGGAGATAGAATTAATTTCACTGTTTCCTGTTAGAACTTCAGAAGGGGGCAGCAGTTGAGTCCAGAGTTAAACACTGAGTTACCCAGACTGATTGCTCTTTTAATACTGAACCAGTTGTGTTTAATTTAGCAATTCTGCATTCCAGTGCCTGAAACTTATGTTAAAAATACTCAGATTTATAGAATCAATGCCTGCAGTATTAAATGTAGAAACAGGTGAAAGCATAATACAAAAAAAATAGTTGAGGGATACAACTGAATCCTAGATGCAATTTTACTTCGAGCCGGGCTTCTACCACCAACTCTTGTTCCTTGGACCAGTCATACAAGTTGGTTGACAGCTCTTTCTAGGTGTTAAAATATTTTGGGTCTGATTGTGCATTAGCTTAATCTTATTGTAGCAGGACAATTGGGGAGTGAAGCCAAAGTGCTTTTTCACACAAAAAAAAGTGGAAATCCGGATCCTAAAAGCTTTAGATGCCAGAGTTTAAGAGATGACTGAAGTTAATGAAGACCAGGAAAGATCGAGTGGCTAAATGAGCTTTATATCCAATGAATGGGTGAATTAGACTTTGAAAATCTTTTCTGACTATCAAGTGCAAACTTTATTGAGAAACCTCCATACTTTTATTCATTTGTTGCTGTAGGTACCACATCACACGTGGCCTGCTGCTCCACAGTGCCTTTTTTACATTTTAATGCATTTCTTAAGAGTCAGACTGCCTACTCCCATCGACCTGCACAGGGACCATAGCCCTCCGTACACCTACCATACATGTACCTATTCATACTGTTGTTAAACATTGAAATCGATCTGCATGCACCACTTGCGCTGGCAGCTCATTTCACACCCTCATGACCCTCTGAGTGAAGAAGTTTCCCCTCATGTTCCCCTTAAACTTTTCACCTTTCACCCTTAACCCACAACCTCTGGTTGTAGTCCTCCCCCCTCAACCTGCTTGCATTTAACTTATCTGTAGCCCTCATAATTTTGTATACCTCCATCAAATCTTCTCTCAATCTTCTACGTTCCAAGGAATAAAGTCCTAACATATTCAATCTTTCCTCATAACCAGTGTTCCCTGTAAGGTGTGCATGTGTTTGAGCAAACACATCTTTTGGTACTAGCGCACAAAGGAATTTAAACTGCTCACAGAAGGTTCTCACCCTCTGCTTTGTTGGCATGTTATGTATATTTCACGATCGTACACAATCACATTTCCTTTTCTGGTTTCTGATGCAGACAGTGTTGACAATGTGAAGTTTGTGATGATTTGTCTGCAGTTTTTAAAACTGGCTTGTTTATACTGTTTTTAATTGAAGAATCATTCAGTGTGTACATGTTGTCACTGGGCAAAAAATTGCATAGCACAAGACTTTTGCACATGCTGGTCATTTCATATTAGAGGGAACATTGCTTATACAGTGGTGCTAGAAAGTTTGTGAATTCTGTAGTATTTTCTCTATTTCTGTATAAATATGACCCAAAATGTGATCCAATCTTCACACAAGTCCTAAAATTAGATAAAGAGAACTCAATTAAATAAATAACACAAAAAAACATTATACTTGTTCATTTATCTATTGAGAAAAATGATCCAGTATTTACATGTATTTGTTGGAAAACATTCGTGAACCTTTACTTTCAGTAACCGGTGTGACACCCCTTGTACAGCAATAACTTCAACCAAATGTTTCCGGTAACTGTTGATCAGTCCAACACAGCAGCTTGAAGGAATTTTAGGCTAATCCTCCTACAGAACTGCTTCAACTCTGGGACGTTGGTGTGCTTCCTTGCATGAAATGTGTGTTTCAGGTCCTTTCACAACATTTCTATGGGATTAAAGTCAGGACTTTGACTTGGCCATTCCAAAACATGAATTTTGTTCTTTTTAAACCATTCTATTGTTGATTTACTTCTGTCTTTCAGATAATTGTCTTGTTGCATTATCCAACTTCAATTAAGCTTCAGGTGATGGACCACTACCCTGACATTCTCCTGTAAAATGTTTTGATACAATTTTGAGTTCATTGTTCCCTCAGAGATTGCAAACTGTCTAAGTCCTAAGGCAGCAAAGCAGCCCCAAACCATGATGCTCCTTCCACCATGCTTTCACAGTTGGGATGAGGTTTTGGTGTTGGTTTGCAGTGCCCTTTTTCCTCCAAGCATAGCAATGTGTATTTCTGCCAGAAGTTCAACTTTTGTGTCATGTGGGCACAGAACACAGAACATCCATGTGGTCTTTTGCAAACTATATACGTGGAGCAATTTTTTTTTTTTTGGAGAGCAGTGGTTTCCTTTGTGGTTTCCTTCCATGAACACCATTCTTGTTCAGTGTTTTTTCTTATAGCGGACACATGAACAAAGACTTTAGCAAGCTCTAGAGATTTCTACAGGTCTTTTGCTGTTACTCTTGGTTTTTTTTTTCACCTCCTTCAGCACTGCACATTGTACTCTTGGTGTGATCTTTGCAGGATGTCCAGTCCTAGGGAGAGTAGCAACAGTACTGAGTTTCCTCCATTTGTAGACAATTTCTCTTACTGTGGACTGATGAACACTCTGGTCTTTAGAAATGCTTTAGTTGCCTTTTCCAGCTTCATGCATCTCAACAATTCTTCTTCTAAGGTCCTCTGAAAGTTGTTTTGATCAAGACATGGTGCACATAAAAAGATCTTTCTTGAGAAGAGTAGGTTCTGTCAGTAACCTGACTTTGTGTGTCTTTTTTATGAGACGGGGCACCTCTACAACCAACAGGTCCAATCTCATCTCATTGATTGGAACACCTGACTCCATATAGCTTTCGTAGAATGCATTACTCCAGAGGTTCACATACTTTTTCTGACAAATACATGTAATATTGGATCATTTTTCTCAATCAATAAATAAATGGACAAGTACAATGTATTTGTATTATTTATCTATTTGGGTTCTCTATCTAGTTTTATGACTTGTGGGTAGATCTGATCACATTTTAGGTCATATTCATGCAGAAATAGAGAAAATTCTACAGGGTTCACAGACTTTCTAGCACCATTGTAACTCAGGTCTTCCAGACTTGGCAACATCCTTGAAAGTTTTCTCTGTACTCTTTCAACCTTATTTATTTCTTTCCTGTCGGTAGATGACCCAAACCATGATACAACAATACTGCAACAATACTCCAAATTAGGCCTCACTAATGTCTTGTACAACTTCAACATAACACCTCATCTCCTGTACTTAGAACTTTGATTTATGAAGGCCAGTGTGCCACAGGCTTTCTTTACGAACCTATCTACCTATGACGCCAATTCAACGAATTATGGACCTGTATTCCCAAATCCCTTTTTGTTCTACCACACTCCTCAGTGCTCTACAGTTCACTACCCAAGACCTACCCTGGTTAGTCCTACTGAAGTGCAACATCTCGCACTTGACTGCATTAAATTTCGTCTGCCATTTTTCGGCCCAGCTGAAACAGGGCCTCGGCTGTTGCAGTAGGCCCTGTTCAATCCTTTGGACAGAGCACTTCACTGGAAGAAAGAGCAGCTTGGATGAAATGCCAACCTGTATTTGTACATTACTTGCTGGAAAAAATAGGGACAAAGACAGTATAACACATTTGGTGGTGATCCCTACTTGAGGCTACAAGCCCATGAGAAGGAAAGGTAGAATTTGTCAGAAATCCAGGTGGAAATCTAGAACTCTATTCCCATAACCTAAAAAGGTGTTAGTGCTGGGATAGCTTAGTTTGAAATTCAAAGTTTGAAAGAACTTTGTCATGGGATGTTGCTGGACCTTATGAAGAAGCCGCAGTTGTATCATTTCCTCCCTGCTGAGTTACATCCCAAAATGAATGCAAAGCAATCATCAACCTTGTAAAGTGGTAAAAAACAGATTCAACAGAATGTGTACTTGGAATTAAAGTATGTTTCCATCCATTTGGCTTGTATTTGGCCAGATTTAATTGTGACACAGTAGGGTGATATTTTAAAATACTGTAATGTGCGTACAAATTAGGAATGAAATTCCAGGCAACACTTCTTCACACAAAGATGTAAATCTGGAACGCTGTTACCATAACCTAAGTTGTGACTGCTGGGTAAGTTAGATTAAAAACTGTTAGACTTAGCTCGGGAGTAAACGTAGTAGAGTTTTGCCATTACCTAACAACGGCAAAGCTCATGAGATGTTGAATAGCTTAATCCTGATGCTATGAAATCAAATCTTAGGCCTTGTGGGTTATGTCAAACAGAATCTGAACTATTTGCAGAAAATGGAATATTATACAAGGCATTTGTTTTGAAACCTGAATCAATTTGCTGCAGAAAGCAGACGTCATTTCTTCATTTGTTGTTAGATCGATCTTGGAATAAGGTTAAAGGGCAGCACAACATTGTGGGCCAAAGTTTCATTACCATCACTCATCATTTTCTCTATGTTGGCCTTCAAGATGACATTGTCTCCTCTGAGGGTTCTGTTGATATCCCTCAGCAGATCAGTTTCTTGCTCCAATTTTGATAATCTAATGTAAAGTTCGGAGAGCTGGTCGTCTCCCTTCTCCTACAAGTTGGACAAGAATTTTGATCATGAATAGTTGCACGCAATCTATTAAGCTATTATTAACTTACCAGCTACTAGGTTTCAAGCATAGCACAATGTATGAATGCTACACACAACCTGGACAAATATGCAGCTGGTCAGAAGTAAAGTAGATATACAGGCCATCTACTTTTTGGATCCTCAGCAATAAGTGGTCTGTTTAATTGAATCTTTTAGTTTTTATTTGTACAGAGACTAGAAGATTACTTCAATGCTGTACTATTGCACATATCAATGGATAGAAGTACATATGCTAAAAATTAGATGCATAGTTTATTCAGCTAGGTGGTATCCATTGATTTTCATGGGAAAATTCCTAAATTAATATTTTCTGACTTTTTTTATGAATTACTTGATGCAGATTTTAAGATTTTCTTCCTTTGTCCTTTGCACTTCCACCAATAGTGTTAAATCCAAAAACTCAATCATATGACATCTTTACCTTCTGTATTTCAGGAATACAAGCTTAACTCTTGTAGCCTTGGTAATATTCCGATAGGAGAAGAAAGCTGAATTCTTTCCAAGGCCTTTGTATCCCTTCTGAAATGTGCAGCAGAGAACTACACACATTACTTTAGATTTCGTTTAATTGGGAGCAATACTGTCAAGTTGCATCTTACTTGCCTTAATTCTAATTCTCTGGTTATAATGGAGCTATCTCATTTGCTAATTTGATTATTTAGTCCATCATTGCCTTTGCCATTTTATGTTCCATCTGACTTATTTAAATGTTCACCTTTATGTCATCCTCAAGTTGCCCTATTGTAAATTGTTGCTGTAGGATACAAATGTGCATCAATCCACAGAGTGAATTGAGCATTTCATAATGTATGATACAAATTTCTCTGGCTATAATGCTCCACCTGCTTTTGTATTCTCTCTGCGCATTGCTTAATCTGCCATTAAGTATTCTGTATTTAAAAAATGGAACAGTTAGCACAGGAATAGCCTCATTGGCCCACTACGTCTGCTCTGTCCGTAATGCTAATATTAACTAATCCATCTGTCTGGACGAAATCTGTGTACCTCTTATTTCCTGCCTCTTGTAAATGCTGGGGGAGAAAGATTCTCACCGTATACCTTATCTCCTCATAATGTTATGTAACTCTATCAATTCACCCATCAGCATCCAATACTCCAGTGAAAACAATCTAAGTTTATCCAGTCCCTCTACAGTCCAGGTAACATCCTGGTGAACCTCTTCTGCACCCTCTCCAAAACCTCTACTTCCTGTAATATGGTGACCAGAACTGCACACAATCTTCCAAAGGTGGTGTAAACAAAGTTTTATACAGCTGCAACATCACTTGCCAACTTTTATACTGAACACCCGGACTAATGAAGACAAGCAAACTGTATGCTTTTTTTACCACCCTACCTGTTTCTCTTACCACTTTCAGGGAGCTATGGATGCATCCCAAGATCCCTCTGTATATCAGTGCTCCTAAGGATCCAGCTATTTAGTCCTTTCCTCGTGCATTTAACCCTCAACATGTATCCCCTCACACTTGTCAGGATGAAACTCCATCTGCCATTTCTCTCCCGAGATTCCTATCTAATCTATATCCTACTGTAACTTTCCCCATAAACTGCAAATCCACCAATTTGCATCATGGCATGTAGAAATACATTTTAAAAAGCATCAATTTCTTTACAAGGAAAATGCAGATAAAATTAAGAGTACTTACCACCTTACTACTGTGGGGTAGCAGTGCTCTCTCATAATCTATAATTATACTGCCTTCGTCAGTAATCTCAAAATCACCAGGAAATACCATTTCTGCACAACCTTCTAAATAAAACGAAAACAAAACTGATAGTACAGGACAATTTTTGTACTGACACTCTTTCTTCCAAAAGAAATGAAGTTATAATAAAAGAAAAATAAACTGCAGTTGCTTGAGGAAGTAAGTCAATGGGCTTACCAGTAGAATAGCAGTCTGTTTGAATGTGTACTGTCAGAATGAAAAGCAAATTAAGCTAGACACAAGATTTCCGCTTGCCCTTACAGAGTCTATCATGCTTATTCTACCCATTTTCAGCCAGAAAAGTCAGAGGGCGGGGTCCAATCTACACATCAAAAACAGGAATGCAAGATCATCAACATGATACATGACTTCTCTCCACAGATGCTGCCTGCGTTGTTGAGAATTTCCAGCATTTTCTGTTCTTGTATCTTAGGTGCTGTCACCATGGATCACCTCCTACACCTGTTTTCATGCCAAGACATTGGCCCATGTCTGACATTCTCCCCAATCTGTTGCCATGTCCCTCATTTTCTGTGCTATCTGGGACCAGCCCCTAAAGTCAGAACAGGCCTTCTATGTCAGCTAGTCAGAAGCACTTGGAGAGAGCATACACTGTGTTTGATCTCCCCAACCCCACCCCTACTACTGCAAAGATCTGACTGTTCCCCCCCCCCCCCACAAATGAATGTTCTCACCATTTCTAAAATAACTGTCAGTTCCTTCTGAAACACTTCCTGCGCAGGGGCACTACACCAGCTGGAGAAAAAAATCTTACGACTAACTTCTGCCAGCTTTGTTGTCCTAGGTTATTCAATGTCAGGTTCCTTAGTTGGTTTGAAGTGCAGACCAACAAACTTACAGCCTTATGGACTGCACCACTGAAGGTTTGCAGTTCATTGCAGTAGTGCATGATCTTGCATCATACAGAGAATCTGAACAGCTATTTAGGTACTTTTTACTTTAGGTTTTTGTATATACAGTGGATTCCAGTCAATTTGAACACAATGGGACTAGTACATTTTGGCCCGGTTAAGTGGCTATACTAATTAGTCAAGGTTTCATGGAAATAATTTAAAAATGTATAAAAAAAGACAAACTACTGTTTAACCGAGAAATAAATTATGTATTTAAATGAAATACAGAACAAATCAGAACACTACCAATACTACTGATGGTTGTCTGTTATATCTGACGATGACAGGAAACCTGTGTGGGAGAGATTTTAAAGTGGAAAAACGGTTGCAGTGGGACAATTCCACCCGCTGGACCTCAGAATTCTAGGTCCAGCTGTACAAGTAGGCATCACAACTGGGGTCTTCTTTGGTTGTAGTGGATGACTCTAACTTCTTTTGTGCTTTGCCATGTCCTTTGCTCTCCGCCTAGCGTTGCAGAGCTGCCTACCTGGCCATTGGATCTGTGGATCTCATCCACCCAGACTGCCAGAGCTGACTTTGCAGGCCTGTCCCTATCTCACCGGTGTAGCTACCCTCACTAGGTTTAGCCCACCTGTCAAAGCGCTGTACCGGGGTGTGGCTGCTGTCACATGCAAGCAGCTACATGGAACTATAAGTGAGAGCTGAATGTCCATTGGGGGACCAAAGGTAACATTCAAATTTTTCATAGTTCCTAACTTAAAGTATTGAAATAGTTTCATTTTCACTCCTGGCCATTTCTGGCATTTCCTAATCTGAATTGCTTAAAACCGCAGTGATCCAAACAATTGAGTTGTCTTTCTGCTTTTTTCTTTACAAATATTAGTGACAAAATCACTGCTTTTGGACGCAACTAACACTAGTCAAAAGCAGTTCTCTGTAAGCACTGTGTAATGTCTACCGGCCACATGATGTGCATGTGACTTTTGCTAGTTAGAAAATGTTCGGCAACAGTCTCCTGCCCCCAGTAAATGGCATAGTGTCACAAATAAACTAAGGGAATCCCGACTATTTTCTCAATTTGTTTTTGTTCAAGAGCTGTCCCTAATAAGTGGCTGCTCTGATTAACTGATGGCCCAATTAATCAGAATCCACTCTAATTTTCAAAATCTGCAGCTTGATTTGTTCTTTCTGCAGCTTCTTTGACACTTTATGGAAGTACCACTGTACTCACTCGGCAGCCATTGGCATAAAATCCATAATGAATTATCATTGAGAGGTTAATTTAATTGATATAATGATGTTTGTGGACTCAGACTGCTCTACATAAGGTTAATGCTAATTGGGAAGAATGGGGATCAGCAGCCCCCAGTAGTACGATTACTACTCTAGAGACAGGTGGGATACCTGCTTCATTGGTTACCTATTTCCCCACAATGTCATAGTCACATGACATTGTCTCAGACCCTTCAACCCAGAGATTTACAGTAATCCTACACTGGCCCTTTGATTTATATTCTCTGTAAATTCCTACCAATTCCCCAACAGATTCTACCACTGACCTACATTCTTGGGATAGTTTGCAGTGGCCTGTCTGCCTACCAATCCATATGTCCCCAGGATATGGGAGGAAACCGGAGCACCTTTTGGAAATTCATGCAATTCCAGGGAGAATAAACCCTACACAGGCAGACTGGAGATGTGAAATGAGCCCCAGTCTCTGCAGCCATGAGGCAACAGCTCTACTAACTGTGCCAGTGTTCTGCCAAAGTTAAACCTGCAACCGTCCCTTCAATATTAGTACTTGTGTTTGATCTGTTGCTCTTGGTTGAAATCTGTTATTCTGAGGGGAGAGGTTTCCTGTTTTAAATCATTCTTACGTGTAAAATGACTTGACTACTTCCCTTCTTCCTATTGTAGAAATGTAAAATTATGTCAAATTCTTCATTACCTTGCAGACCCCATAGGTCCAGAAGCAGGGCGTGGTTTTGCAGACAGCTCAGTAAATCCTGAGACACGCACTTGACTGTGAACTGCATTGTGTGGTCTATTTTTGCATTTACTGAGTTCCAGACTGGTTCCGAGTGGAAGGAATATGGATGGTTTAGTACATGATACCTGGAAGGATTAAACTGCAGTTAATCTTTATCTTTCCCTTGAGCCATAAGATCTTCTATGACTAGTAGTGCATCAGCTGTGGAATACAAACTTAGAAATGCAGTGTAAGTAACAGGATATTTTAGTAATTCTACATCAGACTTCATTTTAAAATCACGGCATTTTACCATGAAGACAAGGGTTCCAATTGAATTGTTTGTGTTCATGTCATAGCAGAAAGCTGTGCAGAATTTTAAAGCAACACACACAAGATTGCTGGAGGAACTCAGCAGGTCAGGCTTCATCTATTGAAAGGGGTTAACAGTCAATGTTTTGGGACGACACCCTTCAACAGGTTGAAAAGGAAGAGGGATGATGCCAGAATAAGGTGGGGGGGGGGAAAGAAGTACAAGCTAGAAGGTGATAGGTGAAGCTAAATGGGTAGGGAAGGGGGGATGAAGTGAGAAGCTGAGGTGATAAGTGGAAGAGGTACTGAAGATGAAGGAATCTGTTAGGAGAGGAGAGTGGTCTATGGGAGAACAGGAGCGAGGAGGGGCTTGGGGGCAGGTGAGGAGAAGAGATAAGGGGTAGCCAGGGTGGGGAATCAAAAGGGGAAGGGGAAAAATTTCAGGAAGTGAAAGAAATTAATGTTCATGCCATCAGGTTGGAGGCTACCCAGACAGGTTATGGGGTGTTGCTCCTCCAGCCTGAGAATGACTTCGTTGCATTAGAGGCGGCCACGGACCAACATGTCAGAATAAGAACGGATTTAAAATGGTTGGCCTCTGGGAAGTCCACAAGACCATAGGATCATAGGACATAGGAGCAGAATTAGGCCATTCAGCCTATCGAGTCTGCTCCACCATTCCATCATGGCTGATCCTGGATCCCACTCAACCCCAAACACCAGCCTTTCGCTATATCCTTTGATGCCCTGACCAATCAGGAAACAATCAACTTCCACCTTAAATATACGCACAGACTTGGCCTCCACCATAGTCTGTGGCAGAGCGTTCCACAGATTCACTATTCTTTGGCTAAAATATTTCTCCTTACCTCTGTTCTAAAAGATCACCCCTCAATTTTGAGGCTGTGGCTTCTAGTTCTGGATACTGCACCATGGGAAACATCCTCTCCATGTCCAGCCTGTTTAGTCCTCTCAACATTCGGTAGGTTTCAATGAGATACCCCCCCCCCCCAACATTCTTCTAAGTTCCAGTGAGTACAAACCCAAAGCTGCCAAATGCTCCTCATATGTTAACCCCTTCATTCCCAGAATCATCTTCATGAATCTCCTCTGGACTCTCTTCAATGGCAGCACATCCTTTCTGAGATTATGGGGCCCAAAACTGTTGACAATACTCCTAGTGTGGCCTGACTAGGGTCTTAATAAAGCCTCAGCATTATCTCCTTTGCTTTTGTATTCTATTCCCCTTGAAATGAATGCCAACATTGTATTTACCTTCTCTTCCACAGACTCAACCTGCAAATTAACCAGGGAGTCTTGCACAAGGACTCCTAGGTCCTTCTGCACCCCTGATGTTTGAACCTTCTCCCCATTTAGATAATAGTCCGCACTATTGTTCCTTTTACCAAAATGCTTTATCATACATTTCCCAAAACTGTATTCCATCTGCCACTTTTTTGCCCATTCCTCCAATTTGTCTAAGTCCTGCTGCAATGGCATTGCTTCCTCAGCATTGCCTACCCTTCCACCTCTCTTGTTTCATCTACAAACTTTGTCACAAAGCCATAAATTCCATTATCCAAATCATTAACAAACAATGTGAAAAGTAGCAGTCCCTATATAGACCCCTGAGGAACACCACTGGTCACTGCCAGCCAACTAGAAAAGGCCCCCTTTATTCCCATTCGTTACCTCCTCCCTGTCAGCTATTCCACTACCCATGCCAGTACCTTCCCTGATTTTATCTTGTTAAGCAGCCACATGTGTGGCACATTATCAAATACCTTCTGAAAATCCAAGTAAATGACATCCATTGCCTCTCCTTTGTCCACCTTACTTGTTACTTCCTCGAGGAACTCTATCAGATTTGTCAGGCAAGATTTTCCTTCTCAGAATCCATGCTGACATTGACTCATTTTATCATTAGTCTCCAAGTACCCTGAAACCTCTTCCTTAATAATAGACTCCAACACTTTCCCAACTAATTGATCTATAATTTTCTTTCTTTTGCCTTCCTCCCTCCTTAAATAGTGGAGTGATATTTGCAGTGCAACATAAAAGAGCTCTATCCATTCATTCTATTAATTTTAATTTTTTAAAAACAGCATCTTCAGCATATTTAGACTCTTGTGGCCCCTCTGTGGTTAACAGAAGCTGGATTCATATTACAAATTAGATATTCCTTGCCGGATAAGGGAGTTGCTTTTAATGGTCTTGTGAGATATAAACAGCCCATGAATGCAGACTGCTGAAATGATTTTAAGACTGTTAGATAGATACTACAGACACATCCAGGGTGCCAAGAATGCAAGGCTAATGGATGTTAACATCAACTAAGGCAGACATCCCACCCTGCAAAAAATGATTTCAGGGAGGTAGCACCATCAATTTGCGGGAGACTCCCGGAACATCCGGGAGAGGTGGGATGTCTGCAATAGAGTAGCTCCTTAGCAGCTGGCCAGCTGGTTTAAATAACGTTAGCTATGCTAATGAATGAATGACACCTGTTAAACTCACCTCATCATGTCTTTTACGGTCTTAACCCACCATGGGCAATAGAAAAGTCATTGTTGCAAACAGTGCAGCGAGCAACACTGTCATTATTTTGACCCCTATTAGGCAGGGGTACACTTTACTGTAGTCTGGGGTGACGTACGTTTTATATATTTTTTTGGAACACTCTGCAATGGCGCGCTCTCTCTCTCTCAATCTCTCTCCCTCTCTCGCTCGCTCGCTCTCTCTCACACAGTCTTGCTTGCTTGCTTTCTCTCTCCCTCCCTCTCGCGCGCGCTGTCTCTTGTGGTCGCTCTTGGGCTCTCTCTTGCTTTTCTGTCGCTCGCTCTCAAAAAAATTGATTTCCGTGGTATTGTATAGAATTTGCAGGCATCAGGGAGCCGCTATTGATATGCAGGAGATTCCCGGAAGTTCCGGGAGAGGTGGGATGTCTGCTAAGAGTAAAGATTATATTAAGTTTAATAATACCTTGTAACTAACAGTATAATAACCTAAAGTTGTAAAGATTGAGGTTTCAATATCCTACTACTGAGCTCAGAATCTATGATAATGAGGGTTCCCTGACTTTGATCAACAAATACAACACCCCCCTCAAAAAATTAATTTATTGAGCACCGCAACAAACAAAAAGACCTAAAACTGCTCACGAGAAAACAAGACGTCTTGAGACATTGGTCAAAGAGGTGGGTATTAACGAGTGTTTCTAAAGGGTTTCTGGAGCTTGCTGTTCTTAGATAGTAGAACGACCATTGGGGGGAACCCATTAGATTTACAATTGCGTCTTTTAAAGGGGTAGTTACGTCAGAGAGCTACAGGGCTGGAGTTGATTACAAAGACGGAGCAGCAAAGCCAAGAAACTACTGAGAAATAAGGTTAAGAATTTTAGTGTTGAGGCATTGCTAAGTTAACAAGCACAAGGGTGTCAAATAATTGGGATGTTAAGATGTGTTTAACAAACTGTGAATAAATTAATTAAAAGTCTGAGGGAGGCTCAGTAAAGGAATAATTGTGTGAGGGTAGGCAGTGGTATGGTCAAGAGTTTCAGTAGCTGGTGAATTGTTACAAAGTAGTAGGTTAGAAGATCAAAAAGGTTGCTTTACTGCTTCTGCAGATCTAGAGGTCCAGAACTCAGCTCAGAGTCTAATATCATTCCAAAGCCGTGAACAGTCTGGTTCAGTTTCAGAGTGATGGAATCCGTAGCTAGAGAACAGAATTTGTGAGGATGTTAGAAGATGGTTGTTTCAGTCTTTTGGTCAACTGAGAGAGGGGCAGGACTGACAGCACAATATTTCAGGATACAGACTCTACAGGCGTGACAGAGGTGCAGGTAAGCAAAAAGGCGGTGTAGCCCTTTTTTTTTTATAAGGGAGGATGTACCTAGAGATGACATTCTAGTGGAATCGTCAAGTGAGGCCATAAGGGGAGAACTCAGAGACAAGGAGGGGAGGGTCACATCAGTGTACGGTGTTATAGACCCCCCCCACCCCATAGCGTGAACTTAAAGAGCAAATCTATAGAGAAATTGCTCATAGTTGTAAGAATAAAAGGGTTGCATTAGTGAGAGGTTTTAATTTTTTTGGGATGGAGCACTCAGAGAAAACCCACAGATTCACATCGACTGTTCTGGATTGAACCCGGGTAGTTGGGGCTGTAAGGTAGCTGCGAGGTAGTTCTGCTAACATACAGTTCCAGTCCTGTTTGTTTCTGGTTCATGACAGTCCTCCAGACAAGTAAATCAAGATGTTTAGGATCTGTTATAAAATAAATTCTCACGAAATCTGAATTCCTCTCTTGATGTTCTTTTGCAGCCATTTGATCCCCAGGCACTGATTTATCTGAACTTGAAAATCCAGCCTCTGCCCCAATAACTCTGTGGGATCAATAAGGATCTCCTCTTCTCCCAGAGGTCTGCAAAACAAAAAATAAACAGTTGATTAACTAACTTAAAACACATTAAGTAATGGCATATTGATAACGACTGCTCTTTATTCCTCGTGGCCAACTGAAAGGTAACCTTATTCAAGTGTATAAAATAATGAAGGCATAGATTGGATGAATGCACATAGTATTTTTCCCAGAGTTAGGGAATCAGGAACTAGAGGGCATAGGTTTAAGGGGAGAAGGGAAAAAATTAATAGGAACCTGAGGTGAAGTTTTTTTTATATATACACCGAGTCAAAATGTCAAAAATTTCCAGAGGAAATGGTTGAGACAGATATAATAACAATGATTAAAAACAGTTGGACAGGTTTAAATCAGTGATTCCATGCAGGGGTGGTTATGTGTCCTAGGGGGCTTTAGGGGAAATAGAAATCATCTGGGGGGGCATTCAAGATTCTTGGGGGGGTGGTCAGTAAGCGGCCCCCTAACTTGGGGCAAGAGACCAGACCGACCGTTAGCAGAGCAGGCATTTCCAACAAAAAGGATGAGGCACTGGAACACAGGAAGAACCATATTTCTGCAGGCAGTGAGCACTCGCTGTCACAATGCGTCTGAAACTCGGCAATCTCATCCAACCTTACCAACCAAACAGACATTATTGGACATACATAAATTAACAACCAGTGTGCCCAACAGTTCCCTTTGACTTGCAGCACGGAACGAGTTCATGCAGTTTAACAGTTAGTAAGTCAAGTACACCCTTCTCAACTTTCTCTACAGATCTAAGGAAAACAGGTTGTGCAATGATACAGTGCCGGCCAGAATCAGATAGTGAAACAGTGAACCTGCCAACCCTGACGATTCCTCTTGAGGTGTTCAAAGCGACCTTGGCTTCATATGTGTGGTCAAGAACCATCTTTGGGGATCATGAGACCTTACATGATTGATCACACTAACTGGAATACTATAAAGGTAGCTTGCTAAACACCAGTTCCACACGATAGGCTTATTCAGAAAGTCAGAAGGCATGGGATCCAGGGAAGTTTGGCCAGGTGGATTCAGAATTGGCTTGCCTGCAGAAAGGCAGAGGGTCGTGGTGGAGGGAGTACATTTGGATTGGAGAGTTGTGACTAGTGGTGTCCTACCAGGATCAGTTCTGGGACCTCTACTTTTCGTGATTTTTATTAACGACCTGGATGTGGAGGTAAAAGGGTGGGTTGGCAAGCTTACAGACGACACAAAGGTTGGTGGTGTTGTAGATAGTGTAGAGGATTGTCGAAGATTGCGGAGAGACATTGATAGGTTGCAGAAGTGGGCTGAGAAGTGGCAGATGGAGTTCAACCTGGAGAAGTGTGAGGTGGTACACTTTGGAAGGACAAACTCCAAGGCAGAGTACAAAGTAATTGGCAGGATACTTGGAAGTGTGGAGGAGCAGAGGGATCTGGGGGTGCATGTCCACAGATCCCTGAAAATTGCCTCACAGGTAGATAGGGTAATTAAGAAAGCTTATGGAGTGTTAGCTTTCATAAGTCGATGGATAGAGTTTAAGAGTCGCGGGGTAATGATGCAGTTCTATATAACTCTGGTTAGGCCACACTTGGAGTACTGTGTCCAGTTCTGGTCGCCTCACTATAGGAAGGATGTGGAAGCATTGGAAAGGGTACAGAGGAGATTTACCAGGACGCTGCCTGGTTTAGAGAGTATGGATTATGATCAAAGATTAAGGGAGCTAGGGCTTTACTGTCCAGAGAGAAGGAGGATGAAAAGAGACACGATAGAGGTATACAAGATATTAAGAGGAATAGATAGAGTGGATAGCCAGCGCCTCTTCCCCAGGGCACCACTGCTCAATATAAGGAGGCATGGCTTTAAGGTAAGGGGTGGGAAGTTCAAGGGGGATATTAGAGGAAGGTTTTTTACTCAGAGAGTGGTTGGTGCGTGGAATGCACTGCCTGAGCCAGTGGTGGAGGCAGATACACTAGTGAAGTTTAAGAGACTACTAGACAGGTATATGGAGGAATTTAAGGTGGGGGGTTATATGGGAGGCAGGATTTAAGGGTCGGCACAACATTGTGGGCCGAAGGGCCTGTACTGTGCTGTACTGTTCTATGTATCCTGACTAACGTTCAGAGTCCAATCTATCCTGACTAATACTCAGATTCCAATCTGAATCCTTGTCAGCGTAATTTTGCCAACTGTCTAAGGAAGCTATGAAAGCATCAAGATTGCAGGAACACTTCCTTAAAAGATTCCCTGAAAAGGCTACTTACGGTATTATTCAGTTCTAGAAGATGAAAGAAGCATTTGAAAAGCATTGCACACTTGAGTCATTTGCCAAGAAAGCTGAAAATGACCTTGATAGTGGTCTCATTGCTTCGTATAACATTTCCAAAATGGTAGCAAAGTGTGGAAAATCTCATACAATTGGTGAAAGATTAATAATCCTGCTGTATCAGAAGTGCTCGCCACTGTTCTCAAAATGGATACCAGTATTTTAAAATCAACTCCTCTGAGTAATAACTCTGTAGCTCATCTCATTGGCGAAATGAGTGAAGAAACTGAGTATCAACTAAGCACAGAGCTACAAAAAACAGAATTTGAGATACAACGGGATGAGTCAACTGTGCGAGACAATGAGACATTGCTAGTGGTATATGTACGTTTTATCAAAAATGGAAAAGTTTATGAAGAGGTCCTCTTTCGTAAAAGGTTAAAAACAAATATCAATGGAGAATCAATTTATGACCAGTTCAAAATGTATATTGAAGAAAAAATTATTCTGATTAGGAACATGATTTCTTGTGCAAAAGATAAGAGTACCATATATGACAGGTTGCCATGCTGGTTTAGTTGCAATTATGAAAAAAGTAATTCCAAGTCTGTTTGCAATCCTTTGTGTAATTCATTATTAACACCCCACAGCCAAAAACCTTAGCCAGTGACTTTCGTCAAGCATGACTCTCGTAATATCTTCTGCCAACAAAATTAAAGCTACTCCATTAAATAGCAGAATATTTGGCCAATTATGCCAAGTTAATGATGAAGAGTTTGAACACTTGTTTCTTGCTTCTTCACACTGAAGTGCGTTGGCTGTCAAAAGGCTGCTGCTTAAAACGTTTCTTTGATCTTTTTGACACAGTGGTTAAATTTTCGCTCAAAGCCGACAAGAGCTTGAGAAGCAAAACTGAATTTCTACATGGAGGTGTGGCTTACCTAGCTGATCTGTATGACAAAATGAACATTCTAAATATGAATCTGCAGGGTGAGAATTTCAATTTAATCCAGACAAAAAGTGCAGTGTCCACTTTTATCAGAAAATTGAAAATATATAAGCAAAGCACTGAAAGAAAAATGTTCTCGCAGTTTCCCTGCACAGAAAGTATGGCACTTTCTTTCACAGACAGTGATTTGCAAGAGTACTGCATACACCTGCAGTCACTGAAGAAAGGTTTTCACAATCAATTCAAGGATTTGAATGATCTGGAAATTCCAGACTGGGTAATTAACCTATTTCTTTCTGAGGTGTGATATAGAGGAAGAGACCTTGCAAGAAGAAATTACTTAAATTCAGAATGAAGAAGAAGCAAAATTTTTTTTCAAAAATGTCAGTTTTTGTAGTATGTGATTATATTGTCATATGAAGTTTCCTGGTCTTTGGAGAAGAACCAAACTGCTCTTTATTGCATTTCCATCTTCCTACCTTGTTGAAAGAGGCTTCAGTGCAGTGAACAACATACAAAAAACAAACTGCTTGGACATTGTTACATGTGGAAACGTAAGGCTTTTGGTGTCACAACTTGAACCACATATTTCAATTCTTGCTAAAAACCATCAAGATCAGGGATCACATTGATAGCGGAGCTGCTGAACAGCACTCATGTACTGTGTAAGCTAGGTTTAAAGACAAATAAAAATTAAAAACAGAATAATGTTATCCCATGTTAGCATATGGTAGGCATGTTTTTACATTATGGGAGCGCTGGAAAGTATACCTAAGAGAGGTGTTGGCAAGTATGAAAGTGCTTTAGGGGGGCATTGGTCTAAAAAAAGATTGGTTTAAACTGTTATTGGCCAAATGCTGGCAAATGGGGTATCTTTGTTCATATGGATCAGTGGGGCTAAAAGGCCTATTTCATGCTGTTTGACTCTAGTTAGTCTCAGTTAATCTCAGTTAAGGATCATAACTGATGTTATACAATTTGCTTTACAGCACACTATAATTTGGGAAAGTGAAATGCTACATTTACATTTGAATTCAAAATGCTAATTAAGTTTTAAATGGGCCTGATCATGCTGAACCTAGCTTGTTGAACTAGAACCTAGTTTACTGACCAAGCTCACCACCAACAAACTGCCTGGGATATGGAGAGTGGTAACTGTAACCCCTCCCAGCCCCCAGGCTAATAGATTCACTCCTATTAAAGGCTTTTGAACACTATTAAACATATCTGAAAGAAACTTTTAACAATTATTCAAATAATTAAGAATTTTATAATGAGTGCTGGATAAACATCATAAAACACTACCAAATAAATTGAAATATTTAGATAAATAAAAATAAAGTTAAGTATTTCAAAGTCTTATCCACGTCCATCACCTTCAACAGAATTCATAACCCCCATTCAAAGGAATGAGGTCACCATTCATACTTCAGCCAGACCTGGTGTAAAGCTGAGGGGCAAAACACGTGCTGGCATCCAAAGTGAGTGCATGTTTGTGGTCTTCTGTTGTTGCAGTCCGTCCACTTCAAAGTTCGACATGCTCTTCTGTACCCCTCTGTTGTAATGCGTGGTTATTTGAGTTACTGCCCCCTTCCAGTTAGTTTGAATCAGTCTGGCCATTCTCCTCTGACCTCTCTCATTAACAAGGCATTTTTGCTCACTGGATATCTTTTTTGTTTTTCGCACCATTCTCTCTAAACTGGAGACTGTTGTGTGTGAAAATCCCAGGAAATCAGCAGTCTCTGAGATACTCAAACCACCTTGTCCAGCACCAACAATCATTCCACAGTCAAAGTCACTCAGATCACATTGCTTCCCCATTCTTATGTTTGGTCTGAACAACAACTGAACTTGTTGACTATGTCTGCATCTTTTATGCGTTGAGTGGCTGCCACATGATTGCAAATATTTAATCAGCCATTAATGAGCGGGTGTAAGGTGTACCCAATAAAGTGGCCACTGAGTGTATATGCAGTGGAGTAGTTATTGTTGTTTCCAGTAGTGTGTTTGATAAGATTTTGTAAACAGGGTTACAGGGATGTGGAAAATAGCATGCCTCTTTGCAATGTTTTCACTCTAGGTTGTATTTTTTAAAAACTGATTGGCCAGTTCTGAAACTTACTGTCCACTTGAGTCGCATGGCACCAGGTTCATCTGTAAAATGCCCTCTTCTTTGCCCTGGGAATTACGAAACGCCACATGTTCTTCCAATAAGATACAGTAGTTCAGAGACTGAAGCCAGACATAAGCAGTACCTAAATGAACTGCTTCAATAGGATCCCAGAATGGATCATGCTCTCTGTCCACAGAAATGTTCTCTCCATCAACAAAGTGCTGATACATGTCTTCCATGATGAACTTCCTATTCACAAACTTGGCTTTTGACCAGACCCATACCTGTTACAATGAAAACCCATCTGGATCAGTAAGTATCCAATTTTCAGTATATTTCTTTAGTAACTGAGGCATGGGATCTAAGAGCTTTATGGAATTTTATAAAGTATTCGTTAGAACACAGCTAGCATACTGTGCACAATTACGGTCAGCCCTGACAGGTGGAGTGGCGTAATACTTATAGACAGAGCAGAGATAATTTAGTTAAATCTTAGCTGGGCAGCAGAAATTTCGCTACAAGACTCTGTAAACTGGGGTATTTTTTATTATGTATATTTAAGGCAGAGGTTGATAGATTCTTGATTGGTCAGAACATGAAGGGATATGGCTGAGAGGAATATTGGATCAGTCGTGATGAAATGGTGGAGCAGACTCGATGGGCCAAATGGCCTAACTCTGCTCCTATATCTTACTAAAATGGGGTTGACAGAGATAATTTATTCACTGTTTAAAATGGCGATGGAAAGAGTGAACAAGAACCACATAAATCCCTTTAACAAGGAATGTAATTGTAAGTTGATTAATTGAAGGATTAGAATGGTGTTGAAGAACTCTTCTCCCCCACAAATGTTGACTCTAGTTCTACTTGAAAAACGCCTGGATGGAGGTGTTGATGTGCTATAAACTTCTAAGCCAAAAGGTAGAAAGCCTGGAGTGCACTTGTATAAATTGGAAGGGCAAAACAGCAAGAAATCACACTAGCAGAATTTCTATGTTAAAGCAAGAGGGTAACCAGAGTAATAGTAGAGCTCAAGGGGACAGTCTGTGTTTAGAACCATTTGTATAGGTGAGGTCTTCAATGAACACTTCTCATCTGTGTTCACAATGGAGAAGGACGTTGCAGTTGGAGAATTTAGGGAGTAGTGGGGTGGGGGAGGGTTCGTGGTGAAATACGAAAGTAAGTTACATTAAAAAGGAGGAGGCATTATACATATCCTAGAGGTCTTAAAGGTGGATTAATCCGCAGGCACTGATGAGCAATATTTCAGACTACTATGTGAGGCAATAAGGAGACTGAGATTTAAGGGGAACTTTAGGGGCAACTTTGTTACTCAAAGGGCGGTAATTATGTGGAATCAACTGCCAGAGGAGGTGGTTGAGGTAGGTACAATAAGAACTTTTAAAAGACAGTTGGATAGGTACATAGTCTGGAAAGGTTTAGAAGATTATGGGCCAAACACTGGAAATGGATCTAGCTTAGATGGGACATCTTAGTCAGCGTGGACTAGTTGGGCTGAAGGATCTGTTTCCATGCCGTATAACTCTGTGATTATATCTAAGATTGAGAGGTGGGATGCAGCTCTCTTTTAGCCAGCCATGGATAGGATGGTTTGCATGATTTTCTTCTGCACTCTTTCAGATCGCAGAAAAGGTGTTTCTGTCATGGAGGGAGGTGAACCTCTGGAATTCTCTACCACAAAGAATTGCAGGGGCTGGATCACGAGAGGCATTTAAAGTAGATGTAGAGATTTGAGTGTTTTAGGGAACTGGTCAGGAAGAGAAACTGGGGTAAATCAGCCATGATCACATTGATAAATTTTGTACTGAAGTACTTAAAAGTGGCACATCATTCTGCCTTGTAGCAGGAACTACTCCAGATCGTAACAGAGAGGTGAAAGAGTGGAAATTTTGATCAAATTGAATGAAAAGCAACTCCTTTTAAACTCTCTTTAATGGTAAACCTTTTTCATTAGCCTTCGCTGTTTAACTAAAGTGCTTCACAAACACGAGAAAATCTGTAGTTGCTGGAAATCCAAGCAACACACATACACACAATGCTGGAAGAACTCAGCAGGCCAGGCACCATTTGTGGAAAAGAGTAAACAGGCAACGTTTCGGGTCCTGATGAAGGACCTCAGCGCAAAACGTCAACTGTTTACTCTTTTCCATAGACGCTGCCTGACCTGCTGAGTTCCTGCAGCATTTTTTGTGTTTAACTAAAGTGCTTAACTCCCTTAATAGCCAATGGCATTGGGGAGGAAACTAAAAATTGAATTTGGAAGGTGTAGAGAAAGGTCTTGGGAAAAACTGTTCTCTTACAGGGAGATGTCATTGCAACAACAAGCAATGTGAATGACTTCCTTCTTACCTCATCAGTTACTTTGTTTGTCACCTTTACCATCACTTCCTTTGCCAAGTCAGAGCCTCTGAAGTCTGTTAATGCCAAGTTTTTCACTTCCAGCTCAAAGCTGAGATCCTGTTATTGCAAAATTAAAATAACAATCCAAGCTGCAAAATAAATCTGCACTTAAAATGTTTTCAGCAAATCCAAGACCTTACTGGATTTTGAGAGTTGATTCTCAGTACAATACTGAGGGAATACTTCTCTGGAGGTAGTGCTGTATTTTAGACAAAAAAATTAAACTGGGACACCATCTGCTCTTCGGTGAACAAATGGCATCACATGTCACCGCTCAGTGTCCTTGAAAGCATTTGAACATCAGCACCGAAAACAAAAGGTCATTCATTAACTTGCTGCTTATGAATGGTTGTGGGGAGATTGGCTGCATCAAACGTGCCTCCAAAAGATCATTAAGACCATCGGTTGTGAAAAGCACCTGGGGATATCTGAGGAATGTGAGAGGTATGAGATAAATGCAAGTTCTTCGAGTTTTATACTGATGTGTGTGTGAGACACTGCCTGTCTGAATGAAGAGAATCAAAATCAGATTTAGTATCACTGGCATATGTTGTGAAACTTGTTGTTTTGCACCAGCAGTACATTGCAATACATAGTAATAAAAATATAAATTACAGTAAGAAATATATACATATAGAACACATTTAAAACACATTAAATTAAATAAGTAGAGCAAAAAAAATATGTGGATTCATTGTCCATTCAATAATCTGATGGCAGAGGGGAAGAAGCTGTTCCTAAAGCATTGAGTGTGTGTCTTCAGGCTCCTGTATCTCCTCTTTGAAGGTAACAATGAGAGGAGGGCATGTCCTGGGTGTTGAGGGTCCTTAATGATGAATGCTACTTTTTTGAGGCATTTCCTTTGGAAGATGTCCTTGATGCTGGGGAGGGTGGTGTCCATGATGGAGCTGGCTAAGTGTGGAGAGAGGAGAGCAGTGGGCTAAGCACCCACCGTTGATTGTCAGCGAGGAGGAGATGTTATTTCCAATCCACACAAAGGAGTGAAATGAAGACATTATAAACACGAGATTCTGCAGATGCTGGAAATCCAGAATAACACATGCAAAATCCTGGAAGAACTCAGCAGGTCAGGCAACGTCAATGGAGAGAAATATAGAGGAGTCGTTTTGAGGCTGAGATCCTTCAAGGGATAAAATGGAGCCTAGTTATGTGGACATGAGTTCAGTGGGGCAGGAACAGGCATAATCAATGAATGGGCCTAACCAGACAGTCAGGTTTGTGGAACTTGAGTTGGAGGTAGAAATGTAAAATGGAAAGATTACCTTGTGTAACTCTCTGCTGATCTGGTTTGCTTCCGCCACCATCGGCTTGACTCGGATGTAATCATGGAACACAGCAAGCACACTCGGGGTTACACTCCTGTTGTTCCTACCAGCGTGACCTGGTCAGTGGAAAACTCCTTATAACTCCAAAAACTCCTTGTTTGACAATCCACCAACTGATAGCTCATGTGTCACTTTCATCAGGGTTAAAGCAATAGTTTAGGTGCATTCAAACTTAATTAACAAAGATAGTCTATGACTGTAGCATTTAAATGAAAAGTCTAACTCAGTAATTTTACAGAATAGTACCAAGACCTGTTAGAGTAGAGCGAAGATGTACAAAATTGCAAGGGGTAGAGATAAGGTAAATGCAAGCAGGCATTTTTCATTGAGATTGGGTGAGTTTAGAACTAAAGGTCATGGGTTAAGTTGAAAAATGCAATGTCTAAGGGGAACATGATGGGGAACTTCCTCAGCCAAAGGCCAATGAGAGTGTGGAACGAGCTGCTTGCAGAAGTGGTGGATGTGAGTTTGATTTCAACATTTGGGAGAAGTTTGGATAAATACATGGATGGGAGGGGTACGGAGGGTATGGTCTGGTTTTAGGTCGGTGGCACTAGGCAGAATAATAGTTCAGAACAGACTAGATGGGTCAAAGGGCCTGTTCTGTGCTGTGGTGTTCTGACTCTGACCTACAACCAATATATCTCTGTTTGACCACAATGCATTGAAAAATGACCTGTAATTTGCAAAATTATTGATACTGTCTGAAAATTCTTGTATAACCGCCATCACCACAGAATTAAAGACATTTACTATACAGATGTCCACATTATTCCCATTTTCCAGACTTGTAACTTACAGCTTAAAGTTCTCATCTAAATGTGATGAAAGCTTGTGTCTCTACCACCTTTTCAAACAGCTTGTTCCAGCGCCCCACATATTGGGTGAAACCTTTGTCTTCAACTCCTTTTCCCAATCTGACCACGTCAGAATTTAAATACAAGTCTACAAGTTATTGACCCAAGAGAAATAAGTTTCTAAAGATCATTTCTAACCAGAAATTTCATAATACAGGTAAAGGAAATTTCTTTGCATCTTCAATGCATATTTTAAAAACTCTGCTCATGGGAAGGGAAGAGATTTTACCAGTCAATTATACATTGCTGATGATTTTCAAGAATCTCTTTGAGCCAAATGCCATAATGCTGGAAGGTTAAATGGCTCCAGGGAATCAACTTCAACTAAAGAATTGTCAAGCATATCAAAGGGGAGTTGGCAGGCACGTGAAAGCAAAAGTAAGTGCAGAGCTACAGGGAGATGTGACTAAAGTGATAGATCTTCTAGGAGCAAGTATTGGTATTAGTTCATTACTGTCACGTGTATGGAGGTGCAGTGAAAAGCTTGTGTTTTGCATGCCATCCAGATAGATCACACCTTACGTAATTTTATCATGATAATTAACAAAAAGGAGTGTAGAATACAGTGTTACAGTTGCAGGTAGACAAGTAAAGTATGGACTTGATGGCCTCCTTCTGTATTATAATAATAATAATAATGTGAAGAGCTGCCAAGGATTAACCAAACAATGTGGGAATGCAATCCTGAGTTAAGCAGATCAGTAACAGGTTACCTTCACCAATGAAAACCATTTGGTGGTTTAAGACAATGTAAAAGCTTTCACACGAACACAAGCGTTTCTGCAAGTCCTTCATCAGCTTGAAACATAGACTGTTTTATCCTTTCCATGGATGCTGCCTGACCTGCTGAGTTCCTCTGGCGTTTTGTATGTCTTACTCTAAAAGTTTGCACAGTAGTTTTTTTCTAGTGCTAGCTCATGTGTTTAGTGATGTTTTGAAGTCATCTTGAAAATTTGCCATTTTGAACTAAGAGTCTTTGGGCTACCATCTCATTCCACAGCTGTAGTACCCATGTGCATAATATGCAATGAGATTATTAGACATTTATTTCTTCACATTACTTACCCAGCACATCTCTGTCAAAGCCTTCCACTGCTGCCAGCTCTGACTGGAAGAAGTCATAGTCATATTTGCTCAAGTCCTCACCATTGCGTTCACATGGAAAACCCACATAAAGATAAGTGCTGTTGGATCCCAAAATAAGTCGGTCCTGAAGCAAATAATAAAAAAGGACTCATGTTTTATTTATTGTCTACATTTTCTGAATGCAAAAACTAACAATTTGCTCTCATCTGCTAAGTATGTGTAGTTGGTGTAAAGCATCGATGGATATTACAAGGTTAAAGGGGAAGGAGTTTTATAGAATAGTACAAGTTCTCTGAATGTGCACACGTAGAACACACAGAGGATTACTAATGTTGGGGGTGGCCATGGATTCACCAGAAATTAAATTAGTTATTACTAATTAATAAATTATTTAATAATGATTTCAAAGTATGTCTTAATAGAATATGTATACAGTGTACAACCTGAAATTCGCGCTCTTCACGAAACAAAACCCCATAGGATGATAGGAACATCAAAGCCCCCCTCCCCCTCCATTCCCACATGTGCCAGAAGTCCCAATCCCCCTCCCCCTCCATTCCCACATGTGCCAGAAGTCCCAATCCCCCTCCCCCTCCATCCCCACATGTGCCAGAAGTCCCAACCCCCTCCCCCTCCATCCATGTGCCAGCGGAAGTCCAATCCCCCTACCCCTCCATTTATTAAAGAAATTAAAAATAGTGCTCATCATTACTTCAGGAGCAACAATCATTGGATCATTGAAAAAAATCCCATTTTCTTTGAATCAGTTACTCTTTTAGTTACAAAGATAATAGATATGAGGGTCAGCAGGGGATGCTGAATGGATCCACATAGACAATTAAGATTAATTTATCCTCTCCTGCCCAGACTCTGGTTCTTTTATCTCAGGGTCTAAATTCCTTTTTCATAGGGAATAAGCTTAAATAATTTGATTGAAGCAGTGCCTGATCAGTGAGGTGAACGGTTCTCATTCTCAGTGAGGCTGAGAATCTGTGCATGAGTGTACAATCAAATGCAAGTATATTTCGCACTGTAACATCTCTTTATCACAAGAGCCATTCTTGTGTAGTGTCTTATTAACTCAATGTAAGAAGTGTCTCATTATATACTTTTTTTATAAGTATGGGCATCTGCAAAACGCTTTGAGACAGCATCCCCTCATTCATCACTGATTATGAACCCTGTTCCAGAAGGAAATGGAAGCTTAAATTAGTAAGATTAGGTTCAAAATGGCAAACTTTTCGCTGGATAAAGTATTCTGTAGGTTCCTAAGTTTTTATTTTAAATTGTTGATTTTAAAAGCTGAAGAAACATTATCACAATATTCTTTAACAAGGTAGGATGAGAACATACTGTAGGCTCCTAGCAGAATGGAACATACCCAGGACTACTTTTCCTCCTAAGAGTGAGAGACCTACCAAGTGTCTGAGCTGAACTTTGGTATCAACGAGAACGCCGTTTAAAATCACTCTGGCTTGTCCATGTGGCTCCAGGATTACTTTGTTATTCTGGTTTGTGATGGTGGCATGTTTATTCGTGATACTGCACAAGAAAATGATATTTAATGGCCAAACAAACCACATTTGTTTAAGGAGTAAATACCTTAAGATATATACAGAGAATCACATCACATTGTATAGATAATAGAACTAGGACTGCAAAACTTCACATGACCACACATCAAACCATGTTAAGTGGTTCACTCATCACACTAGATGTCTTTTTCAAATATTTATTGTATTTTCTAAGAAAGGGTATAATCATTGCTGCACAATCTATTACACAACTTTCCAGGCTCTTAGAACTCAGTGTAGAGGAATTTTTTAACTGTTAATTCTCTTCTTGACTCAAATTCATGACCCCTTATCACTGTCCCCTGCAAACAAATTAAATGTTTTGCCTCAATTACTTTCCACAATTGTAACAAAAGCTCTTAAAACTCCTTTGTTACAGTAGAAATTATCTCAGTCCCTTGTCTCTTGTCAGAAAATTTGTCAGTGTTTTGATGAATTTATATTGTATGCTTTTGATTATTTTAAAATCATAATTCTACTACAAGCTACCCACATCTGAATGAGGAATAACAGTTTTCCAAACTATATTTTATAGAAGACTTTTTAAAGTACTTTCCAGCATCTTTTACATTATACTTCTGATAATAAAATTAAAATTCTAATACTTTGATTTGGCTTTATATACTTTTAGGAAATTGTTTATTTGAACCTTCATTGTAACTCTGTTTTACCCGCAGCGTTAACTCATCAACCTGATGCCCAGCAATTTATTTCCTTTATTTCAGTATGGCCTCAGTATCTTTTTCAAATCCTTTTGTTTTCTCATCTAAACATCACGCGCTAAATTGTATGCGTGGCCTGTGGTCTCTTTTGTCAATAACTGGGTAAGGTGAGAGACATGGATGCAACAGAGCTGAGAAAGATTTTCTCTTAAAAATTTAAAGTACATTTATTACCAAAGTGCGTATGCAGTATATAACCCTGAAAGATACCAGCAGGCCACACCAGTCAGTAATAGTAAATGCTATCCTCACTCTGTGAGACTGAGAAGGAAGGGGGAAGACACTAGAATAAAAAGGTGGGGAGAGGGGAAAAAGGCTTGTTGGAAGGTGATAGGTGAAGCCAGGTGGGTGGGAAAGGTCAAGGACTAGAAAAGAAAGAATCTGAAAGGAGAGGAGTGTAGACAATAGGAGAAGGGGGAGGAGGGGACATAGGGGGAGGTTATAGTAGGTGGAAAGAGGTGGAAAGTCTACTCTCCTCTCTTATTAGATTCTTTCTCCTCCAGTCTTTGAACTTCTGCACCCACCTGGCCTCACCTATCAGCAAGCCATTTTTCTGTCCTCCCCCCCCCCCTTTTTATTCTGGCGTCTTCCCCTTCCTGCTCAGTACTGAAGAAGGGTCCTTTATCTTTTCCATAGATGCTGCCTGACCAGTTGGGTTCCTCAAGTGTTCTGTGTGTGTTGCTTTGGATTTCCAGCACCTGCAGACTTTCTCATGTTTATGATTTACTCTTTCTGTGATGCTGCTAGAAGTGTAGCCCTTCTTATAGGACATGACTGAGAGTAGTCAATCCGTCACCAAGGATCAACCAACTTCAAAACTATGTA
The DNA here is from genome assembly GCF_963921235.1 of Mobula hypostoma. Lineage (NCBI taxonomy): Eukaryota > Metazoa > Chordata > Chondrichthyes > Myliobatiformes > Myliobatidae > Mobula > Mobula hypostoma. Next base: position 14,951,815 of record NC_086104.1, read on the forward strand.
ACGCACATCAAAGTTGCTGGTGAATGCAGCAGGCCAGGCAGCATCTCTAGGAAGAGGTACAGCATCTAGGAAGAGATGCTGCCTGGCCTGCTGTGTTCACCAGCAACTTTGATGTGTGTTGCTTGAATTTCCAGCATCTGCAGAATTCCTGTTGTTTGCAACTTCAAAACTATTACAGTTTGACACCAAGATAGTATTTTCTCTCAACTGAGCCATGAAGTTGCACTATTCAACACCAGCATCGCATGGGATAATAAATCTTAGTAGTTCCACGTGCACATAATAATCAATCCTAGTCCATCATGGTTAAACCCCTCCCCACCACTGAGCACATCTACATGGAGCGCTATTGCAGGAAAACAGCATCTGACTAAAGACCCCCACCACCCAGGCCATGCTCCCTTCCCACTGCTACTGTCAGGCAGAAGGTACAGGAGCCTCAGGACCCACACCACCAGATTCTGCAACAGTTATTACCCCTCAACCATCAGGCTCTTGAACCAGTGGGGATAACTTCACTCACCCATCACTGAACTGTTCCTACAACCTATGGACTCATTTTCAAGGACTCAGCATCTCATGATCTCAATATTATTTATTTATTATTATTATTATTTTGTTTTTGCAGTTTGTTGTCTTTTATGTATTGGTTGTTTGCCTGTCCTGTTAGGTGCAGTCTTACATTAATTCTGTTCTGTTTCTTGGATTTACCGAGTATGCCTGCAAGAAAGCAATCTCAGGATTATATATGGTGACATGAAGGTACTGTACTTTGATAATAAATGAACTTTGAACTTTTGAACTTTCACTTATCAGAAACAAGATTGTTACTCGTTGTAGAACTTTTCCCTTGGAATTCCCACATGATCGCTGTACTTTCTGAATAATTTTGTTGATGTTCCCATGTACCCTAAGCCTTTAATAATAATTGTCCGCGGGAAACTTGTAGCTTGACCCACGATACACTCTCCTGGAACAAAACACAGAAATACATAGTTATTTGATCTATTTCAAATAAAAGAGATACCACATCTTCCTTTTTAAGTGGGCAAATGACAGATATGTTGTACACATGGGCTTATATAGACTACAGTTTAGATGAATGAAAAACCATGAGATGTAGGAGCAGAATTAGGCCATTTGTCCCACTGAGTCTGTCTGAAATTTCAATATGGCTAATCCATTTTTCCTCTCAGCCCCAATCTCTTGCCTCCTTCTCCCCCTGCCCCCCCGTATTCCTTCGTGCCTTGACCAATCAAGAATCTATCAACTCCTGTCTTAAATATGCATAAGACTTAGAAACATAGAAACATAGAAAATAGGTGCAGGAGTAGGCCATTCGGCCCTTCGAGCCTGCACCGCCATTTATTATGATCATGGCTGATCATCCAACTCAGAACCCAGCCTTCCCTCCATACCCCCTGACCCCTGTAGCCACAAGGGCCATATCTAACTTCCTTTTAAACATAGCTAATGAACTGGCCTCAACAGTTTGCTGTGGCAGAGAATTCCACTCTCTGTGTGAAGAAGTTTTTCCTAATCTCGGTCCTAAAAGGCTTCCCCTCTATCCTCAAACTGTGACCCCTCGTTCTGGACCTCCCCAACATCGGGAACAATCTTCCCGCATCTAGCCTGTCCAATCCCTTTAGGATCTTATACGTTTCAATCAGATCCCCCCTCAGTCTTCTAAATTCCAACGAGTACAAGCCCAGTTCATCCAGTCTTTCTTCATATGAAAGACCTGCCATCCCAGGAATCAATCTGGTGAACCTTCTTTGTACTCCCTCTATGGCAAAGATGTCTTTCCTCAGATTAGGGGACCAAAACTGCACACAATACTCCAGGTGTGGTCTCACCAAGGCCTTGTACAACTGCAGTAGTACCTCCCTGCTCCTGTACTCGAATCCTCTCGCTATAAATGCCAGCATACCGTTCGCCTTTTTCACCGCCTGCTGTACCTGCATGCCCACTTTCAATGACTGGTGTATAATGACACCCAGGTCTCGTTGCACCTCCCCTTTTCCTAATCGGCCACCATTCAGATAATAATCTGTTTTCCTATTTTTGCCACCAAAGTGGATAACTTCACATTTATCCACATTAATTGCATCTGCCATGAGTTTGCCCACTCACCCAACCTATCCAAGTCACCCTGCATCCTCTTAGCATCCTCCTCACTGCTAACACTGCCACCCAGCTTCGTGTCATCCGCAAACTTGGAGATGCTGCATTTAATTCCCTCATCCAAGTCATTAATATATATTGTAAACAACTGGGGTCCCAGCACTGAGCCTTGGCCTCCATAGTTGCCTATGGCAAGGAATTCCACTGATTCACCACTCACTGGCTAAAGAAATTCCTCCTCATCTCTGTTCTGAAAGGAAGCCCCTCTATTCTGAGGCTGTGTTCTCTGATCCTAGACTCCCACGCCATAGGAAATAGCCTTTCTACATCCACTCTATCAAAGCCTTCCACCATTCGGTAGGTTTCAATGAGCTCACCCCTCATTCTTCTAAATTCGAAAGAATAGAGGCCCAGAACCATCAAACACTCTTTATATTACAAGCTGTTTAATCCTGGAATCATCTTTGTGAACCTCCTTTGAACCCTCTCCAGTTTCAGCACATTCTTTCTTAGATAAGTGGCCCAAAACTGCTCACAATACTCCAAGTGAAGCCTCACCAGTGTTTTATAAAGTCTCAACATTACATTCTTACTTTGATATTCTAATCCTGTTGAAATGAATGCTAACATTGCATTTGCCTTCCTCACCACAGACTCAAGCTATAAGTTAACCTTTAGGGAATCCTGCACAAGGACTCCTAAGTCTCTTTGCACCTCGGATTTTTGTATTTTCTCACCATGTAGAAAATAGTCAACCTTTTTATTTCTTCTATCAAAGTGCATGACCATGCACTTCCTAACACTGTATTCCAAAAGACCATGAGACAGAGGAGCAGAAATTAGGCTATTTGGCCCATTGAGTCTGCTCAACCATTCAATCATGGCTGATCCTTTTTACCCCTCCTCAGCCTCACTTTCCAGCCTTCTTCCCGTAACCTTTGATGCCATGGCCAATCAAGAACCTATCAATGTCCACCTTAAATACACCCAACGACCTGGCCTCCATAGCTGTACGTGGCAGCAAATTCCACAAACTCACCACTCTCTGGCTAAAGAAATTTCTCCGCATCTCTGCTTTAAATGGATGCCCCTCTATTCTGAGACTGTACCCTTCTGTCCTTGACTCTCCTGCCATAGGAAACATTTTTTCCACATCTACTCCATTTAGGCCTTTCAACATTCAAAAGGTTTCAATGAGATCCCTCCTCATCCTTCTAAATTCCAGCGAATACAGACCCAGAGCCATCAAATGTTCCTCTTATGATAAATCTTTCATTCCCGGAATCGTCCTTGTGAACCTTCTCCGAACCCCCTCCAGTGCCAGCACATCCTTTCTTAGATGAGGAGCCTAAAACTGTACACACTACTGAGGTGAGGCCTCACCAGTGCCTTATACAGCCTCAGCATCACATCCTTGCACTTGTATTCTAGACCTCTTGAAATGAATGTTAACATTGCATTTACCTTCCTCACCACTGACTCAACCTGCAAGTTAACCTTCAGGGTGTTCTGCACAAGGACTCCCAAGTCCCACTGCATCTCAGATTTTTGGATTTTCTCCCCGTTTAGAAAATAGTCTGCATATTTATCTCTCCTACCAAAGTGCATGACCACATTGCATTTTCCAACATCGTATTTCATATGTCACTTTCTTGCCTATTCTCCTAATTTGTCAAAGTCCCTTTGAAGCCTTCCTGTCTCCTCAACACTACCTGTCCCTCCACTAATCTTCGTATCATCTGCAAACTTGGCAACAAAGCCATCTATTCCATCATCATATACAGTCATTCATATACAGCATAAAAAGAAGTGGTCCCAACACTGACCCATGTGGTACACTTCCAGTCACTGGCAGCCGACCCAGAAAGGGATCCTTTCATTCTCACTCGCTGCCACCTACCAATCAGCCAATGCTCTAATTATGCTAGTAACTTTCCTGTAATACCATAGGTTCTTAACTTAGTAAGAAGTCTCAAAGGCCTTCTGAAAGTCCAATTATACAAGATCCACTCCATCTCCTTTATCTATCCTATTTGTAATCTCCTCAAAGAATTCCAACAGGTTATTCAGGCAAGATTTTCCCTTAAGGAAACTGTGCTGACTTCGTCCTATTTTGTCCTGTGTCACAAAGTACCCTATAACCTCATCCTTAATAATTAATTCCAGCATCTTCCCAACCACTGAGGTCAGGCTAACTGGTCTATAATTTCCTTTCTTAAAGAGTGGAGTGACTTCTGCAATTTTCCAGTCCTCTGGAACCAGGCCAAAGTCCAATAATTCTTGAAAGATCATTACTAATGCCTCCTCAATCTCTGCTGCTACCTCTTTCAGTACCCTATGGTTCAGTTCATCTGGTCTGGGTGGCTTATGCACCTTTATGTCTTTCAGCTTTTTGAGCACCTTCTCCCTTGTAATAGTAACTGAACTCACTTCTCTTCACTCACACTGTTCAACACCTGGCACACTGCTAGTGTCTCCCACAGTGAAGATTGATGCAAAATACTCATTTAGTGATTCTGCCATATCCTTGTCCCCTGTTATTATTTCTCCGGCCTCATTTTCTAGTGGTGCTGTATCCACTCTCATCTCATCTTTTACATACTTGAAAAAAGCTTTTTCTATGAACTTTGATATTGCTTGCCAGCTTGCTTTCATATTTCATCTTTTCCCTCCTAATGATTCTTTCGGTTGCTTTCTGTAGGTTTTGAAAAGCTTTATCTCTAAACACCGCTATTTTCCTGCTCATTTTTGCTTTGTTGTATGCCCTCTCTTGCTTTTACATTAGCTTTGTCTTCTCTTGTCAGCCACAATTACACTATTTTGCCATTTGAGTATTTTTTTTGTTTCTGGAGTACATCTGTCCTGCACCTTCCTCATTTTTCCATGAAACTGAAGCCATTGCTGCTCTGCTGTCATCCCTGCCAGCATCTCCTTCCAATTTATTTTGGCCAACTCCTCTCTCATACCACTGTAATTTCCCTTACTTCACTGAAATACTGCTACATCAGACTTTACTTTCTTCCTATCAAATTTCAAGTTGAACTCAGTCGTATTGTGATCACTGCCTCCTAACGGTTCCTTTAACTTAAGCTCCCTAATTGCCTCCAGTTCAATACATAACACCCAATCCAGTATAGCTGATCCCCTAGTCGGCTCAATGACAAACTGCTCTAAAAAGCCATCTCGTAGGCATTCAGCAAACTCACTCTCTTGACATCCATTACCAACCTGATTTTCCCAATCTACCTGCATGTTAAAATCTCCCATGTCTATCATAACGTTGCCCTTTTGACACGTCTTTTCTATTTCACATTGTAAACTGTAATCTACATCCTAGCTACTGTTTGGACAACTGTATATAACTGCCATCAGGGTCCTTTTACCCTTTTTGCAGTTTCTTAACTCAACCCACAAGGATTCAACATCTTCCAATCCTATGGCACATCTTTCTACTGATTTGATGCCATTCTTTTCCAGCAGAACTACACCACTCCCTTTGTCTACCTTCCTATCCCTCTGGTACAATGTGTAACCTTGGACATTCAGCTCCCAACTACAACCATCCTTCAGCCACGATTCGGTGATAACCACAACATCATACCTGACAATCTGTGATCGTGCAACAAGATCATCCACCTTATTTCTTGTACTCCATGCTTTGAGATATAACACTTTGAGTACTGTATTTGCTACCCTTTTTGATTCTGCATCCCTAATGCACTGATACTCACCTGGCTGGCTGCAATTATATCCTATCATCTGCCTGTGCTTCCTGACAGTCTGACTGCACGCGATCTTTGCTTTTTTACCATCCATTCTGTCCTGAGTCCCTTTGCTCTAGTTCCCATCCCTCTGCCACCTTAGTTTGTACCCACCCCCCCAACAGAGCTAACAAACCTGCCCACAAGTATATTGGTCCCCATCGGGTTCAGGTGCAAACTGTCTCTTTTGTACAGGTCATACCTCCCCCAGAAGAGATCCCAATGATCCAAGAACCTGAAGCACTGCTCCCTGCAACTAGCTTGTCAGCCACGCATTTATCTGCCAAATCATTCTGTTCCTACCTTCACAGGCACATGGCACAGACAGCAACCCAGAAATTACTACCTTGGAGGTCGTGCTTCTCAGTTTTCTGCCTAGCTCTCTAAACTCTCTTTTCAGGACCTCTGCTTTTTCTTCCTATGTTATTGATACCAATATATACCAAGACATCTGGCTGCTCTCCCTCCAAAATGCTGTGGACGGAATCCGAGACATCCCTGATGCTGGCACCTGGGAGGAACATACCATCCGGGTGTCCCGTTCACATCCACAGAATTTCCTGTCTGGTCCCCTGACTATTGAGTCCCCATCACTACTGTTCTTCTCTTCTCCCTCTTTCCGTTCTGCATCACGGACCCACGCTCAGTGCCTGTAACTTGCTCGCTGTGGCATTCCCCTGGGAGGTCACCCCCCCCCCCATAACACTATCCAAAACAAAATGCTTATTATTGAGGGGAATGGCCATGGGGGTGCTCTGCATTAACTGTCTATTCACATTTCCATTTCTCCTGGCAGTCACCCAGCTAGCCACCTCCTGTATCTTAGGGGTGTCTACTTCCCTGTAACTGAGATTGACGATTTCCTCACTATCTCATGTAAGCTAAAGGTCATTCAGCTGCCGCTCCAGATCCCTAACATGGTCTTCAATGAGCTGCGGCCAGATGCACTTCACGCAGATGTAGTTCCCTGGTAGACTCTGTGTCTTCCAGGATTCCAACATCCGGCATGAAGAACACACAATGGCTATTTAAGCTACACTAAGTATCCCGACACAGTAAGAGAAAAGGGAAACTTAACAGAAACTTACTCGGTAACTTATGCAGAGTCAACGCTTCTTTGCGCTGCTGAATGGGCTGCCAGAATGAAGCCCAACATCCACAAAGTTCTCCTTTTAAGCAAGCGCCGCTGACCTGGGAGAAATTTCCTCACTGTGCACAGGCGTATTTCATTTGCCACTTCTTTGCCCATATTCCTAATCTGTCCGTATCCTCCTGTAGCCTTCCTATTTCCTCAAGACTACCTGCCCCTCCACCTATCTTTGTATTGGCTGCAAACTTTGCAACAAAGCCATCAATCCCATCAGCCAAATCATTGACATTGACCAGTAAAATTCTAACAGGACCAGACAGACAAGATACAACCTCAGGACACGGAGTCTGCTATTTAGAACGAGATTTAAGGATCAAGATAAAGAGAAATATATTAACCCAAGAGTGGTGAACATGAACTATCTACCACAGAAGGCAATGAAGGCCAAGTCATTAAATATATATGAGCAGTAGATAAATATATTTCTGAATGCTCAAGGTGTATGAGGGTGAAGGCAGGAACAGGGTAGTGAAGTAAATGATCACAGTGAACAGTCAAGCAGGCTAAATAGCCTACTCCTACTCCTACTCCTATTTTTTATATCGAGTGGAGAAAATACATAAACCAGAAGTTAATCTCCCCAGGTAGTGGGAGGTAGAAGAACTAAGTCACGACATGTTTGACTGCAGGGTTCTGTTTTATCGATCATTCTGATGCCTGATATTTTATTGCTGTTACTTCAATTTGATCTTAAATTGTTGAACAATTTAACTGATTCATAGCCTGTCCTCCACTGTTTGTGTTCATGAAGTTCGAGTTTAATTGTCATGAATACATGAATACAGCCAAATGAAGCAGCTTTACTCCAGGGCCAAGGTGCAAAACAAAGTACTAACGGTCATACACAGCACAAGGCTCATATACGGTAGTTTGTAAAACACAATCACACTCAAAAATATATAAATGTATATATATAGTCCAAGTCCTGGAATCCATGATTGATGCAGCAATCTGCAGTTGAACACAATATGCTTGTCTTCTGCCAAGCGAACACTGGAGGGCAACACTGACTCCAGCCTGGACGCCGCACCACACTGACTCCCACTCTGCTGTCCTGGATGGCTGCAAACATGCGACCCCACGGCGTGAGGCCACACAGCTTCTCCCCCGTTGGTCCCACCAATAAACCAGTGAACTACCAATATCCAACAGGGTCTCACAATCATAACAAAAGTGATTAAGACCATTCAAACACGAGGAATTCTGCAGATGCTGGAAATTCAAGCAACACACATCAAAGTTGCTGGTGAACACAGCAGGCCAGGCAGCATCTCTAGGAAGAGGTACAGTGGATGTTTCAGCCCGAGATGAAGTCCTGACGAAGGGTCTCGGCCTGAAACGTCGACTGTACCTCTTCCTAGAGATGCTGCCTGGCCTGCTACGTTCACCAGCAACTTTGATGTGTGTTGATTAAGACAATTACTCATTGTTAGACTGCACACCGCCTTTGCACACTGACTCTGACTCGCCTCTGTAGCAGACAGCAACAGAGTCCACACCAAGTCCAGCTAATTCACTTTCTCCACCAATGAGTAACTTGCTAATGGGGTAGACCTACATTGAGTTCTTAATGTCCATCAGGGTCTTGTGATCATAAAAAATACATTTAAAACGGACAGTAACACCTTAGAAGCCACTGTGTCAGAGTGTGATTCATTAGAGAATCAGGCAACATGGCTCATAAACACTAGAGATTCTGCAGATGCTGGAAATACAGAGCTTCACACACAAAGTGCTGAAGTAACTTAACAGGTCAGGCAACATCAATGGACAGGAATAAACAGTCGATGTTTCAGGTTATCAATAACTCATAGTTGTAATGGGAAAGGGAGTCACCCAGAGCCTTAATAAGCACCTCCATCCCATCTTACACCTTGGTCCATCCCCTATCTTATGGAATTTATTTATTTAGAGATACAGTACGGTAACAGGTCCTTCTGGCCCATGAGCCCATGCTGCACAATTACACTCGTGACAAATTACCCTGCATGTGGGAGGAAACCAAATCACCTGGAGGAAACCCACGCAGTCACAGGGGGTGGGAAACATACACACTCCTTACAGACAGCAGTGGGAATTGAACCCTCGTCAGTGGCACCATAATAGCATTATGCTAGCCGCTATTCTACCACACTGCCCTGCCCACTTCTCAACATCCAATAAACAGGCTGGGATGGGTCAGGGGCAGCATGGAATGATTGGTGTTGTTAAGGTTTTATGACTTGAGTTCTGAGAATTACTGGCCATAGTAAAGGCTCTCTGTAATGTAAGGGTAGAAGGGGAGAGAAGGACTTTCATTTTAAGATTGACTTTACAGAACCTACACTTTATAAGTTATTGAGCACAATTTAAACAAATACTGGAAGGTGGTTGTTGCACTCACTTGAAAACCAGCGTCTACAAAAAGAGGAACAAAGAACCAAGGTGGAAAGAATTTAACGTCAGGTTAGTTCCCTAAAAATCTGAAACCTGCTGCCAGCTTCTTGTAGGATGCAGAGTGATCAGGCAAGGAAGGTGAGTTATTTATTGTACAAGGTTGTAACCCTCACCATTCAGCAGCTTGGATTTTCTAGGGTTTTGGAAAAGTTCACAACCGAAGGGAGATAAGAACAATCAAGTTCAACAGGTAACTGTATTACCATCACTTACTATGGTGCTGAAGTTTCAGGCACCTTGTGGACATCTCCAAATTTATCTGTAATTTATTTATGTATTGGCAAACAGTGCGGAGCCTGCCCTTTGAGCTGCACCACCCAGCAATACCAATTTAATCCAGACCTAATCACGGGACAATTTACAATGACCAACCAGTACAGCTTTGGAATGTGGGAGGAAACCAGAGCACCCAGAGAAAACACACGCAGTCATGGGGAGAATGTATGGGCAGCGGTGGGAATCGATCATCCCCAGCACCATTCTTAATGCATCTGTGCTCTCCCACTGCCTCTGACGCATGAAAAGCAAGGCTACTGTTTCAAAATGGTTAAAAACTTTCAATTGGATCTGGAAAACATTAAGCGAAGAAGAGCTTTTAATCTGCAGATGGGCCATAAAGTTCATAGGGCTGTAGTTTGTGGTGACAAGAAATGACTTGGGGAAGAGAGATGGTGGCGGTGGGTTAAACATAGAAACATAGAAAATAGGTGCAGGAGTAGGCCATTCGGCCCTTCGAGCCTGCACCGCCATTTATTATGATCATGGCTGATCATCCAACTCAGAACCCAGCCTTCCCTCCATGCCCCCTGACCCCTGTAGCCACAAGGGCCATATCTAACTTCCTTTTAAACATAGCTAATGAACTGGCCTCAACAGTTTGCTGTGGCAGAGAATTCCACAGATTCACCACTCTCTGTGTGAAGAAGTTTTTCCTAACCTCGGTCCTAAAAGGCTTCCCCTCTATCCTCAAACTGTGACCCCTCGTTCTAGACCTCCCCAACATCGGGAACAATCTTCCCGCATCTAGCCTGTCCAATCCCTTTAGGAATGATTTAGGAATAAGAAAATGATTTTAGGAGATACAACCATGGAAGGAAGACCATACATCTTCACAATTTCTAAAGAACTACCAGACCTCTCCAAGCACAGGCAAAACCATTTCCTTTCCTGTTTGAGAACAGGTACGAGAATGCAGAAATCTATCAAGCAGATTTATATTTCAGTGTAAATGGACTGCACCCACATGAAGATCAGAACAATCAGAAAGGGGAGCAAGTAAAACCTGGACTTAGATCAGAGCACGGCATTAGAGGGCAGTACCATCCTGGATGAAGTGCTTGACAAAGGCAGAGAGCTGTGGATCCACGTTCACATTCGACAAATAAGGGAATAACTGAATCAGGAACCGTTCCTGAAAAACAGATATAGAAAGCTCACTGATGTTTTCCGTTATATCAAGTACTCAAACCAGCCGGATTAACTTGGTGACTATGCAATCCTGATACAATTAATACTTAACAAAATAACTTCAGAAATTAATTCAGATGTGCTAAACTACAAACAATTTTCTTAGATTCAGGCTGGTGTTTTAGAATTTCAGTGATCTTTTACTAGGATTGTAATACTCCCCATACTGAAGGAACTCAGTGACAGAAGCTATATGCTTCTTTTTTGGATTTATGTCACCTGCTTCCTCCCGAGCTCTGACTATCCTCTTTCATTTTATTAAATCTTTGATGTGCTGTACATTAAATACCCCGAAGAGAGACTTTACTGTCTATTTTTGGGTTTGAAATAATAACAGCTTTATTATTAAAATTTTATGAAAATATTTTCATGAAATCTCATTTTCCATATATTAAAGTATATTACAGTATTTCAGAATTATGTTTAATATCACCAGCATATGTCATGAAATTTGTTGACTTTGCAGCAGTACAATGCAATTCATAATAATAGAGAAAAAAACATGAAATACAGTAAATATAGATATATTAAATAGAATTAAATAAGAAAAACTGGAAATAAAGAAGTAATGAGGTAGTGTTCATCGATTCAATGTCCATTCAGAAATCAGACAGTAGAGGGGAAGAAGCTGTTCCTGAATCATTGAGTGTGTGCCTTCAGGCTTCTGTACCTCCTTCCTGGTGGTAACAGTGAGAACAGGGCATGGCCTGTGTGATGGGGGTCCTTAATGATGGATGCTGCCCTTTTGAGACATCACTCCTTGAAGATGTCCTGGATACTACAGAGGCTAGTGCCCATGACAGAGCAGACTAAGTTTACAATTCTCTACAGCTTGCTTCGATCCTGTATGTACCAGACGCTGATGCAGGCAGTTAGAATACTTTCCACAGTATCTGTAGAAATCTAAGAGTGTTTTAGGTGACATACCAAATCTCCTCAAACTCCTAATGAAATATAGCTGCAATTGTTCATTCTTTGTAGCTGGATCCGGGCATTGATACCCAGGAACTTGAAATTGCTCACTCTTTCCATTCTGATCCCTCAATGAGGACTGTTGCATGTTCCCTCATCTTATCCTTTCTGAAGTCCACAATCAGTTGTTTGGTCTTACTAATGTTGAGTGCAAGATTGTTGATGCAACCCCACTCAATGAGTAGATATATCTCACTCCTGTATGCCCTCTTGTCACTATCTGAAATTCTACCAACAATCGTCAGCAATTTTATAGGTGGCATTTGAGCTGTTCCTAGCCATGTAAATGTAGGTGTAGAGAGTGTAGAACAGTGGGCTAAGCACACATCTTTGAGGTCCGCCAGTGTTGATTATCAGTGAGTTGGAGATGCTATTTCTGATCCATTTTCAGCTGAATGTGCATGTCAATTTGTCCTAATTTTGATTAAAGGTCATCAAATCTTAACAAAATATGTATCTAATGTCAGCCTCATCCTGATGACCACCTTCATGTGTGGCTGCCTCTACGTGCCGAGGTTCTATCTGACCCCAGTGTTGCGAAGGAGTTGTCTAGCTCTGTTGCTGTGCAATGTCACATTCAGTTGGCCACTGCCGCACTACCTGTCCTTGGTGGAAAAGCTCTTCCAGACCAACACCATTGACCACAAGTCCATCAGGCAGTGGTCAGCACAGAACATCCTGCAGACACTGCAGGAGAAGGCCTTGATGGACACAGTGGAGCGGTTTTCCCAGACCTTCAGATGGAATGCCTCATCATCAGGCCTCACCAACAGGCACCAAACGTTGCCTGGCTGGCAGTGAGAGGGGCCCTCCAGTCGGATCCTTCCTGCATGCCCAGAGCATCACTCCCAAAGCTCTCTTCCCAGAGGATGACTGTAGTGGGGAAGAGACAGTATCTTGCCTCTTTGTGCACTCTAAGTTTGTGAAGAGTGTGGACAAAGATGAAAGGGCCTGTGTCACAGTTCGTTCCAAGCAGACGTGTGACAGAGGACTCCGATCTATGGGTGTTCCGAGGGACACGCACGGAGACAAATATCAAGTGTTGTTGGCAGTTGATCAATTCGATGAAACTCTTTTGGGCTACCTGAAGCTTGCTGGCCTGCCAGCACTTCAAGTTGTCTGTGGAGGAATGCTGTCGACTGGCATTCCACCTTGGACAAATTTCACGACACATGCCTGTCGTGCTGATTCTGATTCTGGCACCTTCCAGGATGTGGGGGTACATGCTGAGGGACGCACTGAAGCTTGGTGGGGAGGGATCACAGTGTAGGCTTCTTCCCCTACTGGAGACGGAGGGACCGGGTTGGGGGAGGGAGCAGTGTACTGCCCCAGAATGGCACATGAGTGGCATCTGTGCTATTGATGTGAATGAATGCAATAGAACAGTACGGAAACCATTGACTGTGAATGTAAAGAATGAAAAGACATTGAATGGTTTATTCTTGTAAATACAGCACTATACAAAAGTCTTAGGCACATCTGGGATGCCTAGATGTTGGGAATGGCGAGGAGAGCCACAGGAGGGGTGTGGGCTAGGTGGGAGAGAAAGTGTACCAGGATGGGAAGTGGTGTGGGAGCAGACACACCCAGCCCTAAGACACCAGGCAAGGTAATTTATTTCCAAACAATTGGTTTATTTATCATTTCAGACAGAATGTCTCTCTGGTGCTTCCTGCTCCCTCCCCTCTCCCTTCCCCTTTTCCCAACCATGATTCCCCTCTCCCTGGCCCCTTCCCACACTCAGTCCACAATAGAAACCCATATCAGAATCAGGTTATTCATCATTTGCGTTTGTCATGAAATTTGTTTTTTTTTGCAGCAGCAGTACAGAGCAATATATAAAATTACTACAGTATTGTGCAAAAGTCTTAGGCAACCTAGCTATATATGTGCTTAAGATTTTTGCACAGTACTGTATTGTTTATTATGAATAAAGTTCATTTTGTTAAATAAAATCTGAAATGTTAACTATCCCTTACCACGGATGCTGCCTGACCTGCTGGATATTCCCAGCATTTTTATCTTTATTTCAGAGTTTCAGCATCTGCAGTATTTTGCTCTTTGGCTAGACATACATTAGTAATTAACTGACTGAGGACAGGACCCTTATTCACCAGCCATACCTGCATTAGGTTTACGTATCGATGCTTCCATTCTTTCTGTGCTTTCTCAAGGCGCTGCTCCCACGACGTTTGAATCTCCACCACCTGGAGCTCATTCTCAGTCAGCAGGCATCGTAGCTTCTCTGGTGAAGAAAGGATAGCATGCTTTCAAGTTAAATCTAGACATAATGGTGGAGCATGAGATACCCCAACAGAGGCAAGGTGTTAGCGACTGCGGAGAGGAGGGAAGGGCAGGAATTTATACTGGATGGAGACAAGATGGTTAACTGCTGCAAGTGAGATGAAGATTACTGAGTTCTGAGTGAGGCTTGAGGAATGTTGGAATTGTTTCATTTTGATTGCTTTTGCTGTCATAGTTCAGATGCTTCTCTCGCTAAAGTACCAGCTCCCCAAATATTTACAAATGGCTGTACTGACCTTGATGACATATCAAGATCTTAAACAGCAAACTCTGCTAATTTAGCTTCAGGACTTTCACCAAGTAACTTCATCTCAAAAGACAACACGACAGGCCATGGTATTGCTGAATTAAGAACAAAAACCTTTACATTCTACTTCACCAGTCAGAGGTTCCTACCTGTTTCCTCCTCTACCCTTTGTCCAGAGTTTCTCATTTTCATGATCTTTAATCGCAACTTGGCATTCTCGGCTTTTAACTCCTGAATAAGTCGCTCTGTTGGATTTTCATTTATCACTGCCTTGTTCCGAATACTTTTTGTCCTTTGGGCATCAAAATGCAAATAGGGTGCACATAAACACAGGGAACAGGGAGACACACACAAAATGCTGGAGGAACTCAGCAAGTCAGGCCACACCTGTGGAGGGGAAGAAACAGGATGAAGGGTCTCCACGCAAAACATTGACTGTTTATTCTCTTTCAGAGATGCTGCCTGACTTGAGTTAGTTATTCAGAGATACAGGACTTTCTGGCCCAAAGAGCCACACCACCCAACAACACACTTATGTAAACCTAGCCTAATCACAGGACAATTTACAATGACCAGTTAAGCTCCTAACAGTACGTCTTTGGACTGTGGAGGAATCCAGAGCACCCGAAGGAAACGCACGTGGTCACAGGAAGGACAGACTAACTTCTTACAGATGGTGTCAGAACTGAACTCCGAACTCCGATGCCCTGAGCTGTAATAGTGTCACGTTAACCACATTTTGTGTGTGTTGCTCTGGATTTCCAGCATCTGCAGAACCTCTTGTGTAGGGAACAGGGAGATTAATCCACACAATCCGAAGTCCATCATCGAGTTGATCATTGGACTACGACGAATAGCCTCCCAAACTCTTAAGGGGAGAGAAATTTCCAAAGATTCATGTGACTCTAAGGAAACAAAATGCCCCTCAGGTCAACTGTCCAGCTCAATTGGCCGCCCCCACACCTGAACCAGAAGATCACAGGTTCAAGCTTCTCCTCCAGAGCCAAGCAGTAAATCATGGTTTATTCTCTAAAGCAATACTAGGGATTGCAGTGTCAGAAGTGCCATCATTCAAACCTCAAAGTAAGTTTATTATCAAAGTTCATGTATGCTACAATATACAATCCTGAGATTCATTTCTTGTGGGCATACTCAACAAATCCAATAACCATAATAGAATCGATGAAAATCCTACCAACAAGGCGGACAAACAATGCAAATACAAAAAGAAAGAAGAAATAATAATAATAATAATAGGTAAATAAGCAATAAATATGATGCACACAAGAAAGTCTGCGAATGCTGGAAATCCAAAACAACACACCCAAAATGCTGAAGGAACTCAGCAGGTCAGGCAGCATTTACAGAAATGAATTAAACAGTCAGTGTTTCAGGCTGAGACCCTTCTTCAGGACTGAGAAGGAAGGGGGTGACACCAGAATGAAAAGGTGGAGGGTGGGGGGTGGGGCGAGGGAAGCAGGCTAGCAGAACGGTGATAGGTGAAGTCAGGTGGGTGGGGAAGGTCAAGGGCTGGAGAAGAAGGAATCTGATTGGAGAGGAGAGTGGACCATAGGAGGATGATAAGTCGCAACTTGGTGGAAAGAATATTCCTGATAACAATTCAAAATTCTTCCTCTGTGTTCTGACCAATATTTATCTTTCAACTACAATCACCAAAAAGCAGCAGATCTATTCATCACCACATTCCTGATGTAATTGCAAAATGACAATGAGCTATCACAATAGTGACTAACAGAATCTCAGTGGTAGTAAAGTAGTTTAGAATGGCACAAGTCAGCTTTAACAACATAGGCCAATTCTCCCCTAGTAAAACTCCCCATCGTTTTACCTTTCAGCGTAACGTAACGTTGAGAGGGTTTCCTCGTAACAAATGTCAGCTGGACTGACTGCTGCGATCTGCAAGAGAATTGAAAGGTTCTTTCATCAAAGAGAGAGAGACGGCAGTGACAGAGTAACACAGCAGAGAAACAGTCGCTTCAGCTCAACTGGTCCATGCAGACCACAGCATCCTCCCTGCTAATCCCAGTTGCCCATGTTGAACCCATAATCCTGCAAGCCCTCCCCCTCCATGTACCTATCCAGATGTCTTTTAAATGTTGCAATTGTACCCACTTCGACCACTTCCTCTGGCAGCTCGTTCCAGGTCCTCGCTACTCTCTGTGTAAAGGAGTGATCTCTCAGGTCTCTTAAATCTTTCCCCTCTTATCTAATGTCTGTGCCCTCTAGTTTTGGACTCCTCAACCCTTGGGAAAAGACTATGCCCATCCACCTTATATGACATCACCCCTTAGTTCTCCTGCGCTCCGAGGAATAAAGATCCCATGTGGCCAACTTGTAACTCAAGCCCTGAAGTTCGGGCAACATCCTCAGAAATCTCTTCTGCACCCTCTCCAGCTTGACATTGTCTTTCCTGTAACAGGGTGACCATAACTCTACACAGTTCTTCAAGTGTGGCTTCACCAACTACAACATCATGTCCCGTCTGAGAATGGCTCATTGGTGCCAACATTGTGGACGCTTTCTTAGGCAGGGCAGATTTCCTGAGCATTTACCATCAGAGTCTTGCTGTTTCCACCCAGGGCAGGCTGCAGGAGTTTAGTAAGTGTGGAATTTCTATAGGGTATGTGGGGCATCGTCTTCCCCGTAGCTGTTTCTGCTAAGGCGCTGGGGAGAAATACAGAGAGAAAAACACTTGATAATACGTGTCCACAGAGCATGAAGGAGAATGGGTGCACACTGACGAGATGCTGGAAATCCAGGGCAGCACCGACAAAATGCTGAACGAACTCAGCAGGTCAGGCAGCATCTATGGAAGGCAATAAACAGTCATTTCAGGTTGAGATCCATCATCAGCACTGTGACTGTCGGGGTAAATTAATAATCCAGAGGGTTTGATAAACAGAAAGAGAACAAGAATTCAAATCGCTTTGTTCCAGCTGATATATTTAAATTCAGTATAAAATGATGGAAATGAGAAGCTGGCTCTGGGGAAAGTTGCTAGCAAGGTGTTATTGTGGTTAAACTAATGCCCCACTGTCTGTTTGGTCAGTAATCCGACAGTCCTTAACTGGCGTGGCCTGTGTGCTTTCAGCAGCATGTTGACAGTCTTGTCCAGTATTGTTTATCATCCCAATCAGTTTAATGATGTGAGATACGACCATAAGGTATAGGAGCAGAACCAGGCCATTTGGTAATTGAGTCCACACCACCATTCAGTCATGGCCGATTTATTATGCCTCTCAGCCCCATTCTCCTGCCTTCTCCCTGTAACCTTTGACACCCTTACTAATCAAGAACCTCCTCTCTAAATACACCCAATGACTTGGCCTCCACAGCCTTCTATGCCAATTAATTCCTCAGATTCACCACCCTCTGGCTAAAGAAATTCCTCCTCATCTCTGTCCTAAAGGGATGTCCTTGTATTCTGAGCCCCCTGCTCCGAGAAACACCCACTGTTAACAACACCCTCTCCATGTCCACTCTATCTAGACCTTTCAATATTCAATAGGTTTCAGTGAGATTCCCCTCTCATTTTTCTAAACTCCAGCAAGTACAGGCCCAGAGCCATTCCCAAGATCATTCTCGTAAACCTTCTCCAATGCCAGCACACCCTTCCTAAGATATGGGACCCAAAAACTGATCACAATACTCCAAATGAGGTCTTATACAGAAAAGCCTCAACAATAGATCCTTGTTTTTATATTGTACTCCTTTAGAGAACCCTGCACTAGGACTTTCAGGTGCCTTTGCACCTCCAATTTCTGAATAAACTTCCCGTTTAGAAAATAATCTATGTCTTTATTCCTTCTACCAATGAGCATGACCATACACTTCCCCATACTATTTTCCATCTGTCACTTCTTTGCCTATTTCTCAATCTGTCCATGTCCCTCTGCAGAGTCCCTGCTTCCCAAACACTACCTGTCTCGCCATCTTTGTACTGGGGTGTCATCTGCAAACTTGGCCACAAAGCCTTCAATTCCATCATCCAGATCACGAACACAGAATATGAAAAGCAGCAGATCCAACACGGACCCCTGCAGAACACCACTAATCTGATCTTGCGGAGGCGTTTTTGTCAGGAAGAGGGAGGGATAGGTGGAAGAGGTAAAGTCTGAAGAAGAATCTAATAGGAGAGGAGGGTGGACCATGGGAGAAAAGGAATGAGGTGGAGAACCAGAGAGAGGTGATTTGAGGGTGAGAAGAAGAGAGGGGTGAGAGGGTAACCAGAATGAGGAATGGAAAAAGCGAGGAGGAGGAAGAGGGGAGAAATTTACTAGAAATTGGAAAATCAATGTTCTTGCTTCATGAGTTGGAGGCTACCCAGATGGAAGATGAGGTGTTGCTGCTTCACCCTGAGTTTGGCCTCATCATGGTAGGAGAGGCAGCCATGGACCGACGTGCCAGAATGGAAATGGGAATGGGAAGTCAAATTGATACGGGTAGCCACCAAGGGACTGTACCTCTTGAGGCAGACAAGAGAGAAGGCACATGGCATGGCGGAAACTGAATACGTGTCGGGTCTCACCAATGCAGGGGAGGCCGCAATAGGAGCACCAGGTGCAGTGCATGACCCTGATAAGCTCACAGGTAAAGTGTCGCCTCACCTGGAAGGACTGCTTGGGGCCTGGAATGGTGGTGAGGGAGGAGGTGTAGGGCAGGTGTAGCTCTTGTCCTGCTTGCAGGGATAAGTACCAGGAGGGACAAACGGACAAGAGAAACAGGTAGAGAGCAAGCTGTATGAAAAGTGGAGTGGGAGTGGGATAGACGTACTCCCTTTGGAGACGCTGGAGGTTACAGGGTTTCATGGGGTGGTAAGGCCAAGGGGAACCCTGCCTCCATTATGATGGTAGGAGGAGGGGTGAGGGCAGATATGTGGGAAATGGAGATGTGGGTGAAGGAAATAGACAGTGGAGGAAGGGAAACCCCATTCTTTGAAGAAGGAGGACATCTCAGATATTCTAGAATGGAAAGCCTCATCCTGGGAACAGACGCGGTAAAGACAGAGGAACTGAAAAAAGTGAATAGCATTAGTACTAGTGACAGGCTGAGAAGAGGTATAGTCAAGATAACTGTTAGAGTCGGTAGGTTTGTAAAACATGTCAGTGGATAACTTGTCCCGAGAGATGGAGATAGTGATCAAGTATCAGAGATGGATCAAATAACTTTTAGAGCAGGGTGGAAGTTGGAGGCAAATTTGACGAAATTGATGAGCTCAACGTGGGTGCAGGAAGCTGCACCAATGCAATCATCAATGTAGCATAAAGAGAGTTGGGGAGCATTACCATTGAAGGCTCGGAACACGGACTGTTCCACGTCACTAACAAAAAGGCAGGCATAGCTGGGGTCCGTGTGAGCGCCCACAGCTACACCTTTGGTTTGGAGAAAGTGGGAGGATACGAAAGGGAAGTTGTGAGTGAGGTTGATGTTCTGGAGCATGCTGATATTACAGGAGAGGAGGTGTTGGAGTTGTTAAAATACATTAGGGCAGGTAAGTCCACGGGGCCTGATGGAATATTCCCCAGGCTGCTCCACGAGGCGAGAGAAGAGATTGCTGAGCCTTTGGCTAGGATCTTTATGTCCTCGTTGTCCACAGGAATGGTACCGGAGGATTGGAGGGAGGCAAATGTTGTTCCCTTGTTCAAAAAAGGTAGCAGGGATAGTCCGGGTAATTATAGACCAGTGAGCCTTACGTCTGTGGTGGGAAAGCTGTTGGAAAAGATTCTTAGAGATAGGATCTATAGGCATTTAGAGAATCATGGTCTGATCAGGGACAGTCAGCTTGGCTTTGTGAAGGGAAGATTGTGTCTAACAAGCCTGATAGGGTTCTTTGAGGAGGTGACCAGGCATATAGTGCAGTGGATGTGATCTATATGGATTTTAGTAAGGCATTTGACAAGGTTCCACACGGTAGGCTTATTCAGAAAGTTAGAAGGCATGGGATCCAGGGAAGTTTGGCCAGGTGGATTCAGAATTGGCTTGCCTGCAAAAGGCAGAGGGTGGTGGTGGAGAGAGTACATTCAGATTGGAGGAATGTGACTAGTGGTGTCCCACAAGGATCTGTTCTGGGACCTCTACTTTTCGTGATTTTTATTAACGATCTGGACGTGGGGGTAGAAGGGTGGGTTGGCAAGTTTGCAGACGACACAAAGGTTGGTGGTGTTGCAGATAGTGTAGAGGATTGTCAAAGATTGCAGAGAGACATTGATAGGATGCAGAAGTGGGCTGAGAAGTGGCAGATGGAGTTCAACCCAGAGAAGTGTGAGGTTGTACTCTTTGGAAGGACAAACTCCAAGGCAGAGTACAAAGTAAATGACGGGATACTTGGTAGTGTGGAGGAGCAGAGGGATCTCGGGGTACATGTCCACAGATCCCTGAAAGTTGCCTCACAGGTGGATAGGGTAGTTAAGAAAGCTTATGGGGTGTTAGCTTTCATAAGTCGAGGGATAGAGTTTAAGAGTCGCGATGTAATGATGCAGCTCTATAAAACTCTGGTTAGGCCACACTTGGAGTATTGTGTCCATTTCTGGTCACCTCACTATGGGAAGGATGTGGAAGCATTGGAAAGAGTACAGAGGAGATTTACCAGGATGCTGCCTGGTTTAGAAAGTATGCATTATGATCAGAGATTAAGGGAGCTAGGGCTTTACTCTTTGGAGAGAAGGAGGATGAGAGGAGACATGATAGAGGTGTACAAGATATTAAGAGGAATAGATTGGGTGGATAGCCAGCGCCTCTTCCCCAGGGCACCACTGCTCAATACAAGACATGGCTTTAAGGTAAGGGGTGGGAAGTTCAAGGGGGATATTAGAGGAAGGTTTTTTACTCAGAGAGTGGTTGGTGCGTGGAATGCACTGCCTGAGTCAGTGGTGGAGGCAGATACACTAGTGAAGTTTAAGAGACTACTAGACAGGTATATGGAGGGATCTAAGGTGGGGGCTTATATGGGAGGCAGGGTTTGAGGGTCGGCAAAACATTGTGGGCCGAAGGGCCTGTACTGTGCTGTACTATTCTATGTTCTATGTTTGTTGAAGGTAAGGGTCAGTTCTGCCAGATGGAGAAACATTTAACTGACAACAATTAGCAGGATTGTTAATGATATAATCACGGGGTCTTCAGGACAGCATCACTGAGAGAAAGAGCCAAAGTTCATTGACGTTTATTGTCAAGGCCACAACTTGTAATAATAGAAGCACAGATTGAGTGGACAGCCAGAGACATTTTCCCCAGGGCTGAAATAGCTAATACCAGGGGGAATAATTTTAATGTGACGAGAGGAAAGTACAGGAAGGGATGTCAGGGGTAAGTTTTCTTTACACTGAGAGTGGTGGGTGTGTGGAAGGCCCTACTGGGGTTGGTGGCAGAGGCAGATACATTAGGGGAATTTAAGAGACTCTTGATAGACACATGAATGATCGAAGAATGGAGGGCTACGACAGAGGGAAGGGTTAGATTGATCTTAGGGCAGGTTAAACGACTGGCATAACATTGTGGACCAAAGGTCCTGTAGTGTGTTGTAATGTTTTTTGTTCACTCAATCCAAAGTACAAATCAAGTTTTATTATCTAATAGCTGACAGTGTGAATGTGTTGGTTACCACTTCACGCCACTGTTAATGTCTCTCTGTGAGCCCTAGTTAGAATACACCATGAAACAAATAAGTATTGCAAAGAAAGCTAATATACCTGCAAACAACAGGAATTCTGCAGATGCTGGAAATTCAAGCAACACACATCAAAGTTGCTGGTGAACGCAGCAGGCCAGGCAGCATCTGTAGGAAGAGGTGCAGTCGACGTTTCAGGCCGAGACCCTTCGTCAGGACTAACTGAAGGAAGAGTGAGTAAGGGATTTGAAAGTTGGAGGGGGAGGGGGAGATCCAAAATGATAGGAGAAGACAGGAGGGGGAGGGATGGAGCCAAGAGCTGGACAGGTGATAGGCAAAAGGGGATACGAGAGGATCATGGGACAGGAGGTCCGGGAAGAAAGACAAGTGGGGGGGGGGACCCAGAGGATGGGCAAGAGGTATATTCAGAGGGACAGAGGGAGAAAAAGGAGAGTGAGAGAAAGAATGTGTGTATAAAAATAAATAACGGATGGGGTACGAGGGGGAGGTGGGGCCTTAGCGGAAGTTAGAGAAGTGGATGTTCATGCCATCAGGTTGGAGGCTACCCAGACGGAATATAAGGTGTTGTTCCTCCAACCTGAGTGTGGCTTCATCTTTACAGTAGAGGAGGCCGTGGATAGACACGTCAGAATGGGAATGGGATGTGGAATTTTTCCCTTTCCCCCTTTCCCTCCCCCCCTCTCTCTGCATTCCGCAGAGATCGCTCCCTACGCAACTCCCTTGTCCATTCGTCCCCCCCATCCCTCCCCACTGATCTCCCTCCTGGCACTTATCCGTGTAAGCGGAACAAGTGCTACACATGCCCTTACACTTCCTCCCTTACCACCATTCAGGGCCCCAAACAGACCTTCCAGGTGAGGCAACACTTCACCTGTGAGTCGACTGGGGTGATATACTGCGTCCAGTGCTCCCGATGTGGCTTTTTATATATTGGCGAGACCCGATGCAGACTGGGAGACCGCTTTGCTGAACATCTATGCTCTGTCCGCCAGAGAAAGCAGGATCTCCCAGTGGCCACACATTTTAATTCCACATCCCGTTCCCATTCTGACATGTCTATCCACGGCCTCCTCTACTGTAAAGATGAAGCCACACTCAGGTTGGAGGAACAATACCTTATATTCCGTCTGGGTAGCCTCCAAGCTGATGGCATGAACATCGACTTCTCTAACTTCCGCTAAGGCCCCACCTCCCTCTCGTACCCCATCTGTTACTTACTTTTATGCACACATTCTTTCTCTCACTCTCCTTTTTCTCCCTCTGTCCCTCTGAATATACCTCTTGCCCATCCTCTGGATCCCCCCCTGCCTTGTCTTTCTTCCCGGACCTCCTGTCCCATGATCCTCTCGTATCCCCTTTTGCCTATCACCTGTCCAGCTCTTGGCTCTATCCCTCCCCCTCCTGTCTTCTCCTATCATTTTGGATCTCCCCCTCCCCCTCCAACTTTCAAATCCCTTACTCACTCTTCCTTCAGTTAGTCCTGATGAAGGGTCTCGGCCTGAAACATCGACTGCACCTCTTCCTACAGATGCTGCCTGGCCTGCTGCGTTCACCAGCAACTTTGATGTGTGTTGCTTTAATATACCTGCATAAATGTCCACAGAGCAACTTTTCTGAATAGGTCAAAGGCAGCCATACTGGGCTCCATGGAACTCCCTTAATGCCAAATCAGCGATCCATGGGATCAACCCAAGGGGGCAATGAGTAGTATTTCTTTCCCTTATTGGGCTTAGTGTTACCCAGGAGTTTATTTCGCCTCTCCTGGGTTGGGGAGGTTTTAGCATGTCTTGGGGACGGGAGACCAAATGTAGATAAATATGCCATCTTGAGTGTGCCACGGTCTTGGTAGACCAGTTGATGTTGTCCCCTCCATGAAAAGGGCGTGGTGTTATTGTGCTTGGCAGCAAACACTGCCCCACTCGCAATCCTCACTGCATCAGAAACAGTGGTAGGAAAACTGCACAGAGATTCTCGCCAGTTGCACAGAAACACTTGCATAAAAACGTGAAAGGACAGACTCTCCTTGCAACATATCCATGTCAGCAATGGCACCTTGAACAGACACATGGGTAGCTTTGGAGGGGCATGAGTCAAATGCAGGTACACAGGACTAGCTGAGGTGGGCATCTGGGGTTGAAGGGCCTGTTTCTGTGCTGTATCCTATGACTCAGGTTGAGAATGATGTTCTCCTGGAGGGGTTCTCCACTGGTGGGTCTTCAGGCTGTTGACCTAGGACTCTGTGAGCAATGGCATCAGGTGTAGCACTGAAAATCTCAGGTTTGAAGAATCTGTGGGGAGTTGAGAAAACCTCTGTATCATCTCAGTCCTCACTCACATCCACAGTCTCCACTGAATAAAGGGGGTTGCTGGGTCAGGTCCTGGCCCACATCTCCACACGGATTAAAAGGGAGAATGTGGCTTAAACAAACAAAATTGACCTATCATGCACAGCAATCACTTCAAAACCACAACAGACTCTGCACACCAGAGGGATAAACCATTCCAGGGCTTCTGTCCTTCATTGGGCAGAGGACAAACAATTCACGGGACGGCCAAGGCCAGCTGTGAAGCAGCCACATTCTGCTGCCTTCCCTTCCTTCTGCCCTGCACCACATCCCCAAGCTTGAATGTGTGCAGGCATCCTGGGAGGCACTGAGCAAAACTTCCAATCGCTCCAACAGTCATACAGACTCTTGAAGATTTCTTCCATGCTAACTGAACTTCTCACGACATCTGGAGAAGAGGAATGAAAAGAATTGGTGAAATGATGTTCGAACCACAGTCACCTCACTGGATAATTACTTACTGCCAAATGGAAACCATCTGAAACCCACTGTGTGCAGTACTGTGCAGAACTCTTAGGTACCTTAACTATATATATGTACCCGAGACTTTGCACAGTACCGTACTTGTCAATGTGGAGTGGACAGAGAGTTTGTAAATCTAGCAGGAGGAAAGGATATTGAGAATGGTGAGGGAGATGTGCCAAGGGAGGGCTGGGGGACAGACGGCAGAAAAAGAGTGCCGGGATAGGGGGTGGGGGTGACACGGGTGCAGACACA
The DNA here is from genome assembly GCF_963921235.1 of Mobula hypostoma. Lineage (NCBI taxonomy): Eukaryota > Metazoa > Chordata > Chondrichthyes > Myliobatiformes > Myliobatidae > Mobula > Mobula hypostoma. The sequence continues at coordinate 14,976,983 of NC_086104.1, forward strand.
CCCAGCCCTGAGATGCCAGGCGATGACATTTGATTCCAAACAATTGGTTTATTGATCATTACAGAACATCCTTTGCTGCTTCCCACTCCCTCCCCTCTCCCTTCCCCTTTTCCCAACCATGATTCCCCTCTCCCTGTCTCTTTCCCACTCTCAGTCCACAATAGAGACCCATATCAGAATAAGGTTTATCATCACTCACATGTCATGAAATTTGTTTTTATTTGTGGCAGCAGTACAGAACAATAACATAAAATTAGTACAATACTGTGCAAAAGCCTAAGGCACATATATATAGAAAGGGTGCCTAAGACGTTTGCACAGTACTGTAATAATTTAGGCACATATAGTACTGTCTAAGGCATTGTATATATAGCTAGTGTGCCTAACACTTACGCACAGTACAATCCAAAAAATTTCAGGCATCATCTCCCTGCTGGAAGTTCTCAAATACCAATGGAAGTATATTCAAATTGTGTAGTCATTTCAGAACTAATCTGCATTTTTAGCAGAAGCATCAGTGGACTGTGTAGTTTTCCCGTTTGGACTATTTATTGTTGTGGTAATTTTTCTTTAAATGTTGATGCTGTTACCGTTGCCTGAACTTTAAGCAACCTCAATCAGAGTTCTTCAATAGGAAAAAATGGAGCTCTTGGTCAGACATGACAGAAAATTTACAATGTTATCAAATTTACTATAATATTCCCAGATTTTTTTTTAAAGAAAAGACTTAAAAAAATTGACTGTAAAATGTACCTGAAATAAGAAATAAGGAAAGTAATCAGGAGCTTTAATTTTGCCACCTTGCACAGTTTGTTTCAGTTCCAGGAAGCACCTCACCTGATGACGTTGCCCAGGGTGGTCAGGCTGAGGTTGATAGCCGTTCCCTCCCTGAGACGGTCCCCCTCAGAGCCCGAGGATTTCTGCCGCTCACTACCAGCCAAATCCACCAAGTTTATGTTGGACTGTTTCGTCAGGTGCTCTTTTAAAAATACCTGTGAGAAAGCATGTCAGATAATTTAGACACAAGAGGCACGGCAGATGCTGGAAATCCAGAGCAATACACTCAATGTGCTGGTGGTGCTCAGCAGGTCAGGCAGCCTCTATGGATGGGAATAAACAGTTGATGTTTTGCTGAGATCCAGGCCCACTGAAGGTTCTTGACCAGAAACGTCGACTGTTTATTTGCATCCATAGATGCTGCCTGACCTGCTGAGCTCCTCCAACACATTGTGTGTATTGCTCAAGCAATTTGGAGCTTGATCTTATTTTCTGAGAAACTTTCTTTCAATCCCTTGAAAATGAGCTTCATTCAATATTAAATAATGCCTTACTGTCATTAAGTAGGTATTTTAAAGCAAAGTTAGCAATATACAGCATTAAGGAGATCAATGCAATTGACTACCAATGGTAGAGTGCATAAGAATAAGTAGATTTTTTTATGAAAACGTCTTCATTTTGATGGCAAGATCAAGTTGCCATCAATCACCTTTCACAGCAGAATGATTATTTCATAATTCCTTTATTATAGCTTTATGTTTATATTTGTTATATTGATTATATTGTCTTGCTAACATTGATTGAGGGCTAACTCATGAGCAGAACTTTATGGGAAGTTCATCTGCTTTGTTTTGCACAGTGAGGTGGGGGCTTTTACCTCACACAACTTGCAATGGAACTTGGTCCCCAATCTGACTCAGACCGCCAACACAAATCCGTGGTCGATGCCAAACTTCCAAACCATAATCCAGAAGGGCAGTACGGTAGCGTAATGGTTAACATAACACAATTACAGCACCAGTGGCTCGGGTGCAGTTCCACGGCTGTCTGCACTCCTCCTGACCACATGGGGGCGCTCCAGCTTCCTCCCACACTCAAAGGTGTACGGGTTAGTAGGTTATTTGGTCACATGGGTGTGATTGGGCAGTGCAGGCCCACTGGGCCAGAAGGGCCTGTTACCACGTTGTATCTCTAAATAAATGAAAAAATAAATAAACTCTGAAGCATCATTGACAGCTGCTAGTTCCATATATAAACCAACAAGTGACTTTATGTTAAACACAGCTGAAAAGGGCCAATTTAACTTTGAGTTTAAACTAGCAGTATTCGCAAACTGTGATGCAAAAGTGAAAGTGCTGCCAATTTGTGTCCGGAAGCATTTACAAATGCTCTGTCTACATTAACAATACTGAAACCTGAACAGGTGCACGGTGCAGCAAACTTCTGAAAATTAACATCAGTGCCACAATTGTACCTATGATCTGTTTCACTTACGCTGTTAATGCTATTCCTTTGATTATAATCCACAACTCACTAGTCAATTTGTTTAAAATATTCAATACTTGAGAATAATCAGTTTCTAGAACGCCACAACACAAAAGGAACTTTTTCAACCTCAACCTGTTGTGCAATGCAATCAGTCCCACTCCCCCGCTTTCATCTGTCAGCTCAGCTAAGTTTTCTGTTTCAAATATTTATTTCCCTTGAGGGACCTGTTGTTGAATGGTATTTTTGATTGGAAAAGAACACTGGCAGAGATGACAGCAGAGCAGCAGTGGCTGGAATTTCTGGAAGCAGTTCAGAAGGCACAGGATATATACATCCCAAAGAAGAAGAATTATTCTGAAGGCAAGATGACACAACCATGGCTAACAAGAGAAATCAAAGCCAACATAAAAGCCAAAGAGGGGTCATATAACAGAGCAAAAATTAATGGGAAGTTAGAGGATTGGGAAGCTTTTAAAAACCAACAGAAGACAACTAAAAAAGTCATTAAGGTGGAATACAGAAGTAAGTTAGTCAATAACATTAAAGAGCATACCAAGTTTCTTCAGATACATAAAGCATAAAAGAGGGGCGAGAGTGGATATTGGACCGCTGGAAAACGATGCTGGAGAGGTAGTAATGAGGGACAAGGAAATGGCGGATGAACTGAATAAGTATTTTGCAACAGTCTTCACTGTGGAAGTTCCAGGTGTCAGGGGTCATGAAGTGTGTGAAGTTACCATCACTAAAAAAGTCAAAGGTATGATTTTATGTCAGAGAAATGTATACAATATACATCCTGAAATGCTTTTTCTTCACAAACATCCTCGAATACAGAGGAGTGCCCCAAAGAATGAATGACAGTTAAATGTTAGAACCCCAAAGTCCCTCCCAGCTCCCCCCTCCCCCGTGTAAGCGGCAGCAAGCAATGATCCCCTCTCCCCCACTGGCAAAAAGCAAGCATCAGCGCCCAAGACCAAGCACTCAAACGTGAGCAAAGCAACAGCAAAGACACAGACTTGCAGTTACCCCAAAGACTTAGCGATTCATCTGGTATTCGACATACCACAGGCTCTCTCGCTCCCTGATAAGGGAGAAAGAGGTGTCCCCATTTTCCCAGTGAGCGGGGAGGCATAACATACTCACTGGTTTAGGATGTTAAAAGTCTGCCACGTCGCTTTTTTTGAGCTCTGTGCCTGAGGATCGCAAAGATCCCGTGTCTCCAAGCACACAGTCGCAGATATCCCGACTCCCCTGACGACACATGGGTCTCCTGTCATGACACCGACCCGCGATCCGTCCATCTCCAGAGCCCTGAGATCCTAGGCTTTTGAATCTGAGCCGGACTCCCTTGGCATGCCGAACAAAGACCAGTCATGGAACCCTGAGAGCAGGTCCCGTTCCCACAAAGAGAAGGTTCTTGGGAAGCTGAAAGGTCTGAAGATAGGTAAGTAACCTGGATCAGATGACGTACACTCCAGCGTTCTGAAGGTGGTGACTGAAGAGATTGTGGAGGCATTAGATTAGATTAGATTATGAGGACACGCAGTCCTCTTTTATTGTCATTTAGTAATGCATGCATTAAGAAATGATACAATATTCCTCCGGTGTGATATCACAGAAACACAGGACAAACCAAGACTGAAAAACTAACAAAAACCACATAATTATAACATATAGTTATAACAGTGCAACAATACCATAACTTGATGAAGAACAGGCCATGGCACAGTAAAAAAGTTCAAAGTCTCTCGAAAGTCCCACGTCTCACCTGGAACACCTGGAACTTCCACAGTGAAGACTGATACAAAATACTTATTCAGTTCATCCGCCATTTCCTTGTCCCTCATTACTACCTCTCCAGCATGGGAGAAGGAAGAGAACTCTCCCTGCCATGCCTGACCACAGTCCGACTCTGAGTCGTCCGAAAACTTCGAGCTCTGATCAGCCGTCCGACACCAAGTACCGAGCACCATCTCTGCCAAATGCTTCGACCTCAGCCTCGGTCGCCAGCAGCAGGCAAAGCCGGGGATTTTGGGGCCTTCCCTCCGGAGATTTTCAATCGCACAGTGGCAGCGGCAGCGAACTGGGCATTTCAGAAATTTCTCCAGATGTTCCTCTGCTTCTCATGTCTGTCTCCATCAAATCAGAATTGTGCACGGCATCCTACTTACAAATATGATATCATTTCACTGGAGAGCTGCGTGCGCAGCGTCATGCTGCCATCTTCTCCTCCCGCCTTTTTTCCTGCATTAATAATGATCTTTCAAGAATCGCTAGATTCTGGAATGTTCCAGAAGACTGGAAAATTGCAAATGTCACTGCTCTTCAAGAAGGGAGAGATGCTGAAGAAAGGAAACTATAGATCAGTTAGTTTGACTTCAGTGGTTGGGTAGATGTTGGAGTCGATTGTTAAGGATGTGGTTTTGGATGCACATGATAAAATAGGCCATAGTCAGCATGGTTTCCTCAGGGGAAAATCTTGCCTGACAAATCTGTTGGAATTCTTAGAAGAAACAAGAAGCAGGATAGGCAAAAAAGAATCAGTTGATGTTGTGTACTTGGATTTTCAGAAGGCCTTTGACAAGGTGTCACACATGAGGCTGCTCACAACCTGTGAGCCTATGGTAGTACAGGAAAGATTGTAGCATGGATAAAACAGTGGCTAATTAGCAGGAGGCAAAGAGTGGAAATAAAGGGAGCTTATCCTGGCTGGATGGTGCGTGACCAGTGGTGTTCCACGGTATTGGGACCGATTCTTTTTATGTTGTATGTCAATGATTTGGATGATGGAATTAATGGCTTTGTTGCAAAACTTGCAGACGATATGAAAATCGGTGGAGAGGCATGAAAATGATCACAGGATTGAATGGCTTGTCATACGATGAACGCTTGATAACTCGGAGTCTGTATTCACTAGAATTCAGAAGTTTGAGGGGTGACCTCATTGAAACCTATTGAATGGTAAAAGGCCTTGATAGAGTCTATGTGGAGAGGATGTTTCCTATAGTGAGGGAGTCTAAGACCAGAGGATACAGCCTTAGAATAGAGGAGCATCCTTTTAGAACTCTTTAGCCAGAGGGTTATGAATCCGTGGAATTCTTTGCCACAGGCAGATATGGAGGCCAAGTCTTTATGTATATTTAAGGCAGATAGATTTTTGGTTGATCAGGGCATGAAGGGATACAGGGAGAAGGCAGGAGATTGGGCTTGAGAGAAAAATTGGATCAGCCACGATGAATGGCAAAGCAGACTCGATGGGCCAGATGGCCTAATTCTGCTCCTATATCTTATGGTCTTATGGTTTGGTGGCCTTTACTGCAAGAGTATTAATAGATAGGAGCAAGGATGTGTAGCTGCAGCTGTAAAGGTCTTGGTGAACTTATGTGTGCACTTTTGATCTCCATATCTGAAGAGAGATGCACTTGCCATGGTAGGAATGCAACTAAGATTCCTTATTCTCCAGCCTTTGGCCTTTCCCACCCACTTGGCTTCACCTATCACGTTCCAGCTAAAGGTTATATTGCCTTTAGAAATGTTTGCATTTAGGGCCAAGCCCCTCTGTTCCTGCACCCCCTTTTAAATTCATGACATGCCAAGCCTCTCTGTTCCCGCCCCTCCCTTTTAAATTCAGCTTTATTTTGCTTTGCCACCAACTTCCTCCCAAAGTGAACAACTTTCCTCTTCACAACACCTAACTTCATCGGCCATAAGCTGTCCCTTTGCCAAGGTTGCTGTCTCCTCACTGTCCCACTGTGTCCGCATTTCCCATTTTCTGCAAATTCCTGACTCGAGAGCATTTCCTTCATTTAATGGTAAACTTTGGCCGGGTTATTTCAATTAACACTGAACTGCAACTGATGTTGTCACCTTGGCCCAACAAGCTTGTACCTGCTTGAACTGCACAGTGATGATCATGTGTGATCGGCTGCTGGTCATGTTGATATTGGTGGATGCTGTGCTCCGCTTCCTAGTTCCTTCCTTCATCAACTGTTCAATTTGCTCGTAGCTTTCACAAGGCACCGATGTTATATCCTGCACGTAGAAGCCCCTTTGGGAGCTTTCACGCACTCTCAGCCCTCCAGACTGCTTTCTTTCAGATAACAAATCCATCACCTGGAAAAGACATTAGCTGTAAGACTAACCAATTATCTGGGGTCTTATTCCCCTGGATAATTTAAAAAGTCTCAGTCCCTCGGGATCAGTCTATTTATAAATCTCATGTTGAGCTGAGACTGGAATAAATCATAACATTGAAACCTACTGAATGTTGAAAGGTCTAGATTGGGTGGATATGGAGAGGATGTTTCCTGTGGTGGGGGTATCCAGAACTAGAGGGCACAGCCTCAAAACTGAGGAGTGACCTTTCAGAACAGAAGTAAGGAGGATTATTTTTAGCCAGAGGGTAGTGAATCTGTGGAATGCTCTGCCACAGACTGCGTTGGAGGCCAAGTCCGTGGGTATGTTTAAGGTGGAAGTTGTTTGTTTCTTGATCGGTCAGGGCATCAAAGGATATTCTGAGAAGGCAGGAGTTTGGGGTTGAGTGGGATTGGGGATCAGCCATAATGGAATGGAGGAGCAGACTCGATGGGCTGAATGGCCTAATTCTGCTCCTATGTCTTATGGTCTTATGGCAAAAATACAGCTGGACAATTATCAAACGTGTTAATTGTATGAGATTTCTTTGAAACAATATCAAGAAAACACCTGAAATAATCTAATAGAGGAATGGTGAATATTGAAAATGATTAACAGCGGCAGTACAGTGCAAGATGGAACAAATTACTAGAAGTTATTATAAGAAATAAGTAAATAGTACACAAGAGGAATAGCGAGGTAATGTTCATGAACTGTTCAGAAATGAGGTGCCGGAGGGGAAAGATCTGTTCCTTGTGTGTGCATCCGCAGGCTCCTGTACCTCCTCCCTGATGGTAGTAATGAGAACAGGGCATGTCCTGTATCTAACCTTACTTAATTTGATTTTTGATTTACTCTTTTGATCTTGCAAAGCTCCTTAGCATTTAGTTTAGTTTCAATTATTTTAATTATTTTTCCTTTCCACTATAAGAAGTAGTGGATATTGTGGACAAATTTGCAGACAATATGAAGATAAGGTGGAGAGGAAGGTAGTTTTGAGGAAATAGAGAGGCTACAGCAGGACTTAGACAGATCAGGAGTATGGGCAAAGAAATGGCAGATGGAATACAGTGTTGGGAATGGTGAGGCACTTTGGTAGAAGAAATAAAAGCGTAGACTATTTTCTAAATGGAGAGAAATTTTAAAAATCTGAGGCTGAAAGGGACTTATGAGTCCTCGTGCAGTATTCCCTCAGGGTTAATTTTCAGGTTGAGTTGCTGGCGAGGAAGGCAAATGCAATGTTATCATTCATTTTGAGAGATCTAAAATATAGAAGCAAGGATGTAATATTGAAGCTTTATAAGGCACTGGTGAGGCCTCACTTGGAGTATTGTGATCAGTTTTGGGCAAGGATGTGTTGACATTGGAGAGGATTCCAAGGAGGTTCACGAAAATGCTTCTGGGATTGCAAGGCTTACCTTATGAGGAGCGTTTGAAGGCTTTGGGCCTGTACTCACGGGTATTCTCAATGAGAGGGGATCTCAATGAGACCCATGGAATGGTGAAAAGCCTCGATCGAGTATTTGTGGAGAGGATGTTTCCTATGGTGGTAGTGTGTAAGACCAGAGGACGCAGCCTCAGAATAGAGAGGTGTTCTGTTAGAACGGAGATGAGGAGGAATTTCTTTAGCCAGAGTGGTGAATCTGTGGAATTCTTTGCCACAGGCAGCTGTGGAGGCCAAGCCTTTATGTATATTTAAGGCAGAGGATGATAGACTCTTGATTGGTCAGGGCATGAACGATAATGGGGAGACGACAGGAGATTAGGGCTGAGAGGAAAATTGGATCAGCCATGATAAAATGGCGGAGCAGACTCGACGGGCCAAATGGCCTAATTCTGCTTCTATATCTTAAGCCTTATGGAGATAACCCAGGCCATCACAGGTAAACCCCTCCCCACCATTGAGCACATCTACACAAAGTACTGTTGCAGGAAAGGAGTATCCATCATTAGGTAACCCCAGCACCCAGGTCATGCTCTCTTTCTCACTACCTCCATCAGAAAGGTGGTAGAGGAGCCTCAGGACTCATATTACCAGGTTCAGAAACAGTTATTACCCCTCAATCATCAGGCTCCTGAACCAAAGGGGATAACTGCACTTGCCCCATCACTGAAAGTACCCAAAACCTATGGACTCACTTTCAAGGACTCTTCATCTCATGTTCTCGATATTTATTGCTTATTCATTTATTATTATTATTTCTTTCTTTTGTATTTGCACAGTTTGTTGTCGTTTGCACACTGGTTGAATGCCCAATTTGGTGTGGTCTTCCATTAATTCTATTATGGTTATTATTCTATATTACAGCAGCTATATTTCATTAGGAGTTTGAGGAGATTTGGTTTGTCACCTGAAACACTCGAAAACTTATACAGAACATTCTGACAGGCTACACTATTGTCTGGTATGGGTAGGGGGGCCTACTGCACAGGACCAATAGAAGCTATGGAGAGGTATAAAATTAGTCAGCTCCATCTTGGATACTAGCCTCTGTAGTATCCAAGACATCTTCAAGGAGCGGTGCCTTAGAAAGGCAGTGTCCATTATCAAGGACCCCCATCACCCAGGACATGCTCTCTTCTCACTGTTGCCATCAGGAAGGAGGTACAGGAGCCTGAAGGCACACATTCAATGATTCAGGAACAGCTTCTTCCCCTCTGCCATCCGATTCCTAAATGGACATTGAACCCATGAACACGACCTCACTTTAAAAAAAATTCTGTTTTTGCATTATTTTTAACTTAACTGTTTAATATACATATATACTCATTGTAATTCATTTATTAATTTCTTTCTATATCCATAGAACCAAAGAACACTACAGCACAGAAAACAGGCCACTTGGCCCTTCTAGTCTGTGCTGAAACATTATTCCCCTAGTCCCATTGACCTGCACCCAGTCCATAACCCTCCAGACCTCTCTCATCCACGTACCTATCCAATTTATTCTTAAAACTTAAGAGTGAGCCCGCATTTACCACGTCAGATGGCAGCTCGTTCCACACTCCCACCACTCTCTGAGTGAAGTTCCCCCTAATGTTCCCCCGAAACCTTTCCCCTTTTACCCTAAAGCCATGTCCTCTCGTATTTAAACGCAAACAACAGGAATTCTGCAGATGCTGGAAATTCAAGCAACACACATCAAAGTTGCTGGTGAACGCAGCAGGCCAGGCAGCATCTCTAGGAAGAGGTGCAGTCGACGTTTCAGGCCGAGACCCTTTGTTAGGACTAACTCTCGTATTTATCTCTCCTAATCTAAGTGGAACGAGCCTATTCACATTTAATCTGTCTATACTCCTCATAATTTTGTAAACCTCTATCAAATCTCCCCTCATTTTTCGATGCTCCAAGGAATAAAGTCCTAATCTGTTCAATCTTTCCCTATAACTCAACTCTTGAAGACCCGGCAATATCCTAGTAAATCTTCTCTGCACTCTTTCAATCTTACTGATATCCTTCCTATAGTTAGGTGACCAGAACTGTACACAATACTCCAAATTTGGCCTCACCAATGTCTTATACAACCTCCTCATAACTTCCCAACTCCTATACTCAATACTTTGATTTATGAATGCCAGGATGCCAAAAGCCTTCTTTACAACCCTGTCTACCTGTGACGCCACTTTCAAGGAATTATGTATCTGAACTCCCAGATCTCTTTGTTCCTCCGCACTCCTCAGTGCCCTACCATTTAATGTATGTCCTACCTTGATTTGTCCTTCCAAAATGCAACACCTCACACTTGACTGCATTAAATTCCATCTGCCAATTTCTGGCCCACCCCTCCAGTTGGTCCAGATCCCTCTGCAAGCTTTGAAAGCATTCCTCGCTGTCCACAATGCCTCCAATCTTAGTGTCATCAGCAAACTTGCTGATCCAATTTATTTGCTGATCCACATTATTATCTAGATCATTGATATAGACAACAAACAACAACGGTCCCAGCACAGATCCCTGAGGCACACCACTAGTCACAGGCCTCCAGTCTGATAGGAAATCATCCACTACCACTCTCTGTCTTCTCCCACACAGCCAATTTTGAATCCAGTTTACAACCTCTCCATGGATACCTAGTGTCTGAACTTTCTGAACTAACCTCCCATGTGGGACCTTGTCAAAGGCCTTACTAAAGTCCATGTAGACAACATCCACAGCCTTTCCTTCATCTACTTTCTTGGTAACCTCCTCAGAAAAACTCTACAAGATTCGTTAAACACGATCTACCATGCACAAAGTCATGCTGACGATCCTTAATCAGCCCTTGGCTGTCCAAATATTTGTATATCCGATCTCTCAGAACACCTTCCAATAATTTACCTACTACTGATGACAGGCTCACCGGCCTGTAATTACCTGGTCTACTTTTGGAGCCTTTTTTAAACAACGGAACAACATGAGCTACCCTCCAATCCTCCGGCACCATACCCCGTGGCTAAGGACATTTTAAATATTTCTGCCAGGGCCCCTGCAATTTCTACACTAGTCTCTCTCAAGGTCTGAGGAAATATCATGTCAGACCCGGGGGATTTATCTACCTTTATTCGCTGTAAGGCAGCAAGCACCTCCTCCTCTTTAATTTCTGTATGTTGCATGACACTGCTGCTTGTTTCCCTTCCTTCCATATAGGCTATGCCAATTTGTATTTAATTGTACTGATGTCATTAAGTTAAATTTCTCGACATGTGCTGGTGATATTAAACCTGATTCTGATTCTTTTATGGATTTATTGAGAATGCCCACAAGAAAATGAATCTCAGGGTTGTATCTGTACTTTGATAAGAAGTTTACTTGGAACTTTTGTTTTCCTGCTTTCAGGCTGGACTAGCTGTTAGACATGCACCAAAACTTCACTGAATAGATTAGGGCAGGGGTCAACAGACCCTCGGTTAACAGTAGGGGTCCAAGGCATAAAAATGGTTTGGAACCCCTGGTTTGGTGTGAATGTCTGATGATGGGCAGAACTGGACATCCTCGAGTACACTGCCAGAGTTATGGGCAGTTCACTGCCTCAACTTTACATACCAAGACAGAGTTTTAGTTTCAATCCATTAATGCCTGGTACAAAAGAACAGCATTCCTTGATTAGGAAGTTTCAGCCAATGGACAAGCTGAGCAAAGGAAGATTCATGTCATCGTATCCAGAAAGAGCTTAGTCTTTACATGGAATTGTACATGCACCTGTGGACCACGACTGCCCAAACTTGAAAGGCAACCAGAAATTCCTGTTCTAATTAACTGAAGTACAGTTCAAATATATTATTTACTTACTTATTTCACTGGAATCAATCCAATAGATCATTTTATAATTAAGATGCAAAAATCAATAGTATCATTCTACTAAAATATGTACATCAGGGAGATTGATTTCCAGCAGGGTGGAAAGTTTGGTTCACTTACTCTCTTCATACTTTCCAAGATCGAACACCATTGAAATATTACATTTATGTGCCAGAAAAGAGAAAAGGTTTACCTTCTCATTGTAGATTTCCAACATGCTGAAATAAATCTGTAGAGAAAGAAAATGATGTGAGACTTTCGTGTCATGTTACACTCATCAAAATAATCCATTCGTAACAGTCTTGTGTCTTTTAAGTTATTAACCTTTTGTCTTTCAGTTGGTGATACACCCTCTATTCTTTTAAACAATATTCATATTTTACCATTACCATACTTGGGTAAGAATAGGGAAATGCAGTTCAATTATGATTAAATAGAATATATCAAAAAACACTACAGCAATGCCAAAGTTCAAGTTTATTGTTATTCAACAATATACAGGTACACCACCAAACGAAACAACATTTCTCAGAACCTTTCCACTGACTCTTTGGTTAATGGAGGGGTCCATGGCATAACAAAAGGTTGGGAATGCCTGAGTTCTGGACCAACGTGCAGAACACAGTACATATAACTCACACACAACACATGAAGTAATAGCACCACAAATAAATTAACAAAAAATAAGGTGCAATTGCAACACAAGTTATAAACTAAACAGTATAACACTACTGGCGCTTCATAGGTGATGAGTCCTGTGTGCTGGCAGGCAGTTCATTTGTTTCGTGGCCTGGGGGAAGAAGCTGTTTCCCATCCTAACAGTCCTTGCCCTAATGCTACAGTACCTCCTTCCTGATGGTAGAGGGTCAAAGAGATTGTTGACGGATGGATGGGAGGTTGTTAATGACTCTGCCTCTCTTCTTCCCTCTCCTAAAATCCTGAAAACATGTACCACCAGGCTCAAGAACAGCTTCTATCCCATTAATGTCAAAGTCTTGAAAAGACCTCTTGTATGACAAGGCAGACACTTGGCATCAGAGTCTACCTTGTTACGACCTTGTTTTCTTATTATTTAACTGCACATTTTCAGTAGCTTTTAGATTTTATTTTGCATTGTTATTGTTTTACCTTACTCTGCACTGTGTAATGATTTGATCTGTATGAACAGAATACAAGACAAGCTTTTCAAGGTATCTTCGTGCTTGTGACAATAATGAACCATTGCCAATCCTCAAATTGGATTTGCAAAATCATCTTGCAGTTATTATAAACATTGATTGGATCACACGTTGTTTACAGTTCTGATCACCAGACTATAGGAAGGATGTGGGAACAAGAGAGAACACAGAAGAGATTCACCAAAATATTGCCTGGATTGAAGGGCTGCAGTGATCAGAAATCGGGTAGGGTGCGTTTATTTTCAATGGAACATAGGAGGCTGAGGGGTTTATTAAATTATGGAGGACACAACAATATGCAAGGAACCAAATATTAAACAGAATTAAACATTTGCCGTTGGTCATCACTTTATCCCTTTTCTTACCCGAGAAAACTGATGCCATCTTGATAAGAAGATTAACACAGCTGCAACCTGAAATATGTTTTAGGTTGAAAGGTCAGAATAAATTCTGCCTTAAACTTCCAAGAGAAATAGGAAGCAGGAAAGACAATGTAGTGGGAGGATAACAGTTGGACTGCCTTGTGTAGAAATTGGTGCTGACTGTTATTCTAATCAATCTGTTCTACAATCTGTGTAGACGTTGCTGGTCAGACAGGTAACCAAGGTCTATACAGAACTCCCCACGTTACAGGCGGTGATGTTTTGATGCTTGAGTGTCTGGTAATGGTTTGAAACATTTGATCTCTCAGTGTTCCTCTGTAACCCCATGACTGTTTTGGTGACGTGTTTGTCCTGTTCTTGTTGGTCAGTTGGTCCCCTGAATTCCTCCATCCATCTCTTCACCATCAACTTGAACTGTACTGCTTGGCCACATTTTATTTCACGGAAAGGGTTTTGGAATGAGAAAGATTCTCTGCTATTTGCTGATAATATTTTATTGTCGGAGCCACAGTTAACAAGCTGACTGAGAACAGCACTAGAATGGCCCAGTACTTCATGGTTAAACCAATTATACACAGTATAAATGGAAAATTTAACCACGCTGCGAGGAACATAGGAACACAAATTGGACTATGTGACCTCTTACATCTAACCAGCCTTCCATATGATTATGGATGATCTGCCCCAGGCCTCATCTCTTCTTCTGTGCTTGTTCCTCATAGCTCTCAATCCTCTGATCTTTCAGAAATTTATCCATATCACCTTTAGGTACCTCCCATGAGCCAGCCTCCACAACCCTCTCAGTTGAGATTTTCCCTGGACTTACCACTCATGGTGAGAAGAAATTATTAAGTAATTTTCAATGACCCCTTAACTAGTAATGGCTATTAACTTTAACTATAGCAATGGCTGATTGGTAGGAGGCAGTGAGTGGGAATAGAAGGATCCTTTTCTGGTTGGCTGCCAGTGACTAGTGGTGTTCCGCAGGGGTCTGTGCTGGGACCGCTTCTTTTTATGCTGTATATCAATGATTTAGATGATGGAATAGATGGCTTTGTTGCCAGGTTTGCAGATGATACGAAGATTGGTGGAGGGCAGGTAGTTTTGAGGAAACAGGTAGGCTGCAGAAGGTCTTAGATTAGAGGAATGGGCAAGAAAGTGGCAAATGAATTACAATGTTCAATTTTGGTAGTAGAAATAAATGTGTAGACTATTTTCTAATCAGGGAGAAAATCCAAAAATCTGAGATGCAAGGGGTTTTGGGATCCATTGTGCAGAATACCCTAAAGGTTAACTTGCAGGTTGAATTGGTGGTGAGGAAGGCAAATGCGATGTTAGCATTCATTTCAAGAGATCTACAATACAAGAACAGGACTATGTTGCTGAGGTTTGAAAAGGCGCTGGTGAGGCCTCACCTTGAGTATTGTGAACAATTTTGGGTTCCTCATCTAAGAAAAGATATGCTGGCATTGGAGAGGGTGCAAAGACGGTTCACAAGGATGATCCTGGCAATGAAAGGATTATCATACAAGGACATTTGATAGCTCTGGGTCTGTACTCGCTGGAATTTAGAAGGATGAGGGGGGATCTCCTTGAAACCTTTCAAATGTTGAAAAGCCTAGATGTGGAAAGGATGTTTCCCATGGTTAGGGAGTCTAGGACAAGAAGGCACGGCCTGAGGATGGGGGGGGGGGGTGGCGTCCATTTAAAACTAAGATGCAGAGACATTTCTTTCACCAGAGAGTGGTGAATTTGTGGAATTTGTTCCCACAGGCAGCTGGTAAGGCCAGGTCATTGGGTGTATTTAAGGTAGAGATTCAGTCTCCACAGCGATCTGTGGCAATGAATTCCAGATTCGCTGTCATTTGGCTAAATAAACTCCACATCTCTGTTCTAAATGGATGTCCCTCTATTCTGAGGCTGTGCCCTCTGGTCCTAGACTCACCCACTATAGGAAACATCCTCTCCACATTCACTCTTCTAGGCTTTTCAATACTCAACAGATCTCAAAGAGATTCCCCTTCATTATCTCAAACTACAACGAGTACAGACCCACAGCCATCAAATGCTCCTTATACCTTAATCAAGTAAAGTTAAACATCATCTCAATCTTAGCCTAAGAGAAGGATTGATAATCAACAGACCTATTCTTGGGGCTTTGGAATCATCTTTGGATTATCTGATTTTATAAATGATTATTGAAGCAGCAAGCTGGATTTATGTACCAAACTTATAAGTTATTGTAATAAGTAGCTACAAAAGCAAGATGGGATCGTTAACGTTATCCATTCTAATAATCTCTAAATGAACATCTTTTATAAATTCAAGCTATATCACAAATTTACGAACAATCTCCAAGACTCATCCATACTCACTATTTACTTCAAAGTTGTAACTCTCGCCAGTCACCTATTGATCCCAAATTACCACTGCAAAGGTTAACATAATGGTAGCTAATTCTTACCTGGTACTGTTTATCATGTTCTTGATTTTGTTTAATTGCTTTGAACAGCTCGTCACAAATTAATGGGATTATTCCTCTGTCTGGTCCATAGCCAATCATAGAGTAACTTTTCCCTGAGCCAGTCTGCCCATAGGCCAGCAGTGTCGTGTTGTATCCCTGCCATGCGTTACTCAACAATTCTTGGCCCAGGTCATTGAACACCTTTCTCTAAGGAAGCAAATTTTAAATAAAATTACACATTGTCCTTTGCTCACCACTTTATCCCTTTTCTACCCGACCACTCACTCCATGTTGATGAGAGGATTCAACTGGAATTAAGCTTTCTCCGTAGTTTGGTCCCATAAATATCAATATCCTTGTCAAATGAATAGCAGCCTTAAAAATATTCACCTGAGACCCCAAACATCAAGAATATTGTTCCGGCTTTCTACAACCCTTTGTTTTATTTTCACTGAGATGTAGTGTGGAGTAGGACCTTCTAGCCCTTCGAGCTGTACCACTTTAACCCCAGACTAAGCACAGGACAATTTACAATGACCAATTAACCTACCAACTGGTACATCTTTGGACTGTGGGAGGAAACAGGAGCAGGTGGATGAAACCCACACCGTCACAGGAAGCAGCAGGGAGTGAAACCGTTACCTGTACCGTGCCCTTTACGCTAGGAAGTGCTTTTTGGTATCCTCAAAGCCTGCTTTTAATTTCTAATGTAATTCTCAACCAAAGAGAAGTGTTCCTCTCCATCTGCATGATCAAATCCTCTAAATTTTGAACATAGCAGTGATACCATCCCCTACTTTCCAAGGGAAAGAAGGACCCCACTATAGATGCAGTCCAACCAGAGTGTACTGTAGCTCTGCTATTGTAACCTCAACTAAAGTCCAAAATTTCACAAGCTCTTTTAAAATTAGCTTCATGGCATCATGCTTGATGATGCAGGTAACTCTGACAAGGTCAGAGTTCATTGCCCCAAGTGCTCCATACACTATTTGTTCTCCATCTACCTGCTGTAGAACCAAGTAGCTTGCTGCATTGTAGAGTCATTGAGTCATAGAAAGGTACAGCACAGAAACAGGCCCTTTGGCCCAATCTAGGCTGCGCCAAGCCATTTAACTTGCATATTCCCATCGACCTGCACTGGGACCATAGTCCTCAATACATGTCCCATCCATGTACCTATCCAAACTTCTCTTTAAACATTGAAATAAAGTTCGCAAACACCACTTGCACTGGCAGCTTGTCCCACACTTTCACAACCTCCGAGTGAAGAAGTATCCCCTCGTTCCCCTTAAATTTTTCACCTTTCACCCTTAACCCATGATCTCTGGTTGTAGTTCCACACAACCTGCGTGGAAAATGCCTGCTTGCATTTACCCGTTCTATACCCTTCATAATTTTGTATATCTCTATCAAATCTTCCTTCAATCTTCTCCATTCCAGGGAATAACCTCCTTATCTTTTCAGTCTTTCCATGTAACCCAGGTCCTTCAGACCCAGCAACATCCTTGTAAATTTTTTCAGTACTCTTACAACCTTATTTACATCTTTCCTGTAGGTAGGTGACCAAAACTGGACATCTGCAACGATGTCTTATACAGGTTCAACATAACATCTCATCTCCTGAACTCAATACATTGATTTATGAAGGCCAATGTGCCAAAAGCTTTCTTTACGAGCCTATCAACCTGTGATGCCATTTTCAATGAATTGTGGACCTGTATTCCTACATCCCATTCTGCAAATACTCTCCTCAGTGCTCTACTGTTCACTGTGTAAGACCATGAAGGCCATGATCGGCTTCCTCGCTGTCCAGTACACCCCCAATCTTGGTGTCATCTGTAAATTTACTGATCTAGTTAACCACTTTGACATCTATTTCAATGATCTAGATGATAAACAATGGATCCAGCACCGATCACAGTGGTCCTCAAGTGAGAGAGGCAACCAGGTACTATATTAGAAGCCAAGCTCATTGAGTAATGCAGCACAAGGAAACCTATGTTGGTAATTGTCTTCATTTGCAGAACACTTCTCTTATGCCTATAAATGAATGAAAGGGCTTGCAGTTAGATATCCAATGTTCCTAATGCTCATGAGAGAGAGAACTTCAGACTGCAACTCACACTGCATCTTCATATCCTGTTCTAACATAACTTACAAAAGCTGTTGAATTTTGTCACCCGAAATTTGAAAAAATACAAAAAGAAAGCCACCCCTAACCCCGAGAAAAGAATTTCTGAAGTTTCCTGCAGGTAAACCATGTCCAAGCATCTGGCGATGAAACACCAGATGGACCCCAACTAGAAGGGAGGAAATCTGAGGCAGGCCCTCTGCTAAAGATTTAGCTTACATCTTGCATACTGGCTTGTAGAGTAAGTCTGGTATCGCCCGGTGGTATATCATCCCACCTGGTCTGCATATTTGCTGGTAGGTCCATCAGGAACAAGTATCCCTTCCTCATTTCTAATGAATCCACTGTGTGACCAGTAGACTAGGTCAAATGTGAAAGTTTTTGTGTTGCTCTGATTCCTTGGATCCCAAATTGTGATGCTGTTTAAAGCCACGGAGATTATACAGTTGCATCCAGCATCCTTCTCAGTCTGTTAAGAGTAACAAAGATACATGGGAGGTTACACAATACTAGAAGGTAGTGTTATTAGAAGACAATATTGAACTCAATGTGTGGGGGACGTTCAGGACAACTTTAGATCATTAGCAGAATACCATGGAGGCCAAGTCATTATGTTCAAGAATGAGGTAGATATGTTTCTTTTATATTAATGAACATGGGAAGGCAGGAAGGGGTTACCAATATGTATGACTGGCTATGATCGTGTTGAATGGAAGAGGTGGCCTTTTCTTGCTCCTTCTTTCTGATGTTTCTACGAATCTGACCTTCAGTTGGGAAGGAAATGAAAGAGTTACATACTCCTTAATCGGGGTATTGGTATTCGTTAAGTTCATTAAGTTCATCAAATGCAGGAAGGGTTTGTAAACCCACAAGCTGCAGTTCTGACTGAGCTGCACTTGCTTTTGATGCTTCAACTGTGCATAAGAAAGAAGATTTTAATGAAATAACAACCTCGACTCGCGCTGTTTTCAAAGGTGGTCCTTTTGAGCTGTTGATGACTGGATTTTCGGTCTACTGCCTCAGTTAACATAGGCGCTATATTTTATTCAAACAGTGTTAGGTGACTCCATATTGAGCAGTTTAATGAATGTCAGTTCATACATGGATACCACCATAACTTGTTCCACAGTTTCTAACAATGGTTAAGTCAGTATCTTTCCCATATATTTTAAAATAAAACCAGTATACTGTGGTTCAATCACCATATTTATGAGCACATTGCAGATCTGGTCAAGCAAAAGACCAAGAAATTAACACAGCCATAAATAGAAAAATACAAATATTGATGACACTTTTAATCGCTCTGTACAGAGTTGACACGCACAGGGTGGTATTGATCACTTCATTATGGGAAAAACATCGAATTATATTTCTTCATGCTATTCAGTTTGTTTCCCAACTGAGGGAATGATCTCATCCAGTGTATATTTAAACAGTAATTCCCAATATTGGTACAGAATATTCAGAGATCAAGATTTTAAAAAATTGCTGTAGTTTCTTGAACCCTGGGAAAAGCTTGCGTTACTTAAGCATGTACAGTATAACTCACTCACCTGGCTAAAGGTTCTGACACGGACTGCCACTCTTACGCTGTCCACACTTGGCATTTTTCTTCCTTCGACACAAACGGATGATTGATAAGTTAATAAAAATATCACGCCCCAGCTGTTTGGTTAGGCCTAGTGTTTAGTTCAGCACTACATGCTGACCCAGGCTTTCTAAGAGCTGTTCACTTTTCACATCACTCCCTGTGGGAGTCTTGTACATGGCTGTGCAGAGGGAAGACGATCGGGCTGCCGGTCTGGTGTCAAATGTAGCGGCTGAGTAGTAGGAGAGGGAGTTAGCAGAACAGGCTAACCTTCAGAAATCTAAAGACCTTGGGATACGAGACAACACACCTGCCCCAGTGTCACCACTGTGTTTAAGAGGGGCCTTAGGATGGGTTGAAACAGAGGAAGCCCAAGTAGCACAATTTTTTAGATTAAAAAAAAGTCAGTAATTTTAGACCGAGAGCTAACGGGACTGCATTATTCAGAATGATAAAATAATAATGAAAGAGTGAACCTGAAATGTGATCTGAATACACAGCCTTGCTGATGACTGAATAGTTCTACAGGATTCTGAAACTAGTTTAAGGCCAACTGATAGATTTTCAAATAGGGGTAATGGAAAAACCACCATATCTGACTTAATCTGATAGGGGTCTCAAATCCACTAAAGACAAAGGTGGGGGGAGAGCAAACACAGGACTTTTTAAACATTATGACAAGCCTGAAGGGCTTTTTTTCTCTCTACTTAACCAATAACTGAATTGAAACTGATTTTGAACTTTGATAATCCATCAGACATACAACACTTAACATTTTAGGAACAGCTTCTTCCCCTCCACTATCAGCTTTCTGAAAGGATGATGAACCAACCATGAGTACTACCTCACGATACTTGCTTACTTTTGGTACTTAATTTATTAATATGTTTCTTATTGTAATTTATAGCATTATTTATATATTGCACTGCAATGCTTCCGTAAAACAATAAATTTCATGACATTTGTCAGTGATATTAAACCTGATTCTGAAACATTCAAATCTTGTTTGAAAATTTTACAACCATGTGTGAATTTAGCTGAAGAGTTTCCTTGATTGTTTATACTCTTATTAATTAACATGCATCCTTCATGCATTTAATACCGTGTTTTAGAGCAAGATTGATAAATAATACAATAAAAAGGCTAATTTTAAAAATTCTTTCATACCAGATGTATCAGACCTCATTCTATCATGGAATCAAGGCATTTTATTTCAAAGCAATCATTCAATGCTAGCCAATGAAACTAATTGCACTTTCTATCTCTTGGTACATGGCATTGCACATTAAAACAATCTAGCTGTTCCCTGCGCCAGACAAATTAACATAATTGCGTCTCAGTCAAGACATCTGGCCCCCTCTGCTTAATTCTCTTTTTTCTTTCTTTTTAAATCTTTTTATTGAATAAGTATACAAAAAGGTAAGCCATATAAACATTAATACAATGTTAAAATACAATAAAATTCCAGAAGGTACCAATACCAAAAAAAAATACTACAATGTAATTTAAACATAAGAAACCAAGATAACATAATAGTATACTAAATTTTATATATATCAATAGAAAAAAAGAAAAAAAAACCCCAAAAAAAACCCACCGTGCAACTAACTAAAAGTAATTCTCAAAACAGGCCCTTCTATCTACCAGGATCACATGGTAGTTAGCACAATTTCTTTACAACTGGGTTCAATTGCTGCCGCTGTCTGTAAGAAGTTCGTGTGTTCTCCCCGAGATAATGTGGTTTTGCCAGGTGCTCTGGTAGCCTTCCACATTCCACAGACCTATGGTTAGGGTTAGGGTCAGAAAGTTGCGGGCATGCTATATTGCCACCACAAATGAGGTGATACCTTCAGGCTGCAAATGATGCATTCCGCTGTGTTTTGATCTACTGTACATGTGATAAAGCTAATCTGATCTTTAATTCCATTCATTCTCTCCACATTTCCACAAGCTTTTCACCCCTTCCCAACACACTAGATTTTACCACTTGCTGATAATCTAGAAACCAGGTAGGGGTCAATTAATTTACCAACCTGCATATCTTTGGGATGTTTGAAGGAAACCTGAGCACCTAGTGAAAACTCACAACCTACATCATCATAGTCACCATGTGCAAACTCCACAGATAGTACTGGAACCGAAGAATTAACTTCAGGTCTCTGGAATGTGTCACCAACAAAGAGTACCCCACTATTAATGTAGAGTATAGAGCAGTTAACCATAGGAACAGGCACTTTGTCTCCATAAGACCATAAGACAAAGGAGCAGAAGTCAGCCATTCAATGCGCCTGTGCCAAACATGCCAATCTAATACCCCTCTATCTGCTGCCTGTTTGTGTGTCTCTTAAAATATTACCACCACATTCTCTGGCAGCATGTTCCAGACACCCATCACTGTGTAAAATAAATACACGACTCAAATCCTTTAAACTTGCCCTCTCTCATCGTAAAAAGGTATGCCCTCTAGTATTTTACATTTCTACCCTAGGGAAATTAAAAAACATCTATCTGCCCTATCTCTGCCCCTCATAATATTATATACTTCTATCAGGCTTCCTCTCACCTTCCATCACTCCAGCAAAAACAATCTAAGTTTGTCCAGTATTCTGGGAGTCATCATGTATTAAATGGGCTGCAAGAGCACATCAGAAGCTGAGTGTCATACGGCACCTCATGACAATGCAATCTAATCCACCAGCTTCAAGGAACAAGGACATGAATTAATATCCTCCAAGACTATAGTATCAAGAACCTCTTTATTAGTCACTCATCCCATCACCCACTCTAAACATGTATTCCCTCCCCCGTGATGGATGCATTGTACACAAACCATAAAATGCACTATTACCAATCTACCAAGGACTCCCTAAACTCATGCTACTATCTGCAGGTTCCTCTCCAAATTGCACTCCATCCCAGCCTGGAAACATACTCCAGATCCAGTGTCCCGCCCCAATGAGTATGTGCGAGTATCTTCACCAGAGGGACTTCATCAGTTCAAGGCCACAGCTCATCACCACCCTCTCAAGGGCAATAAATGCTGGTCATGACAGCTACAACCAAATGCTGAATATTAATTTTAAAAGTCAAGTGTAAAATATATATTCAATGGATTTTTAAAAAATAATAATGCACATTATTCAAATAATCTGGCCAAAACATCTTACACCAATTTAATGATTTACTCTTGTTTATCTTTCTGAAATCTTCAAATGTAGTTGAGTTCCTGATCTGTATTTATGCAACTTTATTACTGGGTCACCTGACCTTCCACTGTTTTTGAGGAGTATGACTTTATGCAGAAGAATTGTAGATGATGGTAATCGAAAACAAAAGTTAATCAGAAAGCATCAATGGGGAGGAAAAATTGTAAACCTTTCCGGTTCAATATCTTTAACCAGAATGGAATTGAGCAGATGAAAATTTACTGATCTTGAAACATAAGCTGTTTCTATGTTGTTGCTGTCAAACCTGAGTACTTCCAGTAGATCTGGTGTAGATCTAGAGCAGTACAACACAAGACACCATTTTGGTATGGTGAGAAACTCAACTGAGCGTACACATTCACCAAGTCTTGTACCTAGTGTAATTTAAGTTTATTTTTTTAAACACAGAGTGGTGGGTGTGAACCCCCTGTCAGGTGTGGTGGTAGAGGCAGATACACAAGAAACTCTTAGATAGGTATGTGGATGCTAGAAAAATGGAGGGCTATGTAGGAGGGAGGGGTTAGATTAACCTTCGAGTAGGTTAGGTCAGCAACATGATGGGCTGAAGGGCCTGCATTGTGCTGCACTGGCACAATGTTCTTCAACAGGCGAATGAGCACCCTGCATTTGGTTAGACACCGTCATCCTGAAGGAGATGCAGCAAAGCACTGTAGGAATGGGGTTCAAACACAGTTTCAATGGTGTTGGTAGGAAATGTTGATGATGTGTTTTAACTTCACTGGAAAGTTGGGAAATGGGATTGCAAAATACACATTTGGAAGACCTGATGAGGTCCTCTCTTCAGATGAGTTTTTATTTAGATTAGAGGCAATAGCTTAAATAGTAATCGAGCAATGTAAACATAAAGTCACAATTCTGGTCTGTTTACCTCAGTACACAAGATACTTTCCCACATTCCAATTGAGTAAATAGCATCTAAACAGACTGGATGTGTATACTTACAAATGAGAGGATGCAGCACTCTTTTTAGATAGATATTGAATTAAAAGTAAACATAGTAAGTGGTACTTGGTAGATTGAACAGAAAGTGTAAAATTGTAATAAACACAAATGCAAATAAAAGCAATCCACTGTATAGAGAAATTTCAGCAATCTTTTTATTTTTTTAAATTTGCCTGACTTACCAGTATTTGCTGAGCTATCTCAGTTTGTTGTGATTTGTAGCAGCACTGCAAGCATATCTTGATGAAACCAAATAAACATGATACAAATATTGTGACAAAAGTAAATAACGCGATGCAGCATCACGTGACATAAAATTAGTATGTTACAAGGTTCAGTGGGGTACCTGGCCCAGATTTTAACAGATGGCAATTGGCTGCCTTAAATGAACAGAAAAGTTGGGTTGCAGGGGAAAAGAAGCATCCTCGGTATAAAATATTTCCCACCCCTCATTTAAAAATAATTGAAGACAGAATCTCCCGCTTCTTCTTCCACAGGGACCCTTCTTTCCTGTATCCAACCAAAACAATTCCTTTCTTTTGGATGAACATGGGAAATTATACAAAATTAACTGCCTTCCTGGTAGCACTGAAGGCAATTCCTTACGAAGAAGTAACAATTTCGGGTATCTTGCAAAGAGATACAAGGCTAAGTACCAATTTCATTGTAACTAGACAGAATGGTGTATGGCAACTTAAGACAGTCAAGAGCCACTATGAACTGTGCCTCAGGATTTTGGACAATCTTACTGTGTCTAAAATAATCGTAAAAACAAACTTTAAAGATGTACAACTGCATATACTGTACCATTTACCCCATTGGCAAAGTATTCCATCACAAAAATGCAAAAAAAAACATATCAAACTGCCAAGTATACATTTTATTTATAACTTCCCTAAAATGTCAAAAAATATTTACATTTTATATACGTTAATAAAATGTATGAAGATTCATTACAAAATTAAAATGTGAAACATTTGCCTAAAAACAAAAAAAAGTTACAATACTCCACATGGAGCTACAATTTCCCCTTACAGACCATTTGTTCATGAAATGTTAAAATAATTTATATAAATTATTTCCTGAAAATTAGATGAACCTCGGAAATTCGCACAGTTCTGTATACCTCTTATATATACACTGCATCCAAGTATTAAACCGCTTAAACAATAAAATTTCTCATTATTTGTGTCGGTTTACTTTTCTGCGTGTGACTGGCTTCTGAAACACTGGGATCAGTTTTGTCCTCTTGTGACGAAGTGTCATCTTATGTTCCACAGACATATCATCATCCTCTGCTTCTCTTCTTTTACTGGACAATGAATCCAAAGGACTTGCTAAAGGAGAAAGAAATTCAATTTCCACTGGTGGTGCTGACCATGAAGCCTTCTTGGTTTCTCTGTTAAGATGAAAAAGAATAGTTTCACTATTAGCAGAGAAAAATTACTACTACATGCCTTCAGTAAATGGGGATAAAATTCTACTGAAGAACTCAAAGGCTCAAAGACCAGAGCCTTTGTTTGTGGTGCTGTTCGCTGCACAGATCAGCAAAAACAACCCTGTAATACTGTTGTATACATTACCTGGAACTCTTCTTCATCCGAAGTCTTGTAGTTCTGCTTCTGGTACACATTTTCTCCTCTTCTTGTTTACCTTTTTCTTTTCTCACCTCTTCTATTTTTGGGGCATCATTCTTCAAAATACCCAAATCCTGAAATTGCAAATTTGTGTCAATGTTTTAAAAAAAGTGAAAATGTATTATATTATTTGACAAACCCAACAAAATTCAACCATGCTAAAACTGAATTAATGTCAATAATTGTTCATTTCTGATAGTGAAAAGACTGAAGTAACCCATATGCACAAGATCCTTGCCCAGCAGTCAGAGTATAAATCAGTAAAAAAAAATTTAGCCTATCAATACCAATTCTTTCACTACATAGTTGTCCCATCTTAATGTTTACCCAGAAAATTGTCTTAGTAACCACTCTGATTTTACAGGTTTTCTTTCACTACGCAGTTTAATATTTTTCTAATATTGAATATTAAAATGTTTATTTACCTGGTCTTTCACTACCTGCAAGGGTGCTTTGCTGGTTTTTCTAGACCTTGTAATAGGAGTAGAAAACAGAAACTCTGGTGGCTGCACAGAGGAATCCTGCACTGTGGTCTTCTCAACTATTCATAATGAAATTGGAAACAATATTGGTTAATAGATCAACTGTCCATTAAGAGTAACATTTCTGCTGATCAATAACATGAAAATAAGTTTAATATCGATAAGCTTTAAAATCCCAAAATAATTAACACATTAAAAAAAGGCACAATTTCAAATTCCCATGAAGCACACATGTAAAGTGTAAACACAAGGTTCTGCAGATGTTGGAAATTCAGAGCAACACACGATGCTGGAGAAACTCAACAGGTCAGGTAGCATTCAGAAGAATGAACAGCTGACATTTATCCAGGTGTTACCTGAAGAATTTGTATAGTAATGGTACCTGTATTAAAATCTTGATTTGTTTGTAACAAGACTCGGAAAATTAGACATCATTTTAGCCTCATTCACTTACTTAGTCAACTGTTACCCATTTTCATTTTAAGCAGCAGCAAAGTTTCACTGGGTGAATATTCCACTGATTTTAATGCAGAAAAGCTAACTGCCTGATGTAAAATTTTATGTGCACCATCACCCCATGATAAAAACTAAAATACTGCAGGTGCTCAAAATCTGAAATTCAGCTGGAAATTCTAGAATCACTGATGCAGAAAAGTTCCCCAACAGTCTCATACAGATGCCAAGAAATTTATGTTCATTTTATTTCTAGTTATACAAATATGAATCAAAATTTCAGCTCTCAATTGCTTTCATTATTATTTTATAATGGACGTCCAACCTTCACAGCATTTCGGAATTAGAAAGATTTTATTGTATTATGTAATCTCGCAGCTAAAGCCTCACTTTCTCACTGCATCAGACATCCATATCAGTAAAGGATAGAATCACCTGTTGTTCTTTAACTACCAATGAACTATTAGTAACCATCTGCAGGTCCAGCAGAATTTGAGGGAGGGAAGGAATTGTTGACTTTCCCTGCCACAGATGGTGCTTGACCTGCTGAGTTCTTCCAGATTCTGGTGTCTGCAGTCTCTTGTGTCTCTATGAAATACCAGTGCTGCTTGTGGACATCTAATGGCATTAAAGGCAACAATGGTCACTAACAATAGGAAATAAGAGAGTGCATCTCCAGTGAGCCAAAATAGACATCTTCCTACTGACTTCACTGATGGAAGCAAGAGACCTGAAGACCAAGAGCAACCCCAAGTATTGTAAATTCACAGGTATTTAGGGGTAGTCAAGGTAGGCAAGAAACACACTGGTGGGAGCGGGGTCACATATCCTCAGCATATGTACAGCTGAAGTGGTTGAGAGACTAGCAGGCATCTTCTGCTGTGTGAGAACAAAGTTTATGGCTGAGTTTCCACCTTGAGAACTGTTCAGGTTCTTGCCTGGAGACAACTCAAAGGCAAGATTAGGTTAGGGTAGCAGACTTACTTCCCTTTCTGATGTGATTTTCCAACAATCCTCCAATTTTGTGTTCAACATGGCTTCTTTTGAAACATTTAAGATTATTAAGGGATTGGACACGCTAGAGGCAGGAAACATGTTCCTGATGTTGGGGGAGTCCAGAACCAGAGGCCACAATTTGAGAATAAGGGGTAGGCCATTTAGAACGGAGTTGAGGAAAAACTTTTTCACTCAGAGAGTTGTGGATGTGTGGAATGCTCTGCCTCAGAAGGCAGTGGAGGCCAATTCTCTGGATGCTTTCAAGGAAGAGTTAGGTAGAGCTCTTAATGATGGCAGAGTCAAGGGATATGGGGAGAAGGCAGGAACTGGATACTGATTGTGGATGATCAGCCATGACAACCGTGAATGGCAGTGCTGGATCAAAGGGCCGAATGGCCCAATCCTGCACCTATTGTCTATTGCCTTTTAAATTCTAAATTTATTTAGGTACAGTATTTAAATTTGAACTCCTTAGCTCTGTACAGTCTCATATGCCTGTGTAAATGACCTGGAACTCCAGCTGCCAATCCAGTAATTTAACCACAACACTATGACAATCACTTCAGGCTTGAAGTTACCACTAGTTATAAATTAAAGTTTACTGGAACCAAAATCTGCACAGTACTCAGTACTCTTCATTCACAACAAATTTCACGACATACGCCATTGCTATTAAATCTGATTTA
Organism: Mobula hypostoma; assembly: GCF_963921235.1. Taxonomy (NCBI): domain Eukaryota; kingdom Metazoa; phylum Chordata; class Chondrichthyes; order Myliobatiformes; family Myliobatidae; genus Mobula; species Mobula hypostoma. Next base: position 15,004,827 of record NC_086104.1, read on the forward strand.
TATTGATAACTGGAAAGGACTCACGTAGATACACAATTCAAATGCTAACTGGAGGGTCTCATCGACAAATTCAAGATGAGCCTATGCTTAGATTTAAACGAGTTAAGACTATAGTAAGATTACAAAGTACAAAGCACCATCCTTATCCAATCTTCAGATATCAAATCTTACTTAAAGTAACTAAAGATTAATTTGCAGGTTGAGTTGGTGGTGAGGCAAGCAAATGCAATGTTACCATTCATTTCGGGGACTAGAATAAAGGATAAAACGTTGAGGCTTAACAAGGTATTGGTCAGGCCACACATAAAAGTATTGTGAGCAGTTTTGGGCCCATTATCTAAGAAAGGATGTGTCGGCATTGGAGTGTCCAGTGGAGGTCACAATGATGATTTCAGGAATGAAAGGGTTAACCTAAGAGAAGTGTCGTGATGGCTCTGGGCCTGAACTCACTGGAGTTTAGAAGAATGAGGGCGGATCTCAATGAAACTTACCGAATGTTGAAAGGCCTCGATAGAGTGGATACGGAGAGGATGTTTCCTAGCAGGGGAGTCTAGGACCAGGAATTTCCTGAGCCAAAGGGTGGTAAACAGCCATGGAGGCCAAGTCATTGGGTATATTGAAAGTGGAGGTTTATGAGTAGACCCAAGTAGAACAACAAAGTGGACGTTGTTAGGTTCTTGATTAGTAAGAGTGTCAAAGGTTATGGAGAGAAGGCAGGGGAATGGGATTGAGAGGGGTATCAAATCAGCCATGATGGAATGGTTTAATTCTGCTTCTATGTCTTAAGGTCTTATGGTCTAACTAAAGATCAACTGGCAATTCAAAGAGGAAATCGATTGAGAAACGAGGAGAGGATTAGAAAAATATTTGGCAATATCAAAGAGACAAACAAACATTTTGGAAAACAATATTAGACCTGGAATTTTCTGTTGAACCCTTCTGGCATTTTTATGTAAAATATTAATTAAACTCAAGATTCAACCACTTTAGAGGACAAGGTACTGAGCTACACAGTATATGAACATTCTGGATTCATTTTCCTCATCTGTGGTAAACATCTAGCAGTCCAAAATACTAACAGGTATAAAGCAACACCATAGCCTCTACGCCATAGAGCCAACAACGCTTTACAGCAGTTCAATTCCCACTGCTGTCTGTAAGGAGTTCGTACATTCTCTCTGTGACCACAGATAGAATGGTTAAGAAAGGCACATGTCATGCTTGCCTTAATTAGTCAAGGAAATGGGTTCAAGAGTTGAAATGATGTTGCAGCTTTATAAAACTCTTAAATAGTCCTCATCTGGAATATTGCATTCAGTTCTGGCTGTCCCATTATGGGAAGGATGCAGAGACTTAGGAGAGGGTACAGTGAAGGTTTACCACGATGCAGCCTGCATTTAGAGAGCATGTGCTATAAGGAAAGGTTGGACAAACTTGGGTTGTTTTCTCTAGAAATTGAAAGAGACTGAGGGGGAGATAGGAATTTATAAGATTACGAGAGGCATAGATAGAATAGACAGGCAATATCTTTTTCCCAGGGTTTAAACATATAATACAACAGACCATGTATTTAAGGTAAGAGGTGTTAAATTCAAAGGAGATGTCTGGACAGAGCTTTTTTTAAACGTTTAAAATAAGAGTGGTGGGTCCATGGAATAAGCCGTTTTGAGTGATGATGGAGGCAAACATCATAGGGATGTTCAAAACGCTCTAAGATATGCATGAAATAGAACGATATAGACACTGTAGGCAGAAAAGACTACTTTGGTGAGTATTTGATAACTAATTTAAATAGTTTGATACAATATTGTGGGCTGAAAGCCTGATTCCTGTGCTATTCTGTTCCATGTAAGCCCTATTATGGAACAGAAACTTAGAAAAAGGATCAGTTAGGTTTTTGCTTAGTTATCCAATGACCCCGCCCCCCCGAAAAAAATGCACACTTGCAAATTTTGCATATTGAATTGAAATACAATGTTAAGGAAACCCAGAACATTATGGTGAAATAATGAAACATTGTTCACATCTTCCAGTACATTGCCAATTAATTTCTGTACACCAAAAGCCTACTGAAAATAGCCTTTCATTTTAGTTTACAGCCACGGTGTCCAGCTGGTAAGTGAACAAAATAGCCTAAATTATCCAGCTACACACTTACAATGCTCCCAAAGAAATCAAAACACACACAAATTTCAGACTAAGTTACCTTTTGACTTTTTTGACGACCTTGTGAGAGGAGGGGAGAAAGCAAAAGAATCCTCTTCTGCTAAAATTAGCTCATGTGGTTCTGAGTCTTTACCAGATTTTCTTCTGGTTGGTTTGTGGGTAACCGTCACTGTAAGCTGTTCCTCTTGCCTGTCATTCACAATATCAGTTTTGACCTCAGGCTTTGGTGTTTCTTTGCTCCTGACAGGCTGCTTCCTTGTTGTCTGAGATTTAACAGGCAAGGTAATCTTTACATTTGAAGTCAATTCAGCAATATTTTCTAATGCCACAAGGTGGGCACCTTTGGCCCTACTTCTTGTAAGTCTGCTAGGTGTAGACACCACAGGCACATGCTCAGTAATCTCCAACACTGAAAGTGGGTTGTTCAGTAGAGAACTGACTTCAGAAAGTTTATTTCTTTTTTGTCTGGAAGACCGCTGAGAAACAGAAGTGACTTCTGCTTGCTGATTCAGTGGTGTTTTCAAGGTACTGTCCAAGATGTGCTCTGTATCGGGTCTAACAGCAACACTTCTTCTTGTGGACCTCAAGACAGGAACCGTTTCAGTATGTGTCACATTTGAGTCTGGCAAATTGGCCTTTCTATCACATGCTCTTCGAGTGTTAGTTTTCCTAGTGGACCTTGTAGTGGTATGGAGAGAGTCAGTTTCCCAATCAACCTGCATACCTTTTAGCTCCCCCAAATTAGTTTCTACAATTTCATCTATCCCTATAACAGTTCTTCTGGTTCTCCTTCTTGGTATTGCAGGCGTTTCCATTTTACGTTTGACTTCCTGTATTTCTACTAATTCCAATTCCCCTTTATCCAGGGCATTGATTTCACCCATTTTACTACTTCTACTTCGCAAGGACCTCGTTGGCGTTGCCACAGCTTCCACACGTTTAATCTGTGTAGCTTTTCGACTAACCTCAGATTTGTCTGGTTTTGTTTCCTTTACTTCTTTATGCAAACTTGTCTCCTTTGTTATTTCACTATCTACCTGAACAGGTGACTTGATCAATTCAGGCAACTTTTCTACCTGTGACCGATCTTCTTTAAGAATCTCAGTTGAATTAGTTGCCAAATGACCTTCTGTAAGAATCTCAGTTGAATTAGTTGCCGAATGACCTTCTGTAAGAATCTCAGTCGAAGTAGTCATTGACTGATCTTCTTTAAGAACCTCCATTGCATTGTCTCCTTTAATGATGCTTGCTGAATCATCTGTAACATCTACACTTACTGTATCAGGCACACAATGTAATGGTTCAGCAACTTTATGTTTGTTTTCCAGTGGTTCAAGAACAAAGGAATTGTGCAGTTCTTCACTTTCAAAAGCATTATTCTCTGGAATGTCTTTAATGGATTCACCAAGTTTGGTTTGCAATGACTCACACTCGTTTTCAACCAGAGCAGGCTCCTGATTCATTTCTGTAGGCATTAACTGTTCCACAGCGACATCCCCATCATCATCTTCTAATATTAACGTGAAGTTTTCTTGAATGTTGGAACATGCTGGAACATTAATTTCACCCCATTCTGCATCACTCACAACTTTTGCTTTGTCACTGGATTGGTCTGGATAATCCAAGTCAGGTCCTTCAGCACATAAAACTGCTTCATGCTGTTTCAGTTCTATGGAAACTGTCGAGTGAGACACTTCAACTGGGCCTTCAACTTCAAATCCGTCATTCACATCCTGTAATCAGATAGCAGGAATTTTGAGTAAAAACGATGGACTGCAGTTCTACATGATTTCATCATGCAATACACAAAGAGGATTTGTGATATATTTTAATACCTGTACATAGAGGCACAAAAATGATGAAATAATTCTAAGTTATATTACAATTTAGGTTATCATTTTCACTGATCATTTGCAACTTCCATTGATACAAAGGCCGCTGCCAACCAAGCTATCTCAGCTAGTCCTGTTGGTTTACGTGTGGCCCAAATTTCTCTAAACCTTTCCATTGCACATACTTGTGTAAAGGCCTTTAAACGTTGTCATTGTACCTATTTTTATTACAACCATAGGTGAAGTCCAGCTTGTTCCATCAACCAACCACCTTGTGAAATTGCACTTCATATCCTTCTAAATCTATGCCCTCCCCTATCCCAAGAAAAACATGGTGGCAGTCACCCTGTTTTTCATGATTTTCTCTATTTTTAAAATGTGAGCAGCTGTTTATCGCGAGGTTGAGAGAGATGGTGAAAATGTGAAAACAGGCAAAGTGAAATCAAACCTGAAGGGGTAGGGATGCTTTGCAAGAACAGTACCAACTTTCCTTCCAATTGTATTCATCGGACTGAGACAGTGATTCAACAACTGAGGCTTTCCTAACTAGCTCCACCTGAATGGGTGAGGCTTATCAACACAAATCCAGATGCTCACAGAGTTAACCCAATAAACTTGGGCACATCAGCATCACTTGCGTGGACAGCCTTCGGTAAAACCTAGAGCTAGACAACTGAAATGGAGTTGGTGACGTTATGATCTTGGAGGGAGACATGCATGGTGGACTCAAGAAAGCGACAACCATCATTAAGAACCCTCGGCATCTAGAAAATGCCTTCTTCTCATTGCTACCACCAGTGAGGGGGTAGGGGAGCCTGAAGACCCATAATCAACATTTTAGGACAGCTTCTTCCCCACATATACATATCTTAACGTAATTTGTAGTAATTTTTATGTATTGCACTGTACTCCTACAGCAAAGCAGCAAGTTTCACAATACATGTAAGTGGTAATAAACTTGATTCAGGAAATTATAGCAAAAAAAAGGGAGGGACATCCAGATAAGTAATCACTATCAGGCTCAGAAATAAAGTATTATACAGCAAACACATTTGATATAATTATAGTTGGGTTCAAAAATGTGAATGAAAATCTTAGAACCAACTTCAGGTGGTCTTTAGTACATAAAATTTGTTCATGAGGTTCATGAAGGAAAATAGAATAAGTTATAGCATTGATGTGGTCAAAATAAGTGAGGGATTATACAGAGCAGTTGGGCTAAAGAATACACAGAATGAAAAGTCTTATTAATTGGGGGAAAAACAAATACACAACCAATTATGATTACAATGAAAATCCTGACACTTCAAAGCCATACAGACAAGTGGTAGCTAATAAAGGTAATGGAATGCTACTTGTAAGCAAATAAAAATCTGGGATATATAGGAAGCCAAGTCTCTCTTCAGGAAAGTGATAACTGATTCTAGTTTAGTCACAATAACCTACAAAGAATTAACTATCAGCAGAAATGTTCAGATGTTATTTTAGAGCAGAGATTTCCAACCTGGGTCCACGGACTCCTTGGTTAGTGGTTAGGGTACATAGCATAAGAAGGGCTAGGAACCCTATCATAAAATAAAGATAGAACTAGAAACAAAATATAACAGCTGCAATCTTGTAAATGTTGTAAATCTTGTAGATAAAAGACCAAAGGAAGTCTTTCACAGCAGAATATACCACACAGCTGTGGCTTATTTGGTATTTGAAGCTTTATGCTATCAAATCTACAAAACTGGCTGCTGCAACTTTTATGTTAACTATTAACACTCCAGAAATGTAAACTCTGAGACTGAAGACAATTAAAGCTACAATCACATAACGGGTGTGGAAACTGATTTTTGAAGTAATTTGGAGTAACCAGTTTGGCTCACGTACGTACACAAATTGGAACGAGGGAAGTACAGTCTGGTATGAACTGGAAATCATTGCTCAGATTACCTGCAAAAGATGAGTATTTACAGGTATTAAAACTGAAAATGACCCATCCTGTGTGCACTCAGCAACATCATCCATCACTTTATCATCATTTTTCTCAGTTCCTGGTAATGCTGATTTATTTTCTTCATTTCTTGATTCTGTTCTGGGAATGTCCTCATCGTCAATAACAATCAAAGCTGGAGAAGAATTAAACAGTAAAAATGAAGTAACTTCATTTTTCTTGCATATAAACATAAAAGTAAATATATTAACTCTGTTTTACAAAGGAGCACCGAATACGTTAATTATATGATTCAACATGTCAAACAATGCCTTTATAAATTGATGTGCATACTCCTGAGAGGTCTTCTACCTCCACAATTCCCTCAGCATTCCCTGCACTCGCCCTAACTCCATGCAAAATAAAATTTCTTGCTGCTTCAATATTTCTGTTCAAAGACAGAAAGAAAACCACACACCTTTTCTCCATTATTCATTGTAAATAACTTGATGTTCTAAATTTAAGTAATTCTTATAAAATCACTGCAACCACATTACAAAGACAGAAAGGACTAATCAACAAAGAACATCCAACTACAGCCTTCAATAACCAAGTTTCAGATTTTGCCTTTCAACTGGTAAATCAGGAACTGCACGGAAAACCACAACATACGAGTTTGGCATTTGTGGCAGCCTTGTTACCCCTATGAGATATGTTGTACCATTCATTTGGACAATGCTAATCTGCATTAACTTTATTTCACCTACTTAATTCTTTAACTTTTCAATGTTTCATCCAATATAAAACTATCAAGTCCTAGGATTGATATTTCCAGCTATCTCACCTTAGCTCCTACTTTAAAGTTATACTCCATGTTCTCAGTTTTGTCATCAAAAGGTATAGTTTCTCTCTACCCAATCAACTCTCTAGATCATTTGGGAAAAAAAACACATCAATTAAGCAACCTCTTGCTCTTCTATATTCAAAGAAATACAATCTTAATCTATGAGAGTTGCCCTCATAATTTAACTGTATAATTTCCCCAAGACATGATAGTCACAACCAAATGTAGTCCTCCAGATGGGTATTACTAGAGCTCTTTTAAGCAGTAACACAGGTTGACTGAAACTTATTATCAAAACAATTGTAAAATCAAGTTTTGACTTTTGGTCTTGGTGTCCAACACAATAGCATACCATCATTCTTGTGCCTTGCAATCAAGACACTGAGAAACCCACACAGATGTTTTTGATTAAATATGAAATGAACATTTCCTATTAATTCAGTTTTAAAGACATCTCGGAGGAACCTTTCACTTTGCCGACAGGGAAAGAATAATAGAGTATTTGGCTTTGATAGCTGGAAAGGATATGCGGAATTGGATAAGTACACATATAAGACTGAGGCAAGACCACAGAAGGAATTTTAATGCAAATATTTAAAAAACTTCAGGTACTATTTAACTGGGGAACAGTGGAGATTAACAATCATAACTGTAGTAGATGAGTGAGAATTCAGATGAATTTATTTACGTTAAAATACAGTGAAATGCATTGTTTTGTGTTAAGATGCGCAAGTGTTGCCACATATTCCAGCATCAACATGACACGCCCATAATTCTATGGTGCAATTTGATGCAGAGACACTGGAATTGGAATTGATATTGGTGTATTATTGTCACATGTAACAATACAGCGAAAAGCTTGCCTTCAGGACAGCAGCATAAAAACAGAGTGCACCAATAACATTCTTGCTGCTTGCCCACCCATGACCAACAAAGGCCTTAAACATATATGCCATGTATATATTTTGTATTAAAATAGTGACAAACACTTTGAACTTGGTGATAGGGGTAGGGAAAGCATGAGCACAGAGAAGCAGCTAAAATGGAGCTTAGAGGCATTGTCTGCAGACAAACTTATACCACATTCAAAACGTTGCTTGGTCAGCATTACAGCAATTAAAAGAGGAGACCTCTGGATCTCTGGCTTCTGAAGGTGGCTTTAACAAGACTTAATGCTGCAGTCCTGCAGGTGCATATTTCTCACTGCCTCAGTAAAGCAGCCAGGATGATCAAAGCCCCACCCACACTAGACATTCCCTCTTTCCCCAGAGCATACAAAAGCCTGAAAGTATGTACCATCAGACTCCGAGGACAGCTTCCGTCCCACCGTTATCAAACTCTTGAACGGACTTCCTCTACGATAAGGTGAACTCTTGACATCACAATTTACCTCGTTATGATCTTGCACTTCATCGTTTACCTGCACTGTACCTTGTCTGTGGCTTTTACTCTTTTTTTCTGCATTTTATTTGTTTTACCTTAATCTACCTCAACACATGACGTGATCTGAATGAACAGTATGCAACACAAGCTTTTCACTGCATCTTGCTTTATGTGACAATAATAAACCAATGCCAATTTTATAGTGGCTGGAACTATGACTTTGAAGTATACCAACGTTACCCAAAGCAACAGCTAATATAAATGTTTGCAATTGTACAAAAATCAACCAACATTAAGAATGGTAGAACATGATCTGCAAACTAATTGCCCTCAACACAGTTCTTATTTTTAAATCTTGTATTTTATTCAACTGGCCTGTTGTATTTGAAACATCTATAAAGTGACTGGATGTTATCCAGGTATCCAGGTACAACCCCTTTGGTTATTCAGGAACTTGGAGAAACATAGCAGTGATTCTGCATGAAAGGAAAAGGCAATAGTATCAAAAAGGAATAATAACTCATTTAGCCCAAGCAACCATAGAAGGCAAGGGGTGATGGTGGAAGATTGTTTTTGTGATTAATCATGTAGCACAGAGATCGGTATTTATATATATGACCTGTGAATATAAGTGATTGTGGGTAACAAAAAAAAATTGGTGTTGTGGATAGCAAGGAGGGTTATCTAAAGCTTCAGCAGGATGGGAATGTTGGTCAGAGCATTGGTACATGGAATTTTAATTTCAACAAGCGAGGTGAAGCATTTTTGGAGGCCAAATAGGGTTAGGACATATACTGTAAATAGTAGGACATCGAGGAATGTTGATAAACAGGGAGAGCCAGGGATGCAAATCCCTACTGGTTTGAAAATGGAAGTACAGGAGGCCGTGGAGGCAAACATGCCAGGACATAGAATATAAGAGTTGGAATGTGATGCTGCAACTGTGGCAAAACATGGACTAGGCCACACTTGATGCAGTTCCACCTGCCATTCTATATGAAGGATGTGACTATAGTAGAAAGTGCAAAGGAAAATGATGTTGTCTGCATTGCAAAACTTTAGATACGGGGAAGGAATGAATAAGCAAGACTTGTTTTCTTTGCAGCAAAGGAAGTTGAGGGATCACCAGAGTAAACTCCAATGTAAAAAATATCAAAAACAAGAGGGCATATAATAAGGACTTCTAAAAGATTCAGAGGGGTAGGAACACACACAAAATGCTGGAGGAACTCAGCAAGTTAGGCAGCATCTATGGAGAGGAATGTCTGGAACATGATGCAAGGGGAGGCATTAAACACAATACTATGTTTAATAGACATTTAGACACACATTTAAGAAGCTAAGGCACAGAAGGATACAGTCTTAATGCAGGCAAATAATATATATAGATATATAAACAAACAGTTCTAGGATTAGATCTGAACTGCCCAGACAGCAGGTAGCATAAACACTTGTCAAAATACTTCCTGCAAAATTAATGTGTTGGAAACTCCTGATGGTAACAGGTTTCTAACTATAATAACAAATATTTTTTTCAACAATTCTTTATTTGCTGGTTTTGCACAAAATTAAGTTATTTTATCTGGCCAGGACTTAGCACATATACACACAATACTTGATTTAACTAATAATTTTAAGGAAGTTGTATTATCTGTTTACACAACAATCATTACCTTTCTGAAAGAGTAAATGCTACAAAAGTGAAGAGTATGCTTATAAAAATAAATTATAATAATCTAATTATATGCAAAGCATTCAAAATTGTCTAAGAAACACTTAATGAGATTGCTAATATAAACACAAGCCTCATTTTTGTGTGAAACAATGATCCTCCATAGATTTTGTGGAATCTACAGCAATAATTAAGTATACAATACAGTGGATTCCGGTTAATTGGGCCATGGGTTAATCAGGGCAGCCACTGATTTGGGACAACTTTTGAGGAAAATGCAAATAGCTGGGATTCCCTTCATTTATTTGGAACACAATGTTGCTTAAGTGGGGCAAGAAACCATTGCGAACAGTTTCTAAATAGCGTCAGATGCATGCATTTGTGTGGCCATTAGACATTACACAGTGCTTAGGGCAAACAGTTTTTAATCAGCACCACACATCAAAGTTGCTGGTGAACGCAGCAGGCCAGGCAGCATCTGTAGGAAGAGGTGCAGTCGACGTTTCAGGCCAAGACCCTTCGTCAGGACTAACTGAAGGAAGAGTGAGTAAGGGATTTGAAAGTTGGAGGGGGAGGGGGAGATCCAAAATGATAGGAGAAGACAGGAGGGAGAGGGATAGAGCCAAGAGCTGGACAGGTGAAAGGCAAAAGGGGATATGAGAGGATCATGGGACAGGAGGTCCGGGAAGAAAGACGGGGGGGGGGGAGACCCAGAGGATGGGCAAGAGGTATATTCAGAGGGACAGAGGGAGAAAAAGGAGAGTGAGAGAAAGAATGTAAATGAAAATAAGTAACAGATGGGGTAGGAGGGGGAGGTGGGGCCTTAGCGGAAGTTAGAGAAGTCGATGTTCATGCCATCAGGTTGGAGGCTACCCACACGGAATATAAGGTGTTGTTCCTCCAACCTGAGTGTGGCTTCATCTCTACAGTAGAGGAGGCCGTGGGTAGACATGTCAGAATGGGAATGGGATGTGGAATTAAAATGTGTGGCCACTGGGAGATCCTGCTTTCTCTGGCGGACAGAGCGTAGATGTTCAGCAAAGCGGTCTCCCAGTCTGCGTCGGGTCTCGCCAATATATAAAAGGCCACATCGGGAGCACCGGACGCAGTATATCACCCCAGTCGACCCCAAACAGTCCTTCCAGGTGAGGCAACACTTCATCTGTGAGTCGACTGGGGTGATATACTGCATCCGGTGCTCCCAATGTGGCCTTTTATATATTGGTGAGACCCGACGCAGACTGGGAGATCGCTTTGCTGAAAATCTACGCTCTGTCCACCAGAGAAAGCAGGATCTCCCAGTGGCCACACATTTTAATTCCACATCCCATTCCCATTCTGACATGTCTATCCACGGCCTCCTCTACTGTAGAAATGAAGCCACACTCAGGTTGGAGGAACAACACCTTATATTCCGTCTGGGTAGCCCCCAACCTGATGGCATGAACATCGACTTCTCTAACTTCCGCTAAGGCCCCACCTCCCCCTCCTACCCCATCTGTTACTTATTTTTATGCACACATTCTTTCTCTCACTCTCCTTTTTCTCCCTCTGTCCCTCTGAATATACCTCTTGCCCATCCTTTGGGTCACCCCCCGCCCCCGTCTTTCTTCCCGGACCTCCTGTCCCATGATCCTCTCGTATCCCCTTTTGCCTATCACCTGTCCAGCTCTTGGCTCTATCCCTCTCCCTCCTGTCTTCTCCTATCATTTTGGATCTCCCCCTCCCCCTCCAACTTTCAAATCCCTTACTCACTCTTCCTTCAGTTAGTCCTGACGAAGGGTCTTGGCCTGAAACGTCGACTGCACCTCTTCCTACAGATGCTGCCTGGCCTGCTGCGTTCACCAGCAACTTTGATCTGTGTTGCTTGAAATTCCAGCATCTGCAGAATTCCTGTTGTTTGCGTTTAAATAGCACCAGTTGTGTGTGCTTATGTTCAAAGAGCAGTGATCTTTATCACTGATAGTTACTAAGAAATAAGCAATAAGACAACTCAATTTTGCTCACTGCAGTTTCAAGCATTCAGACTTGGAGATGCCAGAAACAGCAGGGAGCGAAAATGAAACTTCAACACGTTAGGAACAATGAAAAATTTGAAGGTATCGACAATCATCTTGAATGTTACAATGTAAATGAAGATTTGGAGGATGCAATCATTGAAAATTGCATTAAAGAAGTCCATTATCTACATGAGATGCCTGTGCTGATTTTACAGTCAATCAAAAGAACACGGCAGCATACAGGTTACACTGGATGAATTCCTCCATTGATAGCAATTAGGAACTAATACAAATTTAAAACTACTCTTGTAGTATTGACAGTGTTCTAATTTGTTCTGTATTACATTTAAATAAATAATTTGTTATTTGGTTAAACCGTAGTCTGTCTTTTTAAAAAAAATACCTTTTTAACTATTTCCAGGAAACTTTGGCTAATTGGGCAGCTGCTCAAATGTGCCACTGTACTCGTCCCGAAGCGTCCCAATTAACTGGAATCAATGGTACTAGTTTTCACAAATAAGCTCAAAGACAACAAATCATGTAGATTGGTTTATTGATGTTTTTACGCATATTTTTGTTCGGAAGAAATCTCGCTGACTTGGATTTCATAGACAAATCCACTCCAGTTGCTGTCAGATGTTTCTTGGCAAACAAACCTGTTGACTGCAGATGCTGCATTGAAAAGAATTCAAAAAAAAGCTCACCTGCAATAGTAAGCTGGTTTTATTTGAGCTAGGAGGTAATTTTAAGTAGAAGTAAAAAAAAGTAATTATACATACAATCAGAATCTGTACTGGATGGATGCAAATTGTCTTCACTCTCGACCAATCCTTCCTTTTCCTCTGGTACCTGAGATAGCAGTTGTTCCTTGGGCTTTTCTGGATGCAAGGTTTCACTGTTTAATCAGACAATTAACAGTGCAGAAATTCAGCATTTGATCCAATTTGTCAATGCAACTGTCTTTAAGCACAAGATGTTGCAAACATATTACTTTATCTAATCACCTTATCATATCCCTTTCTCCTTTATGTAATTATCTAACTTCCCATGTGATTCACCTAACTTCTACTTGAACTGTGCCTCATATAACCACTCTGTATAAAAAAGCTTTACACCAGTACCCTCCTGGATTTGTAGGTTACCTTCCCTATTTACCCCCACATCTGAAAGTATCTCACCCATGTCTAAACTATCAACTTTAAAAGATAAATTTAAGTATATTCAGCTTTCTGATTAAATTTACTTCAAACTTTGATTACAGTGCCACCACAATAAAACACCATTTAAAGAAAATCTAAAATACCTCAAGGTTCAGATCCGGAATTTTGTTTATTGAAGTTTAATATATACATTGGTCATAATGTTTTGAGTAAGAAACTGCATGGAACTTTCTTTTTTCCACTTCTCAAATTACACTTAGCTTTCAAATCAAGTCAATATGTTTTATTTCAGAAATTCTTAGGATCATATAGCAAAGAAACATACCTTTTGGAACTCTGAGCTCAGCCTACTAAACTGTCTTTCTTTGGGATGTGGGAAGAAATCAACACATGCAGAGGAAATCCACATGGCCCCTGGAAAATGTACGAACTCTACAGAGGTAACATCTAACACCCCTCTTCATATCAGTGGCACAGCAGTGAACACTGTGGGCAATTTCAACCTCCTGGGAGTGCACATCTCACAAAACCTCACAGTCACAGACCACAACACCACAGTCAAGAAAGCTCACCAACGCCTCTACTTTCTGAGAGGGCTGAAGAGAGCCAATACTCATGGCTTTCTAAAGACGTACAGTTGAGTGTTCCAACTGTGTGGTATGGAAACTGCAATGCATTGTCAGGAAGGCTCTATGACGGAGAGGTAGAACAGCCCAACACATCAATGGCACAAGCCTACCGGCCTTCAAGGACATATATACAGAAAAATTACAGAAGGGCAGCAATATCATGAAAAATCCCTGCTTAAGAGTCATAACTACAGCACAGAAACAGGCTCTTCAACCCATCTAGTCCATGCCAAACCAGTAATCTGCCTACTCCCATCAGCCTTTACATAAGACAACAGCGCTCCATACCCCTCCCATCCATGTTCCTATCTAAATTTCTCTTAAGTGGTGAAATTGTCCCTGCATCAGCACTTCTTCAGGCAATTCATTCCACTTTCACCACCCTCTGAGTGAAGAAGTTCCCCTTAAATATTTCACCTTTCCCTCTCAACCCATGACCTCCAGTTGCCATCTCACCCAACCTCAGTAGAAAAAACCTGCTTGCATTTACCCCATCTATACCCATCAATTTTGTATACCTCTATAAAACCTCCCCTCGATCTTCCACATTACAGGAAATAAAGACCTAACATTGGGACCTCTGTGTATTGATTAAGGAAACTTTCCTGAACAGATTTGATATACTCTATCCCATCTAACCCTTTTACAGTATGGGAGTCCCATAATGGAAAGGTACTATCATCTACTTTCACATTCTAATGTTTCTTGCAACAGTCTGCGATCTGTCAACAAATTTTCTCCTCTAAATCCCACTGATTATTGGGTGATCTATAATAAGGTCTTATTAAGGTGCTAAGCACTGCGCTACCATGCACCAAATTGAAAAGATTAAACCCTTGTTACATCTTAGGAAGCCAGATATGCCAAAAGCACTACTTAGGATGATGGCTGTTTATGGAAATAGCTAATTCATCTTTATAGGCAACGGTCTTTTAAAAAAGGGATGAAAAAGTCAAGCTCTACCTCCTTTCTGTAACTACAGGCTTCAGTGCTTCTCTCAGACCCAATATACGTCTGTTGGATTGTGTAATGGCTGCCTCTTTTAAGGAGCCAAGCGGTACTGAGAATTCTTGGGATCTGTTAGCAAGCTTACTGCTGGGCAGCTATTTTGGTGAGTAGACAGACGGGACAAAAGATGTGCTACAGAAAGATGAATGCACACTGTCAGGATGGACCCACACCATGATCTACAGGTTCTGCACCACAGATACAAGACTATGAAAAAGTATTAGGCACATATATATATAGCTAGGGTGCCCAAGACGTTTGCACAGTACTGTAGTAATTTTATATATTTCACTGTACTGCTGACGCTGCAATAAAAAACACAAATTTCATGATGTATACAAGTGATGATAAACACGATTCTGATATGGACTTCTATTGAGGAATGAAAGTAGGAAGAGGGCAGGGAGAGTGGAATCATGTTGGGAAAAGAGGAAGGGAGAGGGGAGGGAGTGTGAAGCACCAGAGAGATATTCTGTAATGATCAATGAACTAATAGTTTTGAATCAAATGACCTTGCCCAGTGTCTCAGGGCTGGGTGTATCTGCACATTTGCCACCCACGACCCTAGATTTTCTTTCTCTGCCACCTGTCTCACAACCCTCCAGTGGCATTCCACCCTTGCCATTCCCCAACATCCTTTGCTCCCACCAGATTTACAAAAAAAAAACGCCCTTCACCCCACATTGGCAAATATACTACTGTGCAAAGGCACCCTAGCTATATATACGTACACAGTATTGTATATGGGTAGATGAGGAAAGTAAATCCATTTACAAGGGTAGAATCTAATAATTTGTAAAGAAAGACATTTTAGACTTGGCAGCAGAATTCTCATCCCTGCAAACGGTCAACGAACAGAAAATGCTGAGTATATTTAAGCAATGATTTATTTAATTAATGCTATCATCAAAAGTCAAGTGGGAAAAAATATCGTAAGCTCACCCCTCATCAGATGCTATGAGGTTATTTGTCAGCAGAACAGCTGCATCGTTGCTTGAGCGAGGTGAAGGACTTCCACTCTTATTGAAGTCTAAAACAATCACAGAAAGTATACAGTCATTTCTAAATTTGTTTCAGGCAATCAACATAAAGACCAAGCAATGAATCCAAGACACATTGTAAATCCCTGATCAAAATCAAGATTACCCACCTCTTCAGTGCCCATAGCAACACCTTAAAATTAATTACCAAATAAGGAAATTAAACACCAAATTAGATTGCTCCTTCAGGATGCAATTAATTCCAAATTTATTCAATGAATACAATGGTCCCTTGAGGTATTTGACACAAAATCTAATGAGTGTGTATGAAACAGAAATTAATTTTGGCAACTCATACCTTCAAAGGTTTGTTCATTATCTGCATTAAACCGTTTTTCATTTTCAGACACTTCCTCAGTTTCAGGCTGGGAAACTTCAGCTCCTTGGTCACCTGTAGTGCGTTTCTCCACAACATCCACACATGTAGGATCACAACTTGAGATCCTCTCCTCCATATTTAAGATCAACTCATCCACGAAAACCACTTTCCCCATATCCTTGGACGTATCCCCTCTATCCAGAGACTCAGCAGCATCCACATATTCTTCCATTGACAAGTCTTCTGTTCTTCCAGAACTATCAATATCACCTTTAATAGCATCTTTGTCAGTACCAGAAAGATCAACCATTTCCATTTGCTCAAACTGTTCTTCATTTTCGGGAGTAAGTTCACTTGTGAACTGATTGTCTGTAGTTGAAGGCCAAGACTCAATAGACGGTGTGCGTGGAATCCGTTTGGATGAAGGCGGCAGCTCAAATTCATCTGCAGCTACATCCTTGATTTAAAATAGATATAATAATTTACAAGTAGGTAGAAAATAACAAATTACTTATCGTGCCAGTTACGAAAGGACAACCATAAGACATAGGAACAGAATACGGCCATATAGCCCATCATGGCTGATTTATATTCTTCTGCCTTCTCCCTGTAACCTTTGACACCCTTACTAATCAAGAACCTATCAAACTCCACTTTAAATATACCTGATGACCTGGCCTCCACAGCCATCTATGGCAATGAATTCCACAAATTCAGCACCCTTCATCTCTGTTGAAAAGGGATGTCCTTTTATACTGAGACTGTGACAGCAGGCTGGAGATGATAAAGGTTACACTATAATAGCCATTCTTTGAAGCTACGTCACCCACAATCTGAAAAACGCCTGCACAATTAGCATTCTTCCTAAGCATCTCACTGATCAGAATTTTACAAGGCTACTGTTAGTTTGCATTGAATCTACTTCTAATTTTTTTTTGTGTGTGCCTGCGTGCGTGCGCGTGTGCGTCCGTGATGATGTCTTTTTCATGGCTTTTTTACAAGGCGCGGAACGAGAGGGAGAGAGACTGTGTAGCACCACTCCTCACACAGGCATTTTTGCAGTATTTTCCCTTATTTTACGAGGTCGAGTTGCGGTCTTGACACGCAACCTGTCAACAGATGGAAAGTGTACTCGGGAGCGGACCTGGCTAGTTTCGAACCCGGGAACCTCTGCTCCCGGGTCCGGCACTGATGTCATTACGTCACCAGCCGGCCCGAATTCTAATATCAGTCACTTCAGAAAGCACTGGATATTAGTCCAGTAATTTAACAACTATACTAACTTACCCATGTTCACTGTAATAAAGGCAACTAACAGTGAAAAATCCAAATACTTTCATAGACCTTACCAGAAACTACATACCCTATTTGTCCATCGAATGGTTGGCTTCTCTTTCACAAAAGAAATTTTGGTCTCTTTAGCCCGGAGTGGAGGAGTTGAAGATCTACTTGGTGAGGCACATGGTGATGCCAAGGGTGTGGGACGAAGGCTAGATCGCAAGATGGACTGAGGAGTAAAAGTGGCAAAGGTGGCTTCTGATGATGTAAATGCTCTTGCTCTCTAAGGAGGAAAAGAAATGTTTTCTTAATTTACTACTGCACAGCAGCTTTGATCATTGTACATTGTCATTAAAAGCATTTGTAGAACCATCAGGAAACTGAAATGCCACTAAGCAGACTTAAAGCAGACACATTTCAAGTTATCTAGGTGCCAGAGAATGTACTCCTTCTGCTGTTCACCTTTCTTAAAAGACTTCCGTTAAGGCAGGGGTTCCCAACCTGGGATCCACAGACCCCTCGGTTAATGGTAGGGATCTATGGTATACAAACGGGTTGGAAAGCCCTGCCTTGAGGGAAATACAATGATTACCGGTTCAGGGATATTTTATCTTAAGAAACTAAAACTTAAGTGCAATAGAATCAGTGCAAAAATACTGAGTAAGATAATTTAAATACCTTCACCACAGGTGGTGTTTGCAAAAGCTTTAGTTCTGCTGCCTTAGAAATGCCTTCAAAGTGGGCAGTATTGAGAGTGAATGACTGCAAAGGACTAGATGTCATCCTCAAATTACTCTTAGTTTCCACATGCGTTGGCTCTGCTTTTGATGTCGTGTGTGACTTCAGCTGTCTCACTGAATCCAACAACCTAAGTGAGGAAACAATTGTGTTAGAAATGCATTCTCTCTGAAGGCACATCGTCTTAGCTTTCCCTTACAAAAAGATAGCAGATTTTCAGAAGATTCAATGAAAAATTCAGAGAACTCATAAGCAACACCTGTGGGCGGAAACAATTTCAGATCCTGCTGCAGGGTTTCGACCCCAAAACATCGTCAATTCCTTTACTCCCACAGACATTACTCAACCCACTGACAATTGACGGTAACAAAAGGCTATTTCTGTTTCTCTCCTCAGAAACAGCTCCAATTAATGAATACTTTCCACATTTTCTTCAAAATCCGCAATAGTTTCTTTGAAGCACGGTAGTTAACTTTAAGTCTGTTAAAAGCAATACTGAAAACTGATTTTGATTACACTCTTCCAAGTATAATATTGTTATTTAGATTAGCTCAACTGGAAAAGTAAATGCAAGTCTTATCAATGATTAAGCCCAAAACATATTAATATTAAAAAATACTTCACAGCATCTCAGCTAAAAAGTAATTTCTCCCTCCAGTAAGCTCTTAGTTTTATCATCTCAAAGCTGATAGAATATTTTGCAAGTTACAAAATAAAGACATCATTAATAATCAAGAGATTTGAGGGAACTGCTTGTGGCCAGGGTGTGCCCAAACACCTTGGCATGAATAAAGGGAAAGGAATTCAAAGCAACACCCACAAATGTCCAGATAAAATGTTTGTCTTTATTGCATGCAGCTAAAATAGTAATTTCTTAAAACTACTGAAGCTAATTGAATTCCTGAATTTTGATAGATATGGCAGTAAAAAAAGAATTCTAATTTAAGTAAAAGCACAAAATTACAGGCACAGATTTTGTATATTGATTAATTACAATTTGCAAAATCGAATTTGTGGAGTCCAATCATAAGCTTTAGGGCAAGTCTGCTTTTTGCAGCTACGCTACACTGACGTGTTTCAGCTTTCAACAGATGAAAACCAACAGCAATCTTGTATGAAGATGTAAGCAATTTAAAGAAAGACACGTGCCTAGGAGAGGCTCTTGTATTTTAAAATTTAATTTGTTCTCAGCAAAGGGCAAGGTTAACATATAGGCTGTTACAATCTGTGTTGTGACTGGAGATGCAACACCAGAATGGATATACAAATCACAAAAGTATCAGATTTGGATGCAAGCAGCACACACAAAATGCTGCAGGGTTTTGAAGGTGCTGAAAGGGTTTCAGCCCAAAACATCGACTGTATTTTACCCCCACTGATGCTGCCTGGCCTGCTGAGTTCCTCCAGCATTTTGTGTGCATTGCTCAGATTTCCAGCATCTGCCGATTTTCTCTTGTTTTGAAATTTGGGTGTGATCCTGAAATGTGCCCACTGCTGTATATTTTTGTGTGATAGAGGTCACAGGCTTTTGTAGGTGTTGTTGAAAGACAGTGAATTGTTGTTCCTGTCTTGTCAATGGCACATAATGCACAACTAGGCCAGCAGTGGAGAAAATCAACAATTACGCAGACTGATTTGTCTTGTTGAAGCTGCAGTTATCCAGGCATGCAAAGGATATTTCAGCATAATAACGATACGTCTGGTAAGATGGTTAAAACAATGAAATAGAAACATAGAAAACCTACAACACAAGCCTTTTGGCCCACAATGCTGTGCCGAACACGCACGTACTTTAGAAATTACCTATGGTTACCCATAGCTCTCTATTTTTCTAAGCTCCATGTACCTATTCAAGAGTCTCTTAAAAGACCCTATTGTATCTACCTCCACCATTGTCGCCAGCAGCCCATTCCACACACTCATCACTCTCAGCGTAAAAAAACAACTTAACCCTGACATCTCCTCTGTACCTACTTCCAAGCACCTTAAAACTGTGCCCTCTTGTGTCAGCCATTTCAGCCCTGGGAAAAAAGCCTCTGAATATCCACACCATCAATGCCTCTCATTATCTTTTATCTCATATCTATCAGGTCACCTCTCATCCTCCGTCGCTGGAAGGAGAAAAGGCCAAGTTCACTCAACCTATTCTCATAAGGTGTGCTCCCCAATTCAGGCAACATCTTTGTAAACCTCCTCTGCACCCTTTCTATGGTTTCCACATCCTTCCTGTAGTGAGGCGACCAGAACTGAGCACAGTACTCCAAGTGGGGTCTGAGCAGGGTCCTATATAGCTGTAACAGTATCTCTCAGTTCTTGAACTCAATCCCACGGTTGATGAGGCCAATGCACTGTATGCCTTCTTAACCACACAGTCAACCTGTGCAGTAGCTTTTGAGTGTCCTATGGACTCGGACCCCAAGATCCCTCTGATCCTCCACACTACCAAGATACTTACCATTAATACTATATTCTGCCATAATATTTGACCTACCAAAATGCACCACCTCACACTTATCTGGGTTGAACTCCATCTGCCACTTCTCAGCCCAGTTTTGCATCCTAGCGAAGTCTCACTGTAACCTCTGACAGTCCTCCATGCTATCCACAACACCCCCTTTTGTGTCATCAGCAAATTTACTGACCCACCCCTCCACTTTCTCATCCAAGTCAATTATAAAAATCACAAAGAGAACAAATCCTTGAGGCACACCACTGGTCACCAACCTCCATGAAGAATATGACATATGACCCGTCTACAACCACTTTTTGCTTCTGTCGGCAAGCCAGTTCTGGATCCACAAAGCAGGGTCCCCTTGGATCCCATGCCGCCTTAATTTCTTAATAAGCTTTGCATGGGGTACTTTATCAAATGCCTTGCCGAAATAAACACCATTGAAAGCACTGAGTCGTGAGATATCACCCACTGCAGAACATCCACCACCAACTAGAATATGTGGCCAGTCCAATCAAGTTTCCAGTCAACTGCCCCCCTCACAATAGTGAAGGCAGCTGATTAAATGATATTCTACCATGAAAATTCATGGGGTTAGGAAAAGTCATTCCCTCCAACTTACTGTTGACCAGCTTTTGCGTGTGGGGGGTAACAGAATATTTTTGTATGGTGGAATGACCTCAGCCAATAGAGAACCCCCCCCCCCGATCCCCATTAAAAGATTTTACTGGGGAGCATTGCTGTTCAACTTGGGTTAAATGTAGTCTTGATGTTAAATGTGGTCATTCTCATTGTAACTTTTCACTGATTTTGTCCTGATCTGAACTAAGTTTTAAAATTAAGTCCAAAGACTATCAGAAGACAAAATGTGTAAGGGATTTTTTTTTGTGTGGATGGACCAATCTTAAGTAATTTTCCACATTGTTAAGCAGAAGACAACACTGAATATTTACTATAGAAATCATAGTATATGATATAGGAGACTGTTCCACATTTATCAGGATTATGGCTGATCTTACATGGGGTGGAGAATTCCAGATTCTCTATTCTTTGCATGAAGAAACCATTTCTTCTCATTTCAGAACTCAAGCATCCCACCCTTATTCTGAGATTAGGACTACTTCTAAATTCCTCTCAAAATACTAGACGAACTCAGCAGGCCAGGCAGCATCTATGGAAGTGAATGAACAGTTGAGATTTCGGTCCAAGACTCAGCACCTGCAGAATATTTTGTGTTCTAGACTCCTCTGTCAGGGTCAACATCCTCCTAGCATCTCACCTGTCAATCATTATTAAAACTTCGGCATTGCTTTATTATTGCCACATGTATCAAGATGCAGTGAAAAGTGTGTCTTGATCAAATTGTTACTCGAGCTGTGTACTTCTAAGGTTCAATGTGACTGTGTTTCATTCCTCTAAACATTGGAGAATACAGGCCTACTCTTCTCAGTCTCTCGTCATGTGGGAAACCTGCCATCCTTGATTGGAAACAATCTTGTAAATTAATCTCAGGGTTGTACATGATGACATTTATGTACTCTGAGAATAAATTTTACTTTGAACTTTGGGTCTGCAATTCCTCTGGGCAAGCTCATCTTTTTTAAGATAAAGAGACCAAACCTGACACATTACTCGGGGTGTGGGCTCAGTCAGACCCTACATAATTGCTGCAGGTTTCCTTACTGCAGTATTCACACTTCCTCTCAGCATAGTCTTTCAAATTTTCATCCTCAAAGACCTTTAATATTTTAAGCAGAGAACGATATATTCTTGCCAAGAATGTAGAAGAGAAGTTGATAATGCAATCAAATCAGCCATGATTTAAAAATGGCACAGCAGATGGAGAGTGGTCTTTTAAAAAATTCTGTATGTAATCTAATAGCCAAATAATCTGTTCCTGGCCCAGAACTCATTTTACAATAGATCATCAAAAGGATTCACATACCAAATTTACAGTGTGCCCACAAGATCAAAATGAAAAACTATGCTAAGGAAGGAACACTAGCAAATTTATTATATAAACAAATTAATACCTGGAAATTTTTTGCGAGCTTGCATTAATTGGTGTCCCAACAAAAGCATCAGGTACTTCAGAAGACTTTAGAGTCATATTAACAGAAGGCAGTTCATTGCACCTAGGACTAAATTTTAAATGCATGTAAGTAACAAGAATTAACTTAAGCATGTTTTTTTCCCTGTTGAAAATTTACAGATTGATTTTCGTCTCTTCTGTAATACACATCCAAGTGCTATTAACTAATGCACTGTAATAAAATAAACAAGGTAGATAGACACACAAGACAGCAAAATTCTCAAAATATCATCAATTATTACTCTACTGTTCTGTGGAGGTGATGTCTTAAAATCTATTTGTAAAATATACAAGATCTCCTTGTGATAGTTAAGTGGAAAATACAAGCTTGACAGTGAACTGGTCTGAAAGCTCAGATTATCGCCTGCAAAAACACAATTTTCTGCAAGCATAACACTGTATCAATTGTACCCAATTGAACAAAAAAAACATCAGATTATGAAGCTTTCTTACTTGACCATAAACTCAGCCCCTTTATCTTCTCCTTTAGTAAACGTTGAATTGCTTTCCACTCTTTTTCTATTTTATATAAAATATCCATGTGGTTGTCACAATGCCTCAAAATTAAGTGCTCACTATCATTAATACACCACAGAAATTATGCATTTTCTTGCAGAAGATTTAGATTATAGTCAACTTCTCTTCTTAAATCTTGTAATAACGTTTGGTTACTTTTAGACTGTTGTGCTTTGGACATGAAGTAATATGCTTTATTGTTGGAGGTTTAAGCAAGCCTATAAAATGATGCACTAACTTCCTCACTTCTACAGGACCTGTATTTTTAAATGTCAGAGCTCCCACACAGCAGAAGATGCCTGTAGCCCTACAGCAGCAAGCAAATCCACACTATCAGTATCCCAAACATGTTCATATTTATGGGTTGTACGTAAGTACAGTGTTCGTAAGCTGGAGAGGATCTACAGCCGGTTTTAAAACTTCTAATTCTTTACTTTAAAAGGATTCATCTTATTTCAGACTCTATCTTGAATTGCTGCACATACAAAACTTTATTTCACTTTTTATAGGTATTGAACCATCATCCAATAAACAAGTTATTATCTTCCACAAAATGTGCAGCTCTCTTTAAAAGATAGAGGGCTGATAAACAGGTGTTCCCCAACCTCTCCCAGTTGGATTCCACATTAACTATTCCACAATTTTTCATTGTATTGGAATCACTATTTTACTGACTTTTTTCATTCTGTTCTATAGATAAGATTAACTCACTTGCTCTCCCACTTTTGACTAACATTGTGCAACTTTTTAAAAAAAAAGTACAGGCCCATCCACAAGTTTGGAACACTTGTCTTCTGGACAGCCACACATAGGACTGAGCTCTAACATACGTAAATATACTACATTTTGCCATTTGCTTTCAGTAAATTGACTTTTTCTATTGGTCGAAATTTTAAAAACTGGATCGCATTTTGCTTTTGATACTATTTGTTAGGAATTAGTTATAGCACATCTTCAAGAGCCAAGGAAAAGTGGAACAGCTAATTAATTCAAATGAGAATTAGTCTTCAAGTAAAGCCTGTTAGTGTGTAACCTTTCCCCAGTAATCAGATGCCATTATCTCTTAAGAACACAGGATGCCAGTTTCACTGCAAAACAACACTTCAGAGTTGCTTTGGAAACAGATAAGGAAACTGATCTTTGATACTTGGGCAACAATACTCTATTTGACAATACAGTGATATTTCAAGGTCATTAAATCAGTCACAGAGAGGAGGACAGGCTATTTCTATACTACTGTAACCAGGCAGGACGATAATAAAATGACAGTGAAAACCCTATAATGAGATCAGGGAAGGCACTACGTGGCTGTCATACAGCAGAGAAACAGGCCCTTCAGCCTAACCCATCCAAGGTGTCTACCAGAACTAGTTTCATTTGGCTGCATTTTTGCCTATATCCCTCAAATCCTTTCTTATTCCACATACCATTGAAAATGACATTTAATACACAGCTCAGGATGTAATTGATCTGTCTATAAGTATCCTGGTGTTTCTATTTCCAGGGAGATATCGCTCAACATTAACAAAAATATATTCTAGCTGTCTGGGGTTTGCACTCAGAACTCCTCAGAACAACCAATATTCAAAATTATTCTGACCATTCAGAAGTGCTTTGATCATAAATACAATTCTGCAAAGTCCATGCTCAAAACATTAATGTAGGTAATAACTATTGAAACTGCAGTAAATAGCTTTGCATTTGAAAACTTTAAAGCCTCAATATACTGCAGTGCATTGGGTAAGGGAAAGATTACGAGTAGTGGATAGTGCACAAAACCAACTTGTGTTGAATAAACCTTTTACATCTACAGCTTTAGTTCCAAGTGGTTTATTAATAGTCACCACAGCATTCATACAATACTGTAGAAGTATGGATATCATATCAAATGAATGTTTGCTTTCTGATTTACAGACATCTGTAAAAACAGAACCCCTTTCTTACCCAGTACGGGCCTCTATTCATCTTTAGCATTACACACTATTCATTTTTCTTATCTTCTTAACGTAATGCTTATGCATGAATGAACACACAAAAGAAAACAAACCTCAATGAAACAGTGACAAAACACACTCGGCAAAATAACTACAGTACCTATTCAAAGGCGAGGGTGTTGCTCCTTGCATGTTCTTTAGCCAGACTTCATTAACCTTTGAAAGCACTGAATTGATGAATGTTGCACGAGTAATCACACTTCCAGAAGTAGATCGCCTTGCCACAGTGGATAATGGCTTGGGTCGTGTAACTGAAGCAAGAAAAGCAATAAAAAAATGTCCGTGGATATATACTCGTTTTAGATAGACCGTGGAACAATATGCTGAGTCGCCAAAAGGCACCATACAAATAGAAAAAAATCATGCTCAAATTGTAATATGCATGCAAAAACACATCTATCTAGTTCTTATCAGGGTCATATTCAAGAACCACGGTTGATTTCTGTTAGCATAAAACTGATAACCAACTGATTGCAAACAACAAATTGCAAAATATGAATTATACCACTCTGAGAATGCTGCTGAATGCTGACCCAAGAAATAAAGGATATTAAACAGCAGAAGAAACGATAAACCCAGAAAAGTAATTTCAATTGAACCCATACTAGTGGTCCAAGGGATCACAGGACCAAATTACTTGACAAGCGGTTTGCTATGTGGGGAATACCACGGAGTGGAAGAAAATAAAAATAGACAACAATCATTTAAGGCACAGATCAGTATTTTCTACATTCTCCTGACTTTTTAGAGTGTATCACATTAAGATACGCTTACAACTTTCTGCAGATGTATTTAATTTGTGGAAAAATCTTTATGATGCCAATTTAAACGTTTGGAACAAATTCTTAAGTATTAGCTTACCTTCACGCAAAGTTGTTAAATAATGGTAAGGTTTTGCACGCTCAGTAGCTAGTTTTCTTTGTACCCTTGGAAGCACTTTTCCATACTGTTCCAAGATGGAATTTCTTGCAGCTGTTCTCTCTCGAATTCGGGGATCATGATCATTCTGATAAAACATTAATATATATCTGTCACTTTCCTTTTCATTCCTCACACCCATGTCTAGTTTTCCATACATATGTTCCTTAGTAGTAAACCATTCCCACTCAACAGAAAAAATTCTACCTTATATAAATTAAGATGTACTAAAAAACATGGATCTCTGGTTGCTATAGGCAGGCAAAGTAAAGTTTAAATTAAACTATAAATGTAGATTCACTTGATTATTTAAACGCAAACAACAGGAATTCTGCAGATGCTGGAAATTCAAGCAACACACATCAAAGTTGCTGGTGAACGCAGCAGGCCAGGCAGCATCTGTAGGAAGAGGTGCAGTCGACGTTTCAGGCCGAGACCCTTCGTCAGGACTAACTCTCGGCCTGAAACGTCGACTGCACCTCTTCCTACAGATGCTGCCTGACCTGCTGCGTTCACCAGCAACTTTGATGTGTGTCACTTGATTATTGTTCAATTTGAGGAAATTTTTCGACAAGTTAATTGAGTTTTCTTGATCTGTCAGAGCAGCCATATCTGTGAGCATAAAATAGCATTTCCAGATTTTTGTCTTTAAGACATCTAGCTTCTTAGTAAGTGACATCCAAAGATTATCTTATACAGGTCCACAATCCCTGACCCGAAATCCTTGGGGCCAGTTGCATTTCAGAATTCAGAATTTTTCGGATTTCAGACCCCCCCCCCCAACCGCCGATACCGAAAAACACGTGTGCTGAAGTCCCTTATTTAACCTGTCTCAGTGCAGTGGACTTTAGGACCCGGCAGCACCCCAAAACTACACACATCCTCCCGTATACTTTAAATCATCTCTAGATTACTTATAATACCTAATACAATGTAAATGCTATGTAAAATAGTTGTTATACTGTATTGTTTAGGGAATAATGACAGGAAGAAATTTTATTTCCAACAAGAACATCCAATAAAACATAAAAATATACAGCTTCAAACGAACCGAATCAAACACAGGTAAATGATTTATTGGAATAAATGTAGAACATCATTGTCACTATAAAACTTCAGTAACTTGTCTGTTTATTTAAATCATATACAGTGGTAGTTCCGACACTATTTTCTTCAGTAAGACGCCACACAGACACACCATGATCAAGTTTCTGCAATAACTCCACTTTTTGCGTTATTGATAACGATAGATGCTTCCTCCTCTTTTTCTCATTGTTACCCATAGGGGTATCTGCAGCTCTTTTTGACATTTTCACAGCGAAATTAAACACAAAGTCAACAGTGAACACAAAATATCAGCGAACAGCAAATGCACATGTAACTAGTATGAGGGCTGAGCCATAACTGACGTCTGGCGGCCTCTGCTAGTTCTGCCACGTCACACCTGAGTGACGTCATGTGTTGGTGAAAAAAAAATTCGGTTTTCAGAGCTTTTTGGATTTCAGAATTTTGGATAAAGGAATGTGCACCTGTACATACTTTAAACATTAATAATAATGAATTCTAAATGTATTAAATGGTATAAAGCTTAAGAGTAAAATACCCTTATTTTTAGTTGCAAATGACTATCGTGGTGAAGGAGTGTTGGACTAGAGTCTAAATTTGTTACTTTACTTATCGTTTAACTTTATTTATGCTCATTTATGTTTATGTCTGTAAATTTTCAGCATACTTTCAGTAATTCGTAGTATTGTTGGTCCCGAACTCCTGTCATTTCTTTGTGAGTCTAAGATGTCATGCATCAAGACTCTTTGGTTCAGATTGTTGACTTCAGAGAAAAATCCCCTTATTTAAACAGTTTCAACAAGTTTGCAATACCCAAGTCCTTTGTTCCTTGCTTTTTCTCTTTACTAGCCCTCTTTCTCTCGTCGTGTTATCTACTTGGCTGAAACGGGCTGACTCATCTGACCTAAGCTACGATGAACATCTAATTAAACAGCTGTAGCACCTCGTTCTTGACATCTGAAGAACCTTCTGGGCAATATTATCTCTAGATCTAACGGGGGTATGGTTTTATTGTAGTATAGGATGAGAATTGACAAGTTATTTTCCAACAATACATATTCACTCTACATATAACACATTTTCAGGTCCCGTAGCATTAAAACTACTGTGATCAATCTGAACATCTCACTTTATGGCAGTCGATTCAATGTCAAATTCTAAAATATCATAACCCAGTAACACAAAAACGTGAATAAAGACCAACAATTCTCACATAATCTGTTATATGAGATCACACAGATATACAAAGGTTTTCACAATAAAATTTTTTAAGAAGCCTGTTTTCTCTCCACTATTATCTTATATCATACTTCTCTTCACAACCAAATTTTCATAAACGGAGTTGAAACAATTCTCAGATTTATGAATCAGCTTACACCCCATTGATAAAATTCAGCTGTCCAATAATTTTTTAAAAATATCAAATATAGATACGCTTTCAACTCACCAAACTTGTTTTTAGTAACTGATTAAGTTGCAAGGCAGGTACATAGTTGGCACGTTGAAGGTGATGCACTAAAAGAAATTCTTGGTTTTGAAGATTTCCACTGTTTTTCAAAAATTTCTCTAAACATTCCTGTGAAGAGATGATAAAAAGATGAATTTCTAAGTCACTTTGTAGCTTCTTTTTTAATATTAGAAGTTCTGTGTTGCAAACATTAACTGTGAGTGAGTATTCATTATTTACAAAATGGATGTACTCCTAAAAACACCGTGTTTTCGTCATTTCAATTGTGTATATTCCACTGAAGATATAGCACTGCATTATTTGTTCTACTGGAAAAATGGCTTTATAAATCAAAGGCAAGAGTCAATAACATCATAGGAAAATTTCATAAACATTTGCAAATTGAGAAAAGATTATAAACAAACTATTGCTTAGGCTTATTTATAATAATGAGTGTTTCTGTATCATTACAATGAGTACCCCTTTGAACTCTTAACACACACTGAAATGGAGACAGGATGGATCAATTCAACGATGTCTACATCCCAAAGGGTCTTCGTTGGCTATATATTGTTTTGGCACATCTCTGTCTTTTCTGATGGTTCAGCTGGCAAGGTACATATAATGTAGGACAGTACATAAAAGCAATATGACAAACATTATGACCAGGATCATTTACCGGGAGCGTTGCAGATGAAGGGCCCGAGGCATCGTTGAGCATCCCTATCACCTATTCTACAACCTCTCTGACCGACTACCATCAAGAAGGTGGTACAGAAACATTAGGACTAGGACTACCAGATTGAGAACAGCTACTTCCCTCAGGCTCTGAGACGAATGAATATTCTGCCACCACCAGGTCTTGTCACGAGGATGGCGAGCTGTTTATTGTTCTGTTTCCCTCTGCTGTGGCCTCCATGCATTTTGAATTATAACTTATTTATAGTAATACTTTACTTTATGTGCTGTGTGAGATGTTTTGCGGGTGCACTATGGTCCGGAGGAACACTGTTTTGTTTGGTTGTGTAAATATATATAGTCAGCTGGCAATAAAATTGAACCTGAATCAGAGAGTGCCGCCCAGACCCTCAAGGCTGCCCCACCATTTAAATTGATCATGACTGCTCTGTCCCTACTCTCAACCTCTATTTTGTGTCGGTTTCCCGATCTTCCAAAAACCTATCTACTTCCTCTTTAAACACTTCTAAAAGATATGATTTTCACAGTCTCGAGGTTGAGAATTACACTGGTTCACCAACCTCTGCTAGAGTATTTTATAAGCCACCTAATCTTGTGATGACAGCAAAAGAAGACAGGCACAGAATTCAAATGCAGTTTACGTATTGTTGAGTTTATTCACTGAGACAGCAGGGATGACATAGAAACACATTCAGTCTTACAAGCTACACCATTAACATTACCAGTAAAAGCCAATCAGTGCCCTAAATACCATGTTCTTGCTCTTTGCCCTTACCCCACGATGCCACTCGCTCCATTTCTTTAAATATACAGTGGATTCTGGTAAATTGGATCATCAGTTAATTGGGGCAACCGCTTTTTTGGGACGGCTGTCAAAGACCAAGAACTAATCAAGAAAATAGCTGGGATTCCCTTCATTTATTTAGGACACTATGCCACTTAATTGGGACAGGACAGTTTCCAGCTAAAGCAGTCACATGCACTTGTGTGGCCATTAGACATTACACCGTGCTTACACCAAGCAATTTGTTAATAGTATCGGCTGTGTGTGCTGTGGTCAAAAGGATTTTTGTCACCGATAGTTGATAAGTAATCAGTAAGGCAATTCAGAACTGTTTTCCTCACTGCAGTTTCAAGCATTCAAGCTCAGAGAGCCAGAAATGGCTGAGAGTGAAAATGAAACAATTTCACTACTTCAACAAGTCAGAAACTATTAAGAATTAAGGTATCGACAATCATCTTGAATGTTACAAGTAAAAGGAAGATTTGGAAGATGCAATCATCAAAAGCATTGTATGAAGGCAGTCCATTATCTACACTGGGTGTCCGCACTGATTTTGTTCCTTTACAGTCAATCAAAAGAAAACGCAGCATACACTGGATGAATTCTGCCATCGATAACTATTAGGAAGTAATGCAGTTTTACAGCATTGTAGTAGTACTGACAGTGTTCTAATTTGTGCTGTATTTTATTTAAATACATAAATTGTTACTCAATTAAACGATAGTTTGTCTTTCTTATACCTTTTAACTATTTCCATGAAACTTTGGCTAATTGGTACAACCACTTAATTGGGCCTCAATGTACTGGTCCCAATGTGTCCCAATTAACTGGAATTCACTATATTCAGTAACTTATAACCTCCACAAGAAATTTCTCCTCACCTTGGTTCCAACTTAAATGCTCCGTTCTTTACATTAAAATTATGACTCCTTCATTGTGCATATCCAAGCCTGAAGAAAACATTCTCTTCACATGCAACATACACATCTTCCAGCATCTGCGGACTTTCTCTTGTTTGTCTCCTCACATGCAGCTGTCTAGCCTTATCAAAATTTTGTAAATTTTGGATCAGAATCCTCTTATTCATCCATCCATCCTTAGAAGTACGATGAACCTCTGCTCCACTAAGTATCCTCTTTATTATCTAAGGAGCACGAAAAGCCATTGTGGACTTCAGGGGTGATTTCAATCAAGTCTTGTATAACTGAAGCAAAATATCCATGCTCCTCTCATTATATGTCATATCAGATGACGTGGGCGATCATGGTCTTAACCATGATTATTCTTGGCAATAAATTTATTTTTAAAAAAAGGTGGTTTGTCATTGCCTTCTACTGGGGTTGGTAAGATTCATGACTTCTATTCCTGACTGTTCTGTCACACAAGAAAAAATTCTGATGCTGGAAAGTGCTTACTAGCTACCAATCTGAGTAATGAGCCTGCTATTAAAATTGAGAAGAAAAACTCCACTTCTAAATTGCACCAAGAAATTAATGCCACTTTCCAAATTAATTGCTTAATAATTTATGGGCATCTTACCTGTTCAGTCCCAGTAAAAGGCAGTTTAAGCAGCTCTTCCATCAGCCCATTTTCCTGACACAGCTCATACATGTGCCGCAATAGATCCTCTACATTTATCCTGTTAGCATTTAGTCGAAGTAGATGCCAAGCCTCCACCATAGATCTGAAACAGTTTGAAAATTATAGAACATGAGTAAAATTACAAATGTCTTATGTTCTCCTGAACGTAACTTTGTTAACTTTTACATAACGGTTTGATTTAATTGGCGACAATTTTTTTCAGAAAGTTTTCTGAAAAAGGGCGAATGATACCAAAAAACTGACTTGCAACAATTTCCTTTGGAGAACAGGAAAAGGAGCTGTCCACCACCACTTCTGCATTCACTGCCTAACTCCACTCACCTGCTTCAAATGCATAATTTATTTTCATCTTCAGAAGTTATAAATATCAGTCTTGGAGTGACCTGCCTTTCAAATTTTTTTTTCCTAAAAAAAAGTTCCAGATTTGCCTCGAGTTGAAAATGTGTTTGCTCTTTAGCTTCTGAAATATTGTGAGCAGTTTTGGTCCCCATTTCTATGAAAGGACTTTGAGAGGGTCCAGAGGAGGTTTACAAGAAAAATCCCAAAACAAAAGGGTTAATGTGTGAAAATTGTTTGCTAGATCTAAGCCCATACCCGCTGGAGTTTAGGAAAATGAGGAAATCTCCTAAATATTGAAAAGTCTAGATACAGTGGATGTGGAGAGGCCATTTCTAATAAGATTAGAGGGCACAGCCTCAGAATAGAGGGACATCCCTTTAGAACAGGATGTCAAAAATTAACTTAGCCAAAGGGCGGTGAATCTGTGAAATTCATTGCTATTGGTTGTTGTGAAGGCCAAGTCACTGGGTATGCTTAAAGTGGTTCAGTAAAGGCATCAAATATTACAGGGAGACAGCTGGAGAATGGAATTGAGAAGGAAAATAAATCAGCCATGATCAAAAGGTGGAGCAGGCTCAATGGGCCAAACAGCCTAATCCTGCTCCTATCTTTCATGGTGTTAAATGACGACTCTAAATGGCTCTACCTCCTTATTGTCCTGGGCTCCTTCCAACATGGTCAGTTTCCATTCGTCAATTAAAAGTTAGAAAGTACAGAGTAGAAACATACAGCTACAATGGTATAGATTCAAAAAAAATCAGTTCAGTATGATCAGTGGTAGTGAAAATGCATGAATCTGCAAGTGACAATTTCCATCTTTCTTGAGATTGTCAAAGCAAAATATTTTTGTAGATACCAAGGGATGTGATGTTTCTCAGTTTTTAGAAGGCCTTCAATAAGATGCCATGTGAGTGATTAATGAAGAAATTACAACACATCCACTAGGGCATTAGCCAAAGATTGGCAAGTGGACGAGAAAAACAGGAGTAAAAGGGTCATCACGAGGAATTCTGCAGATGCTGGAAATTCAAGCAACACACATCGAAGTTGCTGGTGAACGCAGCAGGCCAGGCAGCATCTCTAGGAAGAGGTATAGTCGATGTTTCAGGCCGAGACCCTTCGTCAGGACTAACTGAAGGAAGAGCTAGTAAGAGATTTGAAAGTTTGATCACAAGATCACAAGACAAAGGAGCAGAAGTAGGCTATTTGGCTCATCCAGTCTGCTCCACCACTCCACCATGAGCTAAACTATTCTCCCATCTAGTTCCAATTTCCAGCTTTTTCCCCATATCCCTTGATACCCTGACGAATTAGATACCTATCGATCTCCTCCTTAAACACCCTCAATGATTTGGCCTCCACAGCTGTATGTGGCAACGAATTCCATAAATCCACGACCCTCTGGCTAAAAAATTTCTCCTCATCTCTATTTTAAATGGGTACCCTCTAATTCGAAGACTGTGGCTTCTTGTCCTGAACTCACCCACCAAGGGAAAGAGCCTTTCCACATCCACTCCGTCCAACCCTTTCAACATTTGAAATATTTCTATGAGAACTCCTCTCATTCTTCTATACTCTAATGAATACAGTCCAAGAGCCAACAAACGCTCCTCATATGTTAGCCCCTGCATTTCAGGAATCATCCTCGTAAATCTTCTCTGAACTCTCTCCAACATCAGTACATCCCTTCTAAGATAGGGGGCCCAAAACTGCACACAGTATTCCAAATGAGGTCTCACCAGTGCCCCATAGAGCCTCATCAACACCTCCTTACTCTTATACACTATTCCTCTTGAAATGAATGTCAACATAGGATTCGCTTTCCTTACTGCCGATCCAGCCTGGTGGTTAACCTTTAGGGTATCCTGCACCTTTGGAGGTTATTCATAATCTAAATAATTTTTTGAATGAAGCAACTGTATCTAAGATATTTAAGTTTGTTGATGATACAAAGCTAGGTGGCAGTATAGGTTATGAAGAGGATGCAGACAGACTCAGGGCACTCGGACAATGACATGACAAATAAATAAAATATGCAAGATCATCTACATTTATGGGAAAATAATTTAAAACATTTTTTAAAAACAGACTGATTCAGAGGACAAGATACCCCTATACATGAATCGCTGAAGTTTAATATGCAAGGGTGTCAGGTAATCAAGCAAAATGTTATGTTAACCTTCCTTGTTAAATAATACAGGAACAAGAGTAAAGAAGTTTTGCTGCAATTTATAAAGCCCTCATGTGATCAGATCTAGAAAACTAAATTGATCTGGCTTTTCTGCCCATTGAAAAATATATAAATAGTGTAAAAGAATCAGAGCTTTTCCATCGTCCATGACGAATAAACTCTTCTCAGGCTTCCAGCCGGGTACAGGTATCGATTTCTCAAATTTCCGGTAATGTCCCCCCCCCCCCCCCACCTCCACCATTCCCTATCCCCCTTTCCCCCACTCAGCTTATCTCCTAGCCTGCCCATCATCTTCCTCTGGTGCTCTTCCCCCTTCTCTTTTTTCCATGGTCTTCTGTCCTCTTCTATTAGATTCCCCCTTCTCTTTCTCCAATCAACTTCTTTACTTCGTCCCTCTCCTGATTTCACCTATCACCTTGTGTTTCGCGCTCCCCTACCCCCACCTCCCAACTCCGACTCCTTGTCTTTATCTCTCCAGTCGTGCTGAAAATTCTCACCCCGAAATGTCAACTGTACTCTTTTCCATAGATGCTGCCTGGCCTGCTCAGTCCCTCCAGCATTTTGTGTGTGTGGCTTGGATTTCCAATAATTGCAGATATTCTTGTTTGTGATCCGTCTTAACTGATGTTTTGATGACAAACTGTCATCTGCATCCCTTATCAAGATGGCAGTGTTTGTCATCGAAACGTTGGTTAAATTGATACTTGTACCCAGCTGGAAGCCCAAAAAAAAGTTTATTCGTTATACAAGCAGTCATTTACCAGATTGAATAAACAGTTGGTTAGTTGGGCTGATCTTACAAGGAGAACTTAAAACCGACCACACCTACATATGACAGAGCTAAGAAGAATGACAGGCAAGTTCACTGAAACGCGCAAAGCCTTTAAGGGGTTTGGGAGAATAAATACAGGTGACATTTCTCTGACTTTCATGTCTAGAACTAGGGACTCATGGTCTCAGAATAAGGGATTGGACAGAACAGTCAAGGTAAAGTTGGAAAATCGTCTAGGTATGTTATATTCTGCAGAAGTCAGAACAACTTCAATTAGTGAAATTTTTGCTCAATTAGGTTACATCTTAATAATAAGAGCAATAAAACCTATTAAGCAGCAATTTCTCTTCAATAATAACTGTTGCCCAGCTTGGGGTTCACTGGACCATTCAGCTCCTAATCACAATCTTCATTCACACGATGACCAAACAACAAAATTTCAGAGGTGTTGTAACTTGCTTTTGACCTTGACCACATTTGATAAAACTGATCCTAACAGGCACTCTGGTGGCTTGAGCTGTACCCTGCACGAGTGATGGGTGGCTGTGAAAGATCAATAATCCCAGCATCAACATCTCTCAAGCAGTTCAACACCATCCAAGACAAAGCAGCTTTTATGATTAACATCTGGCACAACATTGTGGGCCGAAAGGCCTGTAATGTGCTGTAGATTTCTATGTTCTATTACATTCAAACATTCACCCCAACCACCAATGTTACCAAGGGTGCAAAGTAGTTTTAATGTTTAAGTTTATAAAAGGAACTACAGTTACTTAGCCACACCTTCCAAACTTGAATCAACAAGGGCAAGATCAGCAGATGCGTGGGGATACTCTGCAAGTGGCACAGAACCTTGACTTGCAAATATATTGCTGGTTCTCCTTCATCACTTGTTCTAAATCTATAACTCTCTTCATCAGAGGGACTGCAGCAGTTCAAGCTGGGAGGTTCACTAATCTCTTCAAGGATCAGCAATTAATGGTGAAGACCCTAAAAGTGAATCAGAAATTAAACCCTCCATCCAAGGGTTGTGAATTTTTAGAGCTACTTAAGGTCTCTGGAATCTCAGTCACTAAGTACATCCGGACGATAGAATTTTATATATTAAAAAAAAATTGAAGGAAATCGGGTGGAGGCTGGATATTAGGTTTGGAAAAGCAGACCTGTAAGCAAAAGATCAGCCTTGATATTAATGAATGGTGCAGCATTTAAGAGGGGCCACTACTGTTAAAACTGGTTCATTCAAGATAGAAAGCCTAACCTAATTTTGGCTGCTGTTTCGAATGTCTGCTTTTAAAAACCTCTGCTGAAGCAAAATACTTAAAACTACAGATAACAAAACGCTGGAAGTGTTTGACAAAAGCAACTCCCGAAAGTTACTCAGAGAAATCGATAATCGTGGAGTAATGTTCTTTTGAAATAGGTAGGTTCAGTTGTATGATTTATAAATAAAATAACTCCTGGAGCTTAATAGCCTTCAGAAAGGAAGAGGATGTCCGGAATGAAAGGCAAGATTGCAAGACACTTGTGGCAGTCTTGTGCAAGAGCAAAGAATAAAAGCAGAGAAATAAACAAGATATAAGTAGTGCTGTAACAGGGCAGTGAAAGCAAATTATATAAAAGGAACAGAAGCTGATAGTGCAATATTAAATTCTCAACAGTTGCTGGAGATCCCAAAATTGATAATCAATGATCCAGTTAGATCAGTGTATAAACAGTATTCTTCTATTGCTTTGGTAATGCTGCTTTATAATTCAAATACGAGTTAGAACCTGAGATAAGGAGAAATTACATCTGTCACAAGACTGAAGTTTTTCTCCCTGCCTTTCCTCCTGAGTAAAACTCAATGAAGTACAGAAAAGTTGTTGTCAAAATTGCTAATAGAGCAACCACACATACAAGTAAATCTACAACCAGTAAATTAATAAAGGGAATTAATTGCCAGTGCAAATAATGAGTTATAAACTGCTGTTAATCCAGTTACCTGTTAAACAGCAAGACAGTAAGGTGAAGTTTAACCTCACTGCTACTAGACATTGAAGGTTTCATTGCCTGAATGTATCGAAGAGCCTTCCTGTACTCTCCTTGGCACATCAAGGCCTGTATGATCCGGACATGCTGCCATGAAGATAGTGATCTGCTGGTAGCTGGATGCAAAATACGATCCAAAGCATTCTTAGAAAATAAGGAATACAAAGAGAAAATCAAGATGTAATATTTTCCAACTGAAGATCACTACAATATTGAGTTTAGGCTCATCAGTCCTAACACTAATGATTTTTCTGATTGTCCCTGCTCAGCAATATACTAGAAACAAATATGTTCCACTTAACATACCTTACATTTAATCTTCAAATAAGTATAGACTTACATAGTTGTGTTACAAGCTGGTTAAAGTAGTGCATTGCTGAGGGACAAGTGCATAGGAGACACTATGTATAAGATTGCTGGCAAGTTCCAAAATCCTGGTGTTGAATATGAGCTGTCATCTTGGCTTGGATAGACTAGGCTTCAAGATTTAACACGACAATATGGAGCTATTTTCTGTAGGTAGCCCTATAGTGCACTTGGCTCAGTTATCAAAAATTACAATCCTTCCATAAAAACCTTCCAGAGATCTAGTCATCAACTTGGAGAACCCCATTTGTTTTACGAATCACCCCAATTTTAATGCAATTCCTTTTCACTTTATTATTAAATACAACTCAATCCCAGTTACTTGACTTAACACAATCAAGACTACAGATACAGAAAATAATGGAAATACTTAACCAAGTCTGACAGTATTGATGCGAGAAGTAAAAAGCCAATACTTCAAGTTTATGATCATCTACGTGAAAGGGTATCACCCCAAACATTAACACTCTCTCCCTCTCTCACAGCAGATACTGCCTAACAGCACAAAAACTGCCTTCAGAACACCAAGTTAACTCTGATCCATTAACCACTCATATACACTAATCCTACATTAAATTTATTTTTGCTTTATTTTCCACACTATTCCCTTGGTGAGTATTTTCATTTTCCTTGTCCAATACTTTCCTCAATCCAAACATAAACTATCAAATGGTTTGACATAGAGACCATGATGCACTACACAATTGGATATAATTTGTTGAATACTCACACAATAGCCTCCTTGTTTAAGTACAAAGGGCTGTTACCTTTCATATTGCTCCAAGCAGACATTCTATGGAGTACCCAATTCTGGCTGGTATATACCTGGTTTTGGACCACTTAATCTTGTTTCTAATAATACTTATTCTCACTTAAATCCATACATTTTAAGGCTGTGGTGGAGTAGCAGATTCCTCCACAATCACCACTGACTCTTGAATGCTCTCTAGTCCTCAGCAGCATGGCTGTGGGCAATGGCAAAGCCTCTCATTTTGTATACAGCATTGCACTGAACAAGAAAAAAAACCCATGACATCGGATAAGTTTAACCAATTACCAAGGTCATCAGTCAAATGGGACTAACGGGATTGCTATGTGGGAGCCAGTGTGAACTTGATGAATCAAATATACTCCTTTTGGTCATTTTTTAAAAAAAGTACATTTTAAAGTGCAGTTAATCTCATCAACTGGGAAGAACTCCTTGTGGGATGGAAACCCTAGGTTAGGGCCAATAATTTAATCTGACATTCATACTGGACTCCCTTAAGGATCAAAAGATGAAGCAGTCAGAGCATTGTTGGCAAATCCTTCACAAACAAGAAAAAATAAATTCTTCAGATGCTGGAAATCCAAGAAACACACACAAAATGCTGAAGGAACTCAGCAGGCCAGGCAGTATCAATGGAAAAGAGTACGATCGACATTTTGGGCAGAGCCCCTTCAGCAGGAAGGGTTCTTGCAGAAGGGTCTCGGCCCGAAACATCAACTGTACACTTTTCCATAGATGCTGCCTGGCCTGCTAAGTTCCTCCAGCATTTTACGTGTGTTGCTGGCAAACCCTTGTCAGCAGTTTCTGGACTTCAAGGTTTTTGTATGCATTGGCAAGAACGCTACAACCACAGGCACCAGAATAGAAAAATGCTGGCACTTACACACAGAACATGGCCATTTTTTTTCCCACTCCAGATCTTTGTCTCATCTTCAGATATCCAGCATGCATCCACATCAACAGTTTTTTAAAATGTCATTGTCATTAATGGACTGTGCAAGGCTTGAATTGATCTTTATTTGTCACATATACGTTAAACAAAGTGAAATGTGACATTTTCATCAATCAAATCAATAAGGAATGTGCTGGGCAGTCAGCAAGTATCGCCATGCTTCAGGTGCCAACATAATATGCCCACAACCTACCAGCCCTAACCAAAACAATACATCTTCTTTGGGATGTGGGAGGAAGCCAGAGCACCCAGAAGAAACCGGCACGGTCACAGGGTGAACTAACGAACTCCCTACAGCAATGGAATTGAACTCTGAACTCCACAGCACCCCAAGCTGTAATAGCATCGTGCTAACTGCAATGTTACTGTATTGGTTTTTTATTGTTCTCTATATGATTTGAATCCTAACTTGTTCTTGCATCACATTGTCTTCATTTCAAGACGTCGAATTGCTAAACACAGACTTCAAATTAAAGAATTAAGTTCATACACCACTCAGATTACATAGTTCAACACCCATCAGCAGATGTTCAATTGTTAGTTATTAGGGAACTTCAGATAGATGTATTTATTTAAAAATTGTATAAGGTAACTTACAGATTTTTATGAGCCCATCTATACAATGGTTGGTATAGAAGACTTATAAAAGACTAAATAACATTACATAATTGAAAATAAAATAATCCCATTTAGTTCTCTAATAATTTCAAGAAAAGAGAATGTGCCTCAATTGGGTGCAAGACAGAATCTATTCCTAGTGTAACTTACCTCATGATCATTGTGATCCAGAAGCCAAAAACCTTGGATGAGGTTCACCAGACCCACAGGTATCGCAAAAGCAGGTGGGAAGGATTCAATGGAAGACTCGTTCTTGTTAGGAACAGATGAGAGAACATCCAACAGAAGGTAAATAGCCTTAAAATCAGGAGGTCAAGGTTGCAAAACTTCACACAATGACCCATAACCATTTACTCTGATAATTAAGATCACAACAGATGGCCAGATGTTCATTAATATTAATCATCCGATGAACAAATTTCAATAGATAACTCCACAAAGAATATGGTGCACTCATGATATTAGCCTCATGCAACATTTTCTTCAGACAGATATAAAATCCACATTCATGAGTTAAAGTCTATGCACCAGCAAGCAACAAAGGCACCAAGGTTATCATCAGAGTACAAAGGAAGCCTATTAGAATGAATCTGGGAATGAAAGGGTTAATGTACGAGGAGGATTTGATGGTTCTTGTCCTGTAATCACCGCAGTTTAGAAGAATGGGGGCGGGGAGTGGAATTTCATTGAAACCTATTGAATATTGAAAGCTCTAGATAGAGTGGGTGTAGAGAGGATGTTTCCGATAGTGAGGGAGTATAGGACTAGAGGGCGCAGACTCAGAATAGAGGGACATCTATTTAGAACAGAGAGCAGGAAGACCTTCTTCAGCCAGAGGGTGGTGAATCTGTGGAATTCATTGCCACAGACAGTTGTAGAGGCCAAGTCATTGGGTATATTCAAAGCAAAGGTTGATAAGTTCTTGATTGTTCAGGGTGTCAAAAGTTACAGGGAGAAGGCAGGAGAATGGGGTTGAGAGGGATAATAAATTAGCCATGATGGAATGGCGGAGCCATTCTGACCCTGTGGCTTATAGTCTTATCACTTAACTTGAAGCTGCTGAAAAGATTCTACAAAGATTCTCTCATTATCAAGCAACCTAAGCTTGGTAAATTATCTCCCAAACTAATACAATTAACATTTTTCTCACTGGACTGATTGATTACTAGCCATCTTGATTGTTAACATACTCGGCCCTTACTCAGGATAAGTTTGATATTGCACCACATCAATGCAGTTCGTTCTTCTTCAAGTTCAATTATCATTAAACCATACATGAATACAACCAAACAAAACAGCATTCCGCTGGTGCCAAGGTGCAAAACAGTGCCAACAGTCATACATACCACAAGGCACGTACAAGATAGCAGTAAAAATACAGTCACAAAAAAAAATTGTTCTTTCAAGTGAATGCTATACCATCTGGCAACTGAAGTAGCATTGCATAAACTGAGGAAACTCTCACTTGATGCAGAATCAATGGAACAAATAGACAACTTTTTTATACTTAAGTAAAGTCAAATTTCAAGGATACAATGGCATGCTTTGTTGTCTCATCTACATTCTCCAGTAAATATACATCAAGAAGTGCCTATAATTAAAAATAAAGATCAGTTTAACATTTGCCAAACTCTAATGAATTCATGAAACACAATCTTTTATGAATCATAACTTTACATGAAGCGTTGATGGTGGATATTTCCCAGTTCCTCCTTCATCTTTCTTCCACAACTGTTCGATGTGATCCCCAGTCTCCGATACCATCCCATCAATTAACAGGCAGTCTGAACACCATTTGCCTCTGCATAAAGGAAAGTTACAACAGGAATAGTAAACACTCTAACCTACCCCAGCCAGTATTTTTTCTAAAATTCTTCCTTCAAAAAATAAATTTCAAGTGAAAACAAAGGTTCAAAACTGGAAATTATGATGTAGGAACATAAAAAATCCAAAATGGAGTTTAAGTGTACTTATTGTTCAGTTCAAAGAATCATAGTATTTTACATTTAATCTCCAAGAAATTAATTGGAAACATACTTTGATAAACGCTCCAACTTGTGTCGTCTGTTGGTATAATAGGTTTGAATTACTGGATAGTTGTAGACGGGCCTGGATAATTGTAATAGATCAGTATCATCTAGAAGAAAAGCAAATGGCATGTTCAGGAACTACACAGACTGATCAAGCACAGCAGTAATTTTTTTTAAAAAAATGGTTATTTTGATTTAACTGATAAGAATGTTTATGAATTATCTGGAATTTACCTGAACCCTCTGGGAGTAATCCTGCTCGAGAGAACCATAAAACAACTTGGGCATATTGCGATAGTAGAGTGCCTACAATACGCTTGTTCATTAAGTCAACCAGTCCTATTTGAAAAATACTTAATTATTAATAGGTTTAACAAAAAAAGGTACACATTTTTAATATCACTTGTCACTAACAGAAACAAGTTCTAAGGCTAAACATTTAGCTAGTACTTATCCTTTTCTTGCCAAGTATGGTCAAGCCAGCAGCTAAAAATGACTGGAAAAGTTGCCACAAAATGTTCATTTGTGGGTTAACTGCAACTTAAAAGAGTGGAAAATATTTGGTGTCCATTTGTTAGTATCATTAAGGAAATTAAGTTAACAGGGTTTAAAGTATTACAGAGCACAAAATAAAATTTTGTACATCTTCAACATCTTATTAGTAACAATACAAAGGAATGACAGCTGTAACAGTTAAAGACACACCTCGCTCAGTCAACTCCTGGGCCTCTGTAAGGAAACAGCTAACAATGGTGGTGAGGTTGCTAAGTAACATCTGGCAGTGCTGTAGAGACTGGAGTGCGTGTGGGTCAATGAAGTGGCACGATCCATCAAAAAGTGGAATACCTAGTAGTTAAATGACAAAGTGAGACAATCTAGAGTTACGATACGCCGACATTTTCAAGACAACATTTAAGATCTGTTAAATCTCACTGGAAGATTTGTGGTACTTGCATTAATCAGCATCCTCATATAATAAAAAAAGAGTTAAGCAAATTACAATTTACTTTCATTTATTACTTTGGGATGCTTCATTTGGCTCACATCAACAGAAACATACAATATACAGAAGTTAATGACACTAGCCACACTAAAGAAGAGAGTTTCTGAGTAAGCACTTGTCTCTTCCAAACTAGAAGGTGCAAATAACTAAATGTTTTCAAAATAAAAATGTTCAGGGTTGATTTGCCAATCTCTAAGGAACTGGATAAACAGACTTTAGAGCTCTCATAGTCATAGTCATACTCATACTTTATTGATCCCGGGGGAAATTGGTTTTCGTTACAGTTGCACCATAAATAATTAAATAGTAATAAAACCATAAATAGTTAAATAGCAATATGTAAATTATGCCAGGAAATAAGTCCAGGACCAGCCTATTTGGCTCAGGACTTATTCTGAAGGTAGAACACCAGAAAAAGTATCACAGAACATAATGTCAAGCCAGACTACACAAAAAAGGGATTTCGAACAGCCTATTATGGAGTTAAGTAAAATAAATCCCTTCTTTTAAATAAATCAAAAACCACAGACATTACATTTTCAACAGTGTTAAGTAGCCAAAATATTAATGGTTTGATCCACTTTGAAATGTTAAATTCAATTTGATGTTAATAAGTAAACTACATAAACAAGACCATTACTTTTTCCTGAGAAGGTTAAAATGCACTTTCCAAACATTACAACACATAACAGGACTGGTTTTGGAGCTAAGTTTTAATAGTATGGAGCATGTCAAGAAGTTTAAGTCAAACTTGATCAGCTCACTTGGCTCGGACCAAAAGCATCAGAGGCGCTTTAACAGTTAACCACGTAAAGATGGTCATTAATTACATATGTATGCAAGTACACTAATTAATCGTCCATAAGACCACAAAACATAGGACCAGAATTAGGCCCTCTGGCCCATCAAGTCTGCTCCGCCATTCAATCATGGCGGATGCTTTTTAAAAATCTCCTCCTCAACCCCAGTTCCCAGCCTTCTCCCCAGGACCTTTGATGCCATGTCCAATGAAGAACCTATCAATCTCTGCCTTAAATACACCCCAACGGCCTGGCCTCTACAGCTGCATGTGGCAACAAATTCCACAAAATCAGCACACTTTGGTTAAAAGAAATTTCTCCACATCTGTTTTGAAAGGGCGCCCTCTATAATCGAACATTACAAAATCAATTGCTCAAAGTCTTTCACTGAAAGTTCTTGGTAAATACCACAAAACCAATCAAAGGCCGTGAGAAAAGAAAACCTTCAATTTATTTGGATTGTCAGCTTGACTTTCTACGAGACACACAAGATGGAGAAGAGGAAGTGAAGGATCTAGAAGAGTAAAGTCCTCTTATTTTTGTAGCATCATTAGCAATACGAGCTGTTGAGAGGCAGAGGAGGAGATGGCTGTGGAGGGAGGGGGGCAGAGAAGACGGCTGGGGAAGAATACAAAATAAGTACAACAGATTGACTGAGAAAGGACTCGGCTGGCTGGAAATACAGAATTTTATAACGCTATGCAAGACCACAAAAAAAAATGGTTTAACAAGTTAAGCAAAACACACAAAATGCTGGAGGAAGGCCACGGAAGTAAATTCCTCTTATTTTTGTAGCACCGTTAACACTGTGGGCTGTTGAGAGACAGTGGAGGAGAGAGGGTAGGGAGGAAGAGGGTTGCCATAGCCTTCTGTTCTCTATTGGACCCCCCCTTCTCCTCCCTGTATCTCTTTCACCAATCAACATCCCAGCTCTTTACTTCATCCCTCCCCTTCCCGATTTCACCGATCACCTTATGTTTCTCTCTCCCCTTCCCGACCTTTTAAATCTACTACTCTTCTTTCTTCTCCAGTCCTGCCGTAGGGTCTCGGCCTAAAACATCGACTGTACTTGTCTCCTCCCCCCACCACTGATGCTGCCTGGCCCACTGAGTTCCTCCAGCATTTTGCATGTGTTGCTTGGATTTCAGCATCTACAGGTTGTCTCTTCTTTGTAACAAGTTAAGCAAACATATTCCAGAAAGAATCCCTGTTTGTACTAGTGCATTTAATAACAGTGAAATATAGGAGTGTTGGCAAAATGGGTGAATTGGCAAGATGAGGTAGACATGCAGAAGGCAAAAAATAAGGGCTACAAATGGACCAATACAAAGTCCCACCATGAATGACCAAGACAGGCTACAATAATATGAGTTTGACTTGGAAGGGATATTCTGTATGTTAGGCACATGT
Source organism: Mobula hypostoma (assembly GCF_963921235.1). Taxonomy (NCBI): domain Eukaryota; kingdom Metazoa; phylum Chordata; class Chondrichthyes; order Myliobatiformes; family Myliobatidae; genus Mobula; species Mobula hypostoma. The sequence continues at coordinate 15,049,664 of NC_086104.1, forward strand.
GGATAGCAAGGAGATCAGAATAATACTCCAAGTCACAAACAAGAGAAAATCCGCAGATGCTGGAAATCCAAGCAACATTTACAAAATACTGGAGGAACTCAGCAGGCCAGGTAGCATCTATAGTCGACATTTTGGGCTAAGACCCTTCAGCAGGAGTGTGTGTTGCTTAGAGAACAATGCTCCCAGTTTACCAAGAAACTCAAAAGTGATTAAAGTGAAGTGCATATGTTGCATCCTGCAAGCATATGGTGATAATTTCCACGAAGATATTTAAAAATTATACAAATCTAGATTTCTCACTGCTAAAATCTGGTTTAAATCCGAAGTGCTGAAAAACTCTCGAAATATAAAGATACACAAAAACTTGTCATGTTCTCTTTCAAACACTGATTTGTGTTTGTTGAATAAAACAAAGAACACATTTGTGTATCTAGAAATTTAAACTGTAATAATAAAGCTCCTATAACAGAGCGAATAAATATCTCAGTCTCTTTGCTTCAGCTTCCCAGCACAAATCTGTGCTTTAGGCTTCATAGATTTATTATTTACTCAGTTATTTTTTTAATCCAAAAAGTAATAAAAATTGGGGATAGCACATAATATCAAATGAGTAACTGTTTATAGATCAACATGCTGAGAAATACAATACTACACTACACTTTCCATATATAGTATGAATCACTGATGGGATAGATTAAAGTGCAAAACAAAAACAACAAAATAACCACATCAGGCCGTAAAAATGTTTTGATAGATGTGCATACATCTTTAGCTGAAAAGCAAATAGCCTGGAAATATAAAATTTGAATGGTTGAATTTGTACCATAGAAGGTAATTTGTTGTTTCAAATTTGAAAGGTTAAATATACCACAGAAATAAATAATATTCATTAATTGGGTACTTACAGATGTTGTCCAGTTCCTCTTTCGTACGAGTTATTTTTTTCCAGGTCCACTCGAGCACAAAACGCAAACTGGCAGCTGACCGGGGTTGTTCTTGAAGTGAAGAGATTACAATACGCATCAGAATCACACTTAACTAAAGCAAAACATGGTTCATAATATTATTTTTCTTTGCTGTTGTCTGTTCTTTGCTCAAAATAATGGTGGAGAAATTAGAATAAATGAAAACAAGCTTGATTTATTTAGGTGCTCTTTCTTTTATTCCTTCATGAATTAAGGACAAAGGAAGATGACTGAGTTTGATAGATTTAATTTTATATATAACATGTTCTTCAAACTATAGTGTCAGTTGCGCACTGGTTAAAAAAAATCCTATTATTTCGTAACAACACTATGATAACCTACCACTAAAATGATATTTTTGTTCAAATTACTTTTTCCTGTCAAGATGGTGCCAGCAAACAACGATTCCTTGGGTGACATCTTACAGACAGAAAATCTTCGAAATTATTTCACTTTTTCTATGCCTTCTGCTTGTTTGTTTTCTGTTGTTTGTGTCACAGAAACGGTTGATGCCTGTGATGTACAGTTTGGATCTCCGTCAAATGATCCAGCACTACGCCATGTCTGGAGAGCTGCCTCATGGAGATCGGTGAGGAGAACCCGAAAAGGACCCAGAATACAAGCTGACTTGTTGGAAAAAACAAAGATGGGACTTGGAGTCATGAAGAACTCTATCTCGAAACAGTGAAGAAGAGTGAAGCATTGAGGTGAAGGTGTTCGGATCCAGTCAGTGAGCGCTCCTGATGGAGGCCACCAAGTCGATGGTGTTCGGACCCAGTTAGCAATCACTCCCAATGGAGGCCACCGTTTGCCCCAGTCACGAGTTCTGAGTCATGGAAGAACTGTCTGAGTTTCATGTGATTGGGCTGTACTTTATATTGGTCTCCTTCAGTTTTTCGACAATTTTCTTGTGCTCGATTGGCGTGTGCGTGTTTTTTGAAGTTACTGTTGCTGTTCTTTTTTGCAAGTGTTGGGGTTGGTTGCTGTCTTTTTCTGCGGGAGAGGGTTTGGGACGTGTTGCTATTGTCAAAGCCCTTTTTTCTGTGAGCGAAGGGGTCAGGGATTGTATTGTTGCAGATTTTTCTGCGGGGAGGGGAGGAGGGATGGTTATTATTGCTGATTTTCCCCTGCAAGGGAGAGGGTCGGAGATTGTTAATGTTGTCATTTTTTTCTGTAGGGGGTGATGTGTCCGGGATTGTTATTGTTTTTTTTCTGCAGGAATTCTAGGGTCTGCATGTTTTGTTTCTTTTACTTTTTCATGGCTATCTGGAAAAGACAAATCATTGTATTGCGCATGCTTACTTTGACAATAAAATGAAAATTGAACCTTAAAGAGTGTGTATAATTTATGTTTTTCTTATGAATGCTGCTTTCTGATGCTATGTGCCTATGATGCTGCCGTAAGGAAGCTTTCCATTACATCTGTGTACATATGTACTTGTGCATATGACAATACACTTGACTGACATTTTGCAGGTATAGGAGCATGCAATAAAGATTAATGATGATGAGTGAATGATATGAAGATTGGGTGCAAACACCGAATCTAAGCTACATTTTTAGCCTTTATATTATTGTCAACTTACACAACCATATAATGCTGAACAGTATCTTAGGTTGGGTATTGCTTGGAGAAGAGGAGAAGGTGGTAGACAACTACCTAATGATTCTTGCTGGCAAGGATATCTTACTCAAGGTAATTTCCTCAGTAGGTCATCAGAGTAAAACAAAATGTTGATATTTGAAAGAGATAACAGTGACTATGGGTAATTCAAGCCAGACAAAAGAAAATCTGGATATACCTTGCAACACACACACAAAATGCTAGAGGAATTCAGCAGGCCAGGCAGCATCTATGGAAAGGAGTACAATCAATGCTTCAGGCCCATGCTTCCAGCATTTTTGTGTGTTGCTCCGATTTCCAGCATCTACAGATTTTCTCTTGTGTCTGGGTACACCTTAATATAATTACACTTTACTATTAGACCCATGCCTGGACTAAAGTAACCTTCAGTAAAGTATATAATATGAAACTGAAAACATTTGGCTGAATAATTACAATGCACTCCACTTACCCAATTCCTCCACCAGGTTGCATGTTCAACCCACTGAGTTCCTTAGACAAGTTGTTTGCCCCAGCCTACCCTGTCATTTTACAGCCCACCCTCCCTCAAAACTCATTTCTCTGTCCTTCCCTTCTTTGTACTACCCATTTCGTCTTTCCACTCGCAGTCCCAATGAAGGGTTTTGACCAAAATGTTGACAATTCCTTTCCTTGCACAGTGCTGCTCAACACACCGTGTTACTCCAACAGATTGTTTACACCACCACCTTGCATATTTCAGTACAGTTTTAGCTACAGAAACAGCAGGCCATTCATCCCCTTTTGCTCAATCAGTCCCGGGCCCTTCAATTTTCTACCAATCTGAAGACTCAACCAACACACCTGAGAAGATGGCCGGAATATGAAGCTGTAAATTAAAAGAGCAACCGACAAAGCAATATTTTTGAATTGTACATTTTACCATAATACTCATTTTCAAATAAAATTTAATGATACAGTACGGAATAGGTCCTTCTGGTCCTTACACCAGTACTGCCCAGTGACCCACTGATTTAACCCTAGCCAGATCACAGGATAATTTGCAATGACCAATTAACCGGTACATTTTTGGACCGTAGGAGGAAACTGGAGCACCCAGAGGAAACCCATGGACACATAGGAAGGAAAGTACAAACTTGCTTACAAAGGATGCTGGAATTGAACTCTGAATCCACGCTACAATACCATTGTGCACTAAATAATGAGCGAATATTAAATACTTAAACCAAACATTTGCAAATGGCTTACCTTCTTTAGTCCATTGTTTGATGCACCCAGTTATTAAACCCAAAGAACTAGATTCCACAGCTGCTGACAAAATGGCTTCAAGCTTTTCCTCCTAAAAGAGGAAAAAAAAGATTATTACACCTGGATTTGCAATCCAGGCTCCTGATTCAATTGTAAAACAAGGAGAATGATCAAGTAAAGATGGTGGACGTTGTCTACATGGATTTTAGCAAGGCCTTTGACAAAGTCCCGCATGGGAGGCTGGTCCAGAAGGTTAAGTCACATGGCATTCAGGATGAAGCACCCAAATGGACCCAACATTATCTTTGCAAAAGAAACCAAAAAGGAGTTGCCTCACTGAGTGGAGGCCTGTGACAAGTGGAGTGCCAAAAGAATTGATGTTTGTCATGCATATTAATGATTTAGTTGATAATGTGGCAAACTGGACAGCAAATTTACAATGACACAAAGATTAGGGGTGTAGTGGACAGCAAAGAGGCCATCAAAGTTTGGAGTGTAATCTTGACAAGCTGGGAAAACCGGTTGAAAAATGGCAGACGGAACTTTATGCAGACAAACGTGAGGTGCTGCACTTTGGAAGGACACACCAGGATACAAGTTACACAGTGAGTGGTTATGATCTGAGCGCCATAGAACAAAGGGACCTGGGAATACAGATCCATGATTCCTTGAAAGTTATAACACAGGTAAATAGAGTCATAAAAGAGCTTTTTCTGCTCTTAGATTTCCAGTGTCTGCCAATTTTCTCTTGTTTGTGCTTTGGCACATTGGCTTCATCACTCAGGGCACTGAGTAGAGGAGATGGGATGTTATGTTGGAGTTGTATAAGACATTGGTGAGGCTGAAGTTAGAGTATTATGTACAGTTGTAATCACCTACCTACAGGAACAATATCAATATTCTTAAAAAAGAAAATTTACAAGGACGTTGCTGGGACTTGAGGGCCTCAGTTACTAGGAAAAAGTTGAATAGGTTATGATTTTATTCCCTGGTGCACAGGAGAATGAGGTGAGATCTTGTAGAGGTATACAAAATTATGAGAAGTATTGATATGGTGAAGGCATCCAACCTCTCCCTCCCCCCCAGATTGGGTGAGACTAGAACTGGAGGCCATAGGCTTTGAGTGAAAGGTGAAATATTTAAGGGGAATCATCTTCACTTAGAGGTTGATGTGAGTGTGGAATAAGCCGCCAGTGGAAATGGTAGATGCTGGTTTCATTGTAACATTTAATAGATAATTGGATAAGTACATGGATGAGAGAGTTGGGAAGGATATGGTCTGGGTGCAGGTGGATGGGGCTAGGCAGAATATCAAATAGGCATGGACTACATCAGGGGTCCCTATATTTTTTATGCCATGTACTGTTACCATTAAGCAAGGGGTTCACGGATACCAGGTTAGGAACTCCTAAACTGGATCGACCAAGGAGCCTGTTTCCATGCTGTTGTACTCTGACTCTAGAAACACCTGCTTTTACTGAGTAATCAAAGACTCTGCAAAGTGAATCAGTCCCTCATCAGTAATCTAAACACATGGAGTTTAGTTGTTCTTATGACATTGTGTATAGGGGGAGGGGGATTTTGGGGTTGATGTTCTTGTGTTTTGTGCGGGGAAGGGAGGTATTAGGGTCAATGCTCTTGCTGTGTTTCATGTGGAGGGGATTTTGGGAGGGGAGTTGATCATTGTGCTGCCATTTCTTTTGGTTTCATTGCTATTTGGAGAAGAATCTCAGAGTTATATACTTTGATAATAAATGAATCTTTAAATTCCCCCTACTGTGTAGATAACTGGTAAAAAAAAAAAAGGGGAATAGTGTAAGTATAGTGTAAATAGGTACTTGATGGTATGGAGTCTGTGTTCGGAAGGACAAGTTACCATGTTGTAATTGTATGCACTCGTGTGTGCCTATGTATACATATACATATTAACACATACATATATAGAGACGCACACTCACACACATATATTTATCTGTGGCTCTATGAGTACCACACATGAAAAGCAAATTGACAGTGAGCTTCAATTCAAAGTGGAAAAAGTGAATAACTTCCCTACTGAAAAGCATGTTGGAAATTATTTGGTTTAGCCAGCCAGTGTCATGTGGTACAGAAACCAGTCCTCTGGCTAATAAAATCCACATCAACCAACAAGCAGCTATTTACACTGATTCCACACTAATCTCATTTTATTCTCCCTCCATTCCATCAATCTGCTCCAACTCTACCTCTCACCTACAGAGCAGAAGCAACTTACAGCAATGAATTACCATATGATCGGACAAAGTCAGCATGGATTTGTGAAAGGAAAATCATGTCTGACGAATCTCATAGAATTTTTTGAGGATGTAACTAGTAGAGTGGATAGGGGAGAACCAGTGGATGTGGTATATTTGGATTTTCAAAAGGCTTTTGACAAGGTCCCACATAGGAGATTAGTGTGCAAACTTAAAGCACACGGTATTGGGGTAAGGTATTGGTGTGGGTGGAGAATTGGTTAGCAGACAGGAAGCAAAGAGTGGGAATAAACGGGACCTTTTCAGAATGGCAGGCGGTGACTAGTGGGGTACCGCAAGGCTCAGTGCTGGGACCCCAGTTGTTTACAATATATATTAATGACTTGGATGAGGGAATTAAATGCAGCATCTCCAAGTTTGCGGATGACACGAAGCTGGGTGGCAGTGTTAGCAGTGAGGAGGATGCTAAGAGGATGCAGGGTGACTTGGATAGGTTGGGTGAGTGGGCAAACTCATGGCAGATGCAATTTAATGTGGATAAATGTGAAGTTATCCACTTTGGTGGCTAAAATAGGAAAACAGATTATTATCTGAATGGTGGCCGATTAGGAAAAGGGGAGGTGCAACGAGACCTGGGTGTCATTATACACCAGTCATTGAAAGTGGGCATGCAGGTACAGCAGGCGGTGAAAAAGGCGAACGGTATGCTGGCATTTATAGCGAGAGGATTCGAGTACAGGAGCAGGGAGGTACTACTGCAGTTGTACAAGGCCTTGGTGAGACCACACCTGGAGTATTGTGTGCAGTTTTGGTCCCCTAATCTGAGGAAAGACATCTTTGCCATAGAGGGAGTACAAAGAAGGTTCACCAGATTGATTCCTGGGATGGCAGGTCTTTCATATGAAGAAAGACTGGATGAACTGGGCTTGTACTCGTTGGAATTTAGAAGATTGAGGGGGGATCTGATTGAAACGTATAAGATCCTAAAGGGATTGGACAGGCTAGATGCAGGAAGATTGTTCCCGATGTTGGGGAGGTCTAGAACGAGGGGTCACAGTTTGAGGATAGAGGGGAAGCCTTTTAGGACCGAGGTTAGGAAAAACTTCTTCACACAGAGAGTGGTGAATCTGTGGAATTCTCTGCCACAGCAAACTGTTGAGGCCAGTTCATTAGCTATGTTTAAAAGGAAGTTAGATATGGCCCTTGTGGCTACAGGGGTCAGGGGGTATGGAGGGAAGGCTGGGTTCTGAGTTGGATGATCAGCCATGATCATAATAAATGGCGGTGCAGGCTCGAAGGGCCGAATGGCCTACTCCTGCACCTATTTTCTATGTTTCTATGTTTCTATATCAACTTGTATGTCTTTGAGATGTGTGAGTAAACCACAGTATTCAGGAAAAAGGCCATATATTGACAGGGAAAACATGGAAACTCCACATATACACTAACAAGGTAAGGTTAAATGGATGTTGTTGGAGCCGAAATGAAGTAGTTCTACAAATGTATCACTCCAAAAGAGCTAAAGGGCCTCTCTTTAAAAGGCATCAATGAATCCACAGTATTTGAACATCAAAAACTATTGTCCTATTTAAGAAATTTACTAATCACTTAAACTTTACAGACCATGCAACAAACCAGCAAGCTAACAATTAAATAGGAAAGTGATTTTTATTAGTTATCTTCTCTTTACCTATTTCTTCAAAACCTATCTGAAAAAAAAATTAAAACCATCTCTCCAAACATTTATGGTACAAAACAATTTAGTTCAAAAATAGTCTTCATCTTTGCTGACTAAATGTTCATGCTTTAGTCATCTGACAAATGACTCAAATAGCAGATTCATTCTCATCATTAAAGGTCAGGAATGATGTGTCCAACTACCTTGCTGCTCAATAGAATCAGAATCAGGTTATTATCACTGGCATGTGTCATGAAATTTGTTCACTTAGCAGCAGCAGTTCAATGCAATACATAATAGAGAGGAAAGAAAAAATAATGCTAATAATAAATAAGTAAATCAATTGCAGTATATGTATATTGAATAGATTAAAAATAGTGCCAAAAACAGAAAGAATATATATTAAAAAAAAGTGAGGTCGTGTCCAAGGACTTAATGTCCATTTAGGACTTGGATGGCAGAGGGGAAGAAGCTGTTCCTGAACCGCTGAGTATGTGCCTTCAGGCTTCTGTATCTCCTACCTGATGGTAAAAGTGAGAAAAGGGCATGCCCTGGGTGCTGGTGGTCCTTAATAATGGACACTGCCTTTCTGAGACACTGCTCCTTGAAGATATTCTGGGTACTTTGTAGGCTAGTACCCCAGATGGAGCCCACTGAATTCATAACCTTCTGCAGCTTCTTCTGATACTGTGCAGTCGCCCCCACCCACCCCCTCCTCCATACCAGACAGTGATGCAGCTTTCTTAAAGTTTAGCTTAACTTTGATATAACTTTATAACCTTTAGAAGTGTTAGAGATGGTGCAGAGGAGGTTCAGTAGGATGCTGCCTGGTCGAGAGAGCATTTCTTAGGAGGATAGGTTGAGCAATGTAGGGCTTTTTCTCTTTGGAGCTAAGGAAGAGGAGAGGTGACCTGTTAGAGGTATACAAGATGATGAGAGGCACAGACTTGAGTGGATAGCCAGAGACTTTTTCCCAGGGCAGAAATGGCTAATACTAGGGGTATAATTTTAATGTGATTGGAGGAAAATATAGGGGAAGGATATCAGTAGTCATAGTCATACTTTATTAATCCCGGGGGAAATTGGTTTTTGTTACAGTTGCTCCATAAATAATAAATAGTAATAGAACCATAAATAGTTAAATAGTAATATGTAAATTATGCCAGTAAATTATGAAATAAGTCCAGGACCAGCCTATTGGGAGGAGTTGTAAAGTTTGATGGCCACAGGCAGGAATGACTTCCTATGACGCTCTGTGCTGCATCTCAGTGGAATGAGTCTCTGGCTGAATGTACTCCTGTGCCCACCCAGTACATTACGTAGTGGATGGGAGACATTGACCAAGATGGCATGCAACTTGGACAGCATCCTCTTTTCAGACACCACCGTGAAAGAGTCCAGTTCCATCCCCACAACATCACTGGCCTTACGAATGAGTTTGTTGATTCTGTTGGTGTCTGCTACCCTCAGCCTGCTGCCCCAGCACACAACAGCAAACATGATAGCACTGGCCACCACAGACTCGTAGAACATCCTCAGCATCGTCCGGCAGATGTTAAAGGACCTGAGTCTCCTCAGGAAATAGAGACGGCTCTGACCCTTCTTGTAGATAGCCTCAGTGTTCTTTGACCAGTCCAGTTTATTGTCAATTCGTATCCCCGGGTATTTGTAATCTTCTATCATGTCCACATTGACCCCCTGGATGGGAACAGGAGTCACCGGTACCTTAGCTCTCCTCAGGTCTACCACCAGCTCCTTAGTCTTTTTCACATTAAGCTGCAGATAATTCTGCTCACACCATGTGACAAAGTTTCCTACCGTAGCCCTGTACTCAGCCTCATCTCCCTTGCTGATGCATCCAATTATGGCACAGCCATCCGAAAGCTTCTGAAGATGACAAGATTCTGTGCAGTAGTTAAAGTCCAAGGTGCAAATGGTGAAGAGAAAGGGAGAGAAGACAGTCCCCTGTGGAGCCCCAGTGCTGCTGATCACTCTGTCAGACACACAGTGTTGCAAGCACACGTACTGTGGTCTGCCAGTCAGGTAATCAAGAATCCATGATACCAGGGAAGCATCAAGCAAGTTTTTAAAAAATAAAACAGAGCGGCAAGTATGTGAAATGCTCTACCAGAGGTAGTGCTAGAGGCAGATACATTAGGGGCATTTAAGAAGCTCTTAGGGAGGCACATGGATAATAGAAAAATGGTGGGCTATGGAGGAGGGAAGTGATAGATTGATCTTAAGAGTGAGTTAAAGGATGGTACAGCATCATGGGCTGAAGGACCTGTACTGTGCTGTACACTAAAAACAAACTGCAGATAACTTTGGTTATTTATTCACAGGATATGAACATCACTGGCATCACATGAGTCTCTAGAAATGAGGAAACAAGTCAAAGAATAAATGTTGAATTAATACAACTAAAAATTTAACGGAGTACAACCATCATTTGTAAGGATCAAAGCTGTTTGGTAAAAACATCACACAATAAATTATTTCTGTTATACAAGTTATCCTTAACTGCTCCACTTCCTTTTCCCTCTTCCCCGCTTAAAATGCTGTAACTGCTTTTCACTTGTCTTAATATCCCCATTTTGTGTTAGAGATCTCTTGTAACATCTTACGACATTGAAGGTGCTATCTGAAGGAAAGTTCTTGTTCTATAGAGAACGAAGCAAGGAAAGACTATTTACTTTTAATGGAAGGAAACACATTCAATGAATCAGTTCATTAGTGCAAGTAAAATAATGAAACTCAGCCTGGTAAGTTGCAGAGGTACAGATCAATAATTCACTTTGAAAATTAATATAGTTATTGTAACTTCAAGGACTTATAATACTTATCTCAGAATCAATTAAATAACATTCAATAAAGTCTATATAATTTCATGTTACAAATTAGATCACAAACTCAACATAGGAAACAGTGTTTACCTGTCCTTTACTATTCATTTATGCATGTTAATAGATCTCATTCTGTACTCACTTGCGACAGGCATGAAGGCTGTACATCTGCAAGTCTCGGAGATAAAAGCCCAGCCATCAGGCAACGACTATAACCATCAGGTATAGCTTCACTAAGAAAAGGACCGGCTTTCTTCAAATAATTCAAAGTCTGGAAAACGTAATCAAAAGTTTGATGGCCAGCAGTGTTCCAACAAAATTCTATTAAAATAAGTATTACATATTAGCCCAATAAAGTATTGCAATATAGAATCACAGAACTCTGTTCCAAGTTCTTACAGAAGCTGAATGCAGACTAATGTAGTTAAGAACAAATTTCAAAATCAATCTGGCAGCAGTAAGGCAATTACTACCACCATATTACATTTTCAAATGTCCAGGATTTTAAAAACCTGCATGTCAATGAGCAACCTAAACAAATATCTCCTTATGACATAGGCCCAGAGTAATTTCCTTCACGTGCTCATTTTGCCCGGTGATCTATTCATCCTCTATTCTACCAGTAATCTACACACTAGGTACAATTTGCAGCAGTTAATTAACCTAACGCTTAAACTGTGGGAGAGAACTGGAGCGTCAGGGGGAAACACACATGGTCACAGAGAAAGTATGCAAACTCCACAGACAGCAGAGTTCAGGAGGGAACCGAGATCACTGAGACAACAACGGCTATATTAGCTGCACCATTGTGTCACTTCGAAGGCTTTGAGTAAGTGGAAGAAATCAAGGCAGAATCCGGTTAACTGAATTATCAGGAGATACTAAGAACATCAGTGTCTAGAGAACTGCAATGGGGACTTCTTCATGTAACCAATGGTGATAACGGTGTGCAGGCAGAATTTAATGAAGCAGGACCTCTATCTCAAGAGTGCAGTCTGTAGTATATAAATCAGCATAGCAAGAGACAGATAATACATATAGTCTGGCTAGAAAGAGGGGGATAATACATACAGATGGCTAGAAAAGAGTCCTGGAGAGAGATCTTTATCTTCCTCAGACTCCAGGCCATTACTGGAAGAAGTGGTTCATTTACTAGTTGGATAGAATGCCTCTCAAGAGGTGGGACCTCTTGGTGGGCATTCAGTTCACTGATATAGACAGTCCTGACTGATACTGTGGCCATGAACTTGGGACGGAATGGCAACAAGTGGAAAGAATAAACAAGTGACAAGATAAAAATGTATATTGTATATGGTGCATATAGTATGCAGAATGAAGCACATGTTTAGGAAGGAGGTTCAATTGCAGCACTCAAAAAGGACCTGGATAAGTAACTGAAAGAAAAGTATTTGTTGTCACTATGAGTTTAGGATGCAGACTACAATTATCTTGAGTATTCTTATAGAGAAATGGCATGGATTTGATGGATCAAATGGCTTCCTTCAATGCTGCAACCCACATTAAATTAATTACAGATGCACAGTGTGCTGCAGACTACTATAGCATATCAAAGGACTGATGAGTCAAATCAAACCCCAAATATTGAAAATATCGTCTCAGACTTTAAAGAGTAACTACGGACAAACAAAAAAATGTTTAAAACAGATATAAAAGGTTCAAATTACAATCAATTTAATATCTAATTGGTCACAAATATTACCTCAAATAAATACTGAAATGGTATTAAAATAAGTATTAAAAACTGTACTGAACTCACCTCTTTTTGAAACCCAGAACCTGTTATATGTACAAGTCCAGTATTTAGCAAACAAGTTGCATCTACAAAAAAAAAACAATCATTGAGACACCATAGAAAGAAAGTCAACTTTGATTCATTTACACTATTTTCAATGCAAATTTGCTTGCCTAGGTTTAATTCTGGTTTACTTTCTGACACATCATACATTTTCAGTTAGAATGATTCACATTTTAACCTCTGAAAAAATAAAAGAAAAATACAATACCAACAAAAACAATATAACCAGACATAAATGTTGGGGATAATTAACAAAACCAGAATGGACAGAAATATATGAAGAATAATTAAGAAATCTAAGACAAAAATCAAAATCACTCAAAGGTTCTTGTACTTAAACGTCCATAAAAGCATTCATGAGCAGCTCCTTCCTCCACTCTCTGCCATTCACATTTTTATATTACAAGAAAAGAGTGAATTTACACATAGTAAAATATCCTAATAGGCTTCAGAGTAAATCCAAAAGATATAGACAAGGAGATATTAAAACAGGCAAATCAATGTTTGAACCAAGTGGTGGGTTTTGAACAAAAGCTTTAAGTGGAAGATAGGATAAGAGGGAGAACCATCAAACTTAAGATTTAATGCAGCTGAAGGGATACTTGCCAACAGTCTAAAGAAATTATTGTACAAATATTCATTTCCATAGATGCTGCCTGACCAGCTGAGTTTCTCCAGCATTGTGTTGCTCTAGATTTACAGCATCTGCAGAATCTCTTGCAACATTCAATAGACACTGAAATAACGTGTCACTGCACATGCACCAACCTCATGAGTAAGCTTTCATGCATTGATTGACTGTTAATGGACAATAATATCATTCCTACTGTTTCTTAGACAAGGTCAGATAATTCTGCCAAAACTCATCAATCACTGATCCGCAGTTCCTCTTCGACCAGCTGAGTATTTACAGCATTTTCTACTTCCAGTGTTAACTTTTAACATTAGTTTTTTTCAGCTGATCTCTGGGGTTTGGCTGGATGAGGAGTGTCCATTTGTCAGTTAGAGGGCTGTATTTTATCACAGTTCCAAAAATTGTGTTCACAGTCACTAATCAACCAACTTGGATTTCATCTCACATTTTATCATAAGAAAGCTATAACATTAAGATCAGCTGCTGTTGTGCAGTGCACTTACCAAAATTGAAGGTACTAGGATTAAAAAACTGCTCTGGTGGAGGATATGAAGGAGGAACTCCACGGCTAAGGCTTCTTTCATGTACTGAGACATCCAGCAGATAATATGGGAAGGTCATGTCCACTACAGTGTCCAGAGACCATAACGCAAAATAGGGGCAGTTACCTAGATTCTCACCCGCTCTAGAAACAAAAACCATTAAATTAAATCAGATATCACAATTTTAAGCTTAATTAGAAAATTCCTTTCCAGGCTCCATGAAGAGATATATAGACAAGATACAAATTCTTTGTTATATCTATTTCATTGAGGCTTCTACAAAAATTGCGTACTGAAATGCAGAATATGTCGTGGACGGGTTAAATTATTATTTGGAAGTTGGATTGTTTACTATAACCTTTACACTGTCAAGTTTCAGAATTTTCAATTTTCGATTAGCCATAGTATCCACTTCCATTGAAATCAATTACACTAAAATATAATCTTCAATATAAAAACTTTCAAATTACGCAATCCAATCATGTTATTACATATTGTAAGGGAAGAGTTAAACAAGATTCCTCCTTGGTATAAGCTAAAATGAAAGACAAAATGGTATTAGCTTGGAGTGGCAACACACACACACACACAAAACGCTGGAGGAACTCAGCAGGCCAGGCAGCGTCTATGGAAAAGAGTAAACAGTCGACGGATAGGGGCAAGACCAACCCGAGTTCTGATGAAGAGTCTCGGCCCGAAACATCAACTCTTTACTCTTTTCCACAGATGCCGCGTGGCCTGTGAGTTCCTCCAACATTTTGTGTGCGCTGCTTGGATTTCCAGCATCTGCAGATTTTCTCGTATTTTAATTTGGAGTGAGATTGTTTTGAGAAAGTCAAGAGAACTGGTCCACAGTGATGTCTTGAAAAAGTCGAGGAAATTCCAGTCTGAAGCTGTAATAGTGGAGTGTGGTGAAAAACATGTTTGTCTGGGCTGTAATTCTTAAGAGATAAGGGAGTACAGCTGGTACCACCAAGGAATAGAAAAGTATGAGTGTAAAGGATTTTGAATTTTCTTAATGTAGGGGAGAGCTTTGTCTTGGGCTAGGAGACCAGCCAGTGTTAGTGCCAAGATGATAGGGACAAGTACGTTACGACAGAGAGACATGTCTACTACTGTAGACATTTGTTTTGCTTTCTGCATTGCATACGTGTTAGTTCTAATAAAGTGTTTTCTTGTGTTTTAACATGGTGTCTTTTGTTTACTGATGATTATGCAAATACTATGAGCTGATAAAAGAACACATGACAAATATCAAAATAATTTTCACCACACATATATAAAAGCTATAAATTTCCATATTTTTGAAAAAAAAATCTCAATCCAGGTTGGGATATTTTAACTATTTATCTTCAGTAGATCAACCAGTTTGAGTTCTTTCTTGGGTCCAGTCACACAAACTGACCAAAATTAATGCCCGACTGGCTTGAAGCTGCATCACACAGTGTTTTTTGTGATGACACAATTGTAGATACTAACAATCACAACAAGCTTCTTTTTTGAGACAGCTTGCTGACTTGAGTTTTAGCAGGTCTCCTTGATAAAACCCTGTCAAATTACAGTATGGCTTCACGTCGAGGGCAGTCACTCTCACTTCATTCTAGAATTCAGTGTGAACCAAGGCTGAGAGATCTGGAATCAATCAGGTCTGGCAAATTCAATTGCATGTCCTGATGAAGGGTCTCAGCCCGAATCGTTGACTGTTGATTCCTTTCTATAGAATGCTACCTGGCTTGCTGAGCTCCTCCAATATTTTGTTGTTTGTTGCCTTGGATTTCTAGCATCCGTAGAGTTTCTCGTGTTTGTCAATCACATGATTGATGAGAAAGTCATTAGTAAGTACCATTTAACAGCATTGTCACTGGCAGCCTCCATCATACTGCTGAAGATCAAGAATGAACTAATCTGGACTGGAATACCCTGGGGTTGCACAGATCAGTATTTAGGAGACTGAAAATCTGGCTCAGTGGAGCCTCAGCAGCAATCTCTTACTCAATGTTAGCAAGACCAATGACTTGAATATTGACTTCCGGAGGAGGAAACCAGAAGGCCATGAGCCAGTCCTCCTGGGAATCAGAGGTGGACAGGGTCAGCAACTTTGAATTCCTTGGTGTTATAACTTCAAAGGACCTGTCCTAACTTCAAAGGACCTGTCCTGGGCTCAGCATTTAAGTGTAATTACGAAGAAAACACATCAACTCCTCTTCTTCCTTAGGAGTTTGCAAAGATTTGGTATGACATCTAAAACTTTGATAAATTTTGATGGATTTTGTGGAGAGTATATTGAAAGGCCACATCACAGCCTGGTATAAAAACACTAATACTTTTGAATGGAAAATACTACAAGTAGTGGATACGGCCTGGTCAATCACGGGTAAAGCCCTCCCCACCATTGAGCACATCTACAGAGACACTGTCACAGGAAAGCAGCATCCAGCATCAGGGACCACCACCACCCAGGCCATGCTCGCTTCTAGCTGCTGCCATCAGGCTCCTGAACCAGAGGGGATGACTTCACTCAACATCACTGCACTTATTTATTTAGTACTATTAGTTCTTTTTTCCCTTCTTTTTGTATTTGCACAGTTTATCTTCTTCTTCAAAATGGTTATCCACCCTGTTGGTGCAGGCTTTCATTGATTCTATTATGGCTGGTGGATTTATTGAGTATTCCATATATGGTGACAGATATGTATACCTGTACTTTTGATAATAAATTTACTTTAAAGAAGTAGATTATTCACAAAGTCCAGTTTATTCTTTATGTTGAGTCTGGCAGCTCTCTCCTTACACAGCTAGCTCTGTCAATAGTGATGGGCACTGAAGTTCTTCATGCCTCAAAACATGAGAAGACAATAGATGCAGGTAATATGAAATAAAAATAAGAAATGCTGGAGAAACTCGACAAATGCAGAGAGAGATCACACAGGTACTTCTGAGATATCATGCTTCTTTCCAAACAGTAGCTTCTTGTCTACCATAGTTGGCAGAATCCCTGACTGCATCTCTTCCATTTCCTATGCTTTTGCTCTCACTCCTCTTTTCCCAGCCACAATAACCACAGGAGTTTCCTTGGTCTTCACTATCCAGTCCATCAGTCTTCACTTTTAATGGATCAGTCTTCACAATTAATGCCACCTTTAATGAAATTCCACCACTGCATACATCTTATTCTTCCCCTACTTTGCCTGACTACATTTCATAGATAGTCTTCTTCACAACTCCCTGGTCTGCTTCACCAAAGCTCCAATTCTTATAGCACTTTTCCACGAAACTGCATAGAATACAAGGCCTTTCCCCCCCGCCGCTTCTTTTACCACCACCTTGGGACCCATACTGTCTTTTTAGATGAAGTAGCAATCTACACATTTCTTCCAATCTCATATTCTGCATTCGCTGTTCACAGTGATCACTTCAAGACTGAAAAAATCAAATGCAGTTAACTGCTTTGTGGGATAAGTCTTATTAGGTCCTGTTGTCACTTTAATTTTTACATACCTCTCCCATTCTTACCAGTCGGTGGCCTCCTGAACCATTTTAACAAGACCTAGTGTAAGGCTGAGGAACAGAACCAGATTTCCATCTGGTCACACTGAAGTCTTCCTGAACTAATATTCAGCTCTGCAAATTCAGGTGTGCTTGTTTCCGATCTGGTTCATCCATCAGTTCCCTTCCACTCCATTCACATAGCTTGACACACTGGACATACCTCTCAGGTCTGTGCTTGACAATTCATGTTCCTTTGTGTTCAGTTTCTAAGTGCCCTCATTTCAAAACTTTAATGTTCCTTCAGAACTGCCCTCATTTAATACATCAACTGGCTGACCTTGTTTATAGCATATTTCCATGGCAACCTAAATACCTTTATCCTATTCATCCTTCTCCACACACTGCAAATCTGCATGTTTTTGTGAGCCCTTCTACAAGTCTGATGATCAATCCAATGACTACAAGCGTTACTTCTGTTTTTCCTTTCACAAATGTTGCTCGATTTGTTGATTGCTTCCAGTGGGAAAACAAGTATTTAAAATTCAAAAGGCAGGAATAAGAATTCTATAAATGTAGTTACTTGTTTCTACCTTTAACAAGTTTGTTGACAATCACATCAAATCCCTGGTTAATGGTAGTAAAAAGCCTTTGCTGAAGGTCTGACATTTAAATAGACTGCATCGTTAAACTTTCCAGACAGATTCTACCTATTACTACCATAAAAATGTTCACCAAAGCCTGCCCTCACCTTGGAAAGTGCTATTTTAAATGCATCTGCAGTTGGCCACTTCTAGTGTTGTGCACCTTATGAAAAGCTTCCAACTAATGGCACCCTTTCAAAATTCTGATTTAAAGCCATACAATGAAGTAAATCTTCCAAACCTCTTCCTCCATTTTCTTAAATTACGAGCATTTACATTGACCAAGTACTTTCACCTGTAACTATTTTCACTTGCACTTTAACAGTCATGCAAAGGGAAAAAGATTTCTTACCTTAGTGAATCAGGCATCTGTGCATGATACCAACGATTGATATCAAAAATGCCCAAATAAGTAGAGGGCTTGCGCTGCCCATATGTATTCATCTGCCAACTGAAAACAGATACACTGGTGTCCGGTGAGGTGGCTGGAAACAAAATTTTCAATTTAATTTTTTTGTTAAGCACAAGGATACACTACAATCAGTTAACTTAATTTGTTAAGCTTTTCAGACAGTGAAACAGTGTTGAATTTAATATTAGAATGTATACTACTGAATGGCTCCACCTGGGTGAATTTTGCCAACCTCAGAGGAAATATTTCTATTCTATTTCTGAATTTGCAGAACTGAATGCTTACTATAGGTGAGTTTTAAAGCCCAAGTGACAAGCCAAATTAAGGGTGCAGTAAGGCTGTTTTAAAACATCAAAGCTATATTCTTTGGAATTGCTCAGATTCACTGGACGTCACACAGTTGAACGTGCAAAGTCTTACAATAAATGAGTACACGGAACTTCAAAACGTAGTATTGAACTGCAACTGTACTCAGGTGCCAGTGAAGAAGCCTATGTGGCTTTAAAGCATTCCAGTCAGGTGATTCTGTGAGAAGTTGAAAAGACTCGAACCGGTATACATTGGGGTTATGACTATGTTCTACAAGTCTGACATCTGACAGCTTCCACGATCAAAATCCCTGTAAAACACCCTTTGCTCAGTTCCAACAGAAATCAAACTGTTAGCATCTTCCAGTTCTGACATGTGGAAAGTCAAGTGACATTTTGTTAATGAAGCATAAAGTTAATAACATGGATCCCGTATATGTAGTAATGTATGAAGTTCTAACACCATCCTTTACCTTAAATGTACTAGTTGAAAATGAGAAAATATCATTTTGGAAAATGAATTTATGTGTGGCAGTGACTCACTTATGTTAAGAATAGATAATTCAATCTGCATTAGAAAATTTCATAAAGTGAATACTGCATATATAAAGTTTGTAATAATTCCCTGAAGGCAGGCAGTGATAAACAGCTTTGGAGAAAAGCAGCAACACTTCCCTCTGGCCTTCATAAGTGATTAAAATTGATTTAACATGCGTGTATAAGTAACACCTTAAACTCACCCTCAGTCATACTTTCTTCTCTATCAGCATGATTCCTAAATTTCTCTATCGTCTGGCAGCACAGCAGCCGAGCATTAGTATTCCGCATTCTTGGAGAAAGCACTTCATTTGTAAGATCTTGAGTATAACGCTCTTCACAATATTCCAAGCCCTTCAAGAAAACAGAAAGGCCATTTAGAAACTCTGGACATAAATGTAAACCACTGTGTCCTTAAATGTGTCTTAACCTCAAAAGTACATTTTACTTGGGAGCACAGACAATCAAACTATAGCCAATAAAACCAAGGTTAGGGTCTTCAGATATAATATCTTATAGTTGTTTTAGTCTTTATATTATACTATATATATATCAATTACTATCTTCACCTGCTCCTTGCTTTACAAACATGTATTCAGTAGTGCAGTATTGCAAATTGTAAGATTCCTCTCTGTGACCACTTCAAATAGTTAACAGCACAATATGGTCCTATACTGTTCTACTTTGTTTCTTTTAAATGAGCAAATGTGTGCCATATCTATTAAGACAATAAGGCCAGAAGATACAGGAGCAAAATTAGGCCATTTGGCCAATTCAGTCTGCTCAATTTCATCATGGCTGATCCATTTTCCTTTGAGCCCCAATCTCCTGCTTTCTCCCTGTATCTCTCATACCCTGACCAATCGAGAATCCATCAACACTTGCCTTAAATATACCCAATGACTTCACCTCCACATCTGTCCATGGCAACAAATTTCATAGATTTAGCACTTTCTGCCTAAAGAAATTCCTCCTCACCTCTGTTCTAAAAGGAAGCCCCTCTATTCTGTGTCCTCTGGTCTTAGACTCTCCCACCATAGGGAACATCCTCCCCACACCCACTTGATAGAGGGCTTTCAACATTCGATAGGTTTCAATGAGGTCACCCCTCGTTCTTCTGAACTCTAGTGAGTACAGGCCCAGAGCCATCCAACACTTTTCATATGACAAGCCTTTCAATCCCAGAATCATTTCTGCGAACCTTCTTTGAAATTCTCTCCAATCTCAGCACATCCTTTCTTGGATAAGGGGCCGAAAACTGCTCACAATACTCAAAGTGAGGCTTCACAAGTGCTTTATAAAGCCTCAACATTACATTGTTGCCTTTATATTCTAGTCCTCTTGAAATGAATGCTAACATTGCATTTGCATTCCTTACCACAGACTCAACCTGCAAATTAAACTTTAGGCAATCCTGCATAAAGATTCCCAAGTCCTTTTGCAACTCAGATTTTTGAATTTTCTCTTCATTTAGAAATTACTCTACCCTTTCATTTTGTCTGCCATAGTGCAGGACCATATACCTCAGAACACTGGATTCCATCTGCCATGTCTTTGCTCACTCTCCTAATCTGTCCAAGTCTTTCTGTAGACTCTTTACTTCCTCAAAACTACCTGCCCCTCCTCCTGTCTTCACATCATCTGCAAACTTTGCCACAAAGCCACCTATTCAATCATTCAAGTCATCAACATATAACGTTAGAAAGAAATGGTCCAACACAAACCCTGTGGAACACTACTAGCTACCGGTAGCCAACCAAAAAGGCTCCCTTTATTCACATTCTTTGCCTCCTGCCAATCAGTTACTGCTTTATCCATGCTAGTATCTTTCCTGTAATAACATGGGCTCTTATCTTGTTAAGCAGCCTCACGTGTGGCACCTTGTAAACTGCATTCTGAAAATCCAAGTACACAACATCAACCGATTCTCCTTTGTCTATCCTGCTTGTTATTTCTTCAAAGAAGTCCAACAGATTTGTCAGGCAAGATTTTCCCTTTAGGAAACCACGCTGACTATGGCCTATTTTATCATGTACCTTCACTTAGCCCGAAACCACATCCTTAACAATCGACTCCAGCATCTTCCCAACCATTGAGGTCTAACTGGCCTATAATTTCCTTACTTCGGCCCCCCTCTCTCCTTGAAGAGTCGCATGACATTTGCAATTTTCCAGTCTTCCAGAACCTTTTCAGAATCCATTGATTCTTGAAAGATTACTAATGCCTCCACAATCTCTTCAGCCACCTCTTTCAGAATTCTGGGGTGTACACCATCCAGTCCAAGTGACTCATCTACCTTCAAACCTTTCAGTTTTCCAAGAACATTCCTCCTAAAAAGGGCAACTTCACACACTTCTGCCCCCTGAAACTCTTCAACTTCCAGTATGCTACTAGTGTCTTCTTTCACAGTGAAGACTGATGCAAGATACTTATTCAGTTCATCTGCCATTTCCTTGTCCCCTCATTACTACCTCTCTAGCATCATTTTCTAGTGGTCCTCTCTTTTATACTTTATGCACCAGAAGAAACATTTGGTATCTTCTCTAATATTATTAGCTAGCTTACTTTTGTATTCCATCTTTTCCTTCTTAATGACTTTTTTTTTAGTTGTCTTGTGTTGATTTTTGAAAGATTCCCAATCCTCTAACTTCACACTAATTTTAACTCAAGTATATGCCCTCTCTAGCTTTCATGTCAGCTTTGACTTCTCTTGTTAACTGTGGTTGTGTCATCTTGCCTTTAGAATATTTCTTCCCCTTGGGATGTATCTATCCTGCGCCTTCGAAATTGCTTCCAGAAATTCTAGCCCATTGCTGCTCCACCATCATCCCTGCCAGTGTTCTTTTCTAATCACTTTTGGCTAGCTCCTCTCTCATGTCTCCGTAATTCCCTTTACTCTATTGCAAATACTGATACAGCTGACTTGTGGCTTCTCTTCCTCAAACTGTAAGGTGAGTTCTATCATATTATGCCACAAAGGGTTTCTTTACCTTTAAGCTCTCTAATCAATTTCAGATCATTGCACAACACCCAATCCAGAATAGCTGATCTCCTTGTGTGCTCAACCACGAGCTACTCTAAAAAGCCATTTTGTTGGCATCTAGAAATTCCCCTTCTTGGGATCCAGTACCAAGCTGATTTTCCCAATCTACCTGCATACTAAAATTCTCCATAACTATTGTAACATTGCCCTTTTGGCAAGCATTTTCTATGTCCCAATGTAATTTGCAGACCACATCCTTACTACTGTTTGGGAGCCTGTCTATAACTCCTATAAGGGTCTTTTTACTCTTGCAGTTCCTTAGCTCTACCCACAACGATTCAACACCTTCCAATCCCATGTCACCTCCTTCCAATGATATGATTTCATTTTTACTAACCAGGCTACACCACCCACTCAGCCTACCTGCCTATCCTTTCGACAGGATGTGTATCCTTGGACGTTAAGCTTCCAACTATAATCTTTCTTCAGCCACAATTCAGTGATGCCCACAACGTCATACATGCCAATCTGTAACTGTGCTACAAGTTCATTTACCTTATCCCATATACTGTGTGTATTCAAATAGAACACCTTGCAGTCTTGCATTCACCTTTTTTGATTCTGTCCGCCTTTTAAATTGCAACTCATCCTGTTGACCACAATTCTGTTGACCTCTCCTTGCTAGGAGGCTCACTACACACAGCCTCTGTTTGTAAACCAACTACCCCATCCTCAGCACTATCACTCCTGCCCATGCCCTGCCAAGTTAGTTTAAACTCTTCCGAACAACACTACTAAACCTCTGCGTACAAATGTGAATATACTCTCCATTGTAACACTAAAGAACACTAAGGAATGGCAGATGTGAAACACTGATTAAATTATTGGAGAATGGATAATCTAATGCAAAATTACCAGTGGGATAAGACTTTGCTTTTATTTTTGAACTGCTGCATGTACAAATATATTTCAAAACATTGGCTGTCAGTGTTCTCTTAATACTTTATGTCACAATTCAGACTCAAACCATCATTGCTTGTTCAGCATTAACTTGGATTCCGTTGCGTTATTGACTTAATAAAATAGCTCTGTAGCATAAAGAAAAACATATCAGTACCTCATAGAGGATTTGTCCTGATGTTAAACACTTCCGATCACCAAATGCCAACTGCAGTAGGTGCAGGCTTACCACATCTCCTTCACTAAAAACAAAGGAAAGTGCACATTGTCATTTCTTTTTGAAACTAACTCATCAGTGAAAAGGTGTGGTTCTACACTGTATATTTATTGTTTCCTTGAAGTTATATTTATTAAACAAAAAAGGCTTATTTTTTCAAAATATAAAATATTAAGGAATTCAACCTTAGAATGACCATTTGGTTCTGATATTTTTCAATACACAAACTAAGGAGATGTCTACTCTTTAATTGCTGTAAGTGTCATTTCCAATGACATTCAATATATTCAGTTATTCAAATTCAATTCCCAAAAGTGATGATTTCACTTAATTCAATGCCAATTAAATTCTCACTGCTTGACCACATAATGACAGCAGTACAAAACAGTTTTATGAAGCTAGAAGGGTAAATGCATAAGGCTGTGTGCTTAGCCCCTTGCTCCACTTACTTTACACTCATGACTGTGTGGCTAAGCACAACTCCAACGCCATTTACAAGTTTGCTGACAACATAGGCTGAATCAAAGGTGGTGATGAATCAGTATAGGAGGGAAACTAAAAAGCTGACTAAATGGTGCCACAACAACAATCGCTTACTCAATGTCAGCAAGACCAAAGAGCTGATTATTGACTTCAGGAGGAAACCAGACGTCCACAAGTTAGTCCATATCGGGGTATGAGAGGTGGAGAGGGTCAACAACTTTAAGTTCCTTGGTACTTGGTATTATCATTTCAGAGGACCTGCCCTGGGCCAGCACCTAGGTACAATTAGGAAGAAAGCACAGCAGCGCCTCTGCTTCCTTTGGAGTTTGCAAAGATTTGGCATGGCATCTAAAGCTCTGACAAACTTCTATAGATATGTGGTGAAGAGTATATTACCTAGCTGCATCACAGACTGGTATGGTATTATCAATGAACACACACAAAATGCTGGTGGAACGCAGCAGGCCAGACAGCATCCATAGGAAGAAGCACAGTCGATGTTTCGGGACAAGACCCTTCGTCAGGACTAACTGAAAGCAGAGATAGTAAGAGATTTCAAAGTGGGAGGGGCAGGGATGGAGCCAAGAGCTGGAAAGTTGATTGGCAAAAGGGATACAAGGCTGGAGAAGGGAGAGGATCATGGGACGGGAGGCCCAGGGAGAAAGAAAGGGGGAGGGGAGCACCAGAGGAAGATGGAGAGCAGGCAAGGAGGAATTGTGAGAGGGAGAGAGAGAGAGAAAAAAAATCATTAAAAAAAGGGATGGGGTAAGAAGAGGAGATGGGGCATTAACGGAAGTTAGAGAAGTCAATGTTCATGCCATCCGGTTGGAGGCTACCCAGATGGAATATAAGGTGTTGTTCCTCCAACCTGAGTGTGGCTTCATCTTTACAGTAGAGGAGGCCGTGGATAGATATATCAGAATGGGAATGGGACGTGGAATTAAAATGTGTAGCCACTGGGAGATCCTGCTTTCTCTGGCAGACAGAGCGTAGGTGTTCAGCAAAGCGGTCTCCCAGTCTGCATCAGGTCTTACCAATAAATAGAAGACTGCACCGGGAGCACCGGACGCAGTATATCACACCAGTCGACACACAGATGAAGTGTCGCCTCACATGGAAGGACTGTCTGGGGCCCTGAATGGTGGTGAGGGAGGAAGTGCAAGGGCATGTGTAGCACTTGTTCCCCTTATAAGGATAAGTGCTGGGAGGGAGATTGGTGGGAAGGGATTGTGGGGGGGGGGGGGGAACGAATGGACAAGGGAGTCACATAGGGAGCGATCCCTGCAGAAAGCAGAAGGCGGGGGGGGGGAGGGAAAGATGTATTATCAATGCCCTTGAACAGAAAATTTTACAAGTAGTAGTGGATGTGGTTCAGTGCACCATGGGCAAAGGCCTCCCTAGCACTGAGCACATCTACACAAAGCATTGTCGCAGGAAAGCATCCATCAGGGACCCACACCAACCAGGACAAGCTCTCTTCTCGCTACTGTTGTCAGGAAGCTGGTACAGGAGCCTCTGAACTCAGTACCGGGTTCAGGAACTGTTATTACCCCTCCAAATTCAGGCTCTTGAACCAAAGGGGATAACTTCACTCAACTTCACTTGCCCCATCATTGAAATGTTCCCACAACCTAAGGACTCGCTTTCAAAGCTCTTCATCTCATGTCCTTGATATTTATTGCTTATTTATTTATTATTACTATTTCTTTCTTTTGTATTTGCACAGCCTGTTGTCTTTTGAACACTGTCTGAATGCCCAGTTGGAGCAGTCTTTCGTTGATTCTATTATGGTTATTATTCTATTATAGATTTATTGAATATGCCTGCAAGTAACTGAATCTCAGGGTTGTACACAGTGACATACATGTACTTTGTTGATAAATTTACTTTGAACTTTGAAGAAAACAGATATAAATGGCACTAACTTTCAATTCATCCAAGATAGACATAATGGTCTAGATATAGAGATATCTTGCCCCACCATCTTATATTCATAGGTAATCACAATATACACACAAAATAATCCTCTCATGCACACATACTGTAATTTATAATTATGAGCAGACACTCACCCATCCTGAGCAGATTGCACTGCCCAAAGGTAACAACAATTCCGAGGATCATTTTCAGGTTCTTGAAAAGTGAATGCATAGACAGGTACATTCCCTCCTTCCAACTGAGAGTGGTATCTGTATCAAGTAAAGGTTTTCATCAAACTGACTTTTAAAGAATTACTAGAAGTTTTATCTATTGTTACTATATGTACTTTGAACTTCAGAATCCCTCCATCTTAAAACTGAAATTAAACACGGCAGATTTCAGGGAATCTGTGTGGAAGTTGAGAAGCTTCTGAAAATGCTGCAGATAGTTAAGCAATAAGTTTATTTCCCATTACTTACTCCTTCTTTAAAGACTTCAGGTTCCAGAGTTGAACATAACCATTTGCAAAGCCAACAACAAGCTGATTTGTTCTGAGGACATATCGAATTGCAGTGGCTGCTATCCTTGATGGACTCTGCAACTGAAAACAAAGATGTCGCCCTTCCCTCATCACATTCTCCCTCATTCGTGGAATTTCAGCAGGTGATCCGTTGACCACTTCAAGGTCTGAAAGATTAAATAGTCAGAACACAAGTAAAAATATTTTTAATTCAATGTTTTAATGAAGCAGGTACCAAATGAAAGGAAGTTACAGAACAGTTTATTGTACCTGGTTGGAAAACAATATCATCCAATGTTTCAGATTATTTATGAAATTCACCATGATACTTAATTTCAGGTTTAAAATTAACATATGCATGCATTTGACTGATTATTGTCAGAACTTCTTTACTGACACCTTTTCTAATTCAGATCACCATCATGTAGGAGGGAACAATAGCTGACAATAATTGGTACCTGACAATACAAGCTGCGTTGCAAGAATGTCTCAGAGAACTGACATTATGAAAAACAGCTGGTCTAGAGATTAAAAATGTCAAAGGCCTGACAGTCTGTGGTAACCACTGCCCAGGAAGCAGAGGACTACATTTAGACAGGATGGGATAAAGTTTAACATGTTGACTCATCCAGGATACTGGAATATCAGCCAAGCTGCCATGCAACAAAGAGGCACTGAAATGGTTGTGTAGAGGTAAGAACGGTGTCATCAGCCTAGGTGCAGAACCTATTAAGTCTTCAGAAGTGTTGCTAACAATCTGCAGACAGATGCGAAGTATGCGTGCGTCAAGAAAAATGCCGAGAAGAGACTGAGAACTCTGGATCTAATGATATTAGGTGACATCGAAGTGATAGCAACAATTAACTGGCATGATTAGATATTCAATCTGGAAATTATCTATCAAATGTAGGGAAAAATATCTATTGGCCAAATGATCATTTTCAGTAACACATTTCTTGCTTTTTGCTATGTAGTGACTTTTTGACATCAGGCAGTTAACATTCAGGAACTTGACGCTGCCTTTCTACTAACTCTAGTTATTCACAGCACAATCTGAAACACATCATCCAAAATGCTGCAATGCAGAAAATTAGTGGTCGAACTGGGTGCTGTTCATGAGCTGCAGCATTCCACGACCATGTTGGGAACAGCAACTAAGGTTCCTGATTCCCCAGCACACACTGCATGACTGATTTAGTTACTTCAACGTCAGGCAATTGCTGATGTAATTCACTGGGCTCATCATCCAGGATATAGCATCTTGTGCAAACTCAAATACTTCTTGCTTTGATATTTGACATTTTACTTTCTTACAAAGTGTTGACATGCTTGTTAAACAACAACGGAGCTTATGAAGGCCATATTATTTAGTCATTATCATACTGATGCTTATCGAAGCCTGTTGTGCTTAACTGACTCTCCCATGACAAGAATAACCACAGTTCAAACGGTACGTCACTGGCTACAATACATTTTAGGGCACTTTGAAGCAATGAAAATAACGATGGATATGCAAGCCTAATTTTTGATGAGCAAATTTACCTGCTGGTTCTTGCTCACTTTGACTGCAGGCGAAATTATCCAGACACAGATCGATAAGAAGAACATGTCCAGTGTCAGTTACAACTGCTACTATACCAAAAAACCACCGGAGACTTTGATTTAAACGCTGTGTGCTAGCTGTTGCACCTCCATGGTTAACAATTGGCTCAATGGCCACTACCTGAGATGAAAGAAATTAAAAATACGATATAAAAGTGCTCTATACCACGTTAAAATGTTACACCAAAAGCAAAATGCGATGGTATATATGTAACTTATAATGTGTCATCTCAGCATTCTGCTAACTTGTGGTTTTGAACATCAATGAAATGTATCAAAGGTATAAAACACCCTTATTACATTACTTTTACCTCATCTTAATAAATGGGGAATCAGAACACTGTCACCTGCTTTCCCATAATGCCAAGCCACGTGAATGCACCGAGAAATGAATGTTGGGAAGAAAGTATTTGTTTACCTTGCTTCAGGAAAAGAAATATTCAGGGCAAGATTGCACATAAGCATCATTTACAAAAAGAACCAGGCATGAAATGACCAACCTACAATAGGAAGTCACCCTGTTCAGATGTAAGCAACTCAAACAAAACTCCAGGATTGAGTACAAGAGCAAACTCATCAAAAGTTAGATTTCATTAGAGTGGGGAAATCAGTCACTTAACTGAGAATTATTATTTTTTTTTAAACTTGAATGGAACAGAACATGGTTCCAAATAATAAAGCCAATCCATCCTATGTCCAAGTGGCACTTTGCCAGCTGAACCATTAACCAAGTTAAAACCACTAACACTAATCAGCCTTACACAAGAACTATTTCATGAAACTAACTTAGTTGAAAAATCAGGAAGAAAAAATAGTTCAGAATGAGAGCGTATGTCATTTTGATTGAAGTGGCTTAAATCTGGATACTGACAGTGCATCGCGATTAAAAATATACTTTCATTTTTAAAGAGCAACAACAATGCCACTTCCAGTAAAATAACTTCATTTAAGCATGTATAAACAGGGAAAACAAATTCCAATATACACAAAAGAACCACCGTCAGAATGCAAATTGTTATACCAGAATAAGAAAACAAATTTATCTTTTAGAATGCTATTTGCTCATCTGCGAGCTATAATGATGCTAATTAATTGCTTTTGCAACATATCAAATAAAATTAAATATACTCTATAGTAGCATGGCATTTGTAACTATAATTTCAAGTGGGACTGCAGAAACTTATTTAAAGAGAACCTTGCATGACTGATAATGAATGTGACTTTAAGCAGGATCCAACGACACGTCAGTATCATGGGACAATTTGTATATAATGGTGAAACTTCTCACATGTGAAATATGTACATTTTTATTAGTAATTCCACAAAACACAAAAGGTTATGATAAAGTAAGTATCCAATCACTCAATATTTTCTTCTTCATAAATAAGGGCACATTTTTAAAAAGGTTTAAAGGCATCTTTATAAAAACAGATATTCAAGAAAGGAACAACACATACGAGACCAAGTATCAGTAGTTGAAAGAATAATTGAAAGACAAAGCTATTTTTCATTTTTCCTTGCCTTTTGTGCAAGGATATGAAAATTGAAATAAAATTTTAAACACAACTTTGGCCCTATTTATTCCCCAAACATTAAGTATCATGAAAACTTCAAATAAGAACTTATTAAAGAAATGAGTTGATTAAGTAAAGAGCACGTGAACTTGTCAGTGGAGGATGATTACATAAACATACCTTTCCAGGGAGAAACACTGCCTTAACCACTCGGGAAACTGAGAGGTCGTAAAGGCAGAGGATGCTACCTTCAGATTCTTTTAATCCAATCAATAGTCCAGTTCTTTTCAACCAACAAAATTCCTTGACTGCCAGAATGGTGGGTGGATGCTCTCCAATTCCACAAAACCTATAGGCAGACAGTCGTTCGCCTGTGATCGAGTTAAGAAGCTCCAAATGAGCACCACACGCCAGCCAAGACAATCCATTTCTGCCTGAAAAAGAAACCCAAGAGCCATTAACTTGCTTGCCTTCAAGAATATAAAACTCAGCTGCACAAGAAAGTGATAACCCAAAAAGCAAACAATAAAAAACAAACCTGTGCTCATCAGACGTGCAATCAACTCCTGTTGCAGGCAGATTGCATAATCCATAACTACTCTCAGAATGGCACTCAGCTTTTCCCCCAAAATGTTACAAAGATAAATTCCAATCACTATCTATTAACAGCAACTTGGGATGAGTAACTTTTGTAATGAGTAACTCCATCGATGGATAAGCAAGCTGGTGATCAGATTTCTGTAAATAATACAGGCTTACGCATGCTTGCTGAAACTATTTGAGATGAGATTGTCTTCAAAACAGTGTGTCCTTCTTTTATTTGGTTCCACCAAATAAAAGCACACACACCAAACTAAACCAATTGCAAGTAGATAATCAATAACAAACACTAGAAATTCTGCAGATGCTGTTCCAAAGCAACGCACACACAGAAGCTGGAGGAACTCAGCATGTTAGGAAGCAACTATGGAAATGAACAAACAGTCGATGTTTTGGGTCAAGACCCTCCTTCAGTTCTGGAAAGGAAGGGGGAAAAGACGCCAGGAAAAAAAAAGGGTGGTGGGAGGGGGAAGAAGGAAGGAGAATAGCTAGATAATAAATAAAGGTACCCCTCTTAGATACGGATAATCCTCATGTTAATGGAGGAGAGGCTGTGTTCTTAGAAAAGCTTTCAGCCTAAACTTCCATAACTTGCATCTGTACATGTCAAGAAACATGAGTAGACAAAAATAAACTTTCAAGTTTTTCAGTAGCGACTTGCCAATTTTCCCAAGGATGAATTTCCATTACTCAAATGGCCATAATGTGGGGATTACCTATATTTTCAAAAGTTAATTCTTCCTTACTATCTAGGGGTACCCATCCTTTAATTATTCATTAGGTTTAATATATAAATGAAAAGGACTCCACAACAGCAGAAGAAATGGGTGCCCGAAAATGCCATTTGGCTGAGTATTCTCCACCATTCACCAAGATCATGGCTTTATCAACTACTTTTACACATCACATCACTCTTTTCCTGTAACATCCAGAAAACTACCAATCTCTGTCTGAATGAACTCAATGACTGCATCTCCACAGCGGAGAATGTTAAGAATTCCTTGCTTGAAGAAATACAATTTCAGTCCTAAATGGCTTACCTTGTCCTTTGAAGCTGTACCGTCTGGACATAAACTTTAAGTGGGGAAAGCATCCTGCCAGCAACTAGCCTGTCAACACTTACAGGAATCTTAAGCATCTTCCATGAGATCTCCCCTCATTTCACTGAACTCTAGAGAACACAAGCCTGTTTAATTACTCTTCATGCATCAAACTCACTAACCTTGGAACCAAAGTGAATTACTGCTATAACTAACTGTTCATATTCTTTTCAGGCATAGAAACAAGGTATACAGTGTCCAGCTTTTCTTTTTAAGTATATAAAGGGTAAAAGAGACTCGAGGGTAGATATAGGACCAACAGAAAATGATGCTGGAGGTATTGTAATAAGGGACGCAGAGACAGCAGAGGAACTGAATGCGTATTTTGCATCAGTCTCCACAGTGGAAGACACCTGCAGTATACCAGATATTCAAGAGTGTCAGGGAAGTGAAGTATGTGCAGTGAAAATTACGACTGAGAAGGTGCTCAGGAAGCTTAATGGTCTGAGGGTGGATAAATCTCCTGGACCTGATGGAATGCACCCTCGGGTTCTGAAGGAAGAAGCTGGAGAGATTGCGGAGGCATTAACAACGAGCTTTCAAGAATCGATTCTGGCATTATACTGGATGACCGGAAAATTGCAGATGTTACTCCGCTATTTAAGAAGAGTGGGAGGCAGCAGAAAGGAAACTATAGACCTGTTAGCCTGACATCAGTGGTTCGGAAGTTGTTGGAATCGATTGTTAGGGATGAGATTACAGAGTACCTGGAGACACATGACAAGACAGGCCAAAGCCAGCATGGTTCCCTGAAAGGAAAGCCCTGCCTGATTAACCTACTGCAATTTTTTGAGCAAATTACAAGCAGGGTAGACAAAGGAGATGCAGCGGGAGTGGTGTACTTGGATTTTCAGAAGGCCTTTGACAAGGTGCCACTCATGAGGCTACTTAGTGCTTAGCAGGATAAGAGCCCATGGAATTCCAGGCAAGTTACTAGCATGGGTACAGCATTGGCTGATCGGCAGAAAACAGAGTCGAAATAAAGAGATCCTATTCTGGCTGGCTGCCGGTTACCAGTGGAGTTCCACAGGGGTCGGTATTGCTACCACTGCTTTTTATGATGTATGTCAATGATTTGGACTATGGGATTAATGAATTTGTAGCTAAATTTGCCGATGATACAAAGAAAGCTAGAGGAGCCGGTAGTATTGAGGAAACAGAGCCTGCAACGAGACTTAAGATAGTTTAGGGGAATGGGCAAAGAAGTGGCAAATGAAATACAATGTTGGGAAGTCTATGGTCATGCACTTCAGTGGAAGAAATAAACGGGCAGACTATTATTTAGATGGGGAGAGAATTCAAAATGCAGAGATGCAAAGGGACTTGGGAGTCCTTGTGCAGGATACCCTAAAGGTTAACCTCCAGGTTGAGTCGGTGGTGAAGAAGGCAAATGCAATGTTGGAATTCATTTCTAGAAGTATAGAATTTAAGAGCAGGGATGTGATGTTGAGGCTCTATAAGGCACTCGTGAGACCACACTTAAGAGTATTTGTGTGCAGTTTTGGGCTCCTTATTTTAGAAAGGATATACTGACATTGGAGAGGGTTCAGAGATGATTCACGAGACTGATTCCAGGAATGAAAGGGTTACCTTATGAGGAACGTCTGGTCGCTCTTGGGCTGTATTCCCTGGAGTTCAGGAGAATGAGGGGGGGGATCTCATAGAAACATTCCAAATGTTAAAAGGCCTGAACAGATTAGATATGGCAAAATTATTTCCTATGGTAGGGGAGTCCAGGACAAGAGCGCATGACTTCAGGATTGAAGGACGCCATTTAGAACAGAGATGCGGAGAAATTATTTGTGTCAGAGGGTGGCAAATCTGTGGAATTTGTTGCTGCAAGGGGCTGTGGAGGCCAAGTCACTGGGTGCACTTAAGGCAAAGATAGATAGGTTCTTGATTAGCCAGGGCATCAAAGGGTATGGGGAGAAGATGGGGGTGTGGGGATGACTGGAAGAATTCGATCAGCCCATGATTGAATGGCGGAGCAGACTCAATGGGCCGAATTGCCTACTTCTGCTCCTATATCTTATGGCTTTACTCAATACTCCAACCAATGAAGGCAAGCATGCAACAGACTTTCTTCATCACCCTATCTACTTGCCAAGCCACTTTCAGACAGCTATGAACTTGACCCCAAAATCCCTGTGGATTTCAACTTTGATTCCAAGTTTTCAAGACTTGTCTAAAGGGAACCCCTTGAACATCAATATTATTACTGTTTCAACATCTAAAAAAATACTCTGCTTATCAACCGCAGTGCACAACACAGGAAACTTCACAGTACATTGCGCATGCCATTCCTTCCCACTCACTACGCTTTTCTCTTTCCTCTTAAAATCTCTACAACCAGCTTCCTTCTGAATTCCAATAGCTTTTATGTCAAATTTCACGAACGCGTTTATTTGGTCCCTCTAAGCTAAACTGTTGATAAAGATCGTGAATAACGTGGGTTCCTCAAGCACAAATCCCATGCAATGCTCCAGAACTCTTTGACTCCATTCTCCAGAAATTCCAGGATCTATGATAAGAACCAGTGTTCACGGTTACAGCCACCCATAGGTTATTGGGAACTGTCTACTTCTCCACCAGCTTCTCTAGCACTTTCAAAAAATATATATACCGTAAATTCTGGTGTATAAGCCCAGAATTTGGCCCTAAATTTTGGTCCTAAAATTAGGTGGTTGGCTTATACAGAGGGTGCCAACTTTGGAAAAACGAATACATGGAAGACAGGTCGTATTTATTGGCTGTTTTTGAGTCAAACACAAATGCTTATGAAATCTACACAAAAGAAAAGATCTACAAAACACATTCTGTTTCTCAATTTACTTGTACACACTGTTGTCGTCAAATGTTCAGAGCTTGAATCTCTTACACTCTTCATTATCTGACTCTCTGAAAATCGTGTTCCATTCTTCAGCAGTCACCATATCATCGTAAGGATTGTCAATTTCTGCTTCGACATCATCATTTGCAGCTTTACTGGCGGCCAAATCTCCATCATCTTCTTCCCAAAGCAAATGATCTTCAGTACCATCCAAAGCATTGCTGATATGGCACTTCTGGAAGGCCTTCACAATGCACTTGGCCTTCATTTCCCCCTACGACTGCGCTACCCACTCGCAAACTGTAGCTAGAGATGCGGCCCTCATATTTCCCGCTGGAGTGAATGACTGATTTCCAGACATTATCCATTCGTTCCACTGTTGACGCATGAATTCTTTGAATGGTTTGTTTAAACTCACAGCTTGTGGCTGGAGCACAGACGTCAAACCACCGGGAATGACTGCAATGTCCGTATTTTCAGCTTTCAATGCTGCTTTTGTCTCACCTGACAAGTGCGCTTTGAACATGTCCCGGACAAGTAGCGACTTTTCCTTCCTGAAACCTTCGGGACGTCGACGCCACACCTCTTTAACCCACTTCAAGCAACCCGCTTCGTCCATCCAGCCGCGTTCTTAAACGTAAACAACACCCCCGGGACTTTTTCCTCCCCTTCTGATTAACAGTGTGGTTGCCAGCAAAATCAAAAAACATTGGTGTCTCGTTCATGCTGCCAATCAATGAGAGCGGGTAAGAATGTGCCTTTTGATGCTTGATTACAACCGATTGGAAGGCCACAATCTTATTCTCGAGGTCGTTTGGCAACTTTTGAGCAATCTTTGTTTTTTGTCTCAACACAAGATCACGTCTATTCATAAATCGGGTGCACCAACTTCACGTAGATTTGAAATTTTCACTGACCTCACAGTGTTTTTCGGCCCATTTCAACACTTGAAGTCAAATCATTTCTCTGGTAACAATGTATCCAGACGATCGCTGGTGATTCACCCACTCTAAAACTTTTTCTTCCAGTTTTGGCCACTGGCATGTTTTCCTGCGGTTTGCACATTTCGTCTTTGGCATTTCCCTCAGTGTGTCCTCTGCCTTTCTCCACTCTCTCACTTGTTTCTCATTTACACTAAACTTCTTAGCGGCTGCAGAATTATTCGTTCTTTTAGCAAAATCAACAACCTTCAGCTTGAAGCCAGCATCATATCGCATTCGTTTTAATCTTTTGTACGTGGTGGTCGCAAACTCAATACTGGGTACATGTACTGATCCTGTGTTATGTTTTAACGAGATTACGATGGGCGTTAAATGGTTTCACGGGGGTTACATTTCAGAGGATTCTTTACCATTGGGAACCTAATCCAAAACTTCCCTCCCTGATTTATTTATTAAGAATTTCCTTATAACGCTCTACAATGTGTAGGCCTATTTTCTTAGCAGGTACTGGTCACAAAATTTCCAGGTTCCGGATCCGGCAAAGCTGAGTAACGGCATGTGAGATCTTGTGATCTTTTCTGGTTAAATCAGAAACCTCGACAAAAGGGGTCGGCTTATACAAAGGTAACATGAAAAAGTCACATTTTTAACCTTGAAAATGGGATGGCGGGGGGGGGGGGGGGGTCAGCTTATACGCCGGAATTTACTGTACTTACTTCCTACGGTTCCTAATTCAAATGATCCTGTGTCCTGTAGCAGGAATAAAAGTGTAGACTATTTTCCAAACAGAGAAAATTTAAAATTATGAGGTGCAATGGGATTTGGGAGTCCCTGTGCAGGATTCCCCAAAGGTTAACTTGCAGTTAGGTCAGTGGTGAGGAAGGCAAATGCAATGTTGGCATTCATTTTGAGAAAAGGATGTAATGCTCAGGCTTTCAAAGGCACTGGTGAGGACTCATTTGAAGCATTGTGAGCAGCTTAGGGCTCCTAATCTAAGAAAGAATGTGCTAACGTTGGAAAGGCTTCAGAAAAGGTTCACAAGGCTTATCATGTGAAGAACATTTGATGGCTCTGGGCTTCTAATTTTTAGAGTTTAGCAGAAAGAAGGGAGATCTCATTGAAACCAATCGAATGTTGAAAGGCCTAGATAGAGTGGAAGTGGAGAAGATGTTTCCTATAGTGAGGCAGTCTAGGATCAGAGGGCACAACCTCAGAATACAGGGGCATCCATTTTGAATGGAGTAAAGGAGGAATTTACTTAGCCAGAGGGTGGTGAATCTGTGGAATTAGTTGCCACAGGCAGCTGTGGAGGCCAGGTGATTGAGTATTTGAAGCAGATGTTGATAAGATTCTTATTTAGTCAAGATGTGAAAGGTTATGGGGAAAAGGCCGGAGAATGGGGTTGAGAGGGAAATGGATCAGCCGCAATGAAATGGTGGAGCAGACCTGAAAGGCCAAATAGCCTAATTCTGCTCCTGTATCTTATGACCTGGTGGTCTAATGTTCTTCTGAATTTTGGACATGCATAAAAGATGCAGATCTTCTTAATCAAATAACGATAACTACTCAAACTTAAATGAATGACTTCATCAGAAAACTCACAATGAAGAACTGTACTTTCAAACAATTATTTTTAAGGTGACCCAGATTTCCTTTGGTTCTGAAATGAACATGTCAACTCTTATATACAACAGCCATTTAGAATAAATTACTAAAAAATTTCAAACTGAAACTTAACTAGCAATGATGTAAAATGCTGCACATTAACAAAAATCACTAGTACTCCAGTAAAAGTAGCCTCAGAAAGTTATCATACGAGGGAAAGGATTGGGTTGCAGACTGAGACAAGGCCAGACAGAGAAGGGGAGATGACCTGAGAGGTTAAAAAAAATGCTGACTTGCTAGCTTTGTAACAACAGTCAAACAGATATTAGCTGTTCTCTCAAATAAATGAAGAGCTTTGTATATATATTTGACAACAGGTGGCTCATTGGTAACGATGTTGTTTTCTGCTTCCAACTTCTACTCATCTGACATGTTTCACAGTATTTACACTAGTACAGATCCAGCAAATCCTGAACAGCTGTAATGCTTTTGATTAATCCCCACACACATCTTCAACAGACAGTAAGGCTCTTAAATTGGACGACAACATCTCTAAAGAAAGAGCTGGAGCTGGCTGGAATATATTTCATCTTAATGGCATTAAAATTCACATTCTCGTCTGCTGCAACAACAAAATCTTTCTAGAACACATGACACAGAGCAGTGTTGAGCCTTTGTATGCATACTTTCCTTAAATTAATTGCAGATTTTACAATTCTAAGGGATAGAAATAACATGTGCTCAACTTGGTCACTATATTGACTTTAAGCACACTTAATTCTCCCTAGGTACCCATTTTAGTGTTCTTTTTTTTTGGGGGGGGTAAGAAGGGAAGAAACCATCCCATCTGTGTGGCTAACATGCATTTTTATTCTACAAGTGGACACAGCATGAAAATCCTTGTGGATTGGGTCATCCAAGAAAATGGTCAAAGGATGCCTATTAGAGTTTGTGTCAGTAGTCTTGAGTCTTGGCCTTCTCTCACAACAAAACATAGATATTTACCACTTCTTGACAAATTGCTATCAAATACATAAAGGCTGATTTATACTTGTGCATACTAGCTTACACCGTAGCCTACGCAAGTGGGCTACGCTGTTGTGAGCATTTATACTTGTGCGTTGGTGTGTCCACATCGCTCTGTAATTCACCGCCAAAACGCTAGTTGGCAGTGGGGTTTCTATGCCACTGTGTTGAGTTTCTTCGTGTTGAAACTCAACACGAAGAAACTCAAACTTCAAACAATGGCGACTGAAACTGAAGAAGGGTGAATTTTCTGTGCTTGTCCAGCCACTGAGAGACAGGGACGAGGAAATGCATTTCAAATATTTTCGGATGTCGCAGGTAGATTTGACGATTTGGTTCATCGTCTCCAACTGTTTACTTCGCATCAGTGTACGCACAGTATACTCAGAGACTGGCAATCACCATTCGAGTTTTAGCTTCAGGTGGAAGTCAACAGGCTGTAGCAGCTAGCTGCAAACTGGCATCAAGCACAGGGTCCTCCATAATTTCGGAGGTCTGTAAAGCTTTACGGAAAGCATTGCAGCCCGAGTTCCTTCCCTGCCCTTCAGTCGCCCAATGGCAAGCTATTGCGGCGTAGGAGGAAATGCGATGCAACCAAGCGGACCAATCACAGTAGCTGCAGTCTGCGACGCCGCAACGCGCAGTTACATTCTGGGAGAGGTGCATGTTAGGCTACAGCGTAGGGTTTGGCGTAGATACAGCGTAGGGTACCCCGCTACGCCGTACATTTGACGCACAAGTATAAATCAGCCTTAAGAGATTCTATCTTTTGAGTTTGGGCCCAAAATAAAATTCAGTTTGTCATCTGCAGCTTGTATGGTTTGCAAAGAACAACTGGCAAGATATTCGAGTCAGAAATATCTTTTCAGCAAAATATATTTACAACTTTTGATGCTTACACCTACCAGACCCAAGAATACTTGCACAAAGTTGTACACAAAAAGTCTTGTATTCCTGGAAAGTTTTAGCAACTTTTATGCTATTATTGAACTAAATCAAGGACAAACTAAACAGAATCAATAACTTGAACCAAAGTGTTCAAAGTCACAACCTGAACATCAACAAGGAAAAAAAGCTAACATAAAAGTAACATTACCTTTTCTGGTAATATACTGCACTCTGCAGTCAAAGCACATTGATATTTAGCATTATCTATAAATTACCTTTAAATGGGGATAAAGAAATACAAACATGTTGTACCTAAAAATTCTACAAATACTGCAGTCCACGTTCTTGCATTCCAAAGACAAAAATTGTTTAGTTAAATGGCATGGAAGACAAATAAGATATGCAGGTTTTGGGTGAACATATTTATGTCTTACCTGTTGCAATTTTCCCATATAGTCCTACATCTTGTGCTGAATCATCATCACTAAGAGCTTCAATGGTCACTTCTGGAAACTGCAGTAGACTACTCGTGACTTGTGCTGTTAGTTCACACATACTTCACTCTGAAATAAAACAAAATAAAACATGAGATACAGAGCAACTGAGCAATATTTCACCAGTTAAAACCTTACTAACGTGTAACGCTTAGGGTGTGGAGCAGGTTAAATGATTCCATATTACATTGCAACTGAATGCCAATGTCCAAATTATTGTCAAATGTTATTGAAAGCATATTTTGGAAATGAATTCTGTGGCTATTCCGTAACTATGGGGAAGTCAGACAAGAATGCTTGTTATTTATAATACAGTGGATTCCAGTTAATTAGGCCATTGGTTAATTGGGGTAGCCACTTATTTCGGACAACTCTTAAAGAACAAAAAGTAACCAAGAAAATAGCCAGGATTTCCTTCATTTGTTTGGGACAGCATGTGGCTTAACTGGGACAGTATACTGCTCCCAGACAGTATCTACCTAGCATCAGTCATGTGTGCTTGTGTGGCCATTTAGCAATACACCGTGCTTAGAATAAACAATTTAAAAATATCGCCAGTTGTACTTGTTTGTATACCAAAACCAGTGATTTTAGTCACTAACAATTGGTGAAAATTAAGCAGCAAAACAACTCTGAACTCTTTTGCTCACTGTAGTTTAAAGGATTCATGCTTGGAAATGCCAGAAACAGCCCCAGGAGTAAAAACGAAATGATTTCACTACAACAAGTTAGGAACGAATAAGAATTTGAAAGTATCAACAATCATCTTGAATCTTGGCTTTGCTCCCCACCAGATACTCAGCTCTCACCTGTAGCTCCAAGTAGCTGTTTGCATTCCACAGCAGCCACACACTGATCCCCCAACTAGGTGAGGGTAGCCGGTGGGTCTCATACCCAGTGAGATAAGAACTTGCTTGCCATAGCATGAGAAATCAGCTTTGGTGGACTGGGCAAATGAGATCTACAGTGAGATCCAACGGCCAGGAAGGTGGTTCTGCAACGCTACATGGAGAGCGAAGGACATAACAAGGCACAGAAGTCAAGGTCATTCACTACAATCAAAACCAACCCCAGTTGAGATGACTACTCGTACCAGAGGACCCAGACTTGCGAGAGTGAGAGTGTAAATGCCCCTGTTCAAAGGCTTTTACATTTCAAAAATTCTCCCACACAGGTTTCATGTCATTGTCGATCAAAGGACAACCACCAGTCGTATTGGTAGTGCTATAATTTGCTCTGCATTTCAATTAAGTACATTCAATTGTTATTCAGTTTATTTTTTAAACATCTACCTTTTTTTTAAACTATTTTCATGAAACTTCAGCTAATTGGGGCAGCTGCTTAATAGGGCCAAAATATACTGTCCTGATGTGCCCCAATTAACCAAAATTCACTTATTCCTTTGCATACTGTTCATATTTTAATTCCTTTCCAGATATAATGATCAAAATCACAGCAAGCAGTACCATTTTGAGTTTGATACTTGTCTGCACCATAATAGAACTGGAATGAGGTTACAGAAGGTCACGTAGACTAGGAATGACTAGGAGCTTTAACACAGAGGAATGGAGCTGCTGAAGTTGACATGTGCTGATTATTCTTTCACATATCTGGAGGGAGGAAAAGATGGCGGCGCGATACAGCGCACGCGGCTGTTCCGAATGGTATCGTATCTGTGAAGTAGGATGCCGTGCACAATCCTGATTTGATAGAGACAGACGTGAAGAAGCACAGAGGAACATCTGGAGAAACTTCTGAAATGCCTGCTTCGCTGCCGCTGCTACTGTGCGATCGAGAATCTCCGGAGGGAAGGCCCCAAATCCTCAGCCTTGCCTATTGCCTGTGGCCGGGGCCGGGGTCGAAGCGCTCGGCAGAGATGGTGCTCGTTGCATCGGTGTCGGAGAGCTGGTCAGAGGCTTGGAGTTTTCGGATGGACTCGGGAGTCGGATGCTTCCGGGATGCTGCATCGGCAAGTTCGCGGCGCTGGAGGTTTACTGTCTGCATAAGATGATAGGACTTCCGAGTGACTTTGAGATTTTACCATGCCCATGGTCTGTTCTTATCAAATTACGGTATTGCTTTGCACTGTTGTAACTATATGTTATAATTATGTGGTTTTTGTCAGTTTTTCAGTCTTGGTTTGTCATGTGTTTTCTGTGATATCATTCTGGAAAAACATTGTATCATTTCTTGATGCATGCACTACTAAATGACAATAAAAGAGGACTGCGTGTCCTCACAATCTAATCTGATCTAATATATTATGAAAGACTGGACCACCATGTCTACGGCAGCTATCATATATGAATTGTTTATCCATCTGGGCTTGCTCATTCAAGTACCTGTAAAGGTGCCTCTTAAATGCCGTTCGTGCCCTACCAGATCCCAACAACCAACCTTTGTGAAAAATCCCTTTCATCTTAGACGTACGCCCCTAACATGGAAAACAGACACTGGCCATCTACCCATTATGTGCCTCTCATCATTTTATATACCCTTAACATAACACCTCCAGCCTTCACGCCACCAGGAATAATCTCTTACATAATCTCTTTTAATAATTCAAGCCTCCAATCCACACAACACTCTCGAGCTAAATCATTTCCTTCTGATAGGGTGAGAAATATAAATGCACACCATATTGAATAAAGTGCAGTCTAACCAATATTTTGTACAACTGTAACATGGCATCCCTCCTCTTATACATTGCTTTGGCTGATAATGGCAAATATGCCATACACCACACTACTCTTTTATTCTTTCCTTAGCTAATAAGTTTTTCAACGTTATAGGAATTTTTGTTAAGTTGTCTGGCAGGGATGTCTCATGGCCCTTCTTCACCCTCTGAATTTCCTTCTTAAGTGCACTCCAACATTACTTGTGCTTCTCAAGGCTTGCCTGATCCCAGATGCCTATAAATGACATGTTCTTTCTTTACTGAAACCAGAACCTCAATATTCCTCAGTCAGGGTTCCCCAATCATGCCGGCTTACCACTTGCCAGACATCCCTCTACCAGCAAAGAGCTTCTATGAGTTCCTCTCTGATGCCATTGAAATTAGACTTCCCCCATTTAGGATTTTAACTTGAGGATCAGTCCTTGTTTTTTCCCCAGAGCCAGAAAATAATAGAATTTATAGTCATTGGTCCCAAAGTGCTCTCTGACACATCAAAAGTCTTGCCCAGCCTCCCTTTCTTAAAAGAGATTGAGTGTAGCCTCCTCTCAAGTGAGGTTATCTACCT
Organism: Mobula hypostoma; assembly: GCF_963921235.1. NCBI lineage: Eukaryota > Metazoa > Chordata > Chondrichthyes > Myliobatiformes > Myliobatidae > Mobula > Mobula hypostoma. Next base: position 15,091,539 of record NC_086104.1, read on the forward strand.
ATTGCTTCAGAAAACTTTATGACATACTTAAATTCTGCTCCAACAACCAGAACTCAGATAGGACCAGTCAATACAAGGTAAGTTAAAATCATCAACTATTACAATGCTATTATTCCTATTCTTACCTGTGATTTCACTACATATTTGCCTCACTAATTCCCACTGAGTATTAGGAGCCCTATAATATAATCGCATCAAAATGATAGCTTTTTTCTCATTTCCAAGATCTACCACATGATCTCAGTGGACATCGCTTCCAAGTAGTGTTGTAGTGCTCTCCCTGATTAGAAGTACAACTTCCTTTCCTCTCTCACCTCCACCTAACACAAATGAAGCATCAATACCCCCGAAAACAGATGCGAGCCCTGTCCATCCCTTAACCATATTTCCATAATAGCTATAATCGCCACAGTACTGCGGTAAGCAATGTTCTGAGTTTATCTACCTCTCCTTGCATTAAAGTAAATGTAGTTGAGCCTATTAGACCTTCCAGATTTACTATCCCGCACTGCTTCTTGGAATTGCTTGCTCTAATCTTCTTATGTGTTTCAATGTTCTCATCTGTTAAGATCACTACTTTGGGTTTAATTTTAAATCCATCAAACAGTGTGAGCAAATCTCCCCGTAAGAGGAGGGTGAGAGCCACTGGCACAATCTAATGCAAAGTTCTGTTCACAAATGAACTCCTACTCTTAGTTATACTTTATTGTTGCCAAACAATTGATGCTAGAACGTACAATCATCACAGCGATATTTGTTTCTGCGCTTCCATTGCAGAGCATTGAGGGAAAGGAGGAGAGAAACAGAAAGGTTAAGGAAATTTGTTTGGAACTTTTTGAAGAAAACAATTATTTTTTTGAAAGTCCCTTTCATTGCCTTGCCAAAAGGTGTTAATAAAATGGAACCAATAAGTATTGAAAACATTTAAAGTAGATGCATTAAAGTCAACTTGATTTAATCCATGACAGAGTGGATTGTGTAGCAAATAAATCCACAAAGGAATTATTGTTAGGTAAAAAGAAGGGTCTCATAGACTCAAACATACAGAACAGAAATAGGCCCTTAATGCCCACCTCATCCATGCAATCTGCACACATCCCATTTGTGCTCATCCAGTCCTCATCTATCTTTTCGACCCAGGTAACTGTCCAAATGCCATTTAAACATTGTAATTATATCTGTTTCTGCTACTTCCTATGGCAGCTCATTCCAGATATTCACTGCTGTTTGAAAATCCTGCTTTTAGATCCCCTATAAATGCTGCCACCCATATATTAAATTTTTTCACTCTAGTTCAAGACTCCTCCGTCCTGGGAAAAAGATCAGAAACAGAATCCGGTTTATTGTCACTGACGCAAGTGGTGAAATTTGTTGCTTTGTGGCAGCAGTACAGTGCAGGCACTATAAATAGTATTAAAGGTATATAGCGAGGTAGTGTTCATGAGTTTATAGACCTTTCAGAAATCTGATGGCAGAGGGGAAGAATCTGTTCATGAAACATTGAGTGTGGGTCTTTAGCCTCCTGTTCCTCCTCTCTGATGGCAGTAATGAGAAAGAGGCATATCTGGATGGTGAGGGTCCTTAATGGTGAGAAAGTTTGTGCCTGTGATGGAGCTGGTTGAGTCTGGAACCCTCTATAGCCTCTTACAATCATGTACATTGGTGCATCCGTACCAGACAGTGATACAACCAGTCAGAATGCTCCCCTTGGTACATCAGTAGAAATTTGTTCTGGAGTCTTTGGTGACATGCCAAAGCTCCTCAAGCTTCTAATGAAGTATAACCACTGACATGCCTTCATTGTGACTGCATCAATATGTTGAACTCCAAATTTTATTAACCACTATAAAAATTATGTAGTAATACAGCAGAGAAACCATTTACTCATGTTTGGCCTATATTACGCTAAACCTTTCCTATCCATGTTCTTGAGTGTCTTTTAAATGTTATCATAGTTCCAAACTTCCCGCCAGAAGTTTGTACATTTTCCCTGTGAACACATGAGTTTCCTCCAGGTACATTCCAGTTGGTAAGTTAATTGGTCATTGTAAACTGTCCCGTGATTAGGCTTGGGTTAAATCAGGGGACCAAAAGGTTCTATTCACAATGTATCTCAATAAATATAAATACATTAACAAACAAACAAGCTACTTCCTCCAACAGCTCTTCCATACAGGCACCACCCTACATTTGAAGGAGTTGCCCTTCAGGTCCGATTTAAATCTTTCCCCTCTCATCTTAAACCTATGCCCTCTACTTTCTGATGCCTTTCATCTGAAGAAAAATATTGTGCATTCATCCTATCTACACTTTTCATGATTTTATTCACCTCTGTAAGATCACTCCAGTGTCCTATATTCCAAATTCTCTTAGCCTGCCTAACCTCTCCCTGTAACTCTGACTCTTGAGTTCTGGCAACATTCTCGTAAATCTTCTTTGCACTATTTCCAGCTTATTAATATCGTTCCTATAACAGGGTAACCAAAACTCTATAGAACATTCACCAACATGTTGAGATAGTAGTACGAATAACCTCAACTCCTTTACTGAATGATCTGAATGATGAAGGCAAACATCTTCTTCACCACACTGTTTACCAGTGATGCCATTTTCTGACCCAGAAAGTGTTGTAGAACAGGAACCTAAGCATCGGTCCTGTTCTGTAACACTCTCCAAAGCCCGACCATTCACCCTGGTTTTATTTCCCAAACTGCAACATGCTCACTTACCTAGCTGTTCAGGATCCCTCTAATTTTTGATAACCCTGTTCACTGTCACCTCTTACACCTATTTGAGCATCATCTGCAAACTTACTAAGCATCCCTTGTATATTCTCATCCAAACTGTTATATAAACAATGACCGCAGCACCAATCCCTGCAGCACATCACTCGTCACAGACCTCGTCTGAAAAACAAGCTTCAGAATCAGAATCAGGTTTAATATCACTGACGGATGTCATGAAATGTGTTGTTTTGCTGGAACATTCACTTTCTGCTTCCTACCATTGAGTCAATTATATATCCAATATAATTCCACGCCCTCACTTTGGGAAGTCGGATCACCTGGCTCTACTCCTACTCCCTGAGTATTGGCAGAGACTGAAGACTGCAGAACTAGTAGGGAGGACCAAGATGGTATGGACAAGGGAGGCATAGGAGCACTGACAGGATTGCTTTGAATCAGTGGTCTGGACTGCATTCAGGGATTCATCAGTTGTTACCAACTTCATTAAAGCCTGTCTGGATGTGTGTGTGCCTACAAAGACTTGCTGTACATTCCCAAACCAAAAGCTGCGGATGAAGCAGCAGGTACATCATCTGCTGAAGGCTAGATCTGTGGCATTCAAGTCTGGCAACTGAGGTCTGTACCAGAAAACCAGGTATGACTTGCGGAGGGCTATTTCAAGGGTGAAGAGGCAATTTTGAACGAGGCTGGAGGCGACATCGGATGTACGACAACTCTGGCAGGGTTTGCAAGATGTTACTTCCTACAAAGCAAAACCCAATAGCATGAATGACAGCGATGCTTCACTAGCAGATGAACTTCTATGTCTATGCAACTCCCTTGTCCATTCGTCCCCCCCATCCCTCCCCACTGATCTCCCTCCTGGCACTTATCCGTGTAAGCGGAACAAGTGCTACACATGCCCTTACACTTCCTCCCTTATCACCATTCAGGGCCGCAAACAGTCCTTCCAGGTGAGGCGACACTTCACCTGTGAGTCGGCTGGGGTGATATACTGCGTCCGGTGCTCCCGATGTGGCCTTTTATATATTGGCGAGACCCGACGCAGACTGGCAGACCGCTTTGCTGAACATCTACGCTCTGTCCGCCAGAGAAAGCAGGATCTCCCAGTGGCCACACATTTCAATTCCACATCCCATTCCCATTCTGACATGTCTATCCACGGCCTCCTCTACTGTAAAGATGAAGCCACACTCAGGTTGGAGGAACAACACCTTATATTCCGTCTGGGTAGCCTCCAACCTGATGGCATGAACATCGACTTCTCTAACTTCCGCTAATGCCCCACCTCCCCCTCGAACCCCATCTGTTACTTATTTTTATACACACATTCTTTCTCTCACTCTCCTTTTTCTCCCTCTGTCCCTCTGAATATATCCCTTGCCCATCCTCTGGGTCTCCCCCACCCCCCCCGTCTTTCTTCCCGGACCTCCTGTCCCATGATCCTCTCGTATCCCTTTTGCCTATCACCTGTCCAGCTCTTGGCTCCATCCCTCCCCCTCCTGTCTTCTCCTATCATTTTGGATCTCCCCCTCCAACTTTCAAATCCCTTACTCACTCTTCCCTCAGTTAGTCCTGACGAAGGGTCTCGGCCTGAAACGTCGACTGTACCTCTTCCTAGAGATGCTGCCTGGCCTGCTGCGTTCACCAGCAACTTTTGTGTGTGTTGCTTGAACTTCTATGTCTACTTTGAAAGGGAGAATATAACTGCAGCCATGAAGATCCCTGCTGCACCCGGTGACCCTGTGATCTCTGTCTTGGAGGCCGATATTAGGCTGTCTTTAAAGAGAGTGAACCCTCACAAGATGGAAGGCCCTGAGGAAGTATCTGGTAAGGCTCTGAAAAACTTGTGCTAAGCAACTGACAGGAATATTCAAAGACATTTTCAACCTCTCACTGCTATGGGCAGAAGTTCCCACTTGCTTCAAAAAGGCAACAATTATACCCGTGCCTAAGAATAATAATGTGGGCTGCCTTAATGACTACCTCCCGGCAGCACTCGTATCGACAGTGATGAAATGCTTTGAGAGGCTGGTCATGACTAGGCTGAATTCCTGCCTCAGCAAGGACCTGGGCCCACTGCAACTTTCGTATTGCTACAATAGGTCAATGACAGATGCAATCTCAATGGCTCTTCACGCCCTAGACCACCTGGACAATATAAACACCCAAGTCAGGATGCTGTTCATCGACTATAGCTCAGCATTTAACACCATCATTCCCACAATCCTGATTGAGAAGTTACAGAACCTGGGCCTCTGTAATTGAATCCTTGACTTCCTAACCGGAAGACCACAATCTGTGTGGATTGGTGATAATATCTCCTCCTTACTGGCAATCAACACTGGTGCACCTCAGGGGTGTGTGCTTAGCCCACTGCTCTACTCTCTCTATACCCATGACTGTGTGGCTAGGCAGAGCTCAAGATACCATCTATAAATTTGCTGATGATACAACCATTGTTGGTAGAATCTCAGACGGAGGCGAGAGGATGTACAGGAGTGAGATATACCAACTAGTGGAGCGGTGTTGCAGCAATTACTTTGCACGCAACGGCAGTAAGACAAAAGGGCTGATTGTGGACTTCAGGGAGGGCAAGACAAAGGAACACATACCAATCCTCGTGGGGATCAGAAGTGGAGAGTGCACAGTTTCAAGTTCCTAGGTGATAAGATCTCTGAGGACCTAACCTGGCCCCAAAATATCAATGCAGCTATAACTAAAGTAAGAGAGCAACTACACTTCATTAGGAGTTTGAAGAGATTTGGGATGTCAACAAAACCACTCAAAATCTTCGATAGATGTACCGCGGAGAGCATTCTGACAGGCTGCATCACTGTCTGGTATGGGGGGCGGGGGAGGTGGCTACTGCACTGGACCGAAAGAACATAGACTACTTCTTAAATATTGTGAGTTACCTCTTTCTGGATTCTGAAATCTATCTTGAAATTCAATGAACCAGCAGTTTTTAGGCAAACAAGAAAAAGGATCAAATCCAAAATGGCACAAAGCCCTTAGCACACTGGTGGCAAAAATCCCTGCCCTCCTATACATTCTGAGATCTGGTCTACCAATAGCACACATCTTAAGGTAGTGGTAAAATACCATCAGCAATATCTGCAAAATATCTGTGGAATTCATTGCCACAAACAAATTTCATGACAAATGCCAGTGATATTAAACCTGATTCTGATTCACAGATGGCTATGGAGGTCAAGTCACTGGGTATATTTAAAGCCCAGGCTTATCTATTTATTTATTTAGAGCTACAGTGCCAAGCAGACTCTTCCAACCCCATGAGCCGTGCACCCAGTAACCCACCCAGCCTAATCACAGGACAATTTATAACGGCCTAATAACCTGCTAACCAGCACGTCTTTGGACTGTGGGAGGAAACGGGAACACTGGGGGGAAAAAGCATGTGGTCATGGGAAGAACATACAAACAGCAGGGAACTTCGACGCTCTGAGCTGTACTTGCACCGTACTAACTGCTACGCTACTGTGGTGCCTCTCAAGGTCAACAGGTTCCTGATTAGAAAGAATGTCAAAGGTTTCGGGGGTGGGGGGGAGAAACAGGAGAATGGGGTTGAGAGGAAGAATAAATCAGCCATAACGAAATGGTGGAACAGACTCGATCGGCAAAATAACGGAACCGTTAGCCCTGACGAAGGGTCTCGACCTGAAATGTTGACTGTACTTCTTCCTATAAATGCTGCCTGGCCTGTTGCGTTCCACCAGTACTTTGTGTGCGTTGCTTGAATTTCCAGCATCTGCAGGTTTTCTCATGTTTTCAGGGTAAATTTTTTTTTGTTTACACAGACGGTAAACAAAGAGGTGGTGGTGGAGGCAAATATGATAGAGGCATTCAAAAGGCTCTTTAAGATAGGCACATAAATGAGCAGGAAATTGGAGGACAAGGCATTGTGTAGGCAGAACGGATTAGTTTAGTTGGATATTTGATGACTGAAATGTTTTCCTGTGATGTGCTCTATGTTCTAATACTACCAATTAAATCTGTGAACATTTTCATATTATTGTCCCAGCTTTACAGCTATAATAGGAAATATTTAAAATCAATTAATCATTTAACATCATGAAGGATCCTACCCACCCTGCTCATGGACTGTTTGTTCCACTTGCATCAGGGAGAAGGCTACATAGCATCCATGCCAAGACCATCAGACTCAAGAAGTTACTTTCCCCAGCAGTATGACTGATCTCCACCCACTAACTCCACATTTCCCACTAGTCACTTTATGTACAACCTTGTGTCACTTTACAGACATACAAGCAACCTATACAAGTTATCTCGCATGTTTACATTTATGGCATGATTATTGTGTTCTTTCTTGTTTTTTTTTGTGCTGCATCAGAGCTGGAATAACTTACTTTGTTCTCCTTGTACTCGTGTACAGGAAATGAAACTGAACCCGAGATATATCCGGAGGTGCACTGGGACACATAATAAGTAACCTAGGGTCATCGGGTGTTTCAATGTCAGACACCCTTGCCCAGGCGACCCAGTCAGGATTGATCAGGCCCTGGCTTGTGTCCCAGTACCATTGGTCCATGGCTCACACCTCTTGATCCACAGACATAGCCTCTGTGAGCTGCTGTGACAGTGAAATTTAATAGCATGAATGGCAGCAAAGCTTCACTATCAGATGAACTTCTATGCCCACTTTGAAAGGGAGAATTAACTGCAGCTGTGAAGATCCCTGCTGCACCCAGTGACCCTATGATCTGTCTCGGAGGCCGATGTTAGACTGTCTTTAAAGAGGGTGAACCCTCACAAGATGGAAGGCCCCGACTGAGTACCTGCTAAGGCTCTGAAAACTTGTGCCAACCAACTGGTGGGAGTATTCAAGGAGATTTCCAACCTCTCACTGCTAAGGGCAGAAGATCCCCCTTCAAAAAGGCAACAATTATACCAGTGCCAAAGAAAAATAATGTGAGGAGCCTTAATGACTATCGCCCAGTAGCAATCATAGAGGTTGGATATGACTCGACTGAACTCCTGCCTCAGCAAGGAACTGGACCCACTGCAATTAGCCTATTGCCACAATAGGTCAACAACAAACGCAATCTCAATGGTTCTTCACACGGCTTAGACCATCTGGACAATACAAACACTTACGTCAGGATGCTGTTCATCAAACATAGCTCAGTATTTAACACCATCATTCCCACAATCCTGATAGGTAAATTACAGAACCTGGGCCTCTGTACCACCCTCTGCAATTGGATCCTCAACTTCCTAACCGGAAGACCACAAACTGTGCAGATTGGTGATAAAATCTATTACTTACTAACATTAACACTGGTGCGCCTCAGGGGTGTGTGCTTAGCCTGTTGCTCTACTCTCTCTATACCCATGACTGTGTAGCTAGGCATAGCTCAAATACCATCTATAAATTTGCTGATGATACAACCACTGTTGGTAGAATCTCAGATGGAAATGACAGGGTGTACAGGAGCGAGATATGCCAACTGGTGGAGTGGTATCGCAGCAATAACCTGGCACTCAACATGAGTAAGACAAAAGAGTTGACTGTGGACTTCAGGAAGGGTAAGACGAAGGAACACATACCAATCTGCATAGACAGATCAGAAGTGGAGAGAGTGAGCAGCTTCAAATTCCTGGGTGTCAAGATCTCTCAGGATCTAACCTGGTCCCAACATATCAATGGAGTTATAAAGAAGGCAAGGCAGTGACTACACTTCATTAGGAGTTTGAGGAGATTTTGTATGTCAACAAAAACACTCAAAAACTTCTATAGTTGTATCATGGAGAGCATTCTGACAGGCTGCAACACTGTCTGGTATGGGGAGGATACTGCACAGGACCGAAAGAAACTGCAAAGGGTCATAAATTTAGCCGGCTCCATCTTGAGTACTGGCCTACAAAGTACCCAGGAAATCTTCAAGGAGCAGTGTCTCAGAAAGGCAGCATCCATTAATAAGAACACCCCCCCCGCCCCCCCAGCACCCAGGGCATGCCCTTTTCTCATTGTTACCAATCATTGTTAGGTGGTACAGACTCCTGAAGGCACACACTCAGGGATTCAGGAACAGCTTCTTCCCCTCTGCCATCCGATTCCTAAATGGACATCGAACCTGTGAGCACTGACTCACTTTTATTAATATATATTATTTCTGTCGTTGCACGATTTTGATCTATTCAATATATGTACACTGTAATTAATTTATTTATTATCATCTTTTCTTCTTCTATATTATGTATTGCATTGAACTGCTGCTGCTAAGTTAACAAATTTCACGACACACGCTGGCTCTGATGGTCTTAAGGGCCCTTTTCTTTGCAGGCCCTGTAATGCCAAGGAGAGAGTAGGTTCAGCATAGCGAGCAGCCAGCAAAACCTCTGCACTAGACCTCAGCAAAGCCTCTAGAGGCTTCCATCATGCTCTCCACTCGTCTCTGGCTCTACTCAACGCTCCCGGTAATTGGCTTTCTTATGCTCAAACGCCTCCTTAATCCAATCTTCCCAAGGCACTGTCAGTTTACCATGACCCCCCTCCTGTCTTCTCCTATCATTTTGAATCTCCCCCTCCCCCTTTCAAATCTCTTACTATCTCTTCTTTCAGTTAGTCCTGACAAAGGGTCTCGACCTGAAACATCGACTGTGCCTCTTCCTATAGATGCTGCCTGGCCTGCTGCGTTCACCAGCATTTTTTTGTGTGTGCTGCTTGAACTTCCAGCATCTGCAGATTTCCTCGCGTTTGAATTAATCTCGGAAGGAATGCAGTAACTACCAGTAGAGTGGCTAAAACACCAAATTTGCTACCACATGTAGCTAGAAGTTAATTATGAGCAAGAAATGAATTCAAGAACATGATAATATGATTAGAGGAAATCACAAAGGGAGGAGGCTTGAAAATAGCATAAATAGGCATAGTTTGACCAGACAGCGCTTTGCAACGTTTGAATTTCAATACAAAGTTGTCTATTCCAAAATAGTATGTATTCCAATAATTTTATACTAAATTACTGATTAAATAACTGACTCAATTTTAAGTTCCCCAAAACAGCAAGGTACCTACAAGTTAGTCAAATTATTTTGCAAATTTGCTCAAATGTTTTTGTAGCAAGGATACATAAAAGTACCTTGTTGCCTTCTCCTTGCACTTACACCATTTCAGGATGTATTTTATTGTATTTAGAAATTTTGTTCTTTAATTACTAAGCTCCATGACACTTTCAAGTCACATTGATAGTATGTACATTCTTCCTCTACTTGGATGCATCATTAAAATATTTCCTCTTTTCTTTCTAAAAAAAAAGGAAGTTCCCAATCCTCAGTCAATAACAAACCTCTGCAAATAGTATTAAGGCTTGCAAAATAAAGGGAATAATAATTTTTTCTTATCTGAATTCTTAGTATTTTCAATCTTCCAAAAAAACAAGCTTAAGGTTGTCAGAACTTTTTTAAAAAGTTGAAGAGACAGAAGATGCTGCTTATTAATTCAAAATACAAAAATGAAACTACAATAATAACTTTTATTACTGATAGGAATGCTGTCATTTACAAAGAACACAAAGCCCACATCTGACTCAACTTTTATATAAAAGTATGGTTTAAAAAAAATTACCTCAGACAGTGAAAGCAACTAGAACTGTGCGCAAAAAAAAATCAAAAAGATGGAACACAAACTTCAAAACCTTTGATTAAAATTTTGGATTCTGCATTCAAAAAATCACAAAGAAAACAACAGTAGGCTTATGATCCCATTCCAAGGCCAGTCCTGCACTCTTTCCTACTTAGTGGTATCTTTGATACAACAGGGTGACCAAAATGTGGCCTCACGAATGTCTTCTACAACTGCAACATAACATCCTAACTTCTATTATTGATGGACTGACTGATGAAATCCAGCATGCCAAAAAGCTTCTTCGTCACCCTGTGAGACCCTTTCAGGGAACCAAGTACTTGTTCACTTGTTCTCCTAGGTCCCTCTGTTCTACAATACTTCCCAGGACCCGAGTGTTCACTGTAAAAGCACTACAATAATCTGTCTTCCCAAAATGCAATACTTAACATTTAACTGAATAAAACTCCATTTGCCATTCCAGAAAACACGGGAGCAGAATTAAGCCATTTGGTGCATTCAGTCTGCTTTGATTCCTTGGCCATTTAGCCAGCTGATCAAGATCCAACTGTAATTCTTGATAAACATCTTCATCACCTATGATACCAACTATTTTCATGTCATTTAACTTACTAACCATTTAAATTTTTTTTTCTATATTCTTTTACAAAACTGATATTTCATGGAATTTGCATGAAATATCAGTTAATATTGAAAAATCTCTACCAGCCTTTGGGAGGTTGATGTTAAATGAATCTGAACGGCATCGGTTGCAAATAATTCAAGAACTATTTTAAAATGGAATCTCGTATTATATTGTAACCTGTGAGAGCGTCATTAAAATTTAATAAAAAACAAATTAATCATCAAGATATTCAAAAAAAGGGAAATTGGAGAAGATCAAATTATAAAATAATCCACAATATTGGTCTGACTTTCACAAATTTAATAATCTGAAGTTAAAGTAATTATTTCTTGATATTCAACATGATATATGAAGTCATCTTTATCCTCGATACCATTAAGTAAAGATTTGAGTTATTGCCTAAGGAAATTAAGCAATGGAGATTAGCCAGGAAAGCCATGATCTTATGTTATGGCATGGCAACTTTGAGAGGCTCCGTAGTCTTTTATTTTTATGGGTCAGATACTACTTGTATCTGAAGCGTACTTTCTGTACATCAGTATATTATAACATTCAGATGGGAAACTAAAACTTCTGTACTTTTATCCATTTTATAAATTATGTCTTTCAAGAAGCACTTTTTAATAGCAGCTTCTTTCAGATGCACTGTGGGGAAAAAATATCTTATTTCAGCCACATATGTAACCTTTACCCCAATGAAATTTAAAATTATTCACTTGCCGACCTGCTATTTTATTATATTGGTATCTAATTCTCTTCTACACAGCTGCCCTGCTACCAGTAAATACACAGTAAATAAAAATGCATGCAGTGGTATTTTTCTATTTATTGATATTGAATGTATTGATAACGACTTCAATAGTCTTCTTGAAGAAAACCCTGTCCAATTACTATCAGCATATAACCTGTAGCACCAAAAGTCCCAACACACTGGACCACTGTTATATGAAGACAAGGAATGTCTACTGTTCCATGTCCAGGCCACATTTCAGTAAATCTGATCACTTTGTTGTCCTTCTACCTTCATATAGACAGAGGCTAAAGAGCAAAGGTCCGGATATCAGGACAATAAGGAGGTGGTTGTGGAAGACAGAGGAGCAGTTGCGGGATTGCTTTGAGTTGGTGGACTATGCGATGTTCAAGGACTCATATGTGGATCTGAATGTATACAGCATGATTATCACCGACTTTATTCAAGCAGTTGTAGACGAGTATGTCCCACAAAATCATTCAGTTTTCCCCAAGCAGAAACCCTGGATGAACCATGAGATCCACAATCTGCTGAGGGCCAGGTCAGAGGCATTCAAGTCAGGTGACCAAGAAAGTTACAAGAGGTCCAGGTACAATCTTCAGAAAGCCATCTCCTGGGCGAAGTGACAGTACCGGACTAAACTTGAATAACGACGGATGCTTGACAGCTGAGACAGGACTTCGCTTCCAGATGAACTCAATGCTTTCTGTGCTAGCTTTGTCTGTCAAAACATGGAGGAACTGTCACAAACTCCTTCAGCCCCCAATGATCCTGTGACTTCAGTCTCAGAAGCCAATGTGTGGGCAGCTTTCAGGAGGGTGAAACCACAAAAAGCCTCCAGCTCAGACGGGGTACCTGGCCAAGTACTAAAACCTGTGCTGATCAACTAGCTGGAGTGTTCACTGAAATCCTTAACCTCTTGCTTCGGCAGTCTGAGGTACCTACCTGCTTCAAGCAGACTTCACATATACTGGTGCTAAAGATGAACGTGGTGACCTGCTTCAACATTATAGTCCAGTTGCACTTACATCCACAGTGATTAAGTGTTTTGAGAGGTTGGTGATGAAACATCAGCTCTTGCCCGAGAAGTGACTTGGATCAGTTTCAATTTGCCAACCAGAGCAACAGGTAAACAGCACATGCCATCTCATTGCCTTTTCACTCATCCCTGGAACATCTGGACAGCAAAGATCCACAGAGTACATCAGGATGATATTTATTGACTATAGCTCAGCATTCAATACCATCATAGCCTTAAAACTAACCAATAAACTTTAAAACCCTGACGTCAATACCTTGTGCAATTAGATCCTCGATTTCCTCACTTGCAGACCACAATCAGAATAGATTAGCAACAACATCTCCTCCACAATCTCCATCAGCACACGTCCACCACAAGGCTGTGTACTTAGCCCCCTGCTTTATTTGCTTTACACTTATGACTGTGTGGCTAAGGACAGCTCCAGTGCCATATTCAAGTTTGCTGACGATACCACTGTCGTAGGTCCAATCAAAGGTAGTGACAAATCAGCATATGGGGGGCTGAATAACAAACTCTTACTCAATATCAGCAAGATCGAAGAGCTGCTACTGGCTTCAGGAGGAGGAAACCAGAAGCCCATGAGCAGTCCTCATTGGAAGATCAGAGCTGCAGAGGATCAGCAACGTTAAATTCCTCAGTGCTATCATTTCAGAGGACCTGTCCTGGTCCCAGCATGCAAGTGCAAATACAAATAAAGCACAGTAGCACCTCTACTTCCTTAGGAGTTTGTGAAGATTCAGAGGACATCCAAAAATATGACAAATTTCTCTACGTAGATGGGTGGTGGAGAGTACATTTACTGGCTGCGTCCAAGCCTGGTATGGAAACATCAATACCGTTAAATGGAAAATCCCACAAAAAGCAGTGGATACAGCACAGTCCATTACTGGTAAAGCCCTCCCCACCATTGAGTACGTCCATACAAAGCACTGTTGCAGGAAAGTAGCATCCATCATTAGAACCACTTAGGTCATGCTCTCTTCTCACTACTGCCATCAAGGTGGTGGTACAGTAGCCTCAGGACTCACACCACCAGGTTCAGAAACAGTTATTACCTCTAAACCATCAGGCTCTTGAACCAAAGGGGATTACTTCACTTGCCCCATCATTGAAATATTCCCACAACCTAACGACTCACTTTCAAGGACTCTTCATCTCATGTGATCGATATTTATCATAATTTCTTTCTTTCTGTATTTGCAGTTTGTCATCCTTTATACACTGTTGGCATGGTCTTTTATTTATTCTATTATGTGAGTATGCCCACAACAAAAATAAATCTCAGGTTCTATATAGTGACATATATCTACTTCGATAATAAATTTACTTTGAACATTGAAGTAAATCAATATTACCTTTATGTAAATTCAGCAACAGCAAGGTATGCAGAGGCTTACAACACAATATGGTTCTTTACTCTCTCTTTTACAACAAAATAACAATGGTAGCTTGCCCTCTAGTGACTTAATTTTGACCATAGATAAAAATTTGTTATGAAACATCTTTGAAAGACAGCTAACAACAAATACTCAGCAGACATTATTGCATAAGGAAACAGTTATAATCTGGCGTACATAAAAATTATATAATTTTGACTCAACCCTACACTATTTGGTTATGAGTCAAAGAGTCAGTTGAAAGAGCACTTTCAACTGCAGCAGAGTGACTGGCTGACATTTGCAAACTCACAGCATATATAGAATAAACAATAGTTAAGCAATAATAGGGGATAGCAGCATAGATATACTTCCATGAAGTTGCATTGTTGTATGGGCTAGCAGAGGTACCTATTAACATGCTCTTGCCTTTAATGTGGAGAGCAAGAAAAAGATGACTAACTATTGAATCACAATTTAGTCAGCATCATGACTGGGCAAGTTGTCATAAACGGAGGCAAATTAATTCACTGTTAAGCACTAAAATGAGAGAAAGCAGTTGACAAATTGGCCCTAGCTCACTGCGCAATTATCTAACTAAATTCATGCAATCAAATGAAGTCCATAATTTTCTCCTATTCAAAATAAATAAGCACAAGGTATGGCTATGAAACAATGACTTCCCAATCACTTAAAATCTAGTTTGACAAATTTAGTGGTGAAAAAATTCCAGAGAATAGCATCGCTCAAAACAAAACCTTAAGCAAATGAGTTCTAAAGCTGCTAAAGAAATTTGATTTGACTAGCATTTAGATCAAAGGTGGAATCTATAATAGGACTAATCGATTTCTAACAATAAATTGTTAAATTATCCAATATTCAAAAACATCAAAATGTATCTGGCTATCGAGTAGGAACTCTGCTATTGAAGGTGTACTTTTAAGCAAGTATTTTCTTTTTAAGATTTAGGAACTTCGACAAACCTACTTAAATGAAACTATTAAAACTGCAAAACAGCTGATACAAAGTAACCACCCTACCAAAGCATCATTGCCCCAGAAATTGTAAGTCGTGTTTCATTGTAGTAGCCCACAGCTTAATGACAGCATTACCTTGACCACTGGTACACAAATGTAGAACTATATTATCCTTATCAGAAGCCGGTGCCTGAAAAAAATTACAAGGTAAAATTACCTTTGGCTCATATGATTGTCCAGCTCTGACTGAGCAGCAACATCATGCTCTCAATCCAACTGATGTCAGCTATGACAATAGTCCATTCCACCATCCTTTATTTAGAGACACAGCATGGCAACAGGCCCTTTTGGCCCACGAGCCAGATTTACACCCACATGACCAATTAACCTACCAATCTACACATCTTGCAGAAACTTGCTAAATTAATCAGGTCTATCATGGTACCAGCTTCCACAGTATCCAAGGCATCAGCAAGATGAAGGAATTGGTTGATGACTTCAGAAGGAGTAGCGGACCGCATGACCCAATTTACATCGGCAGTGCGCAAGTGGAACAGGTCAAAAGCTTTAAGTTCTTCGGGGTCAATATCACAAATGACCTGACTTGGTCCAACCAAGCAGAGTTCACTGCCAAGAAGGCCCACCAGCGCCTTTACTTCCTGAGAAAACTAAAGAAATTTGGCCTGTCCCCTAAAACCCTCACTAATTTTTATAGATGCACTGTAGAAAGCATTCTTCTAGGGTGCATCACAACCTGGTATAGAAGTTGTCCTGTCCAAGACCAAAAGAAGCTGCAGAAGATCGTGAACACGGCGCAGCACATCATACAAACCAATCTTCCGTCCGTGGACTCACTTTACACTGCACGCTGTCGGAGCAGTGCTGCCAGGATAATCAAGGACACGACTCACCCAGCCAACACACTTTTCGTCCCTCTTCCCTCCGGGAGAAGGTTCAGGAGCTTGAAGACTCGTTTGGCCAGATTTGGGAACAGCTTCTTTCCAACTGTGATAAGACTGCCGAACGGATCCTGACCCGGATCTGGGCCATACCCTCCAAATATCCGGACCTGCCTCTCGGTTTCTTTGCACTACCTTACTTCCTATTTTTCTATTTATGATTGAGAATTTAAATTTTTAATATTTACTAATTTTAACTATTTTTAATATTTAATATTTGTAATCCAGGGAGCAGGAAGCGCAGAATCAAATATCACTGTGGTGATTGTATGTTCTAGTACCAATTGTTTGGCGACAATAAAGTATAAAGCATCTTCAAGGAGTGGTCCCTTAGGAAAGTGGCATCCATCATTAAGGATCCCCACTACCCAAGACATGCCCCCTTCACACTGTTACCGTTGGGAAAGAGCTACAGAAGCCTGAAGGCATATACACAGCACTATACACAGCAATTCAGGAACAGCTTCTTCAGGACGTGACGTGAAATTTGTTAACTTAGCAGCAGTAGTTCAATGCAATACATAATCCAGCAAAGAGAAAAAATAAAAAATAATAACCAAGTAAATAAATTACATATATTGAATAGATTTTTAAAAATATGCAAAAACAGAAATATTGTACATTAAAAAAAAATGAGGTAACGTCCAAAGATTCAATGTCCATTTAGGAATCGGATGGCAGAGGGGAAGAAGCTGTTCCTGAATCACTGCGTGTACGCCTTCAGGCTTCTGTACCTCCTAACTGATGGTAACAGTGAGAAAAGGGCATGCCCTGGGTGCTGGAGGTCTATAATAATGGACGCTGCCTTTCTGAGACACCACTCCCTAAAGATGTCTTGGGTACTTTGTAGGCTAGTACCCAAGATGGAGCTGACTAGATTTACAACCTTCTGCAGCTTCTTTCAGTCCTGTGCAGTAGCCCCTCCATACCAGACAGTGATGCAGCCTGTCAGAATGCTCTTCACAGTACAACTATAGAAGTTTTTGAGTGTATTTGTTGACATGCCAAATCTCTTCAAACTCCTAATAATCACATATTTCATTGTACTGCCGCAGTAAAGTTAATAAATTTCGCAACATATGCTGGTGATATTAAATCTGATTCTGATTCTTTGGAATGTGGGAGGAAAGCAGAGCACTCGGAGGAAATCCTCATGGTCATGGGGAGAATATACAAGCTCCCTACAGACAGCGGCGGGAAATGAACACAGTTCACTGGCATTGTAATTGCATTATGCTAATCATACCGCCCCACTCCTGCTCCCAAATAATTATTTACGTATGACCCATTGACATCATCCAAAAATGTATCTGTCAATTGTTTAAGTTTCTACCTGAAATAGGTGACAATCAGCTTGAGCTAACCACCTTTCCTCCACTGTCCCCAAACTGTCAAAGCATCCAAAGTTCTGAAACACCTTCCTCCAATGAAAGCTCACTCCCAAATGACCAAACACACCATTCTCCCCATCAACCATCTTAAATTCAACCGGTTGCTTATACTTGACCCCAAATAGTGTCAAGCTGCACGTCCATATTCTTGTTCAGGACACACATTTCCGTCATCTGACACAGCACTTGTTTCATATCAGTAAATGCTGAAATAGTCATAAATGCCACTGCCATCATTCCACAACATATTCCACTTGTCCTATCATTTTTAATTATCTATTGCGGTCCTCACTTATATCAAGTCCAATTTATTGCATTTGCTTACTGAAATTAGCTTTTAGTTATAATGGTTTATAATTTCAATTCTTACCCATACCAAATCCTGTTGTGGCCTCAGTCCTTTATTTTATAGTGCTCAGATAAAGCTCCAGAAAATACAGCATGTGAGTGTATTGGAGCAGCACAGTAATATCGTAGTTAGCACAATGCTTTACAGTAACAACGATCCGGCTTCAATTCCCTCTACTGTCTTAAGGAGTTCACAGGTTCTACCCATGACCATGTGGGTATCCTCCCACAGTTCAAAGACATACTCGTTGGTAGGTTAATTGGTCACTGTAAATTGTCCCATGATTAGGCTAGGGGGCTGCTGAGTGGCAAGGCTCAAGGACCAGAAGGGCCAATTCCACACTGTATCTCAATACATAAATAATGGTTCATTAATATTTCTGCACATGCTGGAGAAACTCAACAGGTCAGGCAGCATCAATAGAGATAAATAAAGAGCCAACGTTTCAGGCTGAGACCCTTCATCAGTAATCTTTTTTTTGAAAAAGATATTTAAAAGCTCTAACATTGTCTACTGTTAGTGCCTCAACACACTGAACCATTTTAAAAATTAGTACTTTTGACCAAGTTCTTGTAATCTGTCCTAATATGTGGCTTGGTGTTGAATTTTGTTTGCTAACACTCTTGAAATATTTTACTCCATTAAGGCAAATATAAGTAAGCATTATTTTGGTACAACTAGTGATGGACTAGGATGCCAGGAAGGCAGCTGAGAATATTTTTCCCAGCTATTTAACCTATCTTAATCAAAATAGGTAGAGTAGCACAGTGTTCAAGGCCTGCCTTGGAACCGTGTGAGCTGCATACTTTTGCCTCTTTTTCAAACTTTCAGCACTTGATTTTCCTTTTACTTACTTATACCTTGATCTCTCTATGTCAACACGTTAAATTTCATTGCTCATGCTCTACAAGCCTCAAGATCAGCAATAATGTCAACATAATTTGCAGGACTTCAATGGAACATTGCACATGACACAGTGAAAAAGATCTGTATTAGATCACCAAACCTGAACATACCCAAACTGAAATATACTGTGTCAAGTACAAAATAAGAACATACTCGATGCAGAATGTCAAAGCATGATTTTTTTTTCTTTGAAATTAAACGTATTTCTGTGCAGTTAAGTAAATTTCAACACCTATTCCTACAGAATAAATGAAATGCTAGAAATATTCATAAGGTCGCCGATGACCTCGTGAGTATTATTAACTTTACTGTTTTTTTTTAAATTCAGGTTTTCAGAATATAGATTTTTATAAACTGCAAGTTAATCATTCATATTTAACTCCAAGGTATGAATGGCTATCCATGATCCCCCGACATCGGGTCAGCTTCATTTTAGATGTTCTGGTCCCAGACAGGTACAATAGACATACTAGATGCTGGTCTACAGGAATCCATGGGCTAACAAATCTTTTTGTTATTTACAAATGTAACCTACAGATTTCCCCCTCCAAACTACATATCACAGCATAACATTTCCAAATGAAACGAACGAGGCTGGGTGGCTTCAACTCCCTGTGGACTTTTGTACCACTAAGCTACAGATTTGATAATCCACTGGATTGCCCGGTGCAGATGAAGAGCACTGAGAATTTGGCCAGAGGCATGCAGACATACCCTTCTCCCCGCTACTTTCCTCATCCCACCGCAATTCCTCCCACGATCGAGAACCACGTTGCTGCAGCGGGTATTCAAGCGCTGGGCATTCAGTGTACAGCACTGACCGCGCGGGCTGAGGCCTACACGGCACTGAGTCAGCCCCCACCCACCCCACGCATGCCGCCGGGCTCCGCCGTCTAAAAGCCACCCCTTTCGGTGGTGGAAACAGCGATGTCGGCCTCCCCCGCAACATATTCCTCTCCAACCTCCCCACCAAGATCAGATCGGGTGCCGACTTCTACCTGCCTGCGATCGGATGCAGCAGCAGCAGCCCCCGTTAAATGAAACCGGTGGTCGTGTCATCAATACAGGGCACCGGCCCCGTACCGTCGGCTCGCTCCTCTCAGCTACCGGAGCCGAGTCTCCCGAAGGGTGCTCCGCTTCCCTTCCTATGTTGTGTGTGTGTGTGCCCGGCTCCCTCTCGCTCTCTCTCTCTCCCGCTCCTTTTACTTTAACGTCAGCGCCATTCCCCAGCCGGAGCTGCGCACTGCTCTCCGCTCCAATTCCCCGTCCGGCCGCCAGCTCTCGCGAGATCTGCGCGCCCCCAGGGCGGGAACCTCCCGGCCCGTTCAAAAAAAACCCTGCGGCTTTATTCAAAAAGCAGCTTCATCCGCACCTGGGCCGCGGAATGAGGAACGAGAAGCAGCGGAGTGTGAGTTCTCGCACGGGTTTAAAACTAAACTTCTGGCTTCTTTTTCCAGAGTTCAGGGCGTACTAATTCGGGCCTCCGAGTCTCATTGCCTTTTGGTAAGGTTCGTTCTCCAGAAAATCGTTGAAGTTTGGCTGTTAATGGCCTCATAATTCCCTTTGTCCTTCCCTTCCTGTGACCCAACCCTCCCACCAATTTCACTGGTTCCGGTGTACTTTTGAGTCGTTCACTTAAATATACAAAGGAAAACAAACTCCCTGGGATTTCACATTGCGGTGCTTTTGAAGGCATTCGTGTAGTTTAAGTTAATGCCGAATTTATTCTCACGTACAAAAATACATGTATGCACAGGTGTAATGAAAAATACTTGCACAAAACTTACTTGGATCACTGGTGGTCAGATAGCCACATTTTGCACAGCAAATCCCAACAAACAACAGATCACTTTTTTTTTGTTACGAAATTAAATGGCATTAAGTGAACATCAGATATTGACCAGGGCTTTGAAGACACTTCAGCATAATTGTGAGGGGTATTTTGCATCAACCCAAGACTATACAGTTCAACGGATTTAAACCAAAAACCTTCTGCCTTGATGAAAATGCGAATAATCCTGTGCCACTGATATCAAGTCTTGACTTCTGTGGATAGTGTACACGAGGACTGGTAGTCTTTCTTGAGTACATTCAACATGGAGATCAATAACGTTTTGGATTTTAAATAAATGAACTGATGGGCAATCAGTGCAGGAAGTGGTGATTCAAGATTGTTTAATATCATTTCTTGTACACAATTGTAATTATACTTCATTAGGAGTTTGAAGATATTTGGCATGTCAACCCAAAAACTTCTGTAGTTGTACTATGGAGAGTATTCTGACAGGCTGCATCACTGTCTGGTATGGAGGGATACTGCACAGGACTGAAGGAAGCTGCAGAAGGTTGTAAGCTCCATCTTGGGTACCAGCCTACAAAGTACCCAGGACATCTTCAGGGAGCGGTGTCTCAGAAAGGCAGCGTCCATTATTAAGGACCTCCAGCACCCAGGGCATGCCCTTTTCTCACTGCTATCATCAGGTAGGAGGTACAGAAGCCTGAAGGCACACACTCAGCGATTTAGGAACAGCTTCTTCCCCTCTGCCATCCGATTCCTAAATGGACATTGAATCTTTGGACACAACCTCACTTTTTTTTAAACATACAGTATTTCTGTTTTTACACTTTTAATCTATTCAATAATATGAAATCAATTTGTATATTATTATTTTTATTTTATTTACTATTATTATCATTATATTTTTTTTCTTGGCTAGCTAATGCTGCTGCTAAGTTAACAAATCTCACATCACGTGCCGGTGATATCTGATTCTGGGGAAACAAAATAATTGTTACTCCAGATCTGATGCAGCACAAAAAAAAACACAATAAATATAAAATTACAAGAGTGGTGGTTGAAGGTGTGGATGGGTGGGTTAGTGGGTGGAAGTGTTACTGTTTTTGAGTCTGGTGGTCCTGGTGTGGTTGCTACGTTGCTTCCTCCCTGATGGTAGTTGGACAGGCCAGGGTGGGTGGGTGTGATAAAAGACCAATTATGATCATTGCAAGGCACAAAATGTCAGATGATCTACTATTTCTTATCTGATTAGAAATCCAGTTTTACACATTTTGAGTCATGCGTGACATCGAGCTCTTCAGCTGCCTTTGTCCAGGAGAATCTTCACCCCACACTTAACAAATTCTCATTCCAGTGGACTCCTCTATCTGGCATCTTAACTTGCAGACAACTTTTAAAGTGTGTTGTTTCCAATTCACTCAATTCTTTTATTTGCCACCCACCCATCAGAATCAGATTTATTAACACTGACATATGACATGAAGTTTGTTGTTTTGCTGCAGTAGTATGGTGCAAAGACATAAAATTTATAAATACAAAAATATATAAATAATGCCAACAGAAGAAATTACAAAGTAGTGCTCATGGCTTAATGAACTGTTCAGAAATCTGATGACAGAGAGGAAAAGGCTGTTCCTGAGTGGTTGAGTATTGGTCTTAAGCCTCCTGTAACTCCTCCCAGAGAAAGGACGTGTCCTGGATGGTGAAGGTTCTTCATGATAGATGCCAGCTTCTAGAAGCACTGCCTCTTGAAGATGTCCTCGATAGTAGGAAAGGTTGTGCCTGTGTTGGAGATAGCTGAGTTTACAACCTATCGGAGGCTCCACACTAGGCTGTGCTGTAAACCAGTCAGAATGTTTCCCACCGTACATCATAACAAATCTCAGCAAACTCCTAACAGAATGTCCCTTCATTGTGATTGCATCAAAATATTAAGCACTGGATAGATCTTCTGAGATGCTGACACCCAGGAGCTTGAAACTGCTCATCCTTTTCACCGCTGGTCTCTCCTGACCTTCCCTTCCTGAAGTCCATGATAAGCTGTTGATGTTGAATGTGAGGCTGTTTCAACTCCACTCAACCAGCTGATCTATCTTGCTCCTGTAAAATGATAGTTAAGTTGATGTTTGGCAAACTGCTTTATAGATACTCCCTGATGCCTACAAGTATTTCTTCTTGAATTATGACCCCTCTTTGCTAGAGATATTCTTTCCATTGCTTCCTAACTCAGTTTCTAATGTCAGACATTATGGATAAAACAAACAACAAGAAATGGAAGTACAAAATTCATAAATGGGATTGAAATGCTTTCACCCTCCCAGTGTCAGGCAACGTCACTTAATAGCAAATAAAGAAACTTACTAGATAGGCTGTTTTATTGGAGTTGGTCAGCCTGAAATTTTGGCTAATAAATAATATGCTAATATGTTCTGTTTCCACTTAAACAGAAATTCATTTTTGAAGGTGGTCAATGTCATTGTTGCAAAAACACTGCAACACACACAAAAAACGTAGCAGGCCAGGCAGCATCTCTAGGAAGAAGTACAGTTGATGTTTCGGGCCGAGATCCTTCATCAGGACTAACTGAAAAATGATATTTGAAAGTGGGAGGGGGAGATCCAAAATTATAGGAGAAGACAGGAGGGGAGGGGTGGATCTAAGAGCGTGGAAAGTTGATTGGCAAAAGGGATACCAGGCTGGAGAAGGGAATGCTCCTCCTCCCCTCCCCACCCCATCCCTTATATAATTATATTTTTTAATCCCTCCCCCCACCTTTCTTCTCTCTCTTTTTCCTCCCTCTGTCCCTCTCACTATAACTCCTTGCC
The DNA here is from genome assembly GCF_963921235.1 of Mobula hypostoma. NCBI lineage: Eukaryota > Metazoa > Chordata > Chondrichthyes > Myliobatiformes > Myliobatidae > Mobula > Mobula hypostoma. The sequence goes on from NC_086104.1 coordinate 15,114,915, forward strand.
TGCTGTCCACCCTCTGGGCTCCCCCTCCCCCCCACTTTTCTTTCTCCACAGACTTCCCGTCCCATGATCCTTTCCCTTCTCCAGCCTGGTATCCCTTTTGCCAATCAACTTTCCAGCTCTTAGAAGCACCCCTCCCCTCCTGTCTTCTCCTATCATTTTGGATCTCCCCCCCTCCCCCTCCCACTTTCAAATCTCTTACTATCTCTTCCTTCAGTTAGTCCTGATGAAGGGTCCCAGCCCGAAACATCGACTGTACCTCTTCCTATAGATGCTGCCTGGCCTGCTGCGTACACCAGCATTTTTTGTGTGTGTGGCTTGAATTTCCAGCATCTGCAGATTTCCTCGTGTCTGCAAAAACACTGAATCACTTTGAGCATCACTGGGATTATGACACAGAGTACATCAATTTAATAATGCACAACAAAGTGAAATGGTTGTTCAGTGTCCTGTCCTGGACCAATCATATAAATATATTTGCAAAGAAAGCACAACACCGCCACTACTTCCTATGGAGTCTGTGATGATTCGGCATGACGTCAAAACTTCGATAACCTTCTATAGATGTGTCATGGAAAGTGTATTGACTGGCTGCGATAAGAACTAATATGGGAATACCGATGCCTGTGAATAAAAAGTCCTACAAAAGGTTTGGATTCGGCCCAGTACATCACAAGTAAACCCTCCTAACCACTGAGCTCATCTACATGAAGTACTGTCATAGGAAAGCAGCATCCCATCATCAGTGATCCTCACCACCCAGGCCATGCTTTTGTCTCGCTGCTGCCATCAAATAGAAGCTATGGGTGTTTCGGGACTCACTATCAGGTTCAAGAATATTTAATTAATATCCCTCAACCGTCAGGCTCTTGAACAAAAGAGGCAACTACATTCATCTATTGAGATGTTCCCACAATCAATGATCTCACTTTAACGATTCTTTAACTTGTAATTTTATGCTGTCATATTTATTACTATTTATTTATATTTGCTGTTGCACAGTTTGTTGTCTGCCATGCACTACATACTCTCTCATTGATCCTGTTTACAGTTACTATTCTATAGATTTGCTGAGTATGCCCACAGGAGAAAGAATCTTAGGGTTTTATGTGGTGAATATATGTATTCTGATAATAAATTTTACTTTGAACTTTGATTCTGGTGTATTTTTCCTCAGATTTGTAAATTCCTTGAAAGAAAGGGCAAAAGGAGAAAGACTTGGAAATCTAGAGCAGGCATTTTGGCTGTTTGAATGCTCTATATCTCTTATTTACAATGAAACAGAAAATAGCTATTATAAGTAATAAGCTGCATTTATCATCACTATTCAAAGCAGTACAAACTTAGTCATTCCTTACACACACTTTGTTCCTGTTCGAAAACTCAGAGTGGTCACTCTGACCTCTCATAAAATCCACATGTTGAAATATTGCAATTACAATTAAGTTCATAATGTTGGAAGAATTGAGGGTGAAATTCAAGTCCAAATTCAAAAATGTATATGAAGTACAGGAGCTTTGTTTTCGCATTTTATTGAGAATCCTTTTACATACCTGTGTCTTCTCCAACCAATCATCTGACTCAGGAACAGCTTCTTCCCCTCTGCCATCTGATTTCTGAATGGACAATGAACCCATGAACACTACCTCACTACTCTTTTTATTTCCTATATTTTGCACTACTTATATAAGACAAATACATACCTACAACAAAATAAGCATAAAAGACACATAAAGAACAAAACACAATATGAATATAAATACAATCCTATAAAACACAATATTAATGTTATAAGTTGTAAACTTAGCAAGTTCCATCATGGGCACTCAAAAAGGTGGGCATTCATCATTAAGGACTCCACCATCCAGGCATGCCCTCTTTTCATTGCCACCATCAAGAAGTGGGGTACAGGAGCCTTAAGACACACATTCAACAATTCACGAACTGCTTCTTCCCCTCTGCCATCCAATATCTGAAGGACAATGAACCTATGAACACTATCTCACTATTATTTAGTTTAACTATTACATATATACTATCCTATTCTAATTTTTGGAACTTGGTCCTGATACACAATGCCCATCGCTGAAACAATGTTTCCCAAATCTACCTTCTTCACAATGATTACTATGAAAGACAGTGGAGGTACACGTTGTCGAAAGAGCATTTAGACCTGTTTTACTAGCATAGCCAGGAAATATCACAGATGCAACATGAGCAAGAACAAAGGGCAACAAACACATTTTTGCTTGTTTAACTTTTAAATATTTTTGTGTTATTTGCTCCCTATTTAAATAAACTCTTGCTCTTTAAATATGAGTAATTCCTCATATTTTACTTTCTCTTTGTAATAGTATACACAAGTCACTTTTAAGATTATATCATTAATGTATAGTAAGCTCTGTGTTAATTTAGTACTAAATGTGTTTCTAACATAAAATTATTTCCCAATTCCTCCCCCCCCCACACTTTAAAAAGTAGTGAAGATCACTGGCTAAAGCAACGTACTAAATGAGGTGTAAACTTGTGTTTGACTTGGGTAAGTACATTATGATTGAGTTATAAGACACTATTTCCCACATTTGTTTTGAAATAGACAACAAAATGAAATCCGTTCTAGTGTTTTTGAAAAAGATGCTCTCTTAAATGCAATACAATGATATAACATTGACTAAAACAGAGAAAACCTGCAGTTGCTATAAATCTGAAATAAAAGGAAAATGCAGGAAATCCTTAGTAGATCATATTGCATCTTTGGAGAAAGAAACAGAGTTAATGTTTTCCTATCCCCTGATGTTGCCTGATCTGAGGTTTTCCACCTTTGTTTTTATTAAATGCTAATTGCTGTTTATGGTCTTAAGGAATGATTTGCAATTAATAAACAAGCAGTTACAGGTGTCCCCCGCTTTTCGAACATTCGCTTTATGAAACCTCACTGTTACAAAAAAAAATTCAGTGCGTGAAAAAATCAGTGCGCGATAAAAGGCAGCGCGCGTCCGGAGCAGCTGCTCTCCCCGGATTCGCAACTGCTTTGATTTAACACGTGCCTGTGAGCAGCCGTTTGCAAGATGAGTTCTAAGGTATCGGAAAAGCCTGAAAGAGCTTGTAAGGGTGTTACACTTAGCGTAAAATTAGACATAATTAAGCATTTCGATCGTGGTGAACGAGGTAAGGACAACGTGAGTTTGGCTTGTGGAAGGTGACGAACATGATGTTGAAGAGGTTTTGGCATCCCATCACCAAGAACTAACAGATGAAGAGCTGATGCAATTGGAAGAAAAAAGGATAACAATCAACACCGAATGAGTAATGATAAAGTACGACTTTAATTTTGAAAGGGTACGTCAGTTTAGGGGATATTTGCAGGATGGTTTGAGTCCTTACAAAGAACTGTGTGATAGAAAAATGCGCGAGACTCAGCAGTCAAGCAAGCCTTCCACATCAGCCACAGCAGACGATGAACCTCGACCTTCGACATTGAGGCGGGCAGAGATAGAAGAAGATGAGCTGCCTGCTCTAATGGAAACAGGCGACGAGATGACACCCCAGTGTCCCACCACCCCAACCCCCAGGCCACGGACAGATACCGATTTGCGGAGAATGCAAAGGTAGCCGGGAGACACACAGCACATCTTTAAGAAAAAAACCGAAATAAACATGCTAATTAATTTGGTGCTGCCGACACATAATTGTCGGCCCAAATCAGAGACGACGCAATCGGAAATCGGCACTGATCTAGGCCGTCAATTATGGGCAGCACCTAATTAATTAGCATGTTTGTTTCTGCTTTTTTCTTAAAGATGTGCTGTGTACCTCTCGGCTACCGCTGGACCCCTGCGTTCTTCACGGCAATGTATCGCTCAGCGGCCTGGAGGGTGGAGGGTCACCCAACCTGCGACGACTCAGTCTAACACACCACCATCAGTGTGCTCGGCAAGCTATCTTCCTGATTCCCATAACACTGTACATACATTATTTCTACTTTATATAGGCTGTGTATTTTTACATGTTATTTGGTATGATTTGGCAGCTTCATAGCTTAAAGGTTACTGGAGAGAGTGTTCTTGCCAACAGCGCTTGCGTGAGATTTTTTGCTGATGGCGCTTGTGTGAGATTTTCGCTACGGAGAACAGTTCAGTAATGATTGTGGAAAAATATTTCTACTTTATACAGGCTGTGTATTTATCATATCATTCCTGCTTTTACTATATGTTACTGTTATTTTAGGTTTTATGTGTTATTTGGCATGATTTGGCAGGTTATTTTTGGGTCTGCGAACGCTCACAAAATTTTCCCATATAAATAAATGGTAATTGCTTCTTCGCTTTATGACATTTCGGCTTACGAACCGTTTCATAGGAACGCTCTACCTTCGGATGGCGGGGGAAACCTGTATTTACATTTACAACATAAGGCAGATCTCAGAAAAAGATATACAAATGTGGTTCTCATTTGGTTTGTTCTCTGATAGTCTTTGTTTATTCCACAGTTTTTACACTCAATATAAAGATAGTTGTATTTAATTTGCAAATTGTGACATCAAATACAGACCTATTCACTAATTTAAAGAAGTTCTCTCTTTGAACTCCCTAGCTCATTTGTATTTCAAATATTTTATCATCTTTAAAATTATAGCAAGTATAAAATGATATGTAGAACAATTAGCTACGTTCAAGTATAATGCAGCCACTAGTTTGTGCCTCCTTTCTATGATCTAATTAAAATTGTAACATTGACTGAAAATGCTGGAAGCACTCAGCAAATTGGGCAGCAGTGGGAAGTAAAATGGAGTAGAGAGCATGGAAAGTCTAGAAGAGGCTTCTGTCGCAGAAGAATATGGCAGAAAAAGTGTTCCCAGATCAAGGGATACTGTACTGTACTGGCTCTAAACAACAGGGGCTACTCACACTTCGGATACAGCTGTGCTCGAATACTGTCTCCTATTCTCCCAGTTTGTTGTAGTTTGAATTTTTCCACATTTATAGGTATTTCATTGCCCTTATATGGTTGCATTTGTGACTTTATCAGTGTCATGCTTTATGTCATCTTTAAAGGTTTGGTGGGTACTATAGGCCTCTGGTCACCATAGAAATAGTGTAAATGATGCAGCCAGTTGAGCTTTCTTCTCATTCTGAGCAAGATTCTGGTCCATTTTCTGAATTGTATTTCAGATTTTTCATAAGCTAGTCCATGGAATATCATATAAATTCAAAGGACAAAGGGCATAAAGAGAGCAGATCTATTTATTCCAGTCTGAAAGCCTTTTTCTACAGTGTTACAAACTGAAGAACACATGACACAATACTTAAAGTGGTTGTTACTCTACCACCAATCCTGCATATGTTATTCTGGTTATGTTCTCTCAAAAGGAAGTAGTTATATTTGTATCCATACAATTATAAATTTACGAGTTCAAATTATCACGGGTCTTCTTACTACCTGGGCTCTTCCTAGTAATGTTTGTATGAGTACTATACTCACTGGATGCTGGTTGATGATCCGTTTCAGGACCAACTACAATTCCTTTCAGAATTTCTATCACTCTTACGTCTACAATTTGCTTGTATTCTTCCATACCATTCTCTTCAGGTATGTACTAAAAATCATAACTTCCAGCTTTTAATACAGAGATCATGGATGAATGCCACCTATACCGAGATACAGTGAAAAACTTGCCATCCAGGCAGAATACAGAACATAGTGCAGCAGCTATGGAGAATGTGCAGGTAGGATAAACAAATACGTTGTAAGGACCATGACATGGTAGATTGGGAGATCATGATTAATCTTTAATTGAACAGTCTGATCTTGTTGAATTTCCTCATCTTAACTAAATACTTATTAGCTTCAAACATTTCCACTGTTTCTCCCAAATCAAATGTGCACACTAACTTTGTCCACACTTTATCAATTATCCTCTGAATCAGTTTTTTTCGCGTGAAGACTTGAAACAGGAAAAACTACATCATATATTTCTAATTTTCTGGTGTGCAAGGAAACAAAGAAAATTAGACCAAAAGTAGACCATTTGACCCTTCAGGTCAACTTTGCTTTTGAACATGATTATGTTGATCATTCTGCTTTTTAAAATTTTCTTGGATCCCTCTAATCTCTCCTTCTCACAAATGTTTAAATGACATGGATTTAACTGTTTTCTGGCTAGGAAATTAATAAACTAACCATTCTCTAAAAGGAGAAACTTCACATCATGTTGAGATGGCTACTCCTTATCCTGGACTTACTGTTCATCAGGAACTTTCTTACTCTATCAAAACTGTATAGTTTTGATAAATTGTGTAGGTTTCCATGGGATCCCTCTCAATCTCAACATTAAACCTTAGATACAAGCTACCCTATATCTAGGTACAATTTTTTTTGTTGATCTCAAGCATGTCAAATACGTGTTGTTCAAATTTATCATTGAAAGTATAGAGGTTTCTTTGAAAATTAAGACTCCTTAAGAAATACTTAAATTCTTCATTTGGTTCTGGTTAATTGCCCAAAATGTTGCCTATTCCATATGAAAGGATATTTCTGCAGAAATAAAAGTACATCGTCATAATGGAAGATGATATTTTATGAAGACACCAGCCAGATATACATACCTCTAATAGATATGGGGGAAATCATTAAAATTTATCTAACAACTTAGCAATTAGAGTGTAGGCTATTTGATTTATAAGGCGTGGAATAAGCCCAACTCATCCATGCCAGCGAAGATGACTGGGAGAGCTAGTTGCATGTGCCTGTGTTTGGCCCATATTCCTCTCAGGGTTTCCCAACCTTTTAAATGCTGTGGACCAATACCATTAAGCAAGGGGACTGTGGACAGCAGATTGGGAATCCCTGCGTCTAAACCATTTCAATCAATTTAAATGATTGATGAGGATTGTGCAGTGGATATTGTCTATGTGGAACTGCCAAAGGAAATGGTTGAGGCAGGCATATTTAGAACATTTAAAAGATATTTGGCCAGGTACATGGATAGGAAATATTTAGAGGGATATTTCTTTTCAAGATGGCAGCGTGCACAGTTGCAGCAGCCTCCCCGGTTCTAATCAACAGTGAAATTTCTCATCCTGTTCGTCTTTTCTATGATTGAAAACCACTGCTATAATACAGAACACTAAAATCTACAAGTCTACTTAGCTACCGAACTGGATAATGAAGGTGCTGTGCACTTACAGCCTGATGCGTGGGACAGACCCCTGCAGCCGACTACAGCTACTTAGAGAAGCAGTGTGTACCTCAATGCAAGAAGCATCAGGAACAAAGGTGATGAACTGAGAGCTTGGATACATTCATGGAATTATGATGTAGTGGCTATTACAGAGACTTGGCTGGCACCAGTGCAGGAATGGATTCTCAATATTCCTGGATTTCAGTGCTTTAAAAGGGATGGGGGGGGAAGGGGAGGAGGGGTGGCATTACTGGTCAGGGATACTATTACAGCTACAGAAAGGGTGGGTAATGTAGCAGGATCCTCTTTTGAGTCAGTATGGGTGGAAGTCAGGAACAGGAAGGGAGCAGTTACTCTGTTGGGGGTATTCTATAGGCCCCCTGGTAGCAGCAGAGATACAGAGGAGCAGATTGGGAGGCAGATTTTGGAAAGGTGCAAAAATAACAGGGTTGTTATCATGGGTGACTTTAACTTCCCTAATATTGATTGGCACCTGGTTAGTTCCAAGGGTTTAGATGGAGCAGAGTTTGTTAAGTGTGTCCAGGACGGATTCCTGTCACAGTATGTTGACAGGCCAACTAGGGGGAATGCCATTCTAGATCTAGTACTAGGTTAACAACCGGGTCAGGTCACAGATCTTTCAGTAGGTGAGCACCTAGGGGACAGTGACCACCGCTCCCTGGCCGTTAGCATTATCATGGAAAAGGATAGAATCAGAGAGGACAGGAAAATTTTTAATTGTGGAAGGGCAAATTATGAGGCTATAAGGCTAGAACTTGCGGGTGTGAATTGGGATGATGTTTTTGCAGGGAAATATACTATGGACATGTGGTTGACGTTAGAGATCTCTTGCAGGATGTTAGGGATAAATTTGTCCCGGTGAGGAAGATAAAGAATGGTAGGGTGAAGGAACCATGGGTGACAAGTGAGGTGGAAAATCTAGTCAGGTGGAAGAAGGCAGTATACATAAGGTTTAGGAAGCAAGGATCAGATGGGTCTATTGAGGAATATAGGGAAGCAAGAAAGGAGCTTAAGCAGGGGCTGAGAAGAGCAAGAAGGGGGCATGAGAAGGCCTTGGCGAGTAGAGTAAAGGAAAACCCCAAGGCATTCTTCAATTATATGAAGAACAGAGGGATGACAGGAGTGAAGGTAGGACCAATTAGAGATAAAGGTGGAAAGATGTGCCTGGAAGCTGTGGAAGTGAGCGAGATCCTCAATGTTTGGTATTCACCAATGAGAGGGAACTTGATGATGGTGAGAACAATATGAGTGAGGTTGATGTTCTGGAGCATGTTGATATTAAGGGAGAGGAGGTGTTGGAGTTGTTAAAATACATTAGGACGGATAAGTCCCTGGGACCTGACGGAATATTCCCCAGGCTGCTCCACGAGGCGAGGGAAGAGATTGCTGAGCCTCTGGCTAGGATCTTTATGTCCTCGTTGTCCACGGGAATGGTAACGGAGGATTGGAGGGAGGCGAATGTTGTCCCCTTGTTCAAAAAAGGTAGTAGGGATAGTCCAGGTAATTATAGACCAGTGAGCCTTACGTCTATGCTAGGAAAGTTGTTGGAAAAGATTCTTAGAGATAGGATCTATGGGCATTTAGAGAATCATGGTCTGATCAGGGACAGTCAGCATGGCTTTGTGAAGGGCAGATCGAGTCTAACAAGCCTGATAGAGTTCTTTGAGGAGGTCACCAGGCATATAGATGAGGGTCGTGTAGTGGATGTGATCTACATGGATTTTAGTAAGACATTTGACAAGGTTCCACACGGTAGGCTTATTCAGAAAGTCAGAGGGCATGGGACAGAGGAGCAGACTACCAGACAGGTATATGGAGGAATTTAAGGTTGGGGGGTGTTATATGGGAGGCAGGGTTTGAGGGTCAGCACAACATTGTGGGCCGAAGGGCCTGTAATGTGCTGTACTATTCTATGTTCTATGTTCAGATATTGAAAGCAGTGCATGAGAATGCAGAAACGCAGTAAACACACCTGTATTTGTACGAGGCTTAAAACAAATCCCTGCAGGCCCACGCTCCCGACAATTCTACTCGCTAATGTCCAATCACTAGAAAATAAGCTGGATTTCCAGTGTCTGTATCTGAATCTGTGGGAGATGGGGGTCTACTGTACACTCGTCCTGACAGAAATGTGGCTCCAGGACACCACTCCAGACTCTGCCATCCATCTGGAAGGCCTCATCTTCTTTTGGGTGGATAGACATGCTGCAACCTCTGGTAAGACCTGCAGAGGAGGTTTGTGTGTACTTCAATAAGTGGTGTGTGAACATGTCGAGTTATGACCCACTGTTCACAGAGTTTTTAATAGTGAAGTGCAGGCCCTTCTACCAGGGGAGTTCACTGCCTTTGTGATTGGTGCTATTTACGTCCCTCCCCCCTCCCCTGTGTCAGTACTGGGGAAGGGCTGCAGGAGCTCTATATTGCCATCTGTGACCTCCAAGCCTCTCACCCCAATGGTTTCCTTATTGTTGCAGGTGAATTCAATCATTCCAACTTAAAAACAGCCCTGCCAAAGTTCTACCAGCATGTCAACTTTGCAACCAGAGGAGGAAATATATTATGCTGGTCTATATGAACATTTGTGAAGCCTACAAAACTGCCCCTTGCCTCCACCTCGGGCACTCAGACCACATATTCATTTTACTAAGCCCTCCATACTGACCCCTGGTTAAACGAGTCAAACTAGTTTGGGACCGGGCTAGAAGATGCTACAATAGCGCTGTATGAGTGCTTCGAAAGCATGGATTGGAGCATATTCAGGGCGGCAGCTATCTATAATCATCATCTCAATACTGATGACTGCAGATATTCATGCACTGCTTAGGGATTGGTGTGCTGCCTTCAGATCAGGGTATAAGACAGCTCTTGGCATGATTGAAGAAATGAATGATGTGACATTGGGGAAAGGTTTCCCCCCCCCACCCCCGAGGAATAGGCATCCTGTTTGGTTGCAGCCAAAGTGAGGAGGATCCTAGCCAGGGTACTCCCACGTAAAGATGCAGGGCCAGACAACATACCTGGTCAGATGCCGAGGGATTGTGCAGCCCAGCTAATGGAGGTCCAAACAGACATTTTTAACCTCTTTGCAATAATCCACTGCGCCTGCAGGATTCAATGCAGTCACTATCATTCCAGTGCCCAAGAGAGTGATGGTAACTGGCCTTAACGATTACCACTCAGTGGCACTGACCTCATCAATCGTGAAGTGCTTTGAGCAGCTGATAATAGGTCATATAAAATTTCCTCCTTCCAGCTACGTAGGACCCTCTCCAGTTTGCTTCCTGCTCAAACCAGTCCACTGATGATGCCATAGCCTTGGCTCTCCACCTCCATCCTGTCCCACCCAGGAAATGATGCCACATACGCCAGGATGTTGTTCATCAACTTCGACTCAGCATCAAACATGATCATCTGTCAGAGGCTGGTGGGTAAACTGTCCTCACTGGGACTCAACACCCCTCTCTGTAACTGAACCTTGGACTTCTTGATGGAAAGACCCCAATCAGTCCAAGTTGGGAGCAATATCTCAAGCTCATCACACTGAGCATTGGTGCACCCCAGGACTGTTTGGTCAGCCTGCTGCTGTTCATGATGTTCACAACTGCACTGCTGGATCTAGGTCAAACTGCATCATCAAGGTCATGGATGATACAACAGCGGTTGGCCTCACTGGCAACAGTGATGAGTCAGAATGCAGAGAAGAGGTAAAGAGGTTTGACAAATGGTGTGAGAACAACAACCTGAGTCTCAACTTGACAAAACAAAAGAGATGATTGTGGACTTCTGGAAGGCATAGGTCAACCACTCTCCATTGCACATCAGGGGCTCTGCCATGGAGATAGTGAAGAACACATAGTTCCTTGGTGTGCACGTTATGGATGATCTAACCTGGAACCATAACACCTCCTCACTAATCAAGAAGGCACAGCAGTGTTTACATTTTCCGAGGAAATTGAGGTGTGCAAGGCTCCCTGCCCCCATTCTAAGAACTTTCTACAGGAGCACTATCAAGAGTGTCCAGTCTGGCTGCATCATTTTGTGGTACAAGCTGCAAGGCATCGGACCGCAAGACACTACAGAGGATAGTAAAAACCGCTGAGAGGATCAGCAGGGTCTCCTTCGCCCTATTTGTGACATTTAAAGGGAGTGTTGTCAACGAAGGACCCAAAGCATTGCTGAGGATCCCTGCCACCCATCCTACAATCTCTTTGACCCACTGCCATCAGGAAGGAGGTACAGGAGCATCTGGGACAGCTTCTTCTCTCAGGCTGTGAGACTAATGAATACCCTCCCACCACCGAGTCCTGTCACAAGGACAGCAAGTGTTTACTGCACTGTTTACTACTTTACTGTTTACCTGTGCTGCACACTTCACATGCATTTGGAATTATATTGACTTATCTGTATTAATATTTTGTTTTATATGCTGTGTGAGATACAGTGGATTCTAGTTAATTGGGCCATCGGTTAATCAAGGCAGTTGGTTATTTGGGACAATTCTAAAGAACAAAAACAGTCCACGGTCTCCTCTTGTGCCAAAATAAGGCCACCCTCAGGCTGGAGGAGCAACACTTTATATTCTTTCTGAGTAGCCTCCAACCTGACGGTAAGAATATCGATTTCTCCTTCTGGTTAAAAAAAAATCCATCCCCCACCGTCCTTTATTCCCCACTTTGACCTCTGACGTTTTACCTCTTCTCACCTACCTATTATCTCCCCCTGGGTCCCATTTTCCTTCTCTTTCTCCTATCGTCCACTTTCCTCTCCCATTTTATTCCTTGTTCTTCAGCTCTTGACCTTTCCCATCCACCTGGCTTCACCTATCACCTTCCAGTTAGCCTTCTCCCCCTGCCCCCCAGCTTTTTTCTGGTGTCTTCCCCCTTCCTTTCTAGTCCTGATGAAGGGTCTCAGCCCGAAACATTGACTGTTTAGTAACTTCTCTAAATGTTGCCTGACCCACTGAGTTCCTCCAGCATTTTGTGTGTGTTGACTTGGATTTCCAGCATCTATAGACTTTCTTGTGTTGTTGTTTACCCAAGCAGAAAATGGGGTGTTCTCGTTTGTATTTGGCTTCACTGTGGCAATAAGCATTGGTGTGGGAATGGGAAGGGTTTTTGAAATGATACAGGACCAGAAATTCTAGATGGTCATTGCAGACAGCGTAGGTGCTCTGCAAAATGGTCACCTGGTCTATTCTTGGTCTTGCCAGTGTAGGAGGCCACATCACCAGCACTGAATGCAATAGACCAGTTTTGAAGATGTGCATCTGAATCTCTGCCTCATCTGGAAGGGCTGTTTAGGTCCCTGGATGAGAGCAAGGGAGATGAAGGGGCAAGTATTGCTCCTCCTGTAGTTACAGGGGAAAGTGCCAGTTGGCAAGGAAGGATGAAGTAAACACAGAATGGTATAAAATGGAAATGAATTCACTTTCATTTAATTGCATCCTAATTTGTTAACGTTGCCAAGAATGGAAAATAAACATCAATTCATTATTTTCTTTATGCAAGGAAAAATTACTTACTCAGTAGTTAATGCAGGGTGGATAAGCAGGTTAATTATAAAGTACTAATTCAAACTGATGACCAAATACAATTCTTAGAGCCATATTTAGCCAGTATTATTCCACCCCTTACTTAAAATCCTACAGGCAGTAATTAACACCATTTTTCCTAGTAGGGACCACATTAAATAAACAATGCGAGACCATATTAATTATTGCTCCAATTGATAGCCATTCATTTTTCCTCTGCTTGTCTTCCTTCCATCCATCTCTGTATATTACTCAGTCATATTGATTTGTACTCTCAGTCTCTTCTCGGGTTTTCTTATCTGTATTTCTGCATTTATAATTGTCATATCTCTCCTTTCCATTCCCCTTCTATTTGTTAGTCTACCCTCATCTCTCTCTCCCTTTCTGAATAACTCATTTCCCCACCCTCTACTGTATTATTCCATGAAATCCTTTTGGATTTATTTCTCTTGCCTCTGTATCCATCTGTCAATTCTCTTCTCAGTTTGACTTCACATCACCTCAAATATCTTTATGGATGATCTGACTGAATTTATCAGTCTTGCAAGTGACCATGTTAGCAAGATTAACCTACTGAAAATGCATCCAATTTTCTCTGTGAAGTTCCTTGGGCAAAAGCAGGAAAGTAATTGTAGAGATTGTAGAAAATTAAATACTTACACTTTTAGGAAAGAGTGGAGAACCCAGATTACTCAAAGCAAGAAATTTATGATAACAAAAAGGATTAAAATGAAAATTCACAGGATAGAAGACAATATTCTGGAAATTGATGGCAAACTATGTGGAAATAGTAGTTCCACAGAGATTAAACAATACTCTTGTCTATGTAAACAGCGTTGAAGTCAAGAGTGAACATCGCCAATAGCCTTTCCTTAGCTTTATTTGTCACATGCACATTGAAACATACAGTGTTGTTTTGTATCAACAATCACAGTCCTAGGATTTAGCTGGAGATAACCCACAAGTGTTGCCACGCTTCCAGTGCAAATATAGCATGCCCACAACTCACATGCCATAGATCTTTGGAAATGTGGGAGGAAACCAGAGCACTCAGAGGAAACGCACACTGTCTCAGGGAGAACGTAGAAAGAGAGTGGCAGGAATTGAACCCTGACTGGTGATCGCTGGTGCTGTAAAGTGATTGTCCTAACTGCTACGCTACCAGACCAACCGCACTGATGTTATGGCCAAGAAAGCTCACCAACACCTCTACTTCCTCTGAAGGATGAAAAAAATTGGTATGTCCCTATTGATCCTTACCAATTTTTATCCGTGCACCATAGAAAGCGTTCTATCTGGATGCAACACGTAAAAAATGCTGGAGGAACTCAGCAGGCCAGGCAGCATCCATGGAAAAGAGTACAGTCAATGTTTTGGGCTGAAATCTTCAGCAGGACTTCAGCTACCTTTTTCCATAGGTGCTGCCTGGCCTGCTGAACTGCTCCAGCATTTCGTGTGTGTTGCTTAGATTTCCAGCATCTGCGGATATTCTCTTGTTTCTATCTGGATGCCTGTGGTTTGGCAATTGCTCTGCACGTGACCACAAGAAACTGCAGAGAGTTGTGGACACAGTGCAGCACGCCACAGGACCAGCCTCTCCTCTATGGAATCTGCCAGTACTTCATGCTCCTTCAGTAAAGCAGCCAGCATTATCAAAGACCCTACCCACCCTGGACTATTTATTTATTTAATTTATTTCTTTTTGTAAATTATAGTAACTTATGCCTTGCACTGCATTGCTTCCACAAAACAACAATTTTCATGCCATATGTGAGTGATAATAAACTTGATTTTGACATTCTCTCTCCTCCCCCCCGCAGATAAAGCCTGAAAACAGGTACCGTGAGGCTTAAGTTCAGCTTCTAACCCACCATTATGTCTTTTGAACAGACCTCTTGTACGATAAGAGGGACTATTAATCTCAGTCCTCCTCCTTATGATCTTGCACTTTATTGTTTACCTGCACTGCACTTTCTCTGTAGCTTTCACACTTTATTCTGCATTGTTTTTGTTTTAACTTGTTCTACATCAATGCACTGTGTAATGATTTGATCTGTATGAACAGTATGCAAAAAAAGATTTTTTCTGTATATTGGTAAATGTGACTTACTTTATACTTTATTGTCGCCAAACAATTGGTACTAGAATGTACAATCATCACAGCGATATTTGATTCTGCGCTTCCCAGTCCCTGGATTACAAATATTAAATAGTAAAAATAGTTAAAACTAGTAAATATTTAAAAATTAAATTATAAATCATAAATAGAAAATAGAAAAATGGGAAGTAAGGTAGTGCAAAAAAACCGAGAGGCAGGTCCGGATATTTGGAGGGTACGGCCCAGATCCGGGTTAGGATCTATTCAAAAATCTTATCACAGTTGGAACGAAGCTGTTCCCAAATCTAGCCGTATGAGTCTTCAAGCTCCTGAGCCTTCTCCCGGGGGGGAAGAGGGATGAAAAGTGTGTTGGCTGGGTGGGTCGTGTCCCTGATTATCCTGGCAGCACTGCTCCGACAGCGTGCGGTGTAAACTGAGTCCAAGGACGGAAGATTGGTTTGTGTGATGTGCTGCGCTATGTTCACGATCTTCTGCAGCTTCTTTCGGTCTTGGACAGGACAACTTCCATACCAGGTTGTGATGCACCCTAGAAGAATGCTTTCCACGGTGCATCTATAAAAATTAGTGAGGGTTTTAGGGGCCAGGCCAAATTTCTTTAATAAAGTCAATACCATTAGCAAATTTCCATAGGTTATAGAAAAATTCCTAGAATCCCCTGAAATATAGGCTGATTAAAAGCTGACGACTATAACTTTAGGGTGACATAGTAGCACAGTAGTGTCAACCAGTCACTTCCACCAATTCCACATTCTCATGAACTTCCACCAAAGATTCTGACACACTGAGAAATTTATAGTGGGCTGTTAACCGACCAGTCCCCATCTTCGGGGTGTGGAAGGAAACCCAGAATCTATGCAAAACTTCACAGACAGCACTGGAGACCAGGATTGAACCTTGGTCTCTCTCTACTGACTGGGGTATTATGCTGACAAAGGGAAATTGAATTTGATAAAACTATTCAACCATTGAATTTCCAATAGGCTATGTCGATAATGGTGGTCCAATGGGTGTTCAGGAAGGTATTTGATACACTGACAATCAAAGAATTTTTAATCAAAATTTTTACTTTTGGGAGTGAATATTATGTTAAATGATTGGAGGAATGAATACTAAACATTGTGGGAATAAAATAACAAAGGAAATTGTATAATGAGCTGTACTATTCAATTTGTTTTTGAGATATGTCGCAGGGGTCTCTCATCAGGGCATACGCATCCATCACTGATTCAATGACTCAAGTCACAGACTGGATGGGCTGAAGTGCCTGTTTCTGTGCTGTGCTTCTCTATGACTCTAAATTCTGGAAAGATTCAAGGCAGTTTGCAGGTGCCCTAATGGTACCCAGACAATCATTATGTTATTGTTAAGAGACTTGAAGCCTCACTGTTCATCTCAGTACAAGATAAATGATTTTGTTCCAACATTCAATGCATTCTGATCTCCCAGTTATCTCCATTTATGGGTGTTTAGGAATGATGAACCAGTTCAACTATCTGGGCAACATATCAGAGCTGATAGTTCACAGGAGAAGGAAGTTGCTTGTGGAGGCATGGTAGCATCGTGGTTAGCACAACACTTTATATTGAGGCAACTGGGGTTCAATTCCTGCTGCTTCCTGTAAGGAGTTTGCATGTTCTCCCCGTGATGGGTGCTCTGGTTTCCACCCACAGGCCAAAGATGTACCGGTTAGCAGGCGTAAATTGTCCCATGATTAGGCTAGGATTAAATGGGGGATTGCTGGGCAGCGCAGCCTAATGGGCCGGAAAGGCCTACTCCGTGCTGTGTCAATAATAATAAATCGAGGAAGCTGCAACTGAACTGCAGGGTGTGAAATTTAGAGTCAAATAGAATTTATGAAAATAGTAATCAATTGTTTAAACCAACTGAAATTGCTAAGCATGGTGCAGCAAAAGTGTATTTTAAAGAAAATGGAAATATTGCACTGACCCTGCAAAAAGACTACAGCTTTCCAGAGTTGGAAAAATGAACTCAAGTCTTTTCTGATTACTTTTGATGGGTCTGGCCAAACTCCAAAGGACCAGTATTTTTAGCAATGTTGCCATGGTATGTCGGCACCAGAAACACAGCAACAGTTGCGGGCTGCCCAGCACAATCCTCACTGATTTGATTTGGTGCAAGTGACACTTTTCACTGTGTTGCGATGTACAGTACATGAGACAAATAAAACTTCTCATTTAGAAAAACAAATTGCGGGGGTTACGTGACGCAATGACAGAGATGGCTGCTTAGAACAGTGCTCTGCACCAGTGCTATATAATTATCCCCTAAAAATTCGCTTTCACAGTCTATTTTATCACTGTTGCAGCTCTAAAGTGTTACTGTCCATGTAAGATGTCAAAACAACTTAAAACGAAGACTTCCAGAGATATTAAGAGGCATTTGAGGTCGCAGTGCTCCAGGCAGACAGCCTCTGATCAAAATGGCGGAGGACCATCGTCTGATGGAGACCAACATGAGGCGAGTCATGACATATATGCGGCTTTGAAAAACAGTCTCGGATGACCTGGTAGGCATTGAAGATATACGCCTATCTATATCATTCGTGGAATCAAAGCTGTCATCGCTGATAACCAGGCTTGCAGATGTCGAGAAGCGGGTTAACTATCTAGAAGCAGCGGATAGGGAACGAGAAGTCAACCCATTGGCTACCAAAGCAGATATTGACCAGCTAACAGATAAACTGGAAGACATGGAAAACCGTAATCGGCGCAACAATCTCCGATTCACCAGCATTCCAGAGGGAAAAGAGGAGCAGGATATCATTGCGTTCATGGATAAACTAGTCTTGGAGCTTGTCGGCAGTCGGGAGGAAAAGCTTGAAATAGAATGCACATACAGAGCGCTGGGCCCTAGACCCAGTACCGGAGATAGGTCTCGGCCTATCCTTGCAAGGTTCCTCAGGTCAAAGGATCAAGATTTTGTGCTGCGAGCTGCGAGGGTCAAGGGCAAGTTTTCCTGGGACAACAATCATGTTATGATCTTCCCGGACTTCTCCAGATCCACGCAAGTAAAACGAGGAAAGTTTAAAGATTGTAAGAAGTTGCTTTGGGGACAAAAATGGGATGTGGTATTTCTACAGGTAACACATTTATCAACAGAGGAATCAGTAAAGCTACTGGGGGGGGGTTTACAGATCATGTTTTTTACAGTGCAGCGTCAACTAAGAGCAGGGGTATTATAACACTTACCAATAGGCGGCTGAAGTTTAGATGTAAGAAACTGATCAAAGATGAAGCAGGGAGAATTCTTATTATCTTGGCAGAAGTACAGAAGCAACATATTGTTTTAGCAGACATATATGCACCTAATATAGAAGATGCAGGAGTTTTTGTTGATCTTGAAAGAAAGTTACATTCTGTTGGAATGCATTCCCACTTCCTTCCACTTCCTCTAAACTAAAGGTGTAGCTATGGGCACCCGTATGGGTCCTAGCTATGCCTGCCTTTTTGTTGGGTTTGTGGAACAATCTATGTTCCGTGCCTATTCTGGTATCTGTCCCCCACTTTTCCTTCGCTACATCGACGACTGCATTGGCGCTGCTTCCTGCACGCATGCAGAACTCGTTGACTTTATTAACTTTGCCTCCAACTTTCACCCTGCCCTCAAGTTTACCTGGTCCATTTCCGACACCTCCCTTCCTTTTCTAGATCTTTCTGTCTCTGTCTCTGGAGACAGCTTATCCACTGATGTCTACTATAAGCCTACTGACTCTCACAGCTATCTGGACTATTCCTCTTCTCACCCTGTCTCTTGCAAAAACGCCATCCCCTTCTCGCAAATTCCTCCGTCTCCGCCGCATCTGCTCTCAGGATGAGGCTTTTCATTCTAGGACGAGGAAGATATCCTCCTTTTTTAAAGAAAGGGGCTTCCCTTCCTCCACTATCAACTCTGCTCTTAAACGCATCTCCCCCATTTCACATACATCTGTTCTCACTCCATCCTCCCGCCACCCCACTAGGAATAGGGTTCCCCTGGTCCTCACCTACCACCCCACCAGCCTCCGGGTCCAACATATTATTCTCCGTAACTTCCGCCACCTCCAACGGGATCCCACCACTAAGCACATCTTTCCCTCCCCCCCCCTCTGCTTTCCGCAGGGATTGCTCCCTACGCGACTCCCTCGTCCATTCGTCCCACCCATCCCTCCCCACTTATCTCCCTCCTGGCACTTATCCTTGTAAGCGGAACAAGTGCTACACATGCCCTTACACTTCCTCCCTTACCACCATTCAGGGCCCCAAACAGTCCGTCCAGGTGAGGCGACACTTCACCTGTGAGTCGGCTGGGGTGATATACTGCGTCCGGTGCTCCCGATGTGGCCTTTTATATATTGGCGAGACCCGATGCAGACTGGGTGACCGCTTTGCTGAACACCTACGCTCTGTCCGCCAGAGAAAGCAGGATCTCCCAGTGGCCACACATTTTGGTTCCACATCCCATTCCCATTTTGACATGTCTATCTACGGCCTCCCCTACTGTAAAGATGAAGCCACACTCAGGTTGGAGGAACAACACCTTATATTCCGTCTGGGTAGCCTCCAACCTGATGGCATGAACATCGACTTCTCTAACTTCTGCTAATGCCCCACCTGCCCCTTGTACCCCATCTGTTATTTATTTTTATACATTCTTTCTCTCACTCTCCTTTTTCTCCCTCTGTCCCTCTGAATATACCCCTTGCCCATCCTCTGGGTTCCCCCCCCCCGTCTTTCTTCCTGGACCTCCTGTCCCATGATCCTCTCGTATTCCTTTTGCCAATCACCTGTCCAGCTCTTGGCTCCATCCCTCCCCCTCCTGTCTTCTCCTATCATTTTGGATCTCCCCCTCCCCCTCCCCCTCCAACTTTCAAATCTCTTACTAACTCTTCCTTCAGTTAGTCCTGACGAAGGGTCTTGGCCTGAAATGTCGACTGTACCTCTTCCTAGAGATGCTGCCTGGCCTGCTGCGTTCACCAGCAACATTGATGTGTGTGGCCTATAGAATATAAGTCCTTAGATAAAAAAGTTAAAAGCTTATGTCAAAAAGCCAAAGAAGAATGGTTAAACCAGGAATGTGAGCAAATAGAAAGAATCCCTATCACCGATCCAAAAAGATTACATCAACAAATCAAGAATATCACTGGTAAAAAGCTCCTCTGTTCTTCAGGTGGATGTTTGAAAGCAAAGGACGGTACAATTATCATGAAAAAAAGATGAAATTATGAACAGATGGACTGAGTATATTCAGGAATTGTTTGAAGACGATCGAGGCAAAAATCCAGAAATTAAGAAAAACATTGAAGATCCAAGAATTTTAAAATCTGAAGTTCGTAATGCAATAAATAAGATGAAGAAAGGAAAGGCAGCAGGTCCTGATGAATCAGTAATAGAACAAATTATTGCCCTTGAAGATTATGGAATTGAAAAACTTACTGATTTAATCAATGACATTTATGAGACTGGAATAATACCAGAAGAGATGAAAAAAATCAGTATTTATCACTCTTCCTAAGAAAGCTGGAGCAATAGAATGTGAATTACATAGGACCATAAGTTTAACGAGTCATATCACCAAGATACTTTTAAGAATTTTGATGACAAGAGCTGAAAGTAAGATACAAACTGAAATAGGCAAAGAACAATGTGGTTTTGTGAAAGACAAAGGTACAAGAAACGCAATATTGATGTTAAGGATACTATCAGAACGAGCTATTCAAGTGCAAAAAGATTTGGTTTTGTTTTATCGACTACACAAAAACATTTGATAAAGTGAAGCACAATAAGTTATTTGAAATATTACAGAAAACTCTAGAATAGGGATTCGAAAGACCTCCGCCTGACCAGAAATCTGTACTGGGAACAAACTGCCACTGTAAGAATAGATGGCGAAGTGAGTCAGTTTACAAAAATCAAGAGAGGCGTTAGACAAGGGTGTGTTTTCTCCCCTGATTTATTTAATGCGTACAGTGAAACAATATTACAAAAAATAAGAGACATCTTGGGAATCAAAGTTGGCAGTGAAAACATCAATAATTTATATTCTACAGAACACTGGGTCACTGTCAAGAGAGGGAAAGAAAATGCCCGGATAGTGGAGAGCACCCCTGTGGCTGTCCCCCTCAGCAACAAATATCTTGTTCTGGATGCTGTTGAGGGGGATGACCTGACGGGGGACGCCCACGGTGACCAGGTCTCTGGCACTGAGCCTGGCACTGTTGTGCAGGAGAGAAGGAGGGTGAAGAGAGATGCGGTAGTCGTGGGGGATTCCATAGTCAGGGGAACAGACAGGAGATTCTGTGAGCCTGACAGAGATACCCGCATGGTGTGTTGCCTCCCAGGTGCCAGGGTACGGGATGTCTCGGATCGGGTCCTGAATATTCTAAAGGGGGAAGGTGAGCAGCCAGTTGTCTTGGTACATGTTGGTACCAATGACATAGATAGGACAAAGGAGGAAGTCCTGAAGAGAGATTTCCAGGAGTTAGGAAGGAAGCTGAGAAGCAGGACCTCCAGGGTAGTAATCTCGGGATTGCTACCTGTGCCACGTGCTAGCGAGGGCAAGAGTAGTCGGATCAGGCAGATGTATGCCTGGCTGAGAGACTGGTGTAGGGGGCAGGGCTTCAGATTCTTAGATAATTGGGATCTCTTCTGGGGGAAGTATGACCTGTTCAAAAAGGACAGGTTACACCTGAACCCAAAGGGGACCAATATCCTGGCGGGAAAGTTTAATAGAGCTGTTAGGGAGGGTTTAATCTAATTTGGCAGGGGGATGGGAACCGGAATGATAGAGCGGAGGAAAGGGAAAACAGAAATAAATCTAAGATAGTGAGCAGTAAAGATGTCAGGAAAGACAGGCAGGTGATGGGGCAAATGTGTAGCCATTGGGATGAGTTGCAGTGCAATAAAGTTGCAGTGAAATCAAAGCAAAAAGTATCAAATACTGGTCTTAAGGTGTTGTACTTAAATGCATGCAGCATAAGAAATAAGGTGGATAATCTTGTTGTACAGCTATAGATTGGCAGGTATGATATTGTGGCCATCACTGAGACCTGGCTAAAGGATGCATATCTCTGGGAGCTGAACGTCCAAGGATACACGGTGTATCGGAAGGATAGGAAGGTAGGCAGAGGGGGAGGCGTGGCTTTATTGGTAAGAAATGATATTAAATCATTAGAAAAAGGTGATATAGGATCGGAAGGTGCAGAATCTTTATGGGTTGAGCTAAGGAATAGCAGGGGTAAAAGGATCCTGATGGCAGTTATTTATAGGCCTCCAAACAGCTGCAGGGATGTGGACTACAAATTACAACTGGAAATAGAAAAGGCTTGTCAGAAGGGCAGTGTTATGATAATTGTGGGGGATTTTAACATGCGAGTAGATTGGAAAAATCAGGTCGGCACTGGATCTCAAGAGAGAGAATTTGTAGAATGTCTGCGAGATGGCTTTTTAGAACAGCTTGTTGTTGAGCCCACTAGGGAATTGGCTGTACTGGATTGGGTATTGTGTAATGAACCGGAGGTGATTGGAGAGATTGAGGTGAAAGAACCCTTAGGAGGCAGTGATCATAACATGATTGAGTTCACTGTGAAATTAGAAAAAGAGAAGCCGAAATCTGATGTGTCGGTGTTTCAGTGGAGTAAAGGAAACTATAGTGGCATGAGAGAGGAACTGGCCAAAGTTGACTGGAAAGAGACACTGGCGGGAAAGACGGCAGAGCAGCAGTGGCTGGAGTTTATGCGAGAAATGAGGAATGTGCAAGACAGGTATATTCCAAAAAAGAAGAAATTTTTGAGTGGAAAAAGGATGCAACCGTGGTTGACAAGAGAAGTCAAAGCCAAAGTTAAAGCTAAGGAGAGGGCATACAAGGAAGCAAAAATTAGTGGGAAGACAGAGGATTGGGAAGTCTTTAAAACCTTACGAAAGGAAACTAAGAAGGTCATTAAGAGAGAAAAGATTAACTATGAAAGGAAACTAGCAAATAATATCAAAGAGGATACTAAAAGCTTTTTCAAGTATATAAAGGGTAAAAGACAGGTGAGAGTAGATATAGGACCGATAGAAAATGATACTGGAGAAATTGTAATGGGAGATGAGGAGATGGCAGAGGAACTGAACAAGTATTTTGCATCAGTCTTCACTGAGGAAGACAGCAGGATACCGGACACTCAAGGGTGGCAGGGAAAAGAAGTGTGCGCAGTCACAATTACGACAGAGAAAGTACTCAGGAAGCTGAATAGGCTAAAGGTCGATAAATCTCCTGGACCAGGTGGAATGCACCCTCGTGTTCTGAAGGAAATAGCTGTGGAGATTGCGGAGGCATTAGCGATGATCTTTCAAAAGTCGATGGATTCTGGCATGGTTCCGGAAGACTGGAAGATTGCAAATGTCACTCCGCTATTTAAGAAGGGGGCAAGGAAGCAAAAAGGAAATTATAGACCTGTTAGCTTGACGTCGGTGGTTGGGAAGTTGTTGGAGTCGATTGTCAAGGATGAGGTTACAGAGTACCTGGAGGCATATGACAAGATAGGCAGAACTCAGCATGGATTCTTTAAAGGAAAATCCTGCCTGACAAACCTATTACAATTTTTTGAGGAAATTACCAGTAGGCTAGACAAGGGATATGCAGTGGATGTTGTATATTTGGATTTTCAGAAGGCCTTTGACAAGGTGCCACACATGAGGCTGCTTAACAAGATAAGAGCCCATGGAATTACAGGAAAGTTACATACGTGGATAGAGCGTTGGCTGATTGGCAGGAAACAGAGAGTGGGAATAAAGGGATCCTATTCTGGTTGGCTGCTGGTTACCAGTGGTGTTCCACAGGGATCAGTGTTGAGGCCGCTTCTTTTTACATTGTACAGCAACAATTTGAATTATGGAATAGATGGCTTTGTGGCTAAGTTTGCTGACGATATGAAGATAGGTGGAGGGGCCGGTACTGCTGAGGAAACGGAGAGTCTGCAGAGAGACTTGGATAGATTGGAAGAATGGGCAGAGAAGTGGCAAATGAAGTACAATGTTGGAAAGTGTATGGTTATGCACTTTGGCAGAAAAAATAAACGGGCAGACTATTATCTAAATGGGGAAAGAATTCAAAGTTCTGAGATGCAACGGGACTTGGGAGTCCTCGTACAGGATTCCCTTAAAGTTAACCTCCAGGTTGAGTCGGTAGTGAAGAAGGCGAATGCAATGTTGGCATTCATTTCTAGAGGAATAGAGTATAGGAGCAGGGATGTGATGTTGAGGCTCTATAAGGCGCTGGTGAGACCTCACTTGGAGTACTGTGGGCAGTTTTGGTCTCCTTATTTAAGAAAGGATGTGCTGACGTTGGAGAGGGTTCAGAGAAGACTCACTAGAATGATTCCGGGAATGAGAGGGTTAACATATGAGGAACGTTTGTCCGCTCTTGGACTGTATTCCTTGGAATTTAGAAGAATGAGGGGAGACCTCATAGAAACATTTCGAATGTTAAAAGGCATGGACAGAGTGGATGTGGCAGAGTTGTTTCCCATGATGGGGGAGTCTAGTACGAGAGGGCATGACTTCAGGATTGAAGGGCGCCCTTTCAGAACAGAAATGCAAAAAAATTTTTTTAGTCAGAGGGTGGTGAATCTATGGAATTTGTTGCCACAGGCAGCAGTGGAGGCCAAGTCATTGGGTGTATTTAAGGCAGAGATTGATAGGTATCTGAGTAGCCAGGGCATCAAAGGTTATGGTGAGAAAGCGGGGCAGTGGGACTAAATAGGATAAAATGGATCAGCTCATGATAAAATAGCGGAGCAGACTCGATGGGCTGAATGGCCTACTTCTGCTCCTTTGTCTTATGGTCTTATGGTCTAATTTCGGATATGCGGATGACACTGTGTTAATTGCAAGTACGGAGGAAGAACTACAAAACTTAATTGATATAATTGTTGAAGAAAGTGCAAAAATGGGACTATCTATCAATGCAAAAAGACAGAATGTATGGTGATGTCCAAAAAGAAGGAGAATCCTATCTGCAGGCTGAGAATAAATGGGGAAGACATAAAACAAGTACAGAACTTTTGCTACTTAGGAGCTGGGTGACATCAGATGGCAGGTGCGACTTGGACATCAAAAGAAGAATAAGGATGGCAAAAGACACCTTTATGAGAATGAAGAGTATAATGACCAATACTAAACTAGGCATGACAACCTGCCTCAGAGTACTGAAATGTTGCGTTTATCCAGTTATGTTATATGGCTCAGAATGTTGGACTATATCTAGTAACATGAGGAAACTAATTGTAGCAGCAGAAATGTGGTTTTTGAGGAGGATGCAAAGAATATCATGGACGAAATGAATAGCTAACGAGGATGTCATGAACAGAGCAAACACAACAAGAGAAATAATGTCTGAGATCATGAAAAGGCAACGTAATTTCATTGGACTTGTGATTAGGAAAGAGGAGTTAGAATGCACGGTAATTATGGGAAAGTTTGAAGGGAAGAAAGCAAGAGGAAGACAAAGACAAATGATGATGGAGATAGCAGCCAGAGAATTGGAAATGAATACCAATGAATTGATCCACTTGACCCAAAACAGGAGTGTGAGGGCCATGGCAATCAAAGCTTAAACTGGGCATGGCACCCGACGATGATGATGAAGTATATTGGTGAAGTTTCAGGTATTCAACTCCCTTTCTGCCCCAGATTCTTTGTCTTGGGAGACACACCTGGGTTACTTGGGGATAAACACTCTCAAAATTGGATCCAGACAAGTATAATGGTAGGAAGATAAATTATACTTAGTGGATGGAGGAACTTGGGGGGAACCATCATTTCAGGAGTGGGTCACAGAAATACGCAAAGTGGCAGCTTTTGAACGCATGTCTTACAAACAGTTTGATAGATTGGACATCTATACACAAAAATGGGGCAAATATTTAGGTTTCCTGGGGGGGGGAATAGTGGTAAATGTGTGGTGAAGCATATTGCTGAATGGCAGTCTTTTATGTTATTAGAGGTCTAAATAGACACACATGGTTATTATATTGATATTTATATCTGCCATTTTTTTATTGTATGGATAATTTTATGTTTTGTAAGCTATTGATATTTATTTCTGCCATTTTTTTTATTGTATGGATAATTTTATCTTTTGTAAGCTATGTTTTACGTAATTTCAACACTGACTCAAGGGTTCAGGGAAAAATTTGTAAAAGAATTCAATAAAATTTAATTCATAAAAAGAAAAACAAATTGCTCCATTTGAACGAAGCTAAAATGATACTGTTATTGGAACAGTTGAACAGGAAGTAGAGCCTCAAGTTACAAACCACAAGAGGAATTCAGCAGGTCAGGCAGCATCTACAGTACATATAGAGAGAAATGGTTAGTTGATGTTTCAAATCGAGTTGAAAGGTTTCAACCCAAAACATTAACTGTGCATTTCACTGCATAGATGCTGCCTGACCTGCCGAGTTTCCTCAGCAATTGTGTTGCTCCAGATAACAGCATTGCCACTCTCATGTCTTCAAGTTATTTAGTATCTGTGGAAAAAATACAATGTCTTACATCATTGCTCTTTCTTGTTCCAAGAATGCTGCCAAAGCACAACTGCATTTTTTTTTTGTTGCATGGCCTCATTTGCTGTCTCAGTCAGGGTTTAGTGAAATGGTGCTACATGTCTTCTAGATACAGACAACTGCTTTTGTTTTCCCAGTGCAACTGGATCCTCGGGCTAGCCACAGGCCTCGCCATTACAACCCTTAGCATATGGTAGGAACCCTCCATACTGTTGCTATTGAGTAACAGAAAGCAGACCATAGTAATGCCTAGATAAACAATTCACTCAGACATGCCTACAAAATCTTTCCAACTCATTTTGCACATCTGAAACAAAACAGCTGCTAGAATTGGCCAGTTGGGGGCACTGTTCATTGAAAATCAAAACTATTCTCTACATTCAAATTCCACCTAGTCTGATGGAGACACATAAGTGAATTAACAATTATAGTAACTATGCTTACTGTGTTCACAATGATGGAAGCAGCCAATGTTAAATAACTCCAAAACAAAGTGTAAATAAGAAATACAATCATGGGTATACAAAGTACAAGGACAAATTCTTGACTGCTGTTTTCTTTTTTATTGTGAATAAATGTAATAGAAATAAACAGATCCAAGTTTTAAATCCCACCTTTCCCCTATTCTGCAAGATCGTAGAACTGGTTTTTGGCATGGACTAGATGGGCTGAAGGGCCTGTTTCCGTGCGGTACTTCTCTATGACTCAATGACCATATTTCCTTGTGCAATTGGATCCTCAATTTCCTCACTTACAGACCTCAATCAGATCATACTGGCAACAACGTCTCAACGTTCGTCATCAGCACAGGTGCACCACAAGGCTGTGTGCTTAGCCACTGCTCAACTCCCTTTATCCTTATGACTGTGAGGCTAAGTACAGCTCCAATACCATATTTAAGTTTGCTGATGACACCACTGACGTTGACCAAATCAAATGTGGTGATGAATCAGCATATAGGAGGCAGATTGAAAATCTGGCTGAATGGTACCACAGCAACAACACCTCACTCAACATCAGCAAAACCAAAGAGCTGATTATTGAGTTCAGGAAGATGAAACCAGAATTCCATGAGTCAGTCCTCATCAGGGAATCAGAGGTGGAGAGGATCAGTAACTTTAAATTCTTCACCATTGTCATTTCAAAGGATCTGTCCTAAGTGCCATTACAAAGAAGGCATGTCAGTACTTCTACTTTCTTGAAGATTACGAAGATTCGGCATGTCATCTAAAACTTTGACAAACTTCTATAGATGCACGGTGGACAGTATAATGACTGGTTGCTTCAAGGCTTAGTATGGAACCCTGTTGAGGCAGAGGAAGATGGGGTGAATGTGGAAATAGACAAGATGCAGGTGAGGGCAGCATCAGTGGTGGAGGAAGTGGAACCCCATTCTATAAAGGAGGAGGACATCTCTAATGTCTTTGAAAGGAAAGCCTCATTCTGAGAACAAATACAGAAGAGATGAAGGAACTGAGAAAACGGACTAGCACTTTTGCAGGAGACAGGCTGGGAAGAGGTATAGCCATGGGAATTGATAGGTTTATAAAAGATATTGGTAGTTAGTTGGTCTCCAAAGATGGAGACAGAGAGAATGAGTAAAGGGAGAGAGGTGTCAGAAATGGACCGAGTGAATTTTTAAAGAGCAGGATGGAAGTTGGAGGCAAAGTGATGAATTTAATCAGCTCAGCACGAGTGAATGAAGCAGCACCAATGCAGTTGTCAGTGTTTGAGGAAGAGTTCAGGACCCCAACTCTTCCTGCACTGCATTGACATGGAAGCTGTGTACCCTTGGCTCTAGCGAGTTCTAGGCCGCAAGCCGTGGACCTGCCTACTGCTGGAGGTGGTGTAGCGTTGCATCCACTGCGGCGGGAGGGGGGCCTGGCCTCTCCCGTTGTTAGAGAAATTACTCAAGTACGCCACTCAAACAGTTCGGACTTCAAAGTAAAGAGAGCTTTGTTCAAGATATCGTGGGGAATGGAACCACTAACAGTGGGTTTCGAACTCCAAGTAATACAGACAGCACAACTTTCATACATATGCAAATCAGATTGCAAAAGCAGAGAATTTAATAGACTTACAAAAAATAAACTAGGTTCAACAACATCTCTTATGATACCATAGCAACAGCCGAAAGTTGAAAACTTCAGTCCTGTTTAACAAAGACATTTTGTCCAATATCCTTGTGGCTAATTCTTACAAGATAAGCTCCTGCAAGTATTTATTCTAAAAGTTGTTTCTGCTGAAAGCCAAGGCCATATCTATAACAAACTAAGCTGCAAACTGGTTTCCATACTCCAAAAGCCAATATTAACCCTTTATATATCAAAATCTTTAACTCACAATCTTTTCCTCTACAGTCCTCTCCATTTTGATCGTAAGGGGTCTCATTTTTAAACATTCCTCTTCATTATACTCCGGATCATAAATATCAGTGTTAACCTGAAGAACATAGAAATGGGGCAATGTGTTAAACAGGGTAGGCTTACACTTATGAGTCGAGTGGCCAGAACACATACTATTACTATAGTGATAATAGAACATAGAAATCTACAGCACATTACAGGCCCCTTCGGCACACAATGTTGTGTTGACTATGTAATCTACTCAAGAAACTGCCTAGAATTTCCCTACCGCATAGTTCTCCATTTTTCTAAGCTCCATGTACCCATCTAAGCCTTTCTGAAAAGACCCTATTATATCCACCTCTACCACCATCATTGGCAGTGCAATCCACACACCTGCCACTCTCTGTGTGAAAAACTTACCCCTGACATCGCCCCTGTTCCTACTTCCAAGCACCTTAAAACTATGCCCCCTTGTGTTAGCCATTTCAGCCCTGGGAAAAAGCCTCTGGCTAGCCACACGATCAATGCCTCTCATCATCTTATATAGCTCTATCAGGTCACCTCTCATCCTCCGTCGTACCAAGGAGAAAAGGCCAAGTTCACTGAACCTATTCTGATAAAGCATGCTCTCCAAACCAGGCAACATCCTTGTAAATCTCCTTTGCACTCTCTCTATAGTATCCACATCCTTCCTGTAGTGAGGTGACCAGAACTGAACACAGTACTTCAAATGAGACCCATCTAAGATCTTATATACCTGTAACATTACCTCATGGCTGTTGAACTCAATCTCACCATTGATGAAGGCCAGCAGACCATACGCCTTCATAACAACATTGTGCCCTATGGACTCAGACCCCAAGACCTCCACACTGCCAAGAGTCTTACCATTAATAAGAATATAATATTCTTCAAATTTGACCTACCAAAATGAAGCACTTCACACTTATCTGGGTTGAACTCCATCTGCCACTTCTCAGCCCAGTTCTGCATCCTATCGATGTCCCGATAAGTACAACATTCCTGCCTGTAATAGCACACATTCCTCCTTTCTCAGCTAGGATAAAATCTAAGCCATTCAATTTTTCAGGGCCACAGTTCGAGTGGCTACTATTTCAGCAGTTATGTCTTTAATCTGTTTTTGCATATCTGTATTTGTATTAGATCTTACAGAAGTGTTGTGGTCGCCCCACCATGTACTAATATCTTCTCTACACCTACTCATTCCCATAAATTGAACCGTCTTATATATCTGACACCAGAACTTTTCAGATGTCTGGGTAGCTACATGCAATCTCGGCACATTCGGGTTCATTAAGTTGTAGTTAGGTATGTACCATCCCTTGAAGTATTTTCTCCCAGAAATTGATAGCCATTCAGTCTTATTAGCTCAGTATTTGTCTGCTTGCTCCGTTATCCAACCTTTCCCGTCACCTGGCTGGTACTATACTGCTAAGGCTTTGTGTAGCCAATGAAGAGGCACGCATAATTAGGGTGCATGTGAATGGCCTTGGCTTCCCCTCGAGTCTGGAGACAGTGGGGGGAGTTGAAGGAAAAATTTGAGGGTGAGGACCAGTTCATCCAGACAGTGGAGGGTGTTGGTGGAGGGGAACTGGTTTGTTCTTTTATTGAAAAAGAAGTGTAGAGCTTTAAGGCCTTCTTGATGGGGGAATAGAAGTGTATAGGGATTGGACATCCATGGTGAAAATGAGGTGGTCAGAGCTAGGGAATTGAAAGTTACTAAGGAGATCGAGAACATGTTAAGTGTCGTGGATGTAGGTGGGAAAGAACTGAACCAAGGAGGAAAGAATGGAGTCAAGATATGAGGACAGCGGGACAGAAGCAGGAGCGAGCTGCGACAATAGGCCTACCTGGACAGTCAGGTTTGTGATCTTGGGTAAAAGTTGTGGGGTAAGGGAACTATGTCATTGAAACCCATTGAATATTGAAAGGCCTAGACAGAGTGGATGTGGAGAGGATGTTTCCTATATTGGATGAGTCTAGGACTCAAGCGGCACAGCTTCTGAATAGAGGCACATTCCTTTAGAATAGAGATAAGGAGGAATTTCTTTCATCATAGGGTAGTGAATCAGTGGAATTTATTGCCACAGGCGGCTGTGCAGGCCACGTCATTGGGTATATATATATAGTGGAGGTTGATAGGTTCTTGATTAGTCAAGGCATCAAAGGTTATGGGGAGGAGAATGGGTTGAGCAAGATAATAAATCAGCCACTATAGAATGGTGGAGCAGCCTCAATGGGCCAAATGGCCTTATCCTACTCCTATGCATTATGGTCCACTACAGCCTCTTAATGCCTCTCTCATATCTGCCTCCACCACCAACCTGGCAACACATTCTAGGCACCCACAAATTGATGGAAATTAATACTGTCGATATTTCAGGCTGAGACCCTTCTTCGGGACTGGAAAGAAAGGGGGAATATGCCAGAATAAAGAGGTGGGGAAGGGGAAGGAGGACTACTTAGAAGGTGAGGCCAGGTGGGTGGAAAAGGTAACGGGCTGGAGAAGAAGGAACCTGATAGGACAGGAGGGTGCAGGGAGAGGTGATGGGCAGGTGAGGAGGAGAGGTATGAGGCTAGAGTGGAGAATAGGAGGGAAGGGAAGGGAACAGAAAAAAGGAGAAAACGATCTTCATGCCATCAGGTTGGAGGGTACCGAGACGGAATATGAGATTTTGCTCCTCTGCCCTGAGAGTTGCTTCATCATGGCAAAAGTGGACCAATGTCAGAATGGGAATGGGGATAGAAATGTAAATGGTTGGCTACCGGAAAATTCTGCTTTTGGTGGATGGAGCAGAAGTGCTTGACAAAGCAGTTGCCCAATTTACATTGGGCTCACCAATGTAGAGGAGGCAGTGCCGGATACAATAGACAACTACAACAGAGTTGCAGGTAAAGTGTTACCTCAGCAGAAGGACTGCTTGGGGCCCTGAATGAAAGTAAGGGAGGAGCTGAATGGGCAAGTATATGGTTAAATTATCATTCAACCATAATAGATACAGTGAATGAAACAGGGTTCCTCTGGGGCCAAGGTGCAAAATTGAACAAAATAGCACATTCGAAATAGCGAGCAAAGAAGCATATTCATGTGAAACAAAAATCCAAGGCCCTCAGTGTCATGTCCCACAATTGATGGTACAGTTTCCCGGCAGTGCGAGGTTGCACGCAATCCAGCCTGTCATTACACCGCTTGAACATGGGAGGGCAGCACCAACGGGTATGGAGGAAAAGATTGTGCGTTAAAGATTTTGATAGATAAAGGTTAATTTTGGCTCTTTGAGTATGGAAACCAGTTTGCAGCTTAGTTTGTTATAGATATGGCCTTGGCTTTTAGCAGAGACAATTCTTAGAAAAAATACTTGCAGTTTCTTATCTTTTAGGAATTGGCCTCAAGAATATTGGACAAAATGTCTTCGTTAATCAGGACTGATTTTTTTTTTAAAAACTCTGACTGTTACTGTGGGTATCACAAGAGAACTGCATGTGAATGTAGCTTATCTTTTGTAATTAACAATGGAATCCAGGAAATATACAAGGGGCTCCAACAGACTTTGCTTTTGCAATCGATTTGTACGTGTATAAAAGGAACTGGTGCTCTGTTATTTGGAGCCTGAACCCCACTGTTGGAGGTCCCACTCCCTTGATATCATGGATCAAGCTCTCTACTTCGAAATCTGAACTGTCCGAGTGGTGTATCTGAGTCATTTCTCTAACAGTTCTGGCGACGAGGATGGGGTTTCTTTGATACGGGATCCAATGCACCGTTAAACTGTGAGTTGCTTTAAGGATCAAGATCAGTGAACGAGACAAAGTGGCCAAACCCGGCTGGTCTCCATCTCTGAGCTCCTAGAGAGGGGCAAGGCGGTGAAAAGAAGAAAGGGTTCGAGGCTCATGGGGAGCCTGGAAAAAAAGTCAGAGGGACTCGACCAGTAAAATAAAACTGAGAGTCACTGTGAGTCCCCCTATTAAAGGACAATAGGGACTTCGAGGACTGAGATATATAACTGGCCAGCAAAGGATAAGGGAATTGTATTGTGATTGGAAATAAACTGTTTGATGACAAGTAGAACCAAAACTAATAGGTAAGAAATGGGTAATAGTGTATGTAAAGGTGCAAAGGTTACCAGCACATGCCTGCCAACTCGCTGACAAAGGTTCCAATGAATGAACATACTGAGGGAAGGGTAAAGAACTATAAGAAGACTAAGCAACTTCTGGGTGAACGCCTGGTGTTGCCGGGCTCTCTGGCTGGCAAGGTACAGCTGGAAACTGAAGATAGCAGATATGCGATTACTTTTTCTAGTGATCTATACAGATGGAGCCAGGGAGACTGGCCCTATGGAGGCTCTTTTCAAATAATGACTGCCCTTGTTAATAGAGAATGCCATGGATTGGTTAAAAGTACTGGAGAAGCTCAGGGACAGTATGTGCAGTGGGCTAGAGGAAGGGTTGATATGGGAAGCTACCAAAAAGGTGGCAATGAAGGCAGAGGGGGAAAAATGAGGGATACAAGTCAGGATATATGTAGACGATGTGGAGTAATTCAACAGTGGGCGTGGGAGTGTTGCACAGGGAATTGAAAGGCAGGAATATTGCGGAGAAGAAAGGACAGGGCGAGAGTCCCCATTCACCATGAGTAATTCCTTTCCCCAGAATCAGCAAAGGGGGTCCACTAGGCCTGGGCGATTCAGGCAGCAATAATCAAACTTTCTACTACGCCCCTAGAAGGCCCCATAGCCTGAATAAAAGCAGGCCAGAGATGGGTGCGAGTTCTGATCGATTCTGGCACTACCTTATCGTTTAAATCGCCCCGCCCCCATCCCTTCCGTGGACTAACCAAAAGGAGAAAAAAATGTTAAGACAGTGGGGATGCTGGAATCCCCATTTACAGCAACTGAAATTACTACTCTTGAATTTTTTTCTAGCTGTACAACAGGCAGCTAGTGCAGCAGTTTAGCAAGTTCAGAAAAATAAAAACTGCACCTGTGATAATCATGGACTGAGGCTGCATCCTGCCTGTCCTTGTAGTCTCCTACATGCATTTGTTAGATTGGCACATAGCCAAGGGCATGAAGGGAAAGGAGGGTTACACATCAAATCGACAGCAGTGGTTTGCGTTGGAGTGAACAGTAGCAGCAGAACAGCTGATTAGAACTTGTGAGATTTGCCGAGGAAATAATCGAGGAAGTCTCCTGCTAAATTTGACCATTTGTCACTCCAGAGTCGCCATTTATGAATGTTAAAAACATTGACGCAGGAAATTATTCCCGATTTGGAATTTCTTGTAAATTTAATAGTGTCAGAGGAACCCATTTCACAGGGAGACTAACTAAAGCTTCGTGACAAGCCCTACGATTCACCTGGGAATGGCATGTACTGGAACAAGTGCAATCTTCAGGGTTGGTAGAAAGAATATATCAAGTATTGAAGACACCCTGGCCAAAGTATGCCAAGAAGGGGGATTGAAATGGCCTGAGGCGCTGCAGATTGCTCTGTATACGTTGAGAAATCATGTGAACAGAACCACCAAGCTGATTCCTTTCGAAGTTTTGATGGGAAGAGGACCTGTGCTCACGGGTTCTAGACGCCCCTGACAAGTGTTCGGACAGCACTCATATGGGCTGATGTGAATCCTTTGAGAATGTAAGAACCCAGGATGAGGCCATTAGAACGAACCAAGAAGGAGTGTCCGTGGCCCTGTCCAAACCCGGGGAAGGATATACACATCCTTTTATACCGGGTGATTAACTCATTGTAAAAAATTCTGTCTCCTCCAGGTGGAAATGCCCCTATCAAGCGCTACTAACCACCCTTCTGCCAGAGAACCTTGTCAAACACCTTACTGAAATCCATATACATCATATCCACTGCTCTATTTTCAGTTTGTTTTGTCATCTCTCTCTCTTTGAGAGATTGTTGCTGATCTCGTGTTGGAGAACTCGGGGCGGGGGGGGAGCGACGCGGCAGATTTTAACACCGTAAATCAGCGAGTTATTTTGTTTATGTCTCCCCTCTCACTGAGTGACACCTCTCTGCTCCTTTATTAGGGAGCGAGGGAGAGCCTGTGGAATGCTGGATTGTCGGGTGAACAAACAGTTTTTGCTGAACTGCCGATTTATGTCATTGCTATTGCTTGCTTGGTGAGTGGAGGGTGCTCATGCTCTTTGCTGAAGTAAATGGGAGAGCGGAAGGGTGGAAGCTTTGCTACTGCTTGTGCATGGGAGAAGGCGTGGGGGGGTGGGCTTTGAGGCTCTAACGTTTTTACTGTCACTCATTCTTTGGGGTACTCTTCTGTTTCGTGGACGTCCGCAAAGAACAAGAATTTCAGGTTGTATGTTGTATACGTTCTCTGATATTAAATCGAATAATTAAACTATTTAACTTATCTATCCAATGCTTTGACAGCTGCAACACTGCATGTTTCTTAACCTTAACATTCTTTCTCACAATATTTTTTATGCTGATGTCATACTCATCAATGTCTCTCTCACTGATGAACACTGAAGCCAAGCATTCATTAAGGACCTCCCTTACCAACCCTTTATTGTCTTTGCTCAAGACAACAAGATTGTGGTGCTACTCCAGCCTGTGCAAAACAGATATTTACAATGCTTAATTTTTTTAAAATCCTGTATTTGCATGCAACAAGTGACTTTGATAGGCCATTAACACTCAAAGGCCATTGGCAAGCCGGGGTATGGCATTATTCAGCTGCACCACAGCCCTCGGGAAGAAGCTGGTTTTCAGTCTTACAGTCTTGAGCCCCACTGATGTGCTGAGCATCCTATTCACCATTGGAGAGCTTTGTGATCTGTCTTGCTGCAGCTAGAGTACCACACTGTCATTCCGAATGTCAGTATGCTCTCTGAAAAGCAACCACAGATGCTACCTGATGATATGCAGGACTTCACTTTGAAGTGAGAAATTTGCTTCAAGAGTTTAACGTTAATGATACTTATGACTGGCAAAAGAAAATAGCCAGGAAATGGAACAAGTTCAGCACAAGTGTTTAGGAATTGACAAAGCAAAATCAAATCTGAGCTACTACTTTAATCTCCGATGCCTCCCACTTTTATCAGTACTTTCCCACACAACTCCAAGAATCGCGACATCTGATCTCCCTACATCGAAACACATCATTTGCATTAACAACCAACATGTGCTGGAGGCAGCACCCCCCCTCCCCCCAGTGTAGCCACACATTCTGGCATCAACACAGCATGCTCACACTGTACAACAGAAGAAGACATCTACAGTAAAGCAACTTCTTTCCCATCTTTCTGCCCACCTGCCCCCTCACAAGCAGATAGGTCTCCAGTCTTTAGCCTCAGACTCTCAGATAACTGGTCTACAACCTCCAGTTAGTGACTTGGGCTGTGACTTCTTGCACTGCTCCAATGAGGCCCAACACAAACTGGAGAAATAGCACTCCACCTTTCATCTGAGGATGTTGCATCCTCCCAGACAATAACAAATCTACATTTTTACTTAACTTGCCTTTTCTGCTCAACAGCACTGACCAATTCCGTTATAGGTTCACCATCTGTAACATTAATTCAGTTTTACTTTCTTCAGTAACACTACTTGATCTGCTATGCAATCCTGTTTGATTTAAATCAATTTCAATCCTACACTCATAAATCACTACCTTCCAAATGCAGAAATTTATTGTTCTCAGTCTTCAGTGAAATTACTAAGCCTCCAGTAGAGATTTCTAAATAGTTAACTCTCTCAGCAAAGAGACTTTCTAGTCTTAAGTGACAAACAAATGTTGATCCTTGATTTTGAGATTGTGACCTTTATTTTTATAGCCCACAGCCACAGAGAACAGCTTTACATTGTTGAACTTGTTTTAAAATTGTATTTCACTAGCTAACCGGTAGCACAGCATTTAGTGCTGGTGATCACGATTATGGTTCATTTGCCGCCACTGTAAGAAGTTTGTGTTCTCTGCATGTCCTCATAGGTTTCCTTTGGGAGCTCTGGTTTCCTCCCACAATCCAAAGATGTACAAGGTTCAAGGTAATTTATTATCAAAATATGTATACAGCATACAACTCTGAGATTCAAATTCTCCAGGCAGGCACAAAACAAAGAAAACCATGGAGCCCTTCAAAAACCATCAAACCGAACCCCACACGCAAAAATCTAAAGCGCAAGTGGCAACAAGTGTAAAAAAAACAAATCGTGTAAACTGCAACAAATACAACAAACCCAAACCGCCCTCGCAAAAAAAGCAACAAGAAAGAATGGATGAAAACAGCATATGAAAACACAAAACTGAAAGAGTCCAAGCGATCGACAGTCCAACCCTTAAATCGCAGATCCAGAACTTCGGCACCACCCTCTGACAACATCAAGGGAGAGAGAGAGAGAGACCATTCAAATGCAGGGGCCTTCCCGCGGGAGCAGCAAGTGAGAGACCGTCACGTGCAGACACCATCCTCCAGAAGCAGTGAGCGAGAGGCTGGTAGACGAAGTTCAACACTCGCTCACCTTCTGCGCTTGCCTCAAAGTTTGTGCTTATGAGTTGTGGATCAGGTATGCTGGTGCTAGAAGTGTGGCAACACTTGCAGGCTGCCCCCAGTACAATCCTTGGGCTGTTGGTCGTTGATGCGAGACAACACACCTCACTGTAAGTTTCGATACACGTGTGACAAATAAAGCAAGTCTTACTTTCCTCAGAGGAGAAACCTGGCAATCTAAGAATGAATCACACAAATATGTCTTTTTGATTCTTAGTGCCAGATGTGCTCACCAACACTGTAATTGTTTCAACATTTCTTACTAAACAAACATTACAGCATTAAAGAACACATCACTTACCCTTTTAATCGCCTGCTAAACATTAGCTTTCTATATAAGGATGCCTCGGTGTTTGATAGTACTTCCCACTACTAACATTTAAAAACATGTGCTTTTGATTCTGGAATGCCATTGCTCTCAAATACAGACTTACTGTCTGCTTGCTGGGATTTGGATTTGCTCAGTTTAAAGGCTCCTTCCTATCATCTCAGACTTCAAAGAGTGAAGGTTTCCTGGTTCTTCACTTCGAGAGACTACGTCACCCTGTCCAAATATTCCCAAATGCCACAATCTCCATCAGTAACATTTGTAGCCGCCCCGGCCACCCTCAGGTTCGCTCGGCTCGCTGTCGTCTAGGGAAACAGCCCTCGGCCCCGGCAAACTGGGTAATTCGTTTGTGTGGATGCTGTGTGATGTACCCAACGCCGCCCAAATAACAGACAATACACCAGATACGATTAAATGATTTACAATTTATAGATATTACTGGAACTATATAATTAAGAGAGAATAATTATTCTCTCTTCATACACAAAAACCGTTGGAGCTCAAGGACCTTCTTCTTCACCCTGTGACCACCTCGACCGGCCGCCTGGGACCAACAACGGTGGTCAACCAGACGCTCCACATGAGTCCGTCTCCGTCTCCTCACCGAACGCCCTCCTCGGGGTCCGACCCCGTTAGCGGACATCACAGCACATCGTCCATCCTCTGTCTCGCTCTCCCGCCTTCTGCCCCAAAACCCCACACATACAGTATCTTCAAATACACCAAAAACATAACAACTATCCCAATTGGTTAATAGCACTCTTTTATAACCCTCTAAACCAAAACAAGCTGCTAGCGCAAACTTTCTCAGCGTTTAACTCAACAAAGCCGCATTCCCCAGATTAACATGACAAAGACGCCATTTTAATTAGCCTCCTCAGTAACATAAAAGTCGAAACCCCCTTACACATTGTTGTAAGTATTTGTCTCCAGTGACATCATTAGTTCAGAATGGAGAATTGGATTCTTGCAGATCATTCCCACATGCAGGCTGGCAAAGTATTGACGACTTTTGATTATTTTCACTTGGCATGTCTTCCACAGAATCACGTACTAAGATTGCTTTCTAAGTTCTCCAGGCAACATGTGGCATTTAATAATTTCATGGGTAGGCCAGGGAAACATTAGTTCTCTCTTCTTTTCCAATTCTGATGAAGGATCTCAGCTCAAAATGTCAACTGTTTATTCCTTTGCATGGATGCTGCCTGACCTGCTGAGTTTCTCCAGTATTTTGTACTTGTACACTAAACGTTGTCAATTGTGATAGTTAATTGCTGCTTAACTACCTAGATTGCAGGCTTCTGAACATTACAGAAGAATGGAACATTAAATTTGCAAATTTATCTCATTTCATTCTCCAAATCATGAATGCTAATTCTAAGCAAATGGCACCAAGTTGCAGAACACAGCTTTTTAATATCGTCTGTTTAAGTAATGCTTTTCTTTAAAACAGTTTTATGCAAATATATCTTTTAATTGTGATGCATTTAGTACTGTTAGTTTATCAAGTTACAATTCCTTCTTAACTTGATTTCTATTAATCATTTACACAATTTGGATAATATTTAATATTTAGGACAATTAGTATAGCAGGAAAACTATTGCCTCGATGGTTAGTCAAAGCCATAATTAAGCTTAATATATTCATATAATTGTATGACCTACTGAACTGAAACATTATCACCTCCTCTCCACATATGAAACCTCCAGACAGGAGCTACAGGGAAGTAGTTACCCCTAGCTTGCAGGAGACAGGTAACTGGGTGCCTGTCAGGAGAAGGAGGGGAAATGCACAGCCAGTGCAGAGTACACCTGTGGCTGTTCCCCTCTATAATCATTATACATCTTTAGGTACTATTGAGAGGGAATGACCTACTGGTAGGGGGTGGGTGGGTGAGCCAGAGTGACTGGGCCTCTGGTAATGTTGCTCAGAAGAGCAGAGAGGTGAAGAGCACTGCAGTGTTGACAGGAGATTCCTTTGTCAGAGGAAAAGAGACAAGGTTCTGTGGGTGCGATAGAGCCACCTGGATGGGATTTTGCCTCCCTGGGGCCAAGATTAGGGATGTCTCAGATCGTGTCCAAGGCAAGGGTGAGCAGCCAGAAGTCTTGGTACATATTGGCACCAATGATGCAGGTAGACAAGGTGAGGAGGTCCTGAAGAGAGATTTTAGGGAGCTAGATAGAAAGCTGAGAAACAGGACCTCCAGGGTAGTAATCTCTAGATTGCTGCCTGTGCCACGTGCCAGTGAGGGTAAGAATAGGATGATTTAGCAGGTGAATGTGTGGCTGAGGGACTGGTGCAGGGGGCAGGGGTTCAGATTTATGGATCATTGGGATCTCTTCTGGGGAAGGTGTGACCTGTACAGAAGTGACAGGTTACACCTGAACCCGAGGGGGTCCAATATCCTTGTGGGCAGGTTGGCTAAAGTAGTTCGGGTGGGTTTAAACTAATTTGACAGGGGGACAGAAACTGAAGTAATAGGGCTTATGATGAAATAGTTTGCTTACAAATAGAGGCAATGTGTAGTGATACTCCTAACAAAGAGAGGCTGATGATAGAGCAAAATTAAAGTCAACACGATGCGTTGGAATGTAAAAGGTGGACAAAATCGAAAAAGGTGAATACAGGACTGAAGGTGTTATATTTGAATGCAATATACAGAATAAGGTTGATGAACTTGTTGCACAGTTACAGACTGGCAGGTATGATGTCGTAGGCATCACTGAATCATGGCTGAAAGAAGATTATAGCTGAGAGCTTAATGTCCAAGGATACACATCGGTTCAAAAGGATCGGAGGGAAGGCGGAGAGGGTGGTATGGCTCTGTTGATAAAAACTGAAATTAAATCATTAGAAAGAGGGTCAGAAGCTGTTGAATCATTGTAGACAGAGCTAAGGAACTGCAAGGGTAAAAAGACACTAACTGGGAGTTTATACCTACTCTCAAACAGTAGAAAGGATGTGGTCTACAAGTTACAACAGGAGATAGAAAATGCATGCCAAAAGGGCAAGTTTCTATAGTCATGGAGGATTTCAATATGCAGGTAGATTGGGAAAATCATGTTGGTGGGGGATTCCAAGAGGGGGAATTTCTAGAATGCCTGCAAGATGACTTTTTAGAGCAGCTCGTGGTTGAGCACACTAGGGGATTAGCTGTTCTGGATTGAGTGTTGTGCAATGAACCAGAATTGATTAGAGAGTTTAGGGTAAACAAACCCTTAGGGGAAAGTGATCATAATATGATCACTGAAATTTGAGAAGGAGAAGCTAAAGTCAGACGTATCAATATTACAGTGGAGTAAAGGGAATTACAGAGACGTGAGAGAGGAACTGGCCAGAATTGATTGGAAAAGAACACTGGCAGAGCAGCAATGGCTGAAATTTCTGGAAGTAGTCTGGAAGGCACAGGATATACATATTCCAAAGAGGAAGAAGTATTCAAAAGAAAAGATGGCACAATCGTGGCTAACAGAATTTAAGGCCAACATAAAAGCCAAAGAGAAGGCAGATAAAGAGCAAAGATTAGTGGGATGTTGGAGGATTGGGAAGCTTTTAAAAACCAACAGAAGGCGACTAAAAAAGTCATTAAGGTAAAGATGGAATAGGAAAGTAAGCTGGCCAATAATTTAAAGAGGAGACCAAGAGTTTTTTCAGATACATAAAGTGTAAAAGAGAGGTGAGAGTGGATATTGGGCCATTGGAAAACGATGCTTGAGAGATGGTAATGGGAGATAACGAAATGGCAGACGAACTGAGTAAGACATTAGCAGTATGGTAGAAGTTCCAGGTGTCAGGGGTCATGAAACATGTTAAGTTACCTTTACTAGGGAGAAGGTTCTTGGGAACTGAAAGGTCTGAAGATAGATACGTCACCTGGTCCAGATGGAGTGCACCCCAGGGCTCTGAAAGAGGTGGCTGAAGAGATTGTGGAGGCATTAGGAATGATCTTTCAAGAATCAATAGATTCTGGAATGGTT
This sequence comes from Mobula hypostoma, assembly GCF_963921235.1. Lineage (NCBI taxonomy): Eukaryota > Metazoa > Chordata > Chondrichthyes > Myliobatiformes > Myliobatidae > Mobula > Mobula hypostoma. Next base: position 15,156,507 of record NC_086104.1, read on the forward strand.
CCAGAAGAATGGAAAATTGCAAATATCACTCCACTCTTCAAGAAGGGAGAGAGGCAGAAGAAAGGAAATTATAGGCCAGTTAGTCCGACCTCAGTGGCTGGGAAGATGTTGGAGTCGATTGTCAAGGATGTGGTTTCAGGATACTTGGAGGCTGTAGTTAGTATGGTTTCCTCAAGGTGCCACACATGAGGCTGCTAAACAAGCTACAGGCCCATGGTATTACAGGAAAGATTCTAGCATGGATAAAGCAGAGGCTGATTGGCAGGAAGTAAATAGTGGGAATAAAAGGAGCCTTTTCTGGTTGTCTGCCGGTGACATGGTGTTCCACAGGGTCTGTGTCAGGAACAATTCTGTTTATGTTATATGTTAATGATTTGGATAATGGAATTGATGGCTTTGCTACAAAGTTTGCAGACGATATGAAGATAGAGGAAGGTAGTTTTGAGAAAGTAGAGAGGCTACAGAAGGACTCAGACAGATTAGGAGAATAGACAAAGAAGTGACAGATGGAATACAGTGTGGGGAAGTGTATGACCATGCACTTTGATAGAAGAAATAAAAGGGTTGACTACTTTCTAAATGGAGAGAAAGTATAAAAATCTGAGGCACAACAGAATTTGAGAGCCCTTGTACAGGATTCCCCAAAGGTTAATTTACAGGTTGAGTCTGTAGTGAGGAAGGCAAATGTGATGTTAGCATTAGTCTCAAGAGGACTAGTATATAAAAGCAAGGATGTAATGTTGAACCTCTATAAAGTACTGGTGAGGCCTCACTTGGAGTATTGTGTGCTGTTTTGGGCCCCTTATCTTAGAAAGGATGTGCTGAAAGTGGAGAAGGTTAAAATGAGGTTCACAAAAATGATTAAATGGCTTGTCATATGAAGAGTGATGATTCTGGGATACATCAGATAGAAACATAGAAAACCTACAGCACAATACAGGCGCTTCGGTCCACAAAGTTGTGCCAAACATGTCCTTTCCTTAGAAATTACTAGGCTTACCCATAGCCCTCTATTTTTCTAAGCTCCATGTACCTATCCAAAAGTCTCTTTAAAGATCCTATCATATCCACTTCCACCACCGTTGCTGGCAGCCCAATCCATGCATTCGCCACGCTCTGCGTAAAAAACTTACCCCTGACATCTCCTCTGTACCTACTCCCCAGCACCTTAAACCTGTATCCTCTTGTGGCAACCATTTCAGCCCTGTGAAAAAGCCTCTGGCTATCCACACGATCAATGCCTCTCGTCATCTTGTACACCTCTATCAGGTCACCTCTCATCCTCCTTTGCTCCAAGGAGAAAAGGCCGAGTTCACTCAATCTGTTTTCATAAGGCATACTCCCCAATCCAGGCAACATCCTTGTAAGTCTGCTCTACACCCTTTCTGTGGTTTCCACATCCTTCCTGTAGTGAGGTGACCTGAAATGAGCACAGTACTCCAAGATGTGGAGAGGATGTTTTCTGTGGTGGGAGTGTCTATGCACAGAGGACACAACCTCAAAATAGAGGTGCGTCCTTTTAAAATGGAGATGAAGAGTTATTTCTTTAGCCAGAAAATGGTGATTCTGTGGAATTTGTTGCCACAGGCTGCTGTGGAGGCCAAGTCTGTATGATTATTTAAGACAGATGTTGATAGATTCCTGATTGGTCAGGGCATGAAGGGATACAGGGTGTAGGCAGGAGATTGGGGCTGAGAGGGAAAATGGATCAGCCATGATGAAATGGTGCAGCAGACTCGATGGGCCAAATGGCCTAATTCTGCTCCTATATCTTATGGTCTTATGGTCTATATCATTTGGTACTTGCAATTCAAGACATTTTTAAATGAACACAATTGGATCTGCATATAATTAAACAAGGCAAATCAAGTAGTACACACCACTTAAAATAAATTTATGGCCTGCTTGAAAATGAGTATTTTAGATTCATGTTCTTGTGTAAATCTATTTTGCTGATGGTCTTCAAACTAGTTCAGTTACCAAGTTAAATCCAAACTTGTCCCTTCAAAAAGACAAGAGATTCTGCAGCTGCTGGAAATCCAGAATAACACACACAAAGAATGTTGGAGGAACTCAAACAGGTCAGGCAGCATCCATGGAAATGAATAAACAGTTGATGTTTTGGTCTGAGACCCTTCATCCCAAAACATTAACTATTTATTCTACTCCAGAGATGCTGCCTGACCTGCTGATTTCCTCCAGCATTTTATATGTGTTCTTTGTTCCTTCAAACCTTTATGATGCGAAGTATAAGGAAATTCAGTCACAGCCTTGCCACAATTTCATCGAGGCGCTAGTTTTTTAGCACAGCTCTCTTCAGAAGATTTAGAGTTGATCTTAAGCAGGAAGGAATTTGTCACTGCATCGGAAAATTTTAACATTGATAGTGGGAGAGTTGATCAGAATGGTTTAATTCAAAACAGAAAAGGAATCAAAGCCTTTCTAGATTTCGGATAATCCTGGAACCTCTCCAGATAAAACCTGAAACAAAAACAATTTGAAGATGAATGCTTATTCAGCTGACCTTCACATTAGATGTACTGACAATTTTATTATGAAGGCAGAATATCTTTAATTATGGTTGAAATGCAAGTTATTTGAATTTGGATACCAGTTCGATTAAGAAAATAGTAACAGACATCTGGAAAAAGGCTAACAGATACGAGGAAAGCTGAATGAGGGGCCAAGAACAGAATGTGATATAGACAAGCAGGATTTAGGATGACAATAGAGAACATTGAATATAGATTTCAAAGTGTAGGAAAACTATTTGCCTGATGGTCTTCACCAAGAAGAATGCAAGAATAAGATGGAGGTATGAAATAAGTCAGACAGCAAAGGAATGCACGATGACGGAGAATATAGAGAGGGAGCAACAAAGGGAATTTTAAAATTACCAAGGAACATAAAAATTGGAGGGATCTTGGTGTCCACATCAATTGATCCTCAAAGTTGCCATGCAAGTTGATTGGGTTGTGAAGAAGGGATATGGAGTGTCGGCCTTCATTAGTCGGAGGATTGAGTTCAGAGCTGCAAGGTAACGTTGCAACTCTTTAAAACCCAGGTCAGGCCACCTTTGTAATACTGAGTTCAGTGGTCAGCTCATTACAGGAAATATATGGAAGGTTTAAAGAGGGTGAAGAGAAGATTTACAGGAATGCTGCCTGGATTAGAGAGCATGTCTTATGGATGAGAAGAGACCTGATAAAGGTGTAAAAAATTATAAGATTTCATTCAGACAGCCAGAGACTTTTCCCCCAGGGCAGAAATTGCTAGTACAAAGGGGCGTCATTTTAAGGTGATTGGAGGAAAGAATAAGTGGGATAACATGGGTGGCAAGGTAGTGTAGTGGTTAACACAATGCGTTACAGTACCAGTTCAATTCCTGCTGCTGTCTGTAAGGAGCTCATTCGTTCTTTCTGTAACCGCATCTGTTTGCTCCGGTTTCCCTCCATAGTCCAGAGACATACCAATTGGTAGGTTGATTGGTCACTGTAAAATTATCCCATGATTAGACTGGATTAAATCGGGGTTGCTGGGTGGCTCGGCTGGAAGGGCCTTTTCCATGCCGTAAATAAATAAATAATAAAGTCCTTTACAACAGAGAGTGGTGGGTGAGTGGAAAGCCCTGTCAGGGTGGTGAGAGAGGCAGGCACACCAGGGGCATTTAAGAGGTTCTTCAATAGAGACTCTTAGATGATGATGATAATAGGCACATGGATGATAGAAAAATGGAGGGCTACAGTATGTGGGAGGGAAAGGTTAGAATGATCTTAGCATAGGTTAAAAGGTCAGCACAACATAATGGGCTGAAGGGCCTGTGCCATTCTGTGCTATAATCTTCTACTTCACTTTCACACTCCTCTATTATTATCATCCAGTGGCACTCACATTTACCCTGATGAAGTGCTTTGAGAGGTTGGCTATGACCAGAATCAAATCCTGACTAAGCAACAAAATGGACCTACTGCAATTTGCCTATCGCCATAATAGGCCCACAGTGAATTCATTCTCATTGGCTCTCCCCTCTGGGCAATAGTAATATCTGCATCGAGCTGTTGTTTATTGACTATAGCTCAGCGTTCAACACCATCATGCCCTCAGTTCTAATCAATGAGCTCCAAAACCTGGGCCTCTGTACCTCCCTCTGCAACTGGATCCTTGACTTCCTCACCAGAAGACCACAGTCTGTGCAGATCGGATATAATATCACCTCCTTGCTGACAATCAACATGGGCGCACCTTAGGGATGCATGCTTAGCCCACTGCTCTACACCCATGACTGTGTGGCTAGGCACAGCTAAAACACCATCTATAAATTTGCCAATGACACAACTAATGTTGGCAGAGCATCAGATGGAAGCTCCATCTTGGGTACTAGCTTACAAAGTACCCAGGACATCTTCAAGGATCGATGTCTCAGAAAAGCAGTGTCCATTATTAAGCATGCCCAGCAGCAGGGCATGCCCTTTCCTCACTGTTGCCATCAGGTAGGAGGTACAGAAGCCTGAAGGCACACACTCAGTGATTCAGGAACAGCTTCTTCCCCTCTGCCATCCATCCAATTCCTAAATGGACATTGAACCCATGAACACTACCTCACTTTTTTAATATATATTATTTCTGTTTTTGCATGATTTATAATTTATTCAATGTACACGTACTGCATTGCTCAAAATTGAAATACAATGTTGGAAAATGCATGGGTATGGTCATGTACTTTGGTAGTAGACTATTTTCTAAACGGGGAGAAAATCCAGGAATCTGAGATGCAGAGGAACTTGGGGGCTCCTTGTGCAGAACACCCTGAAGGTTAACTTGCAGGTTGAGTCGGCGGTGAGGAAGGCAAATGCCATGTTAGCATTCATTTCAACAGGTCGGGAATAGAAGATCAAGGATGTGATGCTGAGGCTTTATAAGGTACTGGTGAGGCCTCACCTTGAGAATTGTGAACAGTTTTGAGCTCCTCATCTGGGAAGAGATGTGCTGGCATTGGAGAGGGTTCAGAAGAGGTTCACAAGGAAGATTCTGAGAATGAAAGGGTTATCATACGAGGAACATTTGATAGTTCTGGGTCTGTACTCGCTGGAATTTAGAAGGATCTCATTGAAACTTTTAGAATGTTGAAAGACCTAAAAAGAGTAGATGTGGAAAGGATGTTTCCCATGGTGGAAGAGTCCAGGACAAGAGGGCACAACCTCAGGATAGAGGGGCGCCCTTTCAAAACAGAGATGCGGAGAAATTTCTTTAGCCAAAGGGTGGTGAATTTGTGTAATTTGTCGCCATGTGCAGCTGTAGCAGCCGGGTCGTTGGGTGTTTTTAAGGCTGAGATTGATAGGTTCTAGATTGGACACGGCATCAAAGGTTACAGGAGAAGGCCCGGAACTGGTTTTGAGGAAGTAATTAAAAAAAGGATCAGCCATGATTGAATGGCGGAGCAGACTTGATGAGCCAAATGGCCTAATTCTGCTCCGGTGTCTTATGATCTTATGGTAATTGAAATTATCACCAGAAGACTGTTTGACATTAGAAACTCCTATTACAGAGGAAGAAATAACAGCTGTAATCTCATCAATGAATTCCGGTAAAGCACTCCTGGTCCACTCTCCTCTCCTATTGGATTTCTTCTTCTTCAGCCATTGACTTATCAGCTCCTAGCTTCTCACTTCACTTCTCTTCCCCGCATCCTCCTAGCTTCACCGATCACTGTCACGCACCACCTTCTTACTCTGGCTTCTTCTCTTTCCTCTCCAGTCCTGATGAAGGGCCTCATCCTGAAATGTCGACTGTTCATTCCTTTCCATTGATTCCTCCACATTTTGTGTGTGTTGCTCTACATGCTCCATCTGCCTTTTCACCAACTGCCCTGTCTTCTGGTTTATCACCTGGTCCCCATCCCCTCACAAGCATTTACAAGTTTACTAGACCCAATTTTTTCCTCTCCATAGATACTGCCGGTTTGAAATTTCCAGCATCTCTCTCAGCCAAATCTATCGAGGGATGAATACCCACCATAACAATTCCATTGACCAGTGAGATAGTTTCAGTCCACCCAATGATCTTGTTTGGTTTCATTTCATGTATTCCTCCCATTCACTCCTGTCAAGAAGCTGTATATTCTGACTGTTTCAAATAAAAATGGATACATTTATTGCAACACACACAAAATGCTGGAGGAACTCAGCAGGTCAGGCAACATCTATGGAAATGGGTAAACATTCAACGCTTTGGGCCAAGGCCCTTCTTCAGTACAGGAAAGGGGGAATAAAAAGGTGGAGAAAGAAGAACGAGGTGGCAGGTGATAGGTGAAACTGGGAGAGGGTGAGACAGTGAAGTAAAGAGCTGGGAAGTTGATTGGTGGAAAATGTACAGGACTGGAGAAAGGAGAATCAGATAGGACAGGACAGAAGGCCATGGAAGAAAGGGAAGGGGAGGAGCACCAGAGGGAGGTGATGGGCAGGTAAGGAGATATAAGGTGTTAGAGGGAAACAGGAATGGGGAAGGGTGAAGGGGGAAGGGTCAGTTACCCGAAGTTTGAGAAATTGATGTTCATGCCATCAGGTTGGCAGTTACCCAGGCAGTATACAAGGTGTTGCTCCTCCATCTTGGCAGTAGAGGAGGCCTTGGACTGACATGTTGAAATGGGAAGTAAAATTGTAATGGGTGGCCACTAGGAAATCCCACTTATTGAGGCAGATGGAGTGTAGATGCTCGGTGAAGCAGTACCCCAATCTATGTCAGGTTTCACCGATATACAGGAGACCACACCGGGAGCACTGGACACAGAAGATGACCCCAACAGACTCACAGGTGAAGTGTCACCTCACCTGGAAGGACTATTTGGGGCCCTGAGGGAGGAAGTGAGGCACTTGTTCTGCTTGGAAGGGTAAGTGTCAGGAGGCAGATGAGTGGGGAGGGACGAGTGAACGAGGGAGTAGTGCAAGGACCGATTCTCACGGAAAGCAGAAAGTGGGGGTAAAGGGAACAATGTGCTTGGAGGTGGGATCCTGTTGAAGATGACAGAAGTTACCGAAATGCTGCAAATCAATGTCCTGGACTTAGGACAGACTTTAAATGAGCCAAGGTCAAGTTTTAGTAAAATTTAAACCGCAAAAAATTGCAAGGGGTAGTGGAATCAACATGCAAGAGAACCTTGTTTAATTGAAGGCAGCATTGCTGAATATAATCTTTGCAAGTAAGGGGAGTGACTAAATAAGCTGACCAAAATTCATGCTCTCAGTGCTCGTAATCATTGGTTTTGAGATGCAGGTATTCAGATATTTTAGTAAATTCAAATGTAATTGCATCTCATCAACATGTTGGACTGACACAAAGATTTCCAAGAAAAAAGATGTCTTTTGGTTTTTCTTTTACATTACTGCAAAAGGCAATCTTTGAGTTTTAATGAAAGGTCCAAACTGAGACGTCAACCATCCCTGACTGACCCAAGTATTTCCGGTTTAAATTCAGCACTTAATTTGTTGGATTTTTTTTCCATTTGGCAATACAGTGCCTGATAGGCCCTACTGGCCCAACGAGCTGCACCACCCAGCAACCCACCTATCTAGCACTGGCCTAATCACAGGACAATTTACAATGACTGTGGGAGGAAACCAGAGCACCCAGAGGAAATCCACATGGTCACTGAGAGAACAGATGGCGCTGAACTCCACCCACCCCTCCCCAAGCTGTAAAAGTGTTGCGCTAACCGCTACACTACAATGGTGCCCAATGTGGCCAAAGGATTATAGCATATACTATGATTTTTGTGATATGACTTTAAGAATACAAGTATAACACATTTAATTCATGGTCATTAAAGAAAATGGATGTGACAGAGAGAGTGGATAGAAGTTCGTGCTGGTACTTTAAAAGCAAGTGTAAAAGTTTACCTCGAGGAATTTTATAACTGTTATGTCCAGGTTCTCTCAAATTCCGCAATAACCCTACAGCAAGAATACTTATAAGAACAAAGACAGAACTATCTTGGAACACAATAGAGAAATAAAACTAATTCTAAATTAATGTAATGTCTACCAGTCATGTTGTATCTGTTTAGTGAATTCATGGTGTATTTTGAGACTCCAACATGGAATCATTCAAGTTATCCATTTACACTTTAACCCTTTTCAAATTGTTTTTAGTTCTCAGGTTTCACTCAATTATAGAGCAGTAGCAGGAACCCAAAACTCAAAGTGTTTAAGATTTAATGAAGGGATTTAGATAAATTGTTAACATGATCCTCACACAAATTATAGGAGATATCATTTACATGAAATGCTAGGCATAACAAGCTCTGCTAACCATAATGAAAGTGTATTAAGTTGCATTCACACATATAAATACTGGAAATAGATTAAAGATCTAACGAGTAGCTTTATTTGTCACATATATATTGAAATATCAAAACAAGAGTAAAATGAGTTGGTTGAATTAACAACCTACACAGTCTGAGGATGTGCCTGGGGCAGCCTGCAAGTGTTGACATGCTTCCAGCAACAACGTAGCTTGCCTACAACTTACTAACCCTAACCTGCAGGTCTTTGGAATGTGGGAGGAGACCAGAGCACCCAGAGGAAATCCACACAGTCGGGAGAGAGTGTATAAACTCATTACAGACAGCAGCAGGAACTGAACCTGGGTTGCTGATGTTGTAAAGCCTTACATGAACCATTATGCTACCATGCCATGTAGAAGTCTCTACTTTGGCCTACTCTGCCTTCAAGACAAATGAATAATTCACTTTGGTATTCTGTTACCACTCCTCCCCATATTCTTTGATCCCTTTAGAATACAAATTTTCTTTTCGCCAACCTCCAAAACCTTCCAATGTAGAAAGTGCCACAAGTTTGCTGATTTCTTAACAACAAACCATGGGTCACCAGTGATCTAAATCTCTTCTCAACCACAAAAAGAAAGCCTTTAGATCAGGAGAGAGGGAGAAATTGAAACACGTGTAGAGGAAGCTGAAGGAGAAGATCAGGGTGGTTAAAGAGGAATGCAGGAGAGAGCTGGAAAACAAGATTGGACAGAATAGCGCACACGGGAGTTGCGGAGAGGCATGAAGAACATCACTGGCTTAAAACAGTCTGGCTGTAGAGCCTCAGAATGCAGCCAGGAATGGCTAGTGAGTTAAATTAATTCTTCAATAGGTTTGACAATCGCCCTCCTGTTCACAAGTCCCCCCCCACCACCACCACCAGAGCACTCCAGTCCAGGTCCTGAGGCATCAAATGCTCCCACAGCACCAATGCCTCCCCTCTTTCCTCCTCCTCCTCCCTCCAGTTCAACATGTGGATGAACAACACAGGCTACCACTGTCTACATCCCCTCTTTGCTCTGCACCTACCATCCATACCTCCACATACCAATTGCTATCATCCCGATCTTTACCTCCCCCAGCCTTCACCTTCCACCAACTCCCCAGTCATTGTGGACTCACCTTCACTACTGAGCAGGTGAGAAGGGCTCTTGTAAAACTCAGTCACGGAAAAGCATTGGGACTGAATGGCGTGAACGCCAAGGTCCTGAAGGGGTATGCTGAGCAGCTGTGTGTTCTCCAGCACATTTTCAATCTGAGTCTCAGCCCGGAAAGGGTCCCGATTGTGTGGAAAACATCCCAATACCCAAGAAGGGCCAACCAAAAGTCTTGAATGACTAGCTTCCAGTGGCCCTGACCTCACATATCAAGAAGACCCTGGACAGACTGGTCCTGATTCACTTCAAACCCCTGGTCAGATCAGTCCTCGATCCCCTGCAGCTTTCCTACCAGAAGCACATTGGAGTCGATGTGCTGTCATCTACCTGCTGAATAGATCCTACTCCCATTTGGATAAGCAGGGCAGCATTGTGGACCATGTTTTTTGATTTCTCAAATTCCTTCAATACCATACAGCCCTCATTGCTGGGGGAAAAGCTCCATTCAATGCAGGTTGGCACTTCCATTGTATCCTGGATAATGGGCTACCAGACTGGCAGACCTCAGTTCGTACGGCTTCAGAGCTGTGTATTTTTTTCTTTTTCATAAAGAGTACAGTCAATGTTTCAGGCTGAAACCCTTCAGCAGGACTGAGTCATGTCATCCGCCAAAGGGTTTCAGCCTGAAACGTTGACTGTACTCTTTTCCTAGATGCTGCCTGCCCTGCTGAGTTCCTCCAGTGTTTTGTGTCTTGCTCGGATTGCCATCATCTGCCGATTTTCTCTTGTTTGTGAGTTGAAATGTCTGTGTTAATGTCTCATAGCTTCTTAAGATCATCCCTCATTCTTATAAAATATATATATATATATATATATATATATATCACCAATTATAGGAAATGCAACCAGAAAAAAAAGCTGCAAGCTTTTTATTCCTGGATCATTGGTAGAACACGGGTTTGAAAGTTTGCAGGTGACATCGCAGTTGGTGGCATAATGGACACTGAAGGTTATCCAAGACAACAACAGCTTCTCGGTCAACTGGAAAAGTGTGGGAATGACAGATGGAATTTAATTTAGACAAGCTTGAAGTGATGCTTTAGGGAAGTTCAACCAAGGCAGGACTTGCATAGGAAATGGAAGGACACTGGTCAGTGTTGCAGAACACAGGTCTTCATCAGTCAGGGCATCGAATTTAGGAATAGGCGTATTATGTTGCAGTTATACATGTCGTTGAGATTACAATTTCAGAACTGTTCAAAGTTACAAGTAAATTATTATCAAAGTAAATATATGTTACTATATTCTACCTAGAGATTTATTTTCTTGCAGCCAATTGTAGGAAAAGAAATACAATAGAATTTTAAGAAAAAAATTATATATACAGAAAAAGACTGACAAACAACTAATGTGCAAAAGACAAATAAGACTGTAAATACAAAAGGCAAATAATACTGAGAACATGAGTTGTCAAGAGTCCTTGAAAGTGAATCTGTAGGTCATAGAATCAGTTCACACTTTCTCTGTAATTGTTACTTCATTTTGCATTGTTATTGTTTTACCTTGTCTACCTCAATGCACTGTGTAATGATTTGATCTGTATCAACAATATGGAAGACAAGCTTTTCACTGTACCTTGGTATATATGACAATAATAAACCAATATCAATTCCAATTATCCTCCATGTTCTTCTCAATAAATAATGTTGCAAAGTATTAATTGAGGAGCTCACACACATCTTCCATTTCCAAGCACATGTTCCCTCCTTTATTCTTTGTGTCCTACCTTCTCCCTCGTTATCCTCTTGCTCTTATTAAAAAAAATATAGTTTTATCACAGATTAATCAAAGGTATTTGGTACATGTCCAGACATCTGCCACTATTTCAGTTTATTCTCTTTGGTACAAAGACTTCATTTCAAACTGAATCAATTTCCATTAAAAAAAACATGGTCCTAAGTTTAATTAAATTCACAACAGAAGGACCAAAACTGGGGAAACCAGTCTGAGATACAGTAAAAATATGTCACAGTGAAAGACTTTTTCACAGATTCCCTTTAAGAATATTTTTTAATGCTACAGGATACATAATCATGAGAACTTAGCAAACAAAAATCTGAAGTCAGTTGTCCAGCTATCTTCACACTCCATACAGTAGAGCAAGTTAAGTCCTTGAAGGTATCCATTCACAGTGCAGAATAAAAGACTTACCAAGAAGAGGAAATTTGGACAGCACTCCCTTTGTTTAAACAGCCATAAATCCATGCCCTAATATAGAGGAAAAAGTTCGTTAACATTATTGTTTTGAGTTTTTTTTCTTAGCTTTCTCTTAAAAGGAAACATTAAGTACTTATAACTGCTCAGATATTGTGGAAATGTGAGCCAAATATTTGTTGGATTAGAGTGTAAAATTGTTATTTTTCTTGTAATTTAACTTTCCCATGCTTACTTATAGTTTTATATAGATTCCTTAAGGTTGTTACAGTCAGGGGTGATAATGGGGATAATTCCCACTACCTATTAAATGCTCCCAATGACATGTGCCTCAAGTAGCCTCTGACAACTGTTACGTACCCGTACCCCGTAACTGGGTTGCCAAACCAGCAGAAATGGATCACTCAGTTGGAGTCTGGATTACTAGAACTAAGAAAGTTTTATTAAAGAAACAAGCAACACAGTAATCGAAAGGATAATAAATGCAACAGTTCAGCAATGATAAACACACATGTGCACAGAATTTAGATAACATCAATCAAGCTCTATCGTTGTCTAGGGGTAAATGACAAATTTCAAAGTGACACAAAGTTCAGTCCAATTTAGTTCAGTTCGCAGTAATTGTTGCCATGGCGATGGACAACATTAGGGGAGGGAGAGAGAGAGAACAGGAACGACTGATCATTCAGAACGGCTTCCACTCACAGACCTGCGATATTGCTCACAAGCAGCTTTCGGGCGAGTCCTTTGTAATGTCACCTGAGGTCACCGACTGTGACCCCTCCTCCAGATGCGGTCGATCCTCTGCAGTGAACCCGGCACCCAAGCGAGGGTGGACACACACCGGGTGCCCGCTGATCGTACCTTTCCACCCTGTGCGTTTATGGTCCGGTACTTCCCACCAACTTGTGAGAGGCGCACCGCTTCCAGGGTCTCGTTACCTCGGGTGTCGTGTGTGTCCTGCCTTAGCGAACCTGTCCCTTTTTATCCCCCTGCTGGGGTATCGTCTGTCCATCACTTCAAACAGTTCAGGGTTCAAAGGGGGAGCCGCTCCAGACAGCTCTCTCTCCCGTCCCTTCATTACACATCTCCAGATCGCCTGTCCATCACTTCAAACAGTTCAGGGTTCAAAGGGGGAGCCGCTCCAGACAGCTCTCTCTCTCCCGTCCCTTCATTACACATCTCCAGATGCTGCTTCATTGTTCCTTATCTCTCCTTCCCCTGAGGACAGGTGGCAGACCAACTGCTGATGCCACTGATGCTAGCCCAGGCCAGCAAACATCTTAATTTATGTGTATTCTCGTCACACAACCAAGTTTAGTTCCTGGCCTTCACATGTGGTTTAGCTACTGAGCCCGGTGGAGATGTTCCTACTGACAGGAGAAGAGGCAAAGGTGGGTTACTGGCATCTTAAATCAGTCACTTCGGGCAGTTGGGGCTCAACTTGGGGAGGGAAAATACCGATCTCAGACCTCCGCTGCCTTGCAGCTATACCTACTCATGGAAAGGTTTCGGGAGTAAACCCTAAGGGAAAAAATCAGAAGCTAAGGCAGTCCTACATTGCGTTCAACGCTGACCAGCAACTCCTGCAATGCTGCTCGTGCCAAACTGTATCGATCTCTGCCGTTCCTTTAGGTTCATCAGATGCGTGGAGAGGGGGAGCTTGCTACATGGGCAACAGCTTGCTCTTTCCATATCGTATTGTCCAGGCTTGCATACCTAGATGGCTAGGACACAACACTCATGGTCAACTTTGACCAGCAGAGGCCTCAGAGATTTTTACATAATCACTTGTTCAGTGAATTTTCCGTAATTGTGCTATAGCTGATTCTCTGTTTTTCTAGAAGTTTCTCTGCAGCCTGTGCCATGCCATTGAATCTGGCTATTTCATAGGTTACCCCTTGTCACTGGAATGCACCTTATCTCTCTAGTGAGCTAGTTTTCAAATCAAAACAACCACAGCTTTGTCAACCATGACTTTCCTGTTCTTTTTCATTTTTCTCCTCCTTTAATTTCTCTCTCTCCCTTCGAGCAAGTTGGTTACTGTTGTATTTTTATTGTTATGAACACCTGATAAAACTGTTATAATTACAAGATTTATGTCTCACTCTTGAACTCCAAAGAACCTCTGGATCAATATCACCAGATCTATCATTCTCTACTTAATGAAGTAATTTTAGTAATTTGCAATCATAGACATTATTTCTTTCATAGGTTTCTGGATAAAGATTAACAACAACATTATTGAAAGCTGCTTTATTTTACCAAGGCCACCATGAGAAAGTAACCTAATTTTGGGTGGAATGCACAAATTGAATACAGCTTACTCAACTACCAAATATAGAATTCAAACAGCATTGAAGACAGCCAACCAACTGATGTGTCTGCCCATTGAGGCAAATCCCAAAATTTCTTGATCTGTATTTAAGTTTCTTTCTTTAGATTCATAGAGATGTTTAAGCGCACAAATAGGCCCTTTGGCCTACCTCATCCATACCAACCAAGATGCTATTTGTCTGCACATCTCTCTTACTTTTTCCGATCGACAAACGTGTCCAAATGTCCTTTAAATGTTATAATTATACCTGCTTCTACCACTTCCTCTGGCAGCTCATCCATTTACACACCATGCTCCCTCTAATACTTGTCCCCAGATCCCTTTTAAATCTTCCCCCTTTCACCTTAAATGTACACTCTTATGTTTTTGACCTCTCTTTTAGAGAAAGAGGACGTTTGTACACTTCTACAAGGTCCATTTTTTTCCAGGTTTGCAAAGGACAGCCAAAAGTATCAACAGTGGATCAGGTAACCCAGACGTTGTTTTCTTAGTTTAAAAAAAAACAAAACGATCGTGTGTTCATTTCTGGTCACCTCACTACAGGAAGGATGTGGATAGAGAGAGTGCAGAGGAGATTTACAAGAATGTTGCCTGGATTGGAGAACTTGCCTTATAGGTTGAGTGAAGTTGGCCTTTTCTCCTTGGAGTGACTGAGGATGAGAGGTGACCTGATAGAGGTGTATAAGGTGATGAGAGGCATTGATCGTGTGGATAGTCAGAGGCTTTTTCCCAGGGCTGAAATGCCTAACACAAGAGGGCACAGTTTTAAGGTGCTTGGAAACAGGTACAGAGGGGATGTAAGGGGTAAGTTTTTCACACAGAGAGTGGTGAGTGCGTGGAATGCACTGCCAGTGGAGGTGGTAGAGGTGGATACAATAGGGTCTTTTAAGAGCCTCTTAAATAGGTACATGGAGCTTAGAAAAATAGAGGGCTATGTGGTAGAGAAATTCTAGGGAGTTTCTAGAGTAGGTTACATGGTCAGCACAACATTGTGGGCCGAAGGGCCTGTAATGTGCTGTAGATTGTATGTTCTATGTTCATGGTAGACGGAATGTGGTGGTATGGAAGCAGGCACAATAATATAACCAAGATCTAGAAGTAGAATTAGATCATTCCATCATGGCTGATTTATTCTCCCTCTCCAACTCATTCTCTGCCTTCTCCCAGTAACTTATGACGCCCTGACTAATCAAGAACCCATCACCCTTCGTTTTAAATATACCCAATGGCTTAGTATGAATTCCACAGATTCACCACCCTCTGGCTAAAAAACAAAATCCTCCTCATCTCTGTTCTAAACGGTCGTCCTTATATGGAGAGGCTGTGCCCTCTGGTCCAAGACTCCCCCGCTACAGAAAACATCCTCTATACGTCCACGCTATCTCGGACTTGCAATATCCTACACGTATCACTGAGATACCTCCTCATTCTACTGAACTCCAGCGAGTACAGGCCCAGAGTTAACAAACGCTCCTCATACAATAACTCTCACATAACAACCATCAAGCGTAGACTTCGAAGTAAAAGAATAACGGGAGAAGAATTTAAATTGCATCACACATCAGCGACGGACCAGTTGGCTCATATTTTGCGCGTGCAGCTGGGAAGAGTTTAAATAACAATACTAGTTATATCAAGTTACTCGAACGACTTTACCTCTGGACATATTGTCTGCAGAATAAGAACAGCAACAGTTTGCTCCCCAGTGTGTCCGATCTTCCCGAAAGGTAGATGAGAAGTAAGCGTACAACTAACGAAGGCAGCTCCTGAACGAGCCTGACCACTTTAACCGGAATCAGGATCGTCCCATCACTGGAAGGGACCACCCTGTACCTGGTTAACATGAGCGTTTTCCTTCCATTGCATCTTCCAAGCATAAATTCCTGAGAGAACAAGGAAACTAGCGAGGGGCGGCAGAATAGTCCCATTGCAGTGCGGGTCCACGATTACCAGACCGGGCACCATTATCTTCACAACACACACACAAAATGCTGGAGGAACTCGGCAGGGCAGGCAACATCTACGGATAAAAAGAGTACAGTCGAGAGCCTTCAGCAGGACTTCTTGTGTGTGTTGCTTGGATTTCCAGTATTTGCATATTTTCTCTTGTTTGTGACCATTATCTTCAGTAAACTTTCCAACTGGAACTCTCCGTCGGCCTTGGTAAGAAAGATAAGTAAATTGCTCTCGCTGTCGCGTGTTCTGAGCAAGAGCTTTCACCAATTACAAAAACTACTTCACAATCTTTAAAAACCAATCCACTTTCGCCCGTTGTAATCATGAACACAATGAATGCGTTCAATTATTTTTTTTCCAAAAATACTTTATTCAGAAATATTACAAAATAAAAATAATTACATACAAGAAAAGAAAACCATTCGTTGACTGTAAGTCCTTATTCAATACAGTTATTAACAATAAAATTTTTCGTTGACTCTCTGTTCATTTACAAATGAAAGATGTTTACAGTAAATCATGCGTTTACTCTCAACCCTTAGTCAAGAGTTAAAACTTATTAACAATCAAAATTTTCAACAATAAAGGCAGGCAATGGCTCTAATACTTTCCCAAATTAACAATTCCACCCACTCCTTGGGCACCATGTTGATTATCTGTCCACACCGCTGATGAGGGTAGGTCTCCTCCCCAGCCAACCTCTCCCCCTCCTACGGGTGATGAACGTTAAACTGTGGTCCTTCCCCACCGGGCCTTCACGGTGGCCGCACCAAGTTTGAGTGCATCCCTCAGAACGTACTCCTGCAGACGAGAGTGTGCTAGTCGGCAGCACTGAATCACGGACATCTCCATCTGCTGGCAGACCATCAAGTTTCGGGCCGACCAAAGAGCGTCTTTCACCGAATTGATGATCTGCCAGCAGCACCGGATGTTGGTCTCCGTGTGCGTCCGCGGGAACAGCCCGTAGATCACGGAGTCCTCGGTAACGCAGCTGCTGGGCATGAATCTTAGTACTGTCCCTTCCATTCTCTTCCACACCTTCTTTGCGAACCCACAGTGTGTAAAGAGGTGAGCCCCCGACTCCACCCCATTACAGTCCTCCCGTGGGCAACGGGGTGTGGAGGAACCGTTCCGGGCGTACAGGAGGGATCTGACTGGGAGGGCCCCTGTCACCGCCAGCCAGGCTAGGTCTTTGTGCCTGTTGGTGAGATCTGGCGATGAGGCATTTTGCCAGATGAACTGGACAGTCTGCTCCGGGAACCACCCCACTGTGTCCATCACGTCCTTCTCCTGCAGTGCCTGCAGGACACTACGTGCCGACCACTGCCTGATGGCCCTGTGGTCAAATGCGTTGGTCTTGAAGAATTTTTCTACGAAGGACAGGTAAGGGGGCAACGACCAGCTGACAGGGGTGTTGCGCGGTAAAGGGGTCAGACCCATCCTTCGTAGCCAGGGCGACAGGTAAAGCCTAGGCACATAGTAGTACTCTGTGCCCACGTATCTGGGATCCACGCACAGCCTGATGCAGCCACACACGAAGCTGGCCATCAGGGTGAGGGCGACATTGGGGACGTTCTTGCCCCCATTGGCCAGGGACTTGTGCATGGCAGTCCGTCTCACCCGCTCCATCTTGGATCCCCAGACGAATCTGAAGACAGCCCGGGTGATTTCCGAGCTGTAGGAGCGGGGGACGGGCCAGACCTGCGCCAAGTACAGCAGCCCTGAGAGTACCTCACACCTGATGACCAGGTTCTTGCCCGTTATCGACAGGGAGCGCCCTCCCCACAGTCCCAGTTTTTGTTTCACCTTGGCAGTCCGCTCCCGCCAGTTCTTGTTGCACGCCTCGGCCCCTCCGAACCGGATCCCCAACACCTTCACGTGGTCAGACCTGATGGTGAAGGGGACGCTGGATCGGTCGCGCCAGTTGCCGAAGAGCATGGCTTCGCTCTTCGTGCGGTTGACCCTGGCCCCCGACGCTAGCTCGAACTGTTCGCAGGTGCCAATCAACCTGCGAACTGATCTCGGATCAGAGCAGAAGACAGTGACGTCGTCCATGTACAGGGAGGTTTTCACTTGGGTCCCTCCACTGCCTGGCAGCGTCACCCCTCTTATACCCTCATCCCTCCTGATGGCCTCGGCAAAGGGCTCCATACAGCACGCGAACAAGACAGGGGAGAGGGGACAACCCTGCCCGACTCCAGACCTGATGGGGAAGCTGTCTGTTTCCCACCCGATGACCTGGACTGCACTACGGATGTCTGTGTAGAGCAGTCTAATCCAATTCCGGATTCCCTCCCCAAATCCCATTTTGGAGAGCACGTCCGCCATGTACGTGTGCGATATCCTGTCGAAGGCTTTCTCCTGGTCCAAGCTGACCAGGCAGGCGTCCACCCCCCTGTCCTGCACGTAGGCGATGGTGTCCCTCAGCAGCGCGAGGCTGTCTGAGATCTTCCTGCCCGGTACAGCACAGGTTTGGTCCGGGTGGATCACCTGTCCCAGAGCAGACCTGACCCTGTTGGCGATAGCCTTGGACAGGATCTTGTAATCCACATTCAGGAGAGAGATGGGTCTCCAATTCCTAATGTCCTCCCTTTCCCCCTTCTGCTTGTAGATGAGGGTGATGATGCCCTTCCTCATGGACTCAGACATACTGCCGGCCAGAAGCATAGCGTTGTACACTTCCAGCAGGTCTGGGCCCATCCAGTTCCACAGAGCCGAGTACAACTCAGCCGGTAAGCCGTCGCTTCCGGGAGTCTTACCCGATCCAAAGGAACGGATGGAGCCTGTCAGCTCGTCCAGGGTCAGTGGCTGATCCAGACTCTCCCGCTTGCCGTTGTCTAAGACCTGCGTGATAGACGACAGGAAGTTGCGGGAGGCTGTGGATTCTGTGGCCTTTTCGTCGTACGGACCGGCATAGAAGGACTTGCAGATCCTCAGTATGTCGGTCTGCGAGGACGCGACTGAGCCGTCTTCTTCCTTAAGGTTGTGGATCACAGAGCTCCCCTGTGCACCTTTTGGAAGAAGAAGCGTGAGCACGTCTCGTCCTGCTCCACGGTTTGGACCCTTGATCGGAAGATGATCTTGGAGGATTCGGCGGCGAGGTGCTGGGCTTGCAGGCCCTTCACCTCTCGCAATTCCTCCCTGACATCCACCCCCTTCGACTGCAGAAGGAGAAGTTGCTGCAACTCTGTCTGGAGTTTACGCAGTTCCCTCTGCTCCTGCCTTGCCTTCTGGATACCTTTGCGAATGAAGAACCTCCTAATGTTCTCCTTGGTGGCTTCCCACCAGTGAACCGGGGAATCACAGAAGGTTTTCAAGGTTCTCCAACCTGTGTACTCCTTCTCTAGTTCCTCGATGTTCTCTGGGGTCAGCAGCTTAACATTCAGCTTCCACGTCCCCCTGCCTGCCTTCTGGTCTTCCCGTAAGAGACAGGTGGCTCTCAGAAGGCAGTGGTCAGAGAAGAACACCGGCGTGACGTCAGTGGACCTGACTGTGAGGGGCTCTGACAGGAAGAGGAAGTCGATCCGGGAGCGGGCTGAGCCGTCCGATCGTGTCCGGGTGGCTTGCGGCTGTGCTCCACCTGTGGGGGTGCGACAGGCGTCGCGCAGCTTGGCTGGCTTTATCGTTTCCATCAGGAGTCTGGAGGTACTGTCCAGCCTGCCGGGTCCTCCAGCCGCATCAATGGTGCAGTTGAAGTCTCCGGCCAGAACGACCGGCTGGGGCGTCACCAGCAGCTTTGGGAGCTGCTCGAAGACGGCCAGCCGCTCGCTCCGCACGGGGGAGGCGTACACGTTGATCAGCCGGAGCGGAGTGCCCCGGTATTTGACGTCTGCTATCATGAGGCGCCCCGCAACCACCTCTTTAACTTGGGTGATTGAGAAGTTGCCTCCCCGCAGCAGAACCCCCAGGCCGGAAGCGCGACTATCGTTGCCCCCCGACCACACCGACAAACCCTGGGACCACCACCGTGACCACCGTCGATAACTCCTGAGGTGCGGCAGACCGCACTCCTGCAAGAAGGTCACGTCGGCGTTCACGGTGTTCAAGTACCGAACCGCGCTGACGCAACGCCCAGTACTCTTCACACTGCGGACGTTTAAGGACGCCAGTTTAAGGTCCATCACCTTTTTATAAATCCTCGTTCTCTTCTTCCCCGTCTGGAGGCCTCATACCCACAGTCTTGGTTAAGTCTTCCACCTGCTCTCCAATTTATCCGCCCTTTGTCTTTTTGGCGGCATCTTTAGGGTCTTTTTCCGTTTCGTGACCACCCTCCACTTTTCCTCTTCCCCCTCGGCCCTCCCCTCTTCCATTGACTCCTCCTCATCAAGCGGGGGGTCTTGGGTGTCCTGCAAGGTGGAGGGGGAGCTCAGGGTGTGCTCTTGTCCCTCCATCGGAACCTGCGTCTCCTCTACAGAGACGGCGGGCACCTCCACTCCAGCTGGGGCTATCCCGGTGTCATCACTACCCCTGGCCACCTGTGCATAGGAGCCCACCCTTTTCGGACAGGTCCTATAAAGGTGGCCCGCCTGCCCACAGAGGTTGCAGGATTTGGCCTCCGTGCAGTCTTTTGTAAGGTGGCCCTCCACCTTGCAGTTTCTGCACACCACAGCCTTACACTGGGCCGCGATGTGCCCCGGCTTGCCGCAGTTTCGGCACAGTTTCGGTTGTCCGGCGTAAACCAGGTAGCCTCGGTTCCCTCCGATCGCAAAGGCTGAGGGTGGGTGGATGACATAGCCATTGGTGTCGGTCCTTAACTTAACCCTGACCTGCCGTTTAGATGTCCAAACTCCCAGAATGTCGTCAACGTCCTCACACCCCCACACTCTCTCTACACAACGTGCTAGGAAAGTGAGAACGTCGACGACGGGTACATAGGGATTAAACATGTGTACCGTAACTGTTCTCTCCTGCGACCCCTCGGCAAAGAGAGGTTGCACTTTAAATAGCGACAGCGGCGCCTCGCTCCCCTTCTCGGATAAGCACTGGCGCATTTTCCGCCACCCCTCGGCACGCCGTAAGGTGACATCATAGTAACTCGGGAAATCCTGCACACAGTACAGATCATCTACCTTAAAGCCGCAGCAGTCGAAAAGCACCTTACGAATGAAGGTAATCCGATTGAAGCCGTTGCCATCCTTCAGATCCTTGACAGTCATTTGCACAGTGTTCTTGATACCAGCTCCACGAGCGGAAGGGCTTGTCTCCCCCGACTTCCTTCTCGGTGCGCTGGACTCCCCAGCTCTCTTCTCCGATTCGATGGTCTCCCCAGCTCTCTTCGTCGATTCGCTGCTCTCCGCAGCTCTCTTCCCCGAATCGGGGTTCTCCTCAGCTCTTTTCCCGGAATCGGGGTTCTTTTCAGCTCTTTTCCCCGAATCGGGGTTCTTTTCAGCTCTTTTCCCCGAATCGGGGTTCTTTTCAGCTCTCTTCTCCGATTCACTGGTCTCCGCAACTCTCTGCACTGATTGGCTGGACTTTCCAGCCGCCTTCTTCGCTACTACTCCGGATTCTTCAGTCTGCACCACTGATGCTTTGGGCGCTACAGCTCTCATCTCCGATCCACTGCCGCCCTCAGCCCTCTCCTTTAAATCGCTGGTCTTCCCAGCACTGCTTCCTGATGTACTGGTCTTACCAGCCATCCTTCTTCTTGCTCAGGCACCGCGTGTTCGGCAGTGCCGTCACCGCCCGATCCTCTCTCCACGAAGGATCTCTCCGTTCCGAGAACGGTGGAGACCGCTACGTTCTTAGAAGAACGATGGGATAGCCGCGTCCTGGGAGAACAGCCTTCGTGATCTTAGCCAAAAGGCCGAGAAGCGATCAATTATTACCCACTGGAACATTAAAATTCTTTTTTAAAATGAAAATTCCTGCCAACTACAACTGCTCTGATCCGAATTCTCGTCAACGAGTGTGCGGGCGTTTGTATTACTGTAAGCTTGCGTTCGATATTTGAAGTATGTCAACACGTGGAACAAAACTATTCTGACTTTTGTCTGTCTGGTTTGTGTGTTACTTTGTCAGAAATACTGTATATTTAATTGAATGTCGTCGCTACTTCGTTTTATAATAATGCGCAGTTTGGACCTATTATGCACGAGAAGTAATTCTTAATGTTTGTGCAGCGCTGTAAAATTAAACGTGACGCGAACTTTGAAGCGATGCGTTCTTCAGGTAGCAACTTGTTCTTGCTGCCTGACTTGCTAAGTTCCTCCAGCGTTTTGTGTATGTTCCTTATTTTTTTTCTGTCCAAATGATAGGTCTTGACTGTCTATTTTCCTCCACAAATGCTGCTTGACCCACTGAGTTTCTCCAGCAGCTCTCTATTTTTGGCTCCAAATCCCATCCTCTGCAGACTCTTGTGTCTCAGACATTGTCTTTTGCTTATTCCAACAGCCATTAACCTTAATGTCTGTGTCTGGAACTGGGTCAACAAACAATCTGCTAGAGCAGACATTCCCATCCTTTTTTAATACTGTGGACCGATACCATTAACCAAAAGGTCCATGGATCCCATGTCAGGAACCCAAGTGCTGGAGGAACTCAATGGGCGAACAGGAAGAAAAGAATTGTCAACGTTTTGGGTCAAAACTCTGCATTAGGACCTTCTAGCAGATTGCTTATTACACAAGATGCCTGAACCTGCAGCCTCTCGTGTCTCTATCACATCGACAAATGCGACATGATGCAGTTGCTGCCTGTAACAAACAGGTGACTTATTGGCTGTCAGAAGAAAGGAGCTCAGAAGCCAAACTCAGCCTTCAAATTTCACCCTGCAGCATGATTAGCTTGTACTGTTGGCTGTAACCTCTGCTGGCTTCCCAGATTGTTCAGAGGCTACCTGCAAACCAATTTCAGGGCAACCCACTGGTGGCCATGCGCAGTTGTCAATGTACTCCTGTCCCAGAATATTGTACAATACAACATACTCAGTGGCTGCTTTATTAGATACAGGAGTGGGTCCTGGTGTGGTCTTCTGCTGCTGTTGCCCATCCATTTCAAGGTTCGATCACAAGAGAAAATCTGTAGATGCTGGAAATCCAAGCCACACACACTAAATGCTGAAGGAACTCAGCAGGCCAGGCAGCATCTATAGAAGAGAGTACTGTCAATGTTTCGGGCCGAGGCTCTTCATCAGGACTCAGGATTCGATATGTTGTACATTCAGAGATACTCTTCTGCACACCGCTGTTTTAACGCATGGTTAATTGAGTTCAATTAGAATAAGGATTGGGATTGCCAAATGCATGATTGAGCATTTCAGCAAGATATTAAAGAATAACACCATTTCTATTGGTATGAAACTCAGAGTATTGTGGTGCAATATTCATTCCACACTGACATATGGAAGGGAATGTTGGACGATAACAAAACAAAATGAGGGAAGACTCAAAGCAGCAGAAATGTGGTTTCTGAGAAGATTGATGGAATATCATGGAAGGACAGGGTAACAAATAAGGAAGTGTTGTGAAAAGCCAGAATAAGAAGAGAGCTGATATCATCAATCAGGAAACGACAGCTGGAATTCCTGGGACGTGTACTGAGGAAAGAGAAGCTCGAACATCTTGCAGTGATGGGAAAAATTAACGGAAGTCAAAGTCATGGTTGACAGCACATGACATTCGTGTTACATCAAGGGATGGACAGGCAAAAGTTTTGAAGAGCTTTTTAGAACTTCTCAGATTAAAGACAGATGGAAGACCATGATCGCCCACGTCATACGACACAGCACGTCATGATGATGATAATTTGAGTTACTGTCACCTTCCTGTCAGTTTGAACCAGTCTGGCCATTCTCCTCTGACCTCTCTCACTTACAAGGCTCTTTTGCCCACAGATCTGCTGCTCGCTGGAAGTTTTCTTTTTGTTTTTTTACACCATTCTCTGTAAACTCTAGAGACTGTTGTATGTGGAAAATCCCTGGAGATTAGCAATTTCTGAGATTCCCAAACCATCTTGTCTGACACCAACAATCAATCCATGGTCAAAGTCACTGAGATCACATTTCTTCCCCATTCTGATGTTTGTTTTGAACAACAAATGAACCTCTTCAGTAGGTCTGCTTGCTTTTATGCTTTGAGTTGCTGCCTCTTTATTGGCTGATTAGATATTCTCAGGAGTACAAGTATACCTAGTAAAGTGGCCACTGAGCATATGTAGTCTAATAGAGGCTGAAGTAATATTGGATTAAAAATATTCTTTTTCTTGCACTGTTTCACCTTTCTTCACATTTCATCTCTTCCACACAACTACAAACATTTTTTGTTCTCCCTTCATCATTTCTCCACATGTTAAAACTTATTTATCTTAAAAGATCTTTGATCTGAAATATCAATTCTCTTTCCTTCTTTACTGATACCACCTGGCTTGCTGAATGTTTCCAGCTTTTACTGTTTTATTTCAGATTTCAAGCATCCACAATATTCGCTTTTGTGACATTAGCTCCTTTCTGAACAAAAATAAAATGATCTCTTTGTTCTTCAACTCACAGTTAGTTGGATTGAATTTAATATGATATTTATCAGCCAGTCTGCAAGTCTATCTATGTACTCTTGTGCCCTGAATGTGGACGTTTGATTTTTAAATCTGTAGGAGGTGACAACCAGAGACCACCTATTGGAAGGTTGCATCAGGAGACAAGAATACATAAGCAAGCTTGCAGTCTGGCAGATCAATAATAAATTAAATTCAATCCAACAAAATGTGAGATAGGAAGGGAAAAAAGTACTAAGTTGAGTTATGGATTTAAAACACTGATTAATCTGACCTGATTGAAGAATGTAACTTGATACATTGGCTTCTTATTGTCACATCTACCAATATGTGACATCACTTCCATTTTCCTTGATGGAGTCAGCGATAGGAGTCGTTCAGAAACTCAACATATGATAGAGTCGTTTGCATTCTTACCATCTCTGGTTCCCATATTGAACTCTGTCTCCTGTAACAATGCAGCTTACGGGTTGAATAACATCATTAAAAAATTGACAGAGGCACAGCTATCTTCCATTCATATTTCATCGTGCTCCCTTTGACAGACCGGACCTACTGAGTGTTTTTAGTTCTTTTCCAGATTCCCAGCATCTATGGTTTATGATTTTTAGACAGCCTTTATTGCTGGGATAAGGCATCTTCATGCACTTTCTCATGCTTCTTAACTCTCCCATGTGCATGTATTCAGTAACAAGCCTTTCAAAGTACTTCAAGGACTGCAAGATATTTTGGGGGCAGAAGAGTGAAATTAAAAATTTAAAGCACATTCAACGCTGTTGAACTAATTAAGACCAGCAGAGAAAGTGGGATCTGGCTTCATCCACTTCCCACTTTGAGGTCTATAACTTTGCAGCTTATCCTATAGCTCATTCATGTATTTTCCAACTACGTTGAAGCTTTCAGTATTTGTTGCTATTAGAGGCAATAACATGCAAGTGCAAAAGGCAAGTTAGGCCACTGGTCACCAGGAAGGCAGCTCAAGTTTCTGCAATGCTGAGAAAGGATGTTTCCTGAAGACCAATTATTGGTCAATGCACAGGGCTGACTGACAAGGACATCTATCAACATGATGAAGACGTCCATTATCACCCTGACGTTCTGGTGTTGACCTCAAGCATGTGGAGTCTCTTTGTTGTTATATAGCATCAGCAATGCATCTCAAGAACACTTGCAAACCAACACACTTTACAAAAATGGGGAAATTAGGTGATCTGCTCCTACTGCATATTTGCATTTGATGTAGCAACAAAGTGAACTTGATCAGAAATGAATCAATTAAACTGCAGATCAATTATATATAGTAAATACATTAAAAAATATAACATATACTGTATATAACATAATTTGCTGTTTACATTGTGTTTTTCTTTCTTTTTATTTGCACCACTCTCTGTAAACTCTAAGAGACTGTTGTGCATGAAAATCCCAGGAGATCAACAGTTTCTGAGATACTCAAACCACCCCGTCTGGCACCAACAGTCATTCCACAGTTGAAGTCACCTAGATCATATTTCTTCCCCATTTGGGTCTCGGCTCAACATGTTGACTGTTTATTCATTTCCATAGATGCTGCCTGACCTGTGCTAAGTTCCTCCAGCATTTTGTGTGGGTTACTCTGATCTCTAGCATCTGCAGAATCTCTTGTGTTTATGGTTTGCTTCCCCATTCTGGTGTTTGGTCTGAACAACAACTGAACCTCTTGACCATGTCTGCATGCTTTTAAGCATTGAGCTGCTGCCACGTGATTGGCTGGTTGTATTAACGAGTAGCCGTACAGGTGTAACTAATGAAGTGCCCGCTGAGTGTATGTTGACAGGTACTTAGATGACAGGAACTTAGAGGGATGTGAGCCATATTGGTCAGCATGGAGAAGTATGGGCTGAATAACCTTTTCCCATGGCATACAACTCTATAAGAAATTACAGATACAACTCTGTAACTTTAGTAAAATGACAAATATTTAATAGAGGAATTAAATCATGCTGCTGAATAGCAGGAAATTGGCAGGCACAAGTTGTTAATAATGGGCTTGAAGCTCAGTTACTCGAGAAGCATGAAGGCCTGCAAACAAAATTGAACAAAGAAGTAAAGATATACCTCCAGGAGTTTTAAGTAGTGCAAACCTGGGAACAACATGTAGGAGAATAAATGCTGAGTTTGCAACCCTTTGCAATCCCCATCTGAGCCTGATCATGCAATGTCATTAGGGGGCAATACGTTGTCTATTTCCCCATTTAGAACAGTGTTTAGGTATTCAAAGATTGTTGTATGTATTTACAAATATTTAATCGAGGAATTAAATCATGCTGCTGAATTCAGATGACTGTTATTATGAAGATACCACCTTGGGGAATATAATGACTTGTTTCACCAGGCAGAATAACATGTTGTCACTGTGAATGTTAATTGCTAGTCCCACTAAAAATAACAGAACACCTAAAATATAGGATAACAAAAATTCTCACTATCAAAATATTTATAAACTGACTGAAATAATAATGCAGAAATAGTTTATCCACACGCAAAGCCGAATGAAGTTAATTCATCCGTTCCATCATTCATCCTCAGGCAACACTCAAAGATCTGACAATTCCATTACAGGTGAGTTCCTTTTCTCACCTGGAAGAGGGCAGAGGAAATAAAACATTTTGAAATACTCAGAACAACCCCAACCAAGAAGAAGCTGGTCAAGGGTTTCAAAATTCTCTCCTAGACCCGGAAAAGAAAATGAATGTTACATTGAAAATGGAATGGGGCAATTCTCTATAAAGGAGCTAATAAGCTGAGGTGGCAAGGTAGCATGGCGCTGAAGGTAACGCTATTATGGTGACAGCAACCGGGGTTGAATTCTGCCGCTGTCTTTAAAGCGTTTCCATGTTTTCCCCCTTAAGGCATGGGTTTCTTCCGGGTGATCCGGTTTCCTCGCTGGGCGTAATTGGGAGGTGTGGGCTCGCTGGGCCAGAAGGGCCTGTTTCCCTGGTGTATCTCTGAATAATATATTTTAAAAAAC
The DNA here is from genome assembly GCF_963921235.1 of Mobula hypostoma. Classification (NCBI taxonomy): domain Eukaryota; kingdom Metazoa; phylum Chordata; class Chondrichthyes; order Myliobatiformes; family Myliobatidae; genus Mobula; species Mobula hypostoma. The sequence continues at coordinate 15,183,929 of NC_086104.1, forward strand.
TAAACCACGAGTTTTAGCAGAATGCCTTATCTGATGGAAGTGAGCTTTGGGAGCAATCCCTCATTCCCTGTGTCTGGAAATGGCAGAGGCAAATTCTCCGGTGCTCACTTTAACCACCCGTCCTCCGAGGGCAGAAATTCTGCTCTAAGTTGCTGGACGCCAGCTTCTTGGAACTGATTCTGCTTGGTCAGCTACTTACCCTTGTCCTCGCCTCTGATAAGGCGCCAAGTGGGTGAGCACCATGAGACATGCCCTCTCCACTGTCCCATTTCAAACTCCACCCTTCCTCCCAATCTCACTCCACCTGCAAGCACTTTAGAAAAAAAGCTCGTTTTACAAAATTGTTTCATAGCCCTTTTTTGACCAACAAGAAATTTTGCCATCATTCAAAAAATTCTGGCTCTGCAGTGACCAAAATATCCCTTGCATTTTGAAATTAAGATTTCATACCAATAAAAGGGCTGAGCACGGGCATGCTTGTAAATTGGGGGGGGGGTGGTGTCAGGGACCCTGGGCAAGTGCCTAGTTGTTGATAGGTGCAATGTGCAATCGTTTGAAGCACTTTAACGGAGGGGAATGATTCTTCTTTCTTACATTTTATTGCAATGGTAAGACTACTGAAAGCAGACATCCCACCTCTCCCGGAAGTTCCGGGAGTCTCCCGCATATGAATAGTGGCTCCCTGATGCCCACAAATTATATACAATATCATGGAAATCAATTTTTTTGAGAGCGAGTGAGCGAGAGAAAGCAAGAGAGAGAGCGCACGAGCGAGAGAGAGAGAGCACGAGAGCAAGCAAGTGAGAGAGAAAACAAGTTAGAGCGCGAGAGAGAGCGCACAAGCAAGAGAGAAAGCGAGCGAGAGTGCGAGAGAGCGACCACGAGAAAGAGACCGAGAGAGCGCCATGGCAGAGTGTTCCAAAAAAAAAAGAAAATATAAAACGTACGTCACCCCAGACTACACTAAAGTGCACCCCTGCCTAATAGGGGTCAAAAATAATGACAATGTTGCTCACTGCACTGTTTGCAACAGTGACTTTTCTATTGCCCATAGTGGGTTAAGACTGTAAAAGACTTCATTAGTTTAGCTAACGTTATTTAAACTAGCTGGCTAGCTGCTAAGGAGCTACTCTATTGCAGACATCCCACCTCTCCCGGAAGTTCCTGGAGTCTCCCGCAAATTGATGGTGCTACCTCCCTGAAATGAGTTTTTGCAGGGTGGGATGTCTGTGAAAGTGGTGGATACAGCCCAGTCCATCGCAGGCAAAGCCCTCCCTATGGGTGAGTACATTTACATAAAGCAGCTTCCATCAACAAAACGGCCTCTTCTCACTAGTACGTTCAGGCAGGAGGTACAGAAGCCTCAGATCCCACACCACTAGGTTCAGGAACAGCTATTACCCTACCACCATCGGGCTCCCGAACCAGTGCGTATAACTTCAAACACCGTGACTCTGAACTGATTCTACACTACAGACTCACTTCAAGGACTCTTTACAAATCACGTTCTTAGTGTTTTTTTTTATTATCTGCAGTTTGTCTTCTTGTGTACGTTGGTTGTTTGTCAGTCTTTGTTTATGTACAGTTTTCCCTATAAGAAAATGAATCTCAAGGTACTTTCTGGTAACATACAGTGCGTGCGTAATGGCACTACACTTTGAACTATGAGCAAGATTTGGTCTCGTAGAAGTACTGGGGTGGAAAAGTGGTGGCGGCTGCCCTCTAGTGGCCTCTGTCCAAATTTTCAATCCTGATGATCGGGAGTCCTGGTTACATTGGGGTTCTGTTCCTGAGAAATATCGATAACCCGAAGCGTCTGAAGTCGGAAATGAATAGTGTGTGGTAAAGGGTCACAGAAATAACTGCAGAGGAGTAAACAGGCCTGAGAAGAGCAGCCATCAACAGGCCTTTCTGACTCTGTGAGTGGGCGAGTGAGTCTACTCAGCGCTCCCCGCTCTGCTTGGCTCGATCGTGCCCCTAATTAGAACATAGAACAGTGCAGAACTGGACAGACCACTCAGCCCATAATAGAAAACCTACAGCACAATGTTGATCTTAATGCCAACATCCTCCTCCATATTTCTCCATTTCCTTCATAGTCATGTGTCTATCTAAAAGCCCTTTAAATCTGCCAAATCACCCGCTTCCACTCCTACCCCTGGTAACCCACTCCAGATACTTAACAGTACCTATGAAAAAATGTGACATTGCCTTCAAAAACATCACCCCTCCAACCTTCATGCCCTCTGAGTGTTGTGGCTTGGGGATGTTGTGGGGGAGAGAGACTGTGTGTGGAATTTCCCTGTTTCTTCCCAGAAGGTCCCTGAGGCTCCACTGCAGCCAGCAAATCCACCCCCATCCAACTTGACAGGCTGCCAAACACTCATTGTCATGCACAGGCTATTTATAAGTTGAGGGTTTGTAAAGTGGGGAGGACTTCTATAGATATATAGCGGAGGGTATTTTGACTGGTTGCATCACAGCCTGGCATGGAAACACCAATGCCATGATGGGAAATCCTACAAAAAGTAGTGGATACGGCCTAATCCACCACAGGTAAAGCCCTCCCCACCATTGAGCACATCTTCACGGAGCATTGTCGCAGGAGAGCAGCATCCATCATCGGGGACCCCCACCACCCAGGTCATGCTCTCCTCTCACTGCTGCCATCAGGAAGAAGGTACAGGAGCCTCAGGACTCACACCACCAGGTTCAGGAACAGTTATTACCCCTCAATCATCAGGCTCTTGAAACAATGGTGATAACTTCATTCAACTTCATTTGCCCCATCACTGAACAGTTCCCACAACCTTTGAGCTCACACTCAAGGATTTATCATCTCATGTTCTTGATATTTATTGCATATCTATTTATTACTATTATTTCCTTATTTTGTATTTGCACAGTTTTGCACATTGGTTGAACGCCCAAGTTTATTTCATTGATTCTGTCACAACCATGGATCCGGCAGCACAGTAGATACGGCAATTGTGCTTGTGAATTTGCACGTGTCAGCTAATTATAATTTAATCGTGATAGTATTTAACTCCATGCTTGTCGTTGTAGTGCTTGTTGAGACTTGGACATGGACGTAGCCACGCTTCGTTATCTCCATTCTGCCTTGCCTGAGCAAACTGGACTGTCAAGTCAACTGACTTTACAGCTGCAGTGTAGACTTTGTTTTCCATTTGAGTGGTTTAGTTAACGGCCCTGTTTGGCCTCGCATTTATTCCCTTGTTTTCCCTTTAACACTGTTCGCATTAAAGTCTGTGAACTATTAGTGTCTCTCACTCCGCCCTCGGGCCATATCTGAACCTGGTAACACCTCTATCAGGTCACCTCTCATACTCTGTCTCTCCAAGGAGAAAAGGCCAAGTTCACTCAACCTATTCTCATAAGGCATGCTTCCCCAATCCAGGCAATATCCTTGTAAATTTCCTCGGCATCCTTTCTATGGTTTTCACATCCTTCCTGTAGTGAGGCAACCAGAATTGAGCACAGTACTCCAAATAGGGTCTGACCAGGGTCCTATATAGTTGTGATATTACCTCTCGGCTCTTGAGCTCAATCCCACAGTTGATGAGGGCCAATGCGCCCTATGCCTTCTTAACCACAGAGTCAACCTGTGCTGTAGCCTTGTGTGTCAGGTTTGTAGTTCAATTGGCCAGTGTAAATCATGACCATTGAAGGTGGCTGGTAGAAGAATCAGAGATGCGTTAATGACCATGTGAGATTAGATTACAGGAGGAACAAGATCTATGATAGCGCTGTCACGGTGTGGATAGGGCCCGAGTGCAGAGTGAGAGGTTCTGAAGTGGGTCGATAGTACACAGACTTTAATGCCAACAGTGTTAAAGGGAAAACAAAAGAATAAACGCTCGGCCAAACAGGGCCGTTAACTAAAACACTCAAATAGAAAGCAAAGTCTACACTGCAACTGAAAAGAACAACTAAATATAAAAAGAATACCACTAGTCTTCAGAGTCAGTTGACTCAACAGTGCAATTTCCTCAGGCAAGGCGGAATGGAGATAATGAAGCGTGGCTATGTCCATATCCAAGTCTCGACAAGCACTATGACAAGTATGGAGTTAAATACTATCACAATTAAATAATAATTAGCTGACACGTGCAAACTCACAAGCACAATTGCCGTATCTACTGCACTGCCGAATCCGTGGTTGTGACAGATTCTATTATGGTTATTATTCTATTATGGATTTATAGAGTATGCCATAAGATATAAGAGCAGAAGTAAGCCAATCAGCCCATCAAGTCTGCACTCCCATTCAATCATGGATGATCTAATTCTTCCAGTCATCCCCACTCCCATGCCTTGCTAATTTTTTTTACGGGAGAGCTGGATTTACACGTCTCAATCCCACGCCATCACGTGACACCCCCCCCCACTCCCATGCCTTCACCCTATATCCTTTGATGCCCTGGCTAATCAAGAACCTATCTATCTCTGCCATGATAGGGGAAATACCTTTGCCATATCTAATCTGTTCAGGCCTTTTAACATTCAGAATGTTTCTATGAGATCCCCCCCCACCCCATTCTCCTGAACTCCAGGGAAACAGCCCAAGAGCTGCCAGACGTTCCTCATACGGTAACCCTTTCATTCCTGGAATCACTCTCGTGAATCTTCTCTGAACCTTCTTCGATGTCAGTATATCCTTTCTAAAATAAGGAGCCCAAAACTGCATACAATACTCCAAGGGTGGTCTCACAAGTGCCTTATAGAGCCTGAACATCACATCCCTGCTCTTATATTCTATACCTCTAGAATGGGCCTTCTTCACCACTGACCCAACCTGGAGGTTAACCTTCAGGGCATCCTGCACAAGGACTCCCAAGTCCCTTTGCATCTCTGCATTTTGAATTCTCTCCCCATCTAAATAATAGTCTGCCCATTTATTTCTTCCACCAAAGTGCATGACCATACACTTTCCAACATTGTATTTCATTTGCCACTTCTTTGCCTATTCCCCTTAACTATCTAAGTCTCTCTGCAGGCTCTCTGTTTCCTCAACACTACCCGCTTTTCCACCTATCTTTGTATCATTGGCGAATTTAGCCACAAATCCATTAATCCCATAGTCCAAATCATTGATATACATCATAAAAAGAAACGGTCCCAACACCGACCCCTGTGGAAATCCACTGGTAACCAGCAGCCAGCCAGAATAGGATCCCTTTATTCCCACTCTCTGTTTTCTGCTGATCAGCCAATGCTCCACCCATGCTAGTAACTTCCCTGTAATTCCATGGGATCTTATCTTGCTAAGCAGCCTCATGTGCGGCTCCTTGTCAAAGGCCTTCTGAAAATCCAAATACATCACATCTACTACATCTCCTTTGTCTACCCTGCTTGTAATTTACTCAAAAAATTGCAGTAGGTTAGTCAGGCAGGATCTTCATTTCAGGAAACCATGCTGGCTTTGGCCTATCTTGTCATGTGCCTCCAGGTATTCCATAATCTCATCCCTAACAATTGATTCCAACAACTTCCCAACCACTGATGTCAGGCTAACAGGTCTATAGTTTCCTTTCTGCTGCCTCTCCTATCCTTCTGAAATAGCGGAATAACATATGCAATTTTCCAGAATCACCTCTATCGATTCTTGAAAGATCATTGTTAATGCCTCCACAATCTCTCCAGCTACTTACTTCAGAACCCGAGGGTGTATTCCATCAGGTCCAGGAGATTTATCCACCCTCAGACCATTAAGGTTCATGAGCACCTTCTCAGTTGTAATTTTCACTGCACAAACTTCACTTCTCTGACACTCTTGAATGTCTGGTATACTGCAAACATCTTCCACTGTGAAGACTGATGCAAAATACACATTCAGTTCCTCTGCCATCTGTGTCTCTCATTACAATACCTCCAGCATCATTTTCTATTGGTCGTATATCTACCCTCAACTCTCTTTTACCCTTTATATACTTTAAAAAAGCTTTTAGTATCTTCTTTGATATTAGTTGCCAGCTTCCTTTCACAATTCATCTTTTCCTTCCTAATGACCTTCTTAGTTTCCTTCTGCAAGTTTTTGAAAGCTTCCAAATCCTCTATCTTCCCACTAGCTTTGGCTTCCTTGTATGCCCTCACTTTTGCTTTTACTTTGGCTCTGGCTTCACTTGTCAGCCATGGTAGTGTCCTTCTTCACTTTGAAAATTTCTTCTCATTTGGAATATACCTGCCTCACTTTTCGCAAAACTCCAGCTCTGCTGTCCTTCCTGCTAGTGTCCCTTTCCAGTCAACCTTGGCCAGTTCCCCTCTCTTGCCATTGTAATTTCCTTTATTCCACTGAAATACTGACACACTGGAATTTAGTTTCTCCTTTCTTGCCCACAAGAAAATGAATCTCAAGGTTGTATATGGTGAGATATGGTTGTATATGGACTGAAGGAAGCTGCAGAGGGTTGTAAATTTAGTCAGCTCCATCTTGAGTATCTGCCTACAAGGTATCCAGGACATCTTCAGGGAGCGGTGTCTCAGAAAGGGCAGCGTCCATTATTAAAGACATCCAGCACCAAGGGCATGCCCTTTTCTCACTGTTACCATCAGGTAGGAGGTACAGAAGCCTGAAGGCACACACTCAGCAATTCAGGAACAGCTTCTTCCCCTCTGCCATCCGATTCCTAAATGGTCATTGAACCCTTGGACATTACCTCACCTTTTTAATATATATTATTTCAGTTTTTTGCACAATTAAAAAAAATCTATTCAATATACATACAGTATACTGTAATTTCATTTACTTATTAATTTATTATTTTTTCTTCTAGATTATGTATTGCATTGGACTGCTGCTGCTATGTTAACAAATTTCATGCCACATGTCAATGATAATAAACCTGATTCTGATATATGTATTTGATAGTAAATCTACTTTGAACTTTGTGTATTTTGACAGTAAAGAGGAGAAGTTGGCTTTAACCTGTTTTAGAGGGTCCCCCAATGCTGACTGAAGGGCAATTGCAACCATTGGCTCAGGACAAGAAGAGTAAACCACCTGATCTATGATTTGTGCCTAGATGTGAATGTCAGCGTGCACCGCTCATCCCAAATTGACCTTGAACTGACAAGCTCGCTGGCCAATTTTAGATCAGACACAAGTCATGCATTGATAGAGTGATTAAGGACAGCAGATTTCAATTCCCAGGTGACATCAGTCAGCAAGATTCTTCTTGCAACATGCTGCTTCAGTATTGCTGATGCTTGGTACTTAATTACTTGAATTCACATTCCACAGCTACCATGGTTGGGTTTGAATTTATCTCTTTAGACTTCTCAATGCTCTTCACTCAGAGGGCAGTGGGAGCATGGAACGAGCTGCCAGCGGAAGTGGTGGATGCGGGTTCGACATTTAAGAGAAATTTGGATAGGAAGGCAATGGAGGCCTATGGTCCCAGAGTAGGTTGGTGGGACTAGGCAGATTGGTAGTTCAGCACAGAATGGATGGGCCAAAAGGCATGTTTCCATTCTGGGGTGCTCTATGAATCCATTAAACCAACATATCCCACTTATAGCAAGTTTTTTACTTTGCTTCTATGCTTTATGTGTAAACACATCTGGTGGGCTTTGCACTTGAAAGGTTATTTTGAACCTTCAGTTCAGCTCTTTCTAAATAAAATATTTATCTGGCATCTCTTGCCAAAATATTTCAAGGATTTTACGTCATATTAACTGCAAGCAAAGTTAAGTGATCAATCATTTTTATAACATCTTTATTGCTGATCTTCAGCTCAGACTGCCAGCTACAATCTGTAGGCTTACACCTTCAGTAAGATATGCATTTAACCCTTGATGAACCAATGCTCTCCTACATTCGGGCAAAATTCCTAATGCAGTATGCAGGTAAAAATGCAGGTTACAAGCTGAAAAACCTGCACAAGGCACTGTTGTCTGTAACAAGCAAGAGTAAAGCAAGGAGAAAACTTCTGTTTTTCTGTTTTCTGCAGAGAGAAGGTATCCTGCAGCCTGACCTCATCGTTTCCACAGAATAAAAAGCAACTGTGCTAGGCACTGCTAGTTCCGAGTTTGTCTGGATCCATGACAATTGAAGAAGAGGAGTGTGTAATTGGGCTAACATATATGGACGATAGAAATAAATTCTGCGTGGAAGCAACAATCACTAAGAGAGGCGTTTGCATTAGTCAAATGCCTGGGCCGTAATTTTCTTTCAATGTAAAAAATGGTTAGGGAATGAACACAGGTAACTTGCCAGGAAGCTGTGTTTACATCTAACAAATCTTGAATTTGGATGAAAACTGTCTGATAAGTAACATGAAAGTTACTTGAGATGTGGACAGACAGGTTGTCACGAGCCCTGTGAGCCTGTGCACCTGTATTTGTTCATTGCTGTCTAAGGTCGTTAAGCTCTTGTGCTTTCTGCTTACTTATGTCGAGAGTGTTTTGACTGGTTTTCAGCTCACCGTGATTATTTAAAGCGGACCCCCAATTAGAACTGATCATGGGGTCCTTGTGTGTTTTGAGAATAGACAATAGACAATAGGTGCAGGAGTAGGCCTTTCAGCCCTTCGAGCCAGCACCGCCATTCACTGTGATCATGGCTGATTATCCACAATCAGTACTCCGCTCCTGCCTTCTCCCCATATCCCTTGGCTCCGCTATCATTAAGAGCTCTATCTAACTCTTTCTTGAAAGCATCCAGAGAATTGGCCTCCACTGCCTTCTGGGGCAGAGCATTCCACAGATCCACAACTCTCTGGGTGAAATAGTTTTTCCTCAACTCCATTCTAAAGGGCCTACCCCTTACTCTCAAATTGTCGCCTCTGGTTCTGGACTCCTCCAACATCGGGAACATGTTTCCTGCCTCTAGCATGTCCAATCCCTTAATAATCTTATATGTTTCAATCAGATCCCCTCTCATCCTTCTAAATTCCAGAGTATACAAGTCCAGTCGCTCCAATCTTTCGACATATGACAGTCCCGTCATCCCGGGAATTAACCTTGTGAACCTACGCTGCACTCCCTCAATAGCAAGAATGTCCTTCCTCAAATTTGGAGACCAAACCTGTACACAATACTCCAGGTGTGGTCTCACCAGGGCCCTGTACAACTGCGGAAGAACCTCTTTGCTCCTATACTCAACTCCCCTTGTTATGAAGGCCAACGATTCGTCTCGCAGTGTCGCTCAGTGAAGCCACCGACGTTCTGCTGGAATTTCTATGAATTAACTTGTTTCTGTCTTTAGGTGGGAGCCTGTCATCCCTCAGCACCTGGATTCAGTCCCCAGTCAGTGCACACTGTGACAGAGGAAGGCTGCTAAAGGATATAATAGGATATGAATTGATTAGAAAATTATGCAGAAATATAATAGGATATGAATTGATTAGAAAATTATGCAGAAAAATGAGAGATGGAGCTTAATCTGGACAGGCTCCAAGTGTTAAGGCGATGCCTTTTTGGAGGTCAAATGCAAGAGGAAAGCATACTGTAAATACTGATGTGCAGAGGTATCCTGGGTGCTAGTCCATAACTCCCTGGAAGTGGTAACCGAAATGCTTCGGATGATAAAGAGATGAATGGCAAGATTGGGACACTGAGTATTAAAATTGGGAAATCATGTTGCAGCTGTATAAGACTTCAGTTAGGCAACATGTGCAGAACTGTTCACCACATAAAAGGAAGAATGGGGAGGCTTTGGAGAGGGTGCAGAAGAGGTTCACCAGAATGTTGCCTCAATTGCAGTGTATTTGCTATAAGGAGAAATTGAAGAAGCTAGGATTGCTGGAGAGAGGTGTAGATCGGGCTGGTGCATATCACAATTTCTGGTCGTGCGACCATCGACTACCAGTCAGACAATCTCTGCCGAGTATTGATAATGACTGGGGTCACACCTTGTAGAGACACTGCCCAGAAGAAGGCAATGGCAAACCACTTCTGTAGAAAAATTTGCCAAGAACAATCATGGTCATGGATAGAGCATGATCACCCATGTCAAGTGACATGGCACATAATGATGATGATAGGGTAGACAGTCTGTGCATTTTTCCCAGGATGAAAATGTCAAATATTAGCTATAGGTTTACAATGAGAGGGGAAAGTTTAAAGGAGGTGTGTGTGGCCAGATATTTTACACGTCCGGAACATGCTGGTGGTAGAAGCAGATACAATAACAATATTGAAAAGAAGGACACATGAAGAGGCAGGGAGTGGAGTTTTATGGATCATGTGCAGACAGATGGGATTAGTTTACCTTGGCATCATGGTCAGCCCAGTCTAAATGGGCTGAAGGGCCTGTCCTGGTCTACATTCTAAATTAGGAAAGCACAAAGGGGTCAGGAAAGGGAGCGGGCAAGATTAAGGAAAATCTGGTCATTGTGTGTAAATTAGCTCCAACAGATCTCCAGAGATAAAAGATAAAGATAACATGTGTAGGGAACTTTGGTTTTCAGGAGATATTGGGGCCCTGGTTAAGAGAAAAAAGGAGGCACATAGCGGGTGGGAACAAATGAGATGCTTATGGAGTATAAGAAATGCAGGAGGACAATTAAGAAAAAATCAGGAGGACTTAAAGGAGGCCTGAGGTTGGCTTAGTGGACAAGGTGAAGGAAAATCCAGGCAGATTATACAGTTATGTTAAGAGCAAAAGGATTGCAAGAGACAAAATTGATCCTCTGGACAACCAGAATAATATTCCATATGTGGAGCCAAAATAGATGGGGTAGATCTTAAATATTTTTGTATCTGTATTTCCTCCAGAGGTGGACACAGGGTCTATAGAAGTGAGGCAAAATGGTATGAACTTCATGGACCTTGTACAGATTACAGAGGAGGAGGTGTTGCTACCCTGAGGTAAATCAGGGTGAATAAATCCCCAGGGTCTGACAAGGTGTTACCTTGGACCCTGCGGGAGGGAAGTGCAGAAATTGCTGGGGCCCTAGCAGAAAGGTACCAGAGGATTGGAGGATAGCCAACATTATTCTGCTGTTTAAAAAAAGCTCTAAACATAAACCAAGAAATTATAGGCCAGTGGGTTATTGGTAAGTATTCCAAGGGACAGGATATATAAGTATTTTGGATAGATATGGACTGATTCAAGATCGTACGTATGGCTTCATGTGTGATCGGTTACCAGGAAAGTGGATGAAGCTAAGGCAGTCCATGGACTTTAGTGGGGCATTGACAAGGTCCCGCATGGGAGTTTGGTCAAAAAGATTCAGTCCCTCAGCATTCAAGATGATGTACTAATTGGATTAGACATTGGCTTTGTGGGAGAAGCCAGAGAGAGGTAGTAAATGGTTGCCTCTCTGACTGGAGGGCAGTAACTACTGTTGTGGCGTGGGAATTAGTGCTGGATTCATTATTGTTTGACAAGTGCGAGGTTTTGCATATCGGTACCAGGGTAGGTCTTGCACAGTGGCACTGAGGAGTTTGATAGAACCAAGGGTTCTGGGAATATAGGCCCATAATCCATTGAAAGTGGCATCACAGGTCAATAGGGTTATAAATAAAGCTTTTGGCACACTGGCCTTTGTAAATCAATGTATTGAGTACAGGAGATGGGATGTTATGTTGAAGTTGTATAAGACATTTCGGGATTTCAGGATCAGAATCTGATTTAATATCACTGGCAAATGTTGTGAAATTTGTAAACTTTACAGCAGAAGTACGATGAAGTACATGATAAATAAGTATATAGTGAAAAACTGAGTTACATCAAATATAAACAGTATATATCTATTAAATAGTTTAGTTAAAATAAGTACAAATGAAAATGTAGACAGGTAGTGTTCATGGATTCAATGCCCATTTAGAAATTGGATGGCAGAGATTCCTCTCCAATATTTTGCTCACCACTAATGTAAGACTAACTAGTCTAGAGAGTCATAGGGTTATAGAGAAGTACAGCACAGAAACAGGCCCATCAGCCCATCTAGTCCTAGTCATACTTTATTGATCCTGGGGGAAATTGGTTTTCGTTACAGTTGCTCCATAAATAATAAATAGTAATAGAACCATAAATAGTTAAATAGTAATATGTAAATTATGCCAGTAAATTATGAAATAAGTCCAGGACCAGCCTATTGGCTCAGGGTGTCTGACCCTCCAAGGGAGGAGTTGTAAAGTTTGATGGCCACAGGCAGGAATGACTTCCTATGACGCTCTGTGCTGCATCTTGGAGGAATGAGTCTCTGGCTGAATGTACTCCTGTGCCCAACCAGTACATTATGTAGTGGATGGGAGACATTGACCAAGATGGCATGCAACTTAGACAGCATCCTCTTTTCAGACACAACCGTCAGGGAGTCCAGTTCCATCCCCACAACATCACTGGCCTTACGAATGAGTTTGTTGATTCTGTTGGTGTCTGCTACCCTCAGCCTGGTGCCCCAGCACACAACAGCAAACATGATAGCACTGGCCACCACAGACTCGTAGAACATCCTCAGCATCGTCTGGCAGATGTTAAAGGCCCTCAGTCTCCTCAGGAAATAGTCCATGCCGAACCAGTTAAACAGCCTACACCCATCGACCTGCACCAGGACCATAGCCCTCCATGTCCTGACCATCATGTACCTATGACTTCTTATCACTCAGGTCTTCCAGACTTGGCAACATCCTTGTAAATTTTCTCTGCGCTCTTTCAACCTTATTTACATCTTTCCTGTATGTAGATGACCAAAACTGCACACTGTACTCCAAAATTAGGCCTCACCAATATCTTATACAACTTCAACATAACATCCCATCTCCTGAACTCAATACATTGATTTATGAAGGCCAATGTGTCAAAAACAGTCTTTACAACCCTATCTACCTGTGATGCCAATTTCAATGAATTATGGACCTGTATTCCCAGATCACTCTGTCCTAATGCACTCGTCAGTACCCTACCACTCACTGTGGAAGATCTACCCGGCTTGGTGATACTGAAGTGTAATACTTCATACTTACCTGCATTAAATTCCATCTGCCATTTTTTAGTCCATTTTTCCAATTGGTTCAGAACCTGCTGCAAGCTATTATAGCCCTCTTCACTGTCCACTACACCCCCAATCTTGGTGTCATCCACAAATCTGCTGATCTAGTTAACCACATAGTCAACCAGATCGTTGATATAGATGACGAACAACAATGGACCCAGCATCAATCCCTGTGGCACTCCACTAGTTACAGGCCTCCAGTCAGAGAGGCAACCATCGACTATCACTCGCTGGCTTCTCCTACAAAGCCAATGTCTAATCCAATTTACTATTTTATCTTGAATGCCAAGCGATTGAACTTTCTTGACCAGCCTCCCAAGCTGGATCTTGTTTAATACCTTGCTAAAGTCCATGTAGACAACATCCACTGCCTTGCCTTCATCCACTTTCCTGGTAACTTCCAGCTTCAAGTTCCTGGGCGTCAAGCTCTCTGAGGATCTAACCTGGTCCCAACATATTGATGTAGTCATAAAGAAGGCAAGACAGTGGCTATACTTTATTAGGAGTTTGAAGAGATTTGGTATGACACTCAAAAACTTCTACAGTTGTACCGTGGAGAGCATTCTGACAGGCTGCATCACGTCTGGCATGGAGGGGCTACTGCAGAAGGTTATAAATCTAGTTAACTCCATCCTGGGCACTAGCCTACAAAGTACCCAGGACATCTTTAGAGAGTGGTGTTTCAGAAAGGCAGCGTCCATTATTAAGGACCTCCAGCACCCAGGGCATGCCCTTTTCTCACTGTTACCATCAGGTAGGAGATACAGAAGCTTGAAGGTGCACACTCAGCGATTCAGGAACAGCTTCTTCCCCTCTGCCATCCTAAATGGACATTGAAGCTTTGGATACTACCTCACTTTTTTAATATACAGTATTTCTGGTTTTTTTTAGATTATGAGGACACGCAGTCCTCTTTTATTGTCATTTAGTAATGCATGCATTAAGAAATGATACAATATTCCTCCGGTGTGATATCACAGAAACACAGGTCAGACCAAGACTGAAAAACTAACAAAAACCACATAATTATAACATACAGTTACAACAGTGCAACAATACCATCACTTGATGACGAACAGGCCATGGCACAGTAAAAAAGTTCAAAGTCTCTCTAAAGTCCCACATCTTACGCAGAGGGGAGAAGGAAGAAAAACTCTCCCTGCCATGCCCGACCACAGTCCGACTCTGAGTCATCCGAAAGCTTCGAGCTCCAATCAGCCCGCCGACACCGAGTACCGAGCACCGTCTCTGCCGAACGCTTCAACCTCAGCCTCGGTCGCCAGCAGCAGGCAAAGCCGGGGATTTTGGGGCCTTCCCTCTGGAGATTCTCGATCGCAGTGAACCAGGCATTTCAGAAATTTCTCCGGATTTTCCTCTGCTTCTCACATCTGTCTCCATCAAATCAGAACTGTGCACGGCATCCTTCTTACAAATACGATATCATTTCACCGGAGAGCTGCGCGCGCTGCGTCGTGTCGCCATCTTCTCCTCCCGCCCACTGTTTTTGCACATTTGTAAAAAATCTATTTAATATACATAATTGATTTACTTGTTTATTTATTATGTTTTATTTTATTTATTACTGTTATTTTTTTCTCTCTCTCTGCTAGATTATGTGTTGAATTGAACTGCTGCTGCTAAGTTAACAAATTTCATGTCACATGCCGGTGATAATAAACCTGATTCTGATTCGGATTTCCTCGAAAAACTCTATAATTCCCTATTCCTGTTAACTTTCTCAAATAACAGAACAATATTTGTCATCCTCCAGACTTCTGCTACTACTCTTATTGCCGTGGAGGATGCAAAGATTGTCAATGCCCCAGCAACTTATTCCCTTGCTTCCCAAAGTAAGCTGGCACATATCCCACCTGGCCTTGAGAATCCCATATCTCATCAACCCTAATATTTTTCAGTTCTTCAACATTCCTTCCTTAACCTCGAGATGTTGAAGCGCATTATTCTGTACGATGCTGACCTCACATTTTTCTGATTTCCTCTCCCTGGTGAGAATTAAAGTGAGGTATTCATTAAGATGCAGGTGGATGCTTCCCTGGTATCATGGATTCTTGATTACCTGACTGGCAGACCACAGTACGTGTGCTTGCAACACTGTGTGTCCGACAGAGTGATCAGCAGCACTGGGGCTCCACAGGGGACTATCTTGTCTCCCTTTCTCTTCACCATTTGCACCTCGGACTTCAACTACTGCACAGAGTCTTGTCATCTTCAGAAGTTTTGGGATGACTCTTCCATAGTTGGATGCATCAGCAAGGGAGATGAGGTTGAGTACAGGGCTACAGTAGGAAACTTTGTCACATGGTGTGAGCAGAATTATCTGCAGCTTAATGTGAAAAAGACTAAGGAGCTGGTGGTAGACCTGAGGAGAGCTAAGGTACTGGTGACCCTTGTTTCCATCCAGGGGGTCAGTGTGGACATGGTGGAGGATTACAAATACCTGGGGATACGAATTGACAATAAACTGGACTGGTCAAAGGACACTTAGGCTGTCTACAAGAAGGGTCAGAGCTGTCTCTACTTTCTGAGGAGACTGAGGTCCTTTAACATCTGCCGGACAATGCTGAGGATGTTCTACGAGGCTGTGGTGGCCAGTGCTATCATGTTTGCTGTTGTGTGCTGGGGCACCAGGCTGAGGGTAGCAGACACCAACAGAATCAACAAACTCATTTGTAAGGCCAGTGATGTTGTGGGGATGAAACTGGACTCCCTGATGGTGGTGTCTGAAAAGAGGATGCTGTCCAAGTTGCATGCCATCTTGGTCAATGTCTCCCATCCACTACATAATGTACTGGTTGGGCACAGGAGTACATTCAGCCAGAGACTCATTCCTCCAAGATGCAGCACAGAGCGTCATAGGAAGTCATTCCTGCCTGTGGCCATCAAACTTTACAACTCCTCCCTTGGAGGGTCAGACACCCTGAGCCAATAGGCTGGTCCTGGACTTATTTCATAATTTACTGGCATAATTTACATATTACTATTTAACTATTTATGGTTCTATTACTATTTATTATTTATGGTGCAACTGTAACGAAAACCAATTTCCCCCAGGATCAATAAAGTCTGACTATGACTATGACTAAGGACCTCCCCTATCTCCAGGCACATTTTCCCCTTTAGCCCTGAGCAGCCCTTCCCTCGCTGTAGTCATCCTCCTGTTTTCCAAGTATGTGTAGAGTACCTTGGAATTTTTCTTTATAAGAAGATCAAGTTCAAGTTTGAATTTGATACACATGTGTACAGCTAAACGAAACAGCATTCTTGTGGGGCCAAGGTGCAAAATGCAGTACATACAATCACACACAACACACAGCACATATAGTTACGATAGCACATACAGTCACAAAAATAATATTAGCACAAGTCACTGAGTGTCATGGCCTGTAGACTGATGGTGCACGGGATGTTGTCCTGGAGCCACGTTTCTGCACACAGCAGTTCCTCAACTCGTGCTGGGACAGCCAGAGATTAAAGCAATCCAACTTCACTTCCAGAGAGTGAACACTGGAAAGCAACACTGATGAGAGAGCTGGGCAGCGGGGACCATCTTCTGAACCAGCTCAAATTCCAGCACACTGTGAGCTAAGAGTGCAGAGGTGTTTGATGTCTTGGAGTATTTCATTGCAGATAAATCCTCAGGACGGGTGATATCAATGCCAGAATGTTAAGGGACACAGGGAGAAGATTACAGGGACTCTAATGGAAATGTATGCATCTTTGTTAGCTTCAGGTGAGATACCAGAAAACTAGAGTATAGCTGTTGTTCTTCCTTTATTTAGGTAAGACAGCAGGGATAAGCCTGGAAACTGCAGGGCAGTGAACCTCACATCAGTAATAAGGAAACTACTGAAGAAAAATTGAAGGAACAGTATTTATATTGATTGGGAAAAGGAACTTTCATGAAAGTTTATGGTGCTTCCTACCATATAATTCAAAATCATATGGTTATTCAGTTGTTTTTAAAACATTTGTGGTGCTTCACTTTAGAGTCATAGAGTTAAACAGCAGGAAAATGGACCTCTGTGTGGAATTTGCATTTTTTTTACCCTGAGACTTGATGTTGTTTCCCCCAGGCTCTCCACTTCCCTCCCATATCCCAAAGACATGCACGCTGGGAAGTTAATTGCCCTGGTGTAGGTGAGGTGGGAGTGTGGGAAAAGAACTTGAATGGAAAATTAGTGGTGAATAGGATTGCGCCAGCCCAATATAGTTTCTATTGATGGTGTCAGGAAGGATTGCCCTCATTTAACAGGAGAGCTCTATGGAAAGAATGATCACCGTCTTATTGCAGAGTTTGCCCTAGGGTGATTCAGTATAAAAGAACAAAAGAATGGAAGAAGGTGTGGACCATTTTGTTCTTTGTGCCAGTTCATCATTCATTCAGTCTTGTGGGGTTGTACGAGAGCGCAGTTGATATTTGATTGAAAGAATACAGAGAAAATTGACAAGCATGCCGCTGGGACTTGTGGATCTGAGTTACATAGAAGGGTTGAATAGGTTAGGATTTTATTCCCTGAGCATGGGAGAATGAGGCAAGATTTGATAGAGGTATTCAAAATTACAAGGGGTACAGTTAGGATAAATGCAAACAGGCTTTTTCCACTGAGGTTGGATGAGACTAGAACTAGAGGTCATGGGTTAAAGATGAAAGGGAGAACTTCACTGAGAGGGTGGTGAGAGTGTGGAATGAGCTGGTGGATTTGGGTTCGATTTCAACATTTAAGGGGACTTTGGATAAATGCATGGATGGGAGAGTTATGGAGGGCTATCGTCTAGGTGTAGATAGATAGGACTTAGCAGAATACTGTATTAGTTTTGCATGGTCCAGATGGGCTGAAGGGCTAAAATGCACTATGACGCTATGTGGGACTAAAGAATATAGCTTGGAGTAATATGGGTTTTTAGTGTGAGATTCAGGGTAATACGTAAGTTTAGAGCACAGTTTTGCTCTGTGCAATATTTTGGGGCACAGTGCAATGTGAGATGTTTGAGAATAGTTTGAACAGCATTTGGATCAGTCTGGGATATGGAAATACAAGTAGGAACAGTGTTGATTTTCACAAGATATTTGAGCTATATTGGAGTTTGGAGCATGATTTGAAACATTGTGGGAGTTTTGAACAGAATTTGGAATGTCGTGGGAATTTAATGCATATTTTGGAGGATTGTGGAATTGTAGAACACACTTGGAGCAGTGTAGGATTTAATGGAGCACAGCTTAAAATATTATGAAGGCTTGAAACACATTTTGGAGTGATGTTAGATTTAGAGCATGGCTTGGAATAGTGTGGAATTTTCAAAGTATGGATTGGAAAACCGTGGAATTCAATGGAGCAGTGTGTGATTTGGAGCACATTTAGAATCGGTGTAGTATGTTAAAGCACGATCTGAAACACTGTGGAATGTTACAGCAGCATGGAATAACTGGGATTTTAGATCCGTATGTGATTTAAGAGCAGGTCAGACCAGAGTGGGCCCTTGTGCAACAAAATGTTGCACAAACCCAGTGGGTCAGGCTAAATCTACAGAGGGAAGTGGACAGAGGATGCTTCTTTCTCGTGTTTCCTGGATATTTAGAGCACAGTCTGGGACAGTGTCAAGTTTAGAAGCACAGTTGGAGTAGTGCAAGAGCAGAAAGCACAGTTTCAACTACTGATGAGCAGTTTGAGATGGGTGGGATTTAGAGCACGGTGTTCGGGGGTAGGATTTAGGGCAGCTTGAAGTACTGTTGGATTTAGAGCAGCTTGAGACAGGGTGGGTTTCAGAGCACAGTGTTAGGGGTGGGATTTAGAGCAGTTTTGATGTAGGGTTGGACTTGGAGCACAGTTGAGGTAGGGTGGGATTTAGATCACAGTTTGGACAAATATGGGATTTTAGAGTAGAGTTCTCAAAAACAAACAATGTGTGGGCTTTCAGACCGTGGGGGTTTTTCAGCATCCACCTTGGATCATTGTGGGATTTCAGAGGACACTTTGAAATAGTGTGGGATTTAGATCACAGTTTGAGGTAAAGTGGGATTTAGATCACAGTTTGAAGTAGGGTGAAATTTATGAGCACAGTTTGCAGTGCTGTGGGTTTATTTCTTTCACAGCCAAATGCCAGTTTGAAGGAAGATTTGCTTCTAGTCCACTTGTTCTGTTTCTGAGGTAGCTGATAAGGCCAAGGTGGGACCTAGAGACTCTTCCTCAGATGCAAGCTCCTGATGGATCTAGTGGAAGGAAGTTTGAGAAACATCCTTCTGATATTTATGCTGGGTTTCTTTGTGTTCCCAACACATTAAAACACAGGCTGCAGTAGAGAGGGCTTTTGTGGATGAGTGTAGTATTCAGCAACATACAGTAGCTTTGAATAACTATTTGAATGTGCCATACAGTAAATGCGTAATCAGTAGTAGTTCAGGATTTTAGAGAACAGTTTGGAGTCATTTAGGATTTTAGGGCAGAGAATTGTGAAGGGTGAGACATAAAAACCACTGTTCGCACAAATAGGGGATTTTAGAGTAGAGTTCCCAACAACAAATAATATCGCAGTACAGATTTGAGCACTGTGGGACTTTTACAGTAGGGTTTTGTGTAGTGTGGCTTTGTAAAGCAGATTGTGGGTCAGTGTGGGATTTTTAGAGCAATGAATGGGATTTTAGAGTGAAGTTTAGAGCTTTCAGACCGTTGGGGTTTTCAACATACACCTTGAATTATTGTGGGATTTCAGAGGACAGTTTGAAGTAGGGTGGGATATTAAACACGAGAGATTCTGCAGATGCTGGAAATCCGGAGCAACACACACAAAATGCTGGAGGAACTCAGCAGGTCAGGCAGTATCTGTGCAAATGAGTATAAGTCGACGTTTTGGGCTGAGACCTTTCATCAGGACTGGAAGGGAAGGGGGGCGATGACAGAATAAAAAAGTGGGAGGAGGGAAACAAGCTAGAAGGTGATAGGTGAAGCCAGGAGGGTAGAAAAGGTAAAGGACTGGAGAGAAGGAATCCGATTGGAGAGGAGAGTGGACCATTGGTGAAAGGGAAGAAGGAGGGGCACTGGGGAGGTGAGGAGGAGAGGTAAGAAGAGGAATAGAAGAGGGAAGGGAGAGGGGAAAAGACAAAAAAGAGGGAAAAAAGTCCCAGAAGGAGAAATCAATGGCATTCATCCCCTCATCTCTTCTCCACAATAAAGCCACCCTTAGGGTGGTGGAACAACACCTCATATTCCATCTAGGTAGCTTCGAACCTGATGGCATGAACATTGATTTCTCCTTTTGGTATTTTTTTTAATTTTCTTTTCCCCTCCCCTTTCCCTCTTCTTCTATTCCCCAATCTGGCCTTTTACTTCTCACCCACCTATCACTTCCCCCTGGTGCTACTCCTTCTTCGCTTTCTCCCATGGTCAATTCTCCTCTCAGATGTCTTCCTCTCCAGCCCTTGACCTTTCCCACCCACCTGGCTTCACCCATCACCTTCTAGCTAACCTCCTCCCCTCCCCCACACTTCTTATTCTGGTGTCTTCCCCCTTCATTTCCAGTAATGAAGAAGGGTCTCAGCCCAAAACGTCAACTGTTTACTCATTTTCACAGATGCTGCCTGACCTGCTGAGATCCTCCAGCATTTCAAGATTCAGGAACATTTATTATCAAAGAATGTATAAATTATACAACCTTGAGGGTTTGCCTGCTCACAGGTAGCCACAAAGCAAGAAACTCAAAAGAACCGAATTAATGAAAAAAAGAATAAAAATAAAAATAAAAGACCAACACTCCATGAGCAAGAGGAAGAAAAAATATACAAATCATGCAAACAATTGAAGCAAACAACAGCATTCTGAACCAAAATTGAGTCCTCAGATCAGAACTCCAGATCAGCCTGGAGTAGGCCCAAAGCCTCGCCTATCGGTCATCATATTAGTGGGCATGGAGCACAGCAGCCAGGGCAGTCTTCATATCCTCAGCACCATGGAGATGACCATTGCAGAGAACCAAGTGAAACTGGCTCTTGGTCTGACCAACACCCTGACTTTTCAGTCTATCTGGGCCGGCATTTAAATTGACCCAATGAGGGAACAGCCAAAGCCTCCAGTGTCCCGGACAGAGGAGTGAAGATCATGGAGAGCGAGTGAAATCGGCTCTTGCCTCCGATCTGGGCCGGCGTTTAAATTGTCCAAACAGCACCCAAGGGAGTCTGAGTGCGGTGCCCAGAGTGATGCAAACTTGCACCCAGGCCAGTTGAACGAGCACTAAACTTTCCTGCTGGGGCCCTGACTTCTCCTTTCGGCACCCAGTGTGATCCAACCTTGCACCCAGGCATCAGAACTCCAACTGCAACGATTCTGCAACACACCATCTCAGTTCATCCCCCAAACTCACCTCGCCATCGCTCACTCCTTCACTGTTAGTGGCAATAATTTAACACAATTTACCACAGAAAATGTATCTGTAGTCAGATTTCCTATCTTTTTGACTACCAGAAGCATACATTTGGTAGCGCCATCTTAACGGGAAGATTTTGTGTGTGCTGTGGGATAATAACGCCCACCTTAGCGCATTGTGGGATTTCAGAGAACAGTTGGAAATAGTGTGACACATTAAAACCCAAATAAGTGCTTGGTGGAATTTTCTTCAGCAATTTAACGCTGCATGAGCTTTTATAATCTAGTTTGTAGCCCTGTTGGATTTTGCAGTGGATTTTGGAGCAGTTTGGGACTTCAGAGCACAGCTTGCTGCACTGTGGGTTTTTTCTTCTTCTTTCACAGTTTCTAAGTGTGGAGCCTGACTTGCACCCACACTGTTTTTTTATTGCTCTGAGGTCACAGTAACAACTGCAGGCTCTTTCACAAATTCAGCCACAGAAACAAGCCCTTCAGTGCAATTTCTCTATGCCAACCAAGGTCCCACTTGCCTACATTTACCCATTTTCCTCTAAAACCTTTCCTACCAATGTACCTGTCCAAATGCCTTTTAAATGTTATTATTGTATTTATATCAACTACCTTCCTGGCAGCTTGCTCCATATATGCACTGTGCTCTGTGTAGAAGCTGCCCTTCAAGTCCCTTTTAAATCTTTCCCCCCCTCACCTTAAACTTCGAGTCTTTGGTTCACTTTCTCAGAGGAAAAGACCACGTGAGTTCATCTTATCAATGCCCCCAATGCTTTTAAATTGTACGGGTCTGATGGGGGAATGGTTTGTGAGGTAGTGTGACCTTCCACCTCTTATGCTGTCTACTCCCAGAAAAAGCACCCAAAACCTTCTCAGCTGCATCTTGCATGTTCCTTTCCACCCCCCGAGTTGTCAAATTCCCAAAGTCACTACAAAGGTTATATTTCATTGAAGTCCACTGAATATCGAAAGGCCTAGATAGAGCGGACGTAGAAAGGACAGTGGGATATAATAGGGAAATCTAGGACAAGAGAGCACAACCTCAGAATAGAACGACACCCCTTTGGAATAGAAATGAGAAGGAATTTCTTTAGCCAGAGGGTGGTGACTCTGGAATTCATTGCCAGAGATGATGTGGAGGCCAAGTCACTGGGTATATTTAAAGTGGAGGGTGATAGGTTCTTGATTCGTAAGGGTGTTAAAGGTTACAAGGAGAATGGGGTTGAGAGGGAAAGTAAATCAGCAGATGATCAAATGGCAGAGTATACTCCATGGGCCAAAATGGCCTAATTCTGCTCCTATGTGCTATGGTCTTCAGGCAGTTGAAGATGAGAGGGAAGTCAGAGTGGGAGGGTTGGGAAGGAAAGTAAGTGGAAGATAAGTGAGAGGGAAGGCTCAGAGAGGGACAGGTTAAAGAAGAGGAGTATGGGCAAGATCAGAATGCACCTGTCGATGTCTTTTGTGTGCGTATGCACAGGTGTGTGTGGTACAGTTATCGTCGTGGTGGTGGCTATCCCTTGAGGTCGTTCCGTACAGAGCGAAGACACCAGTGCGTGTATTTGTTTAACGTGTACTTGATGTTGCACTCCAAGGAGCACACGATACTTCACAAATCAACCAACTGGTTCCAATGGCATGGAAACCACGATGATTGGAGCTGATGGATTTGTTGCAGCCTTCATCCGCCTTCACAGCCGTTGAGTTCGAAGTCACTTCGTTTGCCTGTTCCACCGCTGAGGTCTTGGTTGGATTGTTCTTTGTCAGGGACCTCACCCTCAACCTTACTGCCATGGGTGAGCCTACCAGGAGCATAGCTCCAGACGGCATCGCTCTTGGGATCTCAGGACCACACAAGCTTCTCCACCGCGACAAGGTGACAATCCACGGAGAAGGATACAGTTATACTAAGTCCACATAGCAGCCTCTGGTCTCCTTTGCAACTGGACCAAGAGCTCGTGTAATGGCCACTTTAACTGCATTGGCTAAATCTGACAACTAGGTGGTGCCTCCCACCATAAGGAACAGGAGGAAGCCACCTGACCCTTGGTTCAATGAAATCAGGTTTGATCTTTCATCTCAGTGGCCCTTTCCTGCACTGTTCTCTGAAAAACCTAGAGTTCTGTATTGTATATACTCACTTCTGAGCCTCCACAACCCTCTTGGGTAAAGGATTCCAAAGATCAACCTCCATCTTGTGTGTGCCTGTCAAAGTAAAAGGTAAAAGTGACATGTGCAGGGAACCTTGGTTTTCAAGAGATATTGAGGCCCTGGTTAAGAGAGAAAAGGAGGTGCATAGCGGGTTTAGACAGGTAGGAACAAATGAGGTGTTTATAGAGTATAAGAAATTAGATTAGATTAGATTATGGGGACACGCAGTCCTCGTTTATTGTCATTTAGTAATGCATGCATTAAGAAATGATACAATATTCCTCCAGTGTGATATCACAGAAACACAGGACAGACCAAGACTGAAAAACTGACAAAAACCACATAATTATAACATATAGTTACCACAGTGCAAGCAATACCATAACTTGATGAAAAACAGGCCGTGAGCACGGTAAAAAAGTTCAAAGTCTCTCGAAAGTCCCTCATCTCACACAGACGGGAGAAGGAAGAAAACTCTCTCTGCCGTGCCCAACCACAGTCCGACTCTGAGTCATCTGAAAGCTTTGAACTCCAACCACCCCTCCGACATTGAGCACCGAGCACCATCTCTGCCGAACGCTTCGACCCCAGCCCCGGTCGCCAGCAGCAGGCAAAGCCGAGGATTTTGGGGCCTTCCCTCCGGAGATTCTCGATCGCACAGTAGCAGTGGCAGCGAACCGGGCATTTCAGAAGGTACTCCAGATGTTCCTCCGTGCTCTCACGGCTGTCTCCATCAAATCAGAATTTTGCACGGCCTCTATTTTAACAAATACGATATCATTTCACCAGAGAGGCTACGCGCGCTGCATCACGCCGCCATCTTCTCCTCCCTTCTTTTGCAAAAGAACATTAAAGAAAGAAATCAGGAGAGCTAAAAGAAGACTTGAGGTTGCCCGAGCAGACAAGGTGAAGAAGAATCCTGAGAGATTCTACAGATATGTTAAGAGCAAAAAGATTGTATGGGACAAAATCGATCCTCTGGAAGATCAGAATGGTAATCTGTGCCTGGAGCCAAGAAAGCTGGGGAAGATATTAAATGCATTTTTTTGCATCTGTACTTTCTCAGGAGGTGGACACAGAGTCTATAGAAGTAGGGCAAAGTGGCATCAGCTTCATGGACCCAATACAGATGACAAACGAAGAGGTGGATAAAACTCCAAGGCCTGACACGATGTTCCTTTAGACCCTGTGGGAGGCAAGTGCAGAAATTACTGTGGCCTGAGCTGAGATATTTAAATTATCCTTAGCAACAGATGAGTTACAGAGGATTGGAGGATAGTCAATGTTGTTCCGCTGTTTAAGAAAGGCTGTAAAAATAAACCAGGAAATTATAGGCAAATGAGCCTGCCATCAGTAGTGGGAAAGTTATTGGAAGGTATTCCAAGGGACCAGATATATGAGTAATTTGGATAGATGTGGATGATTAAGGATAATCAGACTGGCTTTGTGTGTGGTCAGTCATGTCTAACCAATCTTATAGAGTTTTTCGAGGCTGTTACCAGGAAAGTTGAAGAAGGCAAGGCAGTGGATGTTGTCTACATGGACTTTACTAAGATGTTTGACAATGTCCCGCATGTGAGGTTGTTCATGGAAGTTCAGTCACTTGGCATTCAAAATGAGGTAGTAAATTGGATTAGACATTGGCTTTGTGGGAGAATGCAGAGAGTGGTAGTACTCTGACTGAAGGGCTGTGACTCATGGTGTGTCGCAGGGAACGGTGCTGGGTCTGTTGTTGTTTGTCATCTATATCAACGATCTGGATGATAATGTGGTTAACTGGATCAGCAAATTTGCGGGTGTAGTGGACAGTGAGGAAGGCTATCATGGCTTGCAGAGGGATCTGCATCAGCTGGAAAAATGGGCTGAAAAATGGTAGATGGAATTTAATGTAGACAAGTGCGAGGTTTTGCACTTCCATATAACCAACCACGGTAGATTTTTTTAATACAAAACTGTAAAAGTTTATTTACATCACATATACACAAGGTACAGACAGTCAATATATACAAGACAGTAAGTATACTCAATTTAAAATATGGTTACTACCATCTATAAAACAGTCAATACCCCAGGGGCCCACCGCTCATGGAAGTTCAGTAACGACCGCGTGCTCCCTCTCCAAGGACAGCCAGGCACAAACGTGTCCTTGGAAAGGGGGTAGGCTGTCGGCCTGGGCAGCACCCTCCATTTCCCACTGCCTAGACCTGTGAATGGCCATCTCGGCCAGGCCCAGGACCAAGTCCACCAGGAAGTCCTCCTCACACCCCACCCCCTTCCAAACTGGGTGACCGTATATGAGGAGCGCGGGACTAAAGTGCAGCAAGAACCTCAGCAACAGCCCCCTGAGAAACTCAAAGAGGGGCTGCAACCTCTTACATTCCGTGTAAACGTGGTACACTGGCTCCTCCCGCCCGCAGAATGGACAGGTGGGTGGGGGTGTCAGTGAAGCTGCTCAAGAACCTGTTGTCCGGTACTACTCGAAGCAACACCTTCCACCCCAGGTCCCCAATGTACAGGGGAAGGACCCCTGCATAAAGAGACTTCCACTGGGGACCTTCTCCGCTGCCAGATGGTAGCACGGACCGCCAGGGCGAGTCCAGTCAGCAGACGAAGGCAAGGAAGTGAAAAGCGTGCAGGAGCAATACGAAATGGGTTGTCTTACACAGTGAACAGTAGGGCACCGAGGAGTGTGGTAGAACAAAGGGATCTGAGAATACAGAATCAAGTTATTAAGTACTGGAGATGGGATGTTATGCTGAAGTTGTTTAAGATATTGGTGACAGCTAATTTGGAGTATTGTGTGCAGTTTAAGTTACCTACCTACAGGAAAGATGCAAATAAGGTTGAAAGAGTGCAGAGAGAATTTACAAAGATGTTGCCGAGTCTGTAGGACCTGAGTTATAAGAAAAAACTGAGTAGGTTAGGACTTTATTCCTTGGAACATAAAAGATTGAGAGGAGATTTGATAGAGGTATACAAAATTATGAGGGGTGTAGATAGGATAAATGCAAGCAGGCTTTTTCCACTGAGCATATTTTATGAGGATAGGTTGAGCAAGCTAGGGTTTTTCTGCACTGTACTGCTCCATGTCCTATGTTTCCAGATACTGCATCCAAGGAAGCATCATCCCAAAATCTATTGTGCCTAGCCTGTAAGAAGTCAATAAGATCATGTCTCATCGTTCTAAATTCAAGTGAACGTGGGTCCATGTTCTGTGCATTCTCTTTTCCAAGGACGAAGCCTATTCTTCCCTCCCATCCCGTGAATGAATCTGGTGAGCATCTATTGCAGCTGACTCTGTCTACGTCCCTTCTTGGGTAAAGAGGCTGGACATGTACACAATATTTCAATTCCTATCTCATCAAAGTCCTATCTATAATTGTAGTAAGATGTGTTTCATAATTCATATCATTCTGATGACTCACATCATTAGGGCTTCACTACTTCACAGAGCATTCCTATTAATCCCCTGATTTTCCTGCCACTCACCTCTCACGGTATTAACCCAGCTAACTAAGCAGCATACATTGGGTGTGGGTGGAAACTGGAACACACAGAGTAAACATCTGGTCAGAAGTAGAATATCAAACTCACTTGGACAGCGCCCTAGAAAGACATTGAACCCAGCTCACTAGAATTGTGAGGCAGCGGCACTAATGGTACAGAACATTTTAGATCCAGCGGTCGATCGTATTTAATTAGGTAAAGGCATTGATAGAAGTGCATAGAGTGTAGTTCATTTATCAACTGGCTATAGCATCTTGAGAGACTGGGTGGCCAAACGCCCAATGCCCAAGAACTGAAAAGTCTACAGAGGGTAGTGGGTACAGCCCAGTCCATCACAGGAAAAGCCCTCCCCACCATTGAGCACATCTACAAGGAGCGCTGCCACATGAAAGCAGCATCCATCATCAAGGACCCCTACCATCCGGCCATGCTCTCTTCTCGCTGCTGCCATCGGGAAGGAGGTACAGGAACCAAGATCCCACACCATCAGGTTCAGGAATAGTTATTACCCTTCAACTATCAGGCTGCTGAAGTGGTGTGGATAACTTCACTCACCTCAACACTGAACTGATTCCATAACCTATGGACTCACCTTCAATAACTCTACAACCCTTGTTTTCAGTATGATTTATTTACTTAGCTTTTTTTTTTGCAAATTTTGACTCCTTTAGCACATCGGTTGGTTGTCAGTGCTTGCGGGTAGTTTTACATTGATTCTATTGTATTTCTTTGATTTCCTGTGAATGCCTGCAAGAAAATGAATCTTGAGGTTGTATATGGTGACATACGCGTACTTTGATAATAAATTTACTTTGAGCTTTGATTTATTTGAAATGCACCCCCGTGCATCAGCTGAAAGCCTAATTTTATCTCCCACCTCAAAGAGAAACACTGCCTGTAGCTCCCTTCATCAGAACACGGCGTACCGTCTATTTTTGTGTCATCTACAGATTTGGGTTTGTTGTGTTCTGCACCCTTCTCTGAGTCAGTAATATGAATAGTAAATAAATGAGGGCCAAGAACTAATTCTTGAGTAGAAAACAAACTACTGGAGGAAATCAGAAGGTCAGGCAGCATCTGTGGAGGGAAAAGGACAGCTGACCTTTGGAGTTGAGACCTTTCACCTGGACTGTAAGAGCACAGAGGGGCTGGCCGGTATTAAGAAGTGATGGGCAGGGTTGGGGCCAGAGATGGCGAGCAATCTATGGATCCAGGTGAGGAGGGATGATTGGCAGATAGCAGAGGGAAAGGTGGAGAAGGTGAAAGAAGCTGGAAAGTGATAGGGGAGTAACAAATAATGGAAACATCAAAGCCCTGGAACAGAAAATACCTCGAAGTAGTGGGTACAACCCAGAACATCACGGATAATGCCTCCCCACGACTGAGTATATCTAGATGGAGCGCTGTCACGGGAAAGCAGCATCCAATGTCAGGAACTTCCACCATCCAGGCCATGCTGCCTTCTCGCCGCTGCCATCAGGCAGAAAGTACAGGAGCCTCAATTTCAGGAACACTTATTGCCCGTCAATCTTCAGTCTCTTGAACCAGTGGAGGTAACTTCGCTCAACAGCCCAGTGTGTTAGAGTTCGGAGTTCATTTCCAGCGTCCTCTGCAAGAAGTTTGTACGTCCTTCTTGTGGGTTTCCT
This sequence comes from Mobula hypostoma, assembly GCF_963921235.1. NCBI lineage: Eukaryota > Metazoa > Chordata > Chondrichthyes > Myliobatiformes > Myliobatidae > Mobula > Mobula hypostoma. The sequence continues at coordinate 15,212,576 of NC_086104.1, forward strand.
CCGGGTTAATTGGTCATTGCAAATTGTCCTGTGGTTAGGCTGGGATTAAATAGGTGGGTTGCTGGGCAGTGTGGCTTGCTGTTCCAGAAGGGCCTGTTCTGTGCTTTGTCTCTAAGTAAGTAAAATAAACTTAGTAAATAAGTCAGACATTATTTACCCCTCATAAAACCATGTTTATTGAGTTCATTATGTTGAATGGCTATTTTTTTTTGGATGTTGACTGCAGTATCTTCCCAATAGAAGTTAAACCAATTACTCAATGGTTTCCCCATTTCTGGTCTCCCTTCTTACATACCTGTGGTTTTCCAATCCACTGCTTCCCTCCCAGTGAGTTTTGTAAAACTTTAACCACTGGCTCCCCTACCTCTGCAGCCACTTCCTTAAAAATCCTAAGATACAGTCCATTGGGTCCTGGCAACTTGTTTGCCTTTAGTCCAATTATTTCAACAATTCAAACTGCATGGAAGAACTTGTAACAGTCCTTATCATTTTTCATGAATAGATTTATTACTAGCTTTCCTTACAGTTTTACATAAGCCTGTAAGTTACCTTCGGGATATTTCCAGTGCCTTACATTGTGAAGGTAGATGCTAAGTATTGGTTTAACTTGTCTACCTTTTCTTTGTTTCCAATTAAAAATTCATGGGTCTTGTAGTCTCAAACTTACCCTCTCTACCCACTTCCTTTCAATACATCTATAGATGTTTTGATATTATTTTCTTTCATAATCAAATTTATTCCCCCTAATAAGCTTTTTACTTTTTCACTTGTGCTTTCTGAAAAAAAATCTGTCCTCTGGCCTACCACAAGCCCTTATCGTTTTCTATGTACTACATTTTGACTTAACCGTGATTCTTTGACTGCCTTTGTTAACCATAGATTAGAGTATCTTTCACATGGAATCCCTCATCCTAATTGAGATAAATTACAGCACAGGAGGCCATTCAGCCTGTCACTTCCATTCCGGATTACTACCATAGCAACTTGCTAGCTTAACTCCTTTGTAGTGTTGCAATGGGAGGCGAGGTTGAGATACATCTCTACCAAAGGAGGTGTAAGGCACTCCTTCCGCTAGCTTGTAGGCCACTCTTGGGCAAGGTGTAGCTCCTGATTAGCCCCCCAATTAGAGTCATGTGAGGCCATGGGGACAGGTGGTGGATGGTTGTATGCGCAGTTAGTGCATATCACAAGTCCTGGTTACGCGACCACTGACATCAGGCAGGCAATCTCTGAAGTGTATTACTAATGGATGAAGTCACTTGTCCTGTAAAGACACTGTCCTGAAGAAGGCAATGGCAAGCCACTTCTGTAGAAAAATCTGTCATGAACCATCATGGTCATGGACCATGATCGTCTACATCTTATGACACAGCACTTAAATGAATGAGAGTTGAAATGTATGGCTTGTCATATTTTTTATTAAATTTTCTCCAGAAGGCCACAATGAATTACTGGAAACAGTTCACTCTAGATTCAAAATAAATGCTATGATAAAGGACCTTCTCCTCCTCTTTTACTTTCATTTATACCCAAGGGCTCAATCTCAACTCCTCCACCACTGGGAATATGTTCCCACTTCCACTTTGTCCAGTCTCCTTATCATCCTATCAGATCTCCTCTTTTTTTTCTCTCCAAAGCCTCGCTAATCTATTTTGTAACTGTAGCCTCTCATCACAGTAGCTATTTGCACAAATCCTTAATGAACCCTCTCCAATGCCTTTACATCTTCCTTGAAAGTTTGGCACTGCTTCATGTGTTTATTTGCCTGGGTTCTGTAGAACAGTGCATAACTTCTTTTAACCAACTTTCTCAGTCTGTCCTGCCTCTTTCAAAGAGTCGCATAGCATAGAAACAAACATTCAGCCCCCACCCCCATGTCCATGCTGACCTCTGGGCCCCCATCTGCATTTATCCCATTGCCCAGCACTTGCCCCATGGACTTCCACCCTTGGGTAATTTAGATACTGTTCTACACACTTCTTAAGTGTTGTCAGCTAATCTGTTTCCACCCCTCACTCACCATTCCAGGCACTCACTCACTCATTCCAGGCACTCACTATTCTCTAGGTGTAAAAGATGCCCTTTGATCCACTGTAAATATTTTACCTCTTACCCTAAATCTAAACCTAGTTTTATCTACCTGTGATACTTAAAAAAAAAATTATTTAGGGATGCAGCATGGTAACAGAACTTCCCAGCCCGATGACATCCACACCACCAATTAACTTATCAACCTGTACGTCTTTGGAATGTGGAAGGAAACCAAGGCACCCAGAAGAAACCCATGCAATCAGAAGGAGAACTTGCTGGTTCTGTAATAGTGTTATGCTAATAACTGCTGTGCCATTGTGCTGCCCGTGATAAGTGGGAAAACTTTCCTGCAGCCTACTCAATCTATTCCCTTCATAATTTTATATACCACCCAAACACGTCCCTCTTAATTCCTCTGCTCCTAGGAAAACAGACTCAGCTTTTCCAGCAAAGTTGCTGGTGAACGCAGCAGGCCAAGCAGCATCTATAGGAAGAGGTGCAGTCGACGTTTCAGGCCGAGACCCTTCGTCAGGACTAACTGAAGGAAGAGTGAGTAAGGGATTTGAAAGCTGGAGGGGGAGGAGGAGATCCAAAATGATAGGAGAAGACAGGAGGGGGAGGGATAGAGCCGAGAGCTGGACAGGTGATAGGCAAAAGGGGATACGAGAGGATCATGGGACAGGAGGTCCGGGAAGAAAGACAAGGGGGGGGGGTGACCCAGAGGATGGGCAAGAGGTATATTCAGAGGGACAGAGGGAGAAAAAGGAGAGTGAGAGAAAGAATGTGTGCATAAAAATGCGTAACAGATGGGGTACGAGGGGGAGGTGGGGCCTTAGCGGAAGTTAGAGAAGTCGATGTTCATGCCATCAGGTTGGAGGCTACCCCTACGGAATATAAGGTGTCGTTCCTCCAAACTGAGTGTGGCTTCATCTTTACAGTAGAGGAGGCCGTGGATAGACATGTCAGAATGGGAATGGGATGTGGAATTAAAATGTGTGGCCACTGGGAGATCCTGCTTTCTCTGGCGGACAGAGCGTAGATGTTCAGCAAAGCGGTCTCCCAGTCTGCGTCGGGTCTCACCAATATATAAAAGGCCACATCGGGAGCACCGGATGCAGTATATCACCCCAGTCGACTCACAGGTGAAGTGATGCCTCACCTGAAGGACTGTTTGGGGCCCTGAATGGTGGTAAGGGAGGAAGTGTAAGGGCATGTGTAGCACTTGTTCCGCTTACACGGATAAGTGCCAGGAGGGAGATCAGTGGGGAGGGATGGGGGGGACGAATGGAAAAGGGAGTTGTGTAGGGAGCGATCTCTGAGGAATGCAGAGAGAGGGGGGGAGGGAAAGATGTGCTTAGTGGTGGGATCTCGTTGGAGGTGGCGGAAGTTACGGAGAATAATATGTTGGACCCGGAGGCTGGTGGGGTGGTAGGTGAGGACCAGGGGAACCCTATTCCTAGTGGGGTGGTGGGAGGATGGAGTGAGAGCAGATGTACGTGAAATGGGGGAGATGCGTTTAAGAGCAGAGTTGATAGTGGAGGAAGGGAAGCCCCTTTCTTTAAAAAAGGAAGACATCTCCCTCGTCCTAGAATGAAAAGCCTCATCCTGAGAGCAGATGCGGCGGAGACGGAGGAATTGCGAGAAGGGGATGGCGTTTTTGCAAGAGACAGGGTGAGAAGAGGAATATTCCTCTTCTCACCCTGTCTCTTGCATGGAATATTCCTCTTCTCACGCTGTCTCTTGCACTGACTCTCACAGCTATCTGGACTATTCCTCTTCTCACCCTGTCTCTTGCAAAAACGCTATCCCCTTCTCGCAATTCCTCCGTCTCCGCCGCATCTGCTCTCAGGATGAGGCTTTTCATTCTAGGACGAGGGAGATGTCTTCCTTTTTTAAAGAAAGGGGCTTCCCTTCCTCCACTATCAACTCTGCTCTTAAACGCATCTCCCCCATTTCACGTACATCTGCTCTCACTCCATCCTCCCACCACCCCACTAGGAATAGGGTTCCCCTGGTCCTCACCTACCACCCCACCAGCCTCCGGGTCCAACATATTATTCTCCGTAACTTCCGCCACCTCCAACGGGATCCCACCACTAAGCACATCTTTCCCTCCCCCCCCTCTGCATTCCGCAGGGATCGCTCCCTACACAACTCCCTTGTCCATTCGTCCCCCCCATCCCTCCCCACTGATCTCCCTCCTGGCACTTATCCGTGTAAGCGGAACAAGTGCTACACATGCCCTTACACTTCCTCACTTACCACCATTCAGGGCCCCAAACAGTCCTTCCAGGTGAGGCATCACTTCACCTGTGAGTCGACTGGGGTGATATACTGCGTCCGGTGCTCCCGATGTGGCCTTTTATATATTGGTGAGACCCGACGCAGACTGGGAGACCGCTTTGCTGAACATCTACGCTCTGTCTGCCAGAGAAAGCAGGATCTCCCAGTGGCCACACATTTTAATTCCACATCCCATTCCCATTCTGACATGTCTATCCACGGCCTCCTCTACTGTAAAGATGAAGCCACACTCAGTTTGGAGGAACAACACCTTATATTCCGTAGGGGTAGCCTCCAACCTGATGGCATGAACATCGACTTCTCTAACTTCCGCTAAGGCCCCACCTCCCCCTCGTACCCCATCTGTTACTCATTTTTATGCACACATTCTTTCTCTCACTCTCCTTTTTCTCCCTCTGTCCCTCTGAATATACCTCTTGCCCATCCTCTGGGTCACCCCCCCCCCCTTGTCTTTCTTCCCGGACCTCCTGTCCCATGATCCTCTCGTATCCCCTTTTGCCTATCACCTGTCCAGCTCTCGGCTCTATCCCTCCCCCTCCTGTCTTCTCCTATCATTTTGGATCTCCCCCTCCCCCTCCAGCTTTCAAATCCCTTACTCACTCTTCCTTCAGTTAGTCCTGACGAAGGGTCTCGGCCTGAAACGTTGACTGCACCTCTTCCTATAGATGCTGCTTGGCCTGCTGCGTTCACCAGCAACTTTGATGTATGTTGCTTGAATTTCCAGCATCTGCAGAATTCCTGTTGTCAGCTTTTCCAGTCTCTATTACTGAAATGTTCCATCCAAGGCAGCATTCCGGTGAGTCTCCTCTGCACCCCGTCCACCAAAATCAAATCTTTCCTGTATTATGGTGACCAGAAATGCACACAGGACTCTAGCTGAAGTCAGAGTAAAGTTTTATTAAGTTGGAACAGAACTTCCATGCTCTTGTGTTCAGTGAATATCTTATATGGCTTGTTAACAATGTTATCTACCTGCATTGTCACCTGCACACATAATCCAGGTCCCCCTGATTCTGCACCTCTTTTGGAACAGTCCTTAAAACATCCTTAGGCATGTTGTCGGTTATCATAAACAATACATTTCACTGTATGTTTTGATGTACATGTGATAAATAAATGAATCTTAAACTAAATCAATATCCCTTATTCTACATTCTGACAGTAAGATGAAAGAACTGATGGTGGACTTCAGAAAGGGTAAGATGAGGAAACACAGTCCTCATAGACCGATCAGAAGCGGAAAGACTGAACAACTTCAAGTTTCTGGGTGTCAATATCTCTGAGGATCAAACATGCTCCCAACATATTGATGCAGCTGTAAAGAAGGCACGACAGGGGCTAAATTTCATTCAAAGTTTGAGGAGATTTGGTATGTCACAAAAGACACTGGCAAATTTCTGCAGGTGTAACATGGAGAGCATTTTATATGGTGGTCTACTGCACAGGATTGAAGTAAGCTGCAGAGTGTTGTAAAATCAGTCAGCTCCATCACGGGCACTAGGCTTCGCAGTATCCAGGACATCTTCAAGGAGTGATGCCACAAAAAGATGGCAGCCATCATTAAGGACCCATATCACCCAGGTCATGCCTTGTTCTCATTGCTACCATCAGGAAGGAGGTACAGAAGCCTGAAGGCACACACTCAATGATTCATGAACTGCTTCTTCCGCTCTGCCATCCAATTTCCAAATGGACGTTGAACCCATTAACACTACTTTTTTTTAATTTCTATTTTGCACTACTTATTTAACTATTTAATATATGCAGTATATACTTACTGAAATACACATTTTTTTCTATTATTATGTATTACAATGTACTGCTGCCACAAAGACAACAAATTTCACAACATATGCTGGTGATATTAAACCTGATTCTGATTATTTTTTCACCAAATGCATTTTCTCACATTTCTCTGCATTAAACTCCACTTTGTATGCCCATTCCACCAGCCTATTTATATCCCATTTATCAGTGCCCTCTCTGCTATACACAGTACTGCCAAGTTTTGTCATTTGCAAATGTAAAAAATATGAGTTGCTGCCTCAAGTCCATATCAGTAATCTAGATTTTTTAAAAAATGGCCCTAATACTAATGCTCTATGTGGGACACCATCAATCACCTCTCTCTGGTCTGAGAAACAACCATTCACCGTATCCCTTTTTTTCTGGAACCTAATGATCTTTGTATCCGTGCTATCAATATCCCTCTAACACCAACCTTACTTCTAAGCCTGTTGTAAGGCATCTTTTCATAAGCCTTAAGGAAGTCCATGTACATATCGCTTACTTTACCTTTGCCAATTCTATCCATTGCCTTTCTAGCAAATTGGTGAAACATGCTTTGGTATTAATTAATCAATTTTCTTCCAGTTGACAATTAATCCTGTTGCACATCAATGTTTCTAAAAGCTTTCCCATTGCTGACATAAATCTGTCTGGCATTCAGTTGCTGGGCTTATCCTTCCTCCTATTTTTGAACAATAGAGTAACCTTCACCACTCTGTAAGTCCTGTGGATCCAAAAGTTATTGAGATATTGCTCTCATTATCCCCATCATTTCCTCCCATATTTAGAAACATAGAAAACCTACAGTACAATACAGGCCCTTCGGCCCACAAAGCTGTGCCGAACATGTCCCTACCTTAGAAATTACCTAGGGAATTTCCCTCAGAATCCTACGTAGATCATATCCACTCCTGATTACCTATCCATTTCAAGTTTAGCCAACGCTTCTACTACCTCTATGCTATCAATTTTTAATATCCAGTGTTTCATCTATATCCTCTTTGACTATTATTTTGGAAGCCCACTCCTCCCTGGTGCAGACAGATGCTAGGACCACATTGTTACAGTGACCTTAGCATCCATGGGCATGATCCCATTTCTGCCTTAATAAGTCTCCGTGTACTATCATTTTACCATCTACAGAACATTTTTGGATTCTCGCTTAGGTTGGAAGCTAATCTTTTCTCATCAGAAACAAGAGAAAACCTGAAGATGCTGGAAATCCAAGCAACACACACAAAATGACAGAGGAACTCAGCAGACCGGGCAGCATCTGTGGAAAAGAGTACAGCTGACATTTTGTACCGAGAACCTTCATCGGGACAATTTCCATTTGATCCTTTCAAAATCAGTCATTTTGTAATCTCCATGGTATTTACAGAGATCTGACATTAGCAGCATTTTTTTGGTTGTTTTACTTCCCTCTACATCTCTTCCATTATCCAAGAGCTCTTCCTTTGCTTCTTGTGGAACGTGAATAATTTCTTCCTTAAAGGAGGATATTCTAACACTACTCAGCTACTTTTGCCGGTCAACTGTTGGTTCCATTTGACCTTGGTCAGGTTCACTCTCACCCAGTTGAAACTGGTCTTCTGGAATTGAGGGAGTGGTTGTGAGTAGGACTGAACAAAGACTGTTGTTCCATGTGACCCCTAAAGAGACAAATCTGGGGTCATGCTGGTTCTTCCCGTTACCACACTTCTGATCTGAAGAAAGTGAATGGAGTTGAAGAAGTGAGAATGGGCTCAGCCAGGCATTTGAGTGGAGAGGAGCTCACCTGTTTGCCCGGAACTCTGATCCAGGAAGAAACTGAGCGCTCTCATTTTATCCTGATGTGGGATGAAGACGTAGAGCAATTCCATCTCAATGAAAACTGGAAAATGGGCTTCATGGCTTGACAGGTGTATTTGAGAGGAAGTGGATCTTGTAAAGAAAGGAAGAAGTCCTTATTTCTTATTACAGTAGTTGACATTCCATAGAATAGCCCCATTAGTTTAATCATTCTTCAATTGGTTCTTAACTCTAAGCAAGTAGTTTCCACTCTTGGTCACTTCACAATATCCTCTCTCTGCAGTACTGCAGTATCTTCTCAATCAGTAAATCTGTTCCTCCTCTTCATCCCTATGTACCTTTCCTGTAATAAATTGCATCTACTTGATACTCAGTTCCTCTTTATCTTCCACCCATATTGATACAGGAGGTTATTAATACCTATTCCCTCTTCCTCATTCCCCTGCACTCTGGTAACTTATTTTCTCTCACACATGCCCAGAAAGTCCTCTTTGATTCTTTTTGCTATTAGCCTACACTATGCTGCAATTAACAATGGATAATTAACCTGGTGACACGACTTTAGGATGTGAGAGGAAACTAGAGCACTTGAACGAAACACATGCATGCAAATTCTGGATGTGATGTCAGGATTCATATTTTTTATTTTATATTTAGCACAGTTATGGGCCCTTCCAGCCGAACAAACCTGTGCTGCCCAATTATACTCATGAGACCAATTAACCTACTAGCCATGCCTTTGGAATATGGGAGGAAACCCATGTGGTCACAAGGAAAACATACAAACTCCTTACAGGCAGTGGCAGGAATCGAACCTGGATCGGTGGTACTTTAATAGTGCTGTGCTAACTGCTGTGCCACTGTGTTGCTTGATCTGTGAGGCAACGGTATTAGCTGCTCCAACTCACTACCACTTCTTGGACATCACTGCGGCCTCTAAATTGTTTTTCTGACATCTGGTACAAGATGAGCAAAAGTTCCTCAAACTAGATATTGGGAAACAAAAATCAATATCTTTCAGTTCAGAGCTCAAATTTCATTGCTTAGTTCCTGACTCCACTCCTCCCATTTTTCATTGGTGGAGATTGAACCAGACTGTTCACAAACTTTACAGCCAGTTATATCAACCCCATTTCTAGACCATTTAACAATTCTATAACACTACCTCTTGAGCCTGTGGTTATGGGACTTTCGGCCTTGCCTCATTCCTCTGCTGCTGACCCATTCTAATTGTTTCCTTGAGACCTCACTGCTTTAATATTCTTTTGGCCAACCTCCCATCTACAAACACAAGAGATTCTACAAATGCTGGCAATCCAAAGTAAGATGCACAAAATGCTGGAGGAACCCAGCAGTTCAGGCTGCATCTATGGAAAGGAACAAAGAGATGATGTTTCATCATGTCCTGATGAAGAGTCTCATCCTGAAACATTGACTCTTTATTTCTTTCTTCTTTATTAATCTTTTTATTGATTTAAAAGGAACATAAATACAAACAAGAGGAGAATTATCTCAAATATATATATCAATAACAATACAAACAGAGATTGAAATGGACATTATCAAAATCATACATAGTGTTAAGCTAGTATATAATATATAATAAAAAAGAAAAAAGCAATTCTCCTCTTATCAGTTCATGAAGAGGAAAGAAAAAAAACTTTGAATTTTAAATGAAGAAAAAAAAGACCCCCACTACACTAAAAAAAAGGAAAAAAAGGGACTGAGGATACAACCAAAAAAAAAGAAAAACTTTCTGATCAAATCTAAAACTTCAAAAAAAATCGGAAGAGGAATAAATCAAATTAAATGAAAATATTGAATAAAAGGTTGTCAGATTTGCTCAAATTTAAAGGATGTATCAAATGTCTGACTTCTTATTTTCTCTAAACTTAAACAGGATATAATGGAGGAAAGCCAATAAAAGACAGTAGGTGGATTAGAATCCTTCCACTTCAGTAAAATGGCTCTCCTAGCCAATAAAGCTGAAAAGGCTATCATTTGTTTTTAATGTCTTTTTCTCAGTTAGTAGATAAAAAATATTTACCTAATGTACAATTCTTTAGATATTTACAAATTAGGAATTTTTTACGTGGTTTGCTGCCAAATTACCCTTCTGTTTATCCACCTAATATGACAGATGCTCTTTTTCAGCTTAAACCACTTCAAAAAGGGTTGATAGCTATAATTTATAAACGGATATTGAATTTACAAATGATATCTAACGATAAAATTAAACATGCTTGGGAATTGGAAGTTCAAGAGTCATTTTTGGATAATCAGTGGAGTAAAATTCTTCATTTGGTTAATAACTCATCTGTTTGTGCCCGTCATTCCTTGATACAGTTCAAGGTAGTGCATCGGGCCCATATGTCAAAGGATAAACTAGCATGTATTTTTTCCAACATCAATCCTATTTGTGACAGATGTAATAATGAGGTGGCCACTTTAACTCATATGTTTTGGTCTTGTATAAAGCTAGACAACTTTTGGAGAGATGTTTTTAAAACATTATCAAAAGTCTTGGATCTGGACCTACAACCTAATATACTTACAGCAATATTTGGGATTACCCCATCGAAACCAGGAAATATTCCTGTTTCTGCTCAACGTATGATAGCCTTTTCAACTCTTTATTCCTTTCCATAGATGCTGCCTGACTTGCTGGCTTCCTCCAGCATTTTGGGTGTGTTACTCCCAAATAGAAATTGCACTTACCCAACAAGATCCTGCTCCTGCTCCCAAACAAACTCAGAGTAATGCCCATTCATCCACCATGCATGTTCCCTGAAAATACATTAAAACTGTTATCTTTCATTTCAAAAACTATTTCTTTCTGCAATTCCATAAACTCCTCCAGAAACTTCTATCACTGTGCTTCTCCTCTATCTTAATCACTGCATCATCCATGACTATGTTTTCAGCTACCAACTGCTTTCTGTCAGGAATAAAACCAGACAAAACACTCAGCATTGACCTTGGCACCAAATTTAGATAGAGCAATGTCATTCCAGCCCAGTTGACTTTGCAAAGTCCTCCTCACAAACATATGTGGGCTGGTATCTAAATTAGGAGAGCACAAAATGTACCAGTCAAACAACAATGTGATGCAGGCACTGTCACAGAATTGTATCTTACAAATAATGTGCTAGACTTGTCCATCACAATCCTTGTGTCACAGTCCCGACCATTAATTCCCCATTTTCTCCTAATTCCCTTTGATTGTGTCATGGTGCCGACCGTTAATTCCCCATTTTTTTCCTAATTCTCTTTGATGGCGACACACCTGGTTCTCATCAAGACCTGTAGCATAAAGACCCCAGCTTTGCATCCACTCGTTGCCAGATCATTGTTTCAACCATTGTGGTAATTAATGTTTCCGGCCGCTTAGGATTGCGTATTCTAAGTTTTACTTCAGTACCGAGGGCTGTCTGTGTAATTCTGTCGCTCAGTGTCAAGATAAGCATTGCCTGCCATCTTGCCTGTCGATTCGCCGTTCAGCTCAGCAACGCTCTGTGTCAAGATAAGTTTTGCCTGCCACCTGTCTCCTGTTTGCCGTTCAAGCTCCAGCCACTCTCACAGCCTCGTCTGCATCCTAACTCAATCTCCGTGCCAGTGTCCTGCGTTTGGGTTTGCCCCGTTCTTTGCAACACCTTGCAAATGCGTTGTCCCATTGATAGGACAGATCTACCTGAGATCATGGTACAGTGGTTTGCAGATGGGATGGATGGAAGGCCTCAGTATAAGAAGGCCCCATGAAGTCTCATGGCATCAGGTCAAACATGGACAAGGAGACCTTCAACACAAGAAAGTCTGCAGATGCTGGAAATCCCAAAGCAACACACACAAAATGCTGGAGGAACTCAGCAGGTCAGGCAGCATTGATGGAAAAGAGTAAACAGTCGGCGTTTTGGGCTGAGACCCTTCTTCAGGACTGGAAAGGAAGGGGGAAGATGCCTGAATAAAAATATGGGGGGAGGGGAAAGAGGCTAGCTGGAAGGTGATGGGTGAAGCCAGGTGGCTGGGAAAGGAAGGGCTGGAGAAGAACGAATCTGATAGGAGAGGAGATTGGACAACAGGAGAAAGGAAAGGAGGAGGGGACCCAAGGGGAAGTAATAGGCAGGTGAGAAGAAGTTGAATTTGGGGGTGGGGGAAATTTGTTGACCGGAAATTTGTTGATCAGATTGGAGGGTACCCAGATGGAATATAAGGGGTTGCTCCTCCACCCTGAGGATGGCCTCATCTTGGCACAAGAGGAGGCCATAGATCAACATGTTAGAAGGGGAATGGCAATAAAAATATTTGGCCTCTGGTAAGTCCCACTTCTGGTGGATGGCATGAGGGTGCTCAATGAAGTCTGAAATTTATGACAAGTCTTACCAATGTCAACACAAGGAATTCTGCAGATGCTGGAAATTCAGGCAACACACATCAAAGTTGCTGGTGAATGCAGCAGGCCAGGCAGCATCTCTAGGAAGAGGTACGGTTGACATTTCGGGTCGAGACCCTTTGTCAGGACCAACTGAAGGAAGAGCTAGTCAGGACTAACTGAAGGAAGAGCTAACGAAGTCCTGACGAAGGGTCTTGGCCTGAAACGTCGACTGTACCTCTTCCTAGAAATGCTGCCTGGCCTGCTGCATTCACCAGCAACTTTGATCTTACCAATGTCCTCCTGATTACTACTTACCCTCCTCTCTCAGCTGATGCATATTTTCAACTCTGTACCAAACAACACTTGGGGGGAAGTGTCAAAAATTTCAAGAGCACAGAATGTCAGATGGAGACTGCAGAATCTATCACTAAGATAGCACCATCAGTAACCAGACCAGAAATATGTCACTGATAACAGGGACTGAGTGAACAAACCTACACAAGGAGATCACATCCTCATCAGTCTGTTTGTGGCAGATACACATCCATATTAGTATTGAAAGAAGTGACAACTGCAGAAGTGTATGGCAACACAATCTGTAACCTCATAGTCCAGTTCATTCCACCATTATAATGAAGTCAGGGCACCAAACTTTGCTTCAATGAGGAGTGCAGAAGGGCATAACCATAAATGGGGTGCTTATCTTTGGTCACTCTGTGAACAGAATCACATGCAGAGCGAAAAGATAAAACGTGGCGTGCAATAGATAGTGCAAAGCAATTTCATAAATATTGCATGAGTTTCTCACACTTAATCATATCAATGACCTTCATTCCATCATAATGTCAGACGTGGCAGGAGATACCATAGCATTAGGACAAGGTCTGCTAGGATTGGAAACAGCTTTCTCCCCCAGGGCGTGAGACTCTCTGCCACCATCCAGGTCTCATCACGTATGAAGCTCCAGTAGCATTACACTGTTTATTTTTTAACTTGTATCGTAAATACACCTTATTATTTGTTGATTTATTAGTGGCAATATTACTTTATGAGTTGTGTGTGAGTTACATAGACTGTATTATGCATCTTGGTCCAGAGGAACTTTGTTTCATTTGGTGGTATATGGTTGAATGACAATAAACTTGAACCTGAACTCCAGACAAGGGCTGATTAGTGGCAAATAATAGTCATGCCACATACAGTAAATATTAGGAGATTGCTAACCAGGGAGTAAAAGTCTGACTACCTATGCCTCATATTGAATCGCGTTACCATTTACCATCAATATGAATACCTCACCATCAACAGCCTGGGAGAAAGTGGGAGTGGCATTGACCAAACAGAAAAGACATACTTAAAAATAGGATGCAACACCTAAAAAATGCTCAACACCACCTTGGACACAGCAGCCTGCTTGATTGATACCCCATCTGTAATCCTTCACCTCACTCTCCCCACTACCAGCACACAGAATTTGCTGTGGGTACCATCTGCAAATTGCACTGCAATTATTCATCTTTGCTGTTTTTATTTTTATTTTATTTTGAGATGCAGCACATTAACAGGCTCTTCTGATCCAATGATCCTGCACCACCCAATTCCAGGCATGTGATTAATTCTGGTAAGGTGGCAGTGCACTTGGTCAAGCAGCCTCTACAGGGCCAACTAAGGGTGTTACTGTCTTTTTTAAACATACTTTTTATGATCACTTCATTCAGCTGAAAACATGAAGAACAAGAAGAACTGCAGGTCTACCCCATCAGCAAGTTGCTTGTTGGCAGAGAAACTGAAGGATTTAGACTTGGTGCAGATTGTGCTGTTGCCTGCATCAGAGTGGCCTTGGAGGAATCCGTGTGTGAAGGCGGTGTGCAGTCTAACAGTCTTTCCTTGTGACTGCAACACCCCGTTGGACATTGTTAATGTGGAATACTGCAAGTCTGGTTTATTGGCAGGCGGTGGGGGGGGGGGGCTGCGTGGCCACAGTCATAGTGAGGACTAGGCCTGAAACCGGGGTGTCACCTATTTACAACTGCCCAGGAGAGCTGGAGGCATCAAAGTCAGTGCACTCCACCAGAGTGCCAGAGGAAATGTGGTGCGATGTCTATGCTGGAGGCCCCCAACCCCCTCCCCCCATCGTGTTCACTTGGTAGAAGACTAGCCATATTGTGTTCAATTGTAGACTGCTGCAACATTCATGGACTCAGGGATTTGCATTATACTTTTTTCTCTGTGTGACCGGTTACTGCTATCTTATATGTGCTAAATATGCCTTGTGCTGTGTATGACTGTTGGTACTGTGGCTGGCACCTTGGCCGTAGAATTTCATTTGGCTGTATTTGTGGGTATTTATGTATGGTTGAATGACAATTAAACTTGACTTGAACCTACTAATCCATACATATTTGAAACATGTGAGGAAACTGGAGCACCCAGAGGAAACTCACACGGGCATGGGGAGAACATACAAACTTCTTAGACAGTGGTGGGAATCGAAGCTGTTCATTGGTGCTGTAAAGCATTACACTAACCATTACACTACTGTACTGTTCTGACAGAAGCTCTCAAACCCATGACTTCTTCCCTTAAGAAGTTCAAGGGCTTCTGTACCATAGGAGTATTACTATTTCCTAAATTGAAAATATATAGCCATTCTTCAAAGTATTTTATTATCAAAGTACAGTACGTATATGTTACCATATATAGTACTAACCTGCGATTCATTTTCTTGCAGGCATTTACAGGAAAAAATAATAGAGTAGAATTTTAGAAAAAATTATACTATATATAAACGATAAGTAAAAAAAGGGCAAACAAACAACCAATGTGCAAATAAAAATATTATTAAGAATATGACTTGTAAAGAGTCCTGTAAAGCGATTCTGCGGGTTGTAGAATCAGTTCTGAGTGCACGCTGGCTTAAGAGACTGATGGTTGTAGGATAATAATTGGTCCT
Source organism: Mobula hypostoma (assembly GCF_963921235.1). Classification (NCBI taxonomy): domain Eukaryota; kingdom Metazoa; phylum Chordata; class Chondrichthyes; order Myliobatiformes; family Myliobatidae; genus Mobula; species Mobula hypostoma. The sequence goes on from NC_086104.1 coordinate 15,227,815, forward strand.
GAAACCGGTGGTGGGGGGTCCCAAGGTTTTGGTACCTCCTGGCCGATGGTAGGAGCAAGAGGAGTTTGAACGTTGAATTCTTCATTATCAATACGTCCAACCCTGGAACTCCTTCCCCATGTGATGTGGAATACACTCCATACTACTACCTTTGGAAGACAATATGCGCTGGACTTGCCAGATATGCCCGGATTCAACACATAAAAGTGTACGTTATGTAGCAGGTTTCACAGAGAAAAGATTCCGGAGAGTAGTGAGTTTATACATAGCAAGATTTCAGGAGGTCGGATGCTACTTAGAGCAAGGACCAAAGATTCTTGGTAACATCCCACCAAGCGCAGACAGGCTGATGGAGCACACTGAGAGAAATTTTGTAACACGAGGACGCAGAGAGATCTTATGAGGAGCAGCAAGGGAGATGGACAAGAGAAATGTTAAGGCGCTTTTGGATCTCGGGCTGCATGCAGGAAATGCTGAGTGATCCTCGGGGAGCAGCGTGAGCGCGATCTCCGGGAGAGAGTGAGGTGAATTGAGGACAGGGGGTTCCGGAGACGCGGGCTCGTTCCTTTCCTCCCTCCCTTCCGAGCTGGGGCGGGGCGGAGAGGAGAGCAGAGGGTTGGCTTTCGGCGGGCTAAAGGCGGCAAAGGCGGAGGCTGGCACACGGAGGGAGGAGCCAAGCTTCTGCCGGCCGCTCGACACACGGGCTCGCACACCGGGGCATCATGACGGAGAACGGCAGCGCGGGCGGCGTGGGCTCGGAGCCGAACGGAGGGCCGTGCTGCGGCTCCGAGCCGGGCGACAGGCTCCTCCTCCGGCGGAGGCTGACGAGCGCCGAGCCCGGCAACAGGGTGACGGTGGTGCTGGGCGCTCAGTGGGGGGACGAGGGCAAAGGCAAGGTGGTGGATTTGCTGGCGCAGGACGCAGACATCGTGTGCAGGTGCCAGGTAAGTGAACCCCGAAGCGGCGCCGGGGACGGAGGTTTGGGCCCGTCAGCCATCAACTAACTCTTCCCGCGCCTTCGGCTGTGACCTCAGCTCGGGAGGGAGAGGAAGGAAGGGCAGGGGAGGGGAGGGGAAGGGAAGGGAAGGGGGTGGGAAGAGATCGAGCCGGGCTGGCTGGGGGGATGGGCCTGGCCCACTGCCGCGGATGGAGGGAAACAAATCAAACCGCTGTCCATCCCTTTCTTCCCACAGCCCTAGCCACCTACCTCTTCTCCGTCCCCAGACCTCCCCTCCCCGGCCCTTCACCACCCACCTCCTTAATTCTGCACCTCAGGCTCCTGCAGTGCCTCCCTTCACTCCCCCTGCCTCACACCCCTTCAAACTCCCCAGGATCTCCCGCCATACAGCCCGTCTACCTCCCCCCCCGCCCCCCCCGCTGTACATGCCCCCTACCCTTTTACCTTCCCAGGACCCCCTGCCTCCTACCTCCCCAGGTACCCGCCACCTTGCATTACACCCAGTTTACCTCCCTCAGGACCCCTCTACTTCCCCCAGGCCCCCCCGCCATACACCCCCTCTACTTCCCCCAGGCCCCCCGGCCGTACACCCCCTCTACTTCCCCCAGGCCCCCCCCCGCCGTACACCCCCTCTACCTCCCCCAGGCCCCCCCCCGCCGTACACCCCCTCTACCTCCCCTAGGCCCCACCGCCGTACACCCCCTCTACCTCCCCCAGGTCCTCCCCGCCGTATACTCCCCTCTACCTCCCCGCCGTACACCCCCTCTACCTCCCCCTGTCCCCCCACCGTACACCCCCTCTACCTCCCCCTGTCCCCCCACCGTACACCCCCTCTACCTCCCCCTGTCCCCCCACCGTACACCCCCTCTACCTCCCCCTGTCCCCCCACCGTACACCCCCTCTACCTCCCCCTGTCCCCCCACCGTACACCCCCTCTACCTCCCCCTGTCCCCCCACCGTACACCCCCTCTACCTCCCCCTGTCCCCCCACCGTACACCCCCTCTACCTCCCCCTGTCCCCCCACCGTACACCCCCTCTACCTCCCCCTGTCCCCCCACCGTACACCCCCTCTACCTCCCCCTGTCCCCCCACCGTACACCCCCTCTACCTCCCCCTGTCCCCCCACCGTACACCCCCTCTACCTCCCCCTGTCCCCCCACCGTACACCCCCTCTACCTCCCCCTGTCCCCACCGTACACCCCCTCTACCTCCCCCTGTCCCCCCACCGTACACCCCCTCTACCTCCCCCTGTCCCCCCACCGTACACCCCCTCTACCTCCCCCTGTCCCCCCACCGTACACCCCCTCTACCTCCCCCTGTCCCCCCACCGTACACCCCCTCTACCTCCCCCTGTCCCCCCACCGTACACCCCCTCTACCTCCCCCTGTCCCCCCACCGTACACCCCCTCTACCTCCCCCTGTCCCCCCACCGTACACCCCCTCTACCTCCCCCTGTCCCCCCACCGTACACCCCCTCTACCTCCCCCTGTCCCCCCACCGTACACCCCCTCTACCTCCCCCTGTCCCCCCACCGTACACCCCCTCTACCTCCCCCTGTCCCCCCACCGTACACCCCCTCTACCTCCCCCTGTCCCCCCACCGTACACCCCCTCTACCTCCCCCCACCGTACACCCATCTCTACCTCCCCCCACCGTACACCCATCTCTACCTCCCCCCACCGTACACCCATCTCTACCTCCCCCTGTCCCCCCCACCGTACACCCCCTCTACCTCCCCCCACCGTACACCCATCTCTACCTCCCCGGGCCCCCCCGCCATACACCCATCTCTACCTCTCCGGGCCCCCCCCGCCATACACCCATCTCTACCTCCCCAAGTCCCTTTCCCGACTATACAGCCCCTCTACCTTCCCCAGGCCCCCACCCTGCATAAACACCCTCTACCTCCCCTGCCCCCCCCAGTCCACTGTACACCCCTGTTGCCTCCCCCAGGTATCCCCCACCCTGCCATACACCCCCTCTACCTCTCCCAGGCCCCCACCTAACTATTCACTTCTCTCTTCCTCTTTCTCTCTTCCACCTAGCCCCCTGCCATCTGCCCCCACCCTCCAGATCTTTGGCACCTACTGCTTTCTTCTCCCCATGCCATCTGCCCTCTCACTTGCTTCCTCAGCCTCTGCCATCCTTTCTGTCTAACCTTATCTTGCATTCCTTTTTCCTCCCTGCTAGTTTTTTTGCTCTCCCACTAATTTCTTTTTTGTTTAAATTGCACTCATTTTTCTCAATCATGGCCTTTTCTTTTCCCCTCCCCCCTGTTTTGGGCCAATACTGAGAATGTTATTTCCTCATTTATTCACTATTTTTCAGCAAAACAACAGAGTGCATTTGCATTTGTTTCAGTGGGAGAAGCACTTTATTAATTGGTGAAAGATTTGGATTGCCATCTTGCCCATGTTTCTTCTTTTGTGTTTTTAATGTTTTTGGAAGGATGAGCATTTTGGGAAGATAACCACATGTTACTGTCTGGTTGTTGGTCTGTGAGTAACAGAACCACTTCCTTTTTGCCTTCAACACTGCCCTCTCAGTTTCCAGAACGCAGAAGTAACATTACTTGAAAGAGAATTAGTAAAAGTCTGAACCTCCCATTAAGAAAAGGTTGCTGTTTGTTTTCCATGAAAGCTGCAGAAATGAAAGGAAATGGTGCTTTCTCACCCCGTGAAATAGTTTGTTTCTCTCTTCATCCCCTCAATTAAGGACTAGAGAAAAATAATTCCCTGTATCAAAAAGTGCTTTTCTATAGTCAATTTAATATTGTAGTGGATCTCAGAGTTGAAAAGAGCAATATGAAACAAAAAATTGATACTGAGCTATACAATATTGAGATGGAAGTCTGGCCAGAAAGGCCATTTGGCCCATCAAATCATACTGGAATAACGAACAGAGTTATGCCACATAGAAATAGGCTCTTTGGCCAATCATGTCCATAGCGATGATCACAAACCCATCAGTACCAATTTCCAGCACTCGGCCACTTGTCCTCTATGCCCCCGTAATTCCGGTCGTCCTCCAAAAACTTCTTAAGTGTCATGAGGATCTCTGCATTCACCACCCACGCAGGCTGTGTGTTTCGGGTTCTGAACAGCTGGGTGAAAAGCTTTTCCAGATTTTTCCCCAAAATTACCTACCCCTTAGTTTAAATACATGTTCACTAGTTTTAATATCTGCAGTGGGGTAAAGTTTCTCACAATCCCCCGTATCCTTTTATATATACTGTCGGGTTTCCTCTCATTTCCCTTTACCTCAAGGACACCAACTATAAATTTTCCAGTCTCCTCATAACTTAAACACTTCACCCCAGGGAACATCCTGGTGTATCTCATTTACATCTTCTCCAGTGTGATCATGTCCTTCCTACAGTGTGGTGACCAAAACTGGATATAGTATGCCACATGTGTGAGGTATTGCACTTTGGAAGGACAAACCAAGGTAGAACATACAGGGTAAATGGTAAGGCACGGAGGAGTGCAGTAGAACAGAGGGATCTGGGAATATAGATACAAAATTCCCTAAAAGTGGCGTCAAAGGTAGATAGGGTCGTAAAGAGAGCTTTTGGTACATTGGCCTTTATTAATCAAAGTATTGAGTATAAGAGCTGGAATGTTATGATGAGGTTGTATAAGGCATTGGTGAGGTCGAATCTGGAGAATTGTGTTCAGTTTTGGTCACCAAATTACAGGAAGGATATAAATAAGGTTGAAAGAGTGCAGAGAAGGTTTACAAGGATGTTGCCGGGACTTGAGAAACTCAGTTACAGAGAAAGGTTGAGTAGGTTTGGACTTTATTCCCTGGAGCGTAGAAGAATGAGAGGAGATTTGATAGAGGTATATAAAATTACGATGGGTATAGATAGAGTGAATGCAAGCAGGCTTTTTCCACTGAGGCAAGGGGAGAAAAAAACCAGAGGACGTGGGTTAAGGGTGAGGGGGAAAAAGGTTAAAGGGAACATTAGGGGGGGCTTCTTCACACTGAGAGTGGTGGGAATATGAAATGAGCTGCCAGACGAGGTGGTAAATGCGGGTTCTTTTTTAACATTTAAGAATAAATTGGACAGGTACATGGATGAGAGGTGTATGGAGGGATATGGTCCGTGTGCAGGTTAGTGGGACTAGGCAGAAAATACTTTGGCACAGCCAAGAAGGGCCAAAAGGCCTGTTTCTGTGCTGTAGTTTTTCTATGTGGTTATTGTACTGTTTTATAAAGCTGTATTGTAGCCTTCCTGTTCCTGTACTCTGTGCACTGACCAATGAAGGCAGTTATCTGGGAAACCCTAACCACTTTCTATCTCTGATGCACTCTTCAGGCATATTTGGATTTACCCATAAAGGATTCCTCTGTTTATCAGTCCCCTCTCAGCTGTAATTTCATTAGTTCTCCTAAAATGCATCATTCCACACCAATCAGAGTCTTGGCTTTGCCTATCTAATCAATTTGTCAATGCCATCCTGTAACCTAAGACTACCTCTTCACTATCAAATATAATCAATTTTTTGTGTAACTTTTGTGACTGGGAGAAGTTTTACTAAGCATCTTTAAAAAGATAGATGCTCAGAGGTTCAGGGAAATAAAACCCAAAACTAAAATCCTAAGTATGGCTGGCAGTTGTAAAGAGATTAAATGGGAAATGAGCAAGAAGTGAAGGGAATTCTGGAGGATTATATAGCTGGAGAAGATTAGAGATGGGGAGTGCTCTAACAAAATTTTAAAAAATGAGGCTCACTCTGTTATCAGGCATCTTGAGAGTGCAAACAGAAACGTTACAATCTTCATTCAAGTAAATCATTGTGATATTAGCATTAAAATATACACAGAATTTTGTCCAACTACATAATTTTTTGCAGTTATTTAACCATAAACTGTATAGCATTGAGGTGTTTTGGTCAAACTGACCATAAATAACGCAATATTTGATTGAATCTACTATGGTTATTATTTTATTATGGAATTCCTGAGTACGCCCGCAAGAAAATGAATCTCAGGGTTGTATATGGTGATACACACACACACACACACACACACACACACACTAAAACACACACACACTTTGATAATAAGTTTACTTCTAAACAAAACTGAAACCTGAAGCAATAATCAGAAATGCTGGAAGAATTCAGCTAAGCAAGCTACATCTATGGAAAATGAACCCAGTTACTGTTTTAGTCAGGTACCCTTCATTGACATTTGGCCTATATGTAAACTTGTTTCTCTTTCCATGAAGGATATTTGACTGGCTGAGTTTTTGCGGCATTTATGTTTTAGTCAATATCCCTTTGTTCAATTAGACTACACTTGCAAACAGTTCCAACTTTTTAAAATTTTAGGTCCACTGTCCAGCAGAAGGGTCACTTTACAGTTGGGGGTATTGAATTTCTGGCCATTTGGTGAAGTATGAAACTTATGCAAAAGATTCAGTTGATTGATCACAGAACAGTGGGGGAATTTATGTGGTGTCTGACCACTATTGTCACCTTGTTCAGCACCCTCAGAAATAATTTATGATATGATTATGAAGACATGTAGTCCTCTTGTTATTTAGTAATGCATGCATTAAGAAATGATATATTATTTCCTCCGGTGTGATATCACAAAACACAGGACAAACCAAGACTGAAAAAACTGACAAAACCACATAATTTATAGTTACAAACAGTGTAACAATACCATAACTTGATGAAGAAGTCCGTGAGCACAGTAAAGTTCAAAGTTTCCCAAATGTCCTACATCTCACACAGACGGGAGAAGGAAGAAAAACTCTCCCTGCCATGCCAACCACAATCCAACTCTGAGTCATCCGAAAACTTCGAGCTCTGATCAGCTCTCCGACACCGAGTACTGAGCGCCATCTCTGTCTGAACGATTCAACCTCCTTCTCAGTCGCCAAAAGCAGGCAAGGCCAGGGATTTTGAGGCCTACCCTCCGAAAGATTCCCGACCACACAGTAATGACAGCAGCGAACGGGCACTTCAGAAATTTCTCCAGATGTTCCTCTGTGCTTTCACGTCCATTCTCCATCAAATCAGAATTGTCCATGGCCCCTATTTAACAGATACGATATCATTTTTCACCGGAGGGCTGCGCACACATAGTTTATATGGTTGATCATCTATAGTTTTGTTTCTTAGGCGTTTGTTATCGACAGCACAACTGCTGGTATTCCTTACTTATCTATGTGTTTAAACTTAATTTATCAATTGTGAAGTATTCAGGTGTTTTCAAGGGATGGTTTGATTTTATTGAATGTGTATGACTTCAAAGTGAATAATGCATTGGCTTTCAAAGTGGGGAAAGTGTATCACTTTTACTGAAGTTATCAACCTCTATGCATAGAATTTGATGCTGGACGATTTTGCAATAGGAATTAAATACTAAATTAGTTTTGAATCAGTTAGCCATTTATTAATTTATTCAATGTTTTACCATCTGGACATTGCTGGCAAAGATCAGCATTTATTGCCTGACTCTAATTGCCTTTGAAAAGATCACGGTGAGAGTCTTCCTTGAACTGCAATCCTTCTGGTGTAAGTAGTCCCACAGGGCTATTGGTTAGTCTGGGTGGCAGTATAGCATCAGTGATTTATTTTCAAGTGAGGATGGTGCGTGACTTGGAGTGGAACCTTGACCTTTGGTGGTATGGGTTACAAGTTGGGAGGCCCTGTAAGACCAGTGCAGGAGAACATTAGCTGTGCATTTTGCAGATGGTCCAAGGCTACGGCCTCTGTGTCCCAGTGGTGGAGGGAATAATTGTTTTGTGTTGCTGATAGATTATCAGGCAAGTGACGAATATGGCATTACATGTAAGCTGGAAACCAGAGACCTGGAACAGAAACAAAGTGCTGGAAACATTCAGCAGGTTATGCAGCATTTGTGGAGGGAGAAGCGGAATTAAAATTTCAGATTAAAGGCGGATGATGCCTGATCTGTGAACATTTTCAGCGTTCAATCACACACTTGGCATGTGCTTTGAAGATTCTTTTAAGCTTGTGCCATGTTAGAAGGTGTGTCACTTGTTGCTCATTCCCAGACTATGAACTGAATATTGTTATTTTTGGATCATCTTTAAACTTAAACTTGGCTATATGTAAGAGTTATGTTTCCCTTGTGACAAGAAATAAAAATTGGACTTGAGGAACCTAGAGTAATTCATTGACAAACGTTTCTGACTTTTATTGCTTTGTAGCGATACCACTCTATCTAAAGATAGTGAACGATTCCTTATACAAGTGCAATTACAAAGAAAGCATGGCAGCGCCTCTGCTTCCTTAGGGTTTTTGAAGATCTGGCATGACATCTAAAGCTTTGACAAATTTGTGTGTGGTGGAGAGTATACTGATTGGCTGCATTGCGGTTTGGTATGGAAACATCAATGCCCTTGAACAGAAAATCCTACAAAAGAAGTGGATACAGCTCAGTCCACTGTGGGTAAAGCCCTCCCTACTATTGAACACATCTACACAGAGTATTGTCACAGGAAAGCAGTATTCATCATCAGGGACAACCCATCACCTAAGATATACTCTCTATTTACTGTTACCATCAGGAAAGAGGTGCAGGAGCCTCGGGACTCTCATTACCAGGTTCAGGAATAGTTATTATCTTTCAATCAAGGCTCTTGATCCAAAGGGTAAAACTTCACTCAACTTCACTTGTCCCATCATTGAAATGTTCCCACAACCTATGGACCCATTTTAAAGGACTCTTTATTTCATGCTCTCAATATTTACTGCTTATTTATTATTTTTATTTCTCTCATTTGTATTTGCACAGTTTTATTTTAACTTGCACACACTAGGTGAATGCCCAAGTTGGCGTAGTCTTTCATTGATACTGTTATGGTTATTATTCTATTCTGGGCTTATTGAATATGTCTGCAAGAAAGAAAGCACTTCTTCATGAAACGTTGTTGTAGGAAAGCAGCATCCAGCAATAGAAATTTCCACCACCCAGGTCATGCTGATGCCATCAACTAGAAGGTACAAGAGCCTCAGGACTCGGACCACCAGAGTGATTCTTAGGGTTGTATATGGTGATGTGCTTTGATAATAAATTTACTTTGAAGTTTGAACATTTTGAACATTTATTAACTCTATTCAGCAAATTGTTTGGCTAAACGTTTCATAACCTATGGCATGTGAAAACATTTTGCTATTGGAGTTAATGCATTTCATTTATTAATATGCCACAGGGTGCATTGACTGATCCTGTGTCTGACTACACTTGGTGAGTCTAGTAAGAATAATGGATTGATTTGGTGTGGATTTTAGAGCTGCCTTTGTTACAAATTTGAATAGGTCTCGAGGTAAGCTGCATTCATTGCTGTTTCGCTGCAAGTTATGCCTCAGAACTGCTTATTTTGCTGACCTATTTAAGAAGATAAGCAAATCATTTTCTGAGTCGTCATTGATTCCTTTGTTTAATCACAAAAGAGATAGCCTGGTAACGTTACTTTAAAGTAGTAGGTGAAAGAAATAAAAGATAGGTGGATAATACTATGCTTCTTTTGACCCATAGCAATGAGCCAACAAAATAAACAACTGTTCTGAAGTTTGGTATCTGCTGTCACTCAGCAACTGTTGATCAGCAAGAAATGTGATAACTTGTTCAAGCAGAAAGTAAAGCTACCAAAACTCCATACAACATCGAAAGGACAGCACAGTGGCATAGCAGCTAGCACAATTGCTTTACAGTGCCAGTGATCACTGAAGATGGTTCGATTCCCACCGCTGTCTGTAAGCCGTAGGTACATTATGATTAGGCTAGGGTTGAATCAGAGGGTTGTTGGTGCTTGGCTCGAAGGGCTGAAATAAATATTTAAAAACTGGTCGTTTCAAGTCCTCTTCCTACAAGGCATGGCACTCACCTGCTCCGAAATGGGTACTGAATGTGGTGCCAAATTTTTCAAGGTAACCTTGATGATGAAATAGTTTTTGGCTGAGGAACAGGTGGCAGATCAAGTCACTTGTCACTGCATTTTGACTTTTATTGCATTTTGACTTCTGTTGCATTTTGCTTGCTGGAACTGCTGCATGAATCAGTTTAACAGTAGCTCTAATTGCTGGTCCTGTAGAATTGCCTATTTGCATTACTCAGATTCTATGCAAAGTCAATACCTCTGCATATGTAAAAAAAAAATGGAAATAACATCGCCTTGTTATTGCGTGAGGGTTGTGCATGAGAGGCAGGATAGGGAAGCTCTGTTGATTTTTTCATCAAATCAAATGATATCATTTGCCCTGTGGCTCTTTTGAAGGAGCTGTCGAAAATCATTCCTACTTCATTGCTGTTTCCCATAATGTTGCATTTAAAGATAGCATACAATTTACTAGTATTTATTGCATATTGAATGTCTATAAACTGTGGTTGCCATACATTGACATCCATCCCAACACCAAGTGGTTCCTCTATTCATGTTACTACCAGTGGACGGTTACTCAAATATATCAGAAACAGATTTAGCAGATACTTGGGATGGATGCACTGACTTTGGTAATAACAGGCATAACATACACCAAAGGAAAGCATCCAGTGCTGGAGTAGAAGGTAGCCTTTTAAAGCCGGTGTTTAAATAAATGGCCAAGTAGGATTGGGGCACAGAATAGGCCCCACTAGCCCTTTGAGCCATGGCACCCAGCAAATCCCCTGATTTAATACCAGCCTAATCATGGGACAACTTACAATGACCAATTAACCTACCATCTTTGGAATGTGGGAGGAAATTGGAAGAAACCCACGTGGTTACAGGGAGAATGTACAAGCTCCTTACAGGCAGCATTGGGAACAAATTCTTTGAAATTATTCCTTGTCCTTGGGTCAGTTGGTGCAGAATGGAAGCATGTTCCATTTAGCAGTCTTGCTCTTTGTAAGATTGACAATTCTGTCATTGATGTTTCTGTAAAATAATACGGCTCTTCACACTCTGTGACTCTTTGACCACATTGTCTGTGACCACATTGGTTATTGCTTAGAAAACCTGTTTTCCTCTGGTACCTTATCAACGAAAGCATATGTCCATCTAGTTACACACATCAAAGTTGCTGGTGAACGCAGCAGGCCAGGCAGCATCTCTAGGAAGAGGTACAGTTGACGTTTCGGGCTGAGATCCTTCGTCAGGACTACATCGATCTAGTTTTGATTTTTATCTTAAATGTGAGAATATGTTGATATATTTGGGCATCAAATAAGTGTTAAAGACTTGAATAATTAAGGTTTTGAAGTTCAAAAGTCCAAGTAAATTTATTATCAATCACATACAACCCTGAGATTCATTGTCTTGTGGGCATCCAGTAAATCAAAAAAAAGCCAATAGAATCGGTGAAAGACTGCACCCAATGGGATGAGTCAATAACCAATGTCCAAAAGACAACAAACTGTCAAAATACAAAAGAAATAAAGAAAACAATATTGAGAACATGATATGTAGAGTCCTTGAAAGTAACTCAATAGATTGTGGAAATAGGTCATTAATGGGGCAAATGAAGTTATGTCCTCTGGTTCAGGAGCCTAATGGTCGAGGGGTAATAACTGTTACTAAACCTGGTGGTGTGAGCCCTGAGTCTCCTTTACCTTCCTGATGGCAGCAGCAAGAAGAGGGAATGGCCCTGAGTGGTGGGGAGGACTTTACCCGGAATGGACTGGGCTATATCCACTATTTTTGTAGGATTTTCCATTCAAGGGCATTGGTGTTTCCATACCAGGCTGTGATGCAACCAGTCAATATATTCGTAGACCTCCGTTGTACGCCTCCTGAAGTCAATAATCAGTTCCTTTGTTTTGCTGATGACAAGTAAGAGATTGTTGTTGTAGCTCGATTTAGCCAGATTTTCAACCTGAGTACCCCAGGTTGTGCTGCTTTGAGCCATTGATTTGCTGGAATCTATACCTTGAAGACTAGTGGCTATCTTTCTTCCCCTGTTTTTGTAATTTTACCTTTCTCAAAGGTTAGGACTTGTAGATTAGGACTTTATTCCTGTAGAAGATTGAGGGGAGATTTAGCAGAGGTATGCAAAATTATGAGGGGTGTAGATAGGGTAAATGCAAGTAGGCTTTTTCCACTGAGTTTGTGTGAGACTAGAATTAGAGGTCATGGTTATGGGTGAAAAGTAAAATGTTTAAGGGGAACATCTTCACTCAAGGTGGTGAGATTGTAGTATGATCTGCCAGCGCAAGTGGTAGATGCAAGTTAGATATCAACATTTAAGAGAAATTGGGATAGGTATGTGGATAGGAGGGGTATGAAAAACTGTGGTCTGGCAGCAGGGTGATGGGCCGAGGCAGTTTAATGGTCTGGCACAGACTAGATGGGCTGAAGGGCCTGTTTCTGTGCTGTAGTGTTCTAATACTCTATGACTCTTCAAATTTAGTTTACATAACAGCAGGTCTCTTCTGCTATACCTGCACATGTGCCTATTCTGACTGACTTTTCTGCAGGAGTATTTGAGAAGCTGCTGTAAAATAGAGTTTATCCACATCCTCCATTTAGTAGTATAAACATCATAGTCCCACTGTGATCCCAGTCTCATGGTGGCAGTGTTATCTGAGATCAACTTATCAGACTGAATTCTAAATGTTAATTCTGGCTTCACCAAACCTGTGGTTCTCTGGAGTGTCCTCAAATTATAAGAAGCTGAAGTGTTGCTGGTTAAATTTCTGGAGTTAGATGTTTACATGTGTTTTTAATCATGGACCAATAACTAAAAATTAAATCAGTCAGATTCTTTAAAAAAAAATGCAAACGATTAGTTTCAAATTGCAATTTGCCAATAGATGGTAACACATACAGAATTCTGGAGGAACTCAGTAGGTCAGGCAGCATCTATGGAGAGGAATGAAGAGTTGACATTTTGGGCTGAGAACTGTCATCAGGGCTGAAAAGGAAGGGGGAAGAAGCCAGCTGGCACAGCCTCATGTTACCTTCCAGCTTGCGTTCCTTCCCCTTCCCCTCCCCCCACCATATTTTGGCTTCTTCTCCCTTTTCAGTCTTGATGAAGGGTTTCAGTCTAAAACATTGATACTTTCTTCTCCTCTTCATAGATGCTGCCTGACCTGCTGAGTTCCTCCAGAATTTTGTGTGTGTTATTCTGATTTCCAGCTTCTGCAGAGTCTTCTGTGTTTATGATTTGCCAATAAATGCTTGCTTTGTATTTTAAAGGATATGACCTATTTCATATGACTCTTGTTGGTTATGCAGTGCCTTCATATCCAGTCACCAGTGTTAAATGTTTACTGATTTATATCCTAAGGCTGCATCAATAGATCAGTTTAAATAAAATGCTGATTGTTGCAGTGTTTTTACTGGAACTTATTCAGTGGCACATTGTTTGCAAAATATTTTTTGTGACTTGGGCATTTCAATCTTGTGTAATACAGTTTAGTGTAATTGTCATTTCATTGCAAAAAATGTTCTGGTGACAGTTCACACAAGCTGGGTAAAACTCAAATCTGCATTATTCCCCGTGTCAGAATCAAAAAGCAGTTAACTTGTCTTCATTTCCAATCTTTTTGCTATAAAGTCTTCTTTGTCCCTTGTGACTTCATACACCGTTTTCTACAGCTGCAGTAAAATTCTTGATTGTTTGCTTTGGTAATTGAAGGTGACCTAGGGCTCAATTCTTTGAGTGATTCTGGGAGTTCTGTTCTTGTCACCTTGAATGATATATTCCTTTAGCAGGAACCAACTTTGTCAAGGTGTTGATGGTAGTCATAGTCACCTGATAACTTGTATTTCCCTGTAGATATAGGGACTTGGGCAATGGTAGAAAATTGGCCACTAAAAAAATTGCTTTTGGCATAAGCCCTTGAGTTTTATGGGCCATTGAGATATAGTTTATTCCCCTGTTCAATTTTCCTCAATGTGTGTGTAATTTTGCACCACACACACAAAATGCTGGAGGAACTCCAAGCAGCAGCTATGGAAAAGAGTGAACAGTCGACAATTCGGGCTGGGGCCTTTCATGGGGTCTGGCATTTTGTGTGTGTTGCTTGGATTTCCAGCATCTGCAGATTTTCTTGTGTATGTTATTTAGATTACCAGTCTTTCCCAGGTTTGGAATTCACCCTTGCAGATTCTGCTGACACATTTGAGGATGCCAGCTTTGATCAGTTCACTTTACAGGTTTTCAGAACCATGATTTTCTATTGTTAGTCTTCTGTGGAATTAGCTCCCAAAAATATCTGCCAGGTAGCCTTTGAGTTGGAACCATGCAAAGTCGTTGAAGCTGCTCTATCACTTGATTCATTTGTTTGTGAGGTAGAAGGGAATTTGAGCAAGAAGCTTAAGAGGATGGAAGTCTTTGTTTTGGAACCAGCAGCAGACCCTCATTCATATTCCTGTTGAAGAAACACTGCAGATGAAGGCAATGGATGTGCAGAAGCTGGTAGAGGTACAAATAAAATGTCAACAGTAGCAATGAAAGATACATTCTTGGCCTCACCACTTTTGTTTCACATAACTAAAGGGTCTTGTACAATTCAAATGCTGATAGATCATGGCCTTGAACATCTTCAGTGACTCTATCTTCACAGCAGTTTGGACAGAGAAATCTTAAAAAATCACAACACTCCAGGAAATTCTTTGTCAGTATCTTAAATGGAGCTTTTTTCCAAAACAATACTTCCAAATCCTGCTTTTTCTCTCTGGGGGAAATATCAGCATGCTCACCTCAGAAACATGTACTTCAAGAAAACTCAGCCCCAAAGAGATCGTGGTCTTTCTCACCTATTCCTGTTCCATTAAGAAATCAACCAGATGAATCTTTATCTGCATTGCCAACATACACAGCTTATGTAAGTAAGCCAAAGCTGTATACAATACTCCAGTGTGGTTTTAACAATACCTCACACAGTTGTCAAATTTCTTAAATTTTATACAACATCCTTTTTGCTATTAGGGTGATCCTGAGGGGCATTCAGATCCCACTATAAACGGCATTTTGTGCTTTCATCATTTAACGTACATTTTAAACGCGAGATTCTGCAGATCTTAAACATAAGAAATTCTGCAGATGCTGGAAATCCAAAGTGACACACACAAAATGGTGGAGGAACTCAGCAGGTCAGGCAGCTTACATGGAAATGAACAAACAGTCAATGTTTTGGGCTGAAACCCTTCTTCAGGACTGGAAAGGAAGGGGGAAGACATCAGAATAAAAAGGTGGGGGGAGGGGAAGGAGGCTAGCTGATAGTGGTGGGTGAAGCCAGGTGGATAGGAAAGGCAAAGGGCTGGACATGAAGGAATCTGATGGGAGAGCACTATAGGAGGAGGGGACCCAGGGGGGAGGTAATAGCTATGGACCAGCATGTTGGAACAGGAATGGGGTTAGGAATTAAAATGTTGGGTCAGAATAAAAAGGTGGGTGAAAGGGAAAGGAGGATCAGCTAAAAGATGTTAGTGAAGCCAGGTGAGTGGGAAAGGTAGAGGGCTGAAGAAGGAGGAATTTGATGGGAGAGGAGGAAGGGAAGAATTAGAGTTGATAGGCAGGTGAG
Source organism: Mobula hypostoma (assembly GCF_963921235.1). Classification (NCBI taxonomy): domain Eukaryota; kingdom Metazoa; phylum Chordata; class Chondrichthyes; order Myliobatiformes; family Myliobatidae; genus Mobula; species Mobula hypostoma. The sequence goes on from NC_086104.1 coordinate 15,243,270, forward strand.
GAGAAGAGGTGCTCTACCCAACTTGTCAGCACCTGATGGAACAGGATAGATATAACTCTTCAGGTCTTATATTAGCCTGGACTAAGAAGTAAGTTGCTTCCATTCTGTCACTTGAGATGGACAGTGACATTAATCACCAAGAGTCTCTTCTTGTCCCTTGTTCATTCGTACCCCCCCACTAATCTGCCTCCTGGCATGTTTCCCTGCAAGTGACAAGAATGCTACACCTGCCCATTCACTTCCTCCCTTGCCTCTACTCAGGGGCCCCAAACAGTTCTTCCAGGTGAAGCAACACTTTACCTGCAAATCTGTTTGGGTTGTCTCTTGTATCTGGTACCTTCATTTTAGTTTCATGTTTTTCATTCAAACTGAATATGAAATTTTGACTGCTCTTTCTCAGATTATTTACTTTGAAATTATTAGTCCCAGTTCCATGCATTTGACCGGATCTAAAGTTAGCTGTTGCCTGTCTCTACAACAAGTGCACTCAGTGAACTCCTTTTCATGGTTACTTTTGCCTATTATATTTGTTGACTCGATATGGAAATTAAAGTTCTATATGATTAATTCAGTTAGTTTCTTTGAACCACTCATGTCTTGGGTTTACTCTAGATGTGCATTATAGTTAGGGAACCCGCCATGTTGCAGTTTCCTCCCTCCACCCAAACTTATTCTACATTTTAATCTTGCAATTCAAGATAATTTTCTACTATACTATTGGGTTTATCCTTTATCAACACAGCAATGCCATCAGCTTTACCTTTCTTTATGAAAAGTGAAACACCCATATTTTGTTATGAAAACATGATTATCAGGTGATTCATTCATTTCTATTTTGTGCTGTCACTGATTTCATCTCATTTTCAAATAGTGTGTGCATAATTTTGTCATTTTTCACCAGTTTACTGTAAATTGTCTACTTGCACCTATTGTCCTATGTTTGTATGCTGTGTTCCTTTCAGTTATGCGGTTATCATTCCCATATCATGTGGGCACGTGGCCAAGTGGTTAAGGTATTCGACTAGCGACATGAAGGTCGTGAGTTCGAGCCCCAACCAAGGCAACGTGTTGTGTCCTTGAGCAAGGCACTTAACCACACAGTGCTCTGCAACGACACTGGTGCCAAGCTGTATTGGACAACATTGGTGGCGTGGAGAGGGGAGACTTGCGGCATGGGCAACTGCCGGTCTTCCATACAACCTTGCCCAGGCGCAGATCCATGGTCTCGCAAGACTAACGGATGCCTTAAAAATTCCCATATCATTACTGCACTAATATCTTGTGTCATCTTTAACTTCCTAAACATTCTCATATCCCAAACTCTTGAACTCCATCTCAAAATATTTAGTATTTTTGCAAGCACTCTGCTAAGTAGTGAAACCCAATGCAATTGAACAGCTTCCTCCTTTTCCCCAGTGCAAGGGTGTGCGTTGTGATTCGAAGCTCAGTTCTCCCTTTGAGTTATGCATTCCATTTTCTAATTTGACAGACATGCACCAATTCATGCAAGTCTCAGTGTTCCAGTTATATGTATATACAACTCTACTAGTGTTAACCAAATGTGCAAAATGATCCATTTTGCTAAGGACAGGGAGAGGGTAATTGCAACTTATCGAATACTGATAGACCACAATAGAGGGATATGGAAAGGATGTTTCTTAGAACGGGGACGTCTAGGGCCAGAGGTTCCCTATAGAACAGAGATGAGGAGGAATTTCTTTAGCCAGAGGGTCGTGAATCTGTAGAATTCATTGCCACAGATGGCTGTGGAGACCAAGACATTGGGTATATTTAAAGTGGAATTGAATGGTTCTTGATTACTAAGCATGTCAACGTTTATGGGGAGAAGGCAGGAGTGTGGGGTTGAAAAGGATAATAGATCAGCCATGATGAAATTGCAGAGCAGACTTGATGGGTTGAATGGCCTAATTCTGTTCCTATGTCTTGTGCTAATGATTATTCTGTTTTCTGGACTAATTTTGTAAAATACTATGTTAGCCCAATAACTATATGTTGACATGTGAACGTCTAAAACAGCACATCGTTGTAAAGTTATTAAGTCTTTGTTACCATTGTTATAAGTGGCACACGTAATATGTTTTCTCAGCTGGCTGCAGAAAATTCCATGTCTTTTTCCTGGAGTCCTGACCAGTATTTGATCCCTTGATCACTATTTAAATCTTCATTATTTTCATGTTGTTACTTGAAGCTCACTGCAATTACGTTGCTGTTTGATTTTTTTTATGACAGCAGTGACTCTATTTCAAAAGTATTTAATTAGCTGCAAAAATGTGAAAGAAGGGCAACATTAATGAGTTGTTTTTAAAGTTTAACATTTATTTCAAAAATATGAATAATACAGCACATACCTTTTTTCCATTTACATTACATTTCATTCTATTTACATTACATCTGTATGACATTAATTTTCCTTTACATACATCTGCTGAGCAAACAATCCAACTTTTTTTTTACACTGATTCTAGCCTTTCCGTATAAAGAGGCAGGAGGAGTCTGAGAAATGGTCTTTATCTGTGGAGTTTTTGCATTCTCTCAGCACAGTCCTAGACATTGGGGCGTTCTAATCCCAAAGCATTTGGTCATGAACCGTTTATTGCACTTAAAGACCAAAGGGCAATTGTTCAACAGGCTGGTGAACTTCTTGCAGCAAATGATTTTTGAGTAAGTCTGTATCCCTAGGAACTACTGATCAGTTTCACAGCTATTTGAGATGGAGTTCCTGTATCTTTTTACAGGTCGGGTTGGAAAATGAATATTTTAGAGATGGATTGGTGAAGCTTCTGCTCCCAACACAGCCTCTAGGTCCGAGGCTTTGGCTGTACAGGGCTCCTCACCAATGGCCAAGTAAAGTCATGGCTTGTTTGAAAGGTTTGTTAATTAGGCATTTTGCTAAAAGTCTTTAATATGCTGCTCAGGGATCTATTCAGCAGGATCCAGCGTCTTTTGTTCTCGCAGGCATGGATCCAGACCATTGTCTTACTAAGATGTAGTTTGAGGTGTTTTTCTGTACAATGCTCTGAAATACTGGAAGTACAGTACACTGGAATGAATATACTGTGGCAGTGAGCCAAGACTTATCCTTTGCAACATCAAGAGCAGAGAGGAACTTGTTTGATGTTTTTTGTACATGGGGTACATTCAGAATCAGGTTTATTATCCCTGACATATATCATGAAGTTTGTAGTTCACATTGTGATACAGCCACATAAGGATATTACTGAGTATATTTTGGCCCCTCTCTTTCTCTGGCCTTTCTCTAGAGATAAGTTGTCACATTTTTTGCAGATGCAATCCATTTTCAATCTCCAGATAAACAAGTATATGGCTTGGTAGCTTGCTGCAGTGGAGGCGTGGTGTATGTGCCAGACGTGCATGATATACAGTGGCAACAAGACTGCTTCTCGTCTGCTGACTAGGTTCTGTCCCATAATCAAGAGAGAGCTAATAGTAGGCACCACCATCAGTGCAATGGTCATGCCTGCTATTGCCCTTTATTAAATAATTGTGCACATGATTTGTACCATTGACGGTGATATGGTCTGGGTTACAAATAACAGAATTTTTAAAAAATTGCCGATCTCAAGCAGACCCACAAGTGGCTATACCCACTATTTTATTGTGTCTTTTTTAGGTCAAATTATTCTATACAACACAGTAGGTTTCCCTTGCTAAGACATGGTCCTGAGAATATTTAAATGTATTTTAAATAGTCTCCTTTTTTCGGTATGGGAAATTCTGATAAAAGCTGCCCAGTAGTATAACAACATCTGCACTGGACTTTGGCGAGTGATCCCGAGTTCAAATCTAGCCAGCTCCTTGCACGCTTTCCATCTACGCTGGGCTGGGTTGTGCATTAAGCTAGCAACTTGGCCTCGTAAAAAAACACATAAATGTAAAAGAGATGGCAAGGTTGCTACCGGGTGCTCCACAAGGTGCGGAGAGGAACTCAAAATCAAATTATGATAAATGTTTGCTATTGCAACTTTGAAAGGAGTAATTTGGCCCATCAGTGGCCCAAGACTGGACACCCAATATTGCAATCCTATAGCCATTCCACTTAGTGCTTCCTGGAGCCCATAATTTATTCTCTCATGGCAATTTACTCTGTACCCTGCACCAGTGTTTCCCAACCTTTTTTAGCCCAAAGCCCCCTAAAGCACTTTCATACTTGCCAACGCCCCCCCAAAGCACCTTCATTCTTGCCAACGCCCCCCAAAGCACCTTCATACTTGGCAACACCCCCCCCCAAAGCACCTTCATACTTGGCAACACCCCCCCAAAGCACCTTCCTACTTGCCAACACCCCCCAAAGCACCTTACTACTTGCCAACACCCCCCAAAGCTCCTTCCTACTTGCCAACACCCCCCAAAGCTCCTTCCTACTTGCCAACACCCCCCAAAGCACCTTCCTACTTGCCAACACCCCCCCAAAGCACCTTCCTACTTGCCAACACCGCCCCCCAAAGCACCTTCCTACTTGCCAACACCCTCAAAGCTCCTTCATACTTGCCAACGCCCCCCCAAAGCTCCTTCCTACTTGCCAACGCCCCCTCAAAGCACCTTCCTACTTGCCAACGCCCCCCCAAAGCTCCTTCATACTTGCCAACGCCCCCCAAAGCACCTTCCTACTTGCCAATGCCCCCCAAAGCTCCTTCCTACTTGCCAACACCCCCCAAAAGCACCTTCCTACTTGCCAACACCGCCCCCCAAAGCACCCTCCTACTTGCCAACACCCCCCCAAAGCACCTTCCTACTTGCCAACGCCTCCCTAAAGCACCTTCATACCTGCCAACACCGCCCCAAAGCACCTTCATACTTGCCAATGCCCCTCCTAAAGCACCTTCATACTTGCCAACGCCCCCCTAAAGCACTTCATACCTGCCAACGCCCTCCCAAAGCACCTTCATACTTGCCAACACCCCCCCAAAGCACCTTCATACTTGCCAACACCCCTCTTAAGCGCAGTATATTTTCCAGCGCCCCCATAGTGTAAAAACATGTCTACCATATGCTAACATGAGAAAAATGATATTGCTTTAAATTTTTATTTGTCTTAAACTTACACAGTATCTGTGTGCTGTACAGTAGCTTCACTATTAATGTGATCCTTGCTTGATGGTTTTTAGCAAGAATTGAAATATCTGGTTCAAGTTGTGATAGCAAAAGCCTAAGACCCCATGTGTAACAATGTCCAAGCGGTTTCTGTTTTTTTGTGAGTATTTGGTTCACTGTGCTGAAGCTTCTTTCAACAAGGTAGGAGGATGGTGTGCAGTGGGGAGCAGTTTGGCTCTTTTCCAAAGACTAGGAAACCTCGTATGACAGTGTATCCATGTACCGCAAAAAATGACATTTTTGAAAAGCGTATTTGCTTCTTTATCATTCTGAATTTCGATAATTTCTACTTGCCAGCTCTATTCCTGTTCTTCTACCTTGCAAAGAAAAGGGTTAATATCCCAGTCTGGAATTTCTTGATCACTCAAATCCTTCAATCAATTCTGAAACTCCTTCTTCAGTGACAGTGAGGTGGGAAGATGACGACGCAACACAGCTCGCAGCGGCCACTCCGGTGGTGATGTCTGTTATTTGTCAAGTAGGGTGCTGTGCGCAATCCTGATTTGATGGTGACGGATGTGAGAGCACAGAGGAACATCTAGTGAAACTTCTGAAATGCCTGCTTCACTGCTGCTGCTGCTACTGTGTGGTCCAGAATCTCCGGAGGAGAAGGCCCTGAGTCCTCGGCTTTGCTTGTTGCTCGGCGGCTGGGGCGGGATTGAAGCGCTCGGCAGAGGATGGTGCTCGGAGAGGCTGTGTTGGAGGGGCTGGTCAGGGGCTCGAAGTTTTTGGACGGACTCAGAGTCCGCTGAGGTCGGGTGCTTCCAATGGTGCTGCATCAGCGAGTTGGCTGCACTTGGAGGTTCATGGCGGGGAGAGTTCCTCCCTTCTGCCGCCTGCGTGGGATGATGAGTCTATTGGGACTTTGAGACTTTTTTTTACCGTGCCCATGGTCTGCTCTTTTATCAAATTATGGTATTGGTTTGCACTGTTGTAACTATATGTTATAATTATGTGGTTTTGTCAGTTTTAGTCTTGGTTTGTCCTATGTTTTCTTGTGAGATCATTCTGGAGGAACGTTGTATCATTTTGTAATGCATTCATTTCTAAATGACTATAAGTGGAAACTGAACTGCAGGTGTAAATATGACTCTTGCAAATCAGTCTGTGAAAGAGAGTTCCTTACTTTCCATGCAGGGAAATGGTGAGAGCATTCTTCTCCCAATGTTTTGCTTATATATTTCCAATTTTTCGGTACAAATGGACACTGCACTTTTTACCTGGATTTAATTGAAATTCTCAGCCTGCAGTTCATTTTGTCATACAGATTGGCTAGGAATGCCACATCTCCACAGAAATTCAATCTTGTTTCTCAAGCTGTTGTCGACTTGAGCAAAAAATGTAACCACAGTGTCAAAAAGATCAAAGAAACATTTTAAGCATCGGCCTTTTGTGAGGAAGCAAGCATTCAAACTCTTCATTGTTGGATTAAGTAGCAAAATATTCTATTTAATAGATGAGCTTTAATTTTGTTGATAGATATTACAAGAGTTGGGCCTGAAAAAGTTGCTGGCTGAGATTTTTGGTTCTGAGATGTTGATGATGAATTACACAATGGATTGCCAACAGATTTAGAAGTTCTTTTTTCATAAATGCCACTAAACCAGCATGGTGACCTGTCATATATGGTGGTCCACCTGTTGCACAAGAAATCATGTTCCTAATCAGAATACTTTTATCCTCAATATACATTTTGAGCTTGTTATAGATTGATTCTCCATTGGTATTTGCTTTTAACTTTTTACCAAAGAGAATCTCTTCATAAACTTTTCCATTTTTGTTAAACCATACATATGCCATTAGCAATGCCTTGTGTCACACAGTTCACTTACCCCATTGTATCTAAAATTCTGTGTTTTGTAGCTCTGTGCATAGTTGATACTCAATTTTTTCACTCATTTCGTCAATATGATGAGCTACAGAGTTATTACTCAGGGGAATTGATTTTTAAATACTGGTATCCATTTTGAGAAACAGCATTTCTGATGCAGAAGGCATTATTAATCTTTCACTAATTGTATGAGATTTTCCACACTGCTATCATTTTGGAAATGTTATAAGAAGCAATGAGACCACTATCAAGGTCATTTTTAGCATTTTTCTTGGCAAGTGACTCGAGTGAGCAATGCTTCTTTCATCTTCTGAAACTGACTAATACAATAAGTAGCCTTTTCAGGGTGTTCCTGCAATCTTGATAGTTTCATGGTTTCATTAGACATGACAGTATTACAAATGAGGCACATGGGGCATCACTAATCCGACGGGAACAGAATAAAACCATTCTCCAGGTATGTGACACTGTATTGACGTGCTTCCTGTAGTTTCTGTTTCTTAGCTTTATTAGAATTCAAGGCTTCACTGCCTTCAGATTCATAGAGATCACGCCAAACGTATTTATCCATCATTAACAGGACTAATTTAAAATAAAATACTAACACGAAGTGGCAATACTGTACCTATCAGATGTTGACTATGGCAGTGAGTTGACATGGTCGGTCAGGTCTTGCGCCTTAAGTTAGGGTGCAGCTTACTGCCCCAGCCCCCCCCCCAAGAATCTTAAACACCTCCCAATGACTTTAATTACCAGGTGAAGCACTTTTCTACACTAAGGTATAATTTGTATTTGGTTGTTTAATCTACCAGTATATCTTTAGAATGTGGATAAACTGGAGCACCCATAGAAACCATAGAAACTACAGCACAGAAACAGGCCCTTTGGCCCTTCTTGGCTGTGCCGAACCATTTTCTGCCTAGTCCCACTGACCTGCACACGGACCATATCCCTCCATACACCTCCCATCCATGTATCTGTCCAATTTATTCTTAAATGTTAAAAAAGAACCCGCATTTGCCACCTCGTCTGGCAGCTCATTCCATACTCCCACCACTCTCTGTGTGAAGCCCCCCCCTAATGTTCCCTTTAAACTTTTCTCCCCTCACCCTTAACCCATGTCCTCTGGTTTTTTTTCTCCCCTTGCCTCAGTGGAAAAAGCCTGCTTGCATTCACTCTATCTATACCCATCATAATTTTATATACCTCTATCAAATCTCCCCTCATTCTTCTACGCTCCAGGGAATAAAGTCCTAACCTATTCAACCTTTCTCTGTAACTGAGTTTCTCAAGTCCCGGCAACATCCTTGTAAACCTTCTCTGCACTCTTTCAACCTTATTTATATCCTTCCTGTAATTTGGTGACCAAAACTGAACACAATACTCCAGATTCGACCTCATCAATGCCTTATACAACCTCATCATAACATTCCAGCTCTTATACTCAATACTTAGATTAATAAAGGCCAATGTACCAAAAGCTCTCTTTACGACCCTATCTACCTGTGACGACACTTTTAGGGAATTTTGTATCTATATTCCCAGATCCCTCTGTTCCACTGCACTCCTCAATGCCTTACCATTTACCCTGTATGTTCTACCTTGGTTTGTCCTTACAACGTGCAATACCTCACACTTGTCAGTATTAAACTCCATCTGCCATTTTTCAGCCCATTTTTCCAGCTGGTCCAAGTCCCTCTGCAGGCTCTGAAAACCTTCCTAACTGTCTACTACACCTCCAATCTTTGTATCATCAGCAAACTTGCTGATCCAATTTACCACATTATCATCCAGATCATTGATATAGATGACAAATAACAATGGACCCAGCACTGATCCCTGTGGCACACCACTAGTCACAGGCCTCCACTCAGAGAAGCAATTCTCTACCACCACTCTCTGGCTTCTTCCATCGAGCCAATGTCTAATCCAATTTACCACCTCTCCATGTATACCTAGCGACTGAATTTTCCTAACTAACCTCCCATGCGGGACCTTGTCAAAGGCCTTACTGAAGTCCATGTGGACAATATCCACTGCCTTCCCTTCATCCACTTTCCTGGTAACCTCCTCGAAAAACTCCAACAGATTGGTCAAACATGACCTACCACGCACAAAGCCATGTTGACTCTCCCTAATAAGCCCCTGTCAATCCAAATGCTTGTAGATTCTGTCTCTTAGTACTCCCTTCCAATAACTTACCTACTACTGACGTTAAACTCATCGGCCTATAATTTCCTGGATTACTTTTCGATCCTTTTTTAAACAATGGAACAACATGAGCCACTCTCCAATCCTCCGGCACTTCACCCGTAGACAGCGACATTTTAAATATTTCTGCCAGGGCCCCCGCAATTTCAACACTAGTCTCCTTCAAGGTCCGAGGGAACACCCTGTCAGGTCCTGGGGATTTATCCACTTTAATTTTCCTCAAGACAGCAAACACCTCCTTTTCAATCTGTACAGTTTCCATGGTCTCACTACTTGATTCCCTCAATTCCATAGATTTCATGCTAGCTTCCTTAGTAAATACAGATGCAAAAAACCTATTTAAGATCTCCCCCATTTCCTTTGGTTCCGCACAAAGCCGACCATTCTGATCTTCAAGAGGACCAATTTTATCCCTTACAATCCTTTTGCTCTTAATATACTTGTAAAAGCTCTTTGGATTATCCTTCACTTTGACTGCCAAGGCGACCTCATGTCTTTTTGCCCTCCTGATTTCTTTCTTAAGTATTTTCTTGCACTTCTTATACTCCTCAAGCACCTGATTTACCCCCTGTTTCCTATACATTTCATACAACTCCCTCATCTTCTTTATCAGAGTTGCAATATCCCTTGAGAACCAAGGTTCCTTATTCCTATTTAATTTGCCTTTAATCCTGACAGGAACATACAAACTCTGCACTCTCAAAATTTCCCCTTTGAAGGCTTCCCACCTACCAATCACATCTTTGCCAGAGAACAACCTGTCCCAATCCACGCTTTTTAGATCCTTTCTCATTTCTTCAAATTGGGCCTTCTTCCAGTTCAGAACCTTAACCCTAGGACCAGATCTATCCTTGTCCATGATCAAATTGAAACTAATGGCGTTATGATCACTGGAACCAATGTGCTCCCCTACACAGACTTCCGTCACTTGCTCTAATTCGTTTCCTAACAGGAGATCCAATATTGCATCCCCTCTAGTTGGTCCCTCTATATACTGATATAGAAAACTTTCCTGAACACATTTTACAAACTCTAAACCATCTAGACCCCTAACAGTATGGGAGTCCCAATCAATGTATGGAAAATTAAAATCCCCTACCACCACAACTTTATGTTTCCTGCAGTTGTCTGCTATCTCTCTGCAGATTTGCTCTTCCAAGTCTCGTTGACTATTGGGTGGTCTGTAATACAATCCCACTAATGTGGCCATACCTTTCCTGTTTCTCAGTTCCACCCATAAGGACGCAGTAGACAAGCCCTCTAATCTGTCCTGCCTGAGCACTGCTGTAATATTTTCCCTAAGAAGCAATGCTACTCCCCCACCTTTCACTCCTCTGCCTCGATCACATCTGAAACATCGGAACCCTGGAATATTAAGCTGCCAGTCCTGCCCCTCCATTGGAAACCTGTACAGTTACATAAAAAGTTCAGATGTCATCTGAAGTCAGGATTGATCATAGGTCTCTAAACTGTGAGGAAGCAACACTAACAGCTGTGCCACATTTACGTCCTGTTTGATGTTTTTAATGTGCAATATTTGGATATTGTTATTCAAAATGATAATGGTACATGGAGTTTAGAAAAATAGAGGCTACGCGCTAGGGAAATTCTAGGCAGTTTCTAGAGTAGGTTACATGGTTAGCACAACTTTGTGGGCCGAAGGGCCTTTAATGTGCTGTAGATTTCTTTGTGCTATGTTCTAAACCACATTAAAGCAGCTTAAAACTAAATTTTCAACTTTGATGAATGTGTTGCTGAAATGTGCTATTACCTTCAAGTATGTATGAACAAAAGCAGATTGTAAATTAGACTAAATGTGATCTTTGTGATTTGTTAGACTCCATTATTCCTGCCATCAGCATCTGGGATCAGAAGTATTTGTGATCTATTTTATTCTTCTTGATCTGAGGCAAGTGTGGATTTCAAGTGTGAAGTTCAGGATTTCTCCACCTCTCTTGTCAGTGTGCATTTGGTGGGAGTTAGGACCTGAGTATTACAAAGAGTTCTAAGTAGTTGTTATAAGTAATGGCTAGAAATAGCTAACTACTCTATTTGATAGTTTGTCTTGAATGCAATACAGTACTGTGCCAAAGTCTAACATATTTAACTATGGTGCCTATGACTTTAGTATAATACTGCAGCAATTTTATGTGGTGCACTATATTGCTGATGCACAAAAAAGCAAATTTCATGACATGTGAGTGATGATAAATCTGATTCTGATATGGGTCTCCATTGGGGACGGAGAGTGAGAACAGGGCAGGGAGAGGGGATCATGGTTGGGAAAAGGGGAAGGGAGAGGGAAGCACCAAGGCACATCCTGTAATGATCAAAATCTTAATTATTCGGAATTGCCTGGTGTCTCAGGGCTTGGTGTATCTGCCCCCCATGCCACCCCCATTAGATCACATTTATTTCCCATTCTTATGTGTGGTCTGCATGCATGCGTTTGTGCATTGAGTTGCTGATACATGATTGGCTATTTAGATATTTGCATTAATATACAGGTGTACCTAATAAAGTGGCCACTGAGTATATATTTAGATCCAAGTGCATATTCAGATATATTCTGGTAGACAGGATCTTCATGCACCCTCTGCTGCAACAAATCAATCCTGCATTAAGACATCAGATGAAATGATGTCCACAATATCTGGAGTTGGTGGTAAATATCCGTCTGAGGCAGCAGGTGAAATAGATTTAAGTCATAGTGTTATGTCTTGTCCAATGGACCTGCACCATTGACGTAAGAACCATAGTTCATTATTGAAAACGCCTTGGTCATAACTTAGTTGCCTTTGTTGTAGCTGCAAAGTCATTGCCGGACAGCAAAGCTAATGTAACATCTTGAGAGCTTGGTCTGTTGGCACTGGGATAAAAGAAGGCATTCACAAATCTTGCCAGGAGGAGCTTATGCATTCCTTTTTAAGAAAGAAGTCTCTGCTTTTCCACAAAAACTAGTTTACTCACTTAATAATGTGTTTAAAATATTCAGATATTCACTTCTTGCATACACTGATAGTGTGCTAGCTTTTTGGATAATCTCAGAATTAAATAAAACTCTTTTGTTTTTAAAACTGAATTGCCAGTTGTTCAGTTTCATTGAAGCTTGGGATTTAAAATAATTAAAGTTGTTTTTATAAAGTTATCTCTGCGTATAACTTCATCAAAAAGTTCTTTAATACAAATGCCATCAGAATTCATTTTTAATTTTCTCTACTTTGAGAGCAAGGTTGTGATTTGAAATCCATTCTGATATTTGTGTCTGATTTAGGGTAACATTCCATCCAGGACAGCACCAATGATGGATCTTAATGTCCTAAGGCACTATTCAAAAGTGAACAGTATCTCATATACAGTATTCCTCCTGCAGGCAAAACCAACAGAGATTAGATTAGCTTGTACATTATTTGCCTGTTTGTGTGATCCTGTGTCTACAGAATGGTTGTTGCGCTTGTAACTTGTTCTTTTCTTTCTCTCACCTGTAAATAAATAAATACATTTCCATTGGTATGAATGGGCTCACAGAGCAATCACTGGTGGAACTTAGCCAGGGTTCATGAGCAGATTATTCTAGTTTTGCATGTTGGGGGATTTCAGCATTTTTGTACTTAAATGATGGACAGTGCAGAATCTTATAGATTGAGTTGCCCCTCATCTGAAATTCCAAAATCCAAAAATCTTCGAAATCCATTTTTTTTTAGTGCTGACATGATGTCACAAAAGGAAAATTCCACAAGGCACTGGGAAGGTTCCACGACAATGTGCAGGTCTCTGCGCACTACAGCTTTGAGAAGTGACCTCGTGTATACAATAAACAGAAGTTAATAAGAAATAGAAAAACACTGCATAAAGTGAAAAATGAAGATCTCGATCGTATATTGAATGGTGGATTCATCAGTGTTGGAGTGAATATGTGTTGCTTAACAGTATGCTGATCATGAAACAAGCAAAGATCCGTCACAATGAACTGAAAATTGAAGGTAATTGTGAATATTCGGAAGGCTGGTTGCAAATTTAAGCAAAGGCTGGGCATTAATTTTTTAAAGGCTTGTGGTGATAAAGCATCTGCTGATCATGAAGCAGCAGATAAATTCATGGTTGAATTTGCCAAGATGGTGGCTTAAGGAAATGTGTAGCACACTGAACGGCTGCTTCAGTACGTAGGTGTGATGAACAAGTGTAAGAGAAAGACTGCTTATCGGTAGCACATAAATTCAGAGTCAGAAATGATGGTAATGTCAAGCTATCTCATTACATATTCCAAAATCCAAAAAATCCAGAATCTGAAACACTTGTGGCCTAAGCATTTTGGATAAGCGGTACTCAACCTGTACTGGAATACAACAATAGCAGTGGGCTGTGATAGCGAGAATCTGTCTATGCACATAGAGGTTATGAACTTGCTTCACAGGACAGTATGGCTAAGGAGGCCATACTGGCATCATTCTACAGATGCGCATCCTAACAAACTGCTTCACTGCTCAGGATGGAAACTGCACTGCGGCAGACAGGAAGGTTCTCCAACAGGTAGTCAAAACTTCAGCCTACCCGCCGTCAAAGACGTATATACAGAAAGGTGCCGGAAAAGGATGAATAATGTCATGAAGGTTCGTATTCTATTGATCATGTTTTTTTATTGCATTGCATTGGATCTGGAGTAACAATTATTTCATTCTATTTACACTTGCATACAGGAAGTTACATTAAACAGTCTTGAATTTGACCTGTTGAGTATCATAATATAGGTAGAGCAATCTCCACTCCATACTCTGCTTAGAGCCTGACATCTTTCTTCTTTCAATTACTTTTCAAGTTAGTTGAAATAGGTGCCTTATCTGTGAATTAAATAGAAAATCATGAAAGTATCCTGACTGGTTGCATGGTGGTTTGGTATGGCAATGTGATAGCACTGTAACAGAAGCTGCAAAGCGAAGTAGACTCTGCCCAATACATTATGGGCACATCCCTTCCCATCGTTGGTAGTATTGCCTCATGAGGGGAAGATCTATCATCAAAGATCCCCACCATCCAGGCCATACCATCTTTTTGTAACTGCCATTGGGCAGGAGGTGCAGAAGCCCGAAGTTCCATACCGTCAGGTTCAAGGACAGCTACTTACCTTCAACCATTCAGTTCTCAAACCAAACGGCAAAGCACTAATCACTACAGTTTATCAGTATTATGAATACTTCGTACACTAAATGAACTTTTATTTGTTTTTGTTCTAATTGTGTTTTCTTGTAAAAATTGTATAATTTATGTTTATATTTTTCTTGTGAATACTACTTATTTGATGCAATATGTTTGTGATGTTGCTGCAAGCAAATTCTTGAAGGCCAGCTAGCACCTATAAAGAGGGAAAGATAGACGATTCAAAGTCAATGATGTTTCAGCGAGGTGGAATGTTTTTGAAGAGAGGAACTAGTTTTAAGTGGAGTAATTGGGAGAAGAGAAGGAGGAAACTGTGGCAAAATGGAAGGCAGAACCAATTGAATGATGAAGTGGGTGATGCTGTGACGGCAAAAAGTTTAATGGGGCAAGTACCTTGTCTCTGAGATGTAAATGGAAAGATGCAGAAACATTAACATATTGAAAATGATCAGAGAAATGCTGGAAGCCTAAAATAGAAATCACACAGGAAGACCATCAAACTGTGGGGGAGAAAAGAGCGAATAATGCAAACAATAAAAAGTAATTTTTAATGGGCTCTTTTGGGTTTCTTGTTCATGGCTGACTGTAAGGAGATGAATCTCAAGCTTGTTTAATTTATACATTGATAAATGTACTTTAAACTTTGAACTTTGTAAACAAATGACATGAACCAGAGTCCCCGAAAATGAGTCTATATTCAGTGAGCTGCTGAGATGGATGAAGCCAGTCCAGAAGCTCAATGGCTGCAGGCCACACCCAGGGAATCCATTCAGTGCTGTACCAATGTTTGCAGGCCACAGCTGTAGAGTTAGTACAGTGCCTTGATCAAATTGCGCAAAGAGTAAAAACGAAGTAACCAAAAACACAAGGAACATGGACTGCAGAGTCACTGAAAGTGATTGCATATCTGTGGAGCACATTCAGAGCTGAGTGAAGCCTATCCAGAAGCTTGATGGCTGCTCCGCAGCCTATCAGCATGGGACCCAAGGCTCCTGTATCCTCACCTATCGGCAGCAGTGAGGGGAGACCAATTAAGTGTAGGCAGACAGTGCTAAACACTTGTTCGTATTCCGTTCTGGCCCTCGACAATTTTAATCTTGTTCGGTGCTTTAATTGGTGCGGCGTATTGGAGCCAACCACAGGCTTGGGTTCACCATTAGGAATCAACACATTGTACATCACCAGGATGGCCATAGTGGCACACTCAGCTCTCATTCGCGCAGGATCCCCGATAAGATCAACCATGATCACAGTGAATGGCAGTGCTGGCTCGAAGGGCCAAATGGCCTACTCCTGCACCTATTGTCTATGAGATCACAGAAGCGTCAGATCGTTTGGTCAGCTCAAGAGTACATCCTTAAAAGGGAAAATACAGGCTGCAATTGATCACAGTTCAGAAGTAGTAGTATATTTGGAAAGATAGTAGTTTTGGGAGCTGTCTCTTGGATTTCGCTGTTGGGCGCTTGTGCAACTTGTCTGATGTTGCTGGACCACTACATAAACACTGCAATTAAAAAAATAGGGTTGGGGCTTGCTAATTCAGTGGGATGTGACTGAAAGACTTCCCCCAAGTATAAACCTGCCAAGAGTAAAATACAAGTTCTCCATTTCACGAGATCAGAACTCCAACAGCACTAGAGAAACCTCAACATTCTGTAGCATGGAACAAAATAGCCTGCTCGATTGGCTCCTCATTTAGCACCACATATATAACTTTTTTTCCATTGTCTGCAGTTACTCAGCAAGGCATCATCTCATAAGCATGCAGCCATGGCCCAAAATATTGACTGTTTATTCATCTCCGTAGATGCTGCCTGACCTGCTGAGTTCATCCAGCAATTTTTGTGTGTTACTCTGGATTTCCTGCATTTGCAGGAGCTCTTGTGTTTAGAATAATACCGTTACCAAGTTCTACCATAAGAAATGTGGAATATACTAGTAATTTCTTCAAAGTCAGAGAACTATTTGCCCAACTATACTGTGGGATGGCTTTCAATCAAAGGAATGCAATGTTTTGAGAGGACACCACCGCTAAGGGAAATTAACTTTGGGCGTTGTCCCTTGAGAAAATAAAGCTGTGTAATGAATTCCAGGTTTCAACTTCCAGTGCAAATGGTTATATTACCTTTTTGAGTATTTCTTGTTGGATTTTTGTTTTGTGTTGTTCAAGTATTAAGTTAAATGTCAAACTCAATAAATTAGTTGGGCAACTGATGCCACATTCTGATGTACCTTTCATCATTTGAATACATACATAATTCATGAACCTTGTATTAATTGTGTATTCTCAGAGGTGGGTTGCCTTTTGGGAAAGGTTTGGACAGGCTATGCTTGATCTGCTGGATTAGAGAAGAGTTACACAAGTTGATTGAAGCTCAAGATCCCAATAATTATCTTTTCCACTGGACCCCTGGCTTAGCATATCCCATATTGACTTAGATAACAATCCATTCTAATCACATTTATCAGTACTCTGTCCATAGTCTTCTATTCCTTGGCAATTAAAGTACTTCTCGAGACACTACTTAAATGTTGTAAGGCCGTCTGCCTCCGTCAGCCACCTGACAGTGCATTCCAGATTTCAATCACCCTCAGTAAAATATCTTCTACTTCAGATCCCTCGATACCTCTTGCAGACCTCTCTTCTGTGGGTTTTTTTTTGAACATCCTAGTCTGTCTGTGTCATAATTTCCTTAAGAGATCTAAAACTTGCAATTTCTGTTAAAAACAGGCGTCATCCATTTAGGACAGACAGTCATGAGTCTTTGGAATTCTGTTCTCTTGGAGCAGTGGGAGCAGATCCACTGAATTAGTTTAACACAGGCATAATTAGAATCCGGTTTACTATCACTGACATCATGAAGTTTGTATTGTGGCAGCTGTACAGTGCAAGACATAAAGATCACTGTTGTTTATTTATTTATTGAGATATTGTGGAGTAGGCCCTTCCAGCCCTTCGAGCCACACTGCCCAACAATTCCTGATTTACTCCTAGCCTGATTACGGGACAATTGACCTACCAACCAGTACGTCTTTGGACTGTGGGAGGAAACTCGAGTGGTCACAGGGAGAATGTACAAACTCCTTTCAGACATCTGTGGGAATTGAATCTGGGTCACTGGTACTGTAAAGCATTCTACTAACCACTAAGCGAACATGCTGCTACCTAATTTTAATTAAATAGTGTAAAAGAGAAACAGCAAAGTTGTTTCTCTGAGTTCATTGTCCATTCAGAAATCAGATGGCAGAAAGGAAGAAGCTGTTCCTAAAATACTGAGTGTGAGTCTTCAGACTCCTGTACCTCTTTCCCGATGGTAATGAGAAGAGGGTATGTCCCGGATGGTGAGGGTCATTAATAATGGATGCCACCTTCTTGAGGCACTGCATTTTTTTTTTTGAAGATGTCCTCAACAATAAACAGTGTTTATTAAGGACATCAATATAGAAGAGGGTAAACAGAAATATGGTTAGTCTTTTCAGCCAAGATTTTATTGAATGGTAGAACGAGTGGAGTGGAGTGACCTGTTTTTACTTCTAACTTGTGTTTGTGTCTAAGTATGGATTTTCACGCAGTCTGTCAATTGACACTTTTTAAATGAATTTCAGCAACACTACTGAAACGAAATGATTTGTCACGCTGGAGCACTTTAATGCTCTGGCTAAGGTACATAATGAAACCTATGACTGATTTTTTTTGTAGTATATCCATTAAAATCTGGTGATGTTAATATTGTATCCAAGGCAAAAAAAAAAGTCACGTTGATTATATCTAAGGTGAAATTTTGGTTTATTGGCACACAAATCCTCCATTTTACAGAAGACACCGTACAAACTACTCAGTCGGTATATTTTTGTCACTGTCAGTGGGTTAGAAGGGTGAGATTGAGGTCCTCTTGTGTTTCCTACTTTTCTTTTGCATCATGAATAAGAAAATAAATAACTTAAGATTAACAGAACCAGAGGCAAGATAAGGAAGAAATATTTATTCATTGACTGATTTATATTAAGAATGAGCTTCAGTGATGAACTAGAAAATTTTAAAGATAATTAGATAAATATTTGAAAGGTAGAGAAAAGGTGCAAGTAGATGGGGGAGGAGGGAAGCAGTGAGTTTAACTAAATGGTTTGCTCTTTTTGAGCATGGATACAGGCTCTTTATACCTTATAGCCTCCTTTTGCACTGTAGTCATCAATGGTTCTATGAATAGTAACATGGATCTCAAGGACAGAGCAAGGAGGGAGTTCCTGTAGTCTTCTTCATTCAAGCCCGCAGTTTGCATGGTCAGCAGGTTATCCTTTGCGATACCTGTCCCTTTGTTTTTTTTCTTGCTCTAACTTCATTAGTCTTATCAAATGGATTCGTCAATAGTTTGTCACCATGATGGCAACTCTGGTCTCGCTATGCCATTGTCCTATCCATGCCTTTACCCGCTTCTCAGTAATTTTAAAGCTAACCTTCCCTATTTAAAGCTCTCCTTCCCTGTTCTGACAAAGGGTCTGCTACCTAAAATATTAATTCGGTTTGGTTTTTGTGACGTGCTGTCTGACCTACTCGATACTTCTAGCATTTTATGCTTTTAATTCAGATTTCCAGTATGTTTTTATCCATTTAGAAAATTAGTTCAGTTTCTGTCCCTTCAGAGAGATGGGCCACAACCTTCTGTTGATATTATATAATTTCTGAATCCATGTCAGTAATTGGTGCTGATCTCTGTAATATCCCGAGGGCAATGTGAAACGATTAGTGATTTGAGATAGGAAGCTCCAGATGGGGCAATGGTGGTGACGGGATTTGAAACTGCAAAAACTGCAGAGAGACGTGCTGGAGCAGAGGGGGTCATATTTCACTCGTTGCTAATACCTAAGATTGATTTTAAATCAGGACAGCTGGATGCTGTAGTTAGAAATTGGAAGGGTGCAAATGTCTCTAATTTTCAGTTAAAATGAAGATTTAGTTTTTCATATAAAATCAAACTTTTTTTTCGCAGCGTAAGAAGAAGCCATCCATTCCATTGAGGATATGCCTGCTCTCACAGTAATCCATTTAAACACTGAAGTTTTTTTTTATACACAGAAGTGGGTACATGGACCGCCCTGCTGAAGGTGATGGTAGAGGCAGATACATTAGAGACATTTAAGAAACTCTCTGAATAGCACATGCATGATAGAAAAGTGAGGGTTATGTGGGAGGGAAGGGTTAGATTGATCTTGGAGTTGGTCAAAAGGTCAGCACAACAGTGGAATGAAGGGTCTGTACTGTGCTGTAATGTTCTATGTTCTATTTCCCAATTCCTCACTTGACTATCCACATTACCTTGACTCTCCTACCACCCATCTACACATGACATCATTCACAGTAGAATTAATCTACCAGTACAATGCTAGAAACAGGCTCTTTGGCCCAGTATCTCCATGCCAGCCTTCTTGCCCATCTTTTAGATGTGGGAGAAATATGGAGACCCAGGAAAATGAGGAAATTATGCAAACCCTATTTAAATAATGCTGCAGGTCAGGAATGAACCCACGAAATTGGAACTAAGAAGTAACTTCTCGTTTGAAGGACTTGCCACACTAATATCAATTGAAACCTCTACATTTGTAAGACTGTCTGAATTCTAAGTACAGCACGGAGGGAATAACTTCACTTACCCTTTCACTGAACTATTCCTACAACCAATGACTCACTTTCAAGGACTCGTGTCATGTTCAGTGTTTATCTCTAACTATTAATTTTTTGTATTTGTACATCTGGTTGTCTTTTGCACATTGGTTGTTGTCCCTCCTGTTGGGTGCAATCTTCCATGGAATCTACTGTGCATGCTCGCAAGAAAATGAATCTCAGGATTGTATATGGTGATATATGTACTTTGATAATAAATTTTCTTTGTACTTGAAAGCTGTTTATTTTTCAGAAATCTATCCCATTGTCAATACATGCTGTTGCTAGAAACTTGTAAGGCAAAAGTTTTGAGAAATATAGAGCAACTTAAAGTTTAGTGGTACTGGAGCTTTGTATAACACTGTCAAGAGGCAAAGGGAAAATGTGAAACCTGACGGGGAATTAAAGAAAGTGCTTGAACTTCACAGGCCAGGCAGCATCTATAGGAAGAAGCGCAGTCGACGTTTCAGGCCGAGACCCTTCGTCAGGACGAAGGGTCTCGGCCTGAAACGTCGACTGCGCTTCTTCCTATAGATGCTGCCTGGCCTGCTGCGTTCACCAGCAACTTTGATGTATGTTGCTTGAATTTCCAGCATCTGCAGAATTCCTGTTGTTTGCTTGAACTTCACAATGGCATTGTTTTTTGCAGTTGCCAAGATGTGTATATTTTAAACAATTCCTTTTGAATAGGAGGTAGAGATTAACAGCAAGCCTCTCTCATGCTGAATTAAGATGCCAGATATTGCAAAGTGTACTTTGCTGCAAGTTGTATCCCATTTCACAATACCAAAAGGGGAATGACAGGGCTCATATGTATTGTGGTTTCTGGGTGCTGTGTACACATGCTGCATGTGATTAACGTTTGTCATAAAAATAGTTTTAGTTTAATCTCCCCTCCCCCTGCTGTTTATCTGTTTACAGATTAAGTCAAAGCTGCTTCTTGAGATTTAAAACTGTTGTGTAATATTCTCTAGTAATGATACTGATGCTGTTCTACACTCTTACCTCATTAGCTCACCACCGGAGATTAATTTTTTTTTGTTTCTTCCTTGTATCCCTGAACAGAACCTTTTCATCTCAAACACAAACAAACAAACAAACAGACAAACAAACACACACACACAAATACTTCTGCAGCTGCTGGAAATCTAGAGCAACACGTTTAAAATGCTGGAGGAACTCAGCAGGACATGCAGCGTCTATAGAGAGGAATATACAATTGACACTTTGGAAATTTCTGTTGTCATGTCAGCTTCTACATGTGCTTGGAGCAATGCCCAAGCATGTCCTTTCCACTATATGTTTTTGTAGACCTTTTCTACATTACTTCCTTGGCATTAAGCTCTCACAGGGACATAACTTTCTCTAGTTGAATATTCAAAGGACAGAAACCAATGGCTCCTGTGCTTTGCATCTATACACACTTATTTGTTCTGCTATCACTGTAAAAAATTTTACTATTCCCTCCTTCCATGTTCTGTACAGATTCCAACCCTACTAACCTCTGCAATATTGTCCACCTCTTAGCCACCCATTCGCCCCATTGTCGCCTCTACATTAAACATCTTTATCATCTTTTTGCTATCCTCCAAAAGGCTTTAGCTCTTGCATTTAAGTCTTACTGAGCAGTCATTATTTTGCTATACTGTGTTTGCTTGCAATCCTCATATAGCCCTAATTTATTATTCTCAGTCTTACTTTCAGTGGCCTTTCATGTTCTGACCCCATTCCAATTTCAGTAATTCTAACCAACTCCACTTTCATCCCTCTGAATATGGATTCTTAGTGCAAAATGTCTCCCTCAGTGCCACCCCAGGTTGTCTTAACTTTAATCACCATTAAAGCCGTGCCAGTCTCCAAAGTGTAACCTTTTAAATCCCGTTTCCCTGCCTGGATACTTCTGCAGCTCTTTATTCTCTCACAGGCCTACCAGCTTACTTATAAATATTTTACTACTGACCTGACATGGCCCATAATAATGATGATAACTACTGACCTAGATTAGGAAATGCAAGTTCTAATCCACTAA
The DNA here is from genome assembly GCF_963921235.1 of Mobula hypostoma. NCBI lineage: Eukaryota > Metazoa > Chordata > Chondrichthyes > Myliobatiformes > Myliobatidae > Mobula > Mobula hypostoma. The sequence goes on from NC_086104.1 coordinate 15,265,287, forward strand.
ACAGTTCCATTTATCCAGTAATCTTGGTGGGGTAACTTTGTCAAATTTAAGTGATGTCCATGTTTAGTTCCAGTTTTCAAAGAAAAATTTAAAACACCAGGATAGAATTGGTGCTTTCTTTAAAATACTTCACAGCCATGCTGCTTTGAAGCACAATTGATAGCAACCGAATTTTTCTGAGCTGCTTGTCTATCGGAGTTGTGTGATATCACTGTTTCATCTTTTGTTGCAGTGTTCAAGGTAAAAAGTTTGTACAAAAATTCATTTCCTTGAAATGTGGGCTTACAGTTCCGTGAAAAATTGATCACTTGAGTGAACAACCCAGTAATTGTTCTCAGTTATCATTTAGAAAGAAACCATAGATGCACTTGAAAATAATTCAGTCTAGGGAGGGTTCATTCACTAATTCTCTTAATACTCTTGAGAAACTTAAATAATCCAATTGAACAAGCTACCTATAAATTATAAAAATAACTACCTGTTAATTGTCAGTTAATTAGTACCTTGTACTCTGTCAGTAAGACCAGGAATTGATTGTGGACTTCAGGAAGAAGTTCAGGGAAACACCCACCAATCCTCATCGAGGGATCAGCAGTGGGAAGGGTGAGCAGTTCCAAGTTCCTCGGTGTTAACACCTTTGAAGATCTATCCTGGGTCCAACATATTGATGCAATTATAGACAGTGGCTACTTTTCATTAGGAGTTAGAGAAGAATTGGTATGTCACCAAAGACCCTTGAGATTTCTACAGACGCACTGTGGAGAGCAATCTGTTTGCATCACTGCCTGGTGTTGAGGGGCCACAGCGCAGGATTGGGAAAAACTGCAAAAATTTGTAGACTCAGCCAATTCCATCATTGGCACTATCCTGCAAGCATTCAAAGCACAATGTTTCAGAAGGGCAGCATCTATTAGTAAGGACCCCCATAATTCAGGATATGCCCTCTTCTCATTGCTGCCATCGAGGTGGTACAGGAACCTGAAGGCACACACTCAACATTTCAGGAACATTTTCCCTCCACCATCTGATTTCTGAGTGGACAATGAACCCATGAACGCCACTTGACTACTCCCCCCCCCCAATCTCTTTTTGTACTGCTTTTGTCACTTGCCCTATCTTGTTCCCAAAGAGAAGATCTAATATTGTGCTCTCTCTCAGTGGGACCTCTACATATTGATCAAGGAAACTTTTCTGAATCCATTTCACAAACTCTGTCACATTTAAATCTCTTTACAGTATTGGAAGTCCCTGTGGATGTGGAAGGTTTAAAATCACTCTACAAATTTGTTCCTCTAAATTCCATTATTGGGAGGCATATGATATAGTGCATCATTCCTTTTTCTTATTCCTCAACTCCACCCATACAGCCTCAGTAAACAAGCCTTCAGTCTCTGTTGTCTGAACACTGCTGTGAAATTTTCTCTGATGAGTAATGCCACCTTGTCCCCTTTAATACCTCCCTTCTATTATATCTAAAACAACATTACTCTGGAAAATTGAGTTTTCAGTCCTGCCCCTTCTGTAAACAAGTCTTATTAATCAATTCTGTGTATTGAGGCATGCTCTAAATTTGTCACCCTTACTTCCTTGCATTGAAATAGACACGTTAGTCTCACCATACTCATTAGCCAGTCAGTTTCTGTTTTAGTTCATTGGCTTAATATCTACTTTTCCTATAGCCATTCCATTTGCTGCCCTGCCACTTTGGCTGCATCACTGCATCTTAGTTAAAAATCCCCATAGAGCAGTACTAGCAAGCCGCCACACAAGTATATTGGTCACCCTCCAGTTCATGTGCAAAGCGTCCCATTTGTACAGATCCCACGTTCTCTCGAGGAGAGTCCAAAGATCTGAAATTCTGAATCACTCCCTCCACATGCACATGGCACAGATAGCATTCCTGAGACCACTTACCTGGAAGTCTTAACTGAACACCTAACTCCCTGAACTCACTTTGCAGGACATTATCATCCCTCTGGCCAATGCCATAGTGCTGATGTGGACCATGACATCTGGCTGCTCACCTTTCCCCTTAAAAAATGCTGTTGACTCAATCCTAGACATCTGACCCTGGCACCAGGAGTCTTGTTCTTATCCACAGAATCTTCTGTTTATTTCCCTAACCTGAGACTCCAATCGCTATCACATTCTTCTCCAGAGATCTAGCCACTGTGGCTTTTCCCTAGTAGGTCCTCCTCTACAACAGTATCCGAAGCAGTATGATTGTTACTGAAGGGAATAGCCATAGGGGCACTCTGTACTGACATCCTATTCCCTTGCCCTCTCCTGTCAGTTACCCAGCTACATGCAACCTAAGTATGACTGCCTCCCTGTAGCTTTTTTCTATGTACCCCTCAGCCTCCCAAATTATCCTGAGTTCATCCAACTCCAGCTCCAATTCCCCTACATGGTCTCTGAGGATCTGCAGGTGTAGTCATAAGGGGCACCAGAGGACTTCCTGACTTCCCATATTGCAAATGCAGCAGATCATTGCCTTGGCTGTCAGTCGCACTACTCTTGCATTAAGAAAGAGAACTTTCCAGAGCTTTGCCTTAGCCTTCGCTTAGATCAGGGGTTCCCAACCTGGGGTCCCTTTTCTTAATGGTACTGATCCATGGTATAAAAAAGGTTGGGAACTCCTGGCTTAGATCCTGTATCTCTTCATTCTGAAGCCTCAGCTGCCCACTCTTAACAAAAGCTACTCCCACAATGACCACTCCACTTGACGCTAACTTTATATTTGCTGCTAATTAACCATTAATTTTCAATGAGCAATTTGCAAATGTGCCTCTGAAATCCATGCCAGGTGAAACGGAACAGAAGCTACTGGCACTAGCCTCTGTATTTAAAAACTCTTGCCTTACGCTCTGAGTCCCAGCTTCTGCTAGCTGCCTTTGGTATCTAACATTGTTCCAACAGAACCCAAGGTCAGTTCAGGAACAGCAGTGTTGACAAGGCACGTTACTGTCCTCACAATTTGACATTGAATTCAGCAATTTCAATTTGTGAGAGGACTTGGCAGGCTGCGATGAAAGATCACCAACCTGTAATATAAATCGTTTGCCCTCTCCACTGATGACGTGTTGAGTGCTTCCTACGTTCATTGTGGTTTCGGATTTTATATCTCTCAGTTCCAAAGCTGCTGCTTCCCTCTCCCATGTAGTTGTGTGCTCCCATTTATTTACAATGCAGCTGGATAGCTGTGATTAACAAACTTGTCACCACATTCTGCTGGAACACACAAAGTGCTGTAGGAACTTAGTATGTCAGGGAGCATCAGTGGAGAGGAACATTTCAGGCTGAGACCTTTCATCAGGACTAGAAAAGAGAGGATGAGTGGATGAGGAGGGGGAATGCTGTAAGAAGCTGGGGGGTTATATGTGGAAGAGGTAATGGGCTGCAGAAGAAGGAATCTGGTAGAGGACAGAAATGGATAGTAAGGGAAGGTGGGGGGGTGCGGCTCCGAAAGGAGGTGAAGTAGATGGACAGGTGAGAAAAGGAGAAGGCGAAAGAGGGAAGCCAGAATGGAGGAAGAGAGATGGGTGGGGAGCATTACTTACTTTAGTGACATTTAATATTAGTTTGGTGACAGACATTCCCTTAGCGCTCTCCACCCTTTCCTTTGTTTGCAACATAAAAGATGTTCCATTTCTATCTTTACATTGGTAAATAGTAACAATTCTGTAACATTCTGACAGGCTGCATCACTAACAACAGGAATTCTGCAGATGCTGGAAATTCAAGCAACATACATCAAAGTTGCTGGTGAACGCAGCAGGCCAGGCAGCATCTATAGGAAGAGGCTGCATCACTGTCTGGTTTGCGGGGGGGGGGGGGGCTACTGCACAGGACAGAAATAAACTGCAGAGGGTTGTAAATCTAGACAGCTCCATTTGGGTACTAGCCTACAAACTACCCAGGACATCTTCAACGAGCGGTGTTTCAGAAAGGCGTCCATTATTAAAGACCTCCAGCATCCAAGGCATGCCCTTTTCTCACTGTTACCATCAGGTAGGAGGTACAGAAGCCTGAAGGCACACACTATTCAGCAACAGCTTCTTCCCCTCTGCATCTGATTACTAAATGGACATTGAACCCTTGGACACTACCTCACTTTTTAAATATATGTTATTTCTGTTTTTGCATGATTTTTAATCTATTCAATATACTATTACTGTAACTTATTTATTTTTCTTCTATATTACGTATTGCTTTGAACTGCTGCTAAGTTAACAAATTTCACGATGCATGCCAGTGATAATGAACCTGATTCTGATTCTGAAGTTGGGCTGAAGGACCTGTTTCCATGTCATATGTCCAACTGTCCGATACTCATTGAAGGTCATTGACCTGATTTACTCTCTTTCTCTCCACACACATTCCCTTACTCTGAATATTTCCAACATAATTTTTTTTGATCCCCTGTTTTATTTCCCATTTTTGGCAACTTAAATGTAATGCTTCCTTATCTTCCTTCTGACTTACTATACCCTGTTCCTGCATTCCCTTTAAACTTACCTGCAAAACTTTGAAATTTATTACAATGGTCTGTAGTATCTTTTTTAATAAATTAAGATGTGCAAGACTATTAATAACTCAATAGTCTAGAAAATGTGCTAAACCAGCACCACCAACGTCCCCAAGTGTACCAAATTATTGGAGTTTTATTGTGACATGAATATCATTAGTAAAGACATTTGATTTGCAGGTAATGGAGTTAGCCTTATTTTTAAAATGATTTGCATTCTAATACTCTTGTGTATATTAGTCAAGGTTTCTACCTGCTTTCAAGGGAGATGTTGTGTTCCTGCTTGATATATTGAACCAGTACTCTGCCCAGGTTTTCAATACTTAGTTAATGAATCTCAGCATCTTTGTGAGAATAGTTTTGAATAACAAAAGATTATTGAATATCAAAGGAGGCTTCTGTTTGCATCATAGCATACTTTACTGAAGTTGTTCGAAAACACTTTGAAAACTGGAGCATGACTTTGGATGGTAAAGGAGAACTATGATACTGACCTGAATTATCACCTGAGGCTGTAGGTGGCAGACAAGATGACCTCTTTGTATTTGAAATTCTTGAAGCCAAAGAGGAATCAGAATCGGGTTTCATATCACCAGCATATATCATGAAATTTGTTAACTTAGTGGTAGCAGTACAATGCAATACATGATAAATATAGAAAATAAATAGATAACAGTAAGTATATACGTATATTAAATAGTTAAATTTTTAAAAAGTGCAAAAAAACAGGGTGAAAAAAAGTGAGGTAGCGTTCATGAGTTGTGTCCATTTAGAAATCAGATGGCAGAGGGGAAGAAGCTGTTCCTGAAACGGAGTTGGAATAAACTGACGAGCCCTGCGAGGAAATTGGTGACTCATTGCTCATGACATTTGATTTCTGCTGCACACGGGGGCTGATTCTTGAGAATCTCTGACAGACTCGTGCTACGGCAAGTCAGCTGCTTGCTCATCATTCCTCTGCCTTTGCTAGAAATTAAACTCAACCTCATCTTTCTAAGAGTTCAGCTGCCACTTTCTTGTATGGAAATTACTGCCTTTGCATTTCTTTCCAGATTACTTTAAATACTATGATTTGCTTTAATCCTGTTAATTGGGCGGGTGGGGGAGTGGGGAGTGAAGGCTGAGAAAGTATGGAAATGTCACTATGAATGTCGACTCCAAACTGTGGTGTTCATATCCTGCCCATTTTCCATCTTCTGCACATGGTTTGCACTGCGTACTCATGCTCTTTATTATGTAAACAGCAGAATGCCATTTGGTTTAATTCGGGTGTTCAGCCACCATCCATGTGCATCTTTGCAAGAGTCCTATCGTCACAAGTTGAATTCCTATTGTGATTGATGGGGTATGGCATTTTTTTCTGGCTCACTTTCTCCCATTTAGTCCATATAACTACAATATAGCTCATAGGTCATCAGAAAAGATGGTCATTTGACTTAGTGTCAATGCTGGTATTTTGTAAGAGTGATGCATTCCATTTTTCTACTTGCTCATCATTATCCTGCAAATTTCTCCTTCAAATGTATATAAGATGGGAAACCTACTATATAGTCGTACCATTCCTTTAAACAATACCTCCCAGATCCTTTATAATATTGGATTAATAGAAAAGAGTATTCTTGATTTTTTTTTGTTACTATACTGTATATCTTTGTTTCCCAGTATATATGACATGCAGAACTTTTATAATTTTTCATGCTTAAATTTCTGTATGCCCTGCCCTGCTTCAAGAGCAAATATGACTTGTATAATATGTCAACATAACTGAAACCCCTCATTTCTGACAATCATTCTGGTCATTCTTGACAGTCGCTTCATGTTGAGGTAATGCATGGCTATGTAGTGAATATGTTGCTTTGTTAATTTATAAAAAATTCTCTCTGCTTTTTGTTTGCGTAGGTTTTCTTAACGAGCCAAAATTTCTTGGTTGATTGCTTCACTAGAACTCAATCTCCAATTTGTACATTAATTTAAATTGCCTCAAGATAGACTTGCATGATTGATGAAGTAAAGATCGTAAATCCCAACCCTATTTTACTCAGACTTTAAGACTGCTTGTGTCAGGTTTTGATTACTTCATTAAAAAGAGTAGCGACAGAAACTAGGTAAATCGTTTCGACCAAAGATGTTTTGCTGGCACCATCACCAAGTCCTAAGGTCTATGGCGGACGCAATCAGCACAGTGATTCAAGACAGCAAAAATCAGCGCGCTCCCAAACAGTCCATCACCTTTATTAGAGCTGGGGAGAAAGCTCAACATCGGCCTAGCTCCTTGGGAGGGCTTCTTGCCACTGCACGAGACTGGCAGCTCCAAGTCGACCTCGGGAGGCAGCTCAGGTTCCCAGAGAATATTGCAGCCACTCGGCTCCGCCCAGACATGATGTTAATATTGGAGTCTACAAAGCAAGTGGTCCTGCTGGAACTTTACTGTCCCCCGGGAAGACTGGATTGAAGAGGTCAAGAGCGCAAGAGAGCTAGATACACAGATCTTGTTGCAGAATGCTGGAGCAATGGCTGGAGAGCTCACTGTGAGCCAGTCGAAGTTGGCTGCTGGGGCTTTGCTGGCCATTCATTACAGTGGACTCTAAAACTCCTTGGAGTTAAAGGACTGCAATGCAGAAGAGCCACCGAGAACATTCTGGAGGCTGCTGAAAAGGTCTCGCGGTGGCTGTGGATTCGGAGGGGGGGGATCCGTGGATTAGTGCGCCACTTGGACACAAGTCGGGGGCTGATCACCCCTGGCTGGGTCGCCCGGTCGAGGTTGCCCCTTTGTTCCCTTCTCACACAAGCACCCCACACATTCTTAAACTTTCAGTGATGAAAAGGATGTGGGGAATATCATATTGGAATTTGCAGTAAAACTGAACATCCACCACCCGGCATCTACCAATCAAGGGTTTCTTTCTTCTGCTTCATTTAAACATGCCAGGAGTTCAGTTTCCCATTAAATTCACTACATCCTGGGTTTCTATGTGGTACCAAAAATTTGCAAATCTGGCACCAATAAAGTTGCACACACAAAATGCTGGAGGAATCAGTCCTGATGAAGGGAAAAAGATGTGGCATCTCCAGTAGTGCATGGGTATGTGGTGTGAGAAGGGAAGTGATTGGTGGAATGAAGAAGTCATGAAGGAGATAGACCTTTCAAAATGATGAAAGTGGAGGATAAGATGTTTGGTGATAAATATTTTTAGAAATTGTGGAAATTTGAGCAATGATTTGATTAATCTTGAACTTTAGTGGGGTGTAAAATGAGGACTGGGGGATTCTACTCTTGCTCTGTCCAGCAGATGATGTGTTAAAGCAGAGTTGAGAAGTGGATGAAATGTGGTCACAGGCTCTGCTGATAGTGGTGGTGAAATACCCAGAAATTATTACCTGGAAAGTACCAGTGTGTAACAGCTCACATTGGTTAGTCATATATCAATACCTTATTCACATGGTAAAAATGCCTACACAAACATTGTGCAATCTTGAAATTAACATTCGGGTATTTAGGTATTAAAATTAGAAAGCACTTTTTCTATATAAAGGATTGTGAAAGGCTAAAAGTAAAACCTAAAAATTCTGGTAATAATGAGATCAGGCTGCACCTATGGGAAGAGAAGCAACGTTAACGGTTTCAAATTGAAGACTCTTTGTTTTTATTTTATTTTCAGCTTCTGCATTTTTAAATTTTATTTTATATTTTTATTTTATTTTTGATTTTTTAAAAATTTTATATTTTCAGAACAGACACCATACTTCTTTCTGTATCCCTTCGTGCCCTGACCAATCAAGAATCTATCAACCTCTGCATTAAATATACATAAAGTCTTGGCCTCCACAGCTGCCTTGTATAGCTGTAACATTATGTCACGGCTCTTGAACTCAATCCCATGGATGATGAAGGCCCAAGATACCATACGCCTTCTTAACAACACTGTCAACACTGCAGCTTTGAGTGTATAATGGACACGGACCCCAAGCTCTTGCTGATCCTTCACACTGCCAAAAGTCTTATCATTAATAAGAATATAATATTCTTCGAATTTAACCTACCGAAATAAACCACTTCATACTTATCTGGGTTGGACCCCATCTGCCACTTCTCAGCCCAGTTCTGCATCCTATGGATATCACGCTGTAAACTCTTAACAACCCTTCAGACTATCCATAACACCCTGTTGTGGATAATCTCGGATCGCAAGACCCTGCAGCGGATAGTGAGGTCAGCTGAGAAGATCATCGGGGTCTCTCTTCCTGCCATTACAGACATTTACGCTACACTGCACCTGTAAAACCAACAGCATTGTGAAGGACCCCACACACCCCTCATACAAACTCTTCTCCCTTCTGCCATCTGGCAAAAGGTACCAAAGCATGTGGGCTCTCACGACCAGACTGTGCAATAGTTTCTTCCCCCAAGCCATCAGACTCCTTAATACCCAGAGACTAGACTGACATCTACATCATTTATTATTATATTGTAATTTGTCCTCTACTGTGCCTATTGCCTTGTGTATTATTTATTGTACTGCCCTGCACTGTTTTTGTGCACTTTTAGTCTTGTGCAGGTCTGTAGTCTAGTGTAATTTTTGTGTTGTCTTACATAGTCTAGTGTAGCCTTGTACTGTCTCACTTAGTCTAGTGTAGTTTTGTGTTGTTTCATATAGCACCATGGTCCTGGAGGAACATTGTTTCATTTTTACTGAACGGCACCAGCAGTTTATGGTTGAAATGACAATAAAAAGCGACTTGACTTGACTTGACCCCTAACTTTTGTGTCATCAGCAAACTTACTAACCCACCCTTCTACTTCCTTATCCAGTGTCATCAGCAAACCTGCTCACAATACACTAAGTGTGGCCTCCCCAGTCTCAACATTACATCCTTGCTTTTATATTCTAGACCTCTTGAAATGAATGCTAACATTGCATTTACCATCATCACAAACTCAACCTGCAAATTAACCTTTAGGGAATCCTCACAAGGACTCCCTAGCCCCTTTACGCTAATTTTTTTTGTATTTTCTCTCTGTTTTGAATATAGTCAACCTTTTCATTTCTTCTACTGAAGTGCATGACCATACACTTCCTGACAATGTATTCCAACTGCCATTTCTTTGCCTATTCGCCTAAGTCCTTCTGAGGCTTCTCTACTTCTTCAAAACTACCTGGTGCTCCACCTGTCTTCATAGCATTACAAACTTTGCAACAAAGTCATCAATTCCATCATCCAAATCATTGACATATAGTGTAAAAATAATCTGTCCCAACACAGACCCCTGTCGCCGGCAGTCAGCCAGAAAAGGCTTCCTTTATTCCCACTCTTTGCCTCCTGCCAATCAACCACTGCTTTATCCATGCTGGAGCCTTTGCTGTAACAACCATGGGTTCATAGCTTGTTAAGCAGCATCATGTGTGGCATCTTGTCAAAGGCCTTCTGAAAATCCAAATACACAACATCAACCTATTCTCTGTCTATCCTATTTGTTACTACTTCAAAGAATTTCATGAAACTTGTCAGGCAAGGATTTCCCTTGAGGAAACCATGCTGACTGTGGCCTATTTTATCATGTGCCTCCAAGTACACTGAGACCTCATCCTTATTAATCCACTCCAACACCTTTCCAGTCCCTGAAGTCAGACTAATTGGCCTATAGTTTCCTTCCTTCTGCCTCTCCCTTCTTGAAGAGTGGAGTTACATTTGCAATTTTCCAGTCTTCCAGAACCATTCCAAAATCTAGTGATTTTTGAAAAATCATTACCAATGCCTCCACAATCTCTTCAGCCATCTCTTTCAGAACTTTAGGGAGTACACCATCTGGTCCAGGTGACTTATCTACCTTCAGGCCTTTCAGTTACCCGAGAACCTTCTCGGTAGTTATGGTAACTTCACACACTTCATGACCTCTGACACCTGGAGCTTCCACCATACTAGTGTCTTCCACCATGAAGATCGATGCAAAGTCCCTATTCAGTTTGCCCGCCATTTTCTTGTCCCCCACGTTACTACCTTTCCAACATTGTTTTCCAGCAGTCTGATATCCACTCTTGCCTCTTTTACACTTTATGTATCTGAAGTAACTTTTGGTATATTCTTTAATATTATTAGCTAGCATACTTTTGTATTCCATCTTTACCTCATTGACCTTTTTTAGTTTCCTTCTGTTGGTTTTTAAAAGCTTCCCACTCCTCCAACTTCCCACTAATCTTTGCTCTATTATATGCCCTCTCTTTGGCTTTTATGTTGGCTTTAACTTCTTTTGTCGTGGGCACGTGGCCAAGTGGTTAAGGCATTGGACTAGCAACCTGAAGGTCGTGAGTTCAAGCCCCAGCCGAGGCAACGTGTTGTGTCCTTGAGCAAGGCACTTAATCGCACATTGCTCTGCAACGACACTGGTAGCAAGGTGTATGGGTCCTAATGCCCTTCCCTTGGACAACATTTGTGTCGTGGAGAGGGGAGACTTGCAGCATGGGCAACTGCTGGTCTTCCATACAACCTTGCCCAGGCCTGCGCCCTGGAGAGTGAAGTCTTTCCAGGCGCAGATCCATGGTCTAGCAAGACTAACGGATGCCTGAACTAACTTCTTTTGTCAGCCATGGTTACCAAATCCTCCCTTATGAATACTACTTCTCTGGGATATATATAGTCTGCGCTTTCCAAATTGCTCCCAGAAATTTCAGCCGTTGCTTCTCTGCCGACACGCTGCTAGGGTTCCTTTCCAATTAATTTTGGCCAGTTCCCCTCTCTTGCCTCTGTAATTCCCTTTATTCCACTGTAATACTGATACATCTGACTTTAGCTTCTCCTTCTCAAATTTCAAGGTGAATCTAATCATATAATTGCTTGCCACTAAGTGTTCTTTTATCTTAAGCTCTCAAATCAATTCTGGTTAATTACACAGCACGCAATCTGGAATAGCTGATCTTCTAGCAGGCTCAATCACAAACTGCTCTAAAAAAGCCATCTCACAGGCACTCATGAATTCCCCCTCCTATAATCCAGCACCAACCTGATTTTTCCAATCTACCTGCATGTAAAAATTTCCCATGACTATTTTAACATTGTCCTTTTGGCATGTATTTTCTATCTCCCGTTGTAATTTGTAGACCACATCCTTAGTACTGTTTGGGGGTCTGTATACAACTCCCATCAGGGTCTCTAACTTTGCCGTTCCTTAGCTCTATCCAAAATTCTTGATTCTTGATTACCTGACTGCCAGACCACATTACGTGTGCTTGCAACACTGTGTGTCCCACAGAGTGATCAGCAGCACTGGGGCTCCACAGGGGACTGTCTTGTCTCCCTTTCTCTTCACCATTTACACCTCGGACTTCAACTACTGCACAGAGTATTGTCATCTTCAGAAGTTTTCGGATGACTCTGCCATAGTTGGATGCATCAGCAAGGGAGATGAGGCTGAGTACAGGGCTACGCTAGGAAACTTTGTCACATGGTGTGAGCAGAATTATCTGCAGCTTAATGTGAAAAAGACTAAGGAGCTGGTGGTAGACCTGAGGAGAGCTAAGGTACCGGTGACCCCTGTTTCCATCCAGGGGGTCAGTGTGGACATGGTGGAGGATTTCAGATACTTGGGGATACGAATTGACAATAAACTGGACTGGTCAAAGAACACTGAGGCTGTCTACAAGAAGGGTCAGAGCTGTCTCTATTTCCTGAGGAGACTGAGGTCCTTTAACATCTGCCGGAGGATGCTGAGGATGTTCTACGAGTCTGTGGTGGCCAGTGCTATCATGTTTGCTGTTGTGTGCTGGGGCAGCAGGCTGAGGGTAGCTGACACTAACAGAATCAACAACCTCATTCGTAAGGCCAGTGATGTTGTGGGTATGGAACTGGACTGTGTCACAGTGGTGTCTGAAAAGAGGATGCTGTCTAAGTTGCATGCCATCTTGGTCAATGTCTGCCATCCACTACATAATGTACTGGTTGGGCACAGGAGTACATTCAGCCAGAGACTCATTCCACTGAGATGCAGCACAGAGCGTCATAGGAAGTCATTCCTGCCTGTGGCCATCAAACTTTACAACTCCTCCCTTGGAGGGTCAGACACCCTGAGCCAATAGGTTGGTCTTGGACTTAGTTCCTGGCATAATTTACATATTACTATTTAACTATTTATGGTTTTATTACTACTTAATTATTTATGGTGCAACTGTAACGAAAACCAATTTCCCCCGGGATCAATGAAGTATGACTATGACTAAATGATTCAACACCTTCCGAACCCTACATCACTTCTTTCTAATGATTTGGTTTTGTTTTAACCACCCAAACAACACCATCCCCACTGCCTTCCTGCTTGTTCTTTCAATACCATGTGTATCCCTGGACATTAAGTTCCTGGCTATAATCTGCTTTCAGCCATGATTCAGTGATACCTCCAGCATGCCAATTATTTTCGTGGATGTTTGCCTGCCAACCCGCAAATGTGTTGCAAGTTCATGGGCCTTATTCCATATTCTTCTTGCATACAAATATAATACCCTCTGTCCTGTATTCACCCTTTTCGATTTTGTCTACCTTTTACGCGGCAACTTGTCCTGTTGACTGCAATTTTCCCCTAACAGCCTCTGCTCACTACACATTCTCTGTTTGTAGACCAGCTGCCTCATGTTTAGCACCATCATCGCCTTTCCGATGATGCTTCTTACACTGAAATATATGCAATTCAGGACACTAGTCACACCATGCTCAAACTTTTGATTCCTAATTTTGTATGAGGTCTTACCAGCATCTGCCTCCAGAAGTTCTCCACTAGCTGTTCTGGCACTCTGGTTCCTGTCCACCGGAACTCTAGTTTAAGCCCCACTGTGCAGCACTAACAGACTTTCCCGCTAGGATACTAATCCCCCTCCAGTTCAAGCACAAGCTATCCTTTTTGTACAGGTCCCACCTTTCCTGGAAGAGAGCTCAATGATCCAAAAATCTCATGCCCTCCCTCCCACATCAACTCTTAAGCCATAGATTACACTGTATAATCTTCCTAGTTCTGGCCGTCACCTGCATGTGGCACAGGTAGTAATCCTGTGATCACAACCCTGGAGGTCCTGCCCTTTACCTAACTCCCTGAACTCCCTTTGTGGAACCTCATCACTGGTCCTATCCATGTCATTGGTGCCTAAAAGACCATGATTTCTGGCTGTCCACCTTCCACTTAAGAATGCTGAGGACTCTATCTGAGATGTCCAGGACCATGGCATCCAGGAGGCAGACTCAGTGCCAGAGACTTGACCACTGCGACTTTCCTCTGTTGGGTCATCCTCCCTGACTGTATCGAAAGTGATATATCTGTTATTGAGGGGGGGATGGCCGCAGGGGTACTCTGATTGGCCCTTAATCCCTTTCCCCTTCCTGTGTCCAGCACCTTGGCTGTAACTAACTCTCTATATGTACTATCCATCACCCCTCCAGCCTCCCGAATGGTCTGGAGCTCATCCAGTTCCTGCTCCAACTCCTTAACGTGGGTTTGTTAGAAGCTGCAGCTGAATTCGCATCTCACAGTTTTAGTCATCAGGGACACTGGAGGTCTCCCTGCCTTCCCACATCCTGCAAGAGGAACATTCCACTGTCTTTCGTACTGTCCTAGCTGAGCAGAAGTAAAGAAGAGAATGAAAAAACTTCAGTTTTTCTTTCCTATGCTTTCTCTTCTCTGAAGTTTCAAAGATCTAAAACCTCAATCAGTAAAGATCAGCACTGTATGTCCACTCAGACGATGGCTGTTGTGCTTGCCCCTGCCTTCCTTTAATGTGCTCTTGCTAATCAATTCCAAACGCTGATTGGTTGCTGGTCAAGGCTTTTTTGCTGTATTAACCCACTGCTGCTGCCTTTTATCCTTGGGCAGTGAACCTGTTTGAAGCCCCCCGCACCCCCTGGCCAAAACTTCTGATGTCTGATTGGCCGCTGGTCAAAGCTCTTTACAGCCTCTTTGATACCTCAGTACAACAAAGAAAACTATGTAAATAACTCACTAAAAGGGAGGAGTGGGCAATTCAACACGACACACAATACTCATGGTTTCATCATTTATGTGGAGCCAAGTATTCAAATCTTTAAAGAGGATCTTGTCATTGGTTTGGAGGCTTGTTTGCTGCCATAAACCCCAGTAGGCATAACGGTGAGTAAGTAAATAAGTAGTCGGACATTGTGAGGATTTTCAAACACTCATGTTGATGAACTAATACTCTCAACTTGCATTCAAATCAAGGAATAATACATATAAGAAGATGGCATGTCAGCAGCTATATTTCATTGGGAGTTTGAGGAGGGTTGGTATATCACCAGGTTTTAGCAAATTTCTACTGATTTATGATGGAGAGCATTTTAACTGATTGCATCACCGTCTGTAATGGACACACCAGTTGATAGGGTCAGAAAAAGGCTGCTGAGGCTTGTAAACTCAGCCAGCTCTATCATGGGCACTAGTTTGCCCACATCTTACAGAAAATGCCTCATAAGGTGGCATTCTTCATTAAGCACCTTCACCATCCAGCATGTGTCCTCTTCTCATTAGTACTGTTAGGTGGTATACTGAACATTTTGGGAACAGCTTCTTCCCTTTCGCCATTAGATTTCTGAACGGACCAGGAACACTAGCTCATTTCTGCTCTTTTTTGCACTAGTTATATATCCAATATTATTGTAGCATGGTAATTTTTATATATTGCATTGTACCTCTGCAAAAGAACAAATTTCATGACCTGTCAGTGATAATACAACTCATTCTGATAGATTCATGGATTTACTTGCAGTGTTCAAATGAGCAAGTGTAACATTATCCAATGTGCTGGCCATTTGTGAATCATTGAAAATTTGGTTTTACACAATTCTGTTTGGATTAGTAAATGATAATCGGGCACGGCAAATTTGGTGCAACACACAAAAGAGAGGAATTCAGCAAGTCAGACAGCATCTATGGAGGGAAATGGGAAGTTGATGCTTCAGGTTGGGATGCTTCGAGATTGGAAAGAAAGAGGGGAGATGGCTAGCATAAAATGGGATGGAAGGGTGAAATAGAAGTCACCAGGCGCTAGGCAAATTTAGATAAGGGGGGAAAAGAGAATGGTGTTGGTGATATTGGTGTTGAGTATGTGATATCAATTCTCTGTCACAGGCTGCAAACAAATATAGTCTAGCTTTTTTTGCATTCTTTGACAAAACAGCCACGTGTAGAACAAACAACAGACATAAAATGCTTGAGGAACCCAGCATTTTGTGTGTGTTGCTTTGGATTTCAAGCCTCTGCAGACCGTCTCATGTTTATATATAGAACAAAATAGTTTTAATTTTTTTAAGGACTTCTCCTCAGCTAACTAATCAAATGCTGGTTAACACTTGGAATAAAAATCATGAGAACACCCACAAGGGAACTACCACCATGTTCAGTGAAATGTTTCGGAGTAATGGCCACAGGCCAGCAGAAGAAAGCAGACCCAACTGGTAATCAGCAGCTCCAACAGGAACGGTTGTGCTGAAAACGAAACAGCATCCAGTCATGTTATGTATAGTGAGTAAGTGAGGCTCTGTCTAATTTTGTTCAAGTCAACATTCATAGCAACTGTCTGATAAATTAAGTATGTTGCTTGCAACTGCTGGGTGAAATCATTAATATACTCTCAGTTCATCCTCTACCAACTTTCAATGAAAGACCGCTGTGCTTCTGAGTTGGGGAGGGGGGGTGGAGGGAACGGGTAATAGTGGATTTTGTTCTTTTAATATTCCTAAAGCACCCAAGATCTTTCAGAGTTGTTAAGAAAGTAAGATAAAAATGTCAGGCAACAAAACCAAACACTTGAGGAGATGATCATAGAAGACTTGGTTAAAGAGGGAAGTCTTCAATAACATCGGAAGACAAGAATTTTGGGAAGCATTTCCAGAGCAGATCCTTGGAAGCTGAATGGAGCATTTAAAGTCATCAGGAATGCCCAAGAGCCAAAAACTGAAGAAATACAGGGAGGGATTTGCAAAGAGTAGGTGTGAGAATTTTGAACACATGGATTTGCTTAACTGACAAGTGTATATGATGAGCATGCAAGAAGTGATGGGTGAATGGAACAGTGCAAGGTCGTTGTCATTGTGACATTCAAGATGATTGTCAATACCTTCACATTCCTCGTAGTTCTTTACTCGTTAAAGTAATTAAATCATCTCATTTTCACTCCCAACCATTTCTGGAATCTCCAAACCTGAGTACTTGAAACCACAGTGAGCAAAATAGTTATGAATTGTCTTGCTGTTTATTTTTTGCCAACTATCAGTGACCAAAATCACTGCTTTTTCAACAGAAACACTACAAAAAATGGTTAAAAACCAGTCACTCTGAGCACAGTGTGCTGTCATAACAGTCACACAAGTGCGACTGACTAATGCTAATTAGAAACTGTTCGGTAATGGTCTCCTGTCCCAATTAAGCAGCACAGTGTCCCAAATAAACGAAGGGAATCTTGACTATTTGAACTATTTAGTCAACACACATCAAAGTTGCTGGTGAACGCAGCAGGCCAGGCAGCATCTATTGGAAGAGGTACAGTCGACGTTTCGGGCCGAGACCCTTCATCAGGACTAACTGAAGGAAGAGCTAGTAAGAGATTCGAGAGGGGGCGGGGGAGATCCAAAATGATAAGAGAAGACAGGAGGGGGAGGGATGGAGCCAAGGGCTGGACAGTTGATTGGCAAAAGGGATATGAGAGGATCATGGGACAGGAGACCCAGGGAGAAGGAAAAGGGAGAGGGGGGGAAAACTCAAAGGAAGGGAAGCCCCTTTCTTTAAAAAAAAGGAGGACATCTCCCTCGTCCTGGAATGAAGAGCTTCATCCTGAGAGCAGATGCGGCGGAGACAGAGGAATTGCGAGAAGGGGACGGCATTTTTGCAAGAGACAGGGTGAGAAGAGGAATAGTCCAGATAGCTGTGAGAGTCAGTAGGCTTATAGTAGACATCAGTAGATAAGCTGTCTCCAGAGATAGAGACAGAAAGATCTAGGAAGGGGAGGGAGGTGTCGGAAATGGACCAGGTAAACTTGAGGGCAGGGTGAAAGTTGGAGGCAAAGTTAATGAAGTCAACGAGCTCAGCATGCGTGCAGGAAGCAGCACCAATGCAGTTGTCGATGTGGCGAAGGAAAAGTGGGGGACAGATACCAGAATAGGTTTGGAACATAGATTGTTCCACAAAGCCAACAAAAAGGCAGGCATAGCTGGAACCCATACGGGTGCCCATGGCTACACCTTTAATTTGGAGGAAGTGGGAGGAGCCAAAGGAGAAATTATTAAGAGTAAGGACTAATTCTGCTAGACAGAGCAGAGTGGTGGTAGAGGGGAAGTGATCAGGTCTGGAATCCAAAAAGAAGCGGAGAGCTTTGAGACCTTCCTGATGGGGGATGGAAGTATATAGGGACTGGATATCCACGGTGAAAATAAAGCGGTGGGGGCCAGGGAACTTGAAATCATCGAAAA
Source organism: Mobula hypostoma (assembly GCF_963921235.1). NCBI lineage: Eukaryota > Metazoa > Chordata > Chondrichthyes > Myliobatiformes > Myliobatidae > Mobula > Mobula hypostoma. The sequence goes on from NC_086104.1 coordinate 15,283,267, forward strand.
GTTTAAGAGCGTGAGAAGTGTCACGAACATAGGTAGGAAGGGATTGAACAAGGGGGGATAAAACGTGTCGAGGTATGCAGAAACGAGTTTGGTGGGGCAGGAGCAAGCTGAAACAATAGGTCTACCAGGACAGGCAGGTTTGTGGATCTTGGGTAGGAGGTAGAAACGGGAAGTGCGAGGTGTGGGAACTATAAGGTTGGTAGCAGTGGATGGGAGATCCCCTGAGCGGATAAAGTCGGTGATGGTGTGGGAGACAATGGCCTGGTGCTCCTTAGTGGGGTCACGATCGAGGGGTAAATAAGAGGAGGTATCCGTGAGTTGTCGCTGTGCCTCGGCAAGGTAGAGATCAGTATGCCAGACTACAACAGCATCCCCCTTATCGGCGCGTTTAATAGTAAGGTTAAGATTAGTGCGAAGGGAGTGGAGAGCAGAGGGTTCGGAAGGAGTAAGGTTGGAATGGGAACAAGGTGCGGTGAAGTCGAGACGGTTGATGTCTCGTCGGCAGTTAGCAATAAAGAGATCCAGAGCGGGATGTCCATGAAGAGGAGGGGGGGGTTGAAGGTGGGAGAAGGGGTCATCAGTGGGGGTGGAAGAGTCCTTGCCGAAGAAGTAGACTCGGAGACGGAGTCGTGTTTGTGTTTAACTATTTAGTTCTTGTTCTTTAAGAGTTGTCCCAAATAAGTAAATGGCCCAATTAACTGGAATCCACTGTACAAAATAAACAGATACAGAATCTCTGGGCGGGAGGGAGGTGGAGGAAGATGGGAAGACACAGAAAACATTCAGCAAGTCAAACAACATACATGAAAAGAGAAGGTTAACATTTCAGTTATAAGATATAAATTATAAGGCCCTTTGTATTTCATATTTGTTGATTGTTGAATCCTGATGCTTTCACATTTCAAAGGTTCTTAGGAAGGCAAGAATGAGACAGAACTTACTGCTAAGCAATTTTGTTAAGTATTACAAAAACATTAGTGTTTTGTACTCCGGCTGGAGATAAAATTCCGGTGATAACAATTAACCTATTAAATAGCCAGATTCAAGTGGCAGAACAATTGCTACAGAAAAACAAGACTCTTCCAGAAAACTACAGAAGCAACTCTACCTTGATTGCTGGAAAATTTACTGAACAATTACTTGTATATAGGTGATTATATGAAAGTATAATCACCTATATATAAGCGAGCATAGGAGAGTTAAACTACAAAGAAAATACAAGTAAAACAAAAATTCTACACCCAACACAATTATATAGTTATTTTAAATATAGGTGGATTTTCAAGAATAAGTATTAGTGAGGTACCTACTATATGCCAGTTATTTTTACACTTCTATTTTTGATGTTCCCTCATAAACATAAGTACAGTATTTAATTATGTAAAATATTTTGTTTCAACTGCAGAAGCAAGAGATGTTTGTGGGGCTGAATACTTTAAATGAAAATCTGTTGAGAGATTTCCTGTAGGTAACAAATTAACAAAAAACGAGAAGCATTAATAGATGGCTAAATTTAGTAACTGAATATGAGTGGATCTGCAGCATGTGCATGGTTGGGTCTTGTGATTTATCACTGAAGAGACATCCGTTGGTTAAGTTGACTTTTGCACACTGTATAAGTTGCAGGTGTTAATTGCTTCAACACCCCAAGCTCACTCACTGGGATCACATTGAACTATAATCTTGATGCTGACTTCAGATTGGTACATGCTTTAGAACAGCTATACTGACACCCTGCTGAGACTGTTTTCAGAGATTTCATGGCATACCCATCTCCAAGTTACAGTAAAGTGCAAGTGGAACTGATGCTGTAGAATCATAGTAAACTTCCATTTTGGTTATTCTTTGTCAAGTCGAAGACTAGGGGTACCGACTTGTGTTGGAATGGGTTTGTGAGAAAACTGTTCACCTATTATGTTGAGCATCATCTTCCTTTAAATGATAAAATAAATGTTTTTGCACACATATATTCCAAAATAATATAAAAATTAGTCCCTTAGCGTTAGTACTGGTGTCATCGTCCAATCTGAGATTCAACATAGTATGTTTTTTAAAAAAAAATATAGTTAACAGTATTGTTTCTGAGTCAGCTGTTAGTACAATGTTATCAGCATATCTGATGTTATTTATATTATGGCCTCCAATTGTGAATCTTGTGATGTCTTCGATACTTCTCAAGATGAATAAGTCTGGCGAAAAGACACAACCTTGCCTGACTCCTCTCATGAGGATTCACAATTGGAGGCCATAATATAAATAACATCAGATATGCTGATGACATCGTACTAATAGCTGACTCAGAAACAAAACTTCAAGAACTACTCACTATAGTGGCAGCAGAAAGTAATCGCAGAGGCCTCTCAATCAACACCAAGAAGACAGAAGGCATGGTCATCTCCAGAAAGACAAACATCCCACAATGTGTGATCAAAATTGTAAATACAAACATCAAACAAGTTAACAAATTCATATGTCTTGGCAGCCTAATAACAAGTGATGGCAGGTGTGACATAGATATCAAATACAGAATAGCAATGGCGAAAGAAGGTTTCCAAAAAGTGAAGACCATATTAACGGACAGAAAGGTGAGCACGTACACTAAAAGCAGAATACTGCAGTGCTACATTTATTCTATCCTGATTTACGGAACTGAATACTGGACCATTTCCCCAGCAATGGAAAAGAGTCTAGAAGCAGCAGAATTATGGTTCTACAGGAGAATGTTAAAAATATCATGGACCACACACACACATCAAATGAAGAAGTTCTCAGAAGAGCCCAAGCAGTTCGATCACTCATACCAACAATAAGAGAAAGACAACTCAGATTCCTAGGACACATCATGCGGAAAGATGAACTAGAAAAACTCATACTCTCTGGAAAGATCGAGGGGAGCAAACCTAGAGGAAGATCTCAGCTTATGTACATCGAAAGCCTAGCCAGGTGGCTACACATCGAGGAAATGGAAGTCATCTAAAGAATGAGGGATAGATCTATATGGTGTTACGTACCCCGTAACTGGGTTGCCAAACCAGCAGAAATGGATCACTCAGTTGGAGTCTGGAGTACTAGAACTAAGAAAGTTTTATTAAAGAAACAAGCAACACAGTAATCGAAAGGATAATAAATGCAACAGTTCAGTGATGATAAACACACATGTGCACAGCATAAAGATAACAGCATCAATCAAGCTCTATCGTTGTCTAGGGGTAAATGACCAATTTCAAAATGACTCAAAGTTCAGTCCAGTTCAGTTCGCAGTAATCGTTGCCATGGCGATGGACAAGGTGGGGGAAGAGAGACATAGAATAGGAACAACTGATCATTCAGAACGGCTTCACTCACAGACCAGCGGGATGGCTCGCAAACAGCATTTGGACGGGTCCTTGGTGATGTCACCTGAGGTCACCGACTGTGACCCCTCCTCCAGATGCGGTCGATCCTCTGCAGTGAACCCGGCACCCAGGCAAGGGCGGACACACACCGGGTTCCCGCTGATGGTACCTTTCCACCCTGGTCGTTGTCTGGTACTTCTCACCCACTCGTGAGAAGCGTACCGCTTCCAGGGTCTCGTTACCTCGGGTGGCGTGTGTCTGTCTTAGCGAACCTGTCCCTTTTTATCCCCCTGCTGGGGTATCGCCTGTCCATCACTTCAAACAGTTCAGGGTTCAAAGGGGGGAGCCGCTCCAGACAGCTCTTCCTCCCACATCCCTTCATTACACATCTCCAGACGCTGCTCCATTGTTCCTTATCTCTCCTTCCCCTGAGGGCAGGTGGCAGACCAACTGCTGATGCCACTGATGCTAGCCCAGGCCAGCAAACATCTTAATTTTATGTGTATTCTCGTAACAATGGAAAACCATGGCCACAAACGTCCGCATCAGAAAGGGTACCTAGACAGACAGACATAGTTAACAGCTTTTAATAGTTACTTGAAGTTCAAGTTTATTGTCATCTGACTACATGAAGCAATGTTCCTGTGGACCACAGTGCGCACACACACAACATACATCACACACAGCACATAAACCAAAATATTATACTATAATTAAGTTCATAAAATATAATTAAATATGCATGTAGTAAAGTGCAGCGCAGGTGAACAGTATAGAAAACAGCTCACTGGTAACTGGTAAAGTGACAAGACCTTGGTGTTGGTAGGGTATTCATTAGTCTCAGAGCCTGAAGGAAGAAGCTGTTACCTAGTCTAGCAGTCCTAGTCCTGATGTTCCTGTACTTCCTTCCTGACAATAGTGGGTCAAAGAGGTTGTGGGATGGGTGGTGGGGATCTTCAACAACGCTTTGAGCTCTTCGTATACAATCTTCCAGAAAAAGTCACATGGGGAGGGAGAGCCTTATGATCCTCTCAGTGGTTTTTACTGTTCTCTGTAGGGTCTTGTGGTCTGATACTTGCATCTTCCGTACCACACAATGATACAGTCAGACAATGGACACTCGAAAGTGCTTCTGTTCTTGACAGGTGCAGGATTTTGCAGGCTTCAACAGGGATATCAAAGTTTGATATATTCTTGTTGTAAAATACCCTGGTTTATTGCTTAGTTATAAATGAAATTTTAACAGCAAGCTAGAGTCATAATTATTGTCTTACACCCTTACAAGCTCTTTAAATATTGTATATTTAATTCCCTTAACTCTTTATTTCAAAATTTGTGATAGTGGAAAAGTATGTATGAAACCAGAGGAGGTAGCAGGGGTACTTAATGAATACTTTGCTTCAGTATTCACTACCGAAAAGGACCTTGGCAACTGTAGGGATAACTTACAGCGGACTGAAAAGCTTGAGCATATAGACATTAAGAAAGAGGATGTGCTGGAGCTTTTGGAAAGCATCAAGTTGGATAAGTCACTGGGATCAGACAAGATATACCCCAGGCTATTGTGGGAGGCAAGGGAGGAGATTGCTGAGCCTCTGGCAATGATCTCTGCATCAACAATGGAGATGGGAGAGGTTCCGGAGGATTATAGGTTTGCAGATGTTGTTCCCTTATTCAAGAAAGGGAGTAGAGATAGCCCAGGAGATCATAGACCAATGAGTCTTACTTCAGTGGTTGGTAAGTTGATGGAGAAGATCCTGAAAGGCAGGATTTATGAACATTTGGAGAAGCATAATGTGATTAGGAATAGTCAACATGGCTTTGTCAAAGGCAGGTCGTGCCTTACAAGCCTGACTAAATTTTTTAAGGGTGTGGCTAAACACATTCATGAAGGTAGAGCAGTAGATGCAGTGTATATGGAAGTCAGCAAGGCATTTGACAAGGTACCCCATGCAAGGCTTATTGAGAAAGTAAGGAGGCATGGGATCCAAGGGGACCTTGCTTTGTGGATTCAGAATTGGCTTGCCCACAGAAGGTAAAGAGTGGTTGTAAGATGGGTCATATTCTGCATGGAGGTCAGTAACCAATGGTGTGCCTTAGGGATCTGTTCTGGGAACCCTTTTCTTCGTGATTTTTATAAATGACCTTGATGAGGAAGTGGAGGGATGGGTTAGTAAATTTGCTGATGACACAAAGGTTGGGTATGTTGTGGATAGTGTGGAGGGCTGTCAGGGGTTACAGCGGGACATCAATAGGGTGCAAAACTGGGCTGAGAAGTGACAGATGCAGTTCAATCCAGATAAGTGTGAGGTGGTTCATTTTGGTAGGTCAAATATAATGGCAGAATATAGTATTAATAGTAAGATTCTTTGCAGTGTAGAGTGTTACGTAACCGGCAACAATGAATATTAAACAAGACAGGTTATATAAAAACAACCAAACATTTATTAAACACGTATAAATGATAAGGAGAAAAAAAACAAAGGAAAACTTTAACCGGAGGTTGACAAGTACGCAGCCGTTCATCAACTCCACTCGGCTCTGGTTCTTAACGTGTTAAATGCGAAAACAGTTCTTAAAGCTGTACAGTCAGATACAGTTCTTAAAAAGATAACTTCGAAAATCCAACAGTTTTACACATTCAATTGGGAGAGACTTCTCTGGAGAACGATTTCTTCACCGATGCACCTTTACTGCTGGTTCCGTCCACAGGATTCCCAATGCCGAAAATAAACAGTTTAAATCAACTGACCTTAAATTCCTTCAGAGAGAGAGAGCCTTTTTGCATGAACTCATTGCGCTATTGCAAGAGTTATCTCAATGCAGGTTCTCTTCAACGAAGACTCAATAAGGTCGATCCTTTATTAAACTGCCAAACGATGCTGACTTCTCTCGATCCTTCACTTCGATGAATTCTTCACTCTCCCTTCAAAACTGTCGGAATTGAGTAAATTGGCACTTCCAGCCACAAATTTCCAGTCCGAATACAATATCTTGTAGGAGAACGCACCTTCTGTTTTAAAAATGAAACTGCGTCACGAAAACAACCGCACAACAGAGATGGAGGCACAACACGTTCTACCTGGAGATCTACAAACTCACAAACCTACTGCGTTACCTGAGTTAGGTCCTCAGAGATCTTGACACCCAGGAACTTGAAGCTGCTCACTCTCTCCACTTCTGATCTCTGAGGATTGGTATGTGTTCCTTCGTCTTATCCTTCCTGAAGTCCACAATCAGCTCTTTCATCTTACTGACGTTGAGTGCCAGTTTGTTGCTGCGGCACCACTCTACTAGTTGGCATATCTCACTCCTGCACGCCCTCTCGTCACCACCTGAGATTCTACCAACAATGGTTGTATCATCAGCAAATTTATAGATGGTATTTGAGCTACACCTAGCTGCACTGTCATGTGCATACAAAGGGTAGAGCAGTGGGCTAAGCACACACCCCTGAGGTGCACCAGCGAGGAGGAGATTGTGGTCTTCCGCTTAGGAGGTCAGGGATCCAATTAAGAGGGAGGTACAGAGGCCCAGGTTCTGCAACTTCTCAATCAGGATTGTGGGAATGATGGTATTAAATGCTGAGCTAGAGTCAATGAACAGCATCCTGACGTAGGTGTTTGTGTTGTCTTGGTGGTCTAAAGCCGTGTGGAGAGCCATTGAGATTGCTTCTGCCGTTGACCTTTTGTGGCAATAGGCAAATTGCAATGGGTCCAGGTCCTTGCTGAGGCAGGAGTTCAGTCTAGCATGACCAACCTCTCAAAGAATTTCATCACTGTAGATGTGAGTGCTACTGGTCGATAGTCATTAAGGCAGCTCACATTATTCTTCTTAGGCCCTGGTATAATTGTTGCCTTTTTGAAGCAAGTGGGAACTTCCGCCTGTAGCAGTGAGGTTGAAAATGTGTTCTCAAGTGTTATATGGACGTTAGCACTGATAAAAATTCTCAGCCTGAAACATCAACTGTTTATTTCTCACCCTCGATTTCCAGCATCTGCAGAATCTCTTGTTTATCATTTGGGCCCTTCCTACAAAGAAAGGTTAAGCAGTTCTGCCTCTGTGTTTTTATCCTTTCCTTTACCCATTCACAGTTTTGTTAGCTCTCGCAGCTTTACTTATTTCTCAATATATATTGTCCATATATGAAGAGAAGGTCCTGACTGTTCTAAGTTCTGTTTCCCGTCTTGGGGTGCAGTATGACATGCAGTTAAGGATGAGAATTAATTGCTGTCCTTGTCATGGCTATTCATGTCCTTGGGATGAATTAAAATTAAAGGCAATGCTGAACATAATATTGGCAACAAACCTCCGCAGAGTGAACCAATTTTGCTTTTATTTTATACTCATTCCTCTAAGTGACAGGCAAAAGTTGTATTTTTAAATAGCTTGCAACATATGTGTTTTGGTAAGGGTTAAATTGGTGGGTTGCTGGTGGCATGGCACAAAGGGCTGGAAGGGCCTTTTTCACGCTGCATCTCTAAATAAATAATTTCTTAAAAAAAAATCCCACTGACAGCGGTGGATTCCTGGGTTCTGAACTATAATCCATCCCTCGGGCTGTGCCAATTCCATTAGTTAACATTTATTTCAGAAAAAAGTGCATAATAGGACACTCCTCCCCCACCCCCTCACTTACCCTTCTCTCCCCTACTCAACTCCCAGGTGATCATCTTGAGTCTCTTTTCTTCCAGGACCTACTTGGGCGATAATTCGGTTTAGCTTTATTCTTGGTTGTTGATACATAGCTTAGGTTGGCTTGCACTTGATGACACTCGAGGCACTCTAGTACTTTCCGGCCAGTTCTGTGATGCCGCACTTGCCATATTTCCTTCAATGCTGAAAACAATCTCTTTGTTCCTCTGTATGATTAGCTGCAAATTTGTGTGTGTTATGATCTAACACATGGAAAAGGATCAAAAGGTGCCTTGTGCTGTTTATGTTTAATGAAGTGCTATGTCATGTGCTCTGTTGGGCTGAAAATATCTCATCTCAATCCATTCATGTAACTGGAGAAAAAAAAAGCATGGTGTAGAATATTGTGATTATTGACTGTGCACAAGCATTACTTGTTGAATTCATACATAGCTGTTCAGTTTTGAAGTGGAAAAGTGTTGAGCAGCAGAATTTCTTCCTCTACATTGTTAAGATTGCTAGATTAGTTTTAATATGTGGCAGGTTTGTTTTCATCAGTATCTATACTGTACTGTTCAGTGCCAAAGAATTCTGATTTGCAGCTTAGTTGTGCACATAGTGATAAAAGGGAGCCTCTAAACAGCTAATGTGATGTCCGTGCACTGAATTTGTCACCTCAAATAGTTTTTATCCCTGGAGATCAAAATAGTCAAGTTCAAAGTATTTTCTGCAGGCGTGAGAAGTTTTAAAGGACAGTTTTTAAATTGTGCATTCTCACCCATCAACTGGTGTAGCATGAAACTTCTCTTACTCACCATAATGTTTAGTTCAGAGTCCCGGAAAAGTGCAGGAAACCAAGCTACACTGAGATTTAGTGTTTGGCAGCTTTAATTCCAATTTCAATTTGTGTGGCTTTGTTAATTTAGGCAAGAATGTTGTAAGGTTCTTTACAGGAGTGTAATTTTATTAAAAATGCTGCTGAGCCAAATGTGATGGCCCATTAGTACAGCTTGTAGCACTGATGCACCACAGACCTCCAGCTACTCCGGTTCAATCCTGGTTTCTGGTGTTGTCTGTGTGGACTTTGCACATGCGGTTCACAGCTTAATTGGTTACTGTAAATTGCCCCTTGTGTGTAAGTGAACAGTGGAATCTGGGGAGAGTTGATAGGGATCATTGTGGAATTGGTGTATATTGGTGTTTGATGGCTCATACCAACCTGGTGAGTGAAGGGCCTGTTTCTGTGCTCTGACTTTGACTTGTGGAACAATATCCACATTGTACCAGCTTATCCCACTGTCACTTTTTAATAAAGTTTCTTACAATCAACGTCTCTCATTCCTGAGACGTTGGTTTTGAGGTTGCCTTCTAGACAAAGGCCTGAGAGTTGTCACTACTAAACAAACCTTCCCCTCTCATTTTAGCATTCTGAACAGACTGTTCTCTCCACAACACACTGACTCTATTCATCTGCAGAACTGTGCTCCCCACCCTAACTTCCCCGTTCCTGAACTGTCCTTGGCTCCTATGGTATTCCATTGAAGCTTAATATAAACTTGAACTGCATGTTGTCTTTTGACCTACTCTGGACTCAACCTCAAGTTCAACAATGTCAAGTCATTACCATTGGCCTCTTTTTAATCAGGAATGATTAAAGGCTCAGATGTTCTGGAAGTGCTAGCAGTTTCTTGTGTAACTGTTTGCATTTGTCGTCCTAACTGCAAGGAGGCTTGAAACTCCGGCTTATGATGGTGATTTCATGATTATGCTTTGAGCCTGGACCGCAGAGAAGCAACTGCCTGGAATTTCTTCCCAATGGTTAACGAGTAACCATTGCTAGGTTAATTGGAGAGAAAAAGTGGTGAAGGAAAGGGGCTAGCTTGAGGTAATATAGACAACCCCCATGTCACAGGAGATTGGATTGATTAAAAACACGGTTTGATCAGTGATTTTTCTGTCATGTGAAGTCACATTATCTGTATATGCATGCAGAAATACACACTGAAAGTAAATAAATAAATTATTTATATACACTATTCCCCACATAAATTCCATCAGGATAAATTACTGGGCAGTTTGTAAATTCTGCAAGGCTGAATTTCTGACAGCTGAAAAATCATTCAAAGATTCAAGATTTAAAAAACTTTATTGTCATTCTAACCGTACATCAGCTCTGAGGGGCAGAATGAGACAGCGTTTCTCAGGAGCAGTGCAATCATAACATAACAAGTGCAACACTAAATAATAAACATAACAATAAATAGTAAAACACAACAGCCACATGTCAGTTAAAATCAGTTATAAGTGTCCAGTGCAAGTTAAAAGTGTCCAAAGCAGAGTCAGGTAGAGCAGCTATTTAGCAGTCTGACTGCCTGTGGGAGGAAGCTGTTTAGTAGCCTTGTGGTTTTAGTTTTGATGCTCCTGTAACGTTTGCCTGATGGCAGAAGAACAAACAGTTCGTGGAGAGGGTGTGAGGGGTCTTTAATGATGTACCGTGTCTTCTAAAGGCATCGACTCTGGAAGAGGTCTTGGACAGAAGGTAGGGAGACCCCAATAACCTTCTCTGCTCCCCTAACCACCCTCTGCAAGGCTTTTTTGTCAACAGCACTGCAGCTGGAGTACCAGGTTGTGATGCAACCCTCAACCACGCCTCAGCACGCTCTCAACCACGCCTCAGCACACTCTCAACCACGCCTCTGTAGAATGTAGTTAAGATGTTAGTGGGGAGTGATGCTTGTTTAAGCTTCCTCAGAAAGTGCAATCTCTGCTGGGCCCGTTTCACAATCCCAGTGGTGTTCCTGGACCGGGTGAGATTGTCCGAGATCTGCACCCCAAGGAGCTTGATGTTTTCCACTCTCTCCACTGTGGAGCCACTGATGCTGAGGGGTGTGTGCTCAGGCTGAGACAGTCTGAAATCGACGATCATCTCCTTGGTTTTGGTGACATTAAGCATCAAGTTGTTATCCCTGCACCAGCTCTCTAGGTGTTTGACCTCAACCCTGTACATTGTTTCATCATTTTTGCTGATGAGCCCCACCACTGTGGTATCATCTGCAAATTTAATGATCAGGTTCTCCTTGAATCTGGCTGCTCAGTCATATGTTAGCAGTGTAAACAGCAATGGGCTAAGCACACAGCCTTGTGGGGATCCAGTGCTCAGTGTGATGGAGTCGGAGATGTTCCTGCCAACACGGACTGACTGTGGTCTCTCTGTCAAGAAATCCAGAATCCAGTGACACATGGCAGTGCTAAGGCCAAGCAGTGACAGTTTCTCCACTAGTCTCTGTGGGATGATGGTATTGAACACTGAACTGAAATCAATGTACAGGATTCTGGCATAAGGGTTCTTTGTTGTCCAAGTGAGAGAGAACTGTGTGCAGTGTGGTGGATATTGCGTCCTCCGTAGAGCGATTTGGACAATAAGCAAACTGTAGAGGATCCAGCGATGAGGGGATGCTGGCTGTGATGTGAGGCTTGACAAGTCGTGATAGTAAGGTTGCCGTTATACATATTTTGAAATAATTTATTTTGAACATAAGAACATAAGAAATAGGAGCAGGAATAGGCCATCTGGTCCGTCGAGCCTTTTCTGCCATTCAATAAGATCATGGCTGATCTGGCCATGGACTTGTCTCCACCTACCTGCCTTTTTCTCCATAACTCTTAAATTCCCTTACTATGCAAAAATCTATCTAACCTTGTCCTAAATATATTTACTGAGGTAGCCTCCACTGCTTCATTAGGCAGAGAATTCCACAGATTCACCACCCTCTGGGAAAACTAGTTCCTCCTCATCTCCATCCAAAATCTACTCCCCCAAATCTTGGTTATGTCCCCCTAGTTCTCATCTCACCTACCAACCTTTCTGCCTCTATCTTATCTATCCCTTTCATAATTTTATATGTTTCTATAAGGTCAACTCTCATTCTTCTGAATTCCAGTGAGTACAGTCCCAGGCGACTCAATCTCTGCTCATAGTCTAGCCCCCTCATCTCTGGAATCAACCTGGTGAACTTCTGCTGCACCACCTCCAGGTGCGGCCTCACCAATACGCTGTACAGTTGCAGCATAACCTCCCTGCTCGGAAGTTCAATCCGTCTAGCAATGAAGGCCAACATTCCATTTGCTGCCTTGATAGCCTGCTGCACGTGCAAACCAACCTCTTGTGCTTCATGCACAAGCACTCCCAAGTCCCTCTGCACAGCAGCATGCTGCAGTGTTTTACCATTTAAATAATAATCTGCTCTTTCATTTTTCCTTCTGAATTGGATGACCTCACTTTTACCAACATTGTATTCCATCTGCCAGACCCTTGCCCACTCACCCAACATATCTTTCTCTCTCTGCAGACTCTCCGTATCTTCTGCACAATTTGCTTTTCCACTCAATTTAGTATCATCAGCAAACTTGGATACACTACACTCGGTCCCCTCTTCCAGATTGTTAATGTATATCTTGAACAGCTGCAGGCCCAGCACTGACCCCTGTGGTATACTGCTCACTACTGATTGCCAACCAGTGTAATACCTATATACCCCAACTCTCTGCTTTCTATTAGGCAACCAATCGTCTATCTATGCGAATACATCATCTCCAACTCTATACATCCTTTATCTTATCGAAAAGTCTTTTATGCGACACCTTATCAAACGCCTTTTGAAAATCCAAGTAAATAACATTCACCTGTTTCCCTCTGTCCACTGCGCGCATTATATTCTCAAAGAACTCCAGTAAGCTTGTCAAACAGGACCTGCCTTTGCTGAATCCATGCCGTGTCTGCCCGATGGATTGACTTCTTTCCAGATCCCTCGCTATTTAATGATAGCTTCTAGCATTTTCCCAGCTACAGATGTTAAACTAACTGGCCTATAGTTACCTGCTTTTTGCCTATATCCTTTTTTTGAACGGTGGCGTGACATTGGCTGTCTTCCAATACGCCGGGGCGCGTCCAGAGAATGTTGGCAAATTATCACCAAAGCCTCTACTATAACTTCTACCATTTCTTTCAGTAGCATGGGTTGCATTCCATCAGGACCAGGGGACTTATCCATCTTCAGGCCCACAAGTTTGCTTAGCACTACCTCTTTAGTGATAGATATTGTACCGAGGTACTTACCTCCCATCACATCCACAACGTGTCTCTTTGGCATGTTAGACGTGTTCTCCACCGTGAATGCCGACACAAAATAGGCATTCAAAGCCTCGGCCATTTCCTCATTACCCAATATCAATTCCCCCCTCTCGTCCTCCAAGGGACCTACGTTCACTTTGGCCACCCTTTTCCGCTTTTTATAATTATAAAAGCTTTTACTATCCGTTTTTATATTTTGTGCTAGTTTGTTTTCATAATTTATCTTCTCTTTCTTTATTGCTCGCATTTTGGTTTGTTTTTTTTTGGTGTGTGCCTGCTTGCGTGCGAGTCTGTGCGTGATGTATTTTTCATGGCTTTTTACAAGGCGCGGAGCGAGAGAGAGACTGTGTGGCGAGCCACTCCTCACACAGACATTTTCGCAGTATTTTTCCCTTTACTTTACGAGGTCGAGTTGCGATCTCAACACTCAACCCGGCACGGATGGAAAGCGTACTCGGGAGCGGACCCGACTAGTTTCGAACCCGGAAACTTCCGCTCCCGGATCCAGCACCGATGTCATTGCGCCATCAGCCAGTCCATGCTTTTTGGTTTTTAAGGTCTTCCCAATCTTCCAGTTTCCCACTACTCTTGGAAACTTTGTATGCACAAGCTTTTAGTTTGATGCCTTTAGTTATCCAAGGCTGGCTCTCTGCACCCTTACTGTTCTTGCTTTTAACTGGAATATCCTTTTGTTGAGCACCGTGAAAAATCTCTTAAGTCTTCCACTGCTTCTCAACTGTCTCACAATGTAGCCTATGTTCCCAGTCTACACTAGCCAAATCCTCCCTCATCCCATTGTAGTCTTCATTGTTCAGGCATAATACACTGGTTTTAGACTGAGCTATTGCACCTTCCATTTGTATGAGAAATTCAATCATAATGTGATCACTGTTTCCAAGAGGATCCCAAACTACAAGTTTACCAGTCTCATTGCATAGGACCAGATCTAAGATGGCATGTTCCCTTATAGGTTCAGTAATATGCTGTTCAAGAAAGCCATCACGGATGCATTCTATGAAGTCCTCCTCAAGACTGCCTCAACTAACTTGATTCACCCAATCTATGTGCAAACTTGAAGTCCCCCACGATACTGCTATTCCAATCTTGCGTGCCTCAGATATTTCTCTGTTTATTGCCTGTGCCACTGTCATGTTGTTATTCGGTGGCTGATAGACAACTCCCACCAGTGATTGTTTCCCCTTTACTATTCCTAATCTCTACCCAGATGGATTCAACATTCTGCTCCTTAGATCTTATATCATCTCTCGCTATAGTCCTGACTTCATCCTTAATTAAGAGTGCTGCCCCACCTCCCTTACCTTACTGTATAGACAATAGGTGCATGAGTAGGCCATTCGGCCCCTAGAGCCAGCACCTTCTGTATTATCTGATATCCTTGGATATTTAATTCCCAATCCTCTCCACCCTGCAACCACATTTCTGTAATGGCCACTAAATCATACCCCTTTGTACTGACTTGTGCCGCAAGTTCACTGACTTTGTTGTGAATACTACGGGCATTCAAATAAAGTCCCCTTGGACTCATTGTGCTTTTAAAATCGCGTAATCTTTTTCTCTTTTGCACTTGACTTTTCTGTACTCCACCCTTACTTTTCTCTTTTTTATCTTTTGCATTTTCTTTATCAACTCACCCCCTACTATTTAGTTTAAAGCCCTATCCACAGCCCTAGTTATGCAATTCGCTAGGATCCAGATCCCATCATAGTTCAGGTGGAGTTGAAATAGTAAAATCATCGCCAGTTACAGAACTGCAAAGCTATTGCTGCATTTGTTTTGTATCATACATTTTTAATATATTTTTTGATCTCCCTTTGCTGTCCATCTCTTTCCTTCTTGAACTCGTTTTGAGGTTAAGTTGTAGGATGGCACATCAAGTCAGCTGTTAGAGATACTGACTCTCAGATGTGGAGAACTGGGTTCAATAATAACCTCCACTGCTGTCTGTGTAGAATTTGCACATACTCCCTTCCCCTCAAAAATATGGATTGTTTGGTTAATTGGCATTCGTAAATTGCCCTTACTGTGTGACTTGAAAGGGGTGGAGTGGAATTGATGTGAATCTGATGGAATCACAGATTACAAAAGTAAAGCTATTCACTGTATCCTTCCTGTACTTTATTTACTGATAAAGGTTGTTCCATAGCAACCTTTGCCCTGGCAAGTCAAGGGCTTATCTCGAAATTACAGTGGGTTCTGGTTCATTTGGTGAGTAGTTAAGTGGGGCAGCCACCACCGAGGATATGATTACCATCAGGAAGGAGGTACAGAAGCCTGAAGGTACACATTCAATGATTCAGGAACAGCTTCTTCCCCTCTGCCATCAGCTTTCTGAATGGACGTTGAACCGATGAACACTACCTCATTGTGTTTTTATTTCTGTTTTTGTACTACTTGTTTAATTATTTAACTATTATAGATATATTTACTGTAATTCAGCTTTTCTTCCCCCTATGTTCTCATGAATTGCATGGTACCGCTGCCGCAAAGTTAACAAATCTCACGGCATATGCTGGTGATATTAAATCTCATTCTGATTATTTGGAACAACTCCTTTGTTAAAGAGAAATTTGTTAAAGTTTGTTAACTCCTCTGTTAAAGATGGATTGAGAAAATAGCTGGATTCCATTTGATTATTTGGGATAATATGCTGCTGAATTGGAGCAGGAGATTCTGACAAACGGTTTCTAAATAGCATCATTTTATGCACATTGTATGGCTGTTAGACACTACACCTCCTTGAGCAAGAAGTTTTAAAATAGCGTCACTTGTGTGTTTATGTTTTAAAAATCAGTGATTTTTGTCACTGATAGTTGGTGAGTAATAAATAGTAGGACAATTTAGAACTGTTTTGCTCACTGCAGTTTCAAGCATTCAGGCTTGGAGTTGCCAGACATGGCCATGAGGGAAAATGAAGCAATTTCACGACTTCCACAAGTTAGGAACTGCAAAGAATTTGAAGATATTGACAATTATCTTCTGTGTTATAATTTAAATGAAGACTTGGAGGATGCAATGATAGAAAGCACTGTTTGAAGGCAGTCTATCTGCACTGATTTCATTTACAATCAATCAAAGAAATACAGCAGTGCACACTGGATGAACTTCACCATCAATAGCTATTAGGAAGTAATACACAAATTTATAGTGCTATAGTAGTATTGGTAGTGTTCTAATTTGTTCGGTATTTCATTTAATACATAATTTGTTAAGGTAGTTTGTCTTTTTTATACTTTTTAAAAAAACTATCTCCATAAAACTGGGCTAATTGGGAAGCTGCTTAATTGGGCCAAAGTGAACTGGTCCTGATGTGTTGCAATGAACTGTAGTGAGGTAAAGGGATTGTTCAAGATAGAGTGGCTCTTAAGAGGATGTTTTCTATAGTGGGGGCATCTAGGAATAGAGAGCACAGCCTCAAAGTAGCAGGACGTCCCTTTAGAGTGGTGGAATTCATTTCCAAGACAACTGTGGAGGCCAAGCAATTTGGTATATTTAAAGCAGTAGTTGATAGGTTCCTGATTAAGAAGAGTGTCAAAAGTTATGGGGCGAAGGCAGGACTATGTGGACGAGAGGGATAATATATCAACAATGATGAAATGGCAAAGCAGACTTCATGGGCTGAATGGCCTAATTCTGCTCCTATGTCTTATGGTCTTGCTGTTGTGTGGTGAGCTTTCTAATACTGAGGAGAAAGAAGCCCACATCATATCTTCGCACTTGGCCTTCTTGCCCAAGCTGCCATGTCAGAGAAGGTTTCAAAAAAGAAAAGGTAGATAGAATGTATAAATTTTCTTATTTAACTTGTCTTTTTGTCTCTCACACAGGGAGGAAACAATGCGGGCCATACTGTGGTAGTGGATTCTGTGGAATACCATTTCCATCTTTTACCCAGTGGAATCATCAATCCCAATGCCATTGCATTCATTGGTAAGTTTTCATCTTCTTTTGCCTGCAGCATGTGAGACCAATGAACTAGAGCAGAATTCCTCATCATCTTCTGTTTTGTTGTGGGAGCTTCATTATCAGGGACTGCTGAAAAGATGGATTTTTGTGTATCAAATGGAGAAAATCTAGTGTTGCTGTGATCATTAACAGAATTGCCCCTGACTGAAAGGAATTTATGGCCTCTGTTGATTACATGTTCCACTCAGTAGTTTATAGATGTTGGCTTTTGAGACCTTTTTTTTTGCACCTTAAATAATTTCCCTTCTACTCTTTTTGTCATCGACCAAAGCTACATTTAAAAAAGGCAGGATATACTCGGATCAGGAAACAGTAATATAATTACTGTTAAGTTAATACAGTTACTGTCATTCTATTTTCTTGTTTTCTTTTGTATCATGAAGGCCAAACATTGTCATTTTTTAAAAGTAAAACTTGGGGAGTACTGAATTGTGAAGGAAATTTTGGCTTTAGTCTTTCAGTCCAATTTTTAAGAATAATATGATGGGATATCAGGGCTGTAATTCAAATACATAATTGGGGGAAATAGTAGGGATAAGCTTCCACTAACTATTAAATTGCATACATCTTGTTACATACACCTGTTAGGGTGCATTCTCCAGTTACCCTATAAGGTAACCGTAGCCTTCAGCCAGAAGCAGATGTCATCAGGTGGTTCCCAACCTTCACCAAGTGTTTCAACCCTTAACCAGGACACTCTCCAGTTGGTGGGCCAGTGGTGGTGGCTAAATCACTGCCCATCTGCTCCTGGCTTCCAGCTTCCCTCCTCTCACCTACTCCAAATCCAACAAGAGGCTCATTCTGCCTCTTCCCCCATACTATGAGCTGCTTGTTTTTTGCTCCTTTCGTCCAGGCCCAGATCTGACAACAACCGCCATGCTGATTTGGCTGGAAACCTCTGCAGCCAATCTCCACAGGGAACAACCATGCCTGCCATTCCTTGTCTTTACACTCCTGCACTAAGGGCTGGTACTTCAAGGCCTTTCTTTCGATCCCCCGACAACCAAGTCCAGCTCTTGGCTTTCATGTACGGCTTAGGTCCGAAACCCAGCAAAACCATTTCTACTAACAGGAAGAAAGACAAAGGCGTGTACTGGTGCCTTAAATCTAGTTGCATCAGGCAGAAGGGGCACATCAGCTGCCGTTGGCAGCTCATTTCGAAGGAAAACTCTCATCTCAAACCTCCATTGCCTAGAACAATATCCACTCATGGGGAAGACTTCAGGCGTAAACCCCGAGGAAAATATCCAGAGCTGGACTCCCTCAGGCAGTTGTACGTTGAGTTCAACGCTGACTGACTATTCCTGCAACATCACTGGTGCTAATCTGTGTTAGTCTCTGCCATTCCTTTGGATTCATCAGCTGCGTGAAGGTGGGGAGCCTGCTGCATGGGAAACAGGTAGCTCTCCATGTCCTACTGCCCTGGCTTGCCCGTCACGTAGAGAGCTGGGACATCAATGGTCAACGTCGACCAACAGAAGGCCTCAGTTCAAATACTAACCATCTGAATTAGCAGAGTAGTGGAGGGTTTAAATTTCTGCAAACATGAAGCACTTGGACAAGGTGGAATTGAAGTTTTAGAATTGGATTTGGGAGAGTGAGCCATATAGACTGATATTAATGGATTTCCAACTTCCCACATTCTCCAAAGTATAGAAGTGAAACGTTGCAAATCTAAATGAAATTCTCTTTCGAGGAGCTATCAAAGGCATGACAACCCATTAATCTTCAGTGCTGTACTATACAATGGAATCAGACATTTTGATTTCTAACTGCAGCCAGCAGCAAGAAATTTGCATGTACTGTATGTTGCTGCTTTAAAACTGATAGTCAATATTTTGTAATTAGATTGTACAAATATTTCATTAATCCTAATAAATAGTTTTCAGTCCATTAGAGCAGATCCTTTATCCAGAACTTTGAAAATTCATGTTGCAGACAGGTTAATTTATCATCTGAATTTATTGACACAAATATGAAAATCAGTGGGGAAATCAGTATGCAGCAATATTCTCTGCTCTCTTTTTGAAAAATCTATGCAGAAAGATTCCTATTTTTAAAACACTGCCAAATTGTAATTTTTTGCAAATGCAAAGAGACAATGCTGCAAAAAAAAATTGCATTCTTTGAAATCCAAATTTAACAATGGCCTTTATACTGCTCATGTTTATAAAAGATTTATATTGCAAGCCTCATTAAGTTGATGGGGATTTTAGTTATTTGAATCATGTGTACACAGTTGGAGCGTCTCTTGGGGTGTAGCCTTCCTATTAATAAAAAAAAAATCTACTCCTTTTATACAGGCTTATTGAAGGTTTATGTAGATTTCTGAGTGGAGATGATATTATGACCATTACATTCATGGCCATTCGTATCTAGAGTATGTTTTTTTTGATCTAGTTGAGTTTAATGCTCTTGTCTGCATTTCCTGTAGTAGTTTCCTATAATATTTATGTGAATGTTTCTATAGTTTCTTCATGCAAGGTGTTTATTTAGTGACTGGGATAATAAAATATTTAAAAGTTAAACTGTACAGATAAGATGAGTTCAGTTCAATAAAAGAAACATTCCAGTTTAGGCCATCAGCTACTGCTTGAGAATCCATCCTTGAGCCCCACTGATTTGTCCTTAAGTTCCTCCCTGCGCCTTTGAGCCCATAGGGCAGCAACCTTGCCATTTCTTTATGAGGACGAGTTGCTAGCTCAGCGCTCAACCTATCACAGGTGAAATTCTTGCAAGGAGCAGGCCAGATTCCAACCTGGGATGTCATGCTCCAAAGTCTAGTGAGGATGCCGCTACACCACCAGACATTTGGTTTACTTACAGTAATATAAATAGTTTTAGATAATCATGAAGTTGTAGAGTGCAAAAATGGGTTGTCCAGCTTGTCCACGCCTTCCTTGATGCCTGTGTATGCTATTCCAATTTCCTGTTTGTCCTTTCCTCTCCAGATTTCTGTCCTGATGCCTTTAAAATATTGTATTTGCACCTGCCTCTACTAGTTTCTCTTGCAGCATACTCCATATAATTAGCACCCTTCTGTGTGTGGAGGGGAACACTGCCTCTCAGTTCTCTTAAATTTTCCCTCTTTCACCATAAACCTATGCCCTTCAGACATAAGACAACTCTATATATTTCCCTCATAATTTAATGAATCTCTATAAGGTCAGCCCCAAGCCCAATGTTCCAGATCTGATACACAAAGGCATAGGAAAGTAAATAAGCAGATTTGTATTTTTGATTACTGCTGCCTACTTAACCAAATTGAAAAGGCAATAACTTATCCCAGTAAGTTCTGATTACTGTGCTCTGTACGTGATCGCCAATAGTCAATTCTCCTTGACAGCATGAGGTTTGTTCTCCTCAGGAACTTATCCAGAATTAATAAAGGTGTTTCTCAAGGAAAAGCTAATCAATAACCAGAGATGAGTAGTTGAATACGTGTTTCTATTCAACAGCATTGATTTAGACCAAGCTTATTCTGCCTCTCCATTTTCTTCTATATTTTTATGATCTGGAAGTCAGAAAGGCCAATATTTACTACATATTGCACTACTCCCATTGTATCCTTGGGGAAGGAGTTCCAGGATTTGCATACGTTGATGAAAGAGAACTGGCAGTATACTTACCAATCAGGATGGTGTGTAACCTGGAGCGGAAGCTGGAGTTTTAATGGAGTTCACATGCACCTGAAGCCCAAGTCATAGTCATACAGCACAGAAACACACTCTTTATTGCACCGTGCCCATACTGACCACCAATTATTCTCTTTACGCCATGAGCCCCCAACCTGGAGTCTATGGACTCCTTGTCTAATGGTATTGGCCCATGGCTTTAAAAAAAGGATGGGAAGCCCAGATCTGTACTAGTCTCATTTACCACTACTAGCACATCTATATAGAGCGCTGTCACAGGAAAGCAGCAGCCATCATCAGGAACCCTTACCATACACGTAATGCTTTCTTCTTACCCCTCAACCATTTGGCTCTTAAACCCTTGAGGATAACTTCACTCAACTTTACTTGCCCCATCACTGGACATCACATGTTCTGATATTTATTTTTATTTATAATTATTATGTTTTTTTTTCTTTTGTATTTACGTAGATTGCTGTCCTTTGTACATTGGTTGTTTGTTTGCCCTGTTGGGTGCAGTCTTTCATTGATTCTATTATAGTTCTTGGATTTACTGAGTATGCCTGCAAAAAAAATCTCAGGGTTGTATGTGGTGGTATGTGTGTACTTTGATAATAAATTTACTTTGAACTTCATCGTATTCTATGCCTTTGTGATTTAAGTATCATGAGAGTACCTGCCTCCACCGTTTTCTCAGATGCAACCTGATTGCAATGATCTTCTGGATGGGGAAAAAATGTTTCCTTGGTCAGTGCAGGTACACTTGCAACATTTAAGAGGCATTTTGATTGGGTAGGTGACGAAGAGGAAGAGCTTGGAAGGATATGGGCTGAATGCAGGCAGTTGGGACTAGCAGGGAGGATGCTGTGCTTAGCATGGACCAGTTGGGCCACAGGGCTTGTTTCCCTGCAGTATTCCTCTTTGACTCAGTGACCATCTTTTCCAGTTCTTTCTCTCCTCACTTTAAATCTGTCATTCACGTTTTGTTCTGGGGGTGGGGGGGTGGGAATCTCTCCCTGTCATGAACCAGAATTTTGGATACCATATCTCTATCAGATTCCTCTCACAGCCTCCTCTTGTCCAAGGAAAACAATCCCAACCTATACAGCCTTTTTTCATAACTGAAATATTCCAAGCCAGGCAGTGTTTTGTAAATTTCCACTGCATCCTGCATGGTATCTTCATGCCCTTCCTGTAGTGTAACAACCACAACCAGACTGCGCACAGTGCTCCTGCTGTGGCCTAACAAAGTCACCCTTGGTTGTAAAGTAATGGGTTTTAGAAGTGCTGTCAGAGTAGGTTAGGTGGTGGTGAATTTCAGTGCAGTCATTGTACCTTTCTGGTAGAGGAATTAATAGGTAAGATGTTGCCTTGGGTGCAGTCAACTCCTGGGTAGTGTTGTGCAGGTTGGGTTTGTTGGTGCAACACATCCAGTAGATTTCATCACATTCCTGATTTATGCCTTGTTAATAGTGAAAAGGCTTTGGGGAATCAGGAAATTGGATATTCGTGGTGACTCAGGATATCAATGGTGGGGTCTTAGTGATGGTAATGCTGTTGAATGTCAAGGATTGGTGATTTCTCCTGTTGGAGGTGGTCATTTCTAGCATTCTCAGTTGCATGAGTGCTATGTCACAAATCATCCATGCCATAACAATGAATAGATTTGAGTAAATTAGTCCTGAAGAAGGGTTTTGGCCTGAAACTTTGACTATTTATTTCCATAGGTGCTGCCTGACCTGCTGAATTCTTCCAGCATTTTGTGTGTGTTGCTTTGGATCTCCAGCATTTGCAGAATTTCTCATGTGAATAGATTTGTGAATGAATAGATTTTGCTATATGTAGGCTTGAGATACTTCATTTGTTGAGGAGTTTAGATAGGATTTGAACTCCATAATTATCAATGAAACATCCTCATTTCTGGCTGAATGACAGAAGGAAGGTTACTGATGAAGCAGACTTAGGAAACTCCTGCACTTATGTCCTGGGGCTCAGATGATTGACCTCCTAACAATTACAGTCTTTTGTCCGCATTTCATTTTGTAAATGGAGAACAAGTATGTAATTTATTTATTAAAAATGCACTTTTGTTAACAAGCTACCTGTTTATGCCCTTTAGGTAATGGGGTCGTCATTCATTTACCTGGTCTCTTTGAAGAAGCCGCAAAAAATGTGAAGAAGGGAAAAGGTTGGTCCAGTGGATTTCGGGCTGATCTTGTAACTGAGCTATAAAGTAACTTGTTAGAATTTTCTCCTTTATGTCCATCTGAAACATTTTGTGTATGTTTCCTTCCAACAAAGAATGCAATTCAGTCTTCAGTCTATATCAGCTCTTGAGAAATCCCATTAATACCCTTTGCCTGCTTTATTCCCTATAACCTATTCTCCCTCGCATGCCTATTAACACTCCCAGTTCTCCTCCCACCCTTCTGCACTGCGGGGTAATTTATGCTAGCTAGTCAGCCTACCAGTACTTGGGGGGGGGGCGGGGGGTGGTGAAAGCAGAAGTGTACCCAATGTAGTCAAAGACTGCTTACAAGCAGTAATGGAGGTTAGGACTGAACTATGGGGTAGCAGGCTCCCCTGCTGTACTGCACCATTTGTTGTTTTGAACACTGCTGCTCCAAGGACTTTACTCCTGATTCTCTGGTCTATCCACATGATCCCTTGTTCTTGGCATCATTCTGGTAAATCTACTCTCTACAGTTTTTCTAAAGTGTTATTTCCAGATCTGAATGCCCATATTTCAGCTTGAGGTCTAACACTATTTTATCATTTACAATATTTTTCATACTTCGTACTCCCTGCCTGTATTAGCAACATCTAGGATCCCATATGTTTTCTTAAACAGCCTCATCAACTTTTAGCAACACCATCTCAGGGAACAACAGGGAGCTTTCCACATCCTGACCAATATTTCTCCTACATCCAAAATCATCTTTGTGGTTGTGGGCATAACTAATCGACTCTGTGTGCTGGTTTAGAAAGTTGTATAACTTTATGTTCATCTTCAGGTCTTGAAGGTTGGGAGAACAGATTAATCATTTCAGACAGAGCTCATATTGGTAAGGGAAATCATTAAATTATTATTTTATCAATAATAATAAAATTAGCATTATTTTTATGTTTACCTTTGCTGCATAAAACTTTTAATAAAAGCTATGGTTATTGGATGCACTGATTATATTTTAGTTTAATGAGCTATTTTAGTGCTGTTAAATTTTCCTTCCATGAACATTTATCATATTCAATCCAAATTTGAAACCAGTGTGTTAGAGTGTGGTGGTGAGTGGGAAAGGTACTTAAATTCCTCCTGTTGATAATAAGTTCTTTTAGCCTATAAGTCTCAACTGGCCCAGGAAAACAAAACTATTAATAGACTCTCTCAAGTGGTCAATGTCATTGTGCTTTATTAGAATTTGCTTTTTTAAAACTCTTATAACATCCATTGCTATTGCATGGGTTTTAATTCTGTGCCTGTTAAATAAATATCATGTTTCAGTTTAGTCCTCCTTCTCTTTTAACAAATTGATGAGACAAATTGGGACTCGGATCAAATGGATTATCGCAGTCTTTTTCCCAGGATTTTGTTTTTAGCCCATCACCCCTACTGGGGAATAGGCTCTTGACGGCAACTCGCCAGAGTCCTCTGTCCTGGGCCAGACTTTCAAGTTGTCCACAGGTGGCCATCTTTAAAGATCATTCCTGTCCCAGTGATGAGGTCTTTGGAGTTTCTGTTGACATTTCTGTAGCTCTGGGTTTTCTGAGTTTGCTCAACTTTCACTGCAGGGTTTGAGATGGGTTTTCTCCCCCAGGGTAGCAAGTCAAAAACCAGAGAGAGTAGGTTTAAGGTTGCGCGGGGGGTGGGGGTGAATTTTAAAGAAGACCTGAGTGGCAGGATCTTCTACTCAGGGAGGTGGATTAATCTACTCTCTACGGATTTTCTAAAGTATGATTTCCAGAACTGGATACCTATACTTCAGCTCAAGTCTTAATAGTGTTTTATCATTTACCATATTTTCCCTGCATGTATTGGCAATATCTAGGATCCCATATGCTCTTTTCTTGAACAGTTTCGTCAGCTACTTGCAACACCATCTCAGGGAGCTTTCCACGTCCTGACCTATATTTGTTCTGCAAGGTGGTGTCATAGGAAGTGGTAGAGGCAGGTACAGTTAACACTGCTTAAAGGATATTTGCATAGGTACGTACACAGGATAGGTTTAGAAGGATATTGACCACACGCAGGAAAATGAGACTAGCTCGAAAGACTCTGTGGTTTGCATGGATGAGTTGGGCCTTTTTCTGTGCTGTACAACTCTATGGCAAGTTGGATCTGTGGCTATGTAGCCAGCTTGTAATTGTTGCAAACCTTATTAAAATTAGTTCACCAGGATAAAATAATCTCTGAGAGAAGTTGTTTGAAGTGATTTCCATCAAATTGCGAAAGTCAATGAAGTGAATTGCGTGGTTAAAAATGCTAAAGCTATCTTGTTATATTAGTGATCATGACGTGAACCATGTGTGAAAGATTACTAATGACTCTGGGCAGTAATGAACATCAAGGCACAGCTAAGTTCTTCTATTTTCTTGCATATAATATGGGTGTGAATAGTGACAATGTGCCAATTTCCACAGTTTACGAGAAAATTGCCTTTTTTAATTTCCTACTTGTAAAGCATTTGCAGAAGCTTTGATTCTGATTTGTTGGACTGATGATTATCCAGTAAGACTTTGGATAATTTACATACTACATCAATTATTAATTATCAGCATTATCAATTATTTATCCCTTTGTTTTTATAGTATTTGATTTCCACCAAGCTGCTGATGGTGCTCAGGAACAGCAGAGGCAACTACAAGCTGGAAAAAAGTAAGGCTTCTGACTTTTCCCCCCCTTTTTATGTAGATTTTGTACAACATTTTCTGAAATGGAATTCAATAAATTGTAGGGGAGCTCTTTTAATCACATTCGGGAATACAAAATGTTGCACCATTTAAGAGTGCAGTTCCCCTCGGTGCTTGGGCAGGTTCTTGACAAGTGTTTGCTATTTGGTAAACAGATAGTGTTAGTAATCTTTTAACTGTTAAGGTATACACCAAGCATTTCTTCTCACCTTGGTTAATGATTTTTTTTTCAAACTGCAAAGGCTTAAACTATATTGAACATTAGCCAATCGAAAACCTTGTTAAGAGCAGAATGAATTGCAGGAAAACAGATTTAATATTTCTTGGTTTTAACTGTAAATGTTTTGCATTTAAAGTTTGTCAATTGTATAGTAAAAACTGTGTTTTGGCTAGCTTCTCCTTAATGGATTCTGTCTGTACTTCTGGCTGTCTCAGTAAACAAGTCAGCATAATCAAAAACCCTGGACACCCCAACATTTGCTCTTCTCCCCTCTTCCATTGGGCAGAAGATAGAAAAGCCTGAAACCACATACCAGCAAATTCAAGGATAGCTTCTACCCCACAGTTTTACGACTATTGAAATGGTTTCCTAGTATGGCAAGAAAGACTTGACCTCACAATCTACCTCATAATGATCTTATTTACCTGCACTGCACTTTCTCTGTTGCTGTTGCATTTTATTTTGCATTGTTATAGTTTTGCCTTGTTCTAACTCAATGAACTGTGTAATGATTTGATCTGTATGAACAGCATGCAGATCAAGCTTTTCCCTGTATCTCAGTGCATGTGACAATAATATTCCATTTCCCACGATGTGACAAGTAGATTAGCTGATCTACTGTGGCATTGCACACAAACTTGCAACCAGTGTCAGAGATCCGGAATAACTGATATAATTCCCGTTTACATCTGTCTCGTTCTGCTTTATTTTTCTATATAACTCAAAGGGAGGAATATAATTACAACCAGATAAATCTTCCCATTCAGTGTTCTGTTTATTAATTTTAAATAGCTCATAGGTATACTGAATTTAAACCTTAGACATTCTCTTGAATTTCTCTTTTATGTTTATTTAGTATGAGAGAGAAAGAGACAGGATACTTAGCTTTTATATCAAATGAGGACAGTACTAGATAATTCTTTTTGGAATAGGACTTATACTCGTACAGTAATGAAAGCCTTCCATCATAAAAAGATCTCTTTAATCCTATTGCTTTGTTCTTTAACCAATCCGCTTCATACCCATAGAACATACACTACAGTACACAACTTCATTTTCACTGTATTTTGTGTCTTTAGAAAGTCCAGATCCACTCCATCCACTAGCTTCCCCTTAATATCTTTGCTATATTTTCAACTAAACATTTTCATACATTATTTTCCTTTTATATCAGAAGTTTGAATCTGCCTAATATTACATTATGAACTCCAGGTGTCTAGTTACAATTCTTTGTAATGCATGCTGGTGCTGCCTTTAGCACTCGGCTGCACTCCCTGGATGAAAGTGCTAATGGAATCGGGGCTAAGAGGGGTCATTATAGAATGTGTACCAAGAGAGTTGACTCCAGTGTGCCAGGAACCTGATGTGAACCTGTGCCATTCCCTGGTGCTCTCACAGCAGTAAATCACTCACAGCTTGGTATGAAGAGGGTTGTGAGGCTACTGCTGAGCCGTCGGGCCCAGTGAGGGACTCGGGGTTGCATTCCAACCAGCTTGGTAAGTGCAGGCCATTGCTGAGGATTGGCAACACCTCCGTGTGTTGATGTGCTGCTTAGTCGAGCTTATTACCATAGAAAAATCCCCAGAGTTGGGGGTGGTGGGGGGAGTCAACAGCTTCTATCAGGATTATTTAATTACCTGAATTAAATTTCCCAGCAGAGAGATTTCAACTTGCATCTTTAGATCAGTAGCATAACTGTTCTATTTCAGGAGTCTTAACCAATACATTGCTGTACCCTTTGTGGCTGACTGTAGTGACTAAAGTTGGTTCTATCACTAGGCGGCTTATTAACGAAGGCCGCTAATGATGATGTTGGAAAACTGCAGTGTGTTTCTTGCTGGTCATGGTGTTAGCCTTTAAAATCATACCGTAAGATCAGGTCCTGTTTTAATTTCAACCATTCTTTATGTGTTGTGATGGGGCTAGAGGAATAAATATAATTTGTGTAATTTACAAAATATTGGAATATTTGCCAATTGGTTACTTATCAGTTGTTGGAAATAATTAGAGACTGATTAATCAAACAAAATGGAACTTATTTCTTTCTTATTTTGCAGCCTGGGCACCACAAAGAAGGGAATTGGTCCGGTGTATTCTTCAAAGGCAGCTCGGAGTGGGCTCAGGATATGTGACCTCCTGACTGACTTTGATGACTTTTCTGAAAGGTATTTAATCTTGTTCCTTTCTTTAGTTGCTGCCCGGCCTTTCTATTTGCTGGTTTTCTGTTTGCTCAAGCTGTCCTCTGACAGTTTTGTGCCTTGTGGCTGCTGGTTGTGCAAGTCTGGCATTTTCATCCATGCTGTGTGATATTTTATCTGAAGAGTTCAAATAGCACCCAACACATAAAACAATTCAAAACCACTATACTTTTCATCTTGCCTTTTTTTTACCATAAATTGTGCAGATGTGTATCAAGTTCATTTGGTTATGGGCAGTGTCTGCTACTAATCAGAAATGCAATAAGCCAGAACTGCATTACTAATAGGCTACTACATGGGACCATTGCACCATCGAAACCACTCTATATAGACGCATAATGGCTTGGTATAGTAACTGCTCTGTGCATGACCATAAGAAACTGCAGAGAGTTTGTGGACACAGCACATAACGAGAACCAGCCTCGTACTGATGAAGGTTTTCGGCCTGAAACGTCGATGGTTTACTCCTCTCCACAGATGCTGCCTGACCTGCTGAGTTCCTGCAGCATTTTGAGTGTTGCTGTGGATTTCCAGCGTCTCAAAGTTCAAGTAATCAAAGTACATATTAAAGTACATATATGTCACTATATACAACCCTGAGATTCATTTCCTTGCTGGTAATAACAGTAAATAACAGAAACACATTGGGATCAATGAAAGACTGCATCCAACAGGGTGGACAACTAACGTACAAAAAAAACAAGCTGCAAATACAAAAAAGAGGAAAAAATTATAAATACTGTAAGTGAGCAATGAATATCGAAAGCATGAGATCGAGAGACCTTGAGAGTGAGTCCAGCTCAGTGCGAACAGTACCACCTTCCTGATGGCAGCTGCAAGAAGAGATGGTGAGGATCCTTCATAATGGATGTGGCTTTCTTGCAACAGTGCTCCATGTAGATGTGCCCATGTAGAGGGCTTTATTCATAATGGCCTGTGCCATATCCCTTGTTGGAGGTTTTTCCTGTACAAGGGCATTAATGTTTCCATTCCCGGTTGTGTTGTAGCCAGTCAGTAGACTCTCCATTCCACATTTATAGAAGTTTGTCAAAGTTTTAGATGACATGCCAAATCTTGGCAAACCTCCAAAGAAGTAGAGATGCTGCCATGCTTTCTTCATAATTGCACTTGCATGCTGAGACCAGGATGGGTCTTCTGAAATGCATATTGTACAGTATGAAACCAGGCCTTTTATGTGCAAATGAGTGCCTTAAGTACACATTTGTACATAATCCCATTTATTTTCCTTCTCCTTACATTTCCTAACCCCAAGATTCTACCACTCACCTACGCAATAGGGACAACTTATAGTGGATATTACCCAACCAGTGGGACGTGGGAGGAAACCAAAGCACCCAGAGGAAATCCAAGAAGTTACAGGGAAAATATTCACGCTCCCCATTGATGGCACCAGCTGTCAGGTGGGGTCTTGGACCTGTCGGGCTGCATCTGTACTACTTCTAATGAATGCCTCCTGTGATTCTGTAACCTTTCGTTATTTTACCTGGTGAGTAAAGCTTTCCAAAACCACAATATATCTTTACTCAGCTGTGGTAACCTGAAGCTGCTCACAGTACTCCAAGCGTTGTATAATTACAGCTTGTAAAATTATAGACTATTTTCTTCCTTCTTACACTCCTGTCTTCTGACTATAGAGACTAGAATTCTATGAAATACTTCATTTTCTTCGCCTGTTCTTGACATATTTTAATTTCCATACAAGCGCTCCAAATCTCTTCAGACTAAACTGCTTCTGTTTGTTTTTTCGCCTGTTTAGAAAGTGCTGTTTCTTTTTCATTCTGAATTGAAAGATTCTGTATTTGTCTACATTGAAATCCATTAAACAGACTTTGAGCAATCACTTAATTATTAATAAAGTACTTCATCAACACAGCTAATATTGCTGCCTGTGTTTACTCATTGATTTTAAAAAAAACAGGTATTTGTGTTTATCTTATTTTTTGAGCTACTTATAACTTCATAGGAGCCTCTTATCACAGACTGATTACGGAGTGTCTACAAATTGTCACTATTCTTATCTTCCATCACACAGCCATTTTTCCAGTTTATTCATTAAAAAACCTTCCAATTCAAGTTAAAAATCTTCAGCTACAGTTTTTCTGAGAGATAGTTATTTCTCTTCTTGAAGTTCATTTACATACACTGACATCTGGCCACTTTAGCCACCTAATCAAATTCTTCAGGCTTGAGCTTATTTTGCCTCCTGCATTTTGAAAATGGCGAGGTGTTCAACTGAAGTCTTCAGGGATGTCCTGACATCATCTGTTAAACTAACAGGTCTGTGGAATTATTTGATTTTCCCCTACTCAGCCAGTCAGTTTGGAATGGCAGCAATATCTCCCCCAGAAATTCCATCATCACAGGGCTGTGTGCTTAGCTGCCCTGCTCTACTCACTTTACACTTGTGACCGTGGCTGAGCAAGGTTCCAATGCCATATTTAAGTTTGCTGACGACACCACTGTCATTGGATGGATCAAGGATGGTGACAAATCAGCATTTTGGAGAGAGATCAAAGGTCTAGCTGAGTGGGGCCACAATGACAAAGCTCTCACGCAATGTCAGCAAGAGCAAGGAGCTGATTGTTGAGTTCAGAAGGAGGAAACTGGAGGTCCACGAGCCAGTCCTCATCAAAGGAATAAATTCCTCAGTGTTATCACTCAGAGGAACTGTTCTGAGCCTAGCACGTACGCAAGTTAAATTGTGAAGAAAGCATGCCAGCGCCTCTACTTCCTTAGAAATTTGTGAAGATTTGGTATGTCATCTGAAACTTTGACAAACTTCTATATATGTGCAGTGGAGAAGATAGTGACTGGATGCATCACAGCTTGGTATGGAAACACCAATGTCCTGGAATAGAAAATCCTACAAAATGTTGTGGATACCACCCAGTCCATCACGGGTAAAGCCTTCCCCACCATTGAGCACATCTACACAGTGTTGTCAAAGGAAAGTGGCATTCATCATTAAGGACCCCCACCCCAGGTCATGCTCTCTTCATGTTGCTGCCATCAGGAAGAAGGTACTCACACTACTAGGTTCAGGAAGTTATTACCCTTCAGCCATCAGGCTCTTGAACCAGTGGGAATAACTTCATTCAACTCCATTTACCCCATCACTGAACTGTTCCTGCAACCTAAGGACTCACTTCAAGGACGCTTCATCTCATGTTCTCAATATTAATTGCTTATTTATTTGTTGTATTTTTTTCTGTTTTATATTTGCACAGTTTGTTGTCTTTTGCACATTTGTCGTTTGTCCACCCTGTTGGGTGTTGTCTTTCATTGATTCAATTAAGGTTCTTAGATTTACTGAGTATGCCAGCAAGAAAATGAATCTCAGGGTTGTATGTGGTGAAAATATTTACCTTGATAAATTTGCTTTGACCTTTGACCTTGCCTTCTTCAGAAGCAGACCAATGTGAGCATCTTTACAATCTGAAGGAATGATTCCTGAGTCAAAAATTTAAAATTTAGAGGAGCGTTTCATCATTCTACAGTGTCATCATCACTTATCCCTAAAGTTCAGAGTGGGAGCATAACTGGGGATTATGCTTTCATATTTTCTTCATTCATCTTAATTTGCAAGTACAGTCAACCTTCACCAGTCTGACTACCTGTAATCTGGTTCCTTCGATAATCCGGCACTGATTTCAAATTTTCCGCGCAACTGTAATTTCAAATTTACTGCGCATTGTTTTGGTTGCGCTAGATCTGTTCACGTGTTGGCGCGTTCTTGTAAGCACAGACAGACGATCCCTGCTTGTTTTCCTGCATTTGTTAATATCATTGGCTCTTTTTTAGCCCCAATTATGGCCCCAGTGAACAAAGGAAATGCACCTCGTGCTGTAAAGCGGTAACACCGCACATTATCCTTTAAAGATAAGGTTGAACTCTTGAAAAAAACTGGACAGTGGTGTATCGGTGAAAAGCTTGTGCGAGTGTTACAACATTGGGTCTTCCACAGTGTACGACATAAAGAAACAAAGAAAAACTGCTACATTTTTTTTTGCTGATAGTGGCTGAAAGAAACAGATGTGCGTGAGAAAAACAATGAAAGATGGAAGAAATTCGGAACTAGATAAGGTGCTGATAAACAACAGGAATTCTGCAGATGCTGGAAATTCAAGCAACACACATCAAAGTTGCTGGTGAACGCAGCAGGCCAGGCAGCATCTCTAGGAAGAGGTACAGTTGATATAAGAAGAGATAAAGTGCTGATAACATGGTTTAATCTTCGTGTAAGTGAAGGTGTTGAACAATCTGGAGATATGGTGAAGGAACAAGCAAAAATGTTTCATGAAGAACTAGGACTAGATTATGAGTGTGACTATAGTGAAGGCTGGCTTCATCGGTTCAAGCAGCGTCACGGCTTACAGTTTCGTGCAGTATGTGGTGAAAAATGTTCAGCAGACAAGGAAGCAGCAGCAGAGTTTGTTGATGAGTTCTCCAAGTTAGTCTCCGATGAAAAATTAAGCCCCGAGCAGGTGTACAATGCTGATGAGACTGCTTTGTATTGGAGATGTACACCAAGAAGTACACTAACAACAGCAGATGCAGAATCGCCAACAGGGTATAAGGCATCGAGAGATCATGTGGCTTTGCTAGCAGAGAGACTTTCCATTGACAGGCTAATTAAGTTGACAGGTGAATTGTTGAAAGGATTAGACCAACAATGTTTTATAATTGAGCAAGAAATAATGAGTGTTTATATGCTACAGGATAAGCTAATCAGAGAGAGACCAAAATATATGGAACAGCTTACCTTGGAAGATATGTTCAAAAGATTGCTAGAAAAAGTGCAACAGGGGAGCTAACACTTCAAAATCCAGTGCCATCAACTTCTGCTCACCCAGATGTGCTGCCACCATCAACAGTTTTTGAAAAAACTGTTGTGCCAGTTTCAGCACCAGTTCCTGAGGCTTCACTCATTTTTCAAGATGAAGATGTTGATGATCCTGACAACCCCACACTTGCAGATATGTAACTTTGCTTGAAGGTATATTAAACGTCTCACTTTAGAAGCGGAAGTGCTCAACTTTTCTGTATAAGTTAATTTCTGTACATTTACCTGTACCCTTTATTTTATCTGTGCCTGTATAGTATATTACTTTATTAAAATTTCACTTGCTGCTGATTTGCATGATATTTGACATACAAATACAAACATGATATTTTACATAGAAATGACCTGACTTGGTCCAACCAAGCAGAGTTCACTGCCAAGAAGGCCCACCAGCGCCTTTACTTCCTGAGAAAACTAAAGAAATTTGGCCTGTCCCCTAAAACCCTCACTAATTTTTATAGATGCACCTTAGAAAGCATTCTTCTAGGGTGCATCACAACCTGGTATGGAAGTTGTCCTGTCCAAGACCGAAAGAAGCTGCAGAAGATCGTGAACACGGTGCAGCACATCACACAAACCAATCTTCCATCCTTGGACTCACCTTACACCACACGCTGTCGGAACAGTGCTGCCAGGATAAACAAGGACACGACCCACCCAGCCAACACACTTTTCGTCCCTCTTCCCTCTGGGAGAAGGCTCAGGAGCTTGAAGACTCGTACAGCCAAATTTGGGAACAGCTTCCTTCCGACTGTGATAAGACTGCTGAATAGATCCTGACCCGGATCTGGGCCGTACCCTCCAAATATCCGGACCTGCCTCTCATTTTTTTTGCACTACTTTACTTTCCATTTTTCTGTTTTCTATTTAAGATGTATAATTTGAATTTTTAATATTTACTATCAATTTGTAATCCAGGGAGCGGGAAGCACAGAATCAAATATCACTGTGATGATTGGACGTTCTAGAATCAATTGTTTAGTGACAATAAAGTATAAAGTATTTTAAAGGTATGATGAGGGAGTTAGCTATTGCTTAATGTGATCCTTCTGTAATTAGGCATTTTCCCTAATCCGGCACTCCTCAGATCCCAATGGTGCCGGATTAGTGAAGGTCGACCTGTATTAATTTTGGCAAAACCTGTCCTTGATCCAATACCAGTTTTGTTTTTCAAATTTGTGCAGGAACTCTTGCAAATGTTTTACTTCAAAGATATAATCTGACCTGATGGTTGTTTCTGGCATTTCTGCCGTGACTTTTATAATTGAAGTCACCTTTGAAAGAAATTGGATATAAATAGGTCCATTCATAGAGTCAGCACAGAAACAGGCCAACCTGCACATTTTATGAGCAAGTCTCATTTGCAAGCATTTGGCCCATATACTTCTGAACCCTTCATATATTTACACCTGTCTGTATGTTTTTAAACATTGTAATTCTATCCACCTCTACCACCACTGGCAGCTCATTCATTACACCCACCACCATCTGTTGGGGAGGGGGTGGTGTTGGAAATTGCATCTCATGTTCCCTGTCACTTTAAACATACTCTCTTCTATTTTTAGACTTGCATGCCCTGGGAAAAATGACTGACAATTAATCATATCTGTGCCCCTCTTGATTTTGTAAACCTTAGTAAGGTCAAACCTCAGCCTCCTACGGTCTATGGAAAACATTCCCAGTCTAAACAGTCTCTCCTTATAACTCAATCCCACAGGCCCGGCAACATTCTTCTGAATTTGGAAGACACCTAAATTAATATTCTTCCAAGTAATGTAACTTTATCCTGTTAACCCTTGTCTCTTGAATTTATTTTGAGACATCTGGTTCCCAGGCCTTTAACCCCATAATTTCTGTTATAACTTTTTTTTAACTGTCCGTGTTTGTTTGTGTAAATATAAATAGAGAAAATTGAAGACCAGTGAAACAGAGATCTTCTTCCTTCCACCACTCAATCTACTACCTTCTGCAGGAGCACTATACAGGTTACTATTATGGATCAGCAAGACTGTCGTTTCAATTATGTGTGAATTTCTTGATTTATATTTGTGTTAATCAATTTTTAGTTTTTTATCTGAATGGTCAACATTGTTTATCGCATAATCAGGAAAACATTCACCTGGTTACTTTCATGTTCAATTAAATACCTTTTCTGGATACCAACCCTTTGATGTTTCCAGCTTTTTGTTTTCAGCCATCAGCTCTCCTAAAGTAGTGACAAATTTTGGGATCTAATTCTGCTTTGACCGATGTTTGCAAGTGATTCTAGGTGCTACTAAAGCAGCTTTTCACAACTTGGGTATTTTGCAAATGATTTTGATCTTGCCCTACCGATGTTATCTTCTCAAATTGCGCTATGTTCTGCAGCAAAGTAACACATTTCATGTCATATAAGGCAGTGATAATAAACCTGAGCAACACACATAACGATGGACGAATTCGGCTGGTCAGGAGTATCTGTGGAGGAAAATCAACAGTTAGCAACCCAAAGACCAATATGTTGACTGTTTGTTTCCCAGCATACATGATAAGACCATAAGACAAAGGAGCAGAAGTCGGCCATTCGACCCATCAAGTCTGCTCCGCCATGTTATCATGAGCTGATCCATTCTCCCATTTAGACCCACTCCCCCGCCTTCTCACCTTTGATGCCCTGGCTATTCAGATACCTATCAATCTCTGCCTTAAATACACCCAATGACTTGACCTCCACTGCCACCAGTGGCAACAAATTCCACAGATTCACCACCCTCTGGCTGATGATGCCTGATCTGCTAACTTCCTCCAGCATTGTATGTGCGTGTTGTTCAAAATATCCATCATCTGCAGAATCTGTCATGTGTTGATAATGAGCCTTGACTCTGTTTTGAAAATATCACTCATGGATATAATTAAAAATGGTTAAAATGTCTTTGACTACCAGCAGAGCATTGAAAGGAGTGTCAGAACCTGCTCTGCCACTATAGTCACTTGTTAGGTGCAGGTGATCATAATATGTCTCCATAAAAAGTGTTATTGAAAGGAAAGGTGATGTAACATAATGGTAAACATGCCTCTGTCCCAACTTTTGTTGAGTGTGTTGTAGCCATCAAATTCTAAATTTGTGTATGTTTACAAAATACAATTAAGTTGATCAGTAAAACTATTGAAAATCTTTTCTTTGTACTTTTGTCAGTTAAATAAAGGGTCACGTGAATTAACATATCACAAATTTTTGTTTTTATTGCATTTTGGAAAATATCCCAACTTTTCTGGAAATGGGGTTTGTAATTGTTCTTGAGTTTGGTGGACCTGACGAGAATGTTGTGTAGCCTTCTTCCTGATGGAGGGGGACAAACAGTGCATGAACAGGGTATGTGGGATCTTTCATGATGTTACTGGTCTTTTCCTTGCACCTTCCTGTATTCAAGTCATTGATGACAGAATGGCGGATGCCAATGATGCACTGGACAGTTTTGACTGCCCGTTGTAGAGCCACCCTGTCTGTCGCAGTGCGGTTTCTGTACCGAGCAGTGATGCAGCTTGTAGAATGACAGAAGTATGGGTGTGCCAAGTCCAGCTCTCTTCAACCTCAGAATGTGAAGATATTGGTGAGCTTTCTTGACTGTGTATGCTGTGTTCTGGGACCATGAGAGGTTGTGTGTAATGTGGACTTTCAGGAGTTTGAAACAGCTTGTAGTTTCCACTGCTGTGTCTCTGATGTAAGGAGGGGAGTTGTGAGCGGAGCGAGTTCTCCTGCCATCAATAACCATCTCCTTTGTCTTGTTGACATTAAGGAAGAGGTTATTTGCCTAGCAGCAAGCCATGAGCTCTTCCACTTCCTTTCTGTTCACATTGTTGGCGATGAGCCTCACCACTGTTGTGTCATCGGCAAGCTTGCCGATGTGAGTGCTCAGGTGTTTGGCTATGCAGTTACAACTGAGCAGACTGTACAGCATTGGGCTCAGCACTCATGGGTTGTTTTTATCGATCTTTATCTGGTGACCTCAACAGAGCCCTGTGATAAAACTGTAAACATCATCATTTAATGACAGTTCACAAAGGAGTTACACAGGTTTTGTAACGGTTTTGTATTTCTATGCCTATTGTTATTTTCTGACTGAGGATCTTGGTTTCCTGCCAGATCGCACTGAGTAACTACGGCTTCAGTTTACATCTTTGGGGAACTCTGAATGCAAACTATCTCTGGTACTTTGCTCCATAAATCATACCCTCACTCCCATTTAATATGGAAGATAGCTTTAGTGGAGAAATTTGTTTAAATTTGTTAAACTTGACAGTCGTATCTTTTATTTCAGGTATTCGTGCTTTAGTTTGTCCTTTTTGCCCAACTGGTGGAGTGAGTTTAAATACTGATGGTTAATCTAAGCGTATTGAAAGCTTCTAGTTTATTAATTGCAGCATAATGTTCAGATGTAACAATAGCTTAATATCTGGTATCAGAAGGTGAAAATTGAGACAACTGTTGATTTGCGTAACTAACCTAGACATCTTTGGAATGTGGGAGGAAATGGGGAGAGCATACAGACTTCATAGAGAGAGTGCTGGAATTGAACCTGGGTTGCTGGCACTGTAATAACATTATGCTAGTGGCTACGTAACCATGCTGCCCCAATATATAACTGGTTGAGCATTTCACCATTATTTTTAATAACTAATCTTCAACCCAAGAACTGCATCATACATACACGCTCAGACTCTGAGCAGTAGGACCAAGTTCTGAGAGGAAAGCTCAATTCAAAAACTACTAAAGTTTCCAGCCAAACAGAAAAGTTTTGTATTAATTGCAGGATAATCAGGTACACCTTCCCCCACCAGAACCAGGGTCATTCAGTCATTTAGCTGCAGCATACAGACCATGCCTGTGGAGGCTGAGCTCCAAGTCATTGTCAACTCAGTCATTCATATATATCGAAAAATTACTCTTGCACCAGTCATCTATAAACCTGAGTGCTCTATCCATGTGCCCTGACTGCACAACACTGCTGTGAATATGAAGTTTATGTTACATGACAGCTTTACTTATAGAGAACATAGTACAGTACAGTAGTAGCCCTCAGCCCAGGATGTTGTGCTGACTTTTTAACCTACTTTAAGATCTTCCCTCCTACAAAGATGATAGAAAAATGGAGGGCTGTGTGCCAATGTAAAAGTCTCTTAAATATCTATAATGTATCTGGCTGTACCACCACCCCTGCCAGCATGTACCACCATTCAGCACTTTCTGCTTTTAAAAAAAATTACCTCTGGTATCCCCCTATACTTTCCTCTAAATAACCTTAAAATTAAACTCCCTCTTATTAGCCATTTCTGCTCTGGGGGAAAAATGCAAATACCTTTTACCTCTTAATGTTTCTTAAAATGCAATACCTTTGCTTCCTCATCATGTAGAAGTGCTTTTGACCAATATGACGACCAGATTTATTTTTAATTGACTTTAGTGGAAAACCATGAGATGGAGTATCCATTTTGTCTTCCTAAAAGTTCCTCGTTTTTTTTCTATTCCTTTAAATGTTTAGTTTAAAAGTTGCCCAGAATTTCTGAGTTCTCTAAATCTGCACTGAACAATTGTAGAGTCTCTCTTTTCCCATTCCATAAAAAAAAATTCAGGGATTAAATATATGCAGTCCAGCAATGAGGGCTTTCTTTGTCTAGTCACAAAATGTTAATTATTTGCAGGTCATGTTAATCTGGGTTAAAACCATTTGTTTTGTGGATTCTACAGCTAAAGGCTTCGGTTTAATTAATTAATTGGATTGTATTATTTAGTATTTTTAATGCTAAATAAAGTTTCTTATTTTCCTCAGGTTTAAAGTTTTGGCAAATCAGCACATGTCAATGTACCCTACACTGGATGTTGACATAGATGGAGAACTAGAGAAACTCAAGGTAAGCCGATCAGAACTTGGCTTTATCTATATTTTTTTGTGTTTTTATCGCTGATATTGGCAGTTCCCAAGAGCAATGGTTGATTCTTAACCAGAATTTAAAAAAAAAGACTTAACCAGAAATGAAAGAAGATATTGTAAATCTCATGAAAATGTTTAGTGCAGATGAGGAAAGCTTGGAAGTTGCTTTCTTCCCCACACTCTCTGACAGGTCCTTGTTGGGCAACAATATGAATGGTTGCTCCTGGGTTGATTAGTGGGGCTGTTAAAGTAATGACATTAAACTGCACCAGACATCGGAATGGGAATGACAGGAGGCCTACAAACCAACATGCACATTTTTTTTCCCTCAGCTGTTCAGAAATGCTTGGACTTGCAATTTGCAAGCTAATATTTTGGAATGTAACTTAATTTTAATTTCCAATTTTAAGCTTGTCTGCAATACAGCAAACATAAAAATGTAGATGAAAGATCAACTTCAAAACTTGCTGGGATCTTACTATTGTGTATGCACCAATCCCAACCAAGTTATTGAACTCACTGACAAAGGTAGTGTCATTGTAGTCTGCTGGTCTGACTCTTGCCTTACGGAGGCCATGTTATGGTTCTTCATATCCACACCTGGACCATGACCCCATCAACAAACATCAGGCTGTTGCCTCCCTCGCTGTCACAGATCTCATTACATCAGGAGATTTTCCTTCTCTACACTTTAACCTGATGCTGCCCTAACCCCACACTTCCTGCTTTTACCTCTTGCTCAGAATGTACAAACAGGACAGTCTTGGTTTCACCCTTCTCCTTGCTCATGCCCCACTGCACTAGTACGTATTTTCTTTCCAGCCTCCCCTTTCCTTCTCACCTACATCTCAGACTTATTGTTTGCTCTTTACCATTTTGTTAACTTCCAGTTCCCCAACCCCACCACATTATATTCACTATGGATATCCTGTTGTTATACAATCCTCCTCATCTATCAGAAGAACCTTAAAATCCTCCACTTCTTTCTGCAACAAAGATCTAACAAGCTCCCCTCCACCAGCACTTGCATCTACCTGACAGAATGTATTCAAAGTTGTTTTTTTTTTGGCATGTGCCTGGTGCGTGCGAGTCTGTGCGTCTGCGTGTTGGTACGTGCGTCCATGATAATGTCTTTTTCAAGGCTTTTACAAGGCGCTGAGCGAGAGAGAGAGAGAGACTGTGTGGTGCACCACTCCTCACACAGACATTTTCACAGTATTTTCCCTTTGTTTTACGAGGTCGAGTTGTGTTCTCGACACTCAACCTGGCACAGCTGGAAAGTGTACTCGGGGGCAGACCTGACTAGTTTTGAACCCGGGAACCTCCACTCTCAGGTCCGGCGCCGATGTTGTTGCACCACCAGCCGGCCCGTATTCAAAGTTTAAAGTAAATTTTATTAACAGAGAACATGTATGTCACCACATAGATTCTTTTTCCTGCAGGCATACTCAGCAAATCTATAGAATAGTAACTATAACAGGATCAATGAAAGATCAAGTAGAGCATAGAACTGTGCAAATGCAAATATAAATAAATAACAATGAATAACAGGAACGTGAAATAACAAGATAAAGGATTGTTAAAATAAGGTCATTGGTTGTGGGAGCATCTCAATAGATCAGTGTAACTTTCCCCTTTTGTTCAAGAGCCTGATGATTAAGGGGTAGTAACTGTTTTTGAACCTGATTGTGTGAGGAACAACTTTTTTTTTGGAGTCCTTTTGCTTTGTGCATAACAGTGGCGTAGCCAAAGGCATGTGTATGAACCCTAGCTATACCTGTCGTCTTGGCAAAGTGGCAAAAATACCTCACCCACCCAATATTTCACCCTCCAGATCCCCTCCCCAAAATTTGTTGCACTTGGCTTTTTCTCTCTCCCCAACTATTATTTCCATTTTCACCTTCCATCCTTATCAGAATCCAGCACCGGTAGTCTTTGCATTTCTGTTTTATTATCCTCCAGCAGCTGTTTCCACCTTCACTCCTACCCCAGTTTGACTCCACCTATCCTTTTATTTTAAAACTTTATCTGTGATTGTCTGTCACCCACTTTCACCTCTCCTTGATTCATTGATCACCTGCTGACTCCTGCCTCATTCTCCCCCCACCTCTCATTATATTCCCACAGAATCCAGATGTTGTCTCCACCTGAATCATCAATTACTCTCTTCCCCCGTCCTCACCCTCACAAACCTGATCACTGAGCTCCTTCAGCAGTTTGTTTTTTTGTGCTAGATCCTTGCATCTGTAGTCCCTCATATCGCCATGTAATTTTGTCATTGCATTAGTTCTTTCAGAAACAAAGTGAATCGTAAATACGATTTATGATCTGATAGTTGACAATTTCAACAATCCACATTTGTTCTACCAGTATTTATTGTTTTGTTGCCGAACTGTTTTTTTCCCCCAAGCTTTGCATCTAAATTATAATGCATATGGATGCTCAGAATGTAGCTGGGTTTACTGGCACCTTTTTGAAGCTGAGCTCAAATCTGTGAATGTGAATTGTTTTTCAAATTAATGTTGGTGGCCCTCCTCTGCCGGGGCAGTCATGGGGCCTCCTCTGCCTCTTTGAGCTGAGCCAGTCCCTTCCACATGCCTGAACTTGATCTACTCCTATAAAACATGCACTGTCTTTATATATATAAAAAATTGCACAGATCCCAGCTCTGCCAATCTCTTTTTGAAGCATGGGCAATATTTTTTGTTCCCTTATCACTTATTTCCACTCTGTGAGGAGTAATCTTCATTTTGTTTCAAAAGTTCTTGCTGAGACTAAAACTGTGTGCAGTACTCTGATGCAATTTCACCCACACCCTGTAGATTTATGACAAATCTTACCTATTTCTAAAGTTCAACCCCACCTGCCAACTTAACTGCTTGTCATTCAGCATAGAAATATACCCCTCAACAAAACTGGTCCATGCCAAACAAGATTCACATCTCAGCCGGTCCCATTTTCCCGCTACATGGCCCATATTCCTCTAAACCAGGGGTTCCTAATCAGGGATCCACAGACCCCTTGCTTAATGGTATTAGTCCAGGACACAAAAAAATGTTGGCGAACCCCTCCTCTGAACCTTTCCTATCTGTGTACCAATCCAGGTGTCTTAAATATTGTTAAATTTTCCCTGTCTCAACGACAAGATACAGTGGATTCTGTGAATGCTGGACATCTTGAGCGACTCACACAAAATGCTGGAGGAACTTAACAGGTCAGACTCTATTAGTGGAGGGAAATAAACAGTCGAAGTTGTAGGCCAAGATTCTTCTTCAGTCTTGTTGCTGCCTGACCTTCTGAGTTCCTGCAGCATTTTGCGTGAGTGCCTCCTCCACCACCACTTTTGGCAGCTCATTCCATATATGTACCGCCCTTTGTGTGAAAATATTGCACCATGGGTTCTTAATAAATCTCCTCCCTAAATCTACTCCCGCTAGTTCTTAATTCCCCATCCCTGGGGGGAAGCTGAATACATTCAACTGATCTACATCCCTCTTTATTCTATAGACCCATATATTCTATCAGCCCTCTCCTTGAACTACATTGGTACTCTGGAAATCTGAGATTTTAAACCACATTTGGATTATTGTGTTCATTTCTGGTTGCCTCATTATAGGAAGAGAATGGAAGCGTTAGAGATGTTGCAGAGGAGATTTACCAGGATGATACCTGGATTAGCGAGCATGTTCTAAGAGGATATGTTGAAGGAGCTAAGGGCTTTTCTCTTCGGAGAGAAAGAGGATGAGAAGTGATTTGTACAAGAGTTGTACAAGATGATAAGTGGCATAGATCGAGTGGAGTTTTTTCCCCCAGGCAGAAATAGCTAATACAAGGGGGCAAAATTTTGAAGTGTTGAGAGGAAAGTATGGCAGGAATGTCAGAGGTTTGACCTATCACCTACTACCTTGTACTACTTCCTCCCTTCCCCCCACCTTCTTGCTCTTCCTTTCCAGTCCTGCTGAAGGGTCTTGGCCTGAAACGTCAACTGTGCTCTTTTCCATAGTAGCTGCCCGGTCTGCAGAGTTCATAGAACATAGAATAGTACAGCACATTACAGGCCCTTTGGCCCACAATGTTGTGCCGACCCTCAAGCCCTGCCTCCCATATAGCCCCCCACCTTAAATTCCTCCATATACCTGTCTAGTAGTCTCTTAAACTTCACGAGTGTATCTGCCTCCACCACTGACTCAGGCAGTTTATTCCACGCACCAACCACTCTCTGAGTAAAAAACTTTCCTCTGATATTCCCCTGGAACTTCCCACCCCTTACCTTAAAGCCATGTCCTCTTGTATTGAGCAGTGGTGTCCTGGGGAAGAGGCGCTGGCTATCCACTCTATCTATTCCTCTTAATATCTTGTACACCTCTATCATGTCACCTCTCATCCTCCTCCTCTCC
The DNA here is from genome assembly GCF_963921235.1 of Mobula hypostoma. Lineage (NCBI taxonomy): Eukaryota > Metazoa > Chordata > Chondrichthyes > Myliobatiformes > Myliobatidae > Mobula > Mobula hypostoma. The sequence continues at coordinate 15,326,480 of NC_086104.1, forward strand.
AAAGAGTAGAGCCCTAGCTTCCTTAATCTCTGATCATAATCCATACTCTCTAAACTAGGCAGCATCCTGGTAAATCTCCTCTGTACCCTTTCCAATGCTTCCACATCCTTCCTATACTGAGGCGACCAGAACTGGACACAGTACTCCAAGTGTGGCCTAACCAGAGTTTTATAGAGCTGCATCATTACCCCGCGACTCTTAAACTCTATCCCTCGACTTATGAAAGCTAACACCCCATAAGCTTTCTTAACTACCCTATCTACCTGTGAGGCAACTTTCAGGGATCTGTGGACATGTACCCCCAGATTCCTCTGCTCCTCCACACTACCAAGTATCCTGCCATTTACTTTGTACTCTGCCTTGGAATTTGTCCTTCCAAAGTGTACCACCTCACACTTCTCTGGGTTGAACTCCAACTGCCACTTCTCAGTCCACTTCTGCATCCTATCAATGTCTCTCTGCAATCTTTGACATTCCCCTACACTATCTACAACACCACCAACCTTTGTGTCGTCTGCAAACTTGCCAACCCACCCTTCTACTCCCACATTCAGGTCGTTAATAAAAATCACGAAAAGTAGAGATCCCAGAACAGATCCTTGTGGGACACCAGTAATCACAACCCTCCAATCTGAATGTACTCCCTCCACCACGATCCTCTGCCTTCTGCAGGCAAGCCAATTCTGAATCCACTTGGCCAAACTTCCCTGGATCCCATGCCTTCTGACTTTCTGAATAAGCCTACCGTGTGGAACCTTGTCAAATGCCTTACTAAAATCCATGTAGATCACATCCACCGCACTACCTTCAATTATATTCCTGGTCACCTCCTTAAAGATCTCTTATCAGGCTTGTTAGACACGATCTGCCCTTCACAAAGCCATGCTGACTGTCCCTGATCAGACCATGATTCCCTAAGTGCCCATAGATCCTATCTCTAAGTATCTTTTCCAACAACTTTCCCACCACAGACGTAAGGCTCACTGGTCTATAATTACCTGGACTATCCCTACTACCTTTTTTGAACAAGGGGACAACATTCGCCTCCCTCCGATCCTCCGGTACCATTCCCGTGGACAACGAGGACATAAAGATCCTAGCCAGAGGTCCAGCAATTTCTTCCCTCACCTCGTGGAGCAGCCTGGGGAATATTCCGTCAGGTCCCGGGGACTTATCTGTCCTAATGTATTTTAACAACTCCAACACCTCCTCTCCCTTAATATCAGCATGCTCCAGAACATCAACCTCACTCATATTGACCTCATCATCATCAAGTTCCCTCTCATTGGTGAATACCGAAGAGAAGTATTCACTGAGGACCTCGCTCACTTCCACAGCCTCCAGGCACATGTTCCCACCTTTATCTCTAATCGGTCCTACCTTCACTCCTGTTATCCTTTTGTTCTTCGCATAATTGAAGAATGCCTTGGGGTTTTCCTTTACCGTACTCGCCAAGGCCTTCTCATGCTCCCTTCTTGCTCTTCTCAGCCCCTTATTAAACTCCTTTCTTGCTTCCCTATATTCCTCAATAGACCCATCTGATCCTTGCTTCCTAAACCTCATGTATGCTGCCTTCTTCCACCTCACTTGTCACCCATGGTTCCTTCACCCTACCATTCTTTATCTTCCTCACCGGGACAAATTTATCCCTAACATCCTGCGAGAGATCTCTAAACATCAACCACGTGTCCATAGTACATTTCCCTGCAAAAACATCATTCCAATTCACACCCGCAAGTTCTGGCCTTATAGCCTCATAATTTGCCCTTTGCCAATTAAAAATTTTCCTCTCCTTTCTGATTCTGTCCTTTTCCATGATAATGCTAAAGTCCAGGGAGCGGTGGTCACTGTCCCCCAGATGCTCACCCATTGAGAGATCTGTGACCTGACCCGGTTCGTTATCTAGTACCAGATCTAGTATGGCATTCCCCCTGGTCGGCCTGTCCACATACTGTGACAGAAATCTGTCCTGGACACACTTAACAAACTCTGCCCCATCTAAACCTTTGGAACTAATCAGGTGCCAATCAATATTAGGGAAGTTAAAGTCACCCATGATAACAACTCTTATTTTTGCACCTTTCCAAAATCTGCCTCCCAATCTGCTCCTCTGTATCTCTGCTGCTACCAGGGGGCCTATAGAATACCCCCAATAGAGTAACTGCTCCCTTCCTGTTCCTGACTTCCACCCATACTGACTCAAAACAGGATCCTGCTATATTACCCACCCGTTCTGTAGCTGTAATAGTATCCCTGACCAGTAACGCTACCCCTCCTCCCCTTTTCCCCCCTCTCTATCCCTTTTAAAGAACTGAAATCCAGGAAAATTGAGAATCCATTCCTGCCCTGGTGCCAGCCAAGTCTCTGTAATGGCCACTACATCATAATTCCATGTATGTATCCAAGCTCTCAGTTCATCACCTTTGTCCCTGATGCTTCTTGCATTGAAGTACACGCACTTTGGCCCTTCTACCTTACTATCTTTACTCCCTTTATTCCGCTTCTCTTTCCTCAAAGCCTCTCTATATGTTAGACCTGGCTTTTCTCCATGCACTTCTTTCACTGCTCTATCGCTCCGGGTCCCATCCCCCTTGTAAATTAGTTTAAACCCTCCCGAAGAATGCTAGTAAACTTAACCTGCAAGGATATTGCTCCCCCTTGAGCTCAGGTGCAACCCATCCAACCTGTGCAGGTCCCACCTTCCCCAATGATCCCAATGATCCAAAAATCTAAAACCCTGCTCCCTGCACCAACTCCTCAGCCATGCATTCAACTGCCATCTCCTCCAATTCTTACCATCACTGTCACGTAGCACTGGCAGTAATCCTGAGAACGCCACCCTTGAGGTCCTGTTCTTCAGCCTTCTGCCTAGTTCCCGAAACTCACACTTCAGGACCTCATCCCTCTTCCTGCCTATGTCGTTGGTCCCAACATGTATCATAACTTCTGGTTGCTTTCCCTCTCATACCAAGATGCCATGCACCCGGTCAGAGACATCCCGGACCCTGGCACCCGGGAGGCAACAAACCATGCGGGTGTCCTTCTCACGTCCACAAAACCTCCTGTCAGCTCCCCTGACTATAGAGTCTCCAATGACGACAGCTCTCCTCCGTCCCACCCTTCTGCACCACAGAGTCAGAGTCAGTGCCAGAGGCCCTGCCACCGTGGCTCACACCTGGTCGGTCGTCCCCGCCAACAGTATCCAGGACAGTAAACTTATTATTCAGGGGAATGGCTACAGGGGTGCTCTGCACTACCAGTCTGCTCACCTTCGCTTTCCCCCCTCTGACTGTCACCCAACGACCTGCTTCCGGCAGTATTTTGTGTGTATTGCTTAACCATTTGCCACTTACTGTTTGGTTTGATATTATAGTGCCTATAAAAAGAATTCACCGCCTTGGAAGTTTTCATGTTTTATTGTTTTACAACATTGAATTACAGTGGATTTACTTCGGCTTTCTTGGCATGATCAGCAGGAAAAGACTCTTTGGTGTCGAAGTGAAAACCGATCTCTACAAAGTGATCTAAATTAATTAAAATATCAAATGTGAAAACTTCCGGGGGGGGGGCGGGTGGTGGTGAATACTTTTAATAGGCTCTGTACATGCATGTTTCATCTCAAAATTAACTTTATTGTATCTTCGTTGTCTTTCGCTGCTGGTGCCCGAAAAACTTCCAGAGCTTTAGTTTACCTTGCTACTTTGTCCGCCCCACTTTTAGATTTAACATTTTCCCTGACCTCCTTTGGAAACTGCAGATGATTCCTCTTTGTCATGGAATCTAGCTGGGATGAATATCTGCTGAATATCATGAGCTGGCCATTTCAATATGTATTACTGTTTGGCAACTAACCTATCTCTTTAACTTTACCCAGACCACTTTAAATAACTCCACCCCCATACCATTCAGTTGCCCTCATTTAAGTTGAAGACACTGGTTTTGGACCTGAGGTGTTAACCATCAAACTATGCCTGCGATTTAACCCCAGGTAATGCTTGTAGGTGGGGTGACTGTTACAGCATTCCTCTGCTCACTGTGCAAACATGGGTACAAGGTTCAAGTTGCTGGATGCTTTAATTCCCTGCCAACTCATGCCCTGTATTAGATTCTGTTGAAGCTCAACACAAGCTCAAGAAACTGTGCTTATCTTTTCTCATGGCATTTTGCAATCATTTGTATTCAACGTTGAGTTAATAAATTTCACCCACTGTTTCCCCTTTTGTCTGGAATGATGATGTTCTCGATAAGTGCTGGCATCGACATGTCGAACAATCTGAATTTGCCTTCATAACTTCCAGAAAGCTTGGAACTCCTGCTCAAGTATAAGCAAATGGGGTAGTCCTGTACCTCCTCATCGCTGATGCTAGGGATTGTAGTTTGACCCTGGACCTTAGGGCAGCAGCTTCCTGCAGTTTCCTAGTGATTAATGTTGGAAACAACAGGAATTCTGCAGATGCTGGAAATTCAAGCAACACACATCAAAGTTGCTGGTGAATGCAGCAGGCCAGGCAGCATCTGTAGGAAGAGGTGCAGTCGACGTTTCAGGCCGAGACCCTTCGTCAGGACTAACTGAAGGAAGAGTGAGTAAGGGATTAATGTTGGACTTTTGTCTGTAATACAGTGCAATGTTCAGTAGTGAAGGAAACAGGCTGGTTTAAGGCAATGTGTAGTTTGACTTAATTTAATTCACTAAATGTATTATTTGCTCTTGAGGATCTTCTTGTGCTTCTGTATTTAATAGTGTGGTTAATTTTTTACAGGCTTTGTAAGTCCTTGAGAATTTGTGAATGTCATACATTAAAACCTTCAATTGTGACAGTTTGAACAGTCAGTTCAACTCTGGGGATGTGGATATGCATTATTAACGGGCTGTTTTAAGCACTTGGCTTGAGTTATTTGGACCTTGCCACCTGCTGTGTTAGGTCTTGTTCAGGTTAGAATCAGCATCATAAGCTAAGCTGCTACTTGATGACCTCCATTGAGTAAGTATAGATCTAGTAAGTAGGGCAATAGTGAGTGCATGTTCATCATCACAACAGTTTCTGGATTACTGCTACTGTTTTCAAACCCTTTTGCCTTGAATCAGCATACCTTTTTTTTTTAAACCGATTATCTCCTCACTATGAGAAGTTAGCCTTTTTGTTCTTTCCTCACCCATACTGAAAACAGCAAATATACTTACAATGTGATTAGAGGAAAGTATAAGGGGGAGGTCAGAGGTAAATTATTTTATTTTTATTTTTTTACAGAGTGATAGGTGCATGAAAAGCACTGCCAGGAGTGGTGGTAGAGGCAGATATATTGGACACATTTAAGGGATTCTGAGATAGGCACATGGATGGTAGAAAACTGGAGAGTTATGTGGGAGAGGAGGGTTAGATTGATATTAGAGTAGGTTAAAACCTCGGCACAACATCTTGGACTGAAGGGTCCACACTGTGCTGTTATATTCTATGTTCCAGTTCTGTTATAAAGTCATCAACATGTACTTTGAACTCTGCTTCAAAAATCAGGCCTAATCTCTTAAATATTTCCAGAATTTGTTGTTTTTATTTCCTATCTAAGTTGCTCAGTTGCTGGAATCCAGTTTAGCTGCAGAAATATGAATGGAATGTTGCTTTCATTTTCAGGAAATGAATTATGACACCTTTGTCCATTTTGGGTTAGCAGAGAACTTGCTGTCTGGGTTAAGGCTTTGAAGGATAAACTTAGTCTGTACAAAAAGTATCAGAACCATATTTAATATCACTGGCATATGTCGTGACATTTGTTAACTTTACAGCAGCAGTACAATGTAATACATAAAAACTGAGTTACGTTGAGTATATATATGTCTATTAAATAGGAAAGGTACGTCGCATCCGGAGTTTCTCCGGTTAGCGGACGATTTCCCTCCACGCCTCTCTGACGTGGGGAACCGCGTATGAGGCAAGTTACAGCAGTGGTTTGCCATTGCCTTCTGTCTTTCCAAAGAGATCACCAGCTCACAACTCAGCACGGATGGAAAGCGTGCAGGGGAGCTGGTTGGATTTGAACTCAGGACCTTTCGTCCCGAAGTCCAACGCTGATGCCGCTACACCACCAGCCGGGTTGTCTATTAAATAGTTAAGTTAAAATAAGTAGTGCAAAATAACAAATTAAAAAAGTAGTGAGGTAGTGTTCGTGGGTTTAGTGTCCATTTAGAAATTGGATGGCAGAGGGGAAGAAGCTGTTCCTGAATCACTGATTGTGTGCCTTCAAGCTTCTGTACCTCATTTTCTGATGGTAACAATGTGAAGAGGGCATGTCCTGGTTAGTGGGGATCCTTAATGATGGACGCCGCCTTCGTAAGACACCGCTCCTTGGAGGTGTCTTGGATACTACGGAGGCTGGTACCCGTGATAAAGCTGAAAAGTTGTATAAGTTTCTGCAACTTATTCTGATCTTGTGCTGTAGCCACCACCACCACCCCACCCCCCCATACCAGACAGTGATGCAGCCAGTCAGGATGCTCTCCACGGTACGCTTGTAGAAGTTTTCAAGTATTTTAGTTGACAAACGAAATCTCTTCAAACTCCTAATGAAATATAGCAGCTGTCTTGCCTTCTTTCTAACTGCATCAATATGTTGCGTCCAGGTTCCGTCCTTAGAGATCTTGACACCCAGGAACTTGAAACTGCTCAGTTTCTCCACTTCTGATCCCTCTATGAGGATTGGTTTGTGTTCCCTCGTCTTACCCTTCCTGAAGTCCACAATCAGCTCTTCGATCTTACTGATAGAGTGCAATGTTTTTGCTGCGACACCACTCAACTAACTAGTATATCTTGCTCCTGCACGCCCTCTCATCACCATCTGAAATTCTGCCAATGATGGTTATACCATCAGCAAAGTTCTAGATGTGGTTTGAGATGTGCCTACCCACACATCCCCGTAGAGTGCCAGTGTTGCTTGTCAGCAAAGTGGAGATGTTATTTCCAATCTGCACAAATTGTGGTCTTTTGGTTAGGAAGTTGAGGATCCAGTTGCAGAGGGAGGTACAGAGGCCTAGACTCTGTAGCTAGTAGAAAATACCGTTTATTCTGTTGAAGCTATGTCACCTACTGCCATTTATGTCAATTGTTCCTTCCTGCCTGCAGCATCCAATACAATCTGCCACCCTACCAAAAAATATATATCAACAACAACTACAACCTCAAATGAGGGATAGGGAGGAGTGGAACTTAATATTTAGTTTTGAAACTCTTCCCCACATCAAGATCCCAGTATCCCACCCACTTCAGAAAGCTGGGCAGGAAAATCATAAATAGGTTAATGCTTAGTTTCACTATGTAGATATCTGATTTAATTTTCAGTATACTGAGTATCATTAGTTAACTTCAAGGTAATAGCTTGCATTAATTTAGGAACATTCCTATTAGTAGCCACTCTGCCGCCTGCTTTGAGAATAACGTTACCAATGTGTGCTTGTTCAAGGAGAAGGAAGAAGTGTTGCCATGTTCCTGCAAGTGCTATGAATTGGGGATAAAAGGGTGGGGAATCACTACATCCCTGATGCAAGAAGGGATGAATTTGGGTTGAGGCTGTTGGACCATCTCTGAAGAGAGGGGTGAGGATTAATGCATCCCTTTCCCTGTGTGTTATCGTTTCAGAGGATCTGTCCTGGGTGCAGCACATAAGTGCCATTACAAAAAATCATGGCAGCACCTCTACTTTCTGAGACATTTGCCGAGATTCGGTATTCGACCATAAGACATAGTAGCAGAATTGGGCCATTTGGCCCATCGTGTCTGCTCTGCCATTTCATCATGGCCGATCCAATTTTCCTTTCAGCCCCAGTCTTCTGCCTTCTCCCTGTATCCCTTCATGACCCGACCAATCAAGAATCTATCAACCTCTGCCTGAAGTATACATAAAGACTTGGCCTCACTGCTGGTTGTGGCAAAGAATTCCACAGATTCTCCACTCTCTGGCAAAAGAAATTCCTCCTTATCTCTGTTCTAAAAGGACACCCCTCTATTCTGAGGTTTTATCCTCTGGAAATAGACTCTCCCACCATAGGATACATCCTCTCCACATCCACTCTATCAAGGCCTTTCAGCATTCGATAGATTTCAATGTGGTCGCCCTTCAGTCTTCTGATCCTAGAGAATACAGGCCCAGAGCCATCAGATCGTTCTCATGTGACAAGCCATTCAATCCTGGAATAATTTTCGTGTCATCTTAAACATTGACAGACTTGTATAGATGTGTAGTGGAAAGTATGTGACTGGTTGCATCACAGCTTGGTATGGAAACACCAATGCCCTTGAATGGAAAAGTAGTGGATACATTCTAATCCATGGGTAAAGCCCCCTCCCCATCCACCATTGAGCATATCTACGAGGAGTGCTGTCACCACTGTCTTCTCGCTGCTGCCAACAAGAGCCTCAGGACCTGCATCACCAGTTTCAGGAACAGTTATTACCCCTCAACCATCAGGCTCTTGAACCAGAGGAGATAACTTGACTCACCCCATCACTGAACTGTTCCCACAATCTATGGACTCGCTTTCAAGGGCTTCATCTCATGTTCTCAATATTTATTGCTTATTTATTTATTATTAATATTTTGTTTATTTTATTTTTGTATTTGCATAATTTGTTTTGTACATTGGTTGCTTGTCTGTCTTTTTCATTGATTCTGCTGTTTCTTTCTATTTACTGTGAAATGCTTGCAAGAAAATGAATCTCAAGGTGGTATGTGGTGGCACTTTAATAATATACTTAAAGATAAGGCATTTAGTGCATCCCTGGTGAGAAGTGATAGTGAAATTGTTGACATATCTCTGAAGAGATGGAATGGAAGACTGCGCACGTGTGGTGAGATGAGTCTGGGAACAAAGTTACCACAATATTCATGGGCGTATTAGTGAATGTTTATGTCACATATTCCAACCTGGTAAACCAACTATGAATCCTTCAAAGCCTGTACTCTCCTTTTCCCAATTTATACCTTAGTTAATGCTTAAAGAAAAATTAGTTTGTTCCTAGTTTATAGATGGGAAGTGTGTCCTCAGTAAGGTAGGGCAAGGAGAACTAATGAGTGGCAAATGAAGAGATAATCAATTGTTCATCGGGCTCTGCCACTCTGTCAGGCAAAGCATCATCACTTACAGCAGTAAGAAATTGAAATTGCCTGGAGCTGAGTTACATGTGAAGAGCATACGGCAGATTAAATACAAAAATGGGGACTATTGTACTTTCTCAAAAAGGCACAAAGAGCCTTTTGGAAGTTTTGAATAACAGCAATCATTCTGTTTGATTTTTAACTGCAGGGCTATGTAGAGAAACTCAAGCCCATGGTAAGGGATGGTGTCTATTTCATGTACGAAGCCTTGCATGGTCCAGAAAAGAAGATTTTGGTTGAAGGAGCAAATGCAGCCTTACTAGATATTGATTTTGGTAAGTTTCAATTAAATTTCATGAATAGTCTGTGAGCCAGGTCCCCAAATTTGGGCCACTGGTACCATTTGGGGGAATAATTCTTATAGTGATTTTTGGCAATGTATACACACCTAGTGCTAGAAAATATGTGATAGCATTGCAGTGGTGGTAGCTTTCTGTGAGGGAGACTGGGAGTTGCACCTCCATGCTATAAGAACCATGATCTCTTGGTGCTTTGCCGATGATAAGGTGAATTATGCCAGGTACCTGTCCCCTTACTTTGCTCAGATGGTGAACCTCCCAGAGAAGAATCCTTCTGTGCATGAGGCCATCAAGACAGGCCAATTCTTAGTGCAGCTGTCAAGTAACAACCTCTTTGGGCAGATCCCTGTGGACCAGGCTATTGAAGCCACAGTGAACAAAGACACACAGACTCCTGGAGGCACATCACGGTTCAGCCCGAATGCTGGAGCTATCAAGCATTACTGCATAACAGCTGAGCACCACAGTGCATTCCTGGGACAGTTAAGGGAGATGGTGCAAGGCAACAAATCAGAGCTTTGTCATGCGGAGCTACAGTGGCCAAGAATCCAAAAAGATGAGGAAGCAGTTTCAGCAGCGGTTAGCCTCATACATGAATGGGTCAACCCATTTGCAGAGAAGCAAGACCTCATTAGCATCTCTACAGAAAAGGCAGCCCCCAAGGACATTGCCTCCGACCTGATGAAGGCATATGAAATTGGTGAGCAATGCTATGCAACCTTCAAGGATGAGAGACTAGAGGAAGACCCACCAGCAAAGAAATTCCATGACCCAATGAAAACCAACAAGCTGAAAACATTCAGTGATATGTGCAAGAAGAGAGAAGTGAAATCAAATGGGAGGGTGATCATCTGGAAAGTGGACAGGTCTTTGTTTGGATGCATCACAGTGATGGCACAAGGGCGCAGCCTACGCATGGAGGATATCCTTTCTCATCCCCTTGGACCATTGCCCTGGGCCCTATCCATACCAGAAGGATTGCTGAGAAAGACAAATAAAGCTACTTCAGCCACAACCTTGCAGAAAAATGTAGCAGTAGAAGAGCAACTCCGAGAAAACTCTGCTACAGTGGTTGATGGAATGAACTTGGTGAAAGGTGATCGTTACTTTCAGACATATTGCCACTACAATTCTGGGTATGGCTCAAGGAAGGCAGTCAGAGTAGCAGAATAGATGTTGTGTTCGACACATACAAGGAGAACTATCAAGAATAGTGAAAGATCTCTGCGGGGTGAAGAGACTGGCCATGAGTTGCAGGGTATCACAGGCACACAGATGGTGAGGCAGTGGAGGAGCTTCCCGACCAAAATCAGTAACAAAAATAGTCTTATTAGCGTCATAGTCCATGAATGGAGGAAGGTGGAGTACAGAGCAAAGCTACAGGAGAAGATTCTGTATGCAACTGTGAATGACGAATGTTACAGAATCACATCTTAAGATAGTGAGGAGGTGTCAGCTCTTCAGTGTCGTCAAGAAGAAGCAGATGGCCGCCTACTTCTCCATGCTGCCCATGCCACAAGAGAGGGATACCAATCTGTCGTGATCTGCTCAGAAGACACAGATGTCTTCATCATGTCTTTAGCATTTTGTGACGAGATTGAGGCCCCATTGTTCCAGAAGTGTGGCACTAGAACCAGCACAAAGCTTATAATCATCAGGAAGGTTGCTGCCACTGTTGGCATAGAGATTTGTAGGACTCTAATTGGATTGCACGCATATACAGGATGTGACACTGTAGGTGCTTTTGCAGGCAAAGGGAAGACAAGTGCCTTAAAACTTCTGACCAGCAACAGGGAAACTCAGGACACATTCTTAGAGTTGGGTCAGGAATGGGACCTCTCCCCAGAACTGATGGACAAACTGGAGGCATTTACATGTCTCCTGTATGCCCCAAAAGCATCGACCACCGAGGTTAATGTGAAAAAAGGTGAAATTGAAAGTCATCAACTCCCACCATGCAAGGACTGCTTAACAAAACATGCACAGTGAGCCAACTGCCAGGCTGGGATATGAAGATGATGTTTGGAGAAGGACTCACAAATACCAAGCCCTGTTGGCAGAGGATGGAAATGGAGAAAGAAGAGGAAGCTGAACAGTTGGTGGTGCACTGGATGGAAGGCCAGCCAGCACCCAGTGCCGTCCTGGTCTAGTGGCCTGTAACTGTCCAAAAAGATGTTCACTCCCGAGATATGTGTGTTGCAGATGGCCTCAGGTGTACTGACAAGTGTAGCCTGTCCGACTGTGAGAACCAGGCATCCACCTCAGAGAGTGTGGAAAGTTCAGATAAAGATGTGGAAGACTTGGAAAATTATTATGATTATTGATAGGTTATGAAAGTATGGAAAGCAGTCTTTGATTAAATATATTCATTTTACAACCAAATGGGGCCTAGGTTATGGCCGTGTGGAACCCCACATTTGAATTATTGTACTGTAATTCCATATGCTATGACAAAAGCTTAAGATTGTTTTGATTTGATACAACAATATGGACGATATCATGACGTTGATAAAACTCCAATGTCTCCAGTTCCGAGTTGAGATGAAGGCAAGAACCTGTCCCTGAATTTCAATCACCCACCACACAATAGTGGATTCAGAAAATGGGAGCTGCTGTGGCCAGGGTGGGGGGGGGGGGGGGGCTTGGTTTGAGATGAACAAGCTGTTTAGCCAACTGGAAAGCTCAATGCTGGCTGCAAGTTCTTGAATTAAAATTTACTGCCTTTCCTAGTATTAAGTATGGTCCTTTAAAAAGGACAAATCTGTGCTAGTAAGATGGCTTCCAATGACTATCTGTTTAAAAGGTGCCAGAGAGAATCAGAAACAGATTTAATATTACTTACTGGCATTCAGTGGTCACTTTATTAGGTACAGGAGTGGAACCCGGTGTGGTCTTCTGCTGCTTTAGCCCATCCACTTCATGATTCGATGTGCTGTGCGTTCCAAGTTGCTCTTCTGACATCATTGTTGTAATGTGTGGTTATCTGAGTTATTGTCGCTTTCCTGTCAACACGAACCAGTCTGGCCATTCTCCTCTGACCCCTCTCATTAACGAGGCGTTTTTAACCACAGAACTGCTGCTCACTGAATTATTTTTTTTTTTGTTTTTTGCACCATAAACTCTAGAGACTTATACATGAAAATCCCAGGAGATCAGTAGTTTCTGGAATACTCAAACTACCCCATCTAGCACCAGCACAGTCAAAGGCACTGGTATCACATTTCTTCCCTGTTTAATGTTTGGGTTGGGCAACAACAAAACCTCTTGACCATGTCTGCATGCTTTTTTGCATTGAGTTGCTGCACATAATTAGGCTGATTAGATATTTTTTATAATGAGCAAGTGTACCAATAGGGTGGGGCTGAGTGAATGCTGTGAAATTTATTGATTTCATGGCAGCAGCATAGTGCAAGATGTAAATTACTGTAAGTTACAATACTTTAAGAGGAATAGTGAGGTGGTGTGTTGTCATGGATTGTTTAAAGGGAAGAAGTCTAAAATGCGGAGTATGCAATCAGGATCCCGAGCCACCTTCTTGGTAGTAGCAATATGACAAGGGTAAATGCCAGATTGCAAGGGTCCTTAATGATGGATGTCACCTTCATGAGGCACCGCCTTTTGAAAATGTCCTCAATGGTGGGGGCTTGTACCCATGATGTAGCTGGCTCAGCTTACCACCGTCTTCAGCTTCTTTTGATCCTGTATATTGGACCCTTTGTAACAGCTGATGATGCATGGTGCATTTGAAGAAATTTTTTATAGAATCTTTGCTGGCATACCAAATCTCCTCAAATCTCTAATCAAGTTTAGCCACTGGCATACTACCTTCATGATTGCATCAATATATTGGGATCAGGAGAGATCCTTTGGAATGTTGATGCCGAGGAACTTGAAGCTGCTCACCCTTTCCCCTTGCTGACTCCTCAGCGAGAACTAATGTGTGTCCTCCTGCCTTCCCCCCTTCCGGAAGTCTACAATCAATTCTTTGTTCTTGCTGATGTTGGGTGCAAAGTTGTTGCAACACCACTCAACAAGCTGATCTGTATCACAGCTCCTTGTCACCGTCTGAGATTCTTCCAACAATAGTTGTGCCAGCGGTGAATTTACAAATGGTGTTTGAACTGTGCCACACAATTATGAGTGTAGAGAGAGTAGAGCATCCTTGATGTGTGCCTGTGTTGATCATCAGCGAGGAGGAGACGTTGTTACTGATCCACGCTGACTCGTTCCCCCATTGAAGAAGTGGAGGATACATTTACAGAGCGAGGAACAGAGGCCCAGGTTTCAAACTGAGGGGATAATGGTGTTGAACATCTTGCTGTAATCAATAAATAGCAGCCTGACTTTAGGTATTGCTGTGTTCCAGGTGGTCCAAGGCCCACCAGTGAAGATTGTGTCTATTGTAGACCCTATTGTGGTAGTAGGCAACTTGCAAAGGGTCTAGGTCCATGCTCAGGCAAAAGTTAATTCTAGCCATGGCCAACCCCTCAAAGCACTTCATCAGAGTTGATGTGAGTTCTACATGGTGATGGTCATTGAGCTAGGTCACCCTATTCCTCTTGGGCACCAGTATGATTGATATCCTTTTGAAAGTGGGCAGGAATGTCTGACTGCAGCAGTGAAGGTTGAAGATGTCCTTGAACACTGCAACCTGTTGGTTGGCACAGGTTTCAGTTCCCTGCCAGTTACACCACTGGGACCTGCTGCCTCTTGAAGGATTTTCTGACAAACCTCCGGGGCAGATATCATAAGGTTGCCAGATGCAGTGGGGATGTAGTTTTATTCTCCCTTTGAAAGTGTGCATACAGTTGTTTATGAATGACAGCCATAAAGGATGTTCTTGAAATAGTTCATAAACCAGAAAAAATAAATAAGAATCATTGACATATGTTGTGAAATTTGTTGTAAGAAATGTACAGTAAAATATATAATTAAAAAAAATAAATAGTTCAAAAAGAGTGAAATAATGAGTTAGTGTTCACGGACCATTCAGAATTCTGATGGCAGAGGGGAAGAACCTGTTCCTAAAATGTTGATTGTGTGCCTTCAGGCTCCTGTACCTCCTACCTCATGGCAGTCATGAGAAGAGGGAATGTCCTGGGTGGCGAAGGCGAAGGTCCCCAATGGTGGGTGCCACCTCCTACCTTTTGAAGATGTTCAGCATCTGTTTGATGGAAGCAGTCATACTGTATATCCTCATACATGGGAAATGCAATGATGTTACACTTGTGGCATTTTTTCATACATAATCACACTACTTCAAAATTTTCCTTCCTTCCCAACAAAGGTACTTACCCTTTTGTGACGTCATCGAACTGCACAGTGGGTGGTGTGTGCACAGGGCTGGGAATCCCTCCTCAGAATGTTGGGGAAGTGTACGGAGTGGTGAAAGCCTACACAACAAGGGTTGGCATTGGTGCTTTCCCTACAGAACAAAACAATGTAAGTTTACAGGCAATTTGAGTCACCTGCCAAAATTCATAACTAACTTCTTCCCAAACCCAGTTTATAATTGAAGTAATTCAATTGTTTTCTGCCTATTCCTTTATCTTGGATGATCAGTTGGCTTTTTTTGTTGTTTATGTTTTTGCAAGATTGACTCTTCACCCGGTGCTATCTCTTCATCGTCTTAATAATATTTTCTGTCATCTGACTATATTCACGAGTAAGTCATCAGTCTTGGCAGACAACTTGTAGAAACCCTAGTATTTGACCAACAGCTATTCATTTGCATACTTTTAGGAGGTTGGTGGAATGCCAACATAGTGTTTATGAAAAGGCGTCTCTAGTCCTCTTCCTGTCATCCCAGTGATACCAGGATGATAGCTTAGAATCCGTTACCTGCACGTTTATTTCTTATGTTTCCAGGCTGTCTGCTGGTTACGTGGACCAAAAAGTCATTTTGGTGATTATAACTAACACCATCTAAATCTTGTTTTATGCCAAAAGTTACTTTGTTCAGACTAGTAATCAATTGCTTTTAATGTGTAACCATGAATTAACACAAGTTGGTTATATGCCAGTTCTGGAAATGATGTTCAAAGCAAAGAATGGAGAATTTATCTACCCACTATATGGTAACATTTATTCATTGCACCGTGATTGTGTCAGTGATTACAGAAATTTTTTTCTCTTCAGCAGAACATAATGGCATATGGTCCCAGAGAGAAACATTACTGTTAAAGTAACATCATCACAACTATTGTCTATAGTCCATCGACTTTTCTCCATGCCTATACAATATTCCCAAGTATATGCTACATGCATACATACATTCGTACAAAAGAACTGGAAACAGGGAAAGAGCGCTTGGCTTCTTGAACCTGTTCCACCATTTAGTGAGGTCATGACTGATTGAAATTTCAACTCCACATGCATATCTACCCATGATAACCTTTCAAGCTCCTGTCTATCGAGAATCTATTCACTTATGTCCTAAAAATATTCAAAGACTCTGTTTTCAGGCCCTTTGAGGAAAACCGTACCCAACACTCATGAAGACCCAGAGACAATTTTGCCTCATTTCTTTCTTAAATGGGGAATCCTTTCTTTTAAGCAGCTGATGCTTTGTTCAGTGTTTTATAAACCTTCCATAAATTTTGCAAAATGTTGGGACTCTTCTCTCACAGCATTGACCTCAATTTTTTGTGCTCAGTCTAAAGGTCAGTGTCATATCAATGCATTTTATCAAATGCTATGCATTGGGGCTGTCACATGAGCTCCATTTATAAATCTGTCGTGTTATAGGATATTGGTGAATTGCTGCAGTCCCGTGGGTCAGAACTGGGTGTCACTACAGGCAGGAAGAGGCGGTGTGGCTGGCTGGATCTGGTTTTGCTGAAGTATGCTCACATGATTAATGGCTTTACTGCGTAAGTACTTTCATTGGAGATTTTCTTCCTCTTGACTGATTTTAAAGATCAATATTGTAATCATTTTACAACTGAAATAAGTAAATACACTGAAGCCTTGCTCTTTCTAAACAAATTTTGACGTCGTTAAAGTAGGCCTGCTGACCTCTTTGAATTAGAATGTATTTGCCTAATTATAAATTAACTTTTCTGGTTTCCTTTTCATGTAGTTTAGCACTTACCAAACTGGACATCCTGGATGTATTTACAGAGATTAAAGTTGGAGTAGCTTATAAGATTGATGAAAAAGTAATACCACACTTTCCAGGTAAGTAAATATAACCATTGCATGATTTATGATACAACTATCTTCAGCTGCAGTGATTAAATATATTGGTGTTCTGAGTAACATCGATGTCTAATATTCTAATCGAAAATACTTGTAAGTGCACATACAGTATAGTTGGGAAGAGCTTTGCAAGTAAGGCTAGAAAGAAGGCTTTTCCCCATAGCAGAGGCGCCTAAAACTAGAAGACATGGGTTTAGAGTAATGGGTAACTGGGTGTAGAACACACTCTCTGAAGGGGTGGTGATGATGATTAAAGCATATTTAGAGGCATAGAAGCCTATGAACCCAGTGCTGGTAAATAGGATAAATATAAATGGGTGTGGTGAAGGGCCTTTTTCTTTACTATATGATTTCATGACTGTCTTGTGGAATTATATAGCATAGAAACATCTATTTGGTCCACCATGTTTGTGCTCTTTGGAAAAAGTGATTTTTCAAACCCAACTCCTCTGCTCTTAGTTCTACAATCAGTCCTTGAAATTTCCTCCTTTACTGCTTTTGCTTTTTTTTCTTGAATCTCCACAACCGACAGCTGCTTGTTACTACACCTTTGATGTAGGGAAAAGACATTCCGGGCACATAATTAAACAAAAAGCAGTGCAAAACCACACATCATATTGAATGTACCGGAAGCCTTAAGGTGATCTAAAACTCAAGTGCCCAGGTTTATTGAAGAGCACGGGAGACCACCCAGGGTTGTGTTGAAATAGACAAACCAGGAGAGAGTAAACAACTGGGATGTCCAGTGAGCTGAGTCGGGGCAGAGACTGGCACTGTTGGAAATAGCATGTTCCTGGTCATAACCCAAATTGATGGTTTTAATCCTGCTTTTAGGTTTAATGAAACACTCATGTTGCAAAAGATCTAGTTGTTTTACTAAAGTTGTGAGACAGAAAGGTCCTTGCAAACCTTTCCAATTGTTCTCTCAGAACTACTGTGTGGCACTTCCTCATCAGTGACTCATTCACCATTCACCTATAAGACCAGGGCAGCATTTGACCACTTATGACATGGAGGAGCCCTAATAAAGAGAAATTGTTGTTGGACGTCAGTTATCTTGGCCTTGGCACATCAACTTTACAGTTCTTGTGAATCTATGTACAATTTTAACCTTCTATTCATTATTGGTTATGTTTACTGAAGAATACACAATGTTCTAGTCCATTCACACCACCCTGGCAAGAGAAGCAGAACACAGCTGCTTAAAGCAAACAATACACTACATTTGGACATGACCTGATAGACAGCAAGTAGCTGTAAGCCCCAGAAGTACAAAGTAGTGACCGTCTCCTTCAAGAGTGAGTTTAATTAACTACTCTGAACATTCAGTTCAATTACATCAACTACTCTGAACATTCAATTCAATTACATTAACAGGGCCCCTTGCTGTTAATATCTTGGGGTCACCATTGACCATTTACATTTACACCTTTTACACCATTTACACCTCGGACTTCAACTACTGCACGGAGTCTTGTCATCTTCAGAAGTTTTCTGATGACTCCGCCATAGTTGGATGCACCAGCAAGGGAGATGAGGCTGAGTACAGGGCTACGGTAGGAAACTTTGTCACATGGTGTGAGCAGAATTATCTGCAGCTTAATGTGAAAAAGACCAAGGAGCTGGTGGTAGACCTGAAGAGAGCTAAGGTACTGGTGACCCCTGTTTCCATCCAGGGGGTCAGTGTGGACATGGTGGAGGATTACAAATACCTGGGCATACGAATTGACAATAAACTGGACTGGTCAAAGAACACTGAGGCTGTCTACAAGAAGGGTCAGAACCGTCTCTATTTCCTGAGGAGACTGAGGTCCTTTAACATCTGCCGGAGGATGCTGAGGATGTTCTACGAGTCTGTGGTGGCCAGTGCTATCATGTTTGATGTTGTGTGCTGGGGCAGCAGGCTGAAGGTGGCAGACACCAACAGAATCAACAAACTCATTCGTAAGGCCAGTGATGTTGTGGGGATGGAACTGGACTCTGTCACGGTGGTGTCTGAGAAGAGGATGCTGTCCAAGTTGCATGCCATCTTGGTCAGTGTCTTCCATCCACTACATAATCTACTGGGTGGGCACAGGAGTACATTCAGCCAGAGACTCATTCCACCGAGATGCAGCACTGAGCGTCATAGGAAGTCATTCCTGCCTGTGGCTATCAAACTTTACAACTCCTCCCTTGGAGGGTCAGACATCCTGAGCCAATAGGCTGGTCCTGGACTTGTTTCATAATTTACTGGCATGATTTACATATTACTATTTAACTATGGTTCTATTAACTAGAAACTACAGCACAGAAACAGGCCCTTTAGCCCTTCTTGGCTGTGCCGAACCATTTTCTGCCTAGTCCCACTGACCTGCACACCGACCATATCCCTCCATACACCTCCCATCCATTTATCTGTCCAACTTATTCTTAAATGTTAAAAAAGAACCCGCATTTACCACCTCGTCTGGCAGCTCATTCCATACTCCCACCACTCTCTGTGTGAAGAAGCCCCCCCAATGTTCCCTTTAAACTTTTCCCCCCTCACCCTTAACCCATGTCCTCTGGTTTTTTTCTCCCCTTGCCTCAGTGGAAAAAGCTTGCTCGCATTCGCTGTATCTATACCCATCATAATTTTATATACCTCTATCAAATCTCCCCTCATTCTTCTACGCTCCAGGGAATAAAGTCCTAACCTATTCAACCTTTCTCTGTAACTGAGTTTCTCAACTCCCGGCAACACCCTTGTAAACCTTCTCTGCACTCTTTCAACCTTATTTATATCCTTCCTGTAATTTGGTGACCAAAACTGAACACAATACTCCAGATTCGTCCTCACCAATGCCTTATACAACCTCATCATAACATTCCAGCTCTTACACTCAATACTTTGATTAATAAAGGCCAATGTACCAAAAGCTCACTTTACAACCCTATCTACCTGTGA
Organism: Mobula hypostoma; assembly: GCF_963921235.1. Lineage (NCBI taxonomy): Eukaryota > Metazoa > Chordata > Chondrichthyes > Myliobatiformes > Myliobatidae > Mobula > Mobula hypostoma. Next base: position 15,346,052 of record NC_086104.1, read on the forward strand.
TGCTACTTTTAGGGAATTTTGTATCTGTATTCCCAGATCCCTCTGTTCCACTGCACTCCTCAGTGCCTTACCATTAACCCTGTATGTTCTACCTTGGTTTGTCCTTCCAATGTGCAATACCTCACACTTGTCAGTATTAAACTCCATCTGCCATTTTTCAGCCCATTTTTCTAGCTGGTCCAAGTCCCTCTGCAGGTTCTGAAAACCTTCCTCACTGTCTACTACACCTCCAATCTATCATCAGCAAATTTGCTGATCCAATTTACCACATTATCATCCAGATCATTGATATAGATGACAAATAACAATGGACCCAGCACTGATCCCTGTGGCACACCACTAGTCACAGGCCTCCACTTGGAGAAGCAATTCTCTACTACTACTCTTTGGCTTCTTCCATTGAGCCAATATCTAATCCAATTTACCACCTCTCCATGTATACCTAGCGACTGAATTTTCCTAACTAACCTCCCATGCGGGACCTTGTCAAAGGCCTTACTGAAGTCCATGTAGACAATATCCACTGCCTTCCCTTTATCCACTTTCCTGGTAACTTCCTCAAAAAACTCCAATAGATTGGTCAAACATGACCTACCACGCACAAAGCCATGTTGACTCTCCCTAATACTATTTATTATTTATGGAGCAACTGTAACGAAAACCAGTTTCCCCCGGGATTAATAAAGTATGACTATGATCAGAAACTCAAGTGGGCCAGCTACATAAGTAATGTGGCTACAAGAGTGGATCAGTGATTCTATTCCTGATAACGTAAGTCTTTGTACCATCTACAAGGGACAGGTCAGGAAAATAGAATATTTTCCATTGGTCAGTGCTAACAAGGAGCTTGACACCATTGAGCCAACCAACTTAATTGTAATCCCCATCCATCAGCCTAAATTCTCAATCACTCCTCCACCAATACACAGATGTTGCTGTGAGTGCCTGGCAACAAAATACAATGCTGTTATTCGCCAAAGCTGCTCTTAATCCATGTTTCAATGCACATGTGATAAACCAATTAATCTGAATTTCAAATCTCCGGGTCTAACCATCAAGAGGAGAGGCTGTCTGAGCACACAGAAGCACCACTAACAGAGCATTCCCCTCTAAATAACACATTATCCTAACTTGGGCATACATTGCCAGTTCACCTTCATTGCCTGTAAATCCTGCTGTCCTTCTGAAAGCAAACTTAAGCTTTATTTTACCATCTGCAGGAGGTGTCAAGCCAGTACTAGGCTGTTCAGTGAAGGAAGCTGGGATTCAAAGTTGTTCACAGTTTGTCAGTCGATGTTGTGGAACTGAACTTCTGAAACAACTTCCATTGTAAAAGGTGTAAACTGAAGAATGAAAAGAAAGGAAAAAACAATGTATTTTTTTGCAAATGGATCTTAATGTTATTGTGTACACAGATGCACAAGATATTTGTTGTTCTGATGATCTGCAACCTTTCAGGAATGTTTGAGAACATTTTAAGTTCCTCTTAGATTGAGCTTGTTAGAATTAAAATGCATACACTTTCATATAACATTTCATTGAATAGCCCTTTCTATTGAAAGCATATTTTCTTTTAACATTTGTGACAATTGTCTCCCAGCTAACCAAGAGGTCTTGAACAAAGTGGAAGTTCAGTATGTATCCCTACCTGGCTGGAACACCAGCATTGCAAAAGCCAGGACATTTGAAGATCTGCCTACAAATGCCAAGAGCTATGTCCGATTTATTGAAGGACACCTTGGGGTGCCTGGTAAGTGCTGCATCACATATCACTGAAACATGTTACACAATGAGATGTTCCATTCAATAGTTAGGTTTTAGGGTTAATCCGCAATAGTTCAATATGCATTGAATCAGAATCAGGTTTAATATCACTACCATCTGTTGTGAAATTTGTTGTTTTGCAGCAGCAGTACATAATAAACAATAAGATATCAATAAGATCATATATTACAATAATAAATGTATCAAAAATTAAATTTAGTGCAAAAAGGGAGCAAAAAATAGTGAGGCAATGTTAATGGGTTCATTATTGATTCAGAAATTTGTTGATGGAGGGGTAGAAGCTGTTCTTAAAATGTTAAGTGTGTGTCTTCAGGCTCCTGTACTTTCTCCTTGATGGCAGCAATGAGAAGGGAGCATGTCCTGGGCAATGGGGGTCTTTAACGATGGATGCCGCCTTTTTGAGGCATCTCCTGCTGAAGGTGTCCTGTATGTTGGGGAGGATAGTGCCCATGTTGGAGTTGACTGAGTTTGCAGACTTGTTCCCATCAGGAAAGCCACATTAGGGGGATGATGATGATGAGACCACGGCTGAGGTTTGATTGTTTAAAAGCAAAGAGGAGACAATCAGAAGGAATATTGAAAACATGGCAAGGAATGAGATTGAGGGAAGGGGCAGGGTGAAAGGAAAGTGAACCTGAAAAAAGGTCTGGAAGAGTTTTAAAACTCAAACTAGATTGAAGGAGTGCATTAGGAGGGAATTTTTACAGTTTAATTGGACACGTACTCAACTCCAATCGCATTATTTCAAGTCTGTCCCTGCATAAAATTTACAATCAATATTACATTACTTATCTAGGCAAACTATTCTCCTTGGGGTGGTGGGGGGGCAATACTGAACTCAACAATTTCAAATAATCGGTTTGTATTGGACGTGACCAGATCTGGTGTAAGAGCAGGGCTTACTGAAGTGCTAAGTGGATTGAACAGCTTCTGGGAATAGAACAGGGTTGGCATTTTGGATAAATGGTCTTTCATGATATGCAGTCTTCCAATGGGCCATTGCTAGTTTCTTCTTCCACTGGCTTCAACACCTCAACAAATTCTTCAGCCAAGAGCACTCACCTAAGAATAGAGACCTTTTATCCCATTCCCAAGCTACCGAATTCAACTGGGCCCCTCCTAGCCTGTCACCCTCTTGAAACTTATTTATCTCTCCTGCTGATGTGTCACTGACCATCACAATTTTTCCACTGTCCTTAGTCGAACACACCTCCCTCTGAATTTGCAAAATTCAGGACCCAACCTAATCAAACCTGCTGACAAGATGTGGCAAACTGACCTCTATCTTGCAGGAACTGAATGTCAGCTCTAATAATTAAGTAGGGTAATTTAAAGAAATTTATAGTAATATAACCTGAGTGGCTTTGATCTCTGTCCTATCACAAACCTCCTTTCTATTCTATTCAACCCCCCCCAACCTTTCCATGACTTAAAATGTGCTGCTTTTATTCCATATTTCCAGTTTTGATTTCAATGTGAAAAGTTAACTCTTAACTCTCCCCAAAGATGCCTCACATTATACACAAAATGCTGGAGGAACTCAGCAGGTCAGGCAGCATTAATGGAAATGGAAAAAACGGGTCAACGATTCATCAGGACCAGCAGGTTCTGTTTTCAAACGAGTCAAACGAGTTCTAAAGCTGGTGAAAACCTGGCCTGGCAGTGTCACCTCTGCAGGACTGTTTTGATAACGTGAACTAGTGATTGTTCAGGGAGGCTGCTATCTATGGCAGTCACGTTAACATCGAGGAGATCTCAGCCCAAAATGTCGACTTTTTTCCATATGCTGCCTAGCCTGCTGATTTCCTAGCGCATTTTGTGTGTGTAACGTCAAAGAATATGTGGATTCTGTGACCAGCTACATAGAGAGGTCTACTGAGGATGTTACCATCACGAAACAGGTCTGTGTGAGAACAAATCAGAAACCATGGGCTTAGTGCAGAGGTCCATGCATGGCTGCGGGGTCGTGATGTTGCCTTTACATTGGGGGATGCAAGAACTGTGCTTTCCCACTCCATCAGGATGGTGAAATGGGAGCATTCTCAGAGAACTTACAGCCACTTCTGTGATATCAGAGACAGGAGGCGCACGTGGCAGGGAACTCAGAGGATTACAGACTACAATTCTACCCTGCGTATCAGTGACCAGGATGCTTCACTCCCTGAATGTCTTCTACACCCGGCTTGATGTGCAGAACAAAGTGCTGGCATGGAAGGCACCCCTCCCCTCAGGGGAACAGTCACTCCGTCTGGCTGAAGCTGAGGTGAGGAAAACCCTGGCCAGAGTCAACCCACTCAAAGCTGCATGGCCTGATAATATACGGGGTCGGGTTCTGAAGGACTGCGTAGCCCAGCTGACGGATATACTGAACATCTCTCTGGAACAATCCACTGTCCCCTCAGTTGTCAAGGCGGCAGCCATCATACCAGTGCCAAAGAAGGCAACAAAAAACTGGCCAAAATGACTCTCACCCAGTGGCATTAACTGACGATGCAATGGCCTCTGCCCTGTCCCACATGGAAAATGGGGACTCCTGTGCCACACTGTTGTTTATAGACTTCAGATTGGTACTTGTCACCATCATACCCCAGAAACTGGTAGGGAAACTGTCCTCGCTGGGTCTCCACACATCCCTCTGCGATTGGATCCTGGACTTCTTAACAGTACGGCCACAGTCATCCATGTGGGCAGCAGCATCTTTAGTCCCATTAGAATTGATTTAAATCTTATGTCCATCCCACAACATGAGTGAGTAAAAATCTTTGCACTAAGTCTCAGTTGTAATGTACAGATGTGTATTTAAAAGTTTAATGGCTTGTAGAAGGAAGCTGTCCCGTAACCTGTTGGTTCTGGGTTTAATGCTGCGGTAGTGTTTGCCAGACAGAAACGGCTGAAAAAGTTTGCTTGGGTTGACTGGTGTCCCCGATGATCTTCCAGGCCTCCTTTATGCACCTGCTGCTGTAAATGTCCTCAATGGAGGGGAAGTTCACGTTCACAGATGCATTGAGCTGTCCATACTACTCTCTGCATCACGCTGAGCACTATCACTCCCCGATGCTGTGTGCTCAGCCCGGTGCTGTTCACGCTGCTGTTGCATGACTGTGTCACAGGATCCAGCTCAAACCGTGTCATCAAGTTTGCGGATGACACAATAGTGGTTGGCCTTATCAAGAACAATGACGAGACAGAGTATAGAGAGGAAGTGGAGTGGCTGGTGGATTGGTGTGAGAAGAACAAGCTAAGCCTGAACATGGAGAAGACAAAGGAAGTCATTGTGGATTGTTCCCCACTGCGAATAAATGGCTTCTCTGTAGAGAGTTAAGTGCACCAAGTTCCTGGGAGTTCACATTATGGATGACCTTACCTGGTCCTTTAACATCACCTTCCTGAACAGAAGGCACAGCAGTGCCTCCACTTCCTAAGAAGAATGAGGCAAACAAGGTCCCTCCCCATCTTAACTACTTACTTGGCTCTTCTTTGGTCCTTGCAAAGACTTTTTACAGGAGCACTATTGAGAGCGTCCTGACAAGTTACATCTCCATCTGTTCTGTACCTTGCAGTATGTAATATTAATGCATTTTCGTTTGTGATTTATGACATTCATCTGTAGATTTTATCCTGACCTGACTTGGTCCAATCAAGCAGAGTTCACTGCCAAGAAGGCCCATCAGCACCTTTACTTCCTGAGAAAACTAAAGAAATTTGGCCTGTCCCCTAAAACCCTCACTAATTTTTATAAATGCACTGTAAAAAGCATTCTTCTAGGGTGCATCACAACCTGGTATGGAAGTTGTCCTGTCCAAGACCGAAAGAAGCTGCAGAAGATCGTGAACACAGTGCAGCACATCACACAAACCAATCTTTCGTCCTTGGACTCACTTTACACCGCACACTGTCGGAGCAGTGCTGCCAGGATAATCAAGGACACGACCCACCCAACCAACACACTTTTCGTCCCTCTTCCCTCTGGGAGAAGGTTCAGGAGCTTGAAGACTCGTATGGCCAGATTTGGGAACAGCTTCTTTCCAACTGTGATAAGACTGCTGAACAGGTCCTGACCCGGATCTAGGCCATACCCTCCAAATATCCGGATCTGCCTCTCAGTTTTTTTGCACTACCTTACTTCCCATTTTTCTATTTTCTATTTATGATTTATAATTTAAATTTTTAATATTCACTAATTTTAACTATTTTCAGTATTTACTATCGATTTGTAATCCAGGGAGCGGGAAGCGCAGAATCAAATATCGCTGTGATGATTGTACGTTCTAGTATCAATTGTTTGGCGACAATAAAGTATAAAGTATAGTATAAGGTGTCCTTACCTTCATAAGTTAGCGTGCATTATGTGTACTACTGTGCTTTACACCCAGGTTCGGATAAATGTTGTCTTGTTTCTAAATACATTATATGGTTCTATATGTTACATATATGTATATAGTTAAATAACAATAAGCTTGTTTAGTTTTCCGACATGCGTTAATTGCTCGGCTCTCTTTGGTCCTTGTTGATTTTACAGCAGGATCATATTTGCTGTATGTGCTCTTTGCAAAGACTTCAATCACCATTGTCATTTCTTTCTCTTCCTTCCTCTTGCATTGAAATACAGTGAAATCAATCTTAATTCCATAAGGCATAGGGGCAGAATTAGGCCATTTGATCCATCGAGTCTGCTCCGCCATTCAATCCTGACTGATCCTTTATTCCCCTCCTCAGCCCCACTCCCCGGCCTTCTCCCCATAACCTCTGATGCCATGTCCAATCAAGAACCTATCAATCTCTGCCTTAAATACACCCAACGACCTGGCCTCTACAGCTGCCTGTGGTAACAGTTCCACAAATTCATCACCCTCTGGCTAAAGACATTTTCTGCAGCTCTGTTTTAAATGGATGCTCCTCTATCCTGAGGCTGTGCCCTCTTGTCCTAGACTCCCCTACCATGGGACACATCCTTTCCACGTCTACTCTGTCTAGGCCTTCCAACATTCAAAAGGTTTCAATTAGATCTTCCCTCATCCTTCTAAATTCCAGTGAGTACATACCCAGAGCCATCAAGCATTCCTCATATGATAACCCTTTCATTCCTGGAATCATTCTTGTGAACCTCCTCTGGGCCCTCTCCAATGCCAGCACATCTTTTCTGAGATGAGGAGCCCAAAACTGTTCACAATACTCAAGGTCGTCTTTTACAGCAGAACATAGAACTTAGAAATCTGCAACACATTACAGGCCCTTCAGCCCACAATGTTGTGCTGACCATGTAACCTACTCTAGAAACCTCCTAGAATTACCCTACCACATGGTCCTCTATTTTTCTCAGCTCCATGCCCCTATCTAAGAGTCTCTTCAAATGCACCATTGTATCTGCCTCCACTGCCATTGTCAGCAGTGCATCCCACGTGCCCACCACTCTGTGGAAAAACTTACCCCTGTCATCCCCTCTGTACCTACTTCCAAGCACCTTAAAACTGTAACCCCTGGTGTTAACCATTTCAGCCCTGCTGCTGAAACACATCCACTTCAAGGTCCAATGTGTTGTGGATTCAGAGATGCTCTTCTGCCCACCACTGTTGTAACAAGTGTTATTTGCATTACTGTCGACTTCCCATCAGCTTGAACCAGTATGGCCATTCTCCTCAGACCTCTCTCATTAACGAGGCGTTTTCACCCTCTGAACTGCCACTCACTAGGTGTTTTTTTGCTTTCTGCACCGTTATCTGTAGACCTTAGAGATAGTTGTGTGTGAAAATCCAAGGTTCTGAGATACTCAAACCAGTCTGTCAGGCACCAACAATTATTCCACAATCAAAGTCACTAGGATCACATTTTTTCACCTTTTATGATTGGTCTGAACCATTTGCGTGCATTTATGCATTGAGTTGCTGCCACATGATTGGCTGATTAGATATTTGCATTAACGAGCAGGTATAAAGTGGCCACTGAATGGAAGTTGATATAAGGAGTGGAGAGACCAAAAACTCTTGTCAAACCAAGTAATTTCTCAAAAAAGTATTGAAATATGTGGAGAATATTTTCTTTTCAGTCATGTTAGTTACTTGTATGAGTATAGTCACAAAGCTTCAAAGATCACTTAATTCTAAAGCCATGTAAAGTATCCTAAGATTGCAGTGGATGTCAAATAATCTTTTTGTTACTTAAGTTTACCTCTAAGTTGCAGTGTAACTTAATGTGTTCTGAAATTCAACAATACTTCCTGTTTTTACAGTTAAGTGGATTGGGATCGGGAAGTCAAGGGAGCTGATGATCCAACTGTTCTAAGATTGATGTTGCCAGGAAGAGCCTGCTAGCCCCAGAGTTGACTTCGGCAAGTTGAAATCTGGATGCATTCGGTCTTCAAATACCAAAATTAATATTGTTTGTATCTGGCAGAAATGTAGGGAATTACTGTTCTTGTGTGGGTGAGGGGAAGAATGGATGCTATTTCAAATCAGCTTGTGAAAATGACTTTGAAACAATAATTAAATTTCTTTTCAATCAGGGATAGTTTCATAACCTGCTGTCACAAAGTGTTCGAAGCAGTTGTGCTGACATTGAGATCCAGTGTAATGGCACTTGTTTGATATATAAATATATGTTGATGCTTTTTAAGAGTTGATATGAATTGGTACTATTTTTGATTAAGTTACTATTCTGAATTGAAAATAAAAACAAAAAAATACTCCTTGTACTTCACAAAAGTATATTGCTGGTGTTTGTTTGCCCAAACTAAACTAAAAAATATTTCTTTCTGGTTTCTAACTTGAAAATGGTGCATCATTTTTTGTGGCACCAAACAAGATCATGACTTTCTCTTGGAGTTATTTGGAGGTGAAAATTATGTTCCTGATGCCTTAAGGTAGACAGAATCCACACTGCAATTCAGGGTTCAGGTCATTGATCACTGGGAGGAGGCAGTGGTTGAGGATGACCCAGTTGCAGGTGGTAGGGAGATTTGTGTTGTTACCACAATAGGACATGTCTCTCTCTTGTCATGATTATTCCATATTTGAGGTCCAGTAGTATGTTCTCTTCGCAGCTGCTGGAGATGAAGTTGTGAAATTGTGGTTAAAGTTCCTATCCTTCAAATGTTAAAACTTCAGCAGGAATGCCATTTCCTTCCATGCCCTGAATGCTTTTCAGTTAGGATGTAGTCTTTTGGGCTGCTTTTTGGTCTGGGTGACAAGTCAGTCTGCAGCAGATAGGTTGCTGTGAAATGAAGTCAAAGATGCTCACAGTAAAGGCAAATTCTCAGTTTGAGGAGTTCATTGACATGTTCTTTCCAGCCTATGCTGACAGCCTCTCTGTCCTTAATAAATTCACCTTCAAGTTTGGCTTTCAGTGTGAGTTTGAGCTGTTGGTGAGCTTGATATCACTGAAAAATATGCATACTTCATGTTTATCAGTGGGTTTCCTATCACCATCTGCCTTTAGGTCATGGGTTTTCTGTTAGTCTTCTGTTTTCAGGCACCTATAGAGCTGTCTCTTTTTCCTTGAGCTATGGTGGAGCTTTCAATCCAGAAACACCTTGTATTTATGATGAACCAGCTCCTGGATCCTTTGATCATTGTTAGCTCTTGTGTTTTATGGTGGAGAAGCTATGAGTCTGTCCATGGGAGCCACAGGTATTTGGTGGAGTGGTGTCACCAACAACCTCTGCAGAATTCTCCGAATCTATCGGCAGGATTACGGAGCCAGTGCCAGCATCCTCTCTTGGACTAACTTCCCCAATACTGAGGCCCTAATTGCATTCGGTGTGCTCTAACAGGCAGGCCATATTCAGATTTCTGACACCGGATTCCCAAAACAGGCACTCTGTTCCAAGTTTTTTTATGGCAACAGATTACTAGGTGGGTAGAGGAAAGGTTCAAAAACCTTCTCAAAGCATCCCTGAAAAAAGTGTAACATCTCCCAGGCATGTGGGAATCAATAGCACATGACCACTCAAACAGGAGAAGGTTCACTAAGGTGGAACTGAGAACCCCAAGTCCATTTGTCTGGAGTACACAACTTAGCATAAGCAGTGGAAATGTATTTATTCATTTCATTTAGAGATGCAGTGTGGAATATGCCCTCCTGGCCTTTCAAGCTGTGCAGCTGTGCCCATCAGCAGCTCACTGATTTAACCCTAGCCTAATTGCAGGACAACTTACATACTTACTGACCAATATATCTTTAGAGTGTGGAAGGAAACCAGAGCACCTGGAGGAAACCGGCACACACAGGAAGGACTTACAGACTTGCTTACAGAGAACACTGGAATTGAACTCCGAGCTCCAATGCCCCGAGCTGTAATAGCATCGCTCTAACCGCTACGCTACCATGACGTGTCCATTGAAAAACCTACCCAGCCCTTCCCCCATCTGTCGCAGCTTCCCCCATTGGCCTGAATAGGCATCTCAGAACAGGAATGAATGTAAGTCAGCTTTAATCCTGAGGGACTTCCTAAGAAAAAGGTAACTCTTCATAGTATTACCACATGAGCTTTTTGGGGAAATACTACAAGCTTAATTATGGTGCAATTGACACCAATTGCAATGGTGTTGAGGCTGTTGGCAATGTTTGAAATTGTGGATTATTGTGTTAATGTGCTTGTCATAGGCAAACTTCTCATGGCGTGTGAATTGTATGGCATAAAGCAAGATATTTTCTTTTCATACACGCAGTTCGGTTCTCTCCAGGTGTAGATACAACCTCTGGTGACCAGAGATGTAAGACTTTGGGTCTTTGGCCCTCGTGAGGGAGATTTAATTTCATTGCTACTTTGCCTTGTTGGCATTAGCAGATGTTGCTGAATAGAGAAATGTATGCCATGGCACTGCATTGACATTACTGATGAAAGATGCATCATTGTAGCATGAAATAAACGATGGTCAATATTTAACAATTGTGAACAATGTCTCGAAGCTATACAACTAGGTAATAGAAGTTTCAAAACTGAGGCAAAACTGTTGTTTTAAGATTTAGTATACAAGGCTATCAGAGATAACAAGGAAACCTGATTCATTAGAAAGGATTGAAATGGTTGTTTCCCCTTGCACAAAGTGTAGTTCTTCAGTTTTTTGGTCTTCCTTAGTAAGAACTTGAATGTTTTTTGATGCCTATGAGAAACTCAAAGCTGGACAGAGAAGGTAAGAGTTCTGATTTAATCAATTTGATTTTAGAGAAGGAAACATTGGCAATTCAAATCAATGGTTACTTAAAATTATAATTTGTGAAATGTATATTTTATGTCAAAATTCACTGGAGAGAATAGAATTACTGAATGTATTGTAAAAAACTGCTCTGCTGCTTGATTTCTGAGTTTATGAAGTTCATTGTTTTTTTCAGGACTGAACCACAAAGAGCTAAAAGCCATTCAGATCCTTTTGTTGGCTCTTTTATGAAGTCATCGACTCGCCTTCTATTTGCCCCAAAGCTTTTAATGCTGCTTGTCCATGTTGTTCTAATGGAGTCAGTATACAATTGTGTCTTAAAGCACCTCCTCTGTACATTAAAATAAATAAATTTCAGAATCTGTGTGACCCAACACAGGCACTCTTGCAGAGAGAAGCATTTCAGTGCTGTGTGTACTGCAGCACTTATTTAGCAAGCAGGTATCCCAAAGCTGAGAAAGATCAGTGTCAAGAATTTTTAAGCAGTGGTTAGTTTTCTGCACCAGCCTGTACAGCAGTTTTTAAAACATTGAAACTTCTTCCAATGAAACCCAATGCCTGTGCTTGATCTTTTTAAAAAGTAAAGATGTTATGAAAGCTTGCAGTTTGGTACCTCCTTTGGGTTTGTTTTAACCATATTTCTAGAGAAGATTATTGCATATTTGCACAGATTTTTGCCATGCTAACTACTCATCTTAAAAATTGTTTTCCTATGTTTCTGCCTACCAAACTGTTATTTGGAAGAATATGACTAACTGCACTGTAAATAATTAACATGGCTAATGTGCAGGATGTTTTTCCTGGGGTTGGTGTCATATACAATGAAGATTCATGTGCAATACGCATGAATGATTATGTATACAAGCTGTATGTGTTTTACTTTGTAAATTATGCAACTGTTCTCTTTTTAAACACTTAACTATTGAAACTCTGGGTGGGCTGTTAAGAACTTAACTACAGAAAATAAATTCTGGAATGTAAAGTCTCTTTGTCTCAGTTTATTTTGAGCTGTAGTCCTCAAAGTAAAAGACGTTTTGCATTGAGCTACAAAATGTAAATACTATTCTTCGAGAGTCACGGCTTCCCTTTTAACTGTGCCGTAATTTGATTGGGTTGATTTGAACTGCCCTGAGATTGACAACATATATGGATGGAGTTAATCGTATTGATGGTCACTTCAAATCTAGTTTGAGTTTCAGTGGGATTGGTATTATTCAAATATAATAAACAACCTTGTATTTGAATAAAAAATCTTTATTTTAATAAAAAAAAATCTTTTCTGTATCTATTTCTAATGTTGAACAAAATGTTCTGGAAACTTCAGAAGAAAAATGTGTATATTTTCTGTTCATGTGTTATTCCATTGAGCATTAATTACATTGGAGAACTTTAGAATAGTTGATATACCTGTTGTTTAGAGTCACAGAACACTACAGCACAGAAACAGGCCCTTTGGCCGAACCATTAATCTGCCTTGATCCATCAACCTGCATCTGGACCATAGCCCTTCATACCCCTCTTAAATGTTGAAATCGAGCTTGCATGCACCACTTGTGCTGGCAGCCTGTTCCACACCCCTACACCCTCTGAGTGAAGAAGTTACCCCTCATGTTTCCATTAAACATTTCACCTTTCACTCATTACCCATGACCTCTAGTTCAAGTCTCACCCAACCTCAATGGAAAAAGCCTGTTTGTATGTACCCTATCTATGCCCAATCATAATTTTGTATACCCTATCAAATTTTCCGTCAATCTTCTACATCAGAAGGAATGAAGACCTAACCTATTCAACCTTTCCCTTTAATTCAGGTCCTCCAGACCCGGCAACATCCTTGTAAACTTTCTCTGCACTCTTTCAATCTTACTTACATCTTCCCTGTAGGTTGGTGACCAAAATAGCACAATACTCCAAATTAGGTCTCACCAATGTCTAATGCAATTTCAACATAACATCCCAATTCTCTGTACTCAATACATTAATTTATGAAGGCCAACATGCCAAAAGTTTACAACACTATCTATCTGTGACTCCACTTCCAAGGAATTATGGATCTGTATTCCCAAATCTTCTTTCTACTTCATTCCCCAGTACCCTACCATTCACTATGTAACACTCACGCTGGTTGGTGTTCCCAAAGTGCAGTACATCATGCTTCTCTGCATTAAATTCCGCCTGCCATTTTTCCAGCTGGTCCAGATTCCACTGCAAGCTTTGGTAGTCTTCCTCACTATCCATTGCAGCCCCAATCTTGGTGTCATCTGCAAATTTGCTGATCCGGTTTACCACAAATCCATATGGTTGATATAGATGACAAATAACAACAGACCCAGCACTGATCCCTGCAGTACTCCACCAGTCATGGGCCTCTGGTCAGAGAGGTAACTATTTACTAACGTTCTCTGCCTTCTCCCACAAAACTAATGTCTAATCCAATTAGCTACCTCATTGTGAAAGCCATGTGACTGGACCTTCTTGACCAACTCTCCATGCAGGACCTTGTTGAATGTCTTACTAAAAGTCCATGTAGGAAACATTCACTGCCTTGCCTTCAATCTTATCAGTAACTTCCTCGAAAAGCTCTAAAGGTTGGTTAGACACAAAGTCATGTTGACTATCCCTAATCAGTCTCCATGTATCGAAATGCTTGTATATCAAGTCCCTTAGAGTAACTTACAATAATTTTCCCGCTACTGATGTCCGGCTCAGCGGCCTCTAATTTCCTGGTTTATTCGTAGAGCCTTTCTTAAACAACAGAACAACACTAGGTATACTCCAGCACCTCACCCATGGGTAAGGATGTTTTAAATACCTCTGCTGGGGCTCCTACAATTTATAAACTAGCTTCCCAAAGGGTCTTAGGGAGCACAGTGTCAGGCTCTGGGGATTTATCTCAGACAGCAATCACCTCCTCCTCCCTAATCTGTACAGGCCCATGATCTGCTGCTACATGGCCTCACATCTGTAGGCTCTGTGTCCATCCCCTGAGTGAATACAGATGCAAAAAGATCCATTTAAGATCTCCCCCCATCTCTTTCAACTCCATGCATAGCTTGCCACTCTGGTCTTCCAGAGGACCAATTTTGCCCCTTGCAGTCTTTTTGCTCGTAATATATCTATAGAAACCCTTGGGATTCTCTTTCACCTTATCTGTTGGATAACCTCATGTCTTTTAATCCTCCTGATACCTTTCTTAAGTGTTTTCATGCGTTTCTTATTCTCGAGTACCCCATATGTCAATAGCAGCTTTGCACCTCCTTTCTCTTAACCAGGGCCTTAGTGTGTCTCAAAAACCAAGGTTCCCTAAACCTGTTATCCTTACTTTTTATTCTGATGGGAGCTCGCAAACTGTACTCTCAAAATTTCAATTTTGTAGGCTTCCTATTCATCAAGTACAATTCTGCTCGAAAACAACCTAACACAATCCACGTTTGCTAGATCCTTTCTAATACCATCAAAACTGGACTTTCTCCGATTTAGAATCTCAACCTTTTCCCTTGGAACTAATGCCATTACGGCAAAGTGTTCCCCTACACAAACATCTGTCACTTGCCCTGTCTCATTTCCTAATAGATCCAGTATCATGTCCTCTCTAGTTGGGATTTCTATGGACTGATTAAGGAAACTTTCTTGAACACATTTGACTGACACCTATCCCATCCTTTTGCACTATGGGATTCCCAGTCAATATGTGGAAAGTTAAAATCACTTATTTTCACCATCTTGTGCTGCTTCCAGCAGTCTACAATCTCTACAAATTTGCTACTGCAACATCTCCTTAGTGTTGAACTGTGCGATTTTCCTTTTTCTGGCCTCGGTAGCATATGGCATAGGTAGCAATCCTGAGATCAAACCCTGGAATCCTGTCCTTTAACTTGGCACCTAACTCCCTGAACTAATTTTGCAGGACCTCGTTACCCATCCTACCCATGTTCATTGGTACTGGCATGACCACACCTGGCTGTTCATCTTCCCACTTAAGAATGCTGTGGATTCCATCCGAGAGGTCCCTGACCCTGGCATCTGGATGGCAACAAACCAGCCAGGAATCTCATCCTCATCCACAGATCCTCCGTTCTGTTCCCTTAACCAATGAGTCCCCTATCTCTACAGCTTGCCTCTTCTGCTCCCTTCCCTTTTGAGCCACAGAGCTAGACTCAGTGCCAGAGACCTGAGCACTATGGCTTTTCTCTGCTGGGCCATTCCCATCCTCCACTCAGGAGTATCCAAAGCGGTATACTTGAAAGGAATTGCCAGAGGGATACTTTGCACTGGCTGCCTATCCCCTTTGCTCCCTCTTGATGGTTACCCAGTAACATGTGTCCGGAACCTTGAGCGTGACTACCTCCCTGTATGTCCTGCTTACCAACTCCACAGCCTCCTGAATGATCCAGAGTTCATCAGTTTCCAGCTCCAACTCCTTAGCACGATCTGTTAGAAGCTGCAGCTGCATGCACTTCTTGCAGGCATTGTCATCAGGGACACTGGATGTCACCCTACAAGAGGAACATTCCACTATCCTGTCTGGCAACCCTACTGCTCTAAATATGCAATAAGAAATAAAGAATAACTGATGAAAAAAATGGATTATGCCTCAACTTCCCACTCTACCTCTGTGTGTCCATTCACACAATGGCCGCTCCACTTAAACCTAACTTATTGACCCTTGCCAAGTTCCTAATTATGCACAATTCAATGTCTCCTTGAGAACTGTGGTGCACCTGCTCGCTTCCTTTAAACTCTCTCTCCCTCTATGCAATCCGGTGTCTCTTCAGGGCTGTGGCATGCAAAATGTGCCGACTGCCCCCATTTCTTTTGAACTCTTTCCCTCTATACAATCCGGTGTCTCCTCGGGACTGTGGTCTGCAAAATATTTGAGACTTGCAACTTTTCTGCACAAAATAAGTAGTTTTATTCTGCCTACTAAAGACATCAGATCCATACTTGGTCAATGATCCATAATGTTACGTTCTATCACAATGGGATAGTGATGAATGGGAATGTCTGTCCGTCTAGGTCCCATATCCGATGCGGACTTTGGTGACCATGGTTTTCCATATAGATCTATCCATTGTTTTTTGGATGACTTCCATTTCCTCGATGTGTAGCCACCTGGCTAGGCTTTTGATGTACATAAGCCAAGGTCTTCCTCTAGGTTTTCTCCCCTCAATCTTTCCAGAGAGTGTTAGTTTTTCTAGTTCATCTTTCCGCATGGTGTGTCCTAGGAATCTGAGTTGTCTCTCTTATTGTTGGTATGAGTGATCGAACTGCTTGGGCTCTTCTGAGAACTTCTTAATTTGATGTGTGTGTGGTCCATGATATTTTTAATTATGGTTCTCCTGTAGAACCATAATTCTGCTGCTTCTAGTCTCTTTTCCATTGCTGGGGAAATGGTCCAGCATTCACTTCCATAAGTCAGGATAGAATAAGTGTAGCACTGCAGTATTCTGTTTCTAGTGTACGTGCTCATCTTTCTGTCTGTTAATATGGTCTTCATTTTTTTGGAAAGCTTCTTTCACCATTGCTATTCTGTATTTGATATCTGTGTCACACCTGCCATTACTTGTTATTAGGCTGCCAAGATATCTGAATTCGTTGACTTGTTTGATGTTTGTATTTCCAATCTTGATCACATATTGTGGGATGTTTGTCTTTCTGGAGATGACCATGCTTTCTGTCTTCTTGGTGTTGATTGAGAGGCCTCTGCGATTACTTTCTGCTGCCACTATAGTGAGTAGTTCTTGAAGTTTTGTTTCTGAGTCAGCTATTAAAAAGATGTCATCAGCATATCTGATGTTATTTATATTATGGCCTCCAATTGTGAATCCTTTGATGTCTTTGATACTTCTCAAGATATTTTCACTGTACAGGTTGAATAAGCCTGGCGAAAAGACACAACCTTGCCTGACTCCTCTCATGATATTCACATACTCACTCACTTCTTCTATTCTGATGGATGCTGTCTGGTCCCAGTAAAAGTTTCTTAAGAAACGTATATCTTTCCCATCTATGTCAAGATCTTGAAGCATTTCCAGAAGACCTTGCTGTCTGACAGTGTCAAAAGCTTTTGTATAGTCAGTGAAACATAGGTAGATGTCTTTTTGTACCTGGATGGCTCAGTCACAGATCATCCGTAGCATGAAAATTACATTTCTGGTTCCAGTGTTTTCCACAAAGCCGGATTGTTCTTTACCGATTTCCGGTTTTATGCAGCGTCTTGCTCTCATCATGATTAGTCTGAGAATAATTTTTGCCACGTGGCTCATCAGGCTTATTGTACGATGTAACTCACATTCTGTTGCTCCCTCTTTCTTTGGAAGTGTAATGAACACTGACTTACTTAAATCATCAGGTATCTCCCCATGATCATAGATTTCATTTGCTATTTCTGTTATTTTCTCTATTCCGAAATCTTCTAAGGCCAGTATCATTTCAACAGCGATGTCGTCTGGACCAGTTGCTCTGTTGTTTTGTTTTATTTACAGCTGCTCGAATTTCTAATTTTTAGAATGCTAGGTCCTTCAAGATTCTTCTTTATGTTCGGTTTTTTTCCTCTTTGGTTCTTCAAAAAGTTCTTTTATATATTCATATATATATATGAATGGGAATAGTAGCCAGAAATGATCTTAGAGAGAACATTCTGCTATCATAATTTTATGTGCTGTGTGACACTGTTTTGCAGCTCGGCCCCAGAGGAATGCTGCTTTGTTTGGCTGTATTCATGTGTATGATTGAATGACAATTAAACTTGAACACAATCTATGGACTCACTTTCAAGGACTCTACAACTCAAGTTCTCCATATTATTTATTTATTTATTTTTGTATTTGCGTGTTTTGTCTTCTTTTGCACATCGGTTGCTTATCAATGCTTGTGTGTAGTTTTTCGTGATTCTGTTGTGTTTCTTTTGAATGCCTGCATCTCGCTGTAGTATATGGTGACATATACGTTCTTTGATGATTAAATTTACTTTGAACTTTGAGAAATGACACTTTGTTCTAATCCCTTCAAAACTGGTGTTTAATAGATAGGTATATGATCCAATAAAGCTTTTAATTGAAATTAGAATGTAACAGAAATTGTTCTTAATTGAAAAATAAACCCAATTGATTTGGCAATTAGGGACTTATTTCAGCATGGTTATTTAATTAAATTTCCAACATTTGACAATCAAGTTCTTGGAGTTAATACAAGTCCTTTTGCATCATGAATGCACAAAAAACAACAGAGATAGTTAAGAACTTTAGAGAGGATTAGTGTGTTTTATTGGAGGCCGTTTCAAACTCTGCGTTGTACAGGCACAGTTTAAAGATTAAATTCAATTTAAACTAAAGCAATTTCAGCTGAAGCAAATTTAATTTACTGTAGCACTTCTATGATTTGATTTTAAAGCACTAAGTAAGAAATAGAACTGGCCAAGTACTACAATCCGAGCAACACACACAAAATGCTGGAGGAGCTCAGCAGGCCAGGCAGCATCTGTGGAAAAGAGTAGAGTCAATGCTGTGGGCAAGACCCTTACAATCCATTGCATTTTGGTTGTTTTAAAGTGATATTTACGTAACTCTCATTTCATCCCACTCCTCATATAAGATCCTAAAACTTTTTTTTTGAGGATTCCCCCAGGGTGCACAAGTTTCATCTCTCAACAGGAAATCAGGATTTTATCATTTCATCTTTGTCCACGCAGATTAGATTATGACAAAATTCCTATCCCAGCCCAAAGCAATGCTGTGTTTGCTGTAAAGCGAGTTCAGCAAAAGCTGTCCCAAATGCGTCCAGAAATGGCAGGTTGTCACATGGTGGACTGAGAAGAGTGGGGCAGTGTTCTGTAGAATTTAGAATTGGACGGTTTCCTTGAACTATCTAAAAGGGGCATGAGAGGTCTGATGTCTCCCCTGACTGAGGAGGAGAGGTCTCAGCTTGGGAATAATAGTGAGGCTGTGTGCAGTTAAGAAGCGAAACTTTGTTGTACAGAGGGTGAAACGTTGGAGCTCTGGAAGCTGAGCAGTGTTGATTCAAAACAGAGAATGATAGATTCCTGTCCATTAAGAGGATAGAGGAGATAACACCATGAGGTAGAGGATTGAGCATGATGTTGATGAATGGCAGAGGAGGTGAAATGCTATCTGGTCTGCTGCTTCTATTTCTGAGATGGGCTAATACTGTATGTAAAGATTTTACTGCTAATTTTGTAGGGTATTTCATGTAATGGTTTTCTGTAGAAGCCATGTGTTCTTCTGGTAGTGTTTGGATTACCGTTAAAGATTAGGGATGCTTGGGAATGTTGTGTCATCCAGTCAGGAGGGTGGAACTGGGAGAAGGTTGTAGAGAACACTGGGGGAGAGGTTTTGTGATGGACACTGAGGTGGGTCGAGGTCTCTTTCAGCGGGAGATGGAAAGAGAAGAAGCTCAAGAGAACCGACCATAGGATTTGATCCGGCAGGAAGGTACAATCCGATGGAGCCCAAAAGGGGGATTTCTACCGCGGATCAGTGAATATGAGTTGGTGCCATGAATACATCGGACACAATGGCTTTTGGAAGATTTGAGCTCCAACTGTGCACATTTGACTGTTTAATTATAATGCGACCTTCTTGCTTTTTCCTTTCTTTTCTTTAACAACTCTTTGGTTAAGTTAACATTCATAAATATACTTTCTTTATAATTATATGTGGTGTACAATCTGTTATTTCTTGCCGACGACCAATTGCATAGAGCAGTAAGTTACACAGTATTCACTCAAACCAGAGTTTTGGTGGGTGAGACATCCCAACCTCATGGGTTTGGTGGAGCCCAAGTCATATTGACCCTAGACGTACAGAGTTTGAGAAAAGTGGTTTTCTCAATGCTGGGTCCAGTGGCTGTTAGAGAAGGGCTAATGAGCTGCATCTGTCGAGATGCCCAGCAAACACTGGTTTCGTGTACAAAGTGAATGTTGTCTAGTGTTAATTAAAATTTAGATTCATCACATCATTTACTCTTCAATGCAATTTAAGGTTCTTCAAATGATTCGATTGTTCTTGATTTCTTATGTATTAATATTTATTATGTATTTATATTTATTATGTATTTATTATTATTGTGTTCTTAATCGTAGCGGTTTTCCTAGTGCAGAGTAACAATTATTCTGTTCTCACTTGTGAATTGGAAATTACATTAAATAACCTTGGATCTTGAATCTTTAAGCACTTTAATTCTGAAATTTTAAGTTAGATTATAGGTAGGTCAAACCTGGGATCCCGATTTGAGAGTGAAGGTGGTGATGTTTACACTAGGATCTACTTGAACTGCTTAAAGGTCTGCCTTGCGTAACTCTTTCCAGCCATCATTTATGATAAAGCCTAACATATCAAATGTAGTCAAGGATTTCCTTGGCAATGAATTGCAGCATTACTTAATAGTTTGACTTGAATTCTGGTTTTCACAGGTTTTATAATTGTTTCACTGAGAGAA
The DNA here is from genome assembly GCF_963921235.1 of Mobula hypostoma. Classification (NCBI taxonomy): domain Eukaryota; kingdom Metazoa; phylum Chordata; class Chondrichthyes; order Myliobatiformes; family Myliobatidae; genus Mobula; species Mobula hypostoma. Next base: position 15,366,445 of record NC_086104.1, read on the forward strand.
CAATCTCATTAGTGGGAAATTATAGACAGTTTGAGCTGCGGGTCTTCTTCATGTTTATTTTACTCACTGCTAAATATCCTTGGAGATGGAAAATGTTCATTTCTTACGACTGACAAATTCAAACGTGAATCTCAGAAGGGAAGCAATATTGGTTCCCTCTTCAAACATAACAATCTTCTGTAAATTCAGTCACTTTTTTCTGCCTTGTTTAAGCTGTATGATTGGGTAAGATGGTACTGCTGAAATATAGCAATGTATTGTGGGCAGCTTACAAAACTTCTAAATATACTTCTAAACTATTCTCATTGCAATCTGCAGCCTGTAATTTCTCTTTAAGCAATGTACTTTTGAACCGTCATGATGAACTAGCAATTTCATGATCTTCTGAAGGACTTGACAGACTGAACTCTCAAGTATGCAGGTAGGTAGGTCATCTTTAAGTGAACAAAGGTACATCGCTGTGGTCAGAAGAGAGAGAGGAGGGGAGGACCCCAAGCCAGACCAAAACTCTGGGGTATGAAACTTTCTCTATCCAGAATCGTGTTAGCAAATGTACAGTCACTGGAGAACAAGACTGAGGACTTAAGGGCAAGATTGCTGTATAGGAGGGGAAATAAGGAATTGCTGCATTCTACAGTATGTTTCACGGAGACGTGGCTCACCCTAAATACGATTGATACATCGATAAGTCCTGAGGCCTTTTTGATACACAGGATGGCTCAGACTGCCTTTTCAGAAAAGGCAAAAGGTTGGGGGGTGGGGGTCTGTGTTGGGTCTGTGTTTAATGATAAACCCACAGCCGTCTTGTTGCTACTCTTGTTCCCCCAGCTTGGAACATCTGATGATTAAGTGCCGATCGTTTGAGTTCTCATCCATGATTCTCACCACAGTTTACATACCGCCAAAGACTGATGTTATGCAGGCACTTGAGGTACTGAGAGCCACCATCAGCAAACACGAAACAGCCTAATCTAATGCCTTTCAACTCATTGTTGGAGACTTCAGTGAGGCTTGTTTGAAGAAATTTCTGGCCACTTACCATCAATATTTAACTTGCAGCACCAGGGTTCCTAAAACACTGGACTACTCCTATATTATGATTAGGAATGCCTGCTGTTCGATCTGCGGATAGCATTTTGGTAAATCTGATCACCTGGCTGTCCTCCAACCTGCATAAAGGCAGAGGCTAAAGACCAGGGCTCCAGAGATAAGGACTATAAAGATGCAGAATAGCAGCTTTCAGTTGATGGTTTGGGCTGTTTTCAAGGACTCATCAGAGGATCTGAATTAATACTGTACACCACAGTGTCACAGACTTTATAAAAACAGTTGCAGATGAGTTGTATCCCCACAAGATCATTCAGTCCTCCTCAAGCAGAAGTCCTGGATGAACCATGAGATCCGCAATCCGCTGAGGGCCAGGTCAGAGGCATTCAGGACTGGTGACCAAGTAAGATAGAAGAGGCCCAGATATGACCTTCAGAAAACCGTCTCACATGTGAATTGGCAATTCCGGACCAGACTTGAATCACTGAAGGATGCTTAGCAGGACTTAAATGTATTACCTCTTACAAAATGAAACCAAGCGACATAGGTGACAACAAGGTTTCACTCCCAGATGAGCTCAATGCCTTTTATACTTACTTTGACCACCAAAACATGGAGGTGTCTTCACAAACTCTCAGACCCCCTAATGACCCTGTGACTTCAGTACCTCAGGCCAACATGAGAGCCTCCTTCAGGAGGGTGAACCCCTGAAAAGTATCCAGTTCAGATGGGGACTTGGCCAAGTGCTAAAGACCTGTGCTGACCAACTGGCTGGAGTGTTCACTGAGATCTTTAGCCTCTCACTTTGACATTCTGAGATAGCCACCTGCTTCAAACAGGCTTCCATTATACTGGTGCCTTAGAAGAGCATGGTACCCTGTCTGAATAACCATTGTCCACTAGAACTTACATCCACTGTGATGAAGTGCTTTCAGAGGTTGGCAATGAAACTTATCAACTCCTGCCTGAGAAGCGACTTGGATCTGCTCCAATTTGTCCACAAGTCAACAGCAGATGACATCTCATTGGCTCTGCATTCAACCCTGGGCCTTCTGGACAGCAAAGATGCATACATCAGGATGCTCTTCATTGACTACAGCTCAACATTCAATACTATCATCCCCACCTGGCTCCAGAACAGTATTACTTCACAACCATTATGCTTTTTAAGCAGAGTGGGTAAATTTCACTCAACTTCACCTGTCCCATCACTGAACTGCTCCCATAACCTATGGACTCAAGTTCAGGAACTCTACAACTCGTACTCTCAATATTTATTGCTTATTTATTTATTTACTATTGCACATTGATTATCTCTGTCTATTGGGGGCAGTCTTTAATTGATTCAATTGTGCTTCTCGTATTTGTTGTGAATGCCCGCAAGAAAAATAAATCTCAGGGTTGTATATGGTGACATGCACAAGGAGCGATTGATAAGTTCGTGGCCTAAGGTAGAAGGGGTCAATTTTAGAAAACCTAGCACATTTATTTTTCAACATAGTCCTGTAACATGGCATGATCTCGGGAGTGATGACACCCCCCCCCCACCCCCCCGCCGCCCCTGCTCGGCCAAACTTTAGAACTCTCGTTTGGGTGGATGCTGCGTGATGCGTCCCGTGTCAGATCAGTACCCCGAAATAGCAAACAGTACTGTCATGGTCCAGTCCGTGGAGTCCATGACAAGTTAGACAAGTAAGGTTTTATAACTCTTACCTTGACTATGAAACTAATAGAGAAATAAAATATAAAATAAAAGGGGCCAATAGTCTTATTAAACAGTCCAGTCCAGTCCTGCTGTGGGCACTTTCTGGAGGTCCAAGATCCATATGCTCCACGACTGCTGCACTAAGTGTGTAAATGCAGGAGGGGACTATGTTGAAAAATAAATGTGCTAAGTTTTCTAAAATTGACTCTTCTACCTTAGGCCAGGAACTTATCAATCACCCCTCCTATGTACTTTGATAATAAATTTACTTTGAACTTAAAAGTGATTAGATAACTGTATTTTCTTTTGCCTGGGCTGCACAGGGGCATAACGATTAATGCTAATGCCACACGCTCCAGGGATCCGAGTTCAATCCTGACCTTCATGTGGTTACACCACAACCACATGCAATTTTCTCCAGTGCTCCCGTATCCTCCCCCATCCCGATGATGTGATAAAGTTGGTGGTTTAACTGGCCACTGCAGCTGACCCCTGGGGTAGCTGGGTAGCAGGGAAGTTGATGAAACAGTGGATAGATTACTGGGAAGAAAGTGGGGGAATGGGACCATTGAGATTGCTCTGGGAGCTGAACAGACTTGATGGGCCGAATGAACATCAATCTGAAGCATTAACTCTGACAATTCTGTTTCATCTGGGGCAACTTGAGCAGTTTTTGTCCTTGCCATGTGCAAATGTAACATATACAGTATGCATTTTACAGTGTTGAGGGTAAGAAGAATCCAATCACAGCAGTTTCTACGTCAAGTCTACAACAGGGGTGCCCAGCCTTTTTTATGCCATGGAGTCTGACCATGAACCGAGGGGTCCATGGGTCACAGGTTGGGAACCCTTGGCCTAGAACATACTTCATGTTATAGTAGTCATAGTCATAGTAATACTTTATTGATCCCGAGGGAAATTGATTTTCGTTACAGTAAAGACCACCTGAAGATGAAATGTTTGTGCAGGGCGCTTGTTACAATATACCCTGTTGAAAAGAAAACAAAAAGTGGAGATGTTGGATATCTGAGATGAAAACAAAACCTAGAGATATTCAGCAGGTCAGGCAGCATCTGTGGAGAGGGAAACAGGGTTAATGTTTAAGATTGGTGACATCACCAGGTCATCTTCAAGGAGCAGTGCCTCAGGAAGGCAGCATCCATCATTAAGGACCCCCACCACCCAGGACATGCCCCCTTCTCATTGCTATCATCAGAGGGGAGATACAGAAGCCTGAAGCACACGCTCAGTGATTCAGGTACAGCTTCTTCCCCTCTGCCATCAGATTTCTGAGTGGACACCGAACCCATGAACACTACCTCACTACTTTTTTATTTCCTTTATTTTGCACTGCTTATTTAGTTTAACTATTTAATGTATATACATAATGTAATTAAGTTTTCCTTTTCTCTCTGTTATCATGTATTGCATTGTATTGCTGCCACACTATTAACAAATTTCATGACACTTGCCACTGATATTAAACCTGATTCTGATTTTCATCAGAGTAGCTCTACCCTCCAAAATCTACTTTGACAAATGCTTGTGGACAAAGCTGTTGAACAATTATTTGCATTGCATATATATCTATACTGGACCCATGGATCACGTTTGTTTTACAACTGAAATATGAAAAGCAAACAAACAATTGATGGAGCAAAAAAAAATGCCGATGTTGGAACCCTGAAATGCAAACAGAATACTGGAAGCAGTCAGCACGCTAGGTAACGTCTGTGGGGAGATAAACAGAATGGACGTTTCAGACTGGAGGCCCTTCATTGGAAATGGAAAAGCAAGATAGCAAGCATGAAGTTTTGGGGGAGGTGTGTGTGTGTGCGCGCAGAAAGAACAAAGGAAATAACTATAATAAGGTGCAAAGCAAGCTGTCAAGGTAAAATATACAATAGATTGCTTTTAATTGGGTTAAAAACAGCAGCAGATTAAAAATAAATCAGAATCTGATACATCCTGTGAGATGGGGCAGGGCGGTAGCGTAGTAGTTAGCATGACGCTTTGCCGTACAGGCGACCCAGGTTAAATTCCTGCCGCTGCCTGTAAGGAGTTTGTATGTTCTCCCCATGACTGCGTGGGTTTCCTCCAGTAGTTTTGATTTCCTCCTACTGTCCAAGGACGTACTGGTTGGTAGGTTAATTGGTCATTGTAAATCGAGGGATTTCAGGAATCAGAATCAGGTTTTATTATCACCAGCATGTGACATGAAATTTGTTAGCAGCAGCAGTTCAATGCAATACATAATCTAGCAGAGAAATAATAATAATAAATAACATTAAAAAATAATTAATAAACAAGTAAATCAGTTACGTATAATGAATAGATTTTAAAAATGTGCAAAAACAGAAATATTGTATATTTATAAAAAAGTGAGGTAGTGTCCAAAGCTTCAATATCCATTTAGGAATCGGATGGCAGAGGGGAAGAAGCTGTTCCTGAATCGCTGAGTGTGTGCCTTCAGGCTTCTGTCCCTCCTACCTGATGGTAACAGTGAGAAAAGGGCATGTCCTGGGTGCTGGAGGTCCTTAATAATGATGGTATTTCTGGGTGACACAGCTCGTAAGGCTGTGATCCCATGGTGCATCTCAATAAATATATTAACGCTCAGGAAATTGAAGCTGCTCACCCTTTCCACCACTGACCCCTCGACGAGGACTGGTGTGTGTTCACCCAATTTCCCCCTCCTGTAGTCCACAACCAATTCCTTGCTATTGCCGACTTTGAGTAAAATTCACTGCAATCTTGCAGAATTTTAAAAAAGAAAGAAACTGAAAGCTAAAATTTAAACAAAGAACTAACAACAGGGTAAAGGGCTAGCATGGAGCAATATACTTGAGGTGCATCTTCAGTACTGCTTTGAGCAAGCCCTGCCACAAGAAATAATGAGTGTTCATCAGAGACTTTTGCTGTACTTATATCACTCGTAGTTTTCCACAAACACCAGCACGGTGTATCACGCCTCCCTGCTGCTTCCTTGTGGAGACAATTATACTTGCAGCTCCCTCCGTTGTTTCAGAAAGATTTACCAGCTTTATGTTTGGTTTCTTCCAAAAGCCCTTCCATCACAATCTATCATTTATGTTAGATAAAAACACACACAAAAGACTCTCCACTGAAATCCTGTCTCAATCCCACATTTGCTGCCAGTCTTCTACCTCCTCACAGCAGTCAGCTTTTGTCCAGGCCTACAGAACTTCTCCTTGCCATGTTTTTCTCTAGCTGGTTGAGCCGTCAATGATTTCCAGTACAAACATAGGTAGGAAAATTCACTGCAATCTTGCACTGGCAACTCACTCCACACACTCACTGCTCTCTCAGTGAAGAAATTCTCCCTCATGTTCCCCTTAAACATTTCACCTTTCACCCTTAACCCATGACCTCTAGTTGTAGTCTCACCCAACCTCAGTGGAAAAAGCCTGCTTTCATTTACCCTATCTATACTACTCAGAATTTTCTATACCTCCATCAAATCTCCCCTCAGTCTTCTGCAATCTAAATAAAGTCCTAGCCTATTCAGCATTTCCCTATAATTCCTGCAGTCCCAGCAACATCCTTGTAAATTTTCCCTGCACTCTTTCAATCTTATTTACATCCTTCCTGCAGGTAAGTGACTGAAACTGCACACAATACTCCAAAATAGGCCTCACCAATGTCGTAAACTTCAACATAACATCCCATATCCTTTACTCAATACTTTGATTTAGGAAGGCCAATATGCTAAAAGTTGTCTTTGTGAACCTACATATCTGTGATGCCACTTTCAAGGAATTATGGATCTATATTCCCAGATCCCTGTGTTTTAACGCACTCCCCAGTACCCTACCGCTCACCATGTAACACCTACCCTGGATGGTCCTCCCAAACTGCAATACATCACACTTGTCTGCATTAAATTCCATCGGCCATTTTTCAGCCCATTGCACCAGCTGGTCCAGATCCTGCTGTAAGCTTTGATAGTCCACCACACTCCCAATCTTGGTGGCATCCGCAAATCCAGTCCACCACATTATCATCCAGATCATTGATATTGATGACAAACAACAACGACCCAGCACCGATCACTGCAACACACCACTAGTCACAGGCTTCCATTTAGAGAGACAACCATTTATAACTACTCTTCGGCTTTTTCCACGAAACCAATGTCTAATCTAATTTCCTACCTCATCTTGAATACCAAGTGACTGAAACTTCTTGACCAACCTCCCATGTGGGACCTTGTCAAAGGCCTTACTAAAGTCTGTGTAGACAATCTCCACTGCCTTGCCTTCATTAACTTTCCTGGTAACTTCCTTGAAAAACTCTATAAGATTGGTTAGAGATCACTTTAGGTGGTGGGGTAAAGATAAGTCTTTACAAAAGGAGGTGTAATTGCTCCTTCCCTCCACCAGCCTGCAGGTCACCCTTGGGCAAGGTGTGGCACCCTCTTAGCTTCCCCCCCCCCCCAAAATCAGGGTCACGTGAAGCCATGGGAGCAGGTGGTGGATGGTCATATGAGCAGCTGGTGCACATCACAAGCCCTGGTTATGTGACCACTGATTTCAGCGAGACAATCTCTGAAGAGTATTGATACTGGCTGGGGTCACCCATCAAGTAAAGATACTGCCCAAAAGAAGGAATGGCCAACCACTTAGGTATAAAAATTTGCCAAGAAGAATCATGGTCATGGAAAGGCCATGATCACCCACATTATACAACATGGCACATAATGAATAAACAAGACATGATTTACCATGTACAAAGCCGTGTTGACAATCCCTAATCAGTCCATGTCTATCCAAACATACTCAATACCTTAGAATACCTTCCAATAACTTTCCCACTACAGATGTCAGCCTCACTGGCCTATAATTTCCTGGATTATTCTTAGAGCCTTTCTTAAACAACGGAACAACATTAGCTATCCACCAATCCTCCAGCATCTCACCTCTGTCTAAGGATGTTTTAAATACCCCCGCAATTTTTGCACTAGCCTCTCACAAGGACCGAGGGAGCAGTTTGTCAGGCCCTAGGGACTTAGCAACCCTAATCTGCCCTAAAACATCAAGCACCTCCTCTTCCGTAATCTGTATAAGGTACAAATGCTGTATGGCCTCACATCTGTAGACTCTGTCCTTCTCACGAGTAAATACAGATGAAAAAAAGTCCATTTAAGAACACCCCCAACTCTTTCTGCTTCACACATAAACTTCCACTCCAGGCTTCCAGAGAACCAATTTTGTCCCTTAATATATCTGTAGAGGCCCTTAGGATCCTTGTCAGCTAGAAAAACATCGCATCTTCTTTTAGCCTCCTTATTTCCTTCTTAAGAGTTCACTTACGTTTCTTATATTCCTCAAGTACCTCATTTATTCCTTCGTGCCTGTACCTGCTATGTACCTCCTTCTTTTTCTTAACCAGGGCCTCAATATCTCTCAAAAAACAAGGTTCCCTAAACCTGTCAGCCTTGCCTTTTATTCTGACTGGAACATACAAACTCTGTACTCCCAAGATTTCACTTTTGAAAGCCTCCCACTTACCAAGTACACCAGTGCCAGAAAACAACCTGCCCCAACCTGCACTTGCCAGGTACTTTCTGATCTGTGGTAAACCATATATATGTTGTAACTGGGTTACCTGTCTGGACACGCCCCTCTGCTGACTGCCCCTGTGGCTCCTCCCACAGATTCCTGTATAAAGGTGTTTCGCCTTGCCCCTCCCCCTCAGTCCGGGGGGCAGACACTCACCATGGAGGTCATATTGTACAGCGAATAAAAGCCTTTCAGTATTTTACCCAACCTCAGTCTTTTGGAGTTATTGAAGGTGCTTCACCATCAAAATTGGACCTGCTCCAATTTAGAATCTCTACTCCAGGACCACGCCTATGCTTTTCCATAATAACCTTGAAACTAATGGCATACCTTTCTTACTCCTCAGTTCTCCCCGTAAACTCACCAGATGAGCTCGCCAGTCTGTCCTGTCTGAGCACTGCCGTAACATTTTCCCTGACTAGTAATGTGTCCCCTCCTCCTTTCATCCCTCCTGCTCTGTCACGTCCAAAACAGCAGAACCCCGGAACATTGAGCTCCTCCTGCAGCCAGGTTTCATTAATGGCTACAATGCCATAATACCACATGCTCATCCATACGCTAAGCCAGTGATTCCCAATGAGGGCGATTACATGTCCTAAGGGGGCATTAGGGCAAATAGAAGTTGTCGGGGGAGGGGAAGTGTGATTCTTGAATGGAGGACTGTAAGAGGCACACTAACTTGAGGTACGAGATCTGACCGACCGTGTCAACTCGCTGCCGTCGTCAACAACTGATAGGTATCCCCAGTTGTGTTAATTTCTTATTTTAATTTAGCCCTATTAACGATGTAATAAATATGTACCTCAAGTATGAAGGCAGTGAAGCCTTGAATTCTAATCCAGCTAAGAAACAAAAAAACAACAGAAATAATAATATAATAATAAATACTCTATTGATCCTGAGTGGGAAATACTTTCTTTACAGCAGCAACATTTAAAAACACACTTAGCAGTGTGCAGACTTTACTAATAATGAAGTACAGAATAATAATATACACAATATTAATGTACCAATGTGCAATAATAACAATGTATGAAATACAAAACAGATTATTGTCCTGTGATGCATGCTGTCCTGTCGCACAGAGACCGTTGTATGTACTTATTGCATTTGGTAGGGAAGATTTTCTGTCACGACCCTTGTGAGAGTGGAGCTGAATGAGTCTATTCGAAAGGGTGCTCTGCTGCTTATTCAGTAGGTCATGGATAGGATGTGCCAGATTGTCCATTATGTTCAGTGACCTTCTCTCCACCACTAACTCCGCAGAGTCTGGGTTGTAGCCAAGGACGGATCCAATCTTTTTGATGAGTTTATTTAGAGTTTTTGCATCACCAGCACCGATGCTGCTCCCCCAGCATAAAGCCGCAAAGAAGGCTACACTCGCTACAACAGACTGGTTAAACAAAAGCGTGTCAATACAATGTTACATACCTGGAGTATCGTTTGATTCCGTTCCCATCAGATTAGCGAATCCCCGTGTGTCTTATTTGTAATACAGTACTGTACTGTCTAATGAAGCAATTAAACCATCAAGATTGTAGGAACATTTCCTTAAAAGATCCCCTGAAAAGGCTACTTACGGTATTACTCAGTACCAGAAGATGAAATAAGCATTTGAAAAGCATTGCACACTTGAGTCATTTGCCAAGAAAGCTAAAAAATGACCTTGATAGTGGTCTCATTGCTTCTTATAACATTTACAAAATGATAGCAAAGTGTGGAAAATCTCATACAATTGTTGAAAGATTACTAATGCCTGCTGTATCACAAGTTCTCACCACTGTTCTCAAAATGTGTACCTACGTTTTAAAATCAATTCCTCTGAGTAATAACTCTGTAGCTTATCATATTGATGAAATGAGTGAAAATTTTGAGTACCAACTATGCACAGAGCTACAAAAAACAGAATTTGGGATACACTGGTTGAGTCAACTGTATGAGACACCTAGGCATTGCCAATAGCCTAGGTACGGTTTATCAAAAATGGAAAAGTTTATGAAGAGATTCTCTTTGGTAAAAAGTTAAAAACAAATATCAATGGAGACTCAATCTACAACAAACTCAAAATATATATTGCAAATAAAAGTATTTTGATTAGGAACATGATTTCTTGTACAACAGAGTACCATATATGACAGGTCACCATACTGGTTTAGTGGAATTTATGAAAAAAGAAATTCCAAGTCTGTTTGCAATCCATTGTGTCATTCAGTGTCAACATCTCGCTGCCAAAGACCTCAGGCAGTGAGATTTTTCAAGCACGACTCTTGTAATATCTGCTGTCAACAAAATTAAAGGTCATCCATTAAACAGCAGAATATTTTGCCAGATATGCCAAGATAACAATGAAGAGTTTGAACACTTTTTTTTTCACACTGAAGTGCATCGGCTGTCAAAAGGCTGCTGCTTAAAACGTTTCTTTGATCTTTTTGGCACTGTGGTTGAATTTTTGCTTAAGGTTGACAAGAGCTTGGGAAACAAGACTGAATTTCTACATGTAGATGAGGCATTCTTAGACAATGTGTATGACAAAATGTACATTCTAAATACGTAACTGCAGGCTGAGAATTTCAATTTAATCCAGGCAAAAAGTGCAGTGTCAACTTTTATCAGAAAATTGGAAATAAATACAGTAAGCAAAACATTGAGAGAAGAATGTTCTCGATTTCCCTGCATGGAAAGTATGGCACTTCCTCTCACAGAAGGTGATTTGCAAGAGTACTGCTTATTCCTGCAGTCACTGAAGTAGGATTTTCATAATCAATTCAAGAATTTGAATGATCTGGAAATTCCAGACTGGGTAATTGACCCTTTTTTTTTGCAAGGTGGAAGAATAGGAAGAGAGCTTGCAAAAATGTATGGTCATGCACTTTGATAGTAGAAATAAATGTGCAGACTATTTTCTAAACAGGGAGAAAATCCAAAAATCTGAGCTGCAAAGGGACTTGGGAGTCCTTGTGCAGAACAACCTAAAGGTTAAGTGGTGTGGAAGGCAAATGCAATGTTAGCATTCATTTCAACAGGTCTAGAATACCAGAGCAGGGATGTGATGCTGTGGCTTTATAAGGCACTGGTGAGGCCTCACCTTGAGTATTGTGACAGTTTTGAGCTCCTCATCTAAGAAAATATGTGCTTGCATTGGAGAGGATTCAGAAGAAGTTCACAAGGATGATTCCGGGTATGAAAGGGTTATCATACAAGGAATGATTGATAGCTCTGGGTCTGTACTCACTGGAATTTAAAAGGATGAGCGGGGGGGATCTCATTGAAACCTTTCGAAAGTTGAAAAGCCTGATGGAATAGATGTGCAAAGGATGTTTCCCATGGTGGGAGAGTCTAGGACAAGAGGGCACAGCCTCAGGATAGAGGGGAGTCCATTTAAAACAGAGCTGTGGAGAAAATTCTTTAGCTGGAGGGTGGTGAATTTGTGGAATTTATTACATAGAACATAGAACATAGAATAGTACAGCACAGTACAGGCCCTTTGGCCCACAATGTTGTGCTGACCCTCAAACCCTGCCTCCCATATAAGCCCCCACCTTAGATTCCTCCATATACCTGTCTAGTAGTCTCTTAAACTTCACTAATGTATCTGCCTCCACTACTGATTCAGGCAGTGCATTCCACGCACCAACCACTCTGAGTAAAAAACCTTCCTCTAATATCCCCCTTGAACTTCCCACCCCTTACCTTAAAGCCATCTCCTCTTGTATTGAGCAGTGGTGCCCGGGGAAAGAGGCGCTGGCTGTCCACTCTATCTATTCCTCGTATTCTCTTGTACACCTCTATCATGTCTCCTCTCATCCTCTTTCTCTCCAAAGAGTAAAGCCCTAGCTCCCTTAATCTCTGATCATAATGCATAACTTTCTAAACCAGGCAGCATCCTGGTAAATCTCCTCTGTACCCTTTCCAATGCTTTCACATCCTTCCTATAGTGAGGTGACCAGAACTGGACACAATACTCCAAGTGTGGCCTAACCAGAGTTTTATAGAGCTGCATCATTACATCACGACTCTTAAACTCTATCCCTCAACTTATGAAAGCTAACACCCCATAAGCTTTCTTAACTACCCTATCCACCTGTGAGGCAACTTTCAGGGATCTGTGGACATGTACCCCGAGATCCCTCTGCTCCTCCACACTACCAAGTATCCTGCCATTTACTTTGTACTCTGCCTTGGAGTTTGTCCTTCCAAAGTGTACCACCTCACACTTCTCCGGGTTGAACTCCATCTGCCACTTCTCAGCCCACTTCTGCATCCTGTCAATGTGTCTCTGCAATCTTTGACAATCCTCTACACTACCTACAACACCGCCAACCTTTGTGTCATCTGCAAACTTGCCAACCCACCCTTCTACCCCCACATCTAGGTCGTTAATAAAAATCACGAAAAGTAGAGGTCCCAGAACAGATCCTTGTGGGACACCACTAGTCACAATCCTCCAATCTGAATGTACTCCCTCCACCACCACCCTCTGCCTTTTGCAGGCAAGCCAATTCTGAATCCACCTGGCCAAACTTCCCTGGATCCCATGCCTTCTAACTTTCTGAATAAGCCTACCGTGTGGAACCTTGTCAAATGCCTTACTAAAATCCATATAGATCATATCCACTGCACTACCCTCATCTATATGCCTGGTCACCTCCTCAAAGAACTCTATCAGGCTTGTTAGACACGATTTGCCCTTCACAAAGCCATGCTGACCGTCCCTGATCAGACCATGATTCTCTAAATGCCTATAGATCCTATCTCTAAGAATCTTTTACAACAGCTTTCCCACCACAGACGTAAGGCTCAGAGGTCTATAATTACCCGGACTATCCCTACTACCTTTTTTGAACAAGGGAACAACATTCGCCTCCCTCCAATCCTCCGGTACCATTCCCATGGACAACGAGGACATAAAGATCCTAGCCAGAGGCTCAGCAATCTCTTCTCTCGCCTCGTGGAGCAGCCTGGGGAATATTCCATCAGGTCCCAAGGACTTATCTGTCCTAATGTATTTTAACAACTCCAACACCTCCTCTCCCTTAATATCAGCATGCTCCAGAACATCAACCTCACTCATATTGTCCTCATCATCATCAAGTTCCCTCTCATTGGTGAATACCGAAGAGAAGTATTCACTGAGGACCTTGCTCACTTCCACAGCCTCCAGGCACATCTTCCCACATTTATCTCTAATTGGTCCTACCTTCACTCCTGTCATCCCTCTGTTCTTCACATAATTGAAGAATGCCTTGGGATTTTCCTTTACTCTTCTCGCCAAGGCCTTCTCATGCCCCCTTCTTGCTCTTCTCAGCCCCTTCTTAAGTTCCTTTCTTGCTTCCCTATATTCCTCAATAGACCCATCTGATCCTTGCTTCCTAAACCTCATGTATGCTGCCTTCTTCCTCCTGACTAGATTTTCCACCTCACTTGTCACCCATGGTTCCTTCACCCTACCATTCTTTATCTTCCTCACCGGGACAAATTTATCCCTTACATCCCGCAAGAGATCTCTAAACATCGACCACATGTCCATAGTACATTTCCCTGCAAAAACATCATCCCAATTCACACCTGCAAGTTCTAGCCTTATAGCCTCATAATTTGCCTTTCCCCAATTAAAAATTTTCCTGTCCTCTTTGATTCTATCCTTTTCCATGATAATTATAAAGGCCAGGGAGCGATGGTCACTGTCCCCCAGATGCTCACCCACTGAGAGATCTGTGACCTGACCAGGTTCAATACCTAGTACTAGATCTAGTATGGCATTCCCCCTGGTCAGCCTTTACACATACTGTGACAGGAATCCATCCTGGACACACTTAACAAATTCTGCTCCATCTAAACCCTTGGAACTAATCAGGTGCCAATCAATATGAGGGAAGTTAAAGTCACCCATGATAACAACCCTGTTATTTTTGCATCTTTCCAAAATCTGCCTCCCAATCTGCTCCTCTGTATCTCTGCTGCTACCAGGGGGCCTATAGAATACCCCCAGTAGAGTAACTGCTCCCTTCCTGTTCCTGACTTCCATCCATATTGACTCAAAAGAGGATCCTGCTACATTACCCACCCTTTCTGTAGCTGTAATAGTATCCCTGACCAGTAATGCCACCCCTCCTCCCCTTTTTCCACCCTCTCTATCCCTTTTAAGGCACTGAAATCCAGGAATATTGAGAATCCATTCCTGCCCTGGTGCCAGCCAAGTCTCTGTAATGGCCACTACATCATAATTCCATGTATGTATCCAAGCTCTCAGTTCATCACCTTTGTTCCTGATGCTTCTTGCATTGAGGTACATACATTTCAGCCCTTCTACCTTATTGTCTTTACACCGTTTATTCTGCTTCTCTTTCCTCAAAGCCTCTCTGTATGTTAGATCTGGCTTTACTCCATGCACTTCTTTCACTGCTCTATCACTCCGGGTCCCATCCCCCTCGCAAATTAGTTTAAACCCTCTCGAACCATGCTAGCAAACCTACCTGCAGGGATATTGCTCCCCCTCGAGTTCAGGTGCAACCCATCCAATCTGTACAGGTCCCACCTTCCCCAGAAGAGATCCCAATGATCTAAAAATCTAAAACCCTGCTCCCTGCACCAACTTCACAGGCATCTGTGGAGGGCAGGTCGTTGGGTGTATTTAAGGCAGAGCTTGATAGGTTCTTGATTGGACACGGCATCAAAGGTTACGGGGAGAAGGCTGGGGAGTGGGGCTGAGGATGGGAAAAAAGGATCAGCCATGATTGAATGGTGGAGCAGACTCGACAGGCCAAATGGCCTAATTCTGCTCCTTTGACTTATGGTCCAAGAAACTATCAAAATTCAGAATGATGAAGAAGCAAAAATGCTTTTCAAAAATATCAGCTTTTGTGGTAGGAGCCTACACTCTCATATAAAGTTTCATGGTCTTTAGAGAAGAGCCAAACTGCTCTTCATTGCATTTCCATCCTCCTACCTTGTTGAAAGAAGCTTAATGGGAGTGAACCACATACTGACAAAAACAGAAACGGCTTGGACATTGTTGTGTGTGGGGACTTAAAACTTTTGCTGTCACAACTTGTACCAGATATTTCAACTCTTGCTAAAAACCATCAAGCAAGGATCACATTGATAGTAAAGCTGCTGTATAGCACCCAGATACTGTGTAAGCTAGGTTTAAAGACAAATAAAAATCTAAAGCAGAATCATTTTTCCTATGTTATCATATATTAGGCATGTTTTTACATTATGAGGGTGCCAGAAAGTATGCCTAAGAGGGGCGTTGGCAGGTATGAAGGTGCTTGTTGGGGGGGGGGTGTGGTTGGCAAGTATGAAGGTGCATTAGGGGAGGCGTTGGGCTAAAAAAGGTTGGGAAACACTGCTCTAAGCTCATCCGCCTTTCCTATAATACACCTTGCATTGAAATAAACACAACTCAGATCATTAGTCCCACCCTGCTCAATCTTCTCCTTGCCTTTATATTTTTTACATCAACTATACTAGAACTGTTCACTGTACTGAGGTGTAGCTTACCTTCCTTGGTATAACATAATCTTTTCTTTTGTTAAATTCTTGCAGTGCTTTTGTTTGTATCTAATTTCAGGATTTGCTAAAGTCAGCATCACTGTTTTCCCTTCAAGACAGCGGTGAGCTTCTACTTTACCATCAACCATTATGAAATGCTTTTTGAGTGACTGGTCATGGAGCACGTTAAAGCCTTACTCCCAAGAAAATTGGACCTATCCAGTTCACTTATCGTTCAGGTCGATCCACTGAAAATGCAGTAGCCTCTGCCCTCCAGTCTGCCCTGACCCACCTGGAAAATGGGGTCCCGTATGCCAGACTGCTGTTTATAGACTTCAGTTTGCCTTCAACACCTTCATAACCCAGACACTGGTGGGGAAGCGGTCCTCGCTGGGTCTCAACGCCCCTCCCTCTGTAACTGGATCCTGGACTTCTGAACGGAAAGGGTACAGTCAGCCCATGTGGGCAGCATGCCTCTCGTCCCATTACGCTCAGCACTGTCTCTCCCCAAGGCTGTGTGCTCGGCACGCTGCTGTTCACACTGTCGACACATGGCTGTGTCGCAGGATCCAGCTCAAACTGTGTCACCAAGTTTGCTGATGACACAACAGTGTTTGGCCTTATCAAGAACGGTGACGAGACGGAGTATAGAGAGGAAGTGGAGCGGCTGGCGGATTGGTGTGAGAAGAACAACCTAAGCCCGAACATGGAGAAGACAAACGCAATCATTGTGGACTTCAGGAAAGTTTAGATGAACCAACCCCTTCTGCGAATACGTGGCTCCAAGTTCCTGGGAATTCACATCACAGATGACCTCACCTGGCCCCTTAATGTCAACCCCCTCCCCCGCAAACAGGAAGGCACAACAGCGCCTCCACTTCCTAAGGAGATTAAGGCAAGCGAGGCTCCCCCACCTCCCCCATCTTAACTGAATTTTACAGGAGCACCTTTGAGAGCGTCCTGACAAGCGGCATGTTCATCTGGTCTGGGAGCAGCCGAGCATCGGACCAGAAGTCCCTACAAAGGACCGTGAGGACGACTGAGAGGGTCATAGTGGTCCCCCTACCATCCATCTGGGACAGTTGTCAGGAGCACTGCACACACAGAGCCCTTAGTATTATTAAGGATCCCACCCATCCATCCAGCACCCTCTTTGACTTTCTACCATTAAGAAGGAGACTATAACGAATAAAATAAAGAACAGTCAGGATGGGAAACAGTTTCTTCCCTCAGGCCATTAGGCTTCTGAGCTCCCTGCTGCATCGCATTCAAAGTGTTACCGGTTAATCTGTTCTGTAGCTTACAATATTTAATTTTTACTTTGTTTATTTATGTGTAATCCATCTGTAGATTTCACCCTTACTTTCATAAGTAAGGATATGTGTGTTATGTGTACTGCTGTGTTTACATCCCGGTTCAGAGAAATGTTGTCTCGTTTGTCAGTATACATGTACCTAGTTAAATGAAAATAAGCAACTTGACTTAACTTGAGCAGTACGTGAAGGTTCATGTGTTGAAGGTACTCCTCCAGGACTCTGATATAGGACCTACACAGGTTCTCGGACCTGCTCTTGTCAGTAGTGGTCAAGACAGTCACAGTTTGTCAGTTGTGCAGAGTCCTTTGTGTTGAATGCCCTTCCAGTAGGTATTGTGTTTCTGTGCGTGTTTCACTCATTTTTTCTGCCATTTACATGATCTGTTCTTTTGTTTTGTGCATTGGGTGTTTGACGTTTCCTTTGGACGGGTTCCACAGTGTTTCTTTGTTCCACGGATGTCTGTAGGAAGATGATTCTCAGGGTTGTATATCATAAGTCATAGGAGCAGAATTAGGCCATTCAGCACATCGAATCCACTCTGCATTTCATCATGGCTGATCCCAGATCCCACTCAACCCCATACACTGCCCTCTCACCATATCCCTTGATGCCATGACCAATCTGGAATCTATCAACTTCTGCTTTAAATATACCCACAGACTTTGCCTCCACTGCAGTCTGTGGCAGAGCATTCCACAGATTCACCACTCTTAGCCTAAAAAAAATTCTCCTTACCTCTGTTCTAAAAGGTCACCCCACAAGTTCGAGGCTGTGCCCTCTAGTTCTAGATTCCCCCACCAGAGGAAACATCCTCTCTACATCCACCCTATCTAGTCCTTTCAACATTCTATAGGTTTCAATGAGATCCCAATGCATTCTTCTAAATTTCAGTGAGTACAGACCCAAAGCTGCCAGACACTCCTCATATGTTAACCTCTTCACTCCTGGAATCATCCTCATGAACTTCCTCTGGACTCTCTCCAATGGCAATACATCCTTTCTGAGATAAGAGGCCAAAGACTGTTGACAATACTCCAAGTGCAGGCAGACCAGTGTCTTAAAAAGTTTCAGCATTATCTCCTTGTTTTTATATTCTATTCCCCTTGAAATAAATGCCAACATTGCATTTACCTTCTTTGCCACAGACTCAACCTGTAAATTAACCTTCTGGGAGTTTTGCATGAGGACTTCTAAGTCCCTCTGCACCTCTGATGTTTGAACCTTCTCCCCATTTAGATAATAGTCCTCATTATTGTTCCTTTTACCAAAATGCATTATCATACATTTCACAACACTGTATTCCATCTGCCACTTCTTTGCCCATTCTTCCAATTTGTCCAAGTCCTGTTGTAATTGCATTGCTTCCTCAGCATTGCCTACCCCTTTCTGTACCATCGAGATCATCTACCAACCGTCACCAACTGAGGAAAATCAGATAGAACCATCAATTCAACTTGGCGAAACAACCCTGGAAAACGTGGACCACTTTCTGTATCTTGGAAGTCACCTCTCCTCCAATGTCGACCTTAATGACAAGATCCAACATTATCTTAAATGCGCTGGAACAGCTTTTGGACGTCTCCGAAAAAGAGTCTTTCATGATCGTGACATCCGAACAGACACCAAAATGTTAGTGTACAAAGCAGTGGTAATCCCAGCACTCCTGTATGCTTCAGAAACCTGGACAATGTACCGAAGACATCTGAAGGCACTTCAAAAGTTCCATCAACGCTGTCTTCAAAACATCTTAAATATCACTCATAACATGCTGGAGGTACTCAGCAGGTTGGGCAGCATCCGTGGAAATGATCAGTCAACATTTCAGGCCGGAACCCTTCGTCAGGACTGAAGAGGGAGGGTGCAGAGGCCCTATAATGAAGGTGGGGAGAGGGTGGAAAGGAGAAGGCTGGTAGGTGCCAGGTGAAAAACCAGTAAGGGGAAAGATAAAGGGGTGGGGGAGGGGAGGCAGGGAGGTGATGGGCAGGAAAGGTGAAGAAGGAATAGGGGAAGCACAATGGGTAGTAGAAGGAGGCGGAAACATGAAGGAGGTGGTAGGCAGCTGGGGGAGGGGGCAGAGTGAAACTGGGATGGGGGAAGGGAGGGGGAGGGAATTACCAGAAGTTGGAGAATTCTATGTTCATACCAGGGGGCTGGAGACTACCCAGACGGTATATGAGGTATTGCTCCTCCAACCTGAGTTTAGCCTCATAATGGCAGTAGAGGAGGCCATGTATGGACATATCTGAATGGGAATGGGAAGCAGAGTTGAAGTGGGTGGCTACTGGGAGATCCTGTCTGTTGTGGCGGACGGAGTGGAGGTGCTTGACGAAGTGGTCCCCCAATCTGCGTCGGGTTTCACCGATGTAGAGGAGGCCGCACTGGGAACACCAGATGCAATAGATGACCCCAACAGACTCACACGTGAAGTGTTGCCTCACCTGGAGGACTGTTTGGGGCCGTGAATGGTGGCAAGAGAGGAGGTGTAGGGACAAGTGTAGCACTTACACTTACAGGAATAAGTGCCGGGTGGGAGATCCGTGGGGATGGACGTGCGGATAAGTGAGTCGCGGAGGGATCGATCCCTGCGGAAAGCAGAGACGGGTAGAGAGGGAACGATGTGCTTAGTGGTGGGGTCCTGTTGAAGGTGGCGGAAGTTGCGGAGGATAATGTGCTGGATCCGGAGGCTGGTGGGGTGGTAGGTGAGGACAAGGGGAGCTCTGTTCCTGTTGTGGTGGCAGGAGGATGAGGTGAGGACTGAAATGGGGGAAATGGAGGAGATGCGGGTGAGGGCATCATTGATGATGGCAGAAGAGAAACCACGATCCTTAAAGAAAGAGGACATTTGAGATGTCCTGGAACGGAAAGCCTCATCCTGGGAGCAGATGCGGTGGAGATGGAGGAACTGGGAATAGGGAATGGCATTTTTGCATGTGGCGGGGTGGGAAGAGGTATAGTTGAGGTAGTTATGAGAGTCAGTGGACTTATAGAAGATGTAAGTGGACCGTCTGACTCCAGAGATGGAGACCGAGAGATCGAGAAAGGGGAGAGAAGTGTCTGAGATGGACCAAGTGAAATCGAGGGCTGGGTGGAAATTTGAAGTAAAGTTGATGAAATTGACGAGCTCAGCATGGGTGCAGGAAGCAGCACCAATGTAGTTGTCAATGTAGCGAAGGAAAAGTAGGGGAGCTGTACCAGAATAGGTTTGGAGCACAGACTGTTCCACATAACCAATGAAGAGGCAGGCATAGCTGGGGCCCATGCGAGTTCCCATAGCTACACCTTTGGTCTGAAGAAAGTGGGAAGAGCCAAAAGAGAAGTTATTAAGTGTGAGAACCAGTTCTGCCAACCGGAGGAGGGTGGTAGTTGTGGGGAACTGGTGAGGTCTATTATCCAGAAAGTAGCGGAGAGCTTTGAGGCCATCTTGATGGGGAATGGAAGTGTATAAGGATTGGACATCCATAGTGAAAATGAAGCAGTCAGGACTGGGGAACCGGAAGTTATTGCAGTGATAGAGGGCATGGGATGTATCCCAGATGTGGGTGGGGAGGGACTGAACTATGGGTGACAAAATGGAGTCCAGGTAGGCAAATACAAGTTCGGTGGGGCAGGAGCAGGCAGAAACTATGGTAGTATTCTACTACCCATTGTGCTTTCCCTTATTCCTTCTTCACCTTTCCTGCCAACCCCTCCCTGCTTCCCATCCCCCACCCCTTGATCTTTCCCTTCACTAATTTTTCACCTGACACCTACCAGCCTTCTCCTTCCCACCCTCCCCCCACCTTCTTTATAGGGCCTCTGCCCCTTCCCTCTACAGTCCTAACAAAGGGTTCCGGCCCAAAACGTTGACTGATCGTTTCCACGGATGCTGCCCAACCTGCTGAGTTCCTCCAGCGTTTTGTGAGTGTTGCTTTGACCCCAGCATCTGCAGAGTATTTTGTATCTTAAATATCAGCTGGGAAGATAGAAGAACCAACGTCAGTGTGCTAAATGAAGCAAAAACAACAAGCATTGAAGCCTACATCTTCAAGAACCAACTAAGATGGAGCGGTCATGTTGTTCGGATGAAAGACGAACGTCTGCCGAAACAAATCTTCTACTCCCAGCTTAAAGAAGGAAAACGTAAAAGAGGCGGACAACAGAAGAGATTCAAAGACGTCTTAAAAGCCAACATGAAGAAATGTAACATCGACATCAACAATTGGGAAACCAATGCCAAGGACAGGAAACTCTGGCAAGCCATCATCCGAGAAGGAACAGCAACTTTCGAAGCCAACAGATGTGCAGAATTAGAAGAAAAGAGAAGAAAATGGAAAATGAGGCAGCAACAACCAAAGCCTGATCTGCCATCTGGAACCACCTGTCCTGAATGCGGAAGAACTTTCAAAGCCAAGATTGGACTCATAAGCCAATTGAGAGCCCATAAGTAGATCAACAGAACGAAGATCATCATCCTCGACCTCGAGGGATAGCCACGACAACGATTACCTACCTCTCCACATTTCTTCATATCGTCCGCATACTTTGCCACAAAGCCATCAATTCGACAATCTAAATCGTTGACAAACAATGTGAAAAGTAGCGGTCCCAATACTGACCCCTGAAGAACACCACTGGTGACTGGCAGCCAACCAGAAAAGGCCCCCTTTATTCCCACTCACTGCCTCCTGCCTGTCAGCCATTCCGCTATCCATGCCAATATATTTCCTGCAACGCTTTAGGATTTTATCATGTTAAGCAGTCTCATGTGAGGCACCTTATCAAATGCCTTCTGAAAATCTAAGTAAATGACATCCACTGTCTCTCTTTTGTTTACCCTGCTTGCTATTTCCTCAAAGAATTCTAACAGGTTTGTCAGGCAAGATTTCCCTTTACAGAAACCATGCTGACTTTGACTTATTTTATCATTAGTGTCCAAGTACCCCGAAACCTCGTCCTTAATAATGGACTTTCCCAACCACTGAAGTTAGGCTAACTGGCCTATAATTTCCTCTCTTTTGTCTTCCTTCCTTCTTAAAGAGTGGAGTGACATTTATGCAGTCCTTAACTTCCCTTGTCAGCCACGGTTGTCGACCCCTGCCATTTGAGAACTTCTTCTTCCATGGGGCATATCTATCCTGTGCCTTGTGAACTGTTCCCAGAAACTTCAACCACCTCTGTTCTGCCGTCATCCTCGCCAGTATCCTCCAATCCACCTGGACAAGCTTCTCTCTCATGCCTCTGTAATTCCCTTTATTCCATTGAGATACTGATACATGAGACTTATGCTTCTCCCTCTCAAATTGCAGAATGAATTCAATCATACTATGATCCTAAGGGTTCCTTTACATTAAGCCGACTAATAAAATCTAGGATATTGCTTAACACCCAATCTAAGATGGCCTTTCCCCGAGTAGGCTCAACCACAAGCTGTTCTAAAAAGCCATCTCGTAGGCATTCAAAAAATTCCTTCTCTTGTGATTCGACACCAACCTGATTTTCCCAATCCCCTTGCATACTGAAGTCCCCCATTACATTGTGTCATTAACCTTACATGCCTTTTCCAGCTCCCTTTGCAATTTCAACCCCACAGCTTGGCTACTATTTTGAGTCCTATATATGATTCCCATAATGGTTCTTTTAGCCGGCTTATGGCGTAGTGGCATCAGCGCTGGACTTTGGGGTGAGAGGTCCCGAGT
Organism: Mobula hypostoma; assembly: GCF_963921235.1. Taxonomy (NCBI): domain Eukaryota; kingdom Metazoa; phylum Chordata; class Chondrichthyes; order Myliobatiformes; family Myliobatidae; genus Mobula; species Mobula hypostoma. The sequence continues at coordinate 15,389,264 of NC_086104.1, forward strand.
TCGATTCCAGCTGGCACCCTTGCATGCTCTCCATCTGTGCTGGGTTAAGAGCTGGTGATCTCTAAAAAGAAAACTCACCCGGCAGAAGGCAATGGCAAACCACTGCTGTAACTAGCCTCGTAAACGATTTCCCAATACGTCAGAGCGGCGTGGAAGGAAATCTCCTGCTAACTGGAAAATTCCGGATGCGACATAATGGTTCTTTTACTGTTGCAGTTTCTTAACTCCTCCCACAAAGATTCAACATTCTCTGACCCTATGTCACCTCTTTCTAAAGATGTAATTCCATCTCTTACCAACAGAGCCACACCACTGACTACGCCTTCCTGCCTGTCCTTTCAATATAAAGTATATCCTTTGATGTTAAACTCCCAGCTATGGCCTTCTTTCAGCCACCACTCAGTGATGCCTGCAACGTCATACCGACCAATCCCTAATTATGTTACGAGTTCCTCCACCTTATTCCGAATGCTATGCACATGTAAACACAATACCTTCAGTCCTGCATTCTTCGTCCTTTTGAATTTTGCCCCTGTGGTACAACTTAATTCTTTGTTCTGTCTGCATTGGTACCCAATCATTGGCCTGTCCTTCCTTACATTCGTATTACATCATCTACTTGTAAACCTGCTGGCTCATCCTCAGCTCTATCATAGAAACATAGAAAACCTACAGCACAATACAGGCCCTTCAGCCCACAAAGCTGTGCCGAACATGTCCTTACCTTAGAAATTACATAGGGTTACCCATAGCCCTCTATTTTTCTGAGCTCCATGTACCCGTCCAGGAGTCTCTTAAAAGACCCTATCGTATCCACCTCCACCACTGCTGCCAGCAGCCCATTCCATGCACTCACCACTCTCTGCGTAAAAAAACTTACCTCTGTACCTACTTCCAAGCACCTTAAAACTGTGCCTTCTCGTGCTAGCCATTTCAGCCCCAGGAAAAAGCCTCTGACGATCCACACGATCAATGCCTCTCATCATCTTATACACTAGTTCCCATCCCATTTTAGTTTAAGCCATTCCCAACAGCTCTTGTAAACCTGCCCGCAGGAATATTGGTTCCCCTTGAATTCAAGTGCAACCTGTCTCTTTTATACAGGTCTTACCTGCCCCAGAAGAAGGCCCAATTATCCAGAAATCTGAATCCCTGCCCCCTGCTCCAATTCTTCAGCCGTGCAGAATCTGCCACCTCATTCTATTCCTATCCTCACTGTTGCATGGCACAAGCAGCAATCCCATAATTGCTACACTTGAGGTCCTCCTTCTCAGCTTCCTTCCACACTCCCTGTATTCTTTTTTCAGGACCTCCTCCTTTTTTCTAACTATGCCATTGGTACCAATATGTACTACAATTTCTGGCTGCTCACCCTCCCTTTTCAGGATATTGGAGATATGTCCAGAAACATCTCGGACCTTGATACCTGGAGGCAAACTACCATCCACGTTTCCTTTTTGCTTCCACAGAATCACCAATATGTCCCCCTGACTATAGAGTCCCCTATTACTGCTGCCACCCTCTGCAATGTCCTGACCATCTGAGCCACAGGGCCGAACTCAGTGCCAGAGGCACGGCCACTGTTGCTTTCCCCAGGTAAGTCCCACACCCCCTCCCCAACAGTACTCAAAATTGTTGAGGGGGATGGCCACAGGGGTGCTCTCCACTATCTGGCGTTCTCCCATCAGCGTCTCCTGACAGTCACCCATTTATCAGTCTCCTGTAGCCTTGGGGTGACTACCTCCCTGTAGCTCCTGTCTTTCATTGCTTCACTTTCCTTAACAAGCCAAAGGTCATCGAGCTGCAGCACCAGTTCCCTAACACGTGCTCCAACGAGCTGCATCTTGATGCACCTAGTGCAGATATGGCCATCGGGGAGGCTGGAAGTCTCCTGGAAATCCCACAGCTGACCACTAGCTCTACAAACATACCCCTATTCTCTCAAGAGTTAATTCAGAAAAAAAGAAATAGGAAATAAGGAATGAACTTACCTATTTACCTTGCCTCTGCCTGTTCTCGCTGAAGCCCTGTTGAGCCAAAGCCTTACTACTCTGACGATGACTGCTCCCACGATAAATGCTCCACTAAGTGGTACCTCTGTTTTATAGAGTCTGGGTTTTTTAGCTGGTGAAGCACAAACCCATCTCTGCTTTGATTGTGAGTAACCCGGGACAGGGTGTTTGGAAATTCAAACACAAGAAGTTCTACAGATGCCAGCATAACATACACAAAATACTGGAGGAACTCAGCAGGTCAGACAGCATCTACGGAGAGGTATAAAGAGCTGATGTTTTGGGCTGAGACCCTTCACCCGGACTGGAAAGGACTGGGGAAGAAGGTGTGAGGAGGGCCATGAGTACAAGCTAGAAGGTGATAGGTGAGACCAGGTGAAGGGAAGGTGGATGGGTGAAGGAGGGGTTATGAAATGAGGTTGGAGCTGGGAGGTGATAGGTGGAAGAGGTAAAGGGACTGAAAGTCCACTCCCATCAGGGAGGATGCTATGCAGCATCCACCCCAGACCATCAGACTCAAAAACAATTATTTTCCCCAAGCAGTAAGGCCGATCAACACCTCCTCACACTAACCCACCACCACTACTTTAACATTTCCTTTCAGAGCCACCTTATGTACAGACACTCCTGTGCCTACATGGACATAACAATCAATCTATATACATATATAAGCTATCTTATATATTAATATTTATTGTGGTTTTTATTGTTGTGTTCTTTATCTTATTGTGTTTTTTGTGTGTTGCATGGGATTCGGAGTATTAATTATTTTGTTCTCCTTTACACTTGTGTCCTGGAAATGACATTAAACAATCTTGTAAAGCACCATGGGGCTCCCATTTCTGTAGGGCCTGACCTGTCAGTGGGCAGGTGACCTATCCTGGAGGACCATGGTGGGAGAGTTTGGGATGAAGGTTATGACTCCATCAAGCTGTCCCCCAGCACGAGACCACAGCATTATGTGGAGGGAGGACTTCACAGGCTTGACCAACCTTTGAAGCTGCAGAACACAGCGAACGGCCTGTAGGCATCAGGAACAAGACATAGTACTTTTAAAAAGGCCTAACGCAAGAACGTTACTCTTCCAAAGTTTACAGAAGAGCATAAATTGTTAATACTTTCAAAATCTCATCTGATGGAAATTGTCACCTGCTTGTATGTTACATGTTGCTTATTACATAGTCTCATGGAATGACAGCTATTTGTCACACATAAAATCCAGGGGATGACTTACGTCAGAATGTAAAATGAGTGCTGTGATCCCCCAGCCCTTTTCAGCTTTTGTGAACTTGTCCGCCCAGCCTCACTGAGTTGAGCACAGACAATTTTGGGCATTAGGGCAACACTTGACCGTCTCCATTAGTGTTTGGTTTGTGAACAGTTGTATTGCCAAGATGGGGGTATCAGTCTTTGATGCTGAACTTCCATTGTGGTTATCTGTTCCATAGTTTCACAATAGCAACATCTGGCTTGAATGATAAACGGATTTGAAGATCAAAATTCATCCTAGGGACATTTGAGAGACTCTTATGGATGAAAGAAAAATGGAGGGCTATGTGGGAGGGAAGGGTTAGATTGATCTTGGAGTAGTCTAAAAGATTGGCACAACACCATGGACCAAAGGGCCCGCACTGTGCTGTCACCTTTTATGTTCTATTACCCCTGTTGGTTAAGGAGTTGACCCCATTCCCAGCTTTTCTGTTAGCTATTTTAACACAAGGTTTAGTCTGCTTATTTTGAATGAATCTATGGGAGTATGAAAGAGCCAGAATTTGAGGCCTAGTGTTCGGGGTTCCGGTTCAAGGCTGGGAGTTCAGAGTCCTCCTCCATCAACATCAGCAAGTCCTGGGGCCGATTCTGAAAAATGAAGCCCAAAGTTCGTTTAGGAGTCCGGAAGTAGAGGCCCAATGGCCAAAGCCTAGGTCTGCGAGTTCACCGAGGAAGTCAAAGGCACAATGTCTGTGAGTCCAAGTCCACAGGAGGCAGGAAGCCTGAAACGTCCTATCCTGGGGTTGGAGGAATGTCGCTGTGTGTGCACGGCTGGCTGGGTGGTTGTCCTACTGTTGTTGTTGCTGGTGCTGCTTAGTGAAAATTGTGGGCATGCTATGTTGCACCTGAATGTGCATTGACACTCGCAGGCTGCCCCCAGCACATCCTTAGGTTGTTCGAGCAAATAACACATTTCACTGTATGTTCCAATGAACACATGATAAATAAATAAATCTGAATCTGAAATATTGCCAGTCAACTAAATTCATCAATAGAGAACTCTGGCAAATTGATCTCCACTGGCTGGAAGAACAAGGATGGCAGATATTTGCACATCTGGCAGTAGTATTTCCTCATTCCTTCTCCTTCACCTGGTTAGTACTCTGGAACTCACTCCTTAGAAGCAGTGTCGGAACAAATAAACTCTTCTTGGGCTTCCAGCCGGGTACAGATGTCGATTTTAACCGATGTTTCAATGACAATCTCTGCCATGATGCCTGGGCATGTCTAGTCCAGAGGTATTTATACCCCTTTCATTCATCCCTCCTGATTGGTTAGTCCTCGTCCAATCAGGTTTCTGTTCTCCCACCTTGTTTACAATCAAGTTCCAGTTCTTACTTCAAGCAAAACCTTCATCTTTGTTAAAATTCTTTTGCTCTAGTTTTATTTCAATGGCTTCCTTCACCAGGCAGTCCCAAAAGCCATTGGCGCGGCGCGGTAGTTTTGTGCCGTCGGAAAGCCCTTGCAAATGCAATGTTCTGCTACTGCCAATTTCTCCGGGTAACCCAAACGGATACACCTCTTGAGCTCCTTGATGTGGCTTTCCACTGTGAGCCCTGTCTGGCTCCGCACTCACAGGGAATCCTGTAAATACCAGCTGCCAGAACCTTTGCCACATGTGCTGCATCAGTTCAAAAAGGGACGCCACATCACCTCTTCAAGGATAACCAGGGATGCCAATGAATGCTGGCGTTGTTGGTAACATGCAAATACAAGAAAAGATTTGACTTGCCAAATGGCCTTTTTAAAAAATCCTTTGACAGAGTCGAATGGCCCTACTTATTTATGGTGCTCGAAAGGTTTAATTTCAGTTCCAAATTTATATCCTGGATCAAATTGTTATATCATTCTCCTATGGCCTCAGATCGTATTAACTCTTTAAGCTCACCTTTTTTCCCTCTTTTTCGAGGTACTCGACAAGGTTGTCCTCTTAGTCCTTTATTATTTGATATTGCATTAGAACCTCTTGCAATTGCTATTCGAGAATCTCCAAATATTATTAGGATTACTCGGGGCTTAAAGTCCCATAAAGTATCACTTTATGCTGATGACTTACTTTTATATATTTCTAATCCTCAAAAATCTATCCCTGCTGCTTTAGATTTATTAGCACAATTTAGTCTTTTTTCCGGTTACAAGTTAAATCTCAGTAAGAGTGAACTTTTCCCAATTAATAAGCAACTTCCCTTGTATCAGAACCTCCTGCTTAAACTGATTAATAATCATTTTTCGTATCTTGGGATTAAAATTACCTGTAAACATGAAGATTTATTCAAGACTAATTTCCTACCCTTAATTGATTATATTACTCAACTTTCATTTAAATGGTCTCCATTATATTTAACTTTGATTGGTCGTATTAATGCGGTTAAGATGTTTATTCTGCCAAAATTTTTATACGTATTTCAGGCACTACCGATTTTTGTTCCAAAATCCTTTTTTGACAAAGTTGACTCTAAAATTTCTTCATTTATTTGACAAAATAAAAACTCAAGACTGGGTAAAATATATCTACAGAAAGCTAAGAGAGATGGAGGTTTGGCATTACCTAACTTTAGAGTTTATTATTGGGCAATCAATATTCAACACATGAAATTTTGGTTACTTGATCAAGATACACTATCCATTCCTAAATGGGTAGTATTGGAATTACAATCTGCTCAAGGTTATGCACTTGGCTCCATTTTAGGTTCTTCTCTTCCTTTTGATTAGAAATGTCATAAACAGGTTTATAACCCGATAGTTAAATATACCTTACGTATTTGCTTTCAATTCCGAAAATTTTTCGATCTTAATCAATTTGGGCTTGCGATTCCTATTTTAGGCAACATATTCTTTCCCCCCTCTTCTACGGATCGTGCTTTTCAAATTTGGAAGACCAATGGTATTTCACTGTTGTTGGATTTATTTTTAGATGGTCCCCTTATGTCTTTTGAACAATTATCTAATAAATATAATTTATCAAGAATACATTTTTTTAAATGGCCTTTTTAGAAAATCTACACATAGCTAATTATTTTTACTATATAATACCTCAGAAAGGATTTGAACCCATAGTTCAAATTAAATTAAATCAAATCAAATTCAAATATAAAAAGCCGAGAGATCAAAACATGCACCAACACTATTGGTTAGAACATAAGAGACGTTTCCATCTGATGTTTTCAGTCTGAAGAAATAGATGTATTTTGGAAGACAATGTACACTAGATGCTGAAAACAAACCAATTCTTGAAAATAGAAAGAAACTTTTGCACACCATACGACACATCTGGACAGCAGTAACAGGATTGGTCCGAGTCAGCATGGATTTAGGAAGGGGAAATCGTGCTTGACTAATCTTCTGGAATTTTTTGAGGATGTAACTATGAAAATGGACAAGAGAGAGCCAGTGGATGTAGTGTACCTGGACTTTCAGAAAGCCTTTGATAAAGTCCCACATAGGAGATTAGTGGGCAAAATTAGGGCACATGGTATTGGGGGCAGAGTACTGACATGGATTGAAAATTGGCCGGCTGGCAGAAAACAAAGTGTAGCGATTAACGGGTCCCTTTCAGAATGGCAGGTGGTAACCAGTGGGGTACTGCACGGTTCAGTGCTGGGACCGCAGCTGTTTACAATATATATTAATGATTTAGATGAGGGAATTAAAAGTAACATTAGCAAATTTGCCCATGACACAAAGCTGGGTGGCAGTGTGAAATGTGAGGAGGACATTATGAGAATGCAGGGTGACTTGGACAGGCTGGGTGAGTGGGCAGATGCAGTTTAATGTGGATAAATGTGAGATTACCCACTTTGGTGGTAAGAACGGGAAGGCAGATTATTATCTAAATGGAGTCAAATTAGGAAAAGTGGAAGCACAACGAGATCTAGGTGTTCTTGTACATCAGTCACTGAAAGCAAGCATGTAAGTACAGCAGGCAGTGAAGAAAGCTAATGGCATGCTGGCTTTCATAACAAGGGGAATTGAGTATAAGAGTAAAGAGGTCCTTCTGCAGCTGTACAGGGCCCTGGTGAGACCACTCCTGGGGTACTGTGTGCAGTTTTGGTCTCCAAATTTGAGGAAGGACATTCTTGCTATTGAGGTAGTGCAGCGTAGGTTCACAAGGTTAATTCTCGGGATGGCGGGACTGTCATATGTTGAAAAATTGGAGTGACTGGGCTTGTATACTCTGGAATTTAGAAGGCTGAGAGGGGATCTTACTGAAACATGTAAGATTATTAAGCGATTGGACACACTGCAGGCAGGAAGCATGTTTCCGCTGATGGGTGAGTCCAGAACCAGAGGCCACAGTTTAAGAATTAGGGGTAGGCCATTTAGAACAGAGTTGAGGAAAAACTTTTTCACCCAGAGAGTGGTGGATATATGAAATGTTCTGCCCCAGAAGGCTGTGGAAGCCAAGTTTCCGGATGCCTTCAAGAAAGAGATGGATAGAGCTCTTAAAGATAGCAGAATCAAAGGTTATGGGGATAAGGCAGGAACTGGATACTGATTGTGGATGATCAGCCATGATCACAGTGAATGGTGGTGCTGGCTCGAGGGGCCGAATGGCCTACTCCTGCCCCTATTGTCTATTGTCTATTGTGTGAGGTTATATAAATATTTGCAGTGTGTACAAAAACAAATAGGCAATGCTATGCAGATACAAATCATTGGTTAGTTAGAGGTTAATGGCCTATTTTCGGAAGGGCATCAGATAATAGAGAGGAATAAAGAAAAGATCCATTAAGATACTGCCACAGGTCATTCCGAAAGAAAGAGGAAGCTCTCTAAACCAATTATCTCGAGGATAAGATTGAAGTATTCAAAATTATCAGGATGTTCTGTTGAAGTAATTTGGGACGAACAATTTCAACAGCCAATTAAGAGGCTATAATTGATGACACTGACAAAAGATGTTCTTCTCATGCTTGTGAACCCTTCGAAAGTACTACCAACTAACCACCCTTGCCTACTTCCTGTAAATTTGGAGTCATTCAAACCTCCGACTTTATAATTCCCAGTCTCTTTACCCAATTATTTCTGTTGCAATATATGATTAATCATCTTTTGTTTGTTTTGTAATAAACCTCGGATGCAGAATAGAATAGTATAGAACTTTACCGTCTTTGCTCAAGACAACAGGATTGCGGTGCTACACCAATCTGCGCAAAACTGATATTTACGATGCCTGCAATACAGCTTAATTTTAAATAAATAAATAAAGCTCCCGTATTTACATACAAAAAGTGATTTTGATAGCCCATAACACTCAAAGGCCATTGGCAAACTGGGGTGCAGCATTACTCAGCTGCACCACAGCCCAGGGGAAGCAGCTGTTTTAGGCTAAAAGACCATAAGATACAGGAGCAGAATTAGGCCATTTAGCCCATCAAGTCTGTTCTGCCATAACAGAAAAATGAGGGGGTGGATCTCATTGAAACCGATCAAATGTTGAAAGACCTGGATGGAAAAGACATGGAGATGTTTCCTATAGTGAGTGAGTTTAGGACCAGAATAGAAGATGGTCCCTTTAGGACAGAGATGAGGAATTTCTTTAGCCAGAGGGTCATGAAACTGTGGAATTCATTGCCACAGACTGCTGTGGAGGCCAAGTCATTGAGTATATTTAAAGTGGAGTTTGACAGGTCGTCAAAGGTCACAGGGAGAAGGCAGTAGAATGAGGTTGAGAGGGACAACAAATCAACCATGATGGAATGGCAGAACAGACTCGATGGGATGAATAACCTAATTCTGCTCCTGTGGCTTTGGGTTTTACATGCCTGCTAGCTCTGAATCAGAATCCGGTTTATTATTACCGGCATGTGACGTGAAATTTGTTAACTTAGCAGCAGCAGTTCAATGCAATACATAATAGAGAAGAAATAAATAAATAAATAAAATAATAATAATAAAACACAAATAAGTCAATCAATTCGCAGACACGAGGTATTCTGCAGATGCTGGAATTTCAAGCAACACACATAAAGGTTGCTGGTGAACGCAGCAGGCCAGGCAGCATCTCTAGGAAGAGGTACAGTTGATGTTTCAGGCCGAGACCCTTCGTCAGGACTAACTGAAAGAAGAGCTAGTAAGGGATTTGAAAGTGGGAGGGGGAGGGGGAGATCCAAAATGATAGGAGAAGACAGGAGTGGGAGGGATGGAGCCAAGAGCTGGACAGGTGATTGGCAAAAGGGATATGAGAGGATCATGGGACAGGAGGCCTCTTCTTTCAATTAGTCCTGCGTTCACCAGCAACTTTTATGTGTGTTGCTAAGTAAATCAATTACAGTGTATGTATATTGAATAGATTAAAAATCATTCAAAAAACAGAAATGATATATATTTAAAAAGTGAGGTAGTGTTCACGGGTTCAATGTCCATTTGGGAATCGGATGGCAGAGGGAAGAAGCTGTTCCTGAATCGCTGAGTGTGTGCCTTCAGGCTTCTGTATCTCCTACCTGATGGTAACAGTGAGAAAAGGGCATGTCCTGGATGCTGGAGGTCCTTAATAATGGACGCTGCCTTTCTGAGACAACGCTCCTTGAAGATGTCCTGGGTACTTTGTAGGCTAGTGCCCAAGATGGAGCTGACTAGATTTACAATCTTCTGCAGCTTCTTTCGGTCCTGTGCAGTAGCCCCTCCATACCAGACAGTGATGCAGCCTGTCAGAATGCTCTCCACAGTACAACTATAGAAGTTTTTGAGTGTATTCGTTGACATGCCAAATTGCTTCAAACTCCTTATAAAGTATAGCCGCTGTCTTGCCTTCTTTATAACTACATCAATATGTTGGGACCAGGTTAGATCCTCAGAGACTTTGACACCCAGGAAATTGAAGCTGCTCACTCTCTCCACTTCTGATCCCTCTATGAGCATTGGTATGTGTTCCTTTGACTTACCCTTCCTGAAGTCCACAATCAGCCATTTCATCTTACTGACGTTGAGTGCCAGGTTGTTGCTGTGGCACCACTCCACTAGTTGGCATATCTCACTTCTGTACGCCCTCTCGTCACCATCTGAGATTCTACCAACAATGGTTGTATCGTCAGCAAAGTCATAGATGGTATTTGAGCTGTGCCTAGCCACACAGTCATGTGTATACAGAGGGTAGAGCAGTGGGCTAAGCACACACCGCTGAGGTGCACCAGTGTTGATCGTCAGTGAGGAGGATATGTTATCACCAATCCGCACAGATTGTGGTCTTCCGGTTAGGAAGTTGAGGATCCGATTGCAGAGGGAGGTATAGAAGCCCAGGTTCTGCAACTTCTCAATCAGGATTGTGGGAATGATGGTATTGAATGCTGAGCTGTAGTTGATGAACAGCATCCTGACGAAGGTGTTTGTGTTGTTCAGGTGGTCTAAAGCCATGTGAAGAGCCATTGAGACTGCATCTGCCGTTGACTCATTGTGGCGATAGGCAAATTGCAATGGGTCCAGGTCTAGTCATACCCATAAGTGACAAAGTATTATCTTTCCATGACATATGCATTTGGTTTCTCACTTGTAATTGTTGTTGTTCCTTTCCACGCCTCGTGGTGCAACCTTACTGTTCCTTCAGCTCTTTTGTCTGTATTTTATGAGCACGAGTTCCTAGCTCAACACTCAACACAGCATGGATGGAAAGCATGCAAGGAACCAGCTGGATTCAAACCCGGGATCACTTGGTTCGAAGTCCGGTGCAGATGCCACTGCACCACCAGCTGGCTACGTTTCTCATTTAAGGTGGAGTCATTGACTTTTACCAGCATCAACTATTTGAGTGCAGCTTTCCATTAGAAAAACAACCACATTGGCTGACAGACACCACTGCAGACTGTAAACCAAAGATTATCAGTGGTAATGGCTGCACTGATGTTAAAAGCATCATGCTTTTGTGAAAGCTTAACTTCATTATGCTTACTTTTAGTTCATTGAATTAGTTATTGTTAATGCCTGTGGGAGAAATTGATGCTTTGCAGAGTCTTCAACGATTAGACAGAGGAACAGGAAGGATTTCACTCTGAAAAAAATATTATGGAATTCAATTCGATTTCTAGCATTTAAAGACTCTGAGAATCATAAATGTTGAACTGTACAATGGAAAGATCTGACAGTACCTTTCCTTACTTTTATTTCATTACAAGGCCTTGATATACTATAGTTACTAAATGTTTGGCCATTTATTTATTTATTTATTGAGATACAGCATGGATCAAGCCTTTTTGGCCCTTCAAGCTGTTCTGCTCGGAAACCCCCAACTGAACCCAAACCCAATCACAGGACAATTTACAATAACCAATTAACCTACCAATCGGTACATCATTGGACTGAGGGAGGAAGCCAGGGCACCTGCAGGAAACTCATACAGCCATGGGGAGAATGTCTAAACCCCTTATAGAATTTTGGATAATATAGATTCATTCAACCAAATGCAGAACAGTACCTTTTCCTACCTTACACACTTTTATTTCATTACAATGTCATGATACACCACAGCTACTAAACACTTGGTGATTTTGGATAATGCGGTTTCATTCAACCAACTGCTGAGGGGATTTGTTTTCAACTGATTGGAGGAGTCGTCATTACGTTACTAGGTCAAGATAAGGATTATCTTCATCTACAATCAGTCTTTTGGCAATGAAAGGGAAGTTATCGGAAGATGATAATTGCCTTGTTAAACAAGCAGCCTCACAACATCGGATGTGATTCTGATGAGGGAGGGAGAGAGACACATATCAGTGTCGATGGCTGATTTCTGCTAATGGTTTGTAAGAGATGCAAGTGGACTTAGCAACAGATGGAGAGTAAGCTATGCCCAAGAGGGTTTTTCTTTCCTTGAGGCACATTCCAAAGGACTTCAAAGACATCCGATGCCAAATGCTGCTGGCAGAAGGTTGGCAATCCCTGTTTGGAACACTGGGCAACTCTGGCTCAGTGTGTGTCATATTTCTGCTGGAAAAGCTCGTCACCAGGGAATGCAGACACACTCACATCCCAATTACTGCAGACTTGTCTTCTTCATGGATCAATGTTCCCACAATGGAATTAAACACTCTTACTGCAATTATTGCTTTGGTATGTCAACTGACAAAAACATCTGAATTAATCATTAAAGTCATAGAGTGGAAGAGCAGTACAGCACAGAAACAGGCCCTTCGGCCCACTGTCCCTGCTACCTAGCCCCATCTACCTGCAAATGGAGCTTAACTATTCATGCTCCTTCCATCTGTGTACCTAACCAAACCTCTTTCAAATGTTACAATTGATCTTGCCTACCTAACCACTTCCGTTTATAGTTCGTTCCACACTCGTACCATACTCTGAGTGAAGAAGTTTCCCGCTCAAACACTCCTTAAATATTTCACCTTTGACCCTAAACCTATGACCTCGAGTTCTTGTCTCACCCAACCCGAGGGGAAAAAGCTTGCATGCAATTACCCTATCAAGATTCAAGATTATTTAATGTCATTTCCTGTAAATAATCGTAAGGAGAATGAAATAAAGAACCCAATGATAATAATAAGAAAAACAAACAATTAATGTCATACATAAGACAGCCTATATACAGAGAATGATTGTACGTCCACGAAGGACTGCAAGGCTGTATTATAAGGTGAGTGACGGGAAATAAGGTGGTGAAGTTAGGGGGGGAGGTGTTGATCAGCCTTACTGCTTGGGGAAAGTAACTGGTTTTGAGTCTGGTGGTCCTGATGTGGACGCTAGGTTGTCTCCTCCCTGATGGGAGTGGGACAAACAGTCCATGAGCAGGGTGGGTGGGATCCTTCATGATGATACTGGACCTAGTTCCAGCACCTTTCTGCATTATGTGCCCTTGGTGGCCGATAGGCTGGTGCCAGTGATGCCCTGGGCAGTTTTGACTACCAAAGGTGGAGCCTTCTGGTCCACTGCAGTGCAGTTTTTGTATCAAGCGACGAGGCAGCTTGTCAGGATGATATCCACGGACATGAGTATAGGTGTGCATTGTCCAGCTCTCTTCAGCAGCTTCAGAAAATAGAGAGGTTGGTGAGCTTCCCTAATTTTGTGTAGGATGTGTTCTTGGAGCATGAGAGGTTGCGTGTGACGTGCGCTCCCAGGAGTGTGAAAGCGCTTGCAGTTTCCACTGCTGTACCAACCGATGTAAAGGTGGGGGTGGGATTTGTGCGTGGTACAAGTTCTGCTAAAGTCGATAACCATTTCCTTTTTCCTGCTGACATTGAGGAAGAGGTTATTTGCCTGACAGCAAGCCTTGAGCTCTTCCCCCTCCTTTCCGTAGGCCGTCTCATCGTTGTTGGTGATGTCATGTCGTTGGCGAACCTGATGATGTGACTGCTCGGGTGTTTGGCCGCGCAAGAGCAGAGCGTACAGCAGTGGGCTCAGCACACGGCCTGGAGGAGACTCCCATGTTGAGGATGACGGGGAGGAAGGAGCAGTTCTGCATCCTGACTATCGTCGGGAAGTCCAACACCCAGTCACACAGTGGTATATTCAGACCAAGGAGAAGGAACTTGTTCCCCAAGGCCTGTGGGACAACAGAGTTGAATGCTGAACTGAAGTCCAGAAACAGCGTTCTGACATAAATGTCCTTGTTTTCTAGGTGTGTCAGGGCCAGGTGCATGGCAGATGTTATGGCATTTGTTGTAGAGCGGTTCTGTTGGTGAGTGTCCAAGGTGACAGAAATTGATTTTTTGATATATGCCTTTACCAAGCATTACTTATACCCCTCTAAATTTTGTACATCTCTGAAATATCTCCCCTCATTTTCATGCACTCCAAAGAATAAAGTCCTTACCTGTTCAACATTTCCCTGAAACGCAGGATTTTACATTTGACAACATTTTCTGAATTTCCTCTGCATTCTTTCATGCTTATTGATATACTTCCTGTAGGTAGGTGGATTCTTTTAAATGTACTAGACTAAATTTTGTGACCAATTGTAAATAAACACTTTGTAAATATTTTTAATCCTCTTCCCCATTGGTTCTGTCCTTTGGCACAATGCAAAATTAAACTTTCAATCTAAGCCCAGTTAAAAAAAAATCACTAAAAGCTATGCAGTCCATCATGATTTATGACCATGAATAGTGTCAAAATTCTCAGTCCACCAATTAATATCATCTTTACTCACCTCCCTTCACAGACAAGAAGGAATTCATGAATTTCAGCTGGAACTTTAATTAGCATAATGCAAATGAAGCCAAATGAGCCAAAATGGTGAAGCATTTTGTTTGGGAAATTGGTTTTGGTTCAAGTAGCTCTTTGCTGTGCCATTTTCCACAGCCCAACACAACACTGGCTGTTAAACATGGATTAAAATTCAACATATCCCAATCTAGACTATAGATGCTGATAACAACTTCAAACAAATTACATTTCCTTCAACCCTGATGGCATGAAAGCCAATTTCTCTAACTTCTGATAATTTCTCACCCCTCCTTCCTTCTCTCTGTTTCCATTCCCCTTTCTGGTTACCCTCTCACCCCATCTCTTCTCCTCACCTACACATTTCCTCCCTGTATTTCCTCCCCTTTCTTCCATGATCCACCATCCTCTCCTATAAGCTTCCTTCTTCTTCCGCTCTTTACCCCTTCCACCTATCGTCTCCCAGCTTCTTAACTAATCACCACCCCGCCCCCCACAACCCTCCACCTAACTTCCCCTGGTCTCCCCATCACCTTCCAGCTTGTATTTCTTCCCCTCCAGGTCTATTCTGACCAGCCCCTTCCTTCCCAGTTCTGATGCAGGGCCTCAGCCGGAAACATCGCCTGTTTATTCCCCTACAGAGATGTGCCTGATTTAGGGAGTTCCTCCAGAATCTTGTGTGTGTTAAATTCCTTCATTACATTTTTCCATACTTTGAAGATTTTGCCTTTGGTTGTCCTATTATTTCCTCTCCTTCTTACTACAGCAGCTGAACAGCATGGTGGGCAGACCTCAGCACAGTAACCCAAGCTCAGATCTCTGTTTTCTGTCTGTCTTTGGCTCCCTCAGTCAAGATGCATGTGGCTGCTTCATGACATTCCGAGCAGGATTGTCATATCTTCCCCTCCTCCTTAGGCTCTGCCCTGGAGGTCAGGAGCAACAAATTTATACTCCAACTTTGTAGGCTGTGAGGTGGATAATGAAACCAAACCGGGAACCAGAGAGACTTCCACGGATGGGGCAGGTAATGTGTCATGAGTAGGGTTGTATGGTCCTCCACTCCTGCCGCCAACGTAGGGCTCCTGTGCACACATGACCTTTGGCCAAGAAGTTCTCACTATAATCCCCACAACTCCTTCAACAATGACTGATATTACTGAGGCAATAATTGGAGTATCAGGTGTGGCTGGGAGATGATTCAAGTATTTTCTACTGAAATTACCATTTTCAACCATCCCATGTACAATCTACAGATGTACTATGGAGAGCATTCTAACTGGTTCCATCTCCGTCTGCTATGGAGGGGCCACTGCTCAGGACCAGAAAATGCTGCAGAAAGTTGTAAACTCGGCCAACTTTGTCACGGGCATGATCCTCCTCACCACTGAGGACATCTCGATGGTGAGGACCAGCAGGTACGGGGCAGCTTCTTTCTACAAGCCATTAGACTTTTAGATTCACATGGCTGTACATTGCAATGGAGCCATAACGCAAAGATTTTTACTCCCTCACGTTGTGGGATGGATGTAAGATTTAAGTAAATTCTAAATTTCAAATTAAATCTTCAAACGATGTTTCCTCAGAAAGGCTGCGTCCATCATTAAGGACGCCCAGCACCCAGGACACGCCCTCTTCCCAATTCGCCCATCCGGGAGGAGCCACAGGAGCCGGAAGATACACATGCATTGTTTCAGGAACAGCTTCTTCCCCTCCACCCTCAGATTGCTGAACACCACCTCACTACTTTTTGCAATACTTGATTACTTTTAATATATATTTCTTATTGTAATTTATGGTATATTTTGTGTATTGCACTGCACTGCTGCTGCAAAGCAACAAATTTCATGACATATGTCAATGATAAGAAATCTGAAGCAACACACACAAAATGCTGGTGAACGCAGCAGGCCAGGCAGCATCTCTAGGAAGAGGTACAGTCGACGTTTCAGGCCGAGACCCTTCGTCAGGACTAACTGAAGGAAGAGTTAGTAAGACATTTGAAAGTGGGAGGGGGAGTCGGCAGGGGTGCTATACTGCGTCCGGCGCTCTCGATGTGGCCTTCTATATATTGGCGAGACCCGACGCAGACTGGGAGATCGTTTCGCTGAACACCTATGCTCTGTCCGCCAGAGAAGGCAGGATCTCCCAGTGGCCACACATTTTAATTCCACATCCCATTCCCATTCTGATATGTCTATCCACGGCCTCCTCTACTGTAAAGATGAAGCCACACTCAGGTTGGAGGAACAACACCTTATATTCCGTCTGGGTAGCCTCCAACCTGATGGCATGAACATCGACTTCTCAAACTTCCGCTAATGCCCCACCTCCCCCTCGTACCCCATCCGTTATTTATTTATATACACACATTCTTTCTCTCTCTCTCCTTTTTCTCCCTCTGTCCCTCTCACTATACCCCTTGCCCATCCTCTGGGTTTTTCCCCCCTCCCCCTTTTCTTTCTCCCTGGGCCTCCTGTCCTATGATCCTCTCATATCCCTTTTGCCAATCACCTGCCCAGCTCTTGGCTCCATCCCTCCCCCTCCTGTCTTCTCCGATCATTTTGGATCTCCCCCACCCCCTCCAACTTTCAAATCCCTTACTCACTCTTCCTTCAGTTAGTCCTGACGAAGGGTCTCGGCCCGAAACTTCGACTGTACCTCTTCCTACAGATGCTGCCTGGCCTGCTGCGTTCACCAGCAACTTTGATGTGTGTTACTTGAAATTCCAGCATCTGCAGATTTCCTCGTGTTTGCGATAATAAATCTGATTCTGATTCTGATGTACAGTTATTCCAATACTGTTCAACTATTTTCTAGTATCTGTAACAGTTTAAATTAATGTTAAAAGTTAACTTAAAAGGTAGATTAGCTTTTAAAAGAATAAGAAATATTTCTTAGGAGCCACTAAGAAAATTTGCCCAGGACATTGTTTTTTAAAATGCCTTATCACTCCCGTGGAAAGCCACAATACTCCTGAAATACTGGTCTCCAAATTAAGATTCATAGAAACCAGCACCTTACAAAATAAATATCCTGATTTTCCTTTGGCAGGCTAATGGAAAATACTACAGATGATGGGAATCCAAAATAAAAACAGAAGCTACTGAAAATACTCAGCAGGTCAAACAGCATCTAGAGAGCATCTAGCTTCATTGATTCAGGTGATGATCACTCACAGGACAGTCTGATACTTTGAATTTCTTTCTCTCCCCACAAAAGCTGCCTGACCTGGTGAGTATTTCCTGCACTTTCTGGCTTTACTTCTTTTATGCCAAGAATGTGTTACTCTGGCCTGTGTATTTAAATGATGTTCAGTTTATATGTAATACTGTTGGCACAGTGCACCTTTGTTGCTTGATCGCATACAATCCATTCCCACTCCTGGTTCTGGCTGTGGAAGTTTTGGGGAGGGTGTAGAACAGGTTCACCAGTATATTATAAACACAAGAATTCTGCAGATACTGGAAATCCGGAGCAACACACACACAAAATGCTGGGGAAACTCAGCAGATCAGGCACCATCTATGGAAATGAATAATAAACAGTCAATATTTTGGGCCGAAATATTTCATCAGGACTGGAAAGGAAGGGAGAAGACGCCAGAATAAAAAGATGGGGGGCAGGGAAGGAGGATAGCTAGAAAGTGATAGGTGATGCCAAGTGGGTGGAAGCTGGAGAGGAAGGAATCTGATAGGAGAGGAGAATGGACCACAGGAGAAAGGGAAGGAGGAGGGGACCCGGGGGAGGTGATAGGTGAGAAGAGGTAAGGGGCCAAAGTGGGGAAAAGAAGAAGAGGGAAGGGGGAGGGAATTTTTTTTACTGGAAGGAGAAATCGATGTTCATGCCATCAGGACGGAGGTTCCCCAGTTGGAATATAAGGTATTCCATATTCCTGGGAATGGGAATCAGAATGAAAGTGCTTGGCCACCGGGGAGTTCTGCTTTTGGCAAATAGAGCAGAGGTGCTCAACAAAGTGGACCCCGATTTACGACAGATCTCACTAATGTAGAGGATTGGGATATTGCCTGGATCGGAGTGTATGGAGAGGATGGAAAAACTTGGATTGGTTTCTCTGGAGCAACAGGAGCTGAGGAGAAATCTGGGAGAAATGTACAAGATGAGGAGAGGCGTAGATAGGGAAAAAATGCCAAAAAATCCAAAGGGGACTCATTTGTGATGAGAGGGGAAAATTTAATGGCGAGGTGCAAGGCAAGTTTTTTCACAAGTAGCTGTCTAGAGTGTGCTGTGTGGGGGAGATGGATGTGTCATTTAAAGGCATTTAGACAAACACAAGAACAGGCAGTGAATAGAGGACTCAGACCACATACAGGTAGATGGGATTATTTAAAATGACACATGGTCAGTACAACTATGTAGGATCGAATGTCCTGTCCTGGTGAACGTCCTGTTCCACGTGGTTCTGTTTCTGCAGTTACATTACCTTTACTTTGCAATTCATCATGATCCAAACGTGATCAGCTTTGATCGTCGATGGAAAACCACTGGGAGGTGACATAGCCAAGCTGAAGTTTTCTGTCACTGCAAAACCCCTGCCACGGGGCAGCAGGTTACACCAATGGAACAATCCTGGAATCTGAACTCCTGCTGTTCTACTTGGAAAGGAAAAGTCAAATGGAGTCTACTTTTGTTTGCAGGTAAAGTTTTGTTTTTTGTATCTATTTCTGAACACTGTCGACATTCAACACCCGACTCCAACACCTTTCCTCTCCATTAAATGTAGGTGCTGGGTAATGGCTGATGTTAAATTCATATCATTCAGCAAGCTCTCTCACCTCATCATTACTGCATTGTAAACACCTTAAACTACTTCCTATAATGCTGTTTACACTGTAAGTACCTGCTGGTATTCCTGTATTTTATTCCATTCTCTCCTTTCATCTCTAACTTCATTAGCTTTTTTATTTATATATAATCTTTATTCATTATATTTATTGGATGTTGATTTTTGGTGCACGTCGCATCCCTACCAACACTGCAGCAAATTCCTAATAATGTAAAAGTAAATGATAAATAAAGTTGATCCTCGATCGCACACCTCCTACCTTGCAGAAACTAATTGATCTTTCTGGCATCGGCCGTGAATATTGCGTGACAAGTTGCGGCACCAGATTGAATCTGAGGATAGTACATGTTGGGGAACTCTGGGACGTCATGGTAACCCGTCTCCTGCTGGAGGTGCTGGATCCGGGAAGACAACAGCCAGCACCTTGTCTGATGCCATGTTAGCCCCCTCTGCTGGCAGACAGGCTACATTGTAGAAAATAAGTCATGCAATTTGGTTTTTTACGGTAGCACTACAGTGAAATACATAAAATGTTACTATAAATTACAATAAGAAATATATATTTTTTTTAAAAGTGCAAAACGTGCGAAATAGTGAGGCTGTGTTCATGGGCTCATAGATGGTTCAGAAAACAGGTGGTGGAGAGGAAGAAATTGTTGCTAAGATGTTGAGAATGTGTGCTCAATCTCCTGTACTTGCTCTCTAAAGGTAGTGATGAGAAGAGCTCACGTTCCGGATGGTGACAGTCCTTAATGATGGATGCCGCTTTCCTGAGGCAACGCCTGTTGAAGAGGTTGTCGGTGGTGGGGAGGCTGGAGCTCAAGACAGAGGTGGCTCAGTCTACAGCCCTCGGCAGCTTTTGTGTTCCTGTGTATTGGCGGCTCCGTACCAAAAGGTGATGCAGCCAGTCAGAACGCCAGAATGATCTCCAGTGTACGTCTGTAGAAATTTTCTAGAGTCTTTGGTGACATCTCCTCAAACTCCGAATGAAATACCGCATAGCTGCTGGCATTCTTTCTTTCTGATTGTGTCTTTGCTCTTTGTCCTTTACTTGTTCACTCTTGGAACAACTAAAAAAAAACAACCATAACCACCAAGGTTTATGCCTTGTTTTTGACTTACAAAGAATCTTTTGATCGTAATATCACCCAATCCAACAGTATTCAGTTCAGGGGCACTTAGGAATGGACGATGAATTCTGAGCTCGCAAGTAATACTCATATGCTTATAAATGTAAGATTAAAAATTCACCAATACTATTCACACAGGGCATATGTGTTTTATCATCATCATCATTATGTGCCATGTTGTATGACATAGGCAATCGTGGTCTCCATGACCATCATTGTTCTTGGCAAATGTTTCTACAGAAGTAGTTTGCCATTGCCTTCTTCTGGACAGTGTCTTCACAAGACAGGTGACCTCAGCCATTATCAATACTTGTCAGAGATTGTCTGCCTGGCGTCAGTGGTTGCATAACCAGGGCATGATATGCACCCACTGCTCATGCGACCATCCACCACCTGCTCCCGTGGTTCCACGTGACCCTGATCGGGGCGGCTAAGCAGGTGCTACACCTTGCCAAAGGGTGACCTGCAGGCTAGCAGAAGGATGGAGTGCCTTACACTGCCTTAGGTGTGTGTATGTGTTTACTTGTACAAAATACTCTTTCTAAGAGCATCCAAAATGATACCAGGGTTGACCAAACCATTCCTCAAGCCTCACTCAGTGTTATCATCGATAATCCAATCTTCTCCATAACCCATGATTTCCCTCTAATCCCTCTAACCCATCTCGGAATATAGTCAATGACTCGCCATTCATAATTCCCTGAAACAGGAAAGTCCAAGAAAAGGCCATTCAGCCCACGATATTTATGCAAACCATGGTGCCAATTTAAACTAATCCCATCTGCCTACACATGGTCTATAACCCTCCATCCCCTACCTGTTTATATTCCTGTCCAAATACCTCTAAAATGTTGCTGTTATATCTATGTCCAACATCTGTCCTGGCAGTGTTTTCCAGGCACTTAATACTCTCTGGGCAAAGATCATTAAACTTTCCATCTCTCACCTTAAAGCTGCACCCTCTAGTATTTGAACTTCCCACCCTGGGGAAAAGACCCTATCAAGACCTCTCATAATTTTAAATTGATGCCTTTGTGGGCAAGTTTGCACACGATTCAAAGATAGGTAGGGGACAGATAAAATTAGGAAGTGGAGAATCTGCAAAAGGAAATAATCTATGCCTTTATTCCTTGTATCAAAATGCATCACCATACAATTCCCTACTCAATATTCCATCTGCCACTTCTTTGCTGATTCTCCTAATCTGTCCAAGTCCTTCTGCTTCCTCAACACAACTTGCCCCTCCACCTATCTTCATATCAACCTGTCTATCGTCGTATTATCTAAAACATTTTCCCAACCTTTTTTAGCCCACTGCCCCCCTAAAGCACTTTCATACTTGCTAATGCTTCTCTTAGGTACAATATATTTTCCAGCACCCCCATAGTGTAGAAACATGTCTACCATATGCTAACCTGAGAAAAACTATTCCGCTTTAAATTTTTATTTGTCTTTAAACCTAGCTTACACTGTACCTGTGCACTGTACAGCAGCTTCGATATCAATGTGGTTTTTAGCAAGAGTTGAAATATCTGGTTCAAGTTGTGACAGCAAAAGCCTTAAGTCCCCACAAGTAACAATGTCCAGGGGATTTCTGCTTTTTGTGAGTATGTGGCTCACTGCATCGAAGCCTCTTTCAACAAGGTAGGAGGATGGAAATGCAATGAAGAGCAGTTTGGCTCTTCTCTAAAGACCAGGAAACTTTGTGTGACAGTGCAGCCACATACCACAAAAACTGACATTTTTGAAAAGCATTTTTTGCTTCTTCATCGTTCTGAATTTTGATCATTTCTTCTTGCAAGCTGTCTTCCTGTTCTTCCACCTTGCAAAGAAGTGGATTAATTACCCAGTCCGGAATTTCAAGATCGTTCAAATCCTTGAATCGATTCTGAAAATCCTTCTTCACTGTCTGTGAAAGAGAGTACTACACCAAGCATTCTTCTTCCAATGTTTTGCTTATTTATTTCTAATTTTCTGATAATAGGTGACATTGTACTTTTTGCCTGGATTAAATTGAAATTCTCACCCTGCAGTTACGTATTTAGAATGTATATTTTATCATACACGTTGTCTAAGAATGCCTCATCTCCACATAGAAGTTCAATCTTGTTTCCCGAGCTCTTGTCGACATTGAGCAAAAATTTAACCACAGTGTCAAAAAGATCAAAGAAATGTTTTAAGCAGCAGTCTTTTGACAGCCAATGCACTTCAGTGTGAAGAAGCAGGCATTCAAACTCTTCATCGTTATATTGGCATAACTGGCAAAATATTCTGCTATTTAATGGAAGAGTTTTAATTTTATTGATAGCAGAGTCATGCTTGAAAGATGTTGCTGGCTGAAGTTCTTGGCTGTGAGATGTTGACGATGAATTACACAATGGATCGCAAACAGACTTGAAAGTTCTTTTTTCATAAATGCCACTAAGCCAGCATGGTGCTCCATCTATTGCACAAGAAAGCATGTTCCTAATTGGAATACTTTTATCTGCAATATATATTTTGAGCTTCTCATAGATAGCTTTTCCATCTATATTTGTTTTTAACTTTTTGCAAAAGAAAATTTCTTCATAAACTTTTCCATTTTTGATAAACTGTACATATGCCATTAGCAATGCCTAGTTGTCTCTCACAGTTGACTCATCCAGTTGTATCCCAAAATCTGTTTTTTTGTAGCTCTGTGCATAGTTGATACTCAGTTTCTTCACTCATTTCATTAATATGATGAGCTACAGATTTATTACTCAGAGGAATTGATTTTAAAATACTGGTATCCATTTTGAGAACAGTGGTGAGCACTTCTGATATAGTGAACATTATTAATCTTTCACCAATTGTATGAGATTTTCCACACTTTGCCATCATTTTGGAAATGCTATAAGAAACAATGAGACCACTGTCAAGGTCTCTTTTAGCTTTCTTGGCAAATGACTTGAGTGTGCAATGCTTTTCAAATGCTTTTCAAATGCTTCTTTCGTCTTCTGGTACTGAGTAATATCATAAGTAGACTTTTCAGGATATCTTTTATGGAATTGTTCCTGCAATTTTGATGGCTTCATTGGACAGTACAGGTTTACAAGTATGATCCGACAAGAACGGAATAAAACCATACCAGGTATGCAGCATTGTACTGATGCACTCTCCATAGTTTCAGTTTCTTTGTAGGATTAGAATTCAAGACTTCGCCTCCTTCAGACTCATAGAGATCACGCCGTATGTATTTAACCATCATTAATGGTGCTAAATTAGAACAAAACATTAACACAAACAACAAATGCATATCAGATGTTGACGACAGCAGTGAGTTGACATGGATGGAATGACGGTAGTGACATGCAAAGGAATGCTGAGGTAAAGATGAAGACGATCACAACAGTGAAAATTACGTTGACAAGGATTCAGATTAGAATCTGAATGTTAGTCGGGAAACAGCTGGTCTTCAGCAAGCTACCTTTATACTATTCCAGTTAGTGCAATTGACCAATCACGTAAGGTATCATGATCCCCAAAGATCCCCACACATATGAAGCCAAGGTCGCTTTGAACACTTCAAGAGGAATCGTCAGGGTTGGCAGGTTCACTGTTTCACTGTCTGATTCTGGCCAACATTGTATCATTGCACAACCCGTCTTCTGTAGATCTGTAGAGAAAGTTGAGAGGGTGTACTTGACTTACCAACTGTTAGATTGCATGAACTCTACATTGATAGCTAGGAGGGACATTTTGTTGAAGTGGAAGGATACATCAGCTCCCACTTTGTCACAATGGTTCTCTCAAGAGATGCTATGTCTTAGTCTGGAGAAAATTAGAAGTCGAACCTTTGAACCTTTACAGTATTTGATTTTGAGAAAAGATGGGGCTCATTTGCTCGTTATTATCACTTGAGCTAATTGATAGATTTTTTCCACGATCTAACTGTAAACTTTTTGATATATTTTCTTTTCCTCCTGGCAGTTTGATGTTTATTTTTAGAAGGTTTTTGTATGAAGCATGGTTCCGGGGTTGTACGCCTAATGGGGCTCCCCCCCCACTTTTTCTGCTTAGTAGGTTTTCTTTTTATTATCACAAATTTTATTTTTCAATCTTTAAGATAATATCTTTTTTCAGACCTTGTAAGTGTTGTTACTTCAATGTACTCGTGTTATTTCTTTTGTATAATATGACAATAAAAAGATTTGAAAAGAAAGAAATTGCATGAACTCGTCCCGTGCTGCAAGTCAAAGGGAACTGTTGGGCACATTGGTTGTTAATTTATGTATGTCCAATACTGTCTGTTTGGTTGGTAAGGTTGGATGAGATTGCCGAGTTTCAGACGCATTGTGACAGCGAGTGCTCACTGCCTGCAGAAATATGGTTCTTCCTGTGTTCCAGTGCCTCATCCTTTTTGTTGGAAATGCCTGCTCTGCTAACGGTCGGTCTGGTCTCTTGCCCCAAGTTAGGGGGCCGCTTACCGACCCACCTCCCCCCCAAAATCTTGAACGCTCCCTGATGACTTATATTTCCCCTAACCATGCTCCTATCGGGGGTGGTACCACCCATGTTGGGAATCACTGGTCTAAAAGTTTAGATCATTTTCTAAAAGGGGAGAAAATTCAAAACCCAGAGGTGCTCGGGGACTTGTGAGTCCTCACGCAGGATTTCTTAAAGGTTAACTTGCAAGTTCAGGCAGACGTAAAGAAGGCAAACGCAATATTAGCATTCACTTCAAGAGGTCTAGAATAGAAGAGCAAGGATGCAATGCTAAGGCACTGGTCAGACCGCACTTGGAGTATTGTGAGCAGTTTGGGGTCCCTTATCTAAGAAAAGATATGCTGGCATTGTAGAGAGTCCAGAAGTGGTTAATGACAACTATCCCAGGAATGAAAGGGTTAACATCTGACAAGTGTTTAATGTGTCTAGGCCTGTACTTGCTGGAGTTTAGAAGAATGGGGGTGGATTTCATTGAAACCTATTGAACAGTGAAAGGACTGGACCGAGTGGATGTGGAGAGGATGTTTCGTATAGTTGGGGGAGCCTAGGACCAGGGGCACGGCCTTAGAATAGAGGGACGTTCATTTAGAACGGAGATGGGAAGGAATTTCTTTAGCCAGGGGGTGATGAATCTGTGAATTTCATTGCCACAGTGACTGTGGAGGCCAGGTCATTGGGTATTTTTAAAGCAGAGGTTGACGGGTTCTTGATTAGTCAGTGCGTCAAAGGTTATGGGGAGAAGGCAGGAGAATGGGTTTGAGAGGGATAATAAAGCAGCCATGACAAAATGGCGGAGCAGACAAATGGCCTAATACTGCTCCTATACGTTATGGTTTTATGGCCTAATCCTTTCAGCATCCTCGTTTATCTCTTCTATACTTTCTCCAAAGTCTCCACATCCTTATTGTAATGCGGCAACCAGAGCTGCACACGATACTCCTTATGTGGCCAAACCAAAGTTTTATACAGGGTAGTACAGAAATAGGACCTTCGGCCCATCTAGTCTGTGCCAAACTGTTACTCTGCTTGTACCATCCACCTGCACCTGGACCCTCCGTTACCCCTCCCATCCATTTACTGATCCAAACGTCTCTCAAACGTTGAAATTTAACCTGCATACACCACTTCCAATGGCAGCTCCTTCCACAGTCACACTACCATCTGAGTGAAGAAGTTCCACCTCAGACTCCCCTTAAATATTTCACCTTTCAACCTTAACCTATGATCTCTAGCTCTAGGCTCACATAACCTCAGTGGAAAAGCCTGCTTGCATTTACCCTATCTATACCCCTCATAATTTTGTACACTTCTTTTCAAATCACCCCTCATTCTCCTATGCTCCAGAGAAAAAGTCCTAACTTCTTCAACCTTTCCCCATAACTCAGGTCCTCAAGTCCTGGAAACACCTTTGTCAATTTTCAATGTACTCTTTCAATCTTATTGACATCATTCCTGTTGGTAGGTGACCAGAACTGCGCACAATACTCCAAATTTGGCCTCAATGAGGTCCCATACAATTTCAAGATAACATCCCAACTCATTTATTCAATACTCTGATTTATGAAAGCCAATGTCCAAAAACTCTCTTTCTACTCTATCTACCTGTGATTTAACTTCCAAGGAACAGTGGAGATGCATTCCTAGATCCATAATCTCTGGATTATTACTTAATTGTTTCTGTTTTCTAAAATTTTATTTGAAGATATAGAACAAGACTAGGCCCTTCCATCCTACCGAAACTGCACCTGATTACTTCCATGTGACCAGTTAACCTACTAACGTGTGCCCGTTGGAATGTGGGAGGAAACCAGAGCACCCAGAGGAAACCCACGCGATCATACAAACTCCTTCTGGGCAGTGGCAGAATTGGACCCAGATCGTTGACATTGGAATAGACTTACACTGCTGTGATGTTAAAATGTCGAGCTAACTTTATCATCTAATTGTAGGTGACAGTTCCCTATATTCCACAACATATCAATGGTGTCATTGAATGCTTGTGGAGGGGTTGAAGGTAGCCATGGTGATTATCTGATTTCTGAGATCACTTGTTTACATACTGCTCAGACCTTGCTGCTCATCTGCCAAGAATGCTCCATTGGAAATCTAGTTATAAGTGATCGTCAGTGATTGGTGGCATGTTACCTATTTAGTAATAATGCATTTGGTCAGCATAATAGATTTGTTATGTATTTGATTAATGCAGCTCTAACATTTGCCTAATAAGCTGCTTAAGTTAAAACTGACAGCACATAATGCCACAGATGTTTATTAAATTTAAAACTGCAGATTTAAAAATTCAATTAGTAGCCTCCATTATAGCTAATATGTTAATATTCTAAATTGAAGATGTAATGAGGAGTGATTTTTTTTAATTACAATAGTGTTGATTGCTAATTTGCAGAGGTGTAGTGGGTAAAATGTATTTTGGCATCCACTTAAGGGATTTGTCATTACTCTGCCTAGGAATTGCTGCCTGACTCAGAGACAATTTAATAATTTAGGTCTACATTATTTATGTAAAGCCGATCTATCCTCAGCTTTTATACAGGTTAAGGTAATTGTCCAAAGAGCCAGACAGGAGATGAGAGACTATTTTTATCCATAGGGAGTTATTATGATGTGAAATTTATGCTGTCAAGAAGGTTGGTAGAAGCACATTAAGAGGTAACTGAATCAAAAGCCAGTTATATAAAGGGAACAATTTGGAGGAACATAATGAAAGGGCAGTGGGGGATGATTGGGTCTAATTGGACAGCTTATAGAGGGATGACACAGGGGCGATAGACAGAATTCCTTCCTCCATACTGGTGTTAAATCATCCTGCCTCAAAGTAGTGTTGAATCTGGAGATGTGAAAGGACAAGGAATGGTACACTACACTAGGACCCAGAGCTTCTTCAAAATTCAGCAAGGAGACATAAAACTTCGTAACCACCCCTGTTTTATTGGATGTTATAAGAACAAAGAATAAAGAAAAGCCAAGAACAAAAAACAAAATAGTTCTGGTCATTGTTCGGGTATATTCTTGGGTTAGAGTATCTGGCAAATATTAATTTCACCAACAACCAATCTTCAGATTTGAATGTGAATTCCAAGTGAATTTAAAACACAGCTCAGAATAACTGGACCTCAGATGCCTGCATATGCATGAATGAGGCCTAGAGTCAATAGCAAGTAACATTCATTTTGGGTGTCTCGAGTGTGGGTGCAAAGTAGGGGGTGTTTGAAAACTATA
Source organism: Mobula hypostoma (assembly GCF_963921235.1). Lineage (NCBI taxonomy): Eukaryota > Metazoa > Chordata > Chondrichthyes > Myliobatiformes > Myliobatidae > Mobula > Mobula hypostoma. Next base: position 15,417,289 of record NC_086104.1, read on the forward strand.
TGTAATTCAAGGGAAGCAATGTAGATACATTGTAACTATAGAATTGTCCTGCTGTTGGCTTTGATCTTTAGCATATAAAAATGTCACGTGATATTGGGTCACGGGGCCTCTTCTTCCAAGAGTGTCTCGAATTACAATGCCTGCTACTCGTTTTTGTTGAATAAACACTTCTATAGCCACTAGCTTCAGGCTCTGCAGTGACTTTGTTCATGTCACAACAGTTGTCCTATACAAACTAGATAAATAAAGCACATTCCAGTGATAAGAAATAACTTAGGAAGCAGCCACATTTAGAGGTGTGACACAGGCTACAGAGAAACCAAGAAAAATACAGAATCAACTAAAGGATAATTACTGAAAATTCACCGAAAAATTGCACACATTTAAGTGATAAGCATGGGTAGAGAAAGTTAAGCTACAAGAAAAGTAACTGTCTTACACTCTAATCCAACAGTAACAGAGACACTTATTTGAAAGGCTGGTTTATATCTGAAATGCTCTTCTGGAACTTGCTGGATCCATATGGTTGGATGTTGCAGTGGGAAATCTTGTTTCTACAGGAGAAAAGGAGGTCACTGTAGTGCTTGCCTTGATGCTCCTACAGTAGAGGCAAGTGTGAATTTTCACCATTCGGTGGAGGAAGAGGCTACTATCCCAAAAGCTTCTTTGGAGTTTCCTTGGGGCCTTGCTGGAGGTAGGTAACATGCTGTGGTAATATAAAAAGAACAGTTAGTCCAGCAAAACTGACACTTCCGACACAAACAGTCTTCCCCACTGTCCACTATACCCCCATTCCTGGTGTCATCTGCAAACTTGCTGATCCAGTAACCACATTATCTCGCAGATCACTGCTATAGATGTCAAACAACAATGGACAGTGCCGATCCCTGCGGGACTCCACGAGTCACAGGCCTCCAGGGATTTATTATTCCTCTCAACCCATTCTCCTGCCTTCTTCCTGTAACCTTTGATGCCCTAACTAACCAAGAACCTAACAGCCTCCACTTTACATATTCCTAATGACCTGACCTCCTTGTGGCAATGAATTCCACAGATTCACAACCCTCTGGCTGAAGAAATTCCTCCTCATCTCTATTCTAAAGGGACGTCCTTCTTTTCTGAGGCAGTGCCCTCTGGTCCTAGATGCCTCCACTATGGGAAGCATCCTCTCCAAATCTCTCTTCTCCTCCCTTTACAGCATTTTGCAGTACTCCCTCGGCCACTCTTCCCTTCCCACCAGCCATCTCCCTTCCAGCAGCACCTTCCCTTGTAATTGCTCTTCCCTTCCCACATCCAGGGAGCAAAACAGTCTGCCAAAGGGAAGCAGCAAGTCGCCTACACTTCTTCCAGCGTAGTGTACTGTATTCACAGTTCACAATGCTCACAATGTTGTTGCCAACATTATACACTTAGTGGCTACCTTACACCAATTCATTAATGCAAATATCCAATCAGCCAAGCATGTGGTACTTCTCAATACATAAAAGCCAGCAGACATGGTCAAGAGGTTCCGTTGTTGTCCAAACAGAATGGAGAGGAAATGTGACCTAAGTGACTTTGACTGTGGATTGATTGTTGGTGCCAGACGGGGTGGTTTGAGTATCTCTGAAGCCGCTAATTTGCGCACAGCGGACTCGAGAGTTTACAGAGGATGGTGAATAAACAAACAAAAACATCCAGTGAGTAGCAGCTCTGTGGGCAAATGAACCTCGTAAATGAGAGAGGTCAGAGGAGAATGGCCAGACTGGTTTCAGCTGACAGGGAGGAGAGAGTAACTCAAATAACCATGTGTTACAATTCCATGAATGAATCACCTTCGTCTCATAAATATGCACCGTGTATATAAAGAGCTGGCAACTTAATCCCTCCTGCCAATGGGATCATAATCTCCACTGCTCTTCTGTTGGTGTTTATGGCAGGTTGTATCCTTCTCCTGAAGTCATTATTCTAAATCCATGATTAACCTTCGCACATTGGAAGCCAAGTATTTTCAAACAAATGCCTCTAGGTGGCAGTACAGCATGCATTATGGAAACAGAAGCAGTAAATTTCGTTCTAGTTATTCTCGCTGATCCTTTGTGGGGTTAGGGGAACATTTTTTTTAAATCAAGCACGAGAAACTTTGAAACCCATTCCTCAGTGTTTATTAACAATGATGAAGTTCTTTACTTAACTCTTGCTTCAGTCAGGTAGGTGTTTGTGGGCTCAGGCATGTGAGCATATTATTCAGGTTAATTTATCACATGTATATTGACACATACAGTGTCGTTTGGATTAACAACCAACTCAACCTGAGGATGAGCCGGGGGCAGCCCACAAGCATCGCTACATATTCCAGCAGCCAAATAGCACGCCCACAATGTTCGGCAGAACAATACCAACAGAGCGAACCAGAACAAAACAAGGAACAAAACAACAGCAGCAAAGCTAGCACCGTTACCCTCTCCCATGTCCTTCAAGGCCTCCGGTCTCCAACTTTTCCCATTTCAGTGCGGTACTGAGGGAGCACTGTGCAGAAGGTAGTGCCATCTTTTGGCCAAGGTATTAAACCAAAGTCCTATCTGCCTTGTGCTCAAAATTCCATGTTGTTTCTCCAATCCTAGATGTCTTAACAAATACTCGTTCTTCAACAGATGGCGCAAATAGAGGAAATCTTGAGCAACACACACAAAACGCTGGAGGAACCTGGCAGGTCAGGCAGCATCTATAGAGGGAATAAACAGTCAATGTTTAGGCCTGAAAAGTCAACAGTTTATTTCCCTCCATAGAAGGACCTGCTGAGTTCCTTCAGTATTTTGTGTGTATTGCTCAATAATTTCAGGCAACTTGCATTTGCTGTACTCTGACCAGTTTTGCTGTGTATTAGCCATTGTCAGGATACTGGAGCAGGGATCCAATCTCAGACCCAGTACTGTGCACACAGTGATATTAATTGAGTAACAAATCCCAAGGTGCAAACAAAGTCAGCATCAAAGGTCAGGCAGAGATCAAAACATCCAGAGAAATCCAAAAACCAGAATTGGGACACAGGCGGAGTCGATATGCTGATGGACAGAGTACAGATACAAATGCTGGAAAGACTCAGGAAAATTCACTGTCACAATCTGGCAACAAACAGGTGAAAACAGAGGACTGAAATACACTGAGCAATAAACAGAGAGGCAGATGATAGGTGGAGCACAATGAGACACAGGTGGCAGCAAAACAGGTAACAATGAGAAACAGGTGAGAGATGGAGTACTCAGTAATACAGGGGCCGGAGTAGAGCAGGAGTGGGGACAGGAGCACACGGGGCATGAAAACAAACAAGAGCACATGGCAATACAAAACCACAAACTGACGGCTAGGGGGAAAACAAACAAAAAGACAAAGTTCAACTGGAAGTACTGACAGCCATCTATAATATTAATTTAGTTTTTCCCTGTCTGCTGACATTATCTCCTCTGTTATCCATTTTCCACATGTGCATTTCACAAATTTTGTTCATCTCTTTGTTTTCTCTCTTCTAACTATTCTCTCAGTCTGTAAACGTGAGAGGTTCTGGCTTCTTCCCCTTTCCTTTCCAGTCCTGATGAAGGGTCCAGACCCGAAACGTCCAGACTCTCCATAGATGCTGCCTCATCGGTCCACGACCAGATAGTTTCATCAACGCAGACACAAGAGATTCTGCCAATGCTGAACATACATAAAGTGCTGAGGGAGCTCGACAGGTCAAGCAGCATCTATGGAAAAGAGTAAAACAGTAGAAGTTTCAGGCTGAGACCTTCCGTCAGGACTGGAATAGAAGGGGGAAGAAGGCAGAATAAGAAGATGATTAAGAGAGGAAGAACACAAGCTGGCAGGTTGTTCTTCAACTCTTTATTTGGGAACGAGAAAGTTTGTAGAAATTGGTGACAGCACTTGCTACATTACCGTGGCAGTAACTCAAGATACACTCAGTGGCCACTTTATGAGGTACATTCATACATCTGCTTGTTTTCGTAAATATCTGATCAGCAAATCATGTGACAGCAACTCAACACACAAAAGCATGCAGACATGATCAATAGGTTCAGATGTTCAGACCAGACATCAGAACGGGGAAGAAATGTGAGCTCAGTGACTTTGACTGTGGATTGATTGTTGGAGCTAGACAGGGTGGTTTGAGTATCTCAGAAACTGCCAATCTCCTGCACAACAGTCTCTAGAGTTGGCTGAGAATGGTTTGATCAACAAAAAACATAGAAACATAGAAACATAGAAAATAGGTGCAGGAGAACATTCGGTGAGCGGCAGTTCTGTGGGTGAAAATGCCTCGTTAATGAGAGAGGTTGGAGGAGAATGGCCAGACTGCTTCAAGCTGACAGGAAGACAACAGTACCTCAAATAACCACATGTTACAGCAACAGTGTGCAGAAGAGCATCTCTGAACGCACAACACATTGAACCTTGAAGTGGATGGGCTACCACAGCAGAAGACCAGACCAGGGTCCACACCTGTGGTCACTTTATGGGTACACTCCTGTACCTAATAAAGTGGCCACTGAGTGTATTTGATGAAGGGTCTCAGCCTGAAAAGTCGACTGTTTATTCCCCTCCATAGATGCTGCCTGACCTGCTGAGTTCCTCCGGCATGTTGTATGTGCTATTCCTGATTTTCAGCATCTGCAGAACCTCTTGTGTATTTGGATAACTATTCTTTAACACTCAAATTATAAACTTATCTTTTATACTTTTGATTTTTAACATTAGATGATTGAATAAAGCAGGATAGAAATGTTTGATTTTTTTTTGTTATTCATTCCCAGCAGCATTTTCCACAGCTTACCTCTTCTGGGACACCTTCATCGTGTGGTAAGAAATGCCAACACCCCCCCCCCCCCACCAGGATGTCAGGGTTCAATGCAGCTTGCTCTATAATTATTAGTCTTGCCCAAAACTGACGAAGCATTGAAGAAGAGGGATTCAGGGTAAACACTGAGGCTGGTTAAAGATTAGGCTGCAGGTACTTGTCGATGGATGCATGTTAGAGAATGGAGGAGGTGAAGTGCTGAATGAGGCTTAATTATTGATAACGTGTTCTTTAGAAAATGGGTGCAATCTGGTCAAATCTGTTGGCAACACTGAAACAGAAGGGGGTGTCGTGTGGAGGGAGTGCAGCACTATATTGTTAAAACTGTAAGAGGTAACTTCAAAATGACAGGATGTCATACTTTAAAAAGCAGATAAAATAAGTGCACACTAACTTCATCAAAGTGTAAAGCAGTGCAAAGGAGGGGAGACCTTACTGTGTATATGTATACAAAATTTACAAGGATTTTGCTGGGCTACTGAGTTATAGGGAAAGGCTGACTCCTTCCTCAGGTGTAATACCTTCACTCAGGTGTAATACCATCACTGTCCCTGCATAGCATCCATGAAATGGTCTTTCCTGCTGCCTTGTTCTGTTGATAATTATTTAATCGGTTCATATGTTCATATTTATTTAAGTTTGATTATTGATGATTGCCCATTCTGCTAATTGTTGATTGCTCATTGCTGTTTGCACTACTGTCTTGTAAATTGTTGGTTACTATTGTGTTGTCTGTTATGGTATTGTCCTGTGTTTTATGCTTGGCACCAAACCTCCATCAATTCTGGTATGTTTCACATTCTGGTAATAAACTGACTCTGATACTGAATAGGTTAGTATTTTATTGCCTGGACTGCGGGAGAATGAGGTGAGATTTTGCAGAGCTATACAAATCATTGGAGGTATAGATAGGGTGAGTGCAAGCAGGGGTTTCCCCCCTCAGGTTGGGTGAGACTGCAACCAGAGGATGTAGGTTTAGGGTGAAAGGTGAAATATTTAAGAGGAACCTGAGGGGGAGCTTTTTTCACTCAGAGGGTGGTGCGAGTGTAGAATTAGCTGCCTGTAGAAGCGGTAGATGCTGTTTTAGTTGTGACAGTTAAGGGGAGCTCAGATAGGTACAGGGATTGGAGGATAGAGAGGGCTATGTTCTGGATGCAGGTAGATGGGATTAGGCAGAAAACCGGGCTGGCACCAACTGGACCTGTTTGGGCTGCAGAGGTCTCTGACTCCGTGATTCTAACCTCATAGCATCGTGGAGTCACACAGTGCAGATTAGGGCTCCTCAGCACACCAGATCCATGTTGATCATTAAGAACTCATATACAATGATCCCATCTTAATCTTCCCACCTATCTATTAATAACGCCAGCCGGATATCGAACTAAACAGTAAAAGGGTAGAATACAACTACAGGTAGGGGAAAAATCGAACTCCAATATTCTTATGTCAAGCACATACACTGACCGTTGCCTATAGATTCTGACCACCTGCACGTCACCTGTATTGGACGAAGAGTGCTGCACTGGCTCACCGTTCCCATGGCAACGCAAAGAAAGTACGAGTGGCAAGAACACCCTGACGGGAGACACCAGGCAAGCACCGCACATGCACGTGCCTTGTGCTGTGTATGACTGTTGGTACTGTGTTTTGCATCTTGGCCCCAGAGTAATAATCTTTCATTTGGCTGTGTTCGTGGGTATTTAAGCATGGCTGAATGACAATTAAACTTGAACTTGAACTTGAGACAAGGTTATGGGCAGAGACTTGTCTCCCGTCAAAACTGGGAGTTTCTTTAAATAGATTTTAAATATTTTAGATGCTCAAAAACATTTAAGAATCATTAAGTACAATACATTAAAACAATACATGATTAAAATTTTAAAGTAAATAACACTAAATAACAGCATTTCTTTTTCTTCTGAATCTCTAGTTCAGGAATTACCTTTCTACTGAATGGGGATTCCAGTCCTGTGCAAGACTCCAGAAGTAAAGGGGAGTGTAATAGAGTGAGGTGTAATAGAGGGGAGTGTAATAGAAGGTAGTGTAATAAAGAGGAGTGTAATAAAGGGGAATGTAATTGAGCGGAGTGTAATAGAGGATAGTGACAGAGGGTTGTTGTGTCATTTAACTCAAGCCAGACATAGTTCCTGGATTCACCAATCTGGAACCAAAGAAACCAGGAGCCAAGTGATCTTTCCAGTCTTATGGATTGAGTGATGTATGTTGGTCAGGCCATTTCTCCTGCTTCTTTTCATATATTACCCCGGAATCTTTTACCTTCACCTGAGCAAGTTAGATCATCACAGTTTAACAAGTTGTCCAGATGACAACATCTCAGTCGCTGTCATATTTAATCTGCACAGCAAAGCGTTGTGTTATGGCGTCAGCTGGAGTGGAAGTAGTTCAAATTCCTTACCATTTCAGTTCTATTGAAAACATTGTCATTTACTTCTGAATGCATCATCCACTTCTAACAGGTAACTCTGGTGGAAATGTCAAATACTGGAGGGCAAGACCTTAAGGTGAGAGGGAGAAAGTTTAAAGGAGAAATGCAAAGCAAGATTTTTACCCAGAGATTGGAAGGTGACTGGAATGAGCTGCAAGCAGGTATGATATTTTAAATTTTAGACAGGCAGAGAAGAGAGAGATATGGACCATGAGCTGGCAGATGGGGTTAGTTGCTGGTGGACGCGGTGGGTGAAGAGCCTGCTGATGTGTTGTCCTGATCTACATTCTATTTATCTTAGACCATAATTGCCCTTGTGGGACTTGGGTGCACAACTTGTAATTCAAAGATAAGTGTTGGCGCAGTGATACAAATTGACGCAATGGAAAATTCGATCTTTTATTGCAGAAAGGAAGCATCCACAAGATTTTATAAATACTGTTAAGGATATAAGATTTACTCTTACAGATTGCTTTAAGTTAAACTATGGAGAAAGAATAAGGAGATGTAAAGCTCAATCAATCAGATGATACACTTTACAAATGATATCAGAAAATTCTTCATGTAAATTAATTAATTCTTCTTCCTCTTTTTATCTCATGTTCTCAATATTTATTGCTTATTTATTATTTATTATTATTATTTCTTCTCTTTATACTTGCACAGTTTGTTGTCTTCTGCACTTCGGTTGAATGCCCTCGTTGGGTGGTCTTTCATTGATTCTGTTATGGTTATTATTCTATAGATTTATTGAGAATGCCCACAAGAAAATGAATGTCAAGGTTGTATATGGTGATAAATATTTACTTTGATAATACACTTACTTCAAAACTTTGAAACTTTAATATTCATCACATGGAATAATCTTCCAGATTAATCTCTGGGGGACCCTCTGGAAGATCTGAAGTCCAATTGGATGGTAGTTCCTCCCTAACCTTTCAGTTCTCTCTCTATATTGTGAAACTGGTTCTAACATCTCTTCTAAACCCTTCCCCCCGGATAATAGAAAAGCAGAGGGCTATGTGAGAGGGAAGTGTTAGATCGATCTTAGAGAAGGTTAAAAGGTCAGCACAACATCATGGGATGAAGGTCTTGTGTTCTATATTCTACATTCTATAACTTTTTGTCATCCACAAACTTAGCTCTGTGACCAGACAATTGATCAACTCATAATTAAAAGAGTAGCACCACCACCAAATAGAATAATCAGTTTGGAAATAACACTGTTGGCCAGTTCAGTGCTAATCTATAATTCCATTTCTATTATGTTCTGTAATTGAAAGCTGATAGGAACTTTTCAAGAGCCAAATTGAACTTAGGAAATGTCCTAACTGGACAACATGGAGACATTAGCACAAAAGTATAACTTTACTTTTTTTGGGGAAATTAAATACTTCAATCAATGAACCAACAAAAATATTAACACAAATACAATTTGCCTTCAAGAAGAATCTTTTGGGGACCATTTGAGTCTCTCCACTTGGTTAAAACAGGTGGGATATTCTTAATGTAACACGTACAAAACACTGGAGGATCTCAGCAGATCAGTAGCATGTATAGAAAGGGATAAAGAGTCGCTATTTCAAAGCTGAAACCTTCATCAGGACAGCCCAAAACATCAACTCTTTACTCAGAATCAGAATCAGGTTTAATATCACTGGCATATGTCGTGAAATCTGTTAACTTTGCAGCAGCAGTACAATGCAATACATGATAATTATAGGGAAAAAAACTGAATAGTGAAGTTAAAATAAAGTAGTGCAAAAACAGAAATAAATAAAAGAAAGTAGTGAGGTAGTGTTCATGGGTTCAATGTTCTTCCTCATAGACACTGTTTATTCTGCTGAGTTCCTCCGGCATTTGTATGTGGAGTTCCAGCATCTAGCATAAACATTTCTTTTGTTTATGTGATATACTCCTGTCATTTCCTACTGGAAGGCCCCATATTTGGTACCAGGTCTGTGCCAACAACAACCACATTCCATTTCCAAATCTTACCCAGCCCTTGAACCCTCCGCAGCTTTTAACTCCTCCGATTCTACCTGCCCGTCGATTGTTTCACTTCTGCTGTCTGTCTCTGGGTTTCTGGAATGTTTTCCCTTGGATTGCCTCCCATCTCTACCTCTCCCAGCGAGACTTTGACTATCTCCTTGTAGGGCTCGATGTAAGGCGATTCGGTATGTTTTATGCTCAGGGCGCTATATAAATTCAAATTGTTGTTTATGCTGGCTTCAAGGAATTCCAGTAGAACAGATTCAACTGTAGCGCTAATTTTTCTCATGAGGCAGTTGATCTGGGTATGACAAAATATCACAGTTGCTGCAGCAGGCAATACAAACATTGCACAGCTGGCTAAATATTACAGCTAATGTGGGAACACAGTTAAGAAGGGTTTCTTGGGGAAGAAAAATTGAATTCCAGATTTCCACATGAAATATTTCTGCGTGTTCCATTTGAAATAAATCTGCATGTGCCTGTAGCTAAACTTGGCAAAATATTTTCTCTTCCTATTTATATAATTATTTTATGCTGCATCCAATTGGCACCAGTTAAATAAGATGGCAAGAAACGTTAGATTTCCCACCCCTGGGATCTCATTGTTGATCCATTAGAGCCATGGAGCAGTACGGCGTAGATACAAGCCCCCTTTGCTGATGCCGACTACAGTGCCCATCAGCTAGCCCCCATTTCCTGCGTTTGACCCATAATCCCTCTAAGCCCCACCCCTCCAGTTACCCATCCAAGTACTTCTTAATGATATAACTGTACCGGCCTCAACACTTCCTCTGACAGTTCAACTCCATATTCTCACCACTGCCTGTGGTGAAAAAGCCACCACTCAGGTAACTTTTAAATCTTCCCCCCTTCACCTCCCCTCTCACCCTAAAACTACAGCAGACTTACTTACTTACTGCCTGTTATGCCGCTGGTATTTAGAGCAGCAACGATGGTCCTCCGTCTCAGTCTGTGTAGAACAATTCTTCATTGCTGCTCCCATAACAGCTGTTTTTTGACCAGTCGGGGTTGTCAGCCCTGAGCTGAACCCCCGAACCTGGAGGACTGGTGGACCACTCTTAGTTTGGCCTCGACACATTGACCTGCTTGGCATGGGTGACCCTACCAAGAGGGGAAGCACAAGACCCTGACTCTGGCTGGCATAGTTCTCTGGGTAAATGAAGGACGTGAGCATCCAAACACTACCACAAGGTTGTGGTCCTCTTGGAGGCCTAAAACCATGCCCCCTACGCTAAAGAAAAGGCAGCTATGATACAACTTACCTTTATTTCTCATAATTATAAACACTTCTGTAAGGCTGACCTTCATCAGTGTAAACAAAGCAAAATGGGATTCCTCTACCTGTAATTGAAAGAACAGCCATTGACAAGAATGGGCCTGGGGAGATCATATGTTTCAGTGATGGTCATAAAGATTATGTTTCGCCCATTTTCATTACCTTCCACAACATATTCTACAATTGCATTGAAAATGCCTGTTAAATACCTGCAGAAAGTTAACCCTTCTTCTTAAACACTGGTTCATTGCTTTTGGAGTGAGTGGTATATGCTGCTCAACTCAGGACCCCACAGGTAAGCTTTCAGTCATTGATCATGCACAAAATTTCCAGTAAACTCCCAGGACTGCAAAGGAATTGAGTTGAATTGAATTGTACTGATCTTAATTCATTTCGAAACCTGTAGGTGTTGTTATTTAGTAGCACTCCTAGCTTATTGTACCTTGAATCAAACCCCATGACCACCTAGTTGGAAAGGGACCTGTTAAAACCAATTGTTTTCACCAAATGGGAGATTCAGATGATCCTCAAGTAATGTTTCAAAGGCAAATTTTAACTGAGTTGTTATAGTCCAATACGTTACAATTTTCAAATTATTGGCCAGAGATAATTATACACTGATATTACTGCTACATCAGGCAAGTAGTCCTTTTGGCAGTTGCTTGCATTTACTATTAGAAATGTTGTATCACACTGGAGCATGGTTAAATAGACATCTTAAATAGACAAATAGATCTCATCGGAGCTGCTAACACTGAAGAAATATTTCCTCTTCTACTTCCCTTGAAGGCATCATGCAGTTTAAATCTGATTTACTTGTACTTTGGTCCCAATCTTAGCTATTTCAGTATAGCACAGGTGTTCCCAACCGTCTTTATGCCATGGACCAATACCATTAAGCAAGAGGTCCATGAACCCCAGGTTGGGAAACCCCGGTATAGCATTTCGGTACCTTGACAATTATTAATTGCCTCTCAGCAATCCCCCAATTTAATCCTAGCCTAATTATGGGGCAGTTTACAATGACCAATTAACCTACTAACCCGTTTGTCTTTTGGACTGTGGGAGGAAACCGGAGCACCCGGAGGAAACCCATGCAGTCATGGGGAGAACGTACAAACTCCTTACAGGCCCACAGTAGTGTAGCGATTGGCACAAATTAAAGTCTCCTTTAAAAATACTGCCATGTGGATCATCGCATCATAACAAATATTTCAAAAGAGTCACAATTTGTAATGAATGGATTACAGTTTTGGAACTTAGTTTGGATTATTCCTTTACTGAGCCTATTTTTCTTCCTGTATGAAACGTTCTGTTACCCTCACCTCCGCTTCCAGCAGGATAAAGCAAGATGGCCTAGGCTTTAGGCTTTAGACTTCCACCTTGTGCGTGGACAGCAGAAGGTGCAAGTCAAGCACAACAAACCAAAAGATGTCAGCAATCCATCTGGCAGAATGCCTGGGAGAATGTAAAATAAAACATAGTTCACGAGATTGCGTTAAGCGAAACTGAGTGACAGGCAGCTTAATTGTAATGTTTATAGTTAACAGTTGACTAAATCTGGCGATTGTTCTCCAGTCCTACAGAGAAATTAAACTCAACTAATCCAACTCCACCGCAAAGGAACTGTCGGTTTGGTTTTAGCCTGGCCACGTTACACTGGCCCATGTGAGTGAAATGTGTTTCCCAGGTTACAGCAGAGATTACATCTCATCCCTATTTCATCAACTTAAGTATACTTCAGAATGCTTTGGGAGTTACCCAAGGTGCTATATAAATGCTTTGCTTCACTACCGACTGTGACCAGAGTAACCACCAACGCTTCTCTCAGCTCAGCCATTCCTCCTCATTTATTATTTAGACTTTGCGAAATGAAAATTTACAGAAGATAGAATTTTGGAAGTGTTTGTTGTTCCCAGTAAATTTGGAGATTAAAATATGCAATATTGATTAAGTGCAAAAGAGTGTAATATTCAAAATTTTTAAACAGGAAATAAGATTACACTCAAACGCCTTGTCCCTTAAAGGTACTCCGTCATTCAGTAATGTCACATTGAATCCTGAACCTGCTCGATTTTCATAAACCTCGATTCAGTGTCCAAACAGCTATCAATCTCAGCCTTGAACAACTGGGTATCCACAGCACTCAACTGCGTTCCAATCTTGGATTTCTGCAGCAAAGGGATTAAAAGACGTGAATTGCAATGACTGGGAAATGTTCAGAAGGCAGTTCCACTGTGCACCATATCATCACCGTTCAATAAGGAGTGCGGATAAATAACTCAATTGTTTTATTTACGTTGGCCAAGATATTCACACAGTACTTAACAATATAGAAAATATTCGCTGACAGAAATACTACATTGATTCTTACTGTTGTAAATGTGCATTTGATGGATTATCATACTCCACACTTGAAAATGCTCAGATTTTTTAATTTATTAGAATACAGTGTGGAATAGGCTCTTTGAGTCCCGTCACCCAGCATTGTACCTATTTAAATCTAGTCTAATCAGGGGACAATTTACAATCACCAATTAACCTATCAACTGTTAGATCTATTGACAATGGGATGAACCTGAACCCACCTGAAAGTCACGGGGGAACATGCACAAACTCCTTACAAGCAGCGACGGGAATTGAACCCGGGTCGCTGGTGTTGTAAAGCGTTTTGCTAACCGCTACGCCACCATACCATCCCATTTTTGTTTGTAGGTGACCATTTGAACTTGAACTGCTAGGTGATAGAAAGCAATCTTGTGCAATAGTACGTTTTAATTAAATCACATAGAATTTGCCAAGTGTAATACGATTTTTTAAAAAAATGTATCTGTGTGCTGGTAAGGCAGCCTTGAAAGTGTTATGCCTATATTTCGTTGTGAAAATTTCAACACAAAACTTATCTTATTTGCATAACAAGGTCATACCGAAAGTTTAGTGTTGCTTTTATACTAACCTCACTAATCCCTTTCCGCCAACACCACAAAGGACAGGAAAATAAACTTCAAAATACAAAAATACTTCCAAGTCAAATCTAGGTTATTGAGAAAACAAGAAATCAGAAGGTAAAATACTTGACTTGTCATCAAATTCATCCCATCCTCAGAGGATTAATCTTTCATCTATTTACCTGTTATGATAGTGGTTTTTTTTTCCCCCACCTTACACTTTTGCACCTCCATTAAGGTTTCTATCGAGTACCAAACTGTTGACATTTACTGCATGGGGAGTCACTATAAATACACCTTTCAAGAAGCACAGAATCTTGCATACAGTGCAGAGTATGAATCATGTCACCCACTCAGATTGATAATAAGAACTAGGCTTATTTCTCCCTCCTATCTCAAGCACCCAAATAAAGACGGCTTCAACATCCCCATAAATTGAGGGTATAGTACAAGTCGTTCACAGTTTTAGTCAGACCCACCAAACAATATCACTTGAGGTCAATTTTTAAATGATTGTATTTCCAGAAAGCAGAACCAGCCCAGCTCCAAAATACATTCTCAGCAGTTGAAGGAGGCACTGACCTTAATGCTCTTGCTTTCATTTCCGAAATTATTTTATGTACAATTCATTTTCCCTTTTTGTTTATTAAGAAAATACAAAAGCCCTTTGCATAATCATATACCACCCACAATGTTTAAGAGCTTCCATTTGCATTTTTGTTGCAAACTGCAATCCAGAAGTGACAGTCGGTATTTACATAATGTTCTACAGTGTTTTAATTACAATAAATTGCAAATATTCAGTAGGAAAATATAAAAAAGTAACATTAATTTCTTTAACATTCCTGTTAACATCTGCAAACAACCCATCAGCTTTCAAAACTTCAAATGCTAATGTATTCCTATTAAAACTGAACGCCATTCATCAACCACTTTAAATCGGCCGTGCATCTGAATTGTGCAAAAATGAATGAAATCTGGCAACTGGTAGAAAAATAAAACTTCCATAATTTAAAAACTAAAATTCCTAGTACTTGAAGCACTGAATGTATGAGGCATTGTTCTATTATAACAATTGTTTTTTTCTGTCATTTTTGAGACCTAGGCACTTTTAATATAAAATGTCTGTTTCTTTCCCATACCGTGGTGTAACAGGATTACACATTACGACTTCATTCTGCTTGCAGAATGAATATTCATGATAATTTCTCTAGCTTGCTTTGACTTTTGTTGTTTCTTTTAGTTGGGAAGATTTGCTGTTGAGAGGTGCCTTCAGAAAATATGATTTCAACTCCTGTATTTTTTTTAGAAACAGGAAAAGGAGGGGGGAGAAAGTTTGTTGTGGAATTGCAGATACAAATTCAACCTGGTCAAGTGCGGAACTCTAACATGTTGTGCCCAGTACCCTTCGGCACAGCCAAATGTTTAACCAGCTGCCCTTTTGGCCTGTTTCCCCCCCCCCCCCTTTCCAACAAAGGACAGATACAAATGAGTGACCTACAAATTTACAGGGGAGGGAAAAAAACTGCACCATGGTTTCAGGGCATAGCACATGAATAGAACAGATGTTTGAACAGCTTTACTCTAAATATCAAGCTATTTTGATTGTTTTGAACAGTCCAATGTTGGAGGTGTTTTTAATAACATCTTTATCATTTTGCCCACCCAGAAAATACCCAATCAGGACAATCATTAACATTCTAGTAGCTAGATACTTTTAAAATATCAAGATAATTCATTTATCATCTGTCATTTTTTTTGCTGATCTGAGATGACCAAACACTGGACAAATAAAAGCCTACATGCAATCCGTCAAAAATTACAAAACAGAGGCAGCGGGTTCATTTCTCTCCAGTGTTATCCTTAAAGTATTTAATGACTTGTTCACAGACAGGTTTTGTTGTAATCTACCAATTATTCCTCATAATTCTCCTGATCCTTTACTGATTTCAGTTCTGTTGTCATAGCATAGATCTGTAAGAACTAGGGAGGGATCTTGACAATGCTCATCTTACGCGCTGTGAAATACTTCATAAAGATGTTCTACAACCGTGAGTTGTCGCTGCAGATTTTGGTTTCATCCAAGTAGAGTAATGCAGGATTCCTGAAGCTTTCAGTGAAACTCTTTCACCCCGTAAAAGCCGAAATATAATGTATTTAATTTAGCCTCACTAAACTAAAGCATCTTGTAGAAATAGACTTATTCACATCATTTTAGTTTAGGAAAAAATACAATTAAATGACAGGTATTTTCATATAGAGGCAATTTTTAAACAGGTTATTGCTATTTTGTAAAGAGCCATTAATGTTCTAAATAAGGTAATTGCGATTTATTCCTTTACCTACAAACACGTTTGTAAATAAAGATAAATTTCTGTGGAAGATGCGTGTTTTAGCATCTCAGGATTGTTCAGCTTACGTGCGCCTACAGAAATAAAGGGGAAGGAAACCCCTCAAGTGCATCAGGAGTTTAAAATCTCATGTACTCGGAAGTCTAGAGTTGACTTTATGTTACGTTGGAAATGAATAAAATTCCATCAAAAGAAAGACAACTAAGCAGCCTTTTCAATTTACATAATTTATTGCAGTTAGCACACAATTTAAAAATTCCACCAACGGCACATCAAGGTACAAAACTAAACAGCATTATAATTTACTCCCCCCCCCCTTTGTTCTGAAAATTAAAAACAGACTATGATTGTCAAGGCTAACG
Source organism: Mobula hypostoma (assembly GCF_963921235.1). NCBI lineage: Eukaryota > Metazoa > Chordata > Chondrichthyes > Myliobatiformes > Myliobatidae > Mobula > Mobula hypostoma. Next base: position 15,433,519 of record NC_086104.1, read on the forward strand.
TCAGTCTAAATCCAGGTAAAAAGGTAGAATGTCACAGGCTTGGGGGATTGTGGTTGAGGGGGTAAAAAAAAGAGGGAGGGAGGGAAATAACAAAAATAAAACTAGTAAAGGGTCACCTGTAAGGTAAAAATAACTGAGAGTCATACTCACAAATACCACAAAGAAAACCAAGGTGGGAACCAAGGAAGCTGTTTCATTTTAAAGACACTGATTGTCTTACCTAAACAATTTTTTAAAATCTACAGTTCAACATACTTTTGTCAGACATTTAAACTCTTCAAGTAACTAGCATAATTACAGAATCTTAGAGGCCATTTCACAGCTTTTTAAACAATGTCAAGAGCCAAAAGAAAAAAAAACTCATTTGACCCGCTTTTTAAAAAAAAATCCAGCAATACACAATCTAGTTTTTCCATTAATAATCATATTGCCTTTGTGCACAAAAATAAGCTATGTTTACAGTAGTTAAGGCAATCAAGTAAAAAAAATAAAAGCCACGGAAAGAAAGGGGGAAAACAGCCACGTTTCCGTGCTACTCCCAGAGACCTTATTGCGAGTGCAAGACAGGAAAACAAACACTGTGCAAAACACTTGCCATATGTGTTGTTCATTAAAACCACACACATACCAAGCAGCCACTTCAGCTGCTTGGTTACACACTATATAATGAACCCCTTCTTCAAAACCGGGTTCACAGATCCTTCTTGCCCACCCCCACCCACCCCCAAACTTCATGGCCAACATAATCAATTGATTTCTATCAACCAGCAATTCCGATCACATGAAAGCAGGGAACTTCCACTGGAATTTGTGCTGCACCACTATCTAATATTGAGAGCACAGGCGACTGGGAAAGATGTTTCACACATTGAAACTGCATAGCAGTGCACTTTTTTCCAAAAGAAAAATTAAATTGCTGTGCAATACCAGTGGCGTTTTTTTTCACGGTGCTACTGCACTTGACAAAAATGCATCCCGGGAAAGGAAAACGTCTCACTAATTAAATAAAAACTTAAGTTACACACTTTGCCAAGTTTGTAGAATTGCAAAAAAAAAACCCAAAACATCTGATAAAACTCATGCATTTTCTATAGCCTCAATATTTACTTTCATAATACCTGACTAAGAGCGTGAAAACAATCCATCAGGTTCGTTAAATCCATTCAATGCAGTAAGACGTACAGTAATATAATTCACATTTTCAAACATAATTTTTAATTTGCCTGAAAAACCCCATACATTTAGAATCTAAATTACATCAAGTTTCTGGTTAACAGGGTAAAGAACCATTCATTTGCAAATTCACCTTCCCAGGCATACGGAAATGAACTTCTTCATTATTTTGTTTACAGCATTGTACAAAAAAAAAGTTTTAAATATCCAGAAATTGTGCAACATTAAAATATTAACAAGTTTCAATGAAGACCTTAAAGAATTAGTGGTTCATTGTTAAAAATTTCAACAACAAAACCTCATGAGCTATACAGCAGCATCCTTTGCTGTGCACTCCACAACTGCAGGGTGCATTTAAAAAGAAAATAAGAACATTTATTAAATAAGTGTCGAGTTTAATAGTTAATTATTATTTACCTTATGTTGCATTATGAATCACAGAATCTCACTTTTGTAGACTGTGTTGTGATAAACAGTATTTATAGTTATTACTTTGTTGAGAGAACTCAGTGCCCAAAAAGCTGTAGAAGAGATTACCAGAAACTTGATTTTTAGAATGTTCCACAGCTAGGTTTTATTTCCAGAGTTCTTGTGAGCTGTCTTCTATGGTCCAGTCTCGCATTGCAGGCAAGTTAAGAGACTCTGTTTTAACAGAGAGAGTGTTTATCAGCTCACAGTGAAATTTTCTGATGTGTCTATACAGGTCACCCGACTGCGTGAACCTGCGCTCACACCACTTACACGCGTGTGGCTTCTCCCGGGTGTGAACCACCGCGTGCCGGCTCAAATTATGCGAATACTGGAAGCTCTTCCCACACTGGCTGCAGGTGTACGGCTTTTCCCCTGAATGAGTTCGCTCGTGCCGTTTCAAGGTGTACATACACGAGAAAGTCTTGCCGCACAGCGAGCAGGTGGGGACGTTGACGTCGGTGGTCGGCTTGCTCCGGAGGCCGTCCTGCTCTCGAAAGTGCGTGCTCAGGTGGATCTGCAGGATGTGCGGGCTGGGGAAGACTTTGTTGCACAGGGGGCACATGAAGATCTGGCCGGCAGAGCCAAGTATGTTGGAGCAGTAAGGCAGCAAGCTGCTGTCCATGTTTCCTTCCATCTGGGCTCCGTCGTTCTCGGGGGTTATCATCTCGTCGTCGCTGGCTCGATCCTCTCGGTCCATCTCGCTCGAAACAGAGGCTTCTCTTCTGGCAGACACATGGAGTGAGTCGTAATGAACCCTGTTCATTGCGTTTCCGCTGTCCTTCACCGTGCTACTTTGATCCATATCAAAGTCATTGGTGCTACTGCCTTCACCGTCAGAAAACACTTCCTTCTCTACTTTAACCTGGATCAGGTTGTTTCTGGGGCCGTCTTCATGCGGCGAGACATAAGGGTGGCTGGCATTTTCTCCTGCTGGCAGCCCAGACTTGACAGACAAATCCAGCACACAGTCAACATCTGCTGAATCCTTAATGGAGCTGACAGACCTCTGGGACAAAGGCCCTGTTGAGCTGCAGGGACTGGACACTGTTTTCCCAGCTGTTATCGCCTGTGTTTCAACCTCCGCGCCAGGCTGAGTGATGCCTGCTGAGTCAGAGGGTAATCTCATCCACATGCTCCCAGATTCAATGACCAAGTCCCTTTTGCTTGACACGGTGGCCCCCAGCTTCTCCTCCTCGGTTTCGTCCTCCTCGCTGGCCAGCTCCCCCACGGCATGGGCGCTGCTCACCGAGGAGATCTCCCCCTTGTCAGAGCAGCTGGAGGCATCTTCTTCCTTCTTGGTGCTGTCCGCTTCTGCAGTGGATTTTTCCTTCAGTTTCTTTTTGCAGACTTTCACTATGTCGTACATGTGAAGGTAACTCGCAGCTGCCAGTACGTCCTCAATAGGCAAGTCTTTGAAGTGGAGTTTCCCCTCATACATGAATTCAAGGAGGAGAGCGAAGGCTGGGGCTGTAACAATGTCGCTGTTCAGATGAACAATGTCTCTTTTGTCCAGCTGGTCCTTGTAAAAGAGATGGAAGTACATACTGCACGAAGCCAGCACAGCGCGGTGGGCTCGAAACTGGGCATCCCCAACCAAGACATTGCAATCACAAAGAAAACCTTGATGCCTCTGCTCACTCAGACATTGGAGCAAATGTCTGCTGTGGTCGGGAAACTCCATACTGTCTTCATAACCTGTAGCAGATTTTTAAAAAAGTTTGTTAACATTTAGAAGAAACAGCACAACTAATGCAAAATGCTACCCCCTCCCCCTCCAAGTCCCCTGAAATCTACAACTAAAAGATAAATAAAAAGAAAATAAACTTTAGCCACAACGAATTATTTTGTTGCTACCCTTGGCAGGGCATGGGAGAGGGAAAAGAACGTAAACTGCCACAAGACTCAATCACATTAACTGTACTATGTCCGAATCTCTAATCCTTAAAATGGCTAAAAATAAAGATTACATGATAGTCAGTAAGGTACTGTTGATCAAATTAGATGCCTAAAAGGACAGAGACAGGACGAAAACGAAGCTTATAAACATCTGATACAGATGACTATGGCCATATGGCAGCTGCTGCCCAGATAAAGAGATTAAAGAATGGAGTGCGATTACAGCTGTCTGGGCAATTCCACACGTCGCAATCTGCGATTCCCAAATTAGTCACTATTACCGCAAACTCCAAAGGGGGGGAACTAGCCTGCACTAACAGCAATAATCTGTCAAGTCAAAATAATATAAACACAAATACTATCGTACTAAACCTCCAGCAGTATTTGTAAAAGCAAAAAATAAAAATCCCCCCTACCTGCAAAAGGAATATAAACAGATCAACTTCTCTTGATCAGTCCCCAAAAGAACACCTTCAATGGTGCGCTAAATCTTTGTGACTCTGGTCTGTCAAGTTTAAAAAAGCAGACTGAAGAGGAATGATACCGGCACACGGAGCAAGATCACACAAAAAAACCTAGCAATGCCAGACTGTCAGCTGCTCTGACATCACTTCAAATGGAAACGCTACCTCCAGCTGTGCTGCTTTTTAATGCCATATGTTACTCGTGTCGTGTTTGCTACTGCTGCCACCAATCTCACGTTTGAATTCATTATCTGCTACAAAAGGGGGGGAAATGCCCCCCTCCCGCCAATAAAATAAAACCAAATAAAGTACAGCACCGTGTCTTCCCCCCTCGCACCCCTCCTTCCCCTTTTATTTTCTTTTGTTGCCAAAAATATCCACTTCACTTGAAATGACACAAATAAACTGCGGCCGCAGAGCAGTGTGGAAAAAAAAATGCTACAGGGCGACCTGTTAAATGTGCCGCAGCAGTAGCAGTAGCAGCGATCCTCAGTGCATGGTGACGGCAGTGAAACCACGACACCCAGAGCGAAAAGTCACAACGGACCGCGGCCGCCGCCGCCGCCGCCGCCTCGCCGGTCCGATGGGGCGACCCGGGCTCGGGCTCGGGCGCGGGCGCCAGCGCGTGAACGGTTACCAGCAACAACGCGTCGCAACAACTGAGAGGGGAAAGAGTAACATTTTGAAACAGTGTAACTCCGCGCCGCTCCTGGCAACGCTGCTCCTCCCTCCCCCGTTCTGCCCTCCTCCCCGTGGTAGACGGAGTAGTTGGAGAGGAATCCATGAGGATTTGATTCTCTGAGATACTCACAGGAAGCAAAAAAAAACAGGAGATGGGGAGGAAGGGGAGGGGGTGCACTTTTTCTGCCTGGAGAAAACAGCGAGTGCAAGTAGGTGGGAGGGAGTGGGGGAGGAAGAAACAACCAATGACTTTCAGGACTTCATGAGAGAGCTAGACACACACACAGGAGATAAGTGCGGCCAGATGTTGGAGAGAGCTGTTGCTATTCCGTGCTCTCCACCTACCTTGACGGAGGAAGTGTGAGTGACATCATATCTTCATTGAAGTCTTGGCCGACCACAAAAGACGCCGGGAATCGGCCAGCAACCTTCCGAAAAAGAAAGTCCGGGATCCCGCCGGCCAATCGGATGGCGCGGTGGGCGGGGCTTCCGCTCTCGGGGTAGGTTCGTTTCGGAGTAACCGTGAGCCAGCAAAAGGGGGGGTGGGGGGTTGCGTGCCTCCGGCGGGGCGGGAGGGAGGCATCTCGGGAGTTGTAGTCCTCGGGCGCCCCAGGCAAGTTTGGATCCCTCGTCGCCGGATCCGAACTGTGCCGACAGTCCGCCTTCTGCCCAAGACAGCTCTGGGGCGACGAATGCCCGGGGGCAGGTTGTCCGGAGATGTGCAGAAGCGGAAGCTGAATCCGGAAAATTATCTTCCCACTTTAAGAAAATGGTCAAAACTTTTTACATCTCTATGTATATATAAAAGTTCAAATGCAGTTATGTGCAAACCGCCTCCGAACCTTAAGGGCTGCACATTGTGATAATACTGCAGAATATTAAAATCACTATAGAAACGGGAGGACATGACGAGGCAGACTCACGCTTGCTGATGTTGTAAGCCGGTCATCCCGCTGTTGCAAACTTGACGCCCGCGTTCCTTTTGTCGAATAAAAAATCAGTTTTACGTTGGGCATGATTTTGCCCACATTATCGGTCTATTCCAGTTAAGCGCCTGCATGCGCTCCTCCGACGGGCGCTGCAAAGCTCCTTCAGGCTGGGAACGTGTCAGTGACTGCCGCCGATGCCGTTCCGATTAGTACTGTTAGCGGTCTGCAGGAAGCACGGCGAATTCTGGATGTTACCAGCCGGCTTGATGTAAATAACAACAATATATATATAAACTCGTTCCTGCAATTGAGATATAAAAGCGAAATTAATGAAATTAAGACAACTAAGTTGAAATAACTAGTTATTCCGGGCTGCTGATTTCACAGAAGCCGCTGTCAATGTCATCGAAGATTGACAGGCAGTACAGAGAGAGGGCCCAATGACCAGCTTTTGTGTTTCCCTCGCAAAATAGTATTAATACTATCATAGTATTAAAATAGTATTAATACTATCAAAATAGTATTCTGTCGGATGAGTCCAGCGGAGAAGCAACAAAACTTACTCAGCTTAGTCTTCAGGACAAGTTGGTTTTTAACTTGTGATCCAGTCAACTCTTTGTGTTCAGGACCTGCTCTTGCTGTTTGCTTTAATATGAGTAATTACAATGGTAGTTGGTTTTGCACTAGCAGCTTGGAATACAGCAATCACTTTTACTTTCAGTTCCCATTTGATGCTTCCATTTGAATACTTCCATTTTTCAGGCAGCTAACAGAAATGTCATGCAATATTGTTTTTGTGGAAGAGTGAATGGTGATTTTTGCGACACACACTCAAAATGCTGGAGGAACTCAGCAGGTGAGGCAGCATCTATGGAGAGGGAAAAAGAGTCAACGTTTCAGGCCGAGACCTTGCATTAGGACCAGCCGAAGGGTCTCGGGCCGAAACTTCGGCTGCCTGACCTGCTGAGTTCCTCCAGCATCTTGTGTGTGTTACTCTGGATTTCCAGCATCTGCAGAATATCTTGTGTTTGTGGAGCAACTGATTGGCTATATTAACAATTCATCCATAATTTTAATTTGAATATGCATACATTTTGAAAATGACTACGTTTTTGATTCAGCATAGTTAACACATTGAATATTCTATTCCATCTAGAGGCACATTGTCATCGTAGGAAATTTGGAACTTTTTAATCACAGCGTTTTTGTCTGCTGCTTTTGAAATCCCAGATAAATAATCTTTATTTTTAGAAAGGCTAGAATTGGTAAACTAAATAGACATTTATTTAATGCAAGATACTAACAATATGCAGTCAAACCTACCAAAGTTGTATAAGAATTGATGGGGGGAGAAAGATATACTATGCCAATATTGCCAGCTGTAATACTTCTGTGCCAGCTGTTCATGCTGTGCCAACTACACTGACACTGTCAATTGTGCCAAAGGTACTAGCTGTGCATCAGTGCCATTGATGCCAGCTGTGCCATTTGTGCCAACTGTGCTGTCTTTCCATTTGTGCCAAACTTATCTGTGCACAAAATCCCTGGTCTTAGTGATCAACATTTGCTTAGCTTCCGCAGTCTATAGATACTACATAAGCCCAAGTTTGTTTTGCAAGGCAGTATACAGTATTTTCACGAGTTAGTCATTCTAGACTTTGCTGGAGAGTTTCAGTTCGTTAAAGGGTGCATACAATTTGTGGGACCTCTGAACACAAACAAAAGATTCAGGCATGTGGCAATCAATATTTCCAGATAAGTACAATGTGATGCTTTTAACTGTCCTTTATTTACCGCTATGAAGTTTCTGTGGCCCAAATGAAAACAAACTTTCAATCTGTTTTTATTGGAATACTGAAAGTGCAATGGTGGCTGTAAACGTACATATTATGTGAGCAGTGTCACAGTTCAAAAAGGACTACGACACAGATCAGTGTTCGTCAGCATTTCTGCCCTGCCTTCCTCCACCAAGCAAATTACATTGTCATACCCATAAACGCCAGTAAAGTTGCCGTCTCAGTCCCCTCTCCCATCTCTGCATTTTTCTTAGCGTATACCAGGCCACGTTCTGTGCTTCTGTTCCAAACTCTGACCTGCCCGACTGCCATTTCTCAGCTGATGTTGCCAAGAATCAACACTATGCCCTTTCACTTTCCAGCAAGAAAAAATCAGGGGAATGCTGTTGCAAGATGGAGCCAGCGCAACATCTACGGCACAAAGCAAGAAGGATGAGGGCTAAATTAACTGGCTGTAGTGTTAATAAAGCTCTTGTATTATTAAGATAGAGATATGAAGTCAAGGATAACCATACCTTCTGGTACCATTTCACTGGTTTATTTTGTAAGGGAAGGATTTACAAGGCAAATGAGCAGTGTGATTCCCACCACTGGAAACTGACAAAGGCAATTTAATGGGCTGTTGTGTATAACAGATGCCAAATGTATGGACTCTTTACTTTAAAGGACTGTTCATGATCAAAAGGAAAACTTTGGCAATTCAACAATATTTTAAAAGATTAATTGTTTCAGGCAGCCTACAGATACCAGTTGCAATCTCTTCTCAGTGACATTGAGTAAACCACATCAGGTAGCCCAAACCAGATGAATCAGAACCAGGTTTAATATCACCAGCAGATGTCGTGAAATTTGTTATCTTTGCAGCAGCAGTACAATGCAATACATGCAAAAAAAGGTGATTTTCAGCAAAATATATATTTTTATTAAACTTGTATACATATAATATAAAATAGTTAAATTAAATAACTCGTGGAAAAACAGAAACAAACAAGTAGTGAGTGAGTGTTCATGAGTTCAATGTCCATTCAGAAATCTAACGACAGAGAGAACGAAGCTGTTAAGTTGTTCCCGAATTGTTGAGTGTGTGCCTTCAGGCTCCTTCCTCACGGTAACAATAAGAAGAGATGTTGGGGATGAAGAGATTCATTTCCAAAGGGGCAACGAGGAATGAGTGGGAATATTGTTAATTGTTCTGCCCATTCCTTTTTTTTTTCTGTCTCAGCCCACAAAATACATGAATTATTGAACCTAGTACTACAAATTATAAAGGGAAGATTATGATCTCTCTGTTACCGGTAAATACAAACAACAGACTACTGTACCTTAACTTCTAAGTAGAGATTTACATAAAGATGAAGAAAGGTAACTGTCATTGAACATTTCAAGAGTATTAAGTTCAAAGATCAAAATCTGGAAGTGATTCTGGTGCTTAGAATGTTATAATTTATGAAGTACACAAAATGGATACTTTTTCCATTTTGAGTACAGTTATTTAAAGATTTCTGTTCAATCTAGTATATGAATATTTAACTTGTGAAAGTAATGATGAATATGAATATAAATATAGTTTATATTGACAACTAAATTATCAAACTGAATTGTGAATATTAAAAAAATGTGTATTATATTCCCTGTTTAGAATTATTTAGTGTGTGGCCTATTCACTGTATTGTTAAAGTTATTGAAAGATAGCTGTTAAATTCCTTCCAGATGTATAATTATTCCTCAGTTAAACCAATTCAATGGTCTTTTGTGCGTGCAGAATCATTAGAATAACTGTACTAGGGAATTTATATGACTAGCTTGGCTTAATGAAAAGAAAATGTTCATTTTCATGACAAGCTTCGCTTAATTAATAGGCATTGCTGTTGCAGCTCGTGGCATTCTGGAGTACAGAGTTCAATTCTGGCGCCGTTCTGTAAGGAGTATGTGCTGCATGTGAAATGCGTGGGTTTCCGCCGGGTGCTCCAGTTTCCTCCCACAGTCCAAAGTTCGTAGGTTAATTGGCGGTGGTAAGTTGTCCCATGATTAGGAGGGGTAGATCCGGTTTGTCGAGGGTTGTACGGCGTGTCTCAAAGGGCTGCAGGGGCCTGTTCTGTACTATATTACCGAATGAAATAAATAAAACAAAATAAAAATACAACGTACATCAAGGAAAGACAGGCAAAAGGCAGAACAAGCTTCAATATAAAATTAAATTTCTTGCATATAATTTTTCCCATCATAGCAAGGCACTTTTATTTACTGCTCTTGCTGTGTTTTATGATTGATGAAATATCACTGAGCTTGTTTCAGAAGTTTTGTATTGTAGATGTTCAATGATTTACAGTAGTAGATTAAATCATTTTAAGTACAGTACTGTGCAAAAGTCTTAGAACCATATTATATGTAAAACTAGGGTGCCTAAAACTTTTGCACGGTACGGTATTTGTCAAGGTGGAGCAGAGCGTGAGTTTGTAAGTCTGGTGGGAGCAAGAGATGTTAGGAATGGCGAGGTGGAGCGCCACGTGAGGGGTGTGGGATAGGTAGCGAGAGGGAGTGCCAGGGGCAGGGGTGGCATGGCTACAGACACACCCAGCCCTGAGAGACCAGGCAAGGTCAATTGGTCTGTCGGTCATTATAGAATGTCTCTCTGGTGCTTCCCGCTCCTCACCTCTTTTCCCAACCATGATTCCCCTCTCCCTGCCCCCTTACATACGCACACATATAGGTGACTAAGTCTTTTGCACAGTACTGTGTGTCTATGTATATAGGTTGATGTTAGCAGGGAAGAGAAGGAAGAAATTTACCTACCATACATCTGAACTGGATCCAACAAACAAAAGATAGTTTAAGCATCTTTCTACACCTAGCCTCTTGAAGATAAGTATTTTAAATGGTGTGTTTACTTGACCAACTGAAACCATCCAGAAACGTTCTGGATTACTCAGCGCCTTTTGTTGTGGCTGAGAAGGAAACATGAATTGATAGGTAAATGAAGAAGGAAAATACAGAATGTGATAAACCAGAATTGAGGCAAATTATTTCCAAACGATCAATTGTTAATTGAGGTTGTGGGTGCTTGAGATGATTCAAAGTTATTCTGGTCCTGAGGAATGCAAAATAGGTTATGGAAATTAACTGCATGTATACACTCAGTGGCTTCATTGTTAGCTACAGGAGTGTATCCAATAACGTGGCCACGGGAGCGGAGCCCGGTATGGCCTTCTGCTGCTGTAGCCCATCTGCTTCAAGGTTCGACATGTTGCGCATTCAGAGATGCTCATCTACGAATCACTGTTGTAATGTGTGGTTATTTGTGGTACCATCCCTTCCTGTCAGCTTGAACCGGTCTGGCCATTCTCCTCCGAACTCTCTCCTTAACAAGGCATTTTCGCCCCCAGACTGCCACTCACTGGATGTCTTTTGTTTCTCACACCATTCTCTGTAAACTCTAGAGACTGCTATGCATGGGACTCCCAGGAGATCCGCAGTTTCTGAGATACTCAAACCCCCCCATCTGGCGCCTACAATCATTCCGCAGTCAAAGTCACATAGATCACATTTCTTCCCCATTCTGATGTTTGAACTAAACCTCTGGATTGTGCCTGCATGCTTTTATGCATTGAGTTGCTGCCACATGATTGGCTGATTAGATATTTGTATTAACAAGCAGGGTTTCAGGTGCATCTAATAAAGTGGCCACTGAGTTCTAATATAAAATATAAAGGAGTTGGAGCAGATAGTTGTTCTAAAGTACTCTTATGTGATTCTGGTACTACATTTTCAGAGAACGAGCTTTAAATTCTCAAGATCCATGCTTTTCAAAAAGGATTGAAGCAGAAAGGACTTGCCTTTCCCCTAGGAGACATAAAAAGAGAGGGTGCTGAAAAATTCTCCCCGTTTCTAAACTGAATCCGATTTGGGATGGTTATTGATAACATTGCCCTGATGTGGCTACATAGTATGAAACAGAACTAACATGTTTGTTCTTTTATTCTTCCAAAGAGTTTTCTTTGATGGATTGCTGCCCAGAACTGAAACAGATGGCAGGCATATTGTCTATATGCCTATTGGAATGAAGAGTAGGAAAACAAAAAAAAACTACACTGGCTATCTTCTCAACTCTCCACTTAAAAGGAATTTGAAAGTGGTGTAGGATGGAGGTATTTGCCTTAAGCTCAACATGAGGCTAAAGTTGGAAGGTTGACCATCCCCTGAAGATCTACATTCCAATTGCTACTGTGTTCAGTTAGTATCAAAGACCTGAATATACAAAATATGTGAGTAAAATTTTACAATATTATCATCAACGTGATGGGTGCTTTTTTTTTGGCATGTGACTGTTCAATTCAAGCTCACCTGCATAATCCCGTCTTGACTATTTCATTGACTGACGGTGGGGTAGTTTAACAGCTCTCCACTTTAGACCGTCAGAAGAATGAAAATAGATCAAAGTTAAGGCAAACAAGGCAACAGAACCCGGGTATGGAAAAGGCCATTCAATCCTTTGATGCTCATGTTTTGTTGCCCTGACATGTTATCCAGCCAAACGTAATCAAGATATGTTCACCTTTACCTGGCAAAGCTTTCCAAATATATAACACACTCTGATTTTGTTTTTCACTTGTTTTTACTAAAATATCAAAGTCCCCTCTGTACATTAATATCCCATGATATTTCAGAGCCTTCTTCTAACTTATTAATTCAATGTAAATTACTTGTTCATATGTTTGATCTGTGTACAAAACTTTGTAATTATCAATGTTCAATTTCACTTCCCATAATTTCAGTCATTGATGCTTACTCTGTGCTGTAACCTAAAAGTGCACATTGTTACAGGGACCGGGTCCTTCACTAGTAAGGCCAATGTTACAGTTTTATCCATACGTATCTTTTACTCTGAATCCATTGGAGCAGTACTAGTAATCTTCCTGTCGTACTCTGCCCCGTCATACCAGTACTCACAAAAGGTGACGTTTGTCATCAAGGACCCCCATCACACAGAACATGTCCTTGCCCCATTGCTACCATCAAGGGGAGGTGCAAGAGATTGAAGATACACACTCAATATTTCGGGAACAGCTCCTTCCCCTCCACAATCAGATTTCTGAATGGACAATGAACCCATGAACACTACCTAATGATTTTTTTCCTCTCTTTGTGCACGACTTATTTAATTTAATTTTTTTTTAAATATATGCTTTACACTTTGTATTATTATGTATTGCAATATACTGCTGCTGCCAAATAACAAATTTCATGACATATGCCAGTGATATTAAACCTGATTTTGATACTTTACTCTTGCTCTCAGTTAATCGTTCTTTCGTGTTCAAATTTCCTTAGACAATATTCAATTCCCTTTCAAATACTACCTTTTACATTGTGGTTCCTATCATATAAATTGTTAATTTTCACAATAACCATTGTTATAGATCTTGCCCAATATGTAGCAGTTTCAGTTTTGAATCTTCTCAGCCAATGAAATCTATTCCTGTATCAACTAAGCTGATAAGAAGGAAACAGCTGAGAAGTTTTAAGTATCATGTTAAGTCAGTGAATCATTCAGTATTTCCCTGGATACCACCAACAAATGCTACCACCTCTCGTTAGCCTTTCTTCACGGATTGATATTCCTGGCTGTTCTTCACAAATAGAATGCTTTCCATTATGAAAATTGCCTTGAGAATGTTCCTCATCCACTGGCCCCCATTACCTTCTCTCTTTCCCCTCTCCCACTGTCTCCACCTGCCTATTGTTCCTCCCAATGGTTTCCCTCCATACCCTCTTTTCCTTTATTCCAAGGTCCACTGTCCTTTCCTATCAGATTCTATCTTCACCTCCCATCCTTTTAGATCATTCCCTTTCTCCCACTTCGCTCACCTTCCTTATAGCCCTCTCACCCGGATCCACACTATCACCTATCGGCTCTCACTCCACCCATTTCCCCCCTGCTTTTTATACCAGCTATTTCCCTGCTTTCCAGTCCTGCTGAAGGTTCTCAACCCAAAAAGCCAACTGTTTATTTCACTCCATAGGTGCTGCCTAACCTGCTCTGTTCCTCCACCGTTTCTTGTGTGTTGCCTGGGAAAGTTCACTGTTTTTACATGCAATATACTTTGGATTGTGGTAGAATCACATTCCATGGGTAACCTTTGGAATTATGAAGGAAGCTCTTGAAATGAGTGTATGTTTTTCATTACTGCGATCGCAACAACAGGTCTATACCAACCATGGGATATGAATCAGCTGTCTCCTTTGGCCACAACAAGGCATCTAACTGAAGAGCTGCCTCACAACTCCAAATACATACTGTAAGTTCAATCTTTCCTGTGGGGCATTTGTGTATACCGCTTTTGACAGTGTGTGCTTCCTCTGGGTGCTCGGTTTTCATCCACTTCCAAAAGGCATACAGGTTAATTGGCCCCATAAGTCTACTCCCAATGAGTAGTAGAATCTGGGCAGAGTTGATGGGAACGTGGAAGAATAAGATGGGGTTATTGTAAATGAGAGCCTGAAGCCTGGCACGGACCTCAATCTGACAGACAGATGTACAGTCTTTGTACAGTATGACTCTCTAAACCTCAGGTTGATAGTTTTTGGGATCCTACCAATACCACTCTGCTAGTACACTCCCTGATGTCTACAAATCAGCTAGCCCCAGCAACAGAGGTTCAGTGCAGGATACTGTAATGCAATTTGAAACAGGCCTGCACAGGCAGGGCTCCTGGAGTTTTGGATTGGTTTATTAATGTCACATGTACCAAGATGCAGTGAAAAGCTTGCTTTGCATACTGTTCACACAGATCGAATTATTACACCGTGCATTGAGCTTGAATAAGTTACAATGAAGTGCAAGATAATTTCAAGGTACATTGTGCGGCCAAGAGCCCATCTTATATCAGGCCAAGAAGTCCATTCAAGAGTCTAATACAGTGCTAGAAGCTGTCCTTGAGCCTGGTGATATGTGCTTTCAGGCTTTTCTATCTTCCCAGCCATCTGCAGGCTTGTCTGTTTCACAGGAGCGCCCATCCACCAGCTGCACTTCAGGGATGTCTGATCAGGTCAGGCAAAGTCGACACAGTTTTGTGCAAGGCATATCATGTTTGGAAAATACATTGGAGTTCTTTGAAGAAATGAAGTGTGAAGTGGATAAAGGGGCTGCAGTAGAAATACAATACTTACATTTCCATGTTATTGTGGGTAGATGGAATATGGAGTTCAAGTTACAATCAGGACAACCTGGACTTTCTTAATGATGGAACACACACATACACAAAATGAAGGAAGAACTCAACAAGTCAGACAGCATCTATAGAGGGAAATAAACTGCTGACGTTTCAGTGTAAGTATGTGATCAGAGAGTTGGAAAGCAGCAGACATCACGGAAGGGGAGCAGTGAGAGAGAGTCTTGAGCTAATTATCTGTTCTACCTGCCTACCAGCCATTGAAAGATTGCGCACTAGGTTACCCAGATCCCTCTGCACCTCAGAGATCCGCAGTCTCTCACTACTTAGAGAATATACTGTTTAAAAAAAATTTCCTCGCAAGAATGAACAGTTTTGCAAACATAGAAACATGGAAGTCTACAGCACATTACAGGCCCTTTGGCCCACAATATTGTGCCAACCATGTAATCTACTCTAGAAATTGCCTAGAATTTCCTAGGCAGTTTTGTACCTAGTTTCCCACCTAGAAAGTTTTGTACTTTCTCAGAACATTGCCCACTCACTTAAACTATCTCTGTTCCTTTGGAAACGAATGATGTCCTCCTCACAAGTTACTTCTTCTGCCATCAGCAAATGTAGCAGACATTCTTACGGTACTGTACCAAATCACATACATAAATTGTAAGATGTAAAACACCTATTGAATGCCTCCTCTCCATTTCCTGTTCATAGTTGTGATGAAATTACTCCCTCACTGCTGTTAAATAGGAAGCTCCAGAATCTCCAGCAAGTATCACAACACTACGTCCTGCACCATCAGCTTTTACCTTTCACTAACTTTTGATGTGGCACTTAATCACGTGGAGTTTAAGTGCACTCCATCCAAAGGTTTCACATTTATACCATGGGCGCCATGGTAACATGGTGGTTAGTGCAATGCTGTTACAGGACTGGGATTCAAAGTTTGGAGTTCAATGCCGACGTCCTCTTTAAGGTGTTTATATGTCCTCCTCATGGAGTGCATGGGTTTCTCTCCAGGTGCTCTGGTTTTCTCCCACAGCCCAAAGATGTACCAGTTAGTAGGGTAATTTGTCATTGTAAATTGTCCCGTGATTAGGCTAGGGTTAAATTGGGAGTTACTGGCAGTGACAAGGCTCAAAGGAGTGGAAGGGCTAATTCCACACTGTTTCTCTACATTAAGAAAAATACTTCTTATGAGAAATTCAGTAAATGGTCCAAACATGATTTCCCCTTCACAAACCTATGTTGACATTGCCTGATTAGCTTACATTTTTCAAAGTGCTTTGCTCTAATGTCTTTACTAATAGTTTTTTTTTGCATTTTATCTAGAACAGATGTTAAACTAAATGCCTCTGTTTTCCTGTGTTCAGACTCTCTTTTTGAATAAGGGAAATATGTTTGTTATTTTCTTTCAAGTAGAATCTTACCTCAGTCTAGATAATTTTGGAAATTTAAACCAATGCATTAATTATCTCACAAAATCCTATGATTAACAATGGAGTTATTGAGTTGACTTTGTGTGATCTCACTGGAGTCAAGTACGATCTTCTCCAAAGGGGTTGTCTAGTGATAGGTCTTCAGGTGGCTGTAGAGGCCGATCAGGGATCCACATACCTCCAGACCTCACAATCCTGTTGCCTTTGCCACTTGCTAAATGCCACATGACTTAATCCGAGATGTTAGGATGGTTTCCCTTATGGAGAATGCCTGTGTGTGACTTTGTTTAATGTGGGGAGGCTGATGGGTGGGGCAGTCCTTGTCAGATCAGGGTCAGGGTCCAGTGGCATGGAATACAAGATGACTAGAGACCCTTCATTGCTGCAGCCTTCCTCCGCCTTCACTGCTGTTGCGACATGTCATCATCTTCCTCCAGCTTCACCGTTGAGGTCTTGGTTGGATTGTTCTTTGGAACCCTCCCCCTAGACCTTACCACAATGGGTGACCCTACTAGGAGCTAAGCTTCAGATGGCTAAACTCCAGACAGCATCGCTCTTGGGATCTCAAGAACTCACCGTTACAACAAGACAACAATCCTCCAAGAAGCATACAGTTATACAGCATAGAAATAAGCCCTTTGATCCAACCCGCCCATTTTGACAGATGTGCCTTCCTGAGTTGGTCCCATTTATCTACACTTGATCCACGTCTTTCTAAACTTTTCCGATCCATGTACCCAACCTAATATCTTCTATACATAAACTCAAAGTTCAAAGTACATTTATTATCAACATATGTATACTATATACAACCTTACAGGCTGCCACAAAACAAAGAAACCCAACACAACCCACTAAAAAAGAAGACCATCAAACACACAATGTGTAGGAAAAAAAGCAAATCGTACAATTGATAAAAGTAAGCAGAACTGAAGTTCACAAAAGTGAGTCCACAGCCAGGAAGCCAACCGTCACTCCAGGAGCCTATTAGTTGCAGACCACAGCCTCAGTTCAACGCAGAGACGAGTAAACTTTGCTGAGCAGCGAGCTGAACCCTGGCCTGTCCATCGCCTCTGGCCCTGACACTCTGACCTCTGACACTACCAAGTGCTTCTCCCAAGTCAAGTCAAGTTTGTTGTCATGTGCGTATACCGTGAGGTGCAGGCACAATGTAAGGCTTGCATGCAGCAGCAGCAACAGAGGTACATAGGTTCAGAGAATAAACAAAACATAAATTATACAAGATGCTGAAGAGAAAAAAAAGACGGCAAAAATCACAATCAGAGCCAAGACCACGGGGTTGTAAGAGGTGGTCGGTACTGTTCCTGTGGTTGAGCTGGGATAAGCTTGTGCAGATCACTTCAAGAGCATTATATTGGAGGAAAGTATCTGATCCTGAACTCAGCAGTGTGGGACTTCAGGCTTCTGTACCTCCTATTGTGAGAACAGAGCGCGACCCAGATGGTGGGATTCCCTCTTGAGGCAGTCTGCTGTAGATGCTGTCCATGTACAATTAAGTACACTTCATCTGGATGGCATCAACCTTCTTCAGAGTTTAGCTCTTCTCATCCAGATTAGAGGAAACTATTTCCGAATCAGTTTATTGTTAATATATGAAACGTACCAGAAGTGATTGTGGTTTGGTGCCAAGCGTAAAACATGGGACAATACCATCTGCAAACTTGACAACAAAGCCATCAATTCCATCATCTAAATCATTTATATACAGCATAAAAGGAAGTGGTCCCAACACCGACCCCTCCGGAACACCACTAGTCACCGGCAGCCAACTTTCTCTTTCTTTCTTTTTAAATCTTTTTATTGAATGAGTATACCAAAAGGTAAGCCATATAAACATTAATACAATGTTAAAATATAATAAAATTACAGAAGGTATCAATACCAAAAAAAAATACTACAAACAATGTAATTTAAACATAAGAAACCAAGATAACATAATAGTATACTAAATTTTATATATATATCAATAGAAAACAACTTTCTCCCTATCACATTTCAAGAACTCAATCATATTGTGATCACTGGTTCCTAAGGGTTCTTTTACCTTAAGCTCCCTAATCGCCTCTGGTTCATTACATAACACCCAATCCAGTATAGCTGATCCCCTAGTAGGCTCAGCGACAAACTGCTCTACAAAGCCATCTCTTAGGCATTCAACAAATTCACTCCCTTGAGATCCATTACTAACCCTAACCATTATATCTTTGGAATGTGGGAGGAACCTGGAGTACCTGGAGGAAACCCACATGGACACAGGGAGAACATACAAACTCCGTACAGACAATGGGGGAAATCAAACTTTGAACTGGCAGCTGGTATGCTGTAAAGCATTGCGTTTACCACTACACTACTGTGCCTCCCATGTCCTTGAAGTACATCTGGAACATGTTTCTCACTGTCTCTAGGTTGCTCTGTACTTACTCCTCCTCATCTTCATGTTGGCCAATGATTGAGTCAGGACACTATAGCTGACATTGCAACAGGGATCCTTGTCTGGAGTGTTCTGCAGCAAACTGCCAGACCACTTCACCTTTGCTTCACTTCATAATGACGATGGATGGCTCCAAGTTCTCATGAAAGCGGGATTGGTTGTGGTTACTGGAAGCTGAACAAGTCCGGGGACAGGCATTCAGAAAGCAACCTTTCTCCCTCAGAGGCTACAAGTTGGTCTCATAAACTGCTGCGATGTGGAGTGAGGGACATCGGTGGCGGGTGTTCATGGGGTAGACAGTAATATCTGTGAATGAAGGAACAGTGCAATCTCCCTAGTTATATTGCATTCAACTGAATACTTAGGAGGTGAAAGCATTTGCAATTCCTGAATCTGCTGAGGGTCTTTTGTGAAACCCTTAACAGCACACACGTGGAGTATTACCCACAAACCATGAGGAAACCTGTTCTCATTGTAAATCTCTGTGCTAAATCTGTCCATCAAGGAAATGAATTTGGCATTAAGAAAATGCCAGATTTCTAGGTTAGAGTAGGAAAACCTCTTACAGTTGATAAATGTCAGAAGCAAAGGAAAAATAAATCTTAAACATGTGGAATGTTGACCTTCATTAGTCAGGGAACTGAGTTCAAGAGCTGTGAGGTAATGTTGCAGCTCTATAAACTGGTTAGACCACACTTGCTGTATTGCATACAAGACCTGCTGAGATCCTCCATCATTTTGCATGTGTTACTTGGAGTATTGTGTTCAGTTCTGGTCACCTCATTATTGGAAGGATGAGGAAACTGTAAAGAGGGTGCAGAGGAGATCAATAAGATGCTGCGTGGCCTAGAGGGCATGTCTTATGAGGAGAGGTAAAGTGAGCTTGGGCTTTTCTCTTGGGAGCGAAGCAGGATGAGAGGTGTACAAGATGATAAGAGACATAGGTAGAGTGGACAGTCGGAGATGTTTTCGCAGTGCAGAAATGGCTAATACAGAGAGGCATAAAGTGATTTTCAGGAAAGTATAGATGGGGTGTTTACAGAGAGAGAACCGGGTACGTAGAACTCCCCACCTGGGGTAGTGTTAGAGGCAGATATATTAGGGGCATTTAAGAAACTCTTAGATAGGTACATGGATGATAGAAAAATGGAGAGCTCAATAGGTGGATGGGGTAGATTGGAGCAGGTTAAAAGGTCAGTACAGCATCTTGGGCCGAAGGGCCTGTTTTGTGCTGTAATGCTGTATGTTCCATGTGTTCTGCGAACTGGCCACAATGCCTCTCAATGGTACAGGCAGCCGGTGGTATTTCTCAGTGACCATCTCTTCGGAGAACGGGTTGACTCTCCACCTGGTCCTGCAGCTTGGGAGTTGGTAGTCACAGCCAGAGATCTTCTCTCTAAGTTGTCCTTGCCTACTTGCGCACTTCCTCTCCTCCTGTTGAAGCCCCTGTGGAAGGAAAACGAAACAGTCCCCATCTCTTCATAGGACCCATGCTTTGTGGAGTTAAATATATATTGCTTAAGGTTATGGAGGCTATTTTAACACCATCTACATATACAAGGTATGTGCCAGCCAGCTCTGATCACTGCTCTGATCAGAATAGACATCCCTGGATCTCAAATTTCTTACGTCATTTGATAAGTGTAACACAATACATTTTAATGACTGTTCTGATCTCTTATTTATTCACTAATGAATTTGCAAGTAGTTAAGAATTCCTTAAAACAATGTAGTGTAGCGATGTGCTACACACAGCGCTAGAATAACCACACGGAGTCGGTGAGTTAGAGTTGTAATGAAAGAGATTTATTCAAACTTCGCGGCCCGCTTTAAAGCCTTCCCGTTCCCGCCCTCCCTGGGCGGGACTACTGTGGGGAATGCATATTCCCAGACCCTTTCTGCGCGCGGGATTTTCCCCCTGCTGGTGAAGATGGCCTGGCGCCCTTTTTGCTGCCGGCCCTCTGCCTGCGCGCGCTGTTTCGTGAGCCGGTTCGTGGGTGCCAGAAAGTGGGTCGCCACAGTAGATAGGATAGGAAGTGTGGGTGGTGCTCTTCCTGCTGGGTGGATGGAATCCAGTTTGTGTAAATACAATGCAAATTCTGAGCAAAAAAGTTGCTATTCAGTTTCATTCCTTGGGCTTTCTTTCCAGCTGCTTTTACTTCTTGGTAGGACTCATTCTTTTGTGGAGTTGAGTATTGTTTTAATTTTCCAGAGACCTCTTGAGGCCGACCATGGATATCGTGTCCAGGTACGCAAGCTTGGGCAGTACAATATGGAGAGCAAGCTGTTGCCCATGTAGCAAGCTGCCCCTCTCCATGCATCTGATGAGCCCAAAGGAATGGCAGAGGCCGATACAGTTTGGCAACAGCAACATCACAGGAGTTGACAGTCAACACTGAACTCAACTGCCTTTGGGGCTGTAGCTCCTGATTTATCCCTTAGGGTTTACTCCCAAAGCCTTCCCCATGAGTGGGTATAGCTGCAAGGCAGTGGAGATTTTCCTTCTCCTAGATGAGCAGCCAAGACTGACAAGCCCCGTCTGCCTGAAGCGACTAGTTTTAAGGTGCCAGTAACTCTTGTTTCTCCTGTCGGCAGAAGTGGTTCTACCAGGCTTAGTAATTAAGCTGCACGTGAAGGCCAGGAGCTGGACTTGGTTGTCACTCCAGGAGCCTATTAGTTGCAGACCACAGCCTCAGTTCAACGCAAAGTCGAGTAAACTTTGCTGAGCAGCGAGCTGAACCCTGGCCTGTCCATCACCTCTGGACCTGACACTCTGACCTCCGACACTACCAAGTGCTTCTCCCAAGTCAAGTCAAGTTTGTTGTCATGTGGTCGTATCGTGAGGTGCAGGCACAATGTAAAGTTTGCATGCAGCAGCAGCAACAGGGATACATAGGTTCAGACAAAGGCTATTTGAACCATGCGCCATTGGGAGCATTTAATAGGTAGTTGGAGCTTCTTCCCATTACCACACCCGGTTATAACAACCTTAAGGAACCACCTTAACAACCTTAACACCATCTACAGACATGCAAAAGATTTGAAGATTAGCTTTAAGCTTTACTTGTCACATGTAAAGTACATTGAACACTAAACGTACGGTGAAATGTGTCATTTGTGTCAACTCAATTCAGCGAGGATTCTGCTGGGCAGACTACAAGTGTTGCCAGGCTTCCGGTGCCAACATAGCACACCCACAATTTACTCACTCTAATCCTAACTGTAGGTCTTTGGAATGTGGGAGCACCTAGAATAAACCCACAAGGTCACGAGGAGAACGTAACTCTTTGCAGGCAGCAGCGAGAATTGAACCCTGATTGATTTTTCAGCTGGCACAATGAAGCGCTGTGCTAACCACCATGATACCGTGCGGCCAGATATAAGAAATGTAGCAGCTGGTTTTGGGTCACTCCTCCAGTCACACGCCCTGCACACGCCTCCCTGCATCCAAACTGATCTGAATGATTAACATAAAATCTGCTTAATCTCATTGTTTCCCAGAAGCTCAGAATGATAGAGCTACTTGCCTTTTGGGTGTTATAACTGTTGAAACTTATTTTCTAATTTATCTTAAATGAGCCAAAATACACTCACTGGCCACTTTATTAGGTACACCTGTATGCCCGGACATTAATGCAAATATCGAACCAGCCAATCATGTGGCAGCAACTCAATACACAAAAGCATGCGGACGTGATCAAGAGGTTCAGTTGTCGTTCAAACTAAAAATCAGAATGGGGAAGAAATGTGATCTTTGTGACTTTGACTGTGGAATGATTGCTGGTGCCAGATGGCATGGTTTAAGTAACTCAGAAATTCCTGATCTCCCAGGAGTTTCATTTACAACGGTCACTAGAGTTTACAGAGAACGGTGTGAAAGACAAAGAACATACAGTGAGCGGCAGTTCCGTGGGTAAAAACACCTTGTTAATGGGAGAGGTCAGAGGAGAATGACCAGACTGGTTCAAGCTAGCGGGAAGGCGACAGTAGCTCAAATAATCACGTGTTACAACAGTGGTGTGCAGAAGAGCATCTCTGAACACACAACACATCGAACCTTGAAGTAGATTGGCTACAACATCAGAAGACCATGAACATACACTTAGAAGCCACTTTATTAAGTACCAGAGGTATCTAATGATGTGGCTACTGAGTATAATTGAAAGGAATTCCTGATGAATTAATTCAACATCTATACATTAGTGTCTTGATGAGTAATTTTTCCTTCCTCTTAGGATTTAAAAAATAAAGTTTAGCATGACCTATTCATGATTCCCTAACTTAACTCTTTTCTAACCTTGAATTTCTACACAATCAGTTTTGGATCTTAATTTCTGTTTTGAAAGAAGGTAAATGTGTTATGTACAATGTATCATCCTATGAAGTTGAACTTGTGAGCAGCACCTAATAGACTAAATTTATTGGCTGGTAAATACAGCTATGAAGAGCTACTTATATCTGTTACAGAAAACACATGAAACGCTACTGGCTGTCAAGTAGGATTGGAGGAAATAAGTAAAGCAATTGTGTTCATACCTCTTTTACCCTTTCTCTCCTGAAGGTGGCAGATCATGCGACAGTTTGATACCCAAACCACAGCAGTCTTCTTATGCCTTGCACAGAATAGCCATTCTTTGCATATGAGCATGGATGGTAATCACTGAGGTAGAGGATTACGGTGCTAACCACAGACTAGCCCAGTGGGTAGCTGTTCCTGGCGGTGATAACTCAAAGGGGACCCCTGTTGAATACTGTTGACCTCCTTCTATATCCAGGGCAGAAAACAGAAGTTGCTGCCCATTGCCAACTGAGTCCTAGGTTACCTCTTTTAGCCAACCTAAAATCTTACTAGCTCGTATGGTTCAAGGCAGCATTACTCAAGGGGGTGGGGAACTTAATACAAGAGCTCCAAATACTGATCTGAGTGAAATCAACATCAGTACACTCTTATTGTCTACACAGCATAAAATCAGAAACAGGTTTTTTTTAAATCAATGACATGAAATCTGTTGTTCTGTGGCAGTAGCACAGTCAAAGACATAAAATTACTTCAAATAATTAAGTAATGCAAAAAAAAATGTAGTATTCATGAGTTCATGAAACACTCACAAAACGCTGGAGGAATTCAGCAGGTCGGGCAGCATCCGTGGAAGTGATCAGTCAACGTTTCAGGCCGGAACCCTTCATCAGGACTGTAGGAGGAAGGGGCAGAGGCCCTATAAAGAAGGTCGGGGGAGGGTGGGAAGGAGAAGGCTGGTAGGTTCCAGGTGAAAAACCTGTAAGGGGAAAGATTAAGGGGTGGAGGAGGGGAAGCAGGGAGGTGATAGGCAGGTAAGGTGAAGAAGTTCATGAAATCTACTGGCAAAGGGGAAGAAGTTGTTCCTGAATAGTGTCCAGAATCTCCTCCCTGTTGGTTGTAAGGAGAAGAGGGTATGCCCCAGATGCAATAGGTCCTTAATGATAGATGCTACCTTCTTGAGGAATGCCACATGCAGATGTTCTCCGTGGTGGTGAGGGTTGTACCATTGAGGACATCTTCGAGAGGCGGTACCTCTAGAGGATGGCATCTATCATTGTACCACGATGGAACTGGCAGAGCCTGCAGACCTCTGTAGCCACTTGCCATCTGGGCAACGGCGTTTCCACACAAGGCTGTGATGCAAAGCCAGAATGCTCTCCATTGTACATCTGTAGAAATTTGAACGAGTCCTCGGTGCCATATCATATCTCCTCAGACTCCTAATGAAGTAGAGCCACTGGCAAGCCTTCTTCATGATTCCATCAATGTTTTGGGTCCAGGACAGCTCCTCTGAAGTGTTAATAGCCAGGAATCACAGCTGCTCACCTTCTCCCATGCAGATCACAGTGTTCTACTGACTTCCCCTTCCTGAAGTCCACAATCAATTTCTTGGTCTACAGATGTTAAACATGAGGTTATTGTTTTGACACCACTCAACCAACTGATGTATCTCTCTGATGTACACCTCTTCATTGCCACCTGAGATTTTACCAGCAACAGTGGTGGTGTCTGTGAGTTAGGGAGTTTGAGCTGTGCTGAAGAATGCACAAGAGTGCAGAGAGAGTAGAGCAGTGGGCCGAGCACACATCCTTGAGGTGTCTGTGTTGATTGACAGCAAGGAAGAGATGTTCTCACCAATTCTTGTTACATTCGAAGAGATTTCATGCATAAAAAATAGGGAATTTTTTTTCTGTTCTTTCTCCATATATAATTTTATTGCCAAAGTGTCAGAGGGCAATTTTTTGAGAGGCTCAGAAATTTGAAACGTCAAGTAAAACTAGAAGCAGAAGTTTGATTAAACAAAGATCTAAGATGCACGACTAGTGCCCTCGCAACAGCAGTGGGAAAAGTGCTACAAAAATGTTTTCTCCAAAGTAAGAAGTTCTCCAATTATTCTGCAACAATGCCCACAAGTTCTGGATAATCTCAATAGGGGAAAACACTACTCAGCACGCACCCTGTCAATCACACTTAAGAATCTTTCACATTATCTTTGGCATTTCTCCCATTAGTGACGTGCAGTTATAGACAGAGCAGAGATTACTGAACGTGCTCTCACTGCTACAGGGTAAGTGAGGCTGGATTAGGAAGGATACCCTTCTCATCTTTGTTAATGGTTGCAGACGGTTTGCGAAGGACGAGGAAGAATGATGCACTGGGGCCTGAGTTACACAGGAAGCAAACTATAACAATTACAGCATATTCAAGAAAACCCTTGTAAAATCAGGCAATATCTGCAAAAAGGGAAACAGAGTTAATCTTTCAGGTTAAAGACTTGTCAGAACTGAGAAAGAAAGAAAACATTGATGAAGCTGTAGATGAGGCCTAATGTGAAGTATTGTGTGCAGTTTTGGTCACCGACCTACAGGAAAGATGTAAACAAGGTTGAAAGACTACAGATAAACTTTACAAGGATATTGCTGGGTCACGAGGACCTAAGTTATAATGAAAGCTTGAACAGGTTAGGACTGCATTCCTTAGAAAATAAAAGATTAAGAGGAAATGCGATAGAGGTATACGAAATAATGAGGGCTATAGTTAGGGTAAATGCGAGCAGGCTTTCTCCACAAAGGCTGGGTGCAACAACCCGAGCTCATAGGTTAAGGGTGGGAGGTGAGAACTTTAAGCAAACATGAGGGGAAACGGCTTTACCCAGGGTCGTGAGAGTGTGGAACAAGCTGCCAGCACAAGTGGTGGATGTGAGCTTGGTTTCAATATTTAAAAGAAGTTTGGATAGATACTTACATGAAGGATAGGTGTATGAATGGTTATGGTCCTGGTGAAGGCTGATGGGAGTAGGTAGTTTAAATGGTTCAGCATGGACTAGGTGGGCCAAAGGGCCTGGTTCTGTGCTGTATTTTTCTATTACTCTAAAACAAGTTAGTTTTAAGTTGTAGGGAGGATGTGGGAGGGATGGAGGGAGGGAGGGATGGGAGGAGGATATTGCTGATAAGTTGTCAGGTTTACTCAGATGGTTATCTATTGATGACTCCATCTAGTTGATATTGATGAGGGAGTGTAAAAAGAGAGAGAGAGAAAGCCACAATGGAAATATAAACAACACACACAAAATGCTGGTGGAACGCAGCAGGCCAGGCAGCATCTACAAGAAGAGGTACAGTCAACGTTTCGGGCCAAGACCCTTCGTCAGGACTAACTGAAAGAAGAGATAGTAAGAGATTTGAAAGTGGGAGGGGGAGGGGGAGATCCGAAGTGATAGGAGAAGACAGGAGGGGGAGGGATGGAGCTAAGAGCTGGAAAGTTGATTGGCAAAAGGGATACAGAGTTGGAGAAGTGGGTGGATCATGGGACGGGAGGCCGAGGGAGAAAGAAAGGGGGAGGGGAGCCCAGAGGAAGATGGAGAGCAGGCAAGGAGTGATTGTGACAGGGACAGAGAGAGAAGAAAAAAAAGAAAGGGGGGAATAAAAATAAATAAGGGATGGGGTAAGAAGGGGAGGAGGGGCATTAACAGAAGTTAGAGAAATCAATGTTCATGCCATCAGGTTGGAGGCTACTCAGACGGAATATAAAGTGTTGTTCCTCCAACCTGAGTGTGGCTTCATCTTTACAGTAGAGGAGGCCGTGGACAGACATATCAGAATGGGAATGGGACGTGGAATTAAAATGTGTGGCCACTGGGAGATCCTGCTTTCTCTGGCGGACAGAGCGTAGGTGTTCAGCAAAATGGTCTCCAAGTCTGCGTCGGGTCTCCCAGTCTGCATCGGATCTCGCCAATATATAGAAGGCCACATCGGGAGGACCAGATGCAGTATATCACACCAGCCAACTCACAGGTGAAGTGTCGCCTCACCTGGAAGGACTATCTGGGCCCCTGAATGGTGGAAATATGAAAGCTGTAATATACAGAGCTATCTGAAATATCCAACATTTGAAGCTGTGGCAGTGAAGAGAGGATAAACTGAGTCAATATTACAGATAGATGACCTACATCAGAACTGGCCAGACAAAAATTCATTGGACACAGGAGGCCTTCAACAGACAGATAGATCTGAATGGGAGTTTTATGGGGAATTAGGGTGACAAGTAACAGGAAGGCAAGTAAACAGCCTTTGCATTCCCACCTAATACCCTCTAGTTACTGTTACCACCATCACCTCCTGGCTCCCAACTCGACCCCTATCCTATCAGGCTCACTCTGCCTATTACCCACCATCACCACTCCCCCTCCTCTCTGACTCAAAACTCCGCCCATCCTACTTATAATGACTATTTCCTGTCTCCGCTCTCTCACCTTTCATGCAGGATTGCGACCCGGAAGGTCAACAATGTCTGTACCCCGCTCCCGATTGCTGCTTCACCTGCTGACTTCCTCCAGCAGACTGTTTTTTGCTTGTATGATATAACATTGATGAGGGCAATTTCTGTCATTGTTCATTCGAGGATGCAGACCAGATTGGTGACAACAAATTTGGCATCATAATTCAGTGATAATAAACCTGATTCTGGGTTACAGCTGGGCGGGGGGGGGGGGGGTGAGGAGTGAATCCGGGAAATGACGTCAAGCTGAAGGATACAAGAGAAGGCTAATTAGAGATGAGGGCGAAGGCGGGACTTTTGTGCGGAGGATTTAACAACAGAACAAAGGGCACAGCCACACTGTAAGTTATGCAAGCCTTGTGGTTAATACCATGAAGTAAGAATCTAGGATGTGATAGGTGGAAGAGGTAAAGGGCTGAAGAAGAAGAAGGTATCTGATAGGAGAGGACAGTGGACCACAGAAGATAGGAAAGGAGGAATGGCACCAGATGGAAGTGATGGGCAGGTGAGAAGAGGTGAGAAGGCCCAGCCTCTGATAAGGATGCCCACCAGCAGCAGGGACTAGGCCAGTTTAGCTTTTGTATGCCCGATGGAAGAGAGGCAAAGAGAGAATGTGCAGGGTGAGTTGGGTCTTTGATTATACTGACTACATTACTGTAGCAGCAAGTATAGAGAGAGTCAATGAAATAATGTGTATAATGACACAGTGACAATGTGTAACCAGTTCATAATGTCACATAAGTAGACTGATTTTGATCGCACATAGAATGGAATTGAACCGAGTAGAGAAAGCCCAGTGCTGCAGTGATGTTCGTATGTCTGTCCATGGCCTCCTCTACCGTCAAGATGAGGCCACTTTCAGATTGGAGGAGTAACACCTCATATTCCGTCTGAGTCACCTCCAACCCAATTGAGTGAAATTCGATTTATGTAATGTCTGGTAATTTCTCCTCCCTCCTGCTTCTCTCTTTTTCCATTCCCTATTCTAGTTACCCCCTACCCTTTCTCTTTTCCTCACCCACCCATCACCTCCCTCTGGTTCCCTCCTCCTTCCCTTTCTTCCATGGTCCACTCTCCACTCTTATTGGATTCCTTCTTTTTCAGCCTATTACCTCTTCTACCTATCACCTCCCACCCTCCCCCACACACCCACCTTCTCCGTCACTTGGTCTCACCTACCACCCACCAGTTTGTACTTCTTCCCCTCGCCCCACCTTCTTATTCTGGTGTCTGCCCCCTTCCTTTCCAGTCCCAATGAAGAGACTTGGCACAAAACTTTGACTGTTTATTCCCCACTATGGATGTTGCCGGACTTGCTGGGTTCCTCCAGCATTTTCTGCATGTTGCTGAAGAATTCCAGTCTCGTTTTTAAGCCAAGCACCGTCTTTGTTGCAATGAAAGCAAATAGAAGAGAGGTGTGGTTCTGGTGATGACCAGAATTTAGAGAAATTGGTGTTCATACCATCAGGTTGGAGGCTATCCAGATGCAATATGAGGTGTTGCTTCTCCAACCCGAGTGTAGCCTCATAGGGGCAGTACTTGGCTTCCTCTATTCTGTCACGTCGACAGCAGAACAATATGAAATATCATTCCTAAAATATTGAAGAGATGACGTGTAACCACGTGACTAGCACTGCAGGGCAAGTGCACCTTGAAAATAAAAATATCCAAGGAATGGTAAGAAGTACAAAGCAGGGTTTGTTTAACAGATGCGTGTTAAACCTTGGTAGGCATGCGGCTCAACAAATAACGGTGTGGAGAACTTGGTGAGGACAGTGGATAACGCATATGCATGTGCTACATTTAACGAAAAGCAGATGCCAGGTGGTTTTGTTGTTCTGTCTGAAAGCTAGAGGGAAAATACCTTATAGAGCTGAAGAAGCACCCGTAATGATGTGTTCCTCTGACTGTCAGAGAGCAACTGAAAACTGAGCTTGAGAGGCTGAACAAGGCTCAAATCATTCTTAGGGATTTTTGAAACACAAGAAATTCTGCAGATGCTGGAAATCTAGAGTGACACACACAAAACGCTGGAGGAGCTCATCAGGTCGGGCAGCTCTGAAGAGGAATAGACAGTCGATGTTTTGGGCTGAGATCCACCCTTCCTCGGGACCTGAAGGAAGGGGGAAGATCAGGTTGTAGGAACAACACCTCATTTTCCTCTGGCTAGCTTCCAACCTGATGGCATGAACCTCAATTTCTATAATTTATGGTAATTTCTCCCTCAACCTCCTCTCTTTTTCCATTCCCCATTTTGGCTCCCCTATCACTCCTTCTCTTCTCCTCACCTGCCCATCACATCTATCTGGTGCCACTCCTCCTGTCCTATCTAACATGGTCCACGGTCCTCTCCTATCAGATTCCTTCTTCAGCCCTTTGCCTCTCCCACCTAACACCTCCCAGCTTCTTACTTAACTCCCTCTCCCCACCTACACATCTTCCCCCTTCACCGGGTCTCACCTAACATCTGCCAGCTTGTACACTTTCCCCTCTTACCCCCCCCACCTTCTTATTCTGGCTTCTACCCCCCTCCTTTCCAGTCCTGATGAAGTATCTCAGCCCAAAACGGTGACTGCTTTATTCCTCTCCATAAACGTTGTTCTGACCTGCTGAGTTCCTCCAGCATTTTGTGTGTATTGCTTATAGATCTTCTTATCCCTTGGGTATCAATCTTGATGTGTGGCTCAGCCAACTAAACACCATCTATTTAGATCCACATCAGAAGAAACTGAAGAGCAATAATTTTCTGATAATGGCATTGAAGATTAACCTACCAGATCTAAGCAGAACAAAACATTTCAGTGTGCTGGACGCCAAGAATGGATTTTGGTGTAAGGAGCACAACAATGAACTTCAAAGCATTCTTTGGGAGCTAGTGATGGCTAAAGATAGCTTTTGGAATCAATACTGCATGCGAAGAGTTCCAGTGGAGGCTGCATCAGGCTATTGAATTGTGTGAGATTATATTCTTACCTTTGGATAAGGGTAGACTTTTGCAGAGACAGAGATGGATCATGGCTGCACTGTGAGAACCACAAAGAACCAATGCAGAAAGCTGAAGTGCAACATTTGGAAAGGAAAGTTCAGCCCAAAGGATGTTCCCCTCATTGATCATGTGGTCACCACAGAATGGGGTCAAAACATATCAAGGACTAAGCAGGTCCTGATGAAGGGTCTCAGCCTGAAATGTGGACTGTTTATTTCCCTGCTCCACCTGCTGAGTTCCTACAGTATTTTGTGTGTGTTCCTCAAAAATTAACCCTGTTGTTGAGCATGAGAAAGGTAGTCTTTGACTACAGAACAATGTCAATGAGTGGGAAGATGTGCAGATAAGGTAAGGCTATACACATTGGATGAGAGGGTCTCTATGAGGTACTGTTGAATCAAGTGATCTTTGTGTTGCCAGCACAGGGAGATAAGGTACTTAAGTTTCATTAGCCAGGGCATAAAATATGAGACCAAGGAGGTTGAGATACTAAGGAGGAGCAATGTAAAGCATTACTTACGCCTTAGCTGGAGTATTATGTATTATACAAGTCACTACACTACAGAATGGATGTGATCACACTGAAGATGGTGCAGAAGAGATTCACAAGGATGTTGCCTAACATGGAAAATTTTGGTTATAAGGGAAAGGCTAGAAAGACTGAGTTAGATCTCCTTGTGGAGTTGAGGAGGCTGAGAGGTAACTTGATTGAAGCATACAAAATTATGAAGTGCATAGATTTGGAGAAACATTCCTTCCTAGAAACGTGCCTCTAATCAGCAATGGGCAGGAGATCTGAGGAAGAATTTTTATCCAGAGGGCAACAGAAATCTGGAGCACACTGCCCATGTGGGAAGTGCACAATAGTCTCAGATACTTAAGAAGTAGTCAGTGGATTCAGGTTAATTGGTTCAATGGTTAATTGGAGAATACAATTTGGGACAATACAAACTTAAATCTAGAAAATAGCTGGGATTTCCATTTATTTGAGACACTATGCCTCTTAATTGGGACAAGAGACTGGTGCTGAACAGTTTCTAACTAGCGTCAGTTGTGTGCACTTGTGTGACCAACAGACACTCATCATCATCATTATGTGCCATGTCTATAATCATGGTGCATGGCATGATTGTTCTTGGCAAACTTTTCCACAGAAGTGGTTTGCCATCGCCTTCTGTTGGGCAGTGTCTTTACAAGATGGATGTTCCCAGCCGTTATCGATATTCCAGAGATTTTCTGCCTGGGATTGATGGTCGCATAACCAGGACTTGTGATCTGCACCAGTTGCTCATATGACCATCCACCATCTGTTCCCATGGTTTCACATGACCCTGATCAGGGGGCTAAGTAGGTGCTACACCTTGCCCAAGGGTGACACGCAGGCTACTAGAGGGTAGGAGCACCTTATACCTCCTTTGGTAGAGACATATCTCCACCCCTTTCTTTCCAGTCCTGATGAAGTGTCTCGCCCCAAAAGGTCAACTGGTTATTCATTTCCATTAATGCTGCCTGACCTGCTGAATTCCCCCAGCATTTTGTGTGTGTTGCTTTGGATTTCCAGCATCTGCAGACTTTCTCATGTTAATGATTTGTATCTCCACCCCGCCACCCCACCACTAGACACTATACCATGCTTAGATTGGTCACTTTTCAAATAGTGTCAGATGCATGTGCTTGTGTTACATTATCCATTTGGGCTGACGGATGCTGGTTCAAAAATCAGAGTGATAATTTTGTTTTTTATTCTGACTTTAAAAAAATTTAGATCCTTGCCAAAATGCCACGAAAAGATTTGACACTTGCTGATAAAATTACCCTACTGGACCAAATTAATAACCATCTGCCTAACACCTTTCATGCAGGAAGGCAATGAAAGCAGTTCGTTATCTGCACTAGGTGTCTCTGCTGATTTTGTTTATTTGCAGTCAATCAAAAGAACACAGCAGTGTACACTGGATAAATTCCTCCATCGATAACTATTAAGAACTAATACACAGCAACACACACAACTGCTGGATGATCTCAGCAGGCCAGGCAGCATCTGTGGAAAAGAGTACAGTCGATGTTTCCGCCGAGACCCTTCAGCAGGACCAGAGAAAAAAGATGAGGAATAGAGTTAAAAGGTGGGGGGAGCAGAGGGAGAGAGAAACACAAGGTGATAGGTGGAACAGGGAGGGGGTGAGGTGAAGAAAAGAGCTGGGAAGTTGATTGGTGAAAGAGATACGGGGCTGGAGAAGGGTGAATCTAATAGAAGAGGACAGAAGCCCATGAAAGAAAGAAAAGGGGGGAGGAGAACCCGAGGGAGGTGATGGGCAGGCAAGGAGATAAGGTGAGAGAGGGAAAAGGGGATGGAGAAAGGGGATGGAGAATGGTGACGGAGAGTAGCACAGATAGAGACGTATTGGAATGGGAATGGGATCTCCCAGTGGCCACCCATTTATGCCTTTTTAACTATTTCCATAAACCTTTGGCTAATTGGGCCAAAATATACTGGTCCCAATGTATCCCAATTAACTGGAATCCACTGTATTTAGATGAGCATTTGAATTAACATGGTGTTAATGGCTGTGGGATCCATGCTGAAAAATTGGGTTGTTTTCATCAGGTTGGCATGGTTTTCATCAGGATGGTTGGCATGGACACAATGGCCTTCCCCTGCTCTACGAATGATATTCCATCAACGATATTGAATGGTATTGGTTGGATATCCACGATGAGTCAAAGAGAAGATCACGGCTGAACCAGAGACATGCTACTTTGACGACAAACATTACAAGTGGATCTCTGAACGGATATTACACAAGTTGGCCAACCAATAGCTTACGCAATCAGACCTTTGATAGATCCTGCACATTTAACTTGAAAAGGAGCTGCAACTCTGGGGATCAAGATTGACTTAGAACCTTTAGGGATTGCTTTTCAGAACAGAAACAAATGGGAGTGTTGAAATTTTAAGTTAGAAACACCCTGCTTGAGGGGAACTCATGAGTTATTTTTTATTGACCAGGAATATTGAAAGTGAAAATCATCTTTGAAAATATATTAAAGATCCAGGAAATCAAAGCAGCAGAAGGAATTTATTCGTAAACCTAATGTGCTTGATTAACGTAAACAACAGGAATTCTGCAGATGCTGGAAATTCAAGCAACATACATCAAAGTTGCTGGTGAACGCAGCAGGCCAAGCAGCATCTATAGGAAGAGGCGCAGTCGACGTTTCAGGCCGAGACCCTTCGTCAGGACTAACTGAAGGAAGAGTGAGTAAGGGATTTGAAAGCTGGAGGGGGAGGGGGAGATGCAAAATGATAGGAGAAGACAGGAGGGGGAGGGATAGAGCCGAGAGCTGGACAGGTGATAGGCAAAAGGGGATACGAGAGGATCATGGGACAGGAGGCCTAGGGAGAAAGACGGGGGGGGGGTGACCCAGAGGATGGGCAAGAGGTATATTCGGAGGGACAGAGGGAGAAAAAGGAGAGTGAGAGAAAGAATGTGTGCATAAAAAGGAGTAACAGCTGGGATACGAGGGGGAGGTGGGGCCTAGCGGAAGTTAGATAAGTCAATGTTCACGCCATCAGGTTGGAGGCTACCCAGACGGAATATAAGGTGTTGTTCCTCCAACCTGAGTGTGGCTTCATCTCTACAGTAGAGGAGGCCGTGGATAGACATGTCAGAATGGGAATGGGATGTGGAATTAAAATGTGTGGCCACTGGGAGATCCTGCTTTCTCTGGCGGACAGAGCGTAGATGTTCAGCAAAGCGGTCTCCCAGTCTGCGTCGGGTCTCACCAATATATAAAAGGCCACATCGGGAGCACCGGACGCAGTATATCACCCCAGTCGACTCACAGGTGAAGTGATGCCTCACCTGGAAGGACTGTTTGGGGCCCTGAATGGTGGTAAGGGAGGAAGTGCAGGGCCCCAAACAGTCCTTCCAGGTGAGGCATCACTTCACCTGTGAGTCGACTGGGGTGATATACTGCGTCCGGTGCTCCCGATGTGGCCTTTTATATATTGGTGAGACCCGACGCAGACTGGGAGACCGCTTTGCTGAACATCTACGCTCTGTCCGCCAGAGAAAGCAGGATCTCCCAGTGGCCACACATTTTAATTCCACATCCCATTCCCATTCTGACATGTCTATCTACGGCCTCCTCTACTGTAGAGATGAAGCCACACTCAGGTTGGAGGAACAACACCTTATATTCCGTCTGGGTAGCCTCCAACCTGATGGCGTGAACATTGACTTCTCTAACTTCCGCTAGGCCCCACCTCCCCCTCGTACCCCAGCTGTTACTCCTTTTTATGCACACATTCTTTCTCTCACTCTCCTTTTTCTCCCTCTGTCCCTCTGAATATACCTCTTGCCCATCCTCTGGGTCACCCCCCCCCGTCTTTCTCCCTAGGCCTCCTGTCCCATGATCCTCTCGTATCCCCTTTTGCCTATCACCTGTCCAGCTCTCGGCTCTATCCCTCCCCCTCCTGTCTTCTCCTATCATTTTGCATCTCCCCCTCCCCCTCCAGCTTTCAAATCCCTTACTCACTCTTCCTTCAGTTAGTCCTGACGAAGGGTCTCGGCCTGAAACGTCGACTGCGCCTCTTCCTATAGATGCTGCTTGGCCTGCTGCGTTCACCAGCAACTTTGATGTATGTGCTTGATTAACCTTGGGTGAGAAATACTTGGTGACAGTTTAGACTATGTTCCAACTTCCTGCAGGTAAACTACCTGCATTTAATCACACCTTCAGCCATCATGCAGAAGCTGAAGTCTCAGTTTACCAGCTAAGGGATACCAGACAAGATTCCGACAGAAAGCCACAGGTAAACATGAACTCAGTGGTCACTTTATGAGGTACAGGAGTGGAACCCGGTGTGGTCTTCCGCTCCTTTAGCCTATCCACTTCAACGTTTGACGTGTTGTGCATTCAGAGATGCTCTTCTGCACACCGCTGTTGTAACGTGGTTACCTGAGTTACTGTCACCTTCCTGTCAGCTTGAACCAGCCTGGTTATTCTCCTCTAGCATTCTCACGAGTAAGGCATTTTCACCCACAGAACTGCTACTCACTAGATTTTTTTTTTGGATTTTTTGCACCACTCTCTGTAACCTCCAGGAGATCAGCAGTTTCTGAGATACTCGAACCACCCCATCAGGAACCGACAATGATTCCACGGTCAAAGTCACTTAGATCACATTTCTTCCCCATTCTGATGTTTGGTCTGAATAACAACTTAACCTCTTGACCATGTCTGCATGCTTTTATGCATTGAGTTGCTGCCACATGATTGCCCAATTAGGCATTTGCATTAACAAGCAGGTGTACTGGTGTACCTAATACTGAGTGCAGATCTCCAATATTTTGAATGTTGAAATCAGAACAATTGAAAACAAATATGAAAGGGAGAAGTTAAGCATCTTCAAGGTCCAAAGTCTGACTGTGGGCTGATCAAATGGAGGACAACCACATTACAGACTTGCAAATGCTTCAAAGTCATCTTATGATATGACTCATCGAACCCACAGGATGTGACAAGGAGAATTTAATTAAAAGTAAAATGAGCTACTGTTGGCAGTACAATACAACAGGAATGAGATTCTTGGCCACAAGTTTGTGTCTGAAAAAAGTTCTGCATCACCCAAGTTTCATAATCATATCATGTATAGAAATCTTGTAGACTGAAGGACACCAGTGTTGATGTCATTTGGGCTCACTAGAAACAAAAAAACACCATTAGAGCACAAAAATTTCTCAAACCAAGAGATTTCCTTAACAAGCCAAATAAGTACTGAGCATGGTATTGATTGTTTTTTTTTTGGGGGGGGGGCTGTACAAATTTGTAGGCCATTCAGCCTTTCAGCTCTATAGAAACATAGAAACATAGAAAATAGGTGCAGGAGTAGGCCATTCGGCCCTTTGAGCCTACATCACCATTCAGTATGATCATGGCTGATCATACAACTCAGAACCCTGCACCAGCCTTCCCTCCATACCTCCTGATCCCTTTAGCCACAAGGGCCATATCTAACTCCCTCTTAAATATAGCCAATGAACTGGCCTCAACTGTTTCCTGTGGCAGAGAATTCCACAGATTCACCACTCTTTGTGTGAAGAAGTTTTTCTTAATCTTGGTCCTAAAAGGCTTCCCCTTTATCCTCAAACTGTGACCCCTCGTTCTGGACTTCCCCAACATCGGGAACAATCTTCCTGCATCTAGCCCGTCCAATCCCTTTAGGATTTTATACGTTTCAATCAGATCCCCCCTCAATCTTCTAGTAACAGGTGCATATAAGTACCAGGTAAGGGTGGGTTCAGTACAATATCATTTTTGTTAATCTTTGTATATCTTACAATATTTCATTTCACATTATTATTAATAGAAGATGAAGGTACATTTGAATTATAATAACTGATAAATGTGTCCTGCTATTTTAGCATCAGGGACCATTCTAAATTTCAAAGTTCAAGGTAAAATTTATTATCCAAGTACATATATGTCACTACATACAACCCTGAGATTCTCTTCTCTTTCCTGTGGGCACACTCACCAAATTTGTAGAAAAGTAATCATAAACAGGATCAATGAAAGATCATGTAAAGCATGGAAGGTGGCAAACTGTGCAAATGCAAATATATAACGATAATAGCAATAAATAACAAGAGCATGAAATAACAAGATAAAGAGTCCTTAAAGTGAGATCATTGGTTGTGGGAACAGCTCAATAGATGAGTGTAGTTATCTTCTTTTGTTCAAGAGCCTGATGGTTGAGGCACTTGTCCCTTCTACCTGATGGCAGCAGTGAGAAAAGTGCATGGCCTGGGTGGTGAGGATTTTGACGATGAATGTGCCTTGCCCATGACAGTGTTTGTAGATATCTTGCATATGTAGATATACTCAATAGTTGGAAGGGCTTTACCCATGATGTAATGGACTGAATCCACTACCTTTTGAAGAATTTTCCATTCAAAGTCATTGGTGTTCACCTACCAGGCTTTCCACCACACATCTGTAGAAGTCTCCCAAAGTTTTTGATGTCATGCTGAATCTCTGCAGACTCCTGAGGAAGTAGAGGCTATGCTTTTTTTTTCTGCAATTACATTTATATGATGGGTCCAGGACAAGTCCTCAAGATAGTAACACCCAGGAATTTAAAGTTACTGACCCCCTCCATCTCCGATCCTCTGATGAGGACTGGCTCATGGACACCTGGTTTCCCTCTCCTGAAGTCTACAATCAGTTCCTTGTCTCTCAAGTCTTCAATAACCATTTCCTGTAGCATGATATATCACTTCTGCCCATCAGCTGGCTGCTAAAAGTTCCTGCCAGGCAGCGGACAGGGCTTGAAGGTTAACTGGCCTCACACCCATTTAATATTGTGGCCTTTTTATTTACGCACAGAGTGATTAATCCCCTAAGAATCTGCAATTGTGATTAAATTTAGGAGATTTCAAAAACACATCTCTTTGGACAACAAATGTCTATTCTGTAAGCAACAGGGTACTTTGAGAGATAGCTGCATGGGCATGAATGCCACGTTCAAATGAGGCATAATTTTGAGGTTTCATAACCACTAAATCACAGCTCTATGTGTCATTCATTTTATTAGTTACTGTAAATCCTCACCCCGCACAACTTGAATGACTTATTTATCAACAGAGGATAATGACTGCACTTCAGAGTAAGTCAGTTGATAAGAATGTCTTGGGTCATGTGAGAGATTTGATAGGTGCAAAATGAAAATGATTTGGAGTGTTGATTTGCATCTGATGGTATTATTGAAAGAGAAAGATTGGTTGGAGCATCAAATTTCTCACTGACTTTAAAGAGTGTATAGAGCCAGTAAGATGTGCTTGACTCATTGGAATGATTTAATAAACTGTGCTAAGAGGTAACAATAATGTAACACTTCATCAGCTGTGGACGGAAGAAGTCTCGGTTTAGATTAATTCAAAAATTAAGGAGTGGGGCTTGACTCTTGAACTCAAGTAACAGTGCTACTGACTGGTCCAAGTGAAGATAGGAAGAACATCCCTTCTACAAGGTTAACCTTTAACAGATATGATAGTGGTTGAGTGTCTAAATTCAATAATTATTAGACTTGATAATAATTTTCTCACAGATGTACTTGTACTTATGGACATTTTACTCCATATCTGTACTTAAACCTCTAATTTTATTTGTATATAATTGCTGAATGTTGTTTTTTGTTGTAATTCACACCACAGCAAATTCCTAATACATGTAAATGTATATGGCAAATAAAGTTGATCCTTGATCCTAATGGTTGCTGTAACTGGAAGAGTCTCAGTCTGAAACGTCAACTGTTTATTCCTTTCTATATAAGTTGCCTGACCTACTGAGTTCCTCCAGCATCTGGTGTGTGTTACTCAGAATCCTGATATTTTATTACATGTGTGGCATTGTGTCATGAGAAGTGTAATGCAGACTTGGGAAGAGACCAGTTATGATATGTCAGTTAACAGTAATATAGGTTCGAAAACTTTTTCTTGAGACTGATCTTTATTTTAGAAGATAATTTTCTACTTACGGATCATTACGCATTTCAGCTACAACTTTTTGCAGTCAAGATGCAAGTATCATTTCATGGGTGTCATCAAAGCGACTGTTATCAAAGAGAAAATCCAAATGTGACTTGTTACATCTCTACTTGTCACTCTGAAGCAGGAATGCTGAGGTCTGGTTGTGCCAAGTGACCTGAACCTTTGACCTTCTGATCACTGGTAAAGCACACATCTGTTTGAGCTACTAGACAATTGGACCCATTGACTCCACTGCAAGAGTTCTTTAATCATATTCAGTGCAGATA
This sequence comes from Mobula hypostoma, assembly GCF_963921235.1. Lineage (NCBI taxonomy): Eukaryota > Metazoa > Chordata > Chondrichthyes > Myliobatiformes > Myliobatidae > Mobula > Mobula hypostoma. Next base: position 15,472,593 of record NC_086104.1, read on the forward strand.
CCTGGCTGAGTTAAAATTTACCACTTCTTCTTCTGTTATTGTATTTACTGTACAGAGCTAAAGTGAAAGCAAAGAAATGGGAAGAGAATGTCAAAGGAAGGTATTTTGATTATCTGCTGAAATAATGACCCTGTACTATTGCCAATGTCCAATGTGGATATTTCATCTCATATTGAATAGGACTGAAAGATTTGTTTGGTCCCCACAGATTCCTCTCTAGGACATGAACATTCAGAATGAGGTATTATTTTAACTAGCGAGTATACTGTATATTGTAGAGCAACATACAAATTGCGGAAATGACTCCGCAGGTCAGGCAGCATATATGGAGAGGACTAGTCCTAATGAAGGGTCTCGGCCTGAAACGTCGACAGGTTATTCCTCTCCATAGTTGCTGCCTGACCTGCACTTTGTCTGTTCCTCTGGATTTCCAGCACCTGCAGAATCTCTTGTGTTTATGTATGCTTTGTCTAAATCGTTTACCAGTCTTGATTGTCATAGCATCAGGAAGACAGATACGAGAGTAGGCCAGGCAGCCTGTTTCGTGAGGCAGAGGGCCTCAGACCTGATGTGGGGTTTTCAACCAAACTATTGACAATTCATTCCCACCCCCCCACCCCCCAGCCCCACAGATACCACTTTGTGGAATTCAGAATACAGAGGCAATTCCGAATGTCCTGTTGTCTACTTGTTTTAATCTTTCAGCCCACTAGTCCTCTGACCCATCTCTCTGTGCTCTCCTATATGTTATAATGATCTCCACACATGTTTAAACAACACTTTTTCTTCCGTCTGGGCGCACTGCTGCCTTCCAGGAAGAGTACTGAATTGTGCAACTTCAAGTAACTTGATTTCTCTGTCAGTATCGGTTCGGTTCAGAACATCCTTTTGTGAAATTGTGGGGTGGCAAGGTAGTGTAGTGGTTAGCACAACACTTCGCAGTGCCAGTGACCCGGTTTCAATTCCCGCTACTGCCTGTGAGGTGTTTGCACGTTCTCCCTGTGACTGCGTGGGTTTCCTCCGGGTGCTCCAGTTTCCTCCCGCAGTTCAAAGGTCAGGTTAATTGGTCATTGTAAATTGTCCTGTGATTAGGCTAGGATTAAATCTGGGGATTGCTAGGTGACGTGGCTCGAAGGGCCGGGAGGGCTTATTCTGCCCTATATCTCATCAGCAAATAAATAAATAAATATTGACTCAGTTTTTCCAATGCCATTAATACAGCCTGACCGGCTGGGAATGTCTTGTAGCTCTGCATTTCCTGACCCTTACATTCCATTGTCCAGCTGCCCCCATTTATCTATCAACCTGATGACCTTATCACTGGCCTTGGGCAATGAGAATGATTCCCTTTGTCTTTCTATCCCTCCCCACCCTCCCTGCTGCTTGTTTTTTCTATCTCCAGTTCTGATAAAAGATCTTTGACCTGAAACTTTAACTCTATTTCTATTCCCATGGTTGCTTCCTAAACTGCTGAGTTCCTAAACTGTTCTAACATTGTACTAATCACTGCTTGTCACCCCCAAAAAAAATCGAAAAAAAAGGTGTCTGATGCCTTCAGGCCTGTACTTGCTGGGATTTAGAAGAATGAGAGAGATATTCTCTTTGGAATCTGCTGAATATTGCAAGGCCTAGTTAGAGTGGATATGGAAAGGATGTTTCAAATAGTGGACGGGTCTAAGATCAGAGAGCACACCCTCAGAATAGAAGGATGTCTCTTTAAAACAGAGATGAAGGGGAATTTCTTTAGCCAGAGGGTGGTGGATGTGTGGAATTCATTGCCATTGACGGCTATGGAGGCCAAGTCATTGGGTATAGTGGAAGCTGATAGTTTTTCATTAATAAAGGCCATCAAAGGTTACACAATGAAGTTAGGAGAATGGGTTTGAGAGGGAAAATAAATCAGCTATGATCAAGCGGCAGTGCAGACTTTACAGTCTGAACAGACAAATTCTGTGCCTATGTCTTATGGTTTTATGGTATATTTTACTCCTACTAAGAACATAAGAAATAGGAGCAGCAGTAGGCCATCTGGCCCATCGAGCCTGCTCCGCCATTCAATAAGGTCATGGCTGATCTGGCTATGGACTCATCTCCACCAATCTGCCTTTTCTCCATAACCCTTAATTCCCCTACGATGCAAAAATCTATCCAACTTTGTCTTAAATATATTTACTGAGGTAGCCTCCACTGCTTCATTAGGCAGAGATTTCCACAGATTCACTACTCTCTGAGAAAAGCAGTTCCTTCTCATCTCTGTCCTAAGTCTACTCCCCTGATCTTTGAGGCTATGCCCCTAGGTCTAGTCTCACCTACCAGTGGAAACAACTTTCCTCCCTCTATCTTATCTATCCCTTTCATAATTTCATATATTTCTATAAGATTTCCTCTCATTCTTCTGAATTCCTGTCAGTACAGTCCCAGGCGACTCAATCTCTCCTCATAGACTAACCCCGTCATCTCTGGAATCAACCTGGTGAACCTCCTCTGCACTGCCTCCAAAGCCAATATATCCTATTATCTGCCTTTTGTCTGTTAATCCATTTTCAATATAGAAACATAGAAACATAGAAAATAGGTGCAGGAGTAGGCCATTCGGCCCTTCGAGCCTGCACCGCCATTTATTATGATCATGGCTGATCATCCAACTCAGAACCCCGCCCCAGCCTTCCCTCCATACCCCCTGACCCCCGTAGCCACAAGGGCCATATCTAACTCCCTCTTAAATATAGCCAATGAACTGGCCTCAACTGTTTCCTGTGGCAGAGAATTCCACAGATTCACCACTCTCTGTGTGAAGAAGTTTTTCCTAATCTCGGTCCTAAAAAGGCTTCCCCTCTATCCTCAAACTGTGGCCCCTCGTTTTGGACTTCCCCAACATCGGGAACAATCTTCCTGCATCTAGCCTGTCCAATCCCTTTAGGATCTTATACGTTTCAATCAGATCCCCCCTCAATCTTCTAAATTCCAACGAGTACAAGCCCAGTTCATCCAGTCTTTCTTCATATGAAAGTCCTGCCATCCCAGGAATCAATCTGGTGAACCTTCTTTGTACTCCCTCTATGGCAAGGATGTCTTTCCTCAGATTAGGGGACCAAAACTGCACACAATACTCCAGGTGTGGTCTCACCAAGGCCTTGTACAACTGCAGTAGTACCTCCCTGCTCCTGTACTCGAATCCTCTCGCTATAAATGCCAGCATACCATTCGCCTTTTTCACCGCCTGCTGTACCTGCATGCCCACTTTCAATGACTGGCGTATAATGACACCTAGGTCTTGTTGCACCTCCCCTTTTCCTAATCGGCCACCATTCAGATAATAATCTGTTTTCCTATTTTTGCCACCAAAGTGGATAACTTCACATTTATCCACATTAAATTGCATCTGCCATGAATTTGCCCACTCACCCAACCTATCCAAGTCACCCTGCATCCTCTTAGCATCCTCCTCACAGCTAACACTGCCAACCAGCTTCGTGTCATCCGCAAACTTGGAGATGCTGCATTTAATTCCCTCATCCAAGTCATTAATATATATTGTAAACAACTGGGGTTCCAGCACTGAGCCTTGCGGTACCCCACTAGTCACCGCCTGCCATTCTGAAAAGGTCCCGTTTATTCCTACTCTTTGCTTCCTGTCTGCTAACCAATTCTCCACCCACACCAATACCTTACCCCCAATACCGTGTGCTTTAAGTTTGCACACTAATCTCCTGTGTGGGACCTTGTCAAAAGCCTTTTGAAAATCCAAATATACCACATCCACTGGTTCTCCCCTATCCACTCTACTAGTTACATCCTCAAAAAATTCTATGAGATTCGTCAGACATGATTTTCCTTTCACAAATCCATGCTGACTTTGTCCGATCATTTCACCGCTTTCCAAATGTGCTGTTATCACATCTTTGATAACTGACTCCAGCAGTTTCCCCACCACTGACGTTAGGCTAACCGGTCTATAATTCCCCGGATTCTCTCTCCCTCCTTTTTTAAAAAGTGGAATTACATTAGCCACCCTCCAATCCTCAGGAACTAGTCCAGAATCTAATGAGTTTTGAAAAATTATCACTAATGCATCCACTATTTCTTGGGCTACTTCCTTAAGCACTCTAGGATGCAGACCATCTGGCCCTGGGGATTTATCTGCCTTCAATCCCTTCAATTTACCTAACACCACTTCCCTACTAACATGTATTTCGCTCAGTTCCTCCATCTCACTGGACCCTCTGTCCCCTACTATTTCTGTAAGATTATTTATGTCCTCCTTAGTGAAGACAGAACCAAAGTAATTATTCAATATGTATTACCTTCAATCACATATCCTTCAGTTTTACAAACTAATCTGTCATGTGGATCTTAAAGGCTTATGAAACTCCAAATGTACATCATACACCATATGATAATCTGAATACATCATAAACATATTCAAAAAGTCCAGTGGTTGCCAAACATAATTTATCGTTATTAACACATGCAGACTTTGCGCAATCCTATTGGTATTTTCTAAGTTTCCTGATATCACATCCTGATACTAGGATAACTACAATTTCTAAAATATGAGATATGTTTCATTTAATAATATATGTACAAGGGCACAGTCTAATTGAATCTCAATATCTTAACAGATTATTATGCGTGGTGTTTGTTCTTGTCTGACCCACACCCAAATTTCTGATGCAGGAGCATTGTAAATGAGCAAAGTATGAAAATTTTATTAGGTTATTTAAGCAGATAAATTGGCAAGGCTAATAGTTTTTGACCATTGTAATTGTCCTGGGTTTGGTGGTGAGCAACTTTCTTGGACCACTGCAATCGCATGATGAAGATGCTATCATGACACTATTGGATAGAGAGTTCCAAGATTTAGATCATAAATGACCATGGACTTTCAGATACAGGGTGGGGTGTGACATGGAGGGGAACTTACATCTGGTGGTATTCCTGTGCATCAGCTGCCCTCGTTCTTGTTGGTAAAATTGCAATTTGCAGTGCACTGTTGGAATATCTTTGGTGAGTAACAGTGATGCATTCAGTACTGCTGTGTTTTGGTGATGGGAACAATTCATGTTTGAGTTGGTAGATGGTATGCCAAGCAGCTTGCTTTGACCTGAGTAATGTCAATCTGCTTGACTGCTTTTGGAACTGGATTCATCCAGGCAACTGAAAAGTATTCCAAGCACTCCTTGCTTGTACTCTCTGTAGGTGGTGAAAAAGCAATGGGGTATCTGGAAGTGATTCACACTGCTGAATCTCTCATCCTCACAGTATTTATTGGGTTGGTGGAGATGATTTTCTATAGGGTTCAAACTGGCTCATATATGCAAATTCCACTTGTAATATTTATAGAGTTATTCTTGCAAATGAAAGCTTTGTTTTCTCAAACTCTGCTGTCAATATTGTTTCAAACTCACTGGGTTGGGAATGGAACTCACAATGCATACCTGGTCTGAGTGGGACATGTCACCCCTCTCCACAAGCCTCACCCTGACCTGTATTAACAAGCCACCACAATCCTACTACAAAGCAGTTCCGGCACTGTGGATGTAAGCCAAGTGCCAATAGTTGCCTCTGCTGACCAGATTCTGTGTGAGCCACACCACAGTAACCTCATTTTGCAAAGTTAACTCAACAAAACTCAGGTATTATTGTCAATCTCCACATAAATATGTGGGTGCGATCGAATGCAGGTCCAGAAGATGTGGTCATCTATTTCAATGGACCATAGGAAATGTGAAGTAGAAACAATTTCACAAGTATAAGGTCACTCGTGAATAGGGAGGGTTTGTTGCTGATTAGATCAAAATGATTCAATGATAAATGATGCCATGGGGTCACTTGGCCTGAGAATGGCGCTCTTGATCTCACCATCTACCTCGTTAAGATCGTGCACCTTATTATTTCCCTGCACTGCACTTTCTCAGTAGCTGTTACACTTTTTTCTGCAATGGTATTGATTTACCTTGTTCTACCTCAATGCACTGTGTCATGTTTTGATCTGTATGAACAGCATGCAAGACAAGCTTTTCACTGTAACTTGGTATATGTGACAATAATAAATCAATGCAATTCTAAGGTCTTCAAAGCTGTTAATGTACATTCCAAATAGGAGTGAGTGGTCACCCAAATGTGATCCAATCCATATTCTCATTCACAGAATATAAAAAAACTGTAAGACTGTAAAAAAAAGGCTACAGTTCAAGTCTATATACAAGACATAGAAAACCCGTGTAATATTTTTGGGGTAACCTGACGAAGGGTCTCGGCCTGAAACGTCGACTGTACCTCTTCCTAGAGATGCTGCCTGGCCTGCTGCGTTGACCAGCAACTTTGATGTTTGTTGCTTGAATTTCCAGCATCTGCAGAATTCCTGTTGTTAACATACTATCGGAAGGTTTTTGAGCAGATATGGCTACGGAATTCCAAAAGCAAAATGGAGTAGATACCAGAAACCTGAATTAAAAACAATGAATGCTGAAAACATTTTAGGTGAGGTAGAAAGAGAAATAAAAGTTTCACATTAGCCCAGTGGTTAGTGCAATGCTTTATGGTGCCAGCTGTAAGATCGGGGTTCCATTGCCGCCACTGCCTTTAACGAGTTTGCACGTTCTCCCTGTGACTGCGTGGGTATTCTCCAGGTGCCCCGGTTTCCTCCCACATTCCAAAGACGTACGGTTGGGGTTAGTGAGTGTGGGGATAGTATGTTGGTGTCAGAAATGTAGCAACACTTGTAGGCTGCCCAGCACAGCCCTCACTGATTTGATTTGATACAAATGACACATTTCACTCTATGTATTACTGTACATGTGACAAATAGTGCGAGTCTTAAAAGAGTTAATGCTTCTGATTGATGTAAGGTCATCAGCCTGAAATGTTAACTGGTTGACTTGAACTACTAAAATAACATAACCAGCACTTTGTATAATTATAACATAACTTTGATTCTTGTAGTCAAATATATAGGACAGCATAACACGTCTTTCTGATTATTTTCTGTACTTATTCTTGATTTATTAATGATGCAGTCACTTGACTTCATCTTTAGCTATGCTGATTTTCATTAGCCACAGGTTTCCTGATTCAGTCAATCTGTTAACATCCCTTCTTAATATAATGCATACAGCTACAATGCTTGCATTGCCACTTGTCCTTTGAATCATTGACAAACATGGTAAGTGGCTTTCCATACCATCACCCTAAGTTAAGGTTCTCGACCCGAAACATTGACTGATCTGCCTGACCCACTGAGTACCTCCAGCATCAAAGTTATTTGCAAATACGGTGACCAGCTGCAGTGTCAAAACGAAACTTTGTGGGATGCCAGTTAAAGAACTTGCTCACATTGTTACTGTCTGTCATCTGATTCTCAGCTGTTTCCAAGTCAGATCAAAAGTTTGCCTTCATGAGTTACAACTTCAGTCAATAATTTCTTATCAGGGATTGCAATGGAAGTTACTTTCATTAATTTCATTAATATACATAGACAATCCCTTGTTCTCTATTTTTGTCATTCCGTCAAACAATTCAAGTCAGATTCAGTAGGTATGATGTATTCTTTAACAATCCAAGCAGAATTTCTCAGATCATTTGAACGTGTTCAGGATATTCAGCCACTTTATCGTTAATTACAGATTCTACTAATTTTCTTGACTACATATGTTAGGCTAACTATAATTTCGTGATTTTTGAATAGAAGGAGCTTCAGAAAATTATAATTAGGGCATCTGCAATGTTCTTGATTACTTCCTTTAAGACCCTGAGATGGAAACCATTTTGGCATGAAGATTTGCCACTGTTCAGTACCAGTTTTATTAATTACTGTTATTTTGATTACATTAATTTTGGTGAGTTCCTGTCCCTAACTCATTGTGTAGCTATAGATAAATGTCAGTAATTTTAAAAATAATAGTCTAGTTCTGATAACGTTGTTGGAATGGGGATTCTAGGCCAGCCACAAGGGACATGAAGCTGCACAAATAGTTGCCATAGTGAAGTCAGTGGATTGAAATTATTGAAGTTGAATTTGTGAAGGTGAGTGAGTATAAATAATGGCTGATCCCCTTGCATGCAAGTAACTAAAGACTCCCACTTTGGCAAACTCTAATGTGAACAAACCAAAATAGTGATTCTGCATGCAATCTAAATTATATATTATTCTTTAATGTCAATAAAGATCTGGGTGGATATCAGAGCTTGAATACCCTGTGCACTCAAATTAAACTTACTGTGAAGCCAAAAGACCAGCCAAACTAAAGACATACTGATAAAGTCAGACTGATTGGAAATGGAAATTCTAAGGAGGCTTTAAAATTTTGCTAATAATTGAGTTATAGAGTCAAAGAAAAGTACAGCACAGAAACAGGCATCTGGTCCCTGCTGAACCATTTAAACTGCCTACTCCCATTGACCTATACCGGGACCATGGCCCTCCATACCCCTACCATCCATGTACTGTACCTATCCAAACATCCTCTTGAACATTGAAATTAAGCTCGCATGCACCACTTGCACTGGCAGCTTGTTCCACACTCTCATGACCATCTGAGTGAAGAAGTTTCCCCTTATGCTCCCCTTAAACTTTTCACCTTTCACCCTTAACCCATGACCTCTGGTTGTAGTTTCACCCAACCTCAGTGGAAAAAGCCTGCTTGCATCTACCCTATCTATATCCCTGATAATTTTGTATACCTCTATCAAATCTCCTCTCAATCTTCTATGTTCTAAGGAATAAAGTCCTAACCTATTTAATCTTTCCTTATAACTCAGATGCTACAGAACCGGCAATATCCTTGTAAATTTTTCTGTGCTCTTTCAATCATATTTACATCTTTCCTGTAGAAAAGTGACCAAAACTGTACATAATTTATGCCTCATTAATGTCTTATACAACTTTACCATAACACCTCTTCTCCTGTACTCAATAATTTGATTTATAAAGGCCAATGTGCCAAAACTTTCTTTATGACCCTATCTACCTGTAATGACACTTTCAATTAATTATAGACCTGTATTCCCAGATCTCTTTGTTCTACTGAACACCTCGGTGCTCACTGTGAAAGACCTACCCGAGTTGGTCCTACAGAAGTGCAACACCTCAAACTTGTCTGCAAGCTCTGATAGTCTTCCTTGCTGTCCACTACACCTGTAATCTTGGTGTCATCCAATTTGCCAATCCAGTTAGCCATATTATCATCCAGATTGTTGATATAGATGACAAACAACAATGGACCAGGCATCGATTCCAGTTAGAGGGGCAACCATCTACTATCATTCTCTGGCTTCTCCCACAAAGCCATTGTCTAATCAAATTTATTACCTCATCTTGGATACTGAGCGACTGAACCTTCCTGAGCAACCTCCCATGTAGGACCTTGTCAAATCCCTTGCTAAAGTCCATGTAGACAACATTCTCTGCCTTGCCTTCATCAACTTTCCTGGTAACTTCCTTGAAAAACTCTATAAATTGGTTAGACACAACCTACCATGCACAAATCCCTAATCAGTCCATGTCTTTCGAAATACACATATATCCAATCCCTTAGAATACTTTCCAATAACTTTCTCACCACTGATGTCAGGCTCACCAGCCTATAATTCCTAGATCCTATTTTTAGATTCTTTCTTAAACAGTGGTACAACATTAGATATCATCCAATCCTCCGGTACTTCACCTGTTGCTAAGGATGATTTAAATATTTCTGCTAGGGTCCCTGTAATTTCACACTTGCCTCTCACAGGGTCCGAGGGAACACCTTGTCAAGCCTGGCTGTAAATTACTTTCAGTAATAGATATGATGCATATTGAAGAGGAAGCTGCAGGTGAAGGAATCAATCAATTCCTCATGTTCATTTGAAGTCTTGTACAAAGTGATATTCTTTTCCCTCAATTTCTCCCTCACTATTTTCTTCCCTTCAAGTTAACAATGCCTTCCCACTTGGTCCTAAGGAATATTGAAAGCAGTTCTGTGGGAGGGAAGCTGAGATCATAAGAAACAGATAGATGCAGGAGTGGGCTATTTGGCCCCCTTTAACAGACTTGCTATTCCAGCACTTGGGCACGTGGCCAAGTGGTTAAGGCATTGGACTAGTGACCTGAAGGTCGTGAGTTTGAGCCCCAGCCGAGGCAACGTGTTGTGTCCTTGAGCAAGACACTTAATCACACATTGCTCTGCGACGACACTGGTGCCAAGCTGTATGGGTCCTAATGCCCTTCCCTTGGACAACATTGGTGTCGTGGAGAGGGGAGACTTGCAGCATGGGCAACTGCTGGTCTTCCACACAACCTTGCCCAGGCCTGCACCCTGGAGAGTGAAGACTTCCCAGGCACAGATCCATGGTCTCGCAAGACTAACAGATGCCATTACCTTTATTCCAGCACTGTTTTCCTGCTGTTTTAATGTGCAATGAGAAACATTGTGTTTTAGGATTTACTTGTGGAAGGCAAAAAGCTGATGTTATTTCAGAGAATCGTTTGTTAAAATGTAATGGTGAGATGGGTTTTGTGGAATATCCTTGATAACTAATGAAAGGGAAGATAACCAATTATTGCAGAACGAGTTATAACCAGTCAGAAGAATGGCCAGACTCTAAATGCTTTTTGTAGTTTCTGTTTAGAGCCTGTCTAGAAAAGCATTGATAAAGTTAACGCAAAGGTTGCTGTTCAAGCTGCAGGGAGAGGCTATGCCAGATAACATTCAATGAGTGTCATTTAGCAAATTGATGTCTGGCCAAAAATCTGTATTACATAACCCTCTGACCCCTGTTGTTTCTAATTCTGAAAAATATTCTTAAATAGACTACTACATACTCAAATTTACAAATGCTAAACTTGGGAGAACATTTGATTTTGATGACTCAATTACAGAAAAATGTATAAAATACACAGTGGCCACTATTAGGTAAACCTGCTTGTTAATACAAATATCTAATCAGCCAATCATGTGGCAGCAACTCAATGCCTAAAAGCATGCAGACATGGTCAAGAGGTTCAATTGTTGCTCAGACCAAAGATCAGAATGGGGAAGAAATGTGATCCAAGACAATTTGACAGTGAAATGATTGTTGGCCCCAGACAGGGTGTTTTGAGTATTTCAGTAACTGTTGATCTTCTGGGACTTTTACACACAACAGTCTAGAGGTACAGAGAATGGTGCAAAAAACAAAAAAAAAACATGCACTGAGTAACAATTCTATGGGTGTAAACGCCTTGTTAAAGAGAGAGGTCAAAGGAAAATGGCCAGCCTGGTTCAAGCTTACAGGAAAGCGACAGTAACTCAGATAACCATGTGTTACAACAGTGGTGTGCAGAAGAGCATCTCTGAATGCACAACATGTCAACCTTGAAGTGGATGGGCTGTAGCAATAGAAGACCACGCTGAATTCCACTCCTGTATGTAATAAAGTGGCCACTGAATATATATTTCAGTGGTGAGAGTTATGGCACATGAGACTGAATAAAGAAAACACCATAATGTAATATTTCTAGAAGAAAATAAAAGAAATGAAGGCATAAATAGTCAATGAATCATGTCAAAGTGAGAAGGTAAATTGTTGAAAGCAACTGAGGAGCTTAATGCTAACAATCTCAGCTATTGTAATACAGCAGGGAACAAAATAAATAGTATGTTAAACTCTTACTGAGCTTAATTGTAGACCTCCAAGAGGACCACACCTTGATTGTAGGGTTTGGAGGCTTGTGTGCCTCGATGACCCAGAGAGCTATGTCAGCTGGAGTCAGGACCTTGTGCTTTGACTCATGGTAGGGTCACCCATGCCAAACAGGTCAATGGGTAGAGGCCAGACTAATAGTGGGTCCACCAGATCTCAAGGTTCAGGGGTTTAGCTCAGGGCTAACAACCCTGAATGGTCACCAAAAGAAAAATTGTTGTTAAAACAGCAATGAAGGATCCTTCTATGCAGACAGAGATGGAAGCCCTTCACTACTGCCCTAAGTACCAGCGGCGTAACGGGCAGGTGCTTAATTGTAAAGCTGCCTTGTCAAAGTAACTTTGTGCTTGGGTATTGTAGAAACAAATCACTGGTAATAAACTGTAAGGCACATACATATTTTAGAAGCGGGAAAGCAGTGCGTTGTACGGTATGTGCACATTTTTATTTGAGGTACAGAAACAGAGGGGAAATGGTGATATACAGATCAGTGAATGTTGCACTAGTGCTAGACCAGGTTATTAAAAATATTAACAGAACCCTTGATTTTGAATATGTGTCCAGTACATTGAAACATACAGTGAAATGCATCATTATGCTTCAATGATCAACACAGTCTGAGAATTGTGCTGGGGGCAGCCGACAAGTATCAACACACTCCCGGTGCCAAAATAGCATGCCTACAACTCTGTAACCCTAACTCGTACATCTTCGAGATGAAACTGGAGTACCTGATGGAAACCCTCACAGTTACAAACTCCTTTGAGAGAGTGGCAGGAATCAAACCCGGATCGGCGACAACTGGCCCTGTAAAGCAATGATGTCAACTGTTGCATTACATGCCGCCCAGTTGGGATGTGCGGATAGGGCAAGAAAATGGAGTTTGAAGCAGCAGATCAGCCATGTTGAATGTGGGAATGAATTGTTGATGGGCTGAATGGTCTAATTCTGTTCCCATATCTGATATTCTTATGCATGGGCCGAGGGGCGATGTTACTGGACTAGAGGCCTACTCTATTGAAGAATGCAGTTTCAAATGTGACTGTGACACTTTGAAGAAATTAATTCTTTTAAGTATAAAACTGAACAGAATCAGCCCTAATATCATTGGCATATATCATGACATTTGTTGTTTTGCGGCAGCAGTACAGAATTACATTAAGTAGGGCAAAAAGAGAACAAAGAAAATCAATGAAATTTAAAAATTAAAAAAAACTACTTAAATCTGACTGATTCATTAATATCCTTTCAAGGCATTCATCGTTCATTCAATAACGCTTAAAGGCTAGAAAACTGAATTCCTCTCATTGTATGTCCTATGTTCAAACTCAGGTCACATCTCTCAACTTCCCACTTAAGGAAGCCTACCAAGATTAACTGAATGGAATGCACAGCAATTGCAAATGTTGCCTACATTCTGACAATGTCCGCATTCCAGGAATAAACAAAGTATGTAAAAAAAATCTTGATTTTACTGAGCTATCACGGCAGATGAAACATTTCACGGCACATGGAAAGCTAGATATCAGAGGCCAAGGAATTTTAGTGTCCATAAATTCCAGTGCTCTCAAGTGGATATCTGCAGTCTTGAAAAATGCAGTCCTGAAAAAAGTTCTCAGCCCAAACTATCAACTGTTTACTCTTTACTACAGATGCTGCCTGACCTGCTGAGCTCTTCCAGCACTTTGTGTGTGTGGTGATATGATGTGTCAGAACATGATTGGACAGAGTACTGAGCATGCACAGAAACGTTAGAATAATCTGGAACATGGCTTGGTAAAAACGTGGTTTGGCTTTGTTGCTGTAAATAAAAGTACTAATTCTTCCAGAATATGATTCTTTATTGTTAACCCACAGTATATATTAATATAGAGAACACAACATGGTGTCAGAAGTCGGTCTGGAAGAATATTATGTTCGCTAACACGGGAGAAGCGAAGATAAGTTTCTGAAAAAAGAGCGTGAACTGTTTTGGTGCTTACTAACAGTTTTACAAATGGAAGGTCTGCAACCGCCACCGTCACTTCATTTATCTGGGAATGTAGTTGAGAACTGGAGAAGACTTAAACAGCGTTTTGAAATTTATTTATCAGTGATCAGATCGGATAAAAAACCGGAAAAAAACAAAAGCACTGCTTCTACTCCATAGGTGTAATAGGTGACAACGCAATTGAGGTATATAATCATTTCATTTTTGAAGATGGAGATAATTTAAATTTGAAATCGATAATGGACAAATTCAAAGCATTTTGTCTACCGAAGCGTAATGTGACGTATGAGCGGTACAAATTTTTCACATGTAAGTGGAAAGCTCGTAAAATTATTGATCAATTTGTTACGGAGTTGAGCCACCACAGTAAAACATGTGAGTTTGCAGAACTGACAGACTTTCTCATTAAAGACAGAATTGTTTGTGGCATTCTGGATAATGCTCTGAGAGAAAGACTGTTACGAAAACAAGATTAGGATTTGGAAAAAGCTTTGATGCTCTGCAAAGCTTTGGAAACTGTGACGTCACAGGCTAAAGAGCTTTTTATTGAGAAATGCAACGTACACACTGTGAATAAGCATGAACATATTAGAAAAAATAATGAAGCGACAACAAAACCGACAGAGAGCAAGACAACATGTGATCGCTGTGGGCAGCAGCACCGGCCAGAAAAGTGTCCAGCGTATGGGAAAATGTGCAACGACTGCGGTAAGAGTAATCATTTTTCACGCTGTTGCAGAAGTAGAAAGAAAATAAAACAAGTAAATGCAGTGCTTGAAAATGAACTTGAGGAGTCTTATATAGATGTACTTTGTGAAAACAAACAAAGTGAGAATGACTGGACTATTCTATTGCAAGGGAACCAAAACAATATTCTGTTTAAACTTGATACTGGAGCACAAGTAAATGTTCTTGCAGAGCCTGAGTTTAATGCATTAAAGCCAAGACCAAAGTTACATAAGACAAATATAAAAGTGACTGGGTATTCAGGTGCAGACATTTCAGTTAAAGGAACATGTGTGGCAAAAGTATCACACAAAGATTTTGTGCACACGCTTTCATTTGTGGTGGTGCCAAAGAATGTACAGTCTATACTGGGTCTATCTGCCTGTGAGAGACTGAATTTGGTGAAAAGAGATTTAGTCCTGGACAGTGATACAGAGTCAGAATACAGTGACTTGATGAAAGAGTATGAGGACTTGTTCAAAGGGTTTGGTTGTCTTCCAGGAGAGCACATGATCAAAATTGACAGCACAGTGCCACCCGTAGTACATCAATGTAGAAAAGTACCTTTTGCATTACGTCATCAACTGAAAACAGAGCTTGACAGAATGGAACGGCTAGGAGTCATAAAAAAAATTGATGAACCAACTGAATGGGTCAATTCGCTTGTCGTTGTTGATAAGAAAAATGGAAAACTGGGGATTTGCTTAGATCCAAGAGACTTGAATTGAGCCATTAAAAGAGAACATTTCAAATTGCCTACTCGTGAAGAAATTATGTCACAGTTTGCTAATGTAAAATACTTTCGTAAATTAGATGCATCCTCTGGATTCTGGCAACTTAAACTAGATGAACCGAGTTCAAAGTTGTGTACCTTTAACACTCCTTTTGCCAGATACCGTTTTCTTAGGCTTCTGTTTGGAATTGCATCAGCTCCTGAAGTGTACCATGAAACCATTCACATGCTATATTAGCACATTGAGGGCGTGGATACATCCATGGATGATATTATTGTTCGAGGATCATCTAAACAAGAGCATGATGCCAGAAAAGAAAAACGAATGGAGCTGGACTCATAAACAGGAGAAGGCATGGCAAAATCTCAGGAAAGTGCTCACTGTGTTGAAACTCTGTGATGCTGAGAGACCCATCAAAATCTCATGTGATGCATCTCAAGCAGGCTTAGGGGCAGTATTACTCCAGAAACATGATTAGGAATTGCTCAGCATTATGTTTGCTTGTGAGAGATTTCATCAGTTTGTATCAGGGCTATCTATTAATGTTGAAACTGATCATAAGCCTCTGATTGCGTTGTTTCGCAAACCTTTAAGTGACTGACTTTGTGAATTCAGCGAATGATAATCAAATTGCAAGGATATGCATTGAATGTGTCATACACACCTGGAAAATTCATGTACACGGCTGACACACTTTCCAGAGTTGTGGATCCAACAACAAAAGACAGCCACAGGGACGCTGTTGATGTTCAGGCATTTGTTGATATGATCATAGAGACTGTACCTGTTTCCGCTGAAAAGTTGCAACTGCGGCATCTGGAGATAGAGAAAGACAAAACTCTCAGCCAGGTAATACAAGTGGTGATGGATGGATGGCCAGATAATAGGCATAACTGTACCTCAGAAGTACAAGAATATTGGAACCACAGATCAGAACTGTCTGTTGTGGATGGGATATTGTACAAAGATAGCCGAGTTGTGATTCCTCAAAGTCTCCGAAAAGAAATGCTTGGGAAAATTCATGAAGGCCACCTAGGTATTGAAAAATGTAAGAGAAGGGCTCAGGAAGTGATGTTTTGGCCCAGGATGAATCAAGAAATTGCAGAATTGGCGTCTTCTTGTCAAATATGCCTTAAATACCAACCTAGCAACCCTAAGGAGCCACTGCATCCACATCCTAGTCCTCAGAGACCTTATCAGAAGGTAGGCATTGTTCTTTTTGTAACAGACAACAAAGGTTATTTATTAAAAACAGATTACTACTCATTGTATCCTGAAGTGTGTGGTCTGAGCAGAACAACTGTAGAGAATGTAATTACATGCATGAAATCAGTTTTTTTCAGACATGGTGTACCTGATGAAGTTTTCACAGACAATGGTCAACAATTCAATGGTGAATGCATGAGATATTTTGCTCATGAATGGGGCTTTGTTCATACAACATCTAGTCTATTTTTCCCTCAGTCCAATGGATTAGTTGAGAAGTCGGTAGAAATTATCAAGAAACTGATGCACAAAGCAAAAGATAATGGAGGTGATTTTTATAAAGCTTTGTTAGCCTATCGCTTGAATGTGGATCTTCACCTGCTCAGCTCTTGATGGGTTGCCATTTGAGATCCAATCTGCCAATAGATGAGAGCCTTCTGAGAACAGAGGGAGGTGAACAAGTGAAAAGATGGAAAGATGAACACAAAGCAAAGCAGAAAACTTACTTTGACAGATATTCTCGTCCATTACCTGAACTGCACCAAGGAGATGAAGTAAGGATACAAGACAAAATGAACACATGGACACAGAAAGCTACAGTACTTGAAGAAGTCCAACCCAGACCATACATGGTCCAAACAGAAGGAGCAGTGTTAAGAAATCGGAAAGACCTCAAGAAAGAGCCAACTTCAAAGTTTCAGTTAACTGATGCAGACCAGACAACACATGAAAATTACAACGAAACACAAGAACTGTGTGAACCACTTAGAAGGTCTAGTCGTGTTCGTAAACTCCCAGAGAGACTGATAAAGACATGTTAAATTATGCATTTGTTTCAATCAATGTTGCTAATTGTTTTTCTTTTAAAGGAAAGGAAGATGTGGTGATATGACGTGTCAGATTGTGATTGGACAGAGTTCTGAGCATGCGCAGAAATGTTGGAATGATCTGGAACATGGCTTGATAAAAATGTAGTTTGGTTTTGTTGCTGTAAATAAAAGTTCTAATTCTTCCAGAATATGATTCTTTATTGTTAACCCATAGTACGTATTAATATAATGAACACAACAGTGTGTGTTGCTTTGGAAAACTGCAAATTACTATACAATACTATACTTTATATTTACTATTCCAAGCGCAGATCCATGGTCTCGTGAGACTAACGGATGCCACCACCGCTATACTTTCAACATCAGAGATATAGTGAAATTGATAATGACATTTTACATCCCCTGCCAAATGAAATTAAAAACTCAAGAACTCTAGTTGAAGGATTGTGGTCTATATATTGCATCATTTCAAAATTGGTACTGAGAAATCAATTGGGTAATGCCAGTAAATATTGTTTAGGCCATGCAAATCAAAGATTCAAAGTACATTTATTATCATAGTTTGCATGCAGTATACAACCCTGAAATTTATCTTCCCCACAGACAGTCATAAAACAAAGAACCGTGAAACCAACCTGTTCAAAGAAAAACCTCGATCATCGTCCCAACCCCCCATGGACAAATGGCAGCAAAGAAAGAGTGATTCAAAAATCGCCTAAAAGTAGTAACAAAAAAGAGTGACTAAAATTAGAACTAGAAACTAGAACACATCATAAACCTGAATTAGAGTCCAAATCTACAGTCCACATTGATTAAACCTTGCTCCGGCACCAACTACCAACAGAATCGAGGAAGAGAGAGATCATTCAAACACAAGGTTTCCATGAAATTATCGGAGGAACAGAATTCCAAAGGGGCAAACGAGGAGGATTCTGCATTCAATCTCGAGAGCAAAGTGGCTCTGAGGATTTTCAGCAAGTATAGAAATAAAACTGGATTGCTGAAACTAATTTGTGGTTGTATGGCAATGTCAGGAAGTGCCAAATGAATCTTGTACATTTACCATTACTTGCCTTTGGAATGAAAGATTATTTTGATCTTAACTACATGTTTGCAGCTATACTGTATATACCTTTACACAATATCCAGTTTTCTACCATGGGACATTCTGATAAGAACAATGAATTGAAATGCCTTTCTAGAATAGTGAAGCCACCCTATACGGTAAATACTGAGATCAGATTGAATGTTTCCATGAGAATTGACTCTTAATTGCCCTAAAGTTACTACCTTCAGGTGGTGGTACAGGAGGCTGAAGACCCACACTCAAAGTTTTAGGACCAGCTTCTTCCCCTCTGCCATCAGATTTCTGAATGATCCATGAACACTATCTCGCTACTTCTCTTTTGCACCGTTTATTGTAACTGATAGTAATTTATTATGCCTGCACAGTAGTGCTGCCACAAAACAACAAATTTCACCACTAATGTCAGTGACATTAAACCTGATTATGATTCAACATCTGGCACTGCGAGGAATCTTAAAAATGTGGAAACTTTGGTTTTTATATCTCCGGAACCAGTCAGTTCATGAACACAAAATGAAGCTTGATTGAGGAAATGTTTCCAGGAGAGAGAATGGAACAATTTGCAACTAAATTGGTGACCTCAAGTGGATAAGCCAGATGAGAGTTATAGTGAGGCACCAATATTTGTTTCATTGTAAACACATTGTAAACTTAGCTTGTGCACCTATGGGAATGAAAATGGGACTATGGCCAGTGAAGTAGTAGGTGAGAAGTGACTTGATAGAGGTGACAAGATAGGTCAAGGCCAGAGCTATGGGTTGTGTAAGCATCTGTAGAGATGTAGGAATTGGTGAGTTAAGAACAACATCTTGGTGCAGAGGAGTGGGAAAAGGGGAGTTCAGTGCACTGCAGAAGGATCAAAGGTGATTTCAGTGGTAATTTGAAGAAGCTAAGGATGAATGGATTTATCTGACAGACGTCCTGATCTGGCATTGCATCGAGAAGGCCCAGCAGTCCTAGGGGTAGCCAGCAATGGTGTTAAGTTCCCTGACTGATTATGCTCCACGAATAGCATTAGAAAGTGAAACACAAGAGATTCAGCAGATGCTGGAAATCCTGATGAAGGGTCTTGGCCTGAAACGGTGAATCTTCATTCCTCTCCATAGATGCTGCCTGACCTGTTGAGTTCCTCTAGCATTTTGTGTGTGTCACATAAAATAGGGAAATTACATCGGGCTGTAAAGAATACTTATGCCTGTAAGTCAACAGTCAAATTCCTGGAGTGACATGAAGTAACCTGTTGTATTTCACTACAGAAAATATAACATTTCAATTGCATCATGGTGATATAAATGAGTATTATGCAATTAGATTTCTAAGCACTCTTTCATATGTCAAAGTTCATATCAATTAGCAGTATAATTGGATATCGAACCCTGTGTATTTGAATATGGGCCCTGTACTGTGAGAGATGGTGCAGAGGCGATTTACCAGGATGGTGCCTGGATTAGAGAGCATGCATTATGAGGATAGGTTGAGTGAGCTAAGACTTATCTCTTTGGAGCAGAGGAGGATGAGAGGTGACTTGATGTTGGTTTACAAGATGATCTGAGGCATAAATCGAGTGGATAGCCAGGGACTTTTTGGAAATGGCTAATATAAGAGGGCATAATTTTAGGATGATTGGAGGAAAGTATAAGGAGGATGTCAGGGGTAAGAGCTGAGTGCATGGAACACCCTGCCAGAGATAGTTGTAGAGGCAGATACATTAAGGGTATTTAAGAAACTCTTAGATAGGCACACGGATGATCGAAATATGGAGGGCTATGAGGGAGAGAAGGATTGGATTGATCTTAGAGTAGTTAAAAGGTCAGTACAACATTGTGAACTGAAGGGTTTATACGTTCTGTGTTCAATGTTCTAAATATCCATCCCTCGTACCTCTTCTTATTTTCTGAAGTCAAATATTCCATCTGAGAAATATTTACCTGTGAAGCAATAAAATCCCTTTATCTTATTTAAACGACAGGATCAAAAAGAATAAAAGAAAATGTAGGAAATGGGTCTGGATGGTGCTGGCAATTTGAGTATTCATTGTCTGTTCCTCATTGATCAAGGTTGTTGTTTAAAGTCATTTGGTCACGTACAGGCAAGAGGTACGTAAGGCAGGTTTCCTGCCTTGAATAACATGTGAACAGGATGAGTTTTTATAACAACCCACTAGCTTTGTACTCATCACTTCTGAGACTGACTTTGCAGAACAAAATTTCAATAGCTGAATTTGAATTTCCCAGCTTCCATGATGGGATTCAAACCTTTGGCACCGGCTGAAAAATTCTGGCTGCTAGTCCAGCAACTTATCAACTACACCACCACTCCTCTTTGACAGTGTGTTATCCAATCAATAATAATGCCAAATTAACTCTGACCTAGTTTCTACTGTGAGGCACAATGTTATAATTTTCTCAGAAACACAGTTGCTGAGAATCATTGAGTATTTTTTAATTTTTATTTTTATTTAAAGATACGGCAAGGTACCAGGCCCTTTCAGCCCAACAATCCCACACTGCCCAATTATATCAACGTGACCAATTAACCCGCTAACCCATATGTCTTTAGAATATGGGAAGAAACAAGAGCACCTGGAGGAAACACATGGGGTCACAGGGAGAACATAGAAACTCCTTACAGATAGTGGCAGAATTGAACCTGGGTCATTGGTGCTGTAATAGTGTTATGTGAACCACTACTGTGCTGCCCAATAAATAAGTGTTAGATACCTCTGTGTTCTTTTTGCAATAGCTGCCAAATTGGTTGCAGGTCCCCAGACTATGCTGTCTTTGTAAAGACTGCTGTCTGGACTCAGACAATGATCTGTAATATTGTACAAAATTCTGCAGTTAAATTTAAGCTCAAGTTCAAGTTTATTGCCATTCAACCATATACATGTATACAGCTAAACAAAACAAAGTTTCCCGGGGACAAGGTACAAAACACAGTACAGACATCACATACAGCATATAAAATAATATTAACAGATAAAAAAGTATTCTGGAGATGTACCAACATCATCATCATCATGTGTCATGCCATATGATGTGGGCAATCACGGTCTTCCTTCTGCCTTTAATCTGAGAAGTTCTAACAAGCTCTTCAATTCTTCTGCCTGTCCATCCCTTGATGTAACATGAATGTCATGCACTGTCGAATGAGACTTTTTCTTCCATCAATTCTTCCCGTCACTGCAAGATGTTTGAGCTTCTCTTTCCTCAGTACATGTCCTGGAAATTCCAGCTGCCATTTCCTGATTGATGATATCAGCTTTCTTCTTGTTTCGGCTTTTCACAACACTTCCTCATTTGTTCCGTGATATTTTTATCATTCTTCTCAGAAACCGCATTTCTGCAGCTTTGAGTCTTCCCTCATTTTGCTTTGACATTGTCCAACATTCGCTTCCATATATTGGTGTGGAATGAACGTAACACTGCAACACTCTGAGTTTCATTCCCATAGAAATTATGTTATTCTTTAATATCTTGCTCAAGCACTTGAACATGCATTTATCAATCCCAGTCCTTCTAATTTCAACATCAGCCTGTCTGGCAGATGCTTTCGTGCAAGTTGACGAAAATTGCATATACGACATATAGTTAAATATACAACACTATTACTGTTACTGGCACTGCCATATATAATGTCTACTCGGTGGTAACAGGGTGATAACACCCAGTACACATTAATTTGCACAAAAACGACCTGTAATTGGTGCAGACCACTCGTATGGATGCAAGATTTCTCAAAGAATGTGAGACCTGCTTCAAGGGAACTTAGGAGACCAGAACCAAAACCAAAGTCTCTACTCCTGAAGCCACCTACAAGTAGATCCCTTTTAAGTTGTGTATACAGTAAACACTTCATTCCAGGTGTTCTACCACCCCATATCCCAGGTGGGGTAGGGGGACATGCACAAATGCACACATGCCTACAGTGAAGATACAACAGAGTACTGGAAATGTGGAATTTAAATTCAGCTAATGATCTGGAATTTTTTTTCACCCAGAGCGTGGTTGGAATCTGGAACATATTGCCTAAGTGGGCGGTGAAAGCAGATATTCTCACTTTTAAGTATCTAGACAAGCACAAGAACTGCCAAGGCATAGAAGGCGGCAGATCAAAGGCTGGGAAATTAAATTATTATAGATAAGTATGTGAGAGTTGGCATGAACATGGTGGGCCGATGCTCCTGCAAAGAAAGAATAAAACTGACAGACAATCTGCCACCAGCCTGGGCCGCAAATTCAGTTATGGCAGATTAATCTTGTGAAGTCTACTGCATAAATATCTGAGCACCATTGTCTAAATTAGGAGAGCTCACCCATAGGATAGTCAAACAACAGGCAACAATCTCAAGTTATTAACACTTCAATCACAATGGCTGGGAAAATTCTGTTTCCTGCCAGAATGATTCACCAAAGGGGAAGGTCCCGTGATGTACAAACGAGGAGAAGTAGCCCTTGGGGCCTGTTACTGTGCTGTATCTCTAAATAAGGAAAACAACACTGACATCTACCTAACAATGTGGAAAACCATCTAGATGGCTCCTATTCACAAAAAAGCAGGATAAATCCAACCCAGTTAGTCTAACTCCATTCTAATGTCAATAATCAGCATTATGTTGTGAACAGTTCTATCAAATGGCATTT
This sequence comes from Mobula hypostoma, assembly GCF_963921235.1. Classification (NCBI taxonomy): domain Eukaryota; kingdom Metazoa; phylum Chordata; class Chondrichthyes; order Myliobatiformes; family Myliobatidae; genus Mobula; species Mobula hypostoma. Next base: position 15,495,470 of record NC_086104.1, read on the forward strand.
GTTCATCAATAAACTGCTCTCAGGTGACCAGTTAAGTTTTCGCCATGACTACTTAGCTCCAGTCCCACCCCAGCCTTGATCCCAACATGGACAGGAAGAACTGAATTCCAGCGATGTGGCGAGAGGGACTGCCCTTGATATTGGGCAGCTTAGGTAAAAGTGAAGTCAGTGGTCATTGAAGGGAAAACAATCCACAACATTGTAGTTATACTTCACAGAAAAGAAGATAATTGTGATTTCTGAAGGCCAGTATTGTTGCAGGAGTTGTTCATGATAGTGTCCTAAGCCCAGCCATGCTTAACTGCTTCATCAATGACTTCCCTTCCTCATCACATTAAAAGTGGGGTATCTTACTGATGACTACACCATATTTAATTCCATTACAATATCATACCATCACTACAGTAGTGTAACAGTTAGCATAACGCTTTACAGTGCCAGCTGTAAGATTGGGGTTCAATTCCTGCCACTGTCTGTAAGGAGTTTGCACATTCTCCCTGTCACTGCGTGGGTTTCCTCCGGGTGCTCCAGTTTCCTCCCACAGTTCAAAAACTTACAAGTTGGGGTTAGTAAGTTGTGGGCATGCTATTTTGGCACTGGAAGCACGGGGAGACTTGCAGCAGCCCCCGGCACATCTCGAATATGCTTGTTGTTGATACAAACACTGCATTTAGTGTATGTTTTGATGTTTCAAAGAATTAATTCCTCTACCAGTGAAGCAGTCCATGTCCTCATGCAGCAAGACTCAGACAACATTCAGGCATGGGCTGATCAAGCAGAATATAACACTCGGGTTACAAAAACGCCAAGCAATGACCACTTCCGTCAGAACTGAGTCTAGCAAGTCACGTCTGATATTACTATCTCCAGTTCACCACTAACAATATCCTGCCACATGGTTTCGAGGCTAAGGTACCTATGGAGAGCGATTAATCTCCTGGCACTCCAAAGGCCTTTCCACTATTTATAAGGCAGAAGTCAGGAGAATGATGAAATAGTCTCCATTTGCCTGATGCAGTTCTTACAACACTGGAGAGGCTGAACAACGCGCAGGACAAAGCAGTCTTCTTGATTGGTCCTGCATTCACCACCCTAAAGATGCATTCCTTCAGCAGCCAGTGGAATATGATGGCTATACGTTCCATCTACAAAAAGTGTTGTAGTGACTTACCTAGGCACTCCAACAGTATCTCCCAAATCTGTGACCTCTAGCACTAAGAGGGACAAGAGCTTGGGTGCATGGGACTCCACTATCAGCATATCATCATCATCAGGTGTCGTGCCCAGACTGAGCTTTGACTGCCATGGCCCACAATTCATTGGTATTCATTCCAGTTCTCTGGCTGCTGTCTCCATCATCATTTGTCTTTGTCTTCCCCTTGCTTAATTCCCTTCAATCTTTCCCATTATTAGAACCATAGAAACTACAGCACAGAAACAGGCCCTTTGGCCCTTCTTGGCTGTGCCGAACCATTTTCTGCCTAGTCCCACTGACCTGCACACAGACCATATCCCTCCATACACCTCCCATCCATGTATCTGTCCAATTTATTCTTAAATATTAAAAAAGAACCCGCATTTACCACCTCGTCTGGCAGCTCATTCCATACTCCCACCACTCTCTGCGTGAAGAAGCCCCCACTAATGTTCCGTTTAAACTTTTCCCCCCTCACCCTTAACCCATGTCCTCTGATTTTTTTCTCCCTTTGCCTCAGTGGAAAAAGCCTGCTTGCATTCACTCTATCTATACCCATCATAATTTTATATACCTCTATCAAATCTCCCCTCATTCTTCTACGCTCCAGGGAATAAAGTCCTAACCTATTCAACCTTTCTCTGTAACTGAGTTTCTCAAGTCCCGGCAACATCCTTGTAAACCTTCTCTGCACTCTTTCAACCTTATTTATATCCTTCCTGTAATTTGGTGATCAAAACTGAACACAATACTCCAGATTCGGCCTCACCAATGCCTTATACAACCTCATCATAACATTTCAGCTCTTATACTCAATACTTTGATTAATAAAGGCTAATGTACCAAAAGCTCTCTTTACGACCCTATCTACCTGTGACGACACTTTTAGGGAATTTTGTATCTGTATTCCCAGATCCCTCTGTTCCACTGCACTCCTCAGTGCCTTACCATTAACCCCGTATGTTCTACCTTGGTTTGTCCTTCCAACATGCAATACCTCACACTTGTCTGTATTAAACTCCATCTGCCATTTTTCAGCCCATTTTCCCAGCTGGTCCAAGTCCCTCTGCAGGCTCTGGAAACCTTCCTCACTGTCTACTACACCTCCAATCTTTGTATCATCAGCAAACTTGCTGATCCAATTTACCACATTATCATCCAGATCATTGATATAGATGACAAATAACAATGGACCCAGCACTGATCCCTGTGGCACACCACTAGTCACAGGCCTCCACTCAGAGAAGCAATTCTCTACCACCACCCTCTGGCTTCTTCCATCGAGCCAATGTCTAATCCAATTTACCACCTCTCCATGTATATCTAGCAACTGAATTTTCCTAACTAACCTCCCATGTGGGACCTTGTCAATGGCCTTACTGAAGTCCATGTAGAAAATATCCACTGCCTTCCCTTCATCCGCTTTCCTGGTAGCCTCGAAAAACTCCAAAAGATTGGTCAAACATGACCTACCACGCACAAAGCCATGTTGACTCTCCCTAATAAGCCCCTGTCTATCCAAATGCTTGTAGATTCTGTCTCTTGGTTCTCCCTCCAATAACTTACCTACTACTGACGTTAAACTCACCGGCCTATAATTTCCCGGATTACTTTTCGATCCTTTTTTAAACAACGGAACAACATGAGCCACTCTCCAATCCTCCGGCATCTCACCCGTAGACAGCGACATTTTAAATATTTCTGCCAGGGCCCCTGCAATTTCAACAGTAATCTCCTTCAAGGTCCGAGGGAACACCCTGTCAGGTCCCGGGGACTTATCCACTTTAATTTTCCTCAAGAGAGCAAGCACCTCCTCCTTTTCAATCTGTACAGTTTCCATGATCTCACTACTTGTTTTCCTTAATTCCATAGACTTCATGCCAGTTTCCTTAGTAAATACAGACGCAAAAAACTTATTTAAGATCTCCCCCATTTCCTTTGGTTCTGCACATAGCCGACCACTCTGATCTTCAAGAGGACCAATTTTATCCCTTACAATCCTTTTGCTCTTAATATACCTGTAAAAGCTCTTTGGATTATCCTTCACTTTGACTGCCAAGGCAACCCCATGTCTTCTTGTAGCCCTCCTGATTTCTTTCTTAAGTATTTTCTTGCACTTCTTATACTCCTCAAGCACCTTATTTACTCCCTGTTTCCTATACATGTCATACAACTCCCTCTTCTTCTTTATCAGAGTTGCAATATCCCTTGAGAACCAAGGTTCCTTATTCCTATTCACTTTGCCTTTGATCCTGACAGGAACATACAAACTCTGCACTCTCAAAATTTCTCCTTTGAAGGCTTCCCACCTACCGATCACATCTTTGCCAGAGAACAACCTGTCCCAATCCACGCTTTTTAGATCCTTTCTCATCTCTTCAAATTTGGCCTTCTTCCAGTTCAGAACCTCAACCTTAGGACCAGATCTATCCTTGTCCGTGATCAAGTTGAAACTAATGGTGTTATGATCACTGGAACTAAAGTGCTCCCCTACACAGACTTCCGTCACTTGTCCTAACTCGTTTCCTAACAGGAGATCCAATATTGCATTTTGTATGTGTTACTTTGGATTTCCAGCATTTGCAGAATCTCTAGTGTATTCTTTCCCCCAAATTATATTTTGGAAGTACCTTTATGCGATGGGTTGCAACAGTTCAAGGTGGCCAACACCAACTTCTCTAGCGGCATTAGGGAAGGCCTTGACAGTGGCACCCTGATTCTGAAAAATGAACCATGAAGAGTTTTGTGTGTTTCTTGTGACATGGAGCAATTTATAAGCCATTAAGCCATTGCACTTTGAAGATTTCTTTATGTATTGTTTAACACACTTTGCTATGTCTCTAAAAGCCCCTGAACATTTTGAAAATCTCAGAATGACAGTGATTGGATTTCTTAAATAAAGAAAAAAAATTGATTGCATCATAATGCTAATATTGATGCCAATATACTTTCATTTTCTTTGTGGTTGTTTTTTTTAGAAAGTAAGAAAAAAATGTCAATAGAATGAAAAATTGGTAAAATTAGTTGTTCTTTTGACTATTCTTATTTCTATCTTGTGTAATTTTCCAAAGTAGAAGCATAATTGCTATCTCAAATGCATTTGTTTTATTCGAGATTGAGGATAATCTGCCACTTTACAGTTGGCTACCCTTTGGCAAAAAAAATCTATGGACAATTCTGGGTTTTATAACATAGCTACATTTTTTCCTTGGAAGTGCAGTTTTCCCATCAGGCAGTCTAAACTGTCTTGGCTGAAGATGTTTGGCTAGTAACTGGAAATATCAAGTAAACTTGGCCCCGATTACAGGGTCATGGCCATCACAAGGATATGACTAATGTGCTTTTGAGTAGTTTCGTAGTTTCAAAAGTATTCAATACTGAAAATTATATTATCTGCAAGGATCGTAGTAATACGATGAATCAATTCTTTTTAGACTGGATGAGTAGTCCACCAGGACTTTGAGCCATGCACGTGTTAGATTTGAACAGTTAGGAACTTGACCATGTGTCAGAAAACTCCTCCTGTTATGAGGCAGTCCTTCAGAATGGGGGATGATTCACTTAACCTATGGGTTTAGAGACGGCTGGAGTGGCCAATGTGGGTGTCTCAGGTGGACTGGAAGATTACAGTAGATCCAGGTCTTTGCTTAGGCAGGAGTTGAGTCTAGCCATGACCAATCTCTCAAAGCATTTTGTCACAGTAGATGTGAGTGCCACTCGTTGATAGTCATTGAGCAAGCTCACCGTGCTCTTCTTGGACACTGGTATAATTATCACTCTTTTGAAGCAGTTGGGAACCTTCAACTGCAGTGAGTGATTGAAGATGTCCTTGAAACCACCGACTCTCCCCCCGCCAGTTGATTGACAGGTTTTCAAAGCCCAACCAAGCACACTATCAGGGCCTGACACCTTGCGAGGGTTCACCCTCTGTAAAGATGTTCTGACGTTGCCCTCTGAGACGGAGGTCATAGGGTCACCAGATGCGGCAGGGATTCGCACAGGTGGAGTTTTATCCTCCCTTTGAAATCAACATTTATTTTCTTTCAATGTCTCTGTTGCCTGTCTGGTTTTGGGACTTAGGCTGGTGGAGACAGTAGAGCAGAAAAGGCAGTAGTCAGTCCAGCAGTCATGACATAAACAGCCTTTTGGTCTCTCATTCAGATGACGATGTTGTAACAGGTGCAGTGTTTGGCTTAGGGTGTTGCCATGAGGGCTTGTGCTTGTCCGACGTGATACTGAGTGTCAGTTATGATAAGCCTCTTGTCAGGAGGAGGATTTAGTCTCTGCTTTCTTCCTTACCAATCATCCTTTGCTGGAGGATTGTGTCTTTTCTGACTCTGATGTTGAAGTAGCTCAATTTGTCTCCTTTTGGGACATGAGCTAAGCTTTTGTTGCAAAGTCAGACAAGAAGTCTTCCAAACCTATAGCTTGAAGATTGGGCATACCTAGTGATTATGTGTTGGAGTTATCCTGAGCGGGTTTAGAGCAGATGGCTGCCATTATAGGATGCCTCACTTCTGTCTTGCTGGTGCTCAGATTCAGGTTAATTATTTATCACGTATTACAATGAAATGTATTGTTTGTGTTAACAACCAGCACAACCTAAGGATGTGCTGTGGTCAGCCCACAAGTGGCATCACATATTTTGGTGCCAACACAGTATGCCCACAATGCTCGGTGGAACACTACAGAACATTAGCAACAAAACAACAGCAGCAAAACAAGTGTCTTTCCTCCTCCCACCTCCCCACACGCCAACACAGACTGTCATCTAATCCCAGGAGAGCCACCTTGGCTTCTAGCGGATCTATGAACAATGGCCTCCGATTTCCCCAATGGACGTCAGCGTTAAAGACCCAGGTCTTTGAAGTCCAGATTTCTGATGGACCTTTGGGCTTCGATCTTTAGTATCGACCACAGCACTGGCTGATACCATCACCCCGAACTCTAGGCTCGTTGACTTGCATGGTGGGGGGGGGGTGCGGGTGGTGGTTACTGGATCTTGTGCCACGTACTCGCACGGACTCCTGATCAAGAGATCCACTGACCTAGGGAAATTAGCTGACCTGGTGGGCCACCAGTCCTTACCCTCACTGGTCCAGGCCACAGCGTCTGACACCCATGGGTGTCCTTCATCACCTATCCATGTCAGTGGCCTTTGAGTGCAAAGGGTAGGCCTGGACTCTGGATGTCCACTGTCACTCATGCACGTCGCTGGCCTTCAAAAATGTTGCAGACCAGAGGTCTAGACTCTGGCCTGACCTCTAACTCTTCCACATCCCTGTCCATAAATCTTAATCTGATCTCTAACTGCCCCACATCCCTGTCCCCAAACCTTTACCTGACCCCTAACTCCCTTCTCTGTCCATAAAGCCAACCCTAAGAACTGAAAAAAAAAACGACCAAATCTGAGCCAAGATCTCAACAGAGTCTGTAGTTTAACACCAGCTTGGCTCTATACCACAAACCTTTTTCAGTGACAGGTCGAATAGAGTTTTGGATACTCAGGATGTTGTTCTGAATGGGCAGGGGAGCTGATGAATTGATGGTGAATCAGTCTTGGCGGTGCCTTTTGAAAGTCATTGAGATGCGCTCATAGTTTAGCACTAATGTGGTATGAATAATACCTGTGATTCATCGGCAGTGGAGTTCACTAGTGTAGGCTGTTTTATCAGAGGAGTTATGAATAGAATTAACACAGTGCAGTCATCAGATAACAGCTCATGCCTAATCTTATAAAGGGAGAAAAGTAAATGTTAATTTTATGTCCAAGATAACTCCTTGAACAATGTCCTAAATTACAATAATTAGACTCCAGGGACCACCTTTTTTGGCATCAAGTATGACTGTAGCCATGTATGGTTTTTATCTCGGACTATGTTAGATTCCTGATTTAAGTTCTAGCAAATACTTTAAGGCAGAGTTTTCCTTGTCAATGATTCTCCTTTGAAAGATTTCCTGATTTTTATTGTTGGAAGCTATCTCTTACTTTCTGTTTCCCTTTCACTTTCTCTATCCTGGGATATGTTTCAGTTGTTAAGAACATTGCATTAATTGTTTTATTGGAAAATATCATTATTTAATGATGTCTTTTGGCTAATTATTACTACAATTGGAATTGGAATTCCAAATGTAATTGTTTTATTATTGTCACACGGACAGAGATACAATGAAAAGCTTGTCTTGCATATTGTTCATACAGATCAATTCATGACGCAATACATTGAGATAGAACAAGGTAAAACAATAACAATGTTTATTTAGAATCTCCTACCAAAAGAAACTCATTCCGTTTTGTATTAGTTGATTTATTTTCCCTCTCCTGCATTCAGCTTTCTGATAGAGGTCTAAGGAACTTTAATGAACTTGTTCAGTTTGAGAATTTCCTGAAAGTGGCGACATAGGATGGGCAAGAAAGCAAATGGCCTTCATAAGTCAATTTCTTCAGCCAAAGGCTCGTGAATTGAAAGAATTTTTTGCCACAGCCCTTCGTCTCTCGTTTAATGGTTCCCATTGACAATTTCCTTACTTATCAGATTCCAGCATGAATAGCCTTTGTGTTCGTTCTTAATAAACCAACTAACTGTCTCCCCTTCACTGCCTTCTCTTCACACTTGCTTCCATCTTCCCTCTCTACCTCAGTTCTGACACAGAGTTTTGACCCAAAATATCAAGTTTCTCTTCCGCAAAGATCTGCATGACCTGCTGAGTTCCTTCAGTTGTCTGTTTCTTATTGCTCCAGGTTTCAGCATCTCTTGTGTCTGTGCAGATTATTGCTAGATTGTTTTGATGGGTTCTACAAACACAGGTTCAGATTGATTACTGTTCAATGCTGTATTTCTTTGGATTATAAGAAATGAAGATTCCATCCTGACGAAGGGTCTCAGCCCAAAACATCGACTATTTATTTAATTCCATGGAAGCTGCCTGACCTGCTGAATTCCTCCAGCATTTTGTGTGTGTTGCTAAGAAATGAAGATTGTCTGATATATATTTTTAATTTCCAGTAATTTCTTTCCCCTCCTCCTTCTCTCTTCTTCCATTCCACATTTTGGTCTCCTCTCACTTCTTCTCTTTTCCTTACCTGTAGCATTTCCCTCTGGAGCCCTTCCTCCTTCCCTTTCTCCCATGCTCCACTCTCCTCTCCTATCAGATTCTTTCTTCTTCAGCCCTTTACCTTTTCCACCTATCACCTCCCAATTTCTCACTTTAACGCCCCCCCACCTACTTTCCTCCTCATATCTTCTTCTATCACTTTCCAGCTTGAACTCCTTCCCCTTTCCCATCTTCTAATTCTGGCTTCTTTCCTCTTCCATTCCAGTCCTGATGAAAAGTCAGCTCTTTATTCCTTTCCACAGAGGCTGCCTGACCAGCTGAGGTGTTCCAGCATTTTGTCTGTGTGTTACTCTGGATTTCCAGCATCTGCAGAATGACATGTGTTGTTGATAGATAAGCATCTGGAAAAGGCAGATGTACTTCACAGACACATGAGAGTCTGCAGATGCTGGAAATCTTGAAGAACATGCATAAAGGCCTGGAGGAACTTAGCAGATCAGGCAGCATCTATGGCGATGAATAAACAGTCACATTTTGGGTTACGATCCTTCATCCTATACACAGTGTAGGAGTATAGGAAAACCATGATAATGTTTGGGTTGGTAGCTGCTGAAATCTACAGTATTTGAAATATATTGATAGCTTTTCAATTCAATCCACTCATTCTCTCAGGCATCTTAGAGTTTCCCATTTAATAGCTATATTTGTGCATTCTGTACATACAAATGCCATTTTTTCTTTAGTTTCTACACTGTGAGAATTGATGCTCAATATGCTACTGCTTTGGAATTCCATTGCAGAAATATACAACTACTGTATGTATCAAACAAGAAGACACAAAGGCCAATCACTCTAAAACTGTCAGTGCTACAGACAGGTCAAAAAGTCTCTGATAGTTATATAAAAATAATTTTGTTTATATAGCAACTTTAAACTAGTAAAATATCCAAAGACACAACACAGGAACCTATTCAGTTACCATAGGGGAAAAAAAGGATCACTTGACTCCAGAGCCCAATGCAAAAAAATGAGGAGTTTAAGGAGGATGTGGAAGCTTTAGGGAGGGTGCAGAGAGTATTTGCCAGGATGCTCGAGGACATGTCTTATAAAGATAGGTTGAGTGAGCTAGGTCTTTTCTCTTTGGAGTGAGGGAGGATGAAAGGTGATTTGATAAGGGTGTATAAGGGTTTAATAATACAGTATTTCTGTTATCGCACATTTAAAAAAATCTATTCAATATACTGTAATTGATTCACTTATTTATTACTATTATTTTAAAATTTTTATTTATTATTTTTTTCTCTCTGCTAGATTATGTATTGCAATGAACTGCTGCTGCTAACAAATTTCACGTCACATGCTGGTGATAATAAACCTGATTCCGATTCTGGTTCTAATAAAAGGCAAAGCCTTTTTGTGGAGTGGTGAGCCAGAGACTTTTTTCCCCAGAGTGGAATGGCCAATTACAATGGGGAATAATTTTAAGGTGACTGGAAGTGAGTATAATGGGATGTCAGAGTTAGGTTCTTTACATAGAGTAGTGGGTGCTTTGAATGACCTGCCAGGAGTGGTGGTAGAGGCAGATACATTTGGGAACATTTAAGAAACTCTTAGATAGGCACATGGATGAAAGAAAAGTGGAGGGCTACGTAAGAGGGAAGGGTTAGATTGATCTTAGAGTAGGTTAAAAGGTTGGCCAAAGTGCCTGTATTGTGCTGTAATGTTCTATATTCTAAGTCATCCGGCACTCGAACAATATACACAAAATGCTGGAGGAACTCAGCAAGTCAGGCAGTATCTATGGAGGGGAATGAGCATTTGATGATTCATGCAGAGGCCTTTATCAACTCATTATTCCCCTTTATAGATGCTACCTGAGTTGCTCGGTTCTTCCAGCTTTTTTATATGTTGCTCTAGATTTCCAACATCTTCAGGATCTCTTGTGTTTATGATCCTGTACTTGGTCTGTTCTTTCAATCAATTACTTTGCAGCTGATCTGTATTTCAACACCATTGACATGCATTTTATTTATATTCTCTGATTGCCTTTCCTTACAAAAAGCTATTGAGTTTATTTTTGAAAATTTAAATTGACCCAGCATCCACAGGCTGCTTTGCTGAACTGAAAAGATATTGACTGAGGATTTAATTCTGGGATTTATTCAGTGTAAGGGCGGGTGTCTTGCGCAAAACTTTTAAACCACAATAATTTTGGAGTACGTTGATGTTTCTTGCTCAGATTTTCTGAAGAAACTTGCACATTTGTATCTTTTGTTTTGAAAGAATGGAAGAATCATTTGCTGGAAGGGCTTCAGAGGAAACAAAAAAACTGGACTATACTGCCTGGGTGGTAGAGGCAGATACATAAGGGACTTTTAAGAGACGCTTAGGTAGACACATGAATGTGAGAGAAATGGAAAGATATAGACATTGTGTCGGTAGAAGGGATTAGTTTAGTTGGCCATTTCTTTACTAATTTAATTGGTTCAGCACAACATTGCGGGCCCAAAGGTTTGTTCCTGTGCTGTACTGTTCTATGTTGTGACTACCTGTAATGTATGCTGTCTTGAAAATAGATTCAACGTAAAAGATCTCAGGAGTAAGTATCTATTTTCTGCTTTTAACTTCCAAAGAAATAAACAATTAATCCTAACTTTTTAATTTAAACAATTTTGCCAATACTACTCTCACTTTTCTGCAGCAGAGGTGGACTCGGAAGAAGAAAACGCTTTAAAATAGAGGTTGGTTTTTTTGCTATTGGTAAATTTCTGCAGCCAAATCAATGAAAAGACAATGGTGGAGTAAAATAAAAAAGTGCTGGCATTCAGTTTTTGGGTTTGTTTGACAAATAACTTCAGTTTTTAGAAAGCTTGTTTAAACTGACTAATCTTCTATATAAAACATCAGCACCACATTATCACGTTATACCTTGCATGCATCATTAACACATGAAGAAGATCACACAGATAAAGTTTAATTCTTATGTACAACCATTTGAAAACACTTCCTCCCAGACAGGAAACTCTTTTATTCATTGATGTCTTCCAATAGCAGCTGCTAAGTGTCACCAAAGTCTACTTAGTAGCCATTGACACTATATAAAATTCAAATATCTTACATTTAATACATGAACTATAATTTCTTCAGGAGGCCTAAAATGTGACCAAAATAAGGCTCATCTGAATTCTTGACCTAATTTCCTTGAAGACATCCGTATGCTCAGAACAGACCATAATTTGATAGGTATGAAATTCAGAATTAGCTTTGTACAGTATGTATTATAATGAGCAATAAAGTGATGCTTCGTTACTAAATATGTTTTACTCTTCCTACTATTCAGGAGGACCTCTATGCTACCATTTGCTACAATTTCACGTGGGATCAAGAACCAATGCAGCAGGTATGGAAAGGGCTTTGGCAGCACCCTGACACAATGTTAAAATCTTGTGCTCTGGACCAAGATGTACAGTATATCTTAACCTAGCTGCCCGTACCACTTCTGTTACAATATTGGTATTTATACTGAGTGAAATTATGTTAAATGATATATATTCACTGCTGACCCTTTAACCTACTCTATCATCAATCTAAGTCTTTCCTCCCACATAGCCACCCATGTGCATATCAAAGGGTCTGCCTCTGCCTCTGTATCTGCCTCTATCACCACCCCTGGCAATCCATGCACCTACCATTCTCTGGGTAAAAAGCGTACCTCTGGTATTTCCCTCTTATAATGCTCATGAAAAAAAACAGCAAAAAATCCCCCCTAGACCCATCAAACAACTCTCAATCCAAAACTACTCTCACCATTTTAAAGGCAAAGTGTACCTGAATCCTTGAAGACTTATTTCAGAGTTCCGTATGACCAGAGGAGTTTTCACAAAGGTCTGTGAATTTAGCCCAAGTCTCACGGCATTACCATTCGTTTATCAAAACCAAGTAGCTGATAACCTGAAAGACTGATGGGTGTGATGCACCGTCGAATATTGGTTTACCACAGGGTGTTAATTTACCAAACTGTCAGCAGTGATTTGGAGAAGGCAAAGTTGTGATAATAAAACTGATTCTGATTTGGGGGAAGTGATAAATCTTGGTCTTGCTCTTGATACATGAATTCACAAAAATACTCCTATAAGTATTAAAATAAAGAATGATCACGTTGCAAATTTTCACCCAATAATTATTTTTCCCCCTCACAGATCAATAATGAGTATTTTCTCAGTCTGGTTCTCAAGCACTGACATCACTAACGTTCCAACTCGTCTGGGGAGAAGGGGGAGCGCGGGTGGTGGTCGGAACGGCGCAGAAGATCTCGCGAGACTTCTTTTCGGGGAGGCAGCGCGAGAGAGGGGGAGAGAAGACGAACGCGAGCCGGGGGAAAAGAATTCTCCAGTAACGGACGAGCCGCGAGACGCGTCGTCGGTGACGTCAGGAGTTTTCCCCTCAAAGTCAACAAGAACAGGAGCAGCTGGAGTTTCAATGTGAAACAATTAGAAATATATAAATAATTATATATATATATTTTTTTAAATTTTGGGGGAAAAGAAATCATCCTCCAGAAAAGTAGCGCAGCCGATCCACCCCGAAGGAGAGCTCCAGTGCGGTTGAGTCGGTGGGTGGGCGAGCCGGCCGGCGCTGCACTGAGGCTGAAGGTAGGTGAGGAGGATGGAGATGTCTGGATGGGATGGGAGATGGAGCCGGCCGGCGGGCCGGCTTGGCCTGGGCCGGTCACCCCTCCGTACAGTGCATTAAAAAAAACAATATTGTCTGTGATATGTGGGAGACTTTGTATTCGTGAGGGGAGGAGGGAGTGGGGATGGTGGAAGAGGAAGAGGAGGAGGAGGAGGAGGAGGAGGAGGAGGAGGGGTTTCTGTTTCTGGCCTAGCGTGCATCAGTCTCCTCCATCACCATAACTACTACTAACTAACCTCAATAACTTTGGAGCACCAATTGCGCCGGTGGGGTCGGTAATAACTAATGCATTGATGTTGGGTTGCAGACTATTTTTTCCCCCCAAGGCGACTGCAATTTATCTGAATGGGAAGAGGAGAGGAGGCGGCGGTGTATTCAAAAGCCGCTTCCGAAAAAGATTGTACAGCATAATAAACAGAATATGCGAATTGAATGGAAAATAAATAAAGCGACGAGACTTGTAATCAGCCAGACAGCCCTTCGCACTTTCACCCGATAGGATTTATCTTTTATAATGAGATGCTCAAACACACCAGTCCGATTCAGCGACAGATTGATTTTGTCCGAATGCTTTTTATGGGGGGTGGGGGTGGGGGAGGGAGAAGGGTGGGAGTGGTGGCGAGAAAACGCATTTAGGGTTGCTGTGGGTGTTTTTGTCTTGGTGTTATTTTTGAGATAATGTAAAATTAAATACATTGCTTAATTTATTGGAAGTAAATGGACTCGGGTGGAGGATGTAGCAGACTACGTCTACCCAGCGTCTGCTGTAGGAATGTTATGTCTCGTACAAATGTTAATTTAAAAAAAATGCCATCGGCCCAAATGAAGGACTAGTACATGTCAGGTTTTAAAATGCTTAATACTATATGAGCCTGCCATGATACAATGTAGGGGTGGAGTTTAATTAATGTATTGATGTCTCCAAAAGGCATAAAAAATTAATAACTAAACTCAAACCTTTTGTTGTAAAATTTAATTTTCCTCACCGAAGAATCCTGCTGAAATGTTGCGATTCCACTATTTAAATATTTGAAGTACTTCACAGAAACAACGTAATTGTATTTATTTACAAAAACACTTATTTTGGCAAAGCAGCTTTCAGATATTAGATCAGATTAAATCAAGTTTAACAATGTACAGTTATGCAGCCCTAAATTATTTGTGGCCATTTGCGAAAATAGTTTTTCTCAGTCCTAATTTTTTTTTCTGGGTAAATCTGCCATTGAAGTATCACAAGACTAAAATTGCGATATGATCGTTTAGTGCGTCAATTTTCGTGTTCAAATTGTGGTATTGTTTTCGTGACAGCGGTAGCTATCGGATTGGAAGACGGCTTGAGGAAATAGCGGTGGGAAGGCAGAGCCAGTCCAAAAGACGACTTGCTCGGCTAGCTGGGCTCTGAAGGAACCGCGGATATGAGCGATATAACCATTGTGAAGGAAGGATGGGTGCAAAAAAGAGGTAAATTTGGCATTATTTAAGTTACTATCTAGTATCACGCACGAATGGGAACGAATTATCAGGCTGGATGAATGGAGGGTGGATAGCCGAAATAAGTAACCGGGTGTAGTTTTGAGTATGCAAACGTTACGGCAGCGTGTTTTCGACGCTGACGTAACCGGCATAATACCAGCCAAATTATTCTTTTTTGATTTGGAGTGTTTTTCCCCATTACTTAAGCTGAGATTTCGATGGGGTTTTAAAAACTTGTTTTCAATCGCGCCAACTCTAATTGCGGATTTGTAAGATAATCAAAATAGGAAACAGATCTGTTTACATATTAGTTTTGGCTTGGATCCATTGTTTCTTTAGTGTTCAGTTGGTTTAGTGGTAATGTTAGCAGTTGGTCCTTAGTGGCATATATTTATTCGCTTGTGTGATCGTAAAAATAGAGTAAGTGATTAGGGAGTTTGGAAATAACAAAACAATTTCCTGTTTATTTCAGAGTGGCTAGGTTCCCAGTGCTGGGCTGTGCATTTGCCTAACGTGGCATGTAATACCTAGTGTTATTATTTTAAAAAATGGGAACCTAGGATAAAATTGTCAGTTTATTATGAACTATGGTTAGAAAATGTAAGAATCACTGGCATGGTAATAGTAAGTTTATTATTAATCTTGGTAACAATGCTTTATAGATATAAGTGCCAATGTTTGACATTGGTCTTGAACGTTGCTTAAATTTTTTTTGGCAAACCTCTGAAGTTGTGCTTGATTAGGAATGCTTTGTTTTGTGTTTTGGAAATCAATTAGAAGAGGTTTTTAACATGACTGATCTGATGTAGGACGATGGTACTTGACTGAGTTATAAACTTTGAGAAGAGATGTGATGTGCTTGTGGTTCATGAGTTTTTTAAAAAATAAAATCAAAAGATTTTATCGTCTCAATTATCAGCAATCCTGTTGGATTTCAGCTTTGCCTCTGTTGTATTTATACTGTCATTTAATTTGTTGCTTTAACCTCTTGCAAGTCATGGAATTATGAACTGTTATAGAATTAATGTTAGTGGAATATATAATTAGAATTTCCTATTGTAAAAACAAACTGTCTCAGGAAATTAATCACGTGTTTTTTGATGCATCCATAAATAGTAACTCAGTAACTCAAACACTGAAATCTCAAATTACACTCTTAAAGAAAAAAACCATTGTTGAAGGAGATTGCTCATCATAGATAGTGAAATGTAACTATTTTGTAAGATGTCTGCAAAAGAAATTGTATGGAAGCATGACCATGTTTAAGACCTCGAGGCATGATTGTAATATGAATTCTTTGAAACATTGCATTAATTCATTTGCTGAGTTCATCCAGCATTTTATGTGTGTAGCAGTAGTTAAGTTACAAGTTGAGCTTTAATTGTTTTAAATATTTGTATCTTAACATTATAAGTTTGGAGTTGAAGTTTAATATTTGTTTGTATATGAACCACACCATATATGATTTAAAGAAACAAGTTTTTACTGTAATGCTCAACTAGCTTTCCTTTAACTATTTCTTAAGTATTTTATATTGTCTCTTTTAATCTTCCTACATGTGATATAGTGGTTTTAATTTTCACATTGCAGTAATAAGACCATTTGGCCGTCATCCCTGTGGCAGCACCTTGAAAGAGTTATAAAAAGTTGCTTTGCATTTCTGCTCTTTTTATAGTATAGATATAGAAACAGATTCTGTGACTCATTAATGTCAACCAAGTTACCTGAGTTAGTCTCATTTGCCTGTGTTTGGCCAATATCTCCCTAAACCTTTCCTATCCATGTAGCTGTCCGAATGTCTTTTAAACGTAATTGCTCCCACCTCTTTCACTTCCTCTGGCAGCTTGTTCCATATGCCCACTGTCCTCTGGGAGGGAAAAGATGTCCTTGAGGTCCCCTTTAAATTTTTCTCCTTCACCTTAAATTTGTCCTGTATTTTTAGATTCCCCTACTCTGTGGAAAAAGTCTGATCATTCACTTTATCAGTGCCCCTCATCATTTTATTAACTTAAGGAACATTACCCCAGGCTATTTGTCTTATGTGCACCTTTCCCAGTTTAGTAACATCCTTTCTGTAGCTAGATGACTGGAACTATGTAGAGTACTCCAAATTAGTCTCACCAGCGCTTTGTACAGTTGTAACTGACATCCCAACTCTTGCACATAGTACCCTGACTGATGAAACCAAGCATGTCAAACCCCTTCTTCACCAACAAGTCTACATATTTTACCACTTTACTGTATTTTTATCTCTAGGTCTCTCTGTTCTGCAACTCTGCACAAGGTCTGTCATGTACCATGTATGTGTTGCCTTGGTTTAACATGACAAAAGACAACACTGTGCATTTGTCTGAGTTAAATTTCAGCGGCCATTTCCTTAGCCTGCTTTCCCAATTGATCTTGATCATGTTTTAAGTTTGGAAAACTTTTATTGTTCACTATACCACTGATTTTGTTGTCATGCATTCTCATCCAAATTGATAATGGGCCCAGCACCAGATTTCAGAGGCTTCTAATCTGGAGGAAAATTCCTCCACTGCCACCCTCTGAATCATTCTAGCAATCCAATTTGTATCCAGTTGGTTAACTTTTTCTGGATTCCATGTGATCTCACCTGGACCAGTCTATTCTGTGGGATCTTGTCAAAAGCCTTGCTAAAGCTTATGTAGACGATGCTTACTGCTATCCCTTAACAAATCTATTTTGAAACTGCATCTAATATCCTTGTGA
Organism: Mobula hypostoma; assembly: GCF_963921235.1. Classification (NCBI taxonomy): domain Eukaryota; kingdom Metazoa; phylum Chordata; class Chondrichthyes; order Myliobatiformes; family Myliobatidae; genus Mobula; species Mobula hypostoma. Next base: position 15,512,616 of record NC_086104.1, read on the forward strand.
AAAGAAATTAAAGAACTTTTATTTTTTTTGAGGCAGTGCATTGCTAGAAATTTACTTTCCTTTTTAAAAATGTTCTTCTCTGCTCTATCATCTGCCACAGTTAACCGGAAGGCAATAACTCATAATTTTGTAAACCTCGGTTTAATATCCCCAGAAATCTGACTTGACAAGAATGTTCTGGGTTCTTTGTCTCTCCACACAAATGAAGCTCCTTATCCCTTTCATTCGTAAATTATCAGTACACACACATAATTAAAAATGTATGTGTGTGAATGGCTTTTGCTTCAGATGTAATCCACTTTCAGAAACAAAGCCCACATGTGCACCAACCTACCTCATTGTTTTGGCCTGGGATTTAGAAGAGAAAACCAAATAGTTGAGATATAAACCTGAACTGAACACATTATATAATTTTCTCTTGGACCAAACTAAGATCTAGTAATTTCTTAAGGCAAAACTGAGTATTTCTTACTGTTTTCTACCATTCATCAGTTAGTAACTTGTAGAGTGATCTTTTAGATTAGGTATTGAGTATTCATTGATATAGCAAATAAATCTGGTCTTTGAATGTTATTAAGCAGAGTGCTACCATTTTAGTAAATGGCATGAAATGGAATATTCATCCTGCACTCCCTAAAAAGAAACCTGAAAGTAAAAGTTTGCTTAAAAAGCAGACCTGTTTTCTCTGCTGTTTACATAATAATGAAGTTCTACTCTGGTGTCTCGCAAAATTATAAAATTCTCTCAAACTCCTGACAGGCACTATCAGTGTTATAAAGTGTTTAAAGCAGTCTATAAAAGTTAGTTTTTCATATAATTGCAAAACTTTTGTAAGGAGGGAAATACGAAGGAATGCTGTAAATTAATAGGTGTGACAATATCAGCTTTATTAATGTTTCTTGGGATTTTTAAATTAATATTTTATGTTGGGCAGAACCAAGTTGATATGATTTGTCCTTATTATCGGTATGAGTGATCTTTCTGAAGTTACTGGTTGCAGGGTCCTTTAATTGATATTTAGACTGTGATTGTCCAATGTCACTCAATACCAACGATTTGAGTGTGGTACGTGGGCTTTATTAATATTGGCCTATCATTCAAAACTTCAGTAGTGGTTTTTGCTTTGATTAATAATAGATAAGTTGATTACATTCTATATAAGTGCATTCTCACTATGTTGTGATTGTCATAGTGCAATACAACAAAGAAACAGCTTGTTTCGAGTTGGGATATCATAATGGAAGATCAATTTTGAAGTAAAGGATTGGCAAATGGAGAAAGATGGAATTTTTTCACTTGGAGTGTATTTTTAGGAGTTTTTTTTATTTTGGAGGGCTCTGAAGGCTTAATTGTAGTGCATATTCAAAATGACGATAGATTTGAAATTTTGGATATTTTAAGAATCAAGGGAAAGGGTTAGTGCATGAAAGTACCGTTAAGATCTATGCAAAGTGTGCCAAATTCACTGGAAGAATAAATGAATCATCATTGATATCCTCTCACAGGCCAAAATCCTCAGCAATATGGACGTAAATGATACTGTGGCTGTTTCGTACAGCTTAATCCTTCCTGTGGGTCTGGTGTTGAGAATGCAAGGAAAAAAATGTCGAGTAAATAAAAGAAAAGATTCAAGGATGTGCTCAAAGCCTTCTTGAAGAAAGGAAATGTCTCCACTGATTCTAGGGAGTTCCTGGTTCATGATACCTTTTAAATCAATTGACATTCAGAATGAAGTAATCATAAAAACATGGTCTATAGTACAATACAGGCCCTTCAGCCCACAATGCTGTGCCAAAGATATACATACTTTGGAAATTACCTATTTTTCTAAGCTCCATGTACAATTGGATTTAACATAGGCTCAGCAGGAGAAGCCAGAGAGTGGTAGTAGATGGTTGTCTCTCTGACTGTAGGCCTGTGACTAGTGATGTGCTGCAGGATTCATGCTGGCTTCATATTTGTTTATCATCTATGTAACTGATTTAGATATGCAAATGATACAAAGATTGGAGGCTTAGTAGACAGTGAGGAAGTCTTCAAAGCTTGCAAAGTGATCTGGAGCAGCTGAGAAAATGGTCTGAAAAATAGCAGATGGAATTGAATGTGGATAAGTGTGAGGGCGGCAAACCAGGGTAAGACTTGTATAGTGCATGGTAGACCACTGAGGTGTGTGGTAGAATAAGGGGTCCTGGGATTACAAATCCATAATTCTTTGAAAGTGGCATCATGGGTAGATAGGTTCGTAGAGAGAAATTCTAGCACACTGGCATTGTAAATCAGGGTATTTAGTACAGGAATTGTGTTGTTAAAGTTGTACAAGATATTGGTGAGGCTGAATTTAGAGTATCGTGTATAGTGCTGGTCACCTAGCTACAAGAAAAATATTAATAAGCTTGAAAGGGTACAAACATCAGAGGTGCAAAAGGACTAGGAGTCCTCATGCAAGACTCCCTGAAGGTTAATTTACAGGTTGAGTCTGTGGTAAATGCTAGCATTCATTTCAAGGGGAATAGAATATAAAAACAAGGAGATAATGCTGAGGCTTTATAAGAGACTAGTCAGGCTGCACTTGGAGTATTGTCAATAGTTTTGGGTCTCATATTTCTGAAAGGATGTGTTGTCATTAGAGAAAGTCCAGAGGATGTTGATGAGGATGATTCTGGAAATGAAGAGGTTAACATATGAGAAGCATTTGACAGCTTTGGGCCTGGACTCACTGGAATTTAGAAGAATACTGGGGCATCTCATTGAAACCTACTGAATGTGGAAAGGACTAGATACGGTGAGTGTGGAGAGGATGTTTCCTATGGTGGAGGTGTTCAGAACTGAAGACCAGAACTCCAAAATTGAGAGGCGACCCTTTAGAACAGAGGTAAGGAGGAATTTTTCTAGTCAGAGAGTAGTGAAGCTGTGGAATGCTCTGCCACAGATAGCTGTGGAGGCCAAGACTGGTGGGTATATTCAAAGCAAAAATTGATAGTTTACTAATTGGTCAGGTCATCAAGGGTTACGGCAAGAAGGCAGGTGTATGGGGTTGAGTGGGATCCAGGATCAGTCATGATGGAATGGCAGAGCAGATGTGATGGGCTGAATGGCCTAATTCTGCTCCTGTGTCTTATGGTACTAAGAACATTGACAAGGATGTTGCTGGAAATTGAGGTACTGAGTTGTAGGAACAGGGTGAATAGGTTAGTATTTCATTCCATGGACTGCAGGAGAATAGGAGATCTTTTAGAAGTATAGAAAATTGAGGAATATAGATAGAGTGACTGCATGCTGGCTTTTTCTTCTCAAGTCGGGTGAGACCAGAATTGAAGGCAAGAGGTTTGGGGTGAAAGGTGAAATGTTATAAGGAGAACCTCCGGGTTTTTGGTGGGGTGGGGGGAGTTGTCTTTCCTCAGTGGTGTGAGTGAAGTGAATTGCCAGTGGAAGTGGTAAATGAGAATTCAGTTGTAGCATTAGAAATTTGGATAGATACAGCAACACCCACAACACGCTGGAGGAACTCAGCAGGTTGGGCAGCATCCGTGGAAAAGATTGGTCGACGTTTCGGGCCGGAACCCTACGTCAGGACTGAAGAGGGAAAGGACAGAGGCCCTATAAAGAAGGTGGGGGGAGGGCGGGAAGGAGAAGGTTGGTAGGTTCCAAGTGAAAAACCAGTAAGAGGGAAGATAAAAGGGTAGGGGAAGGGAAGCAGGGAGGTGATAGGCAGGAAAGGTGAAGAAGGAATAGGGGAAAACACAATGGGTAGTAGGAGGTGGAACCAAGAGGGAGGTGGTAGGCAGCTGGGGGAGGGGACAGAGTGACATAGGGATAGGGGAAGGGAGGGGGAGAGAATCACTGGAAGTTGGAGAATTCTATGTTCATACCAAGGGGCTGGAGACTACCTAGATGGTATATGAGGTGTTGCTCCTCCAACCTGAGTTTGGCCCCATCATGGCAGTAGAGGAGGCCATGTATGGACATATCTGAGTGGGAGTGGGAAGCAGAGTTGAAGTGGGTGGCTACTGGGAGATCCTGTCTGTTTGGCGGACGGAGCGGAGGTGCTCGACGAAGCAGTCCCCCAATCTGCGTCGGGTTTCGCTGATGTAGAGGAGGCCGCACCGGGAGCACCGGATGCAATAGATGACCCCAACAGACTTGCAAGTGAAGTGTTGCCTCACTTGGAAGTACTGTTTGGGGCCCTGAATGGTGGATAGATACATGTCTGTGAGGAGTTTAGAGAGATATGGTCCAGTTGAAGGTAGATGAGTCTAGGCAGAAGACCATATTGGAGAGTCTATTCCTGTGGTATAGTACTTCATAACTTGATGATAGATTCAAGTGGAGAAGCAGCACTTGAATTGGCTTGAGAATTTCATGGCACACAACCCTGCATAACGGATGAAAGGAGTGTTTCACCTCAAATTATCCACCATCAGCCCCATCTGTAGGAGAATCTGCAATTTCTACAGTGGTCTTTTCAGCTACTTCAAGCCACAAATACTGGAGTGGAAGCAAGTTGCCTTCGATTTCAAGAAGCTATGCAAGGGAAAAGCTGTTGAGTATGAAGATCAGCTATGATCTTATTAAATAGTGGAGCAGGAATGAGGGCCCTGACGCTTATTCTCACTGCCAGCTGACTTGTGATCCTGTGGAGTAATGTCAGCTATACAGAATTGTTGTATTGTCTAGATCATAAAAGAATGCAGTCCAGTGATAAATCTTGATGCTGCCAAGTTCTGGAAATCTTGTGTACTATGGTGGTTATTTTGCTTTCAACATTCAATTTAACAAGAATATGTGAAATGGGGGATAAAAAGTTGATATTGTGAAATCACATTATTCTAGAGTGTTAGGCCTTGACATTAGGTGTAGATATAGTTAAATTGTTCAAATACATGCAATTTGTTTTAATCTCAGTCTCCACTAGTTCTCTCCCCTCCCCCTCCATTCTGGTTGCTTTTGAATAAAATGGAAATTAATGAGTTTGTGGAAAACTTGTATGGACAAGGACTAGACAACACACGACCTCCTTTAGGGAAATGAAGATGGACAAGTGGCTGAAGTGTCATTTCAAGTGAAAGTAATGACTATAGTTGTGATAGTTAAAGAGATGAGAATGGTCTAAAAGTTCAGTCCCTAAATTGGGGCAAGGTTAATTTTGATGGTGTTAGAAAAGAACTTGCAAGGTTTGATGGAAAAGACTGTTTGTCAAAATTGAGTGCATCATATTTTCAACAGCATCACAGGCAATAGCATTAGATAAACAAGGGGGTGAAAACAAATTACAGTGGATATCAGTTGATTGAACCACCAGTTAATCAGGGCAGCTGCTTATTTGGGGCAACTCTTAAAGAGCAAAAGCTAATTGAGAAAATAGCCAGGGTTTCCTTTCTTTATTTGACCATAAAATATAGGAGCAGAAGTAGGCCATTTGGCCCATTGAGTCTGCTCTGCCATTCAATCATGGGCTGATCCAATTCTTCCAGTCATCCCCACTCCCCTGCTTTCTCCCCATACCATTTGATGCCCTGGCTAATCAAGAACCTATCTATCTTTGCCTTAAATGCACCCAATGATGGCCTCCACAGCCACTCGTGGCAACAAATTCCACAGATTTACCACCCTCTGACTCTCTCACATAATATTCTCCACATAATAGGAATAGGAGACTGTTACTGAGCAGTTTCTAATGAGTCAGTTGTGGGCACTTGTGTGGCTGTTAGACACTACACTGTACTTGGAGCGACCAGTTTTTAAATAGCATCAGTTGTGTATGTATTCAAAAAGCAGTGATTTTTGTCACTGATAGTTGGAACGTAAGACAATTCAGAACTGTTTTGCTCACTAGCTTCAAGCATTCAGGCTTGGAGATGCAAGAAATGGCTGGGAGTGAAAATGAAACTATTTCACTACTTCAGTAATTTAGGAACTATGAAGAATTTGAAGGTATCAACAATCATCTTGAATGTTACAATGCAAATGAAGAATTAGAGGATGCAACAATTTTTGACTAGCATTATTTGTGTGGCCATTAGACACTACACTACTTGGAGCGACAGTTTTTAAAATGGCATCAGTTGTGTATGTTTATGTTATTCATTTGGGCTGGCAGATGCTAAATTAAAAAGCAGCAATTTTGACTCTACTGCATGCAAGAAAGCAGTGAAGGTGGTCCATTATCTCTGCACTAGGTGTCTGCGCTGATTTTGTTCAACAAGATCACTTACAGTCAATCAAAAGAACACAGCTTGCACTGTATGAATTCTGCCATTGATAACTGCTTGGAATTAATACAGTTTTATAGTACTGCATTTGTGTTGGTAATGTTCCAATTTGTTCTACATTTCATTTAAATACGTAGTTTGTCTTTTTTAAATATCACTTAACTATTTTCATGGAACTTCAGCTAATTAGGGCAGCCACTTAATTGGGCCAAAATGTGCTGGTCGCAATGTGTTTCAATTAACCAGAATCCACTGTGGAGACAATATCGGCAAGAGAACATAACCAAAGCAAAAATCCGAAGTCCTTTGCGGTACAAAGTGATAATATTGCTATGCTGAGGTAGTGATCAGGGCTCTACCAGTCAGTTCAGGAACAAAATGGTTGAAGAGAAGCAGCTTTCTTGAACCTGGTGTGAGGGTTTAGGTTTTGTACTTCCTGCCTGCTGGTAGCTGCAATAAGATAGCATGGCCTGGATGGCAAGTTAAAGGGATGTAAGACAAGTGTATAGATGTTCCTGATAAAGTGAAGGTGAAAGCTGGTGAGATTAGGGTATCCTGGTTGATGTGGGATGCTAAGGCTTTGGTCAGAAAAAAGGAGACAGGTGTCAGGCTCGGATCAGGTGAATCCCTTGAGCTGTAGAAGGGACGTAGGAGTACAGTATAGATGGAAATCAGGAGTGTATAAAGAAATGTTCTTGTTAGTGATTCTGTTATTGTGTCCGGGAACATTTCAACATTATGTACCAGCTCTTCCTTTTTCATAAAGTTGGATTAATCCTGGGGTTGTGGGCTGATCACATGCAGAAGACCCCAGAAGAGATTTTTCTATCTACCTTGGACATTAGTGAATTGCCAGAAGACTGCAGAGTGATTTTTTTTTTGCCCTTTTTAAGAAGGAATGCAGGGATTAGCCAGGAACTACAGGCTGATGAGTCTAATTTCAGCGGGAAAGTTACAGTGGAGGGATTCTGAGAGACGGGATCAGTTTGGATTTGGAAAGGCATGGACTGATTAGGTATAGTTGACAGTTATGCGAGTGGGAAGTTGAGTCTCGCAAAATGATTTTTTTTTGAAGAGTTGATTGAGGTTGACGAAGATGGTGCATGTAGGCATTGTCTACATGAACTTTAGCAAGGCTTTTGACAAGCCTTGTCAAGCATGGTAGATAGGTTTGGAAGGTGAGGTCACATGGAGGTTGACAATTAGATACAAAATAGCATGATGGAAGGTTGTTTTCTAGATTTGGAGGCCTATGATCAGTGGTGTGCTGTGTCCGCTGTTTGTCATAGAAATGATTTGGATGAAAATGTGGGTGGCACAATAATTCAGTTTGTAGATGATATTAAAATTTGTGGTGTGAATAAAGTTGTCACTGGGAAAGTAGGCGAAAGAAAAGCATATGGAATTTAACTAGGACGAGTGCAAAGTAATGGGTTTTGGGAAGTTAAACTAGGGCAGGATGTGTTCGGTGAATGACAGGGCTCGGGGAATGTTGTAGAAGATATATCAAAAGGTATAAATACAGAATTCCTTGAAAATGGTTACCCAGATGGACAAAAGTGGTAAAGAATGCACCACAGGCAAGCGTGCCATTTCAGTGTAAGAATTGGGATGTCATGCAATTTTTGAGTTTTGAGCAATGAGGAAGGGTTAATTAGCAATCTTGTCGTGAGAGGCCCCTTGGGTAAGAGTGACCATAATATGGTGGAATTCTTCATTAAGTTGGAGAGTGACATAGTTAATTCAGAAACAAAGGTTCTGAACTTAAAGAGGGGTAACTTTGAAGGTATGAGACGTGAATTAGCTAAGATAGACTGGCAAATGACACTTAAAGGATTGACGGTGGATATGTAATGGAAAGCATTTAAAGGTTGCATGGATGAACTACAACAATTGTTCATCCCAGTTTGGCAAAAGAATAAATCAAGGAAGGTAGTGCACCCGTGGCTGACAAGAGAAATTAGGGATAGTATCAATTCCAAAGCAGAAGCATACAAATTAGCCAGAGGAAGTGGCTCACCTGAGGACTGGGAGAAATTCAGAGTTCAGCAGAGGAGGACAAAGGGCTTAATTAGGAAGGGGAAAAAAGATTATGAGAGAAAACTGGCAGGGAACATAAAAGCTTTTACAGTCAGTTTTTATAGATATGTAAAAAGGAAAAGACTGGTAAAGACAAATGTAGGTCCCCTACAGACAGAAACAGGTGAATTGATTATGGGGAGCAAGGACATGGCAGACCAATTGAATAATTATGTTGGTTCTGTCTTCACGAAGGAGGACATAAATAATCTTCCAGAAATAGTAGGGGACAGAGGGTCCAGTGAGATGGAGGAACTGAGCGAAATACATGTTAGTAGGGAAGTGGTGTTAGGTAAATTGAAGGGATTGAAGGCAGATAAATCCCCAGGGCCAGATGGTCTGCATCCTAGAGTGCTTAAGGAAGTAGCCCAAGAAATAGTGGATGCATTAGTGATAATTTTTCAAAACTCATTAGATTCTGGACTAGTTCCTGAGGATTGGAGGGTGGCTAATGTAACCCCACTTTTTAAAAAAGGAGGGAGAGAGAAACCGGGGAATTATAGACCGGTTAGCCTAACGTCGGTGGTGGAGAAACTGCTGGAGTCAGTTATCAAAGATGTGGTAACAACACATTTGGAAAGCGGTGAAATCACTGGACAAAGTCAGCATGGATTTGTGAAAGGAAAATCATGTCTGACGAATCTCATAGAATTTTTTGAGGATGTAACTAGTAGAGTGGATCGGGGAGAACTAGTGGATGTATATTTGGATTTTCAAAAGGCTTTTGACGAGGTCCCACACAGGAGATTAGTGTGCAAACTTGAAGCACACGGTATTGGGGGTAAGGTATTGATGTGGATGGAGAATTGGTTAGCAGACAGGAAGCAAAGAGTGGGAATAAACGGGACCTTTTCAGAATGGCAGGCGGTGACTAGTGGGGTACCGCAAGGGTCAGTGCTGGGACCCCAGTTGTTTACAATATATATTAATGACTTGGATGAGGGAATTAAATGCGGCATCTCCAAGTTTGCGGATGACACGAAGCTGGGTGGCAGTGTTAGCTGTGAGGAGGATGCTAAGAGGATGCAGGGTGACTTGGATAGGTTGGGTGAGTGGGCAAATTCATGGCAGATGCAATTTAATGTGGATAAATGTGAAGTTATCCACTTTGGTGGCAAAAATAGGAAAACAGATTATTATCTGAATGGTGGCCGATTAGGAAAAGGGGAGGTGCAATGAGACCTGGGTGTCATTATACACCAGTCATTGAAAGTGGGCATGCAGGTACAGCAGGCGGTGAAAAAGGCGAATGGTATGCTGGCATTTATAGCGAGAGGATTCGAGTACAGGAGCAGGGAGGTACTACTGCAGTTGTACAAGGCCTTGGTGAGACCACACCTGGAGTATTGTGTGCAGTTTTGGTCCCCTAATCTGAGGAAAGACACCCTTGCCATAGAGGGAGTACAAAGAAGGTTCACCAGATTGATTCCTGGGATGGCAGGACTTTCATATGAAGAAAGACTGGATGAACTGGGCTTGTACTCGTTGGAATTTAGAAGATTGAGGGGGGATCTTATTGAAACGTATAAAATCCTAAAGGGATTGGACAGGCTAGATGCAGGAAGATTGTTTCCGATGTTGGGGAAGTCCAGAACAAGGGGTCACAGTTTGAGGATAAAGGGGAAGCCTTTTAGGACCGAGATTAGGAAAAACTTCTTCACACAGAGAGTGGTGAATCTGTGGAATTCTCTGCCACAGGAAATAGTTGAGGCCAGTTCATTGGCTATATTTAAGAGGGAGTTAGATATGGCCCTTGTGGCTACGGGGATCAGGGGGTATGGAGGGAAGGCTGGGGCGGGGTTCTGAGTTGGAGGATTAGCCATGATCATAATAAATGGCGGTGCAGGCTCAAAGGGCCGAATGGCCTACTCCTGCACCTATTTTTCTATGTTTCTATGTTTCTATGCTTCAGCTTGACAAGATACTAGTGAAACTGCACCTGGAATGTTATCTGCTGTCTGGATACTATGTTTAAGGGAGGTTGTGATTAAGCTTGCAAGGGTGCACAAAATATTCATAAGGATGCTCTCTGGATTGGAGGGCTTGAGTTGTAGCTAGACTGAATAGCTTGGAACTATTTTGCGTGGAGTAAAGGAGGCTGACAAATGACCTTGGAGATTTAAAATCTGAAGGGAAATAAGAAAGATGGTTTGTAAAAGTCTTTCCCACAGGACAGTCTAAATCTAAAGGCGTAGGTTTAACGTGAGAGGGGGAAAAAAAATAAAGGGGAACTTAGTTGCAAGCTTTTCCCTAGGTGGTATATACAGTGCCTATAAAAAGTACTCCCCCCCCCCCCAGAAGTTTTCATGTTCTGTCATTTTACAACATTGAATCACAGTGGATTTAATTGAGCTTTTTTGACACTGATCAACAGAAAGATTCTTTTGTGTCAAAGTGAGAATGAATCTCTACAAAGTGATCTAAATTAATTACAAATATAAAACACAAAATAATTGATTGCATAAGTATTCACCACCTCCAAGGCCATATTTAGTAGAATCACTTTTGGCAGCAATTACAGCCTTGAGTTTGTGTGGATAGGTGTCTTTTAGTTTTGGACATCTGGACACTGCAATTTTCTCCCATTCTTCTTTACAAAACTGCTCAAGCTCTGTCTGTCAGATTGTATGTGGATCATGAGTGAACAGCCCTTTTCAAGTCCAGCCACAAGTTCTCAATTGGATTGAGGTCTGGACTCTAACTTGGCCACTCCAGAACATTACTTTGTTGTTTTTTTTTCAAGCCATTTCTGTGTTCCTTTGGCTTTGTGCTTGGGGTTATTGTTTCTCAATAAAACAAATCTTCTCCCAAGTTGCAGTTCTTTTGCAGACTGCATGAGGTTTTCCTCCAGGATTTCCCTGTATTTTGCTGCATTCATTTTACCCTGTACTTTCACAAGCCTTACAGGGCTTGCTGCAGTGAAGCATCCCCACAGCATGGTGCAGCCACCACCATGTTTCACAGTAGAGTGGTGTGTTTTTGATGATCATCAGTGCTTGGCTTATGCCAAGCATAGCGTTTAGTCTGATGGCCAAAAAGTTCAATTTTGTTTTCTTCAGACTATAGAACCTTCTTCCAGTGGACTTGAGTCTCCCTCGTGTTGTCTGGCAAACTCTAGCTGAGCTCAAGAAGTGTAGCTGCGATCTGCATAAAATCATCAAGGCGGCGAAACAACAATACATGGACAAGATTCAGACTCAACTCTCCACCAACAACACGCGCAGCTTATGGCAAGGTCTGCATACCATCGCAGACTTCAAAGCTAAATGCAGTGGAGTTTCCAACATCGCTGCCTCGCTCCCAGATGAGCTAAATCTTTTTTTTATGCTCCATTCGATGTTGCCAATACTGAGCCCCTGATGAGACCTGCAGATGATGCAACCAGGAGCTTGGTCATCTCTGAGGCCGAAGTATGCAGGTGTTTCCAACGAGTGAACCGTCGCAAGGCTGCGGGACCAGACGGCATCCCAGGGCTGCTACTTGGAATGTGCACGGCACAACTGGCAGGTGACTTTACAGACATTTTTAATCTCTCCCTCTCCTACTGCAGAGTGCCCTCCTGCTGCTTCAAAACATCTACTATTGTTCCTGTACCTAAAAAGAGCAAGGTAACATGTCTGAACGACTGGCGTCCTGTCACACTCACCCCAATAATAAGCAAATACTTTGAGGGGCTGATCAAGGACTACATCTGCAGCATGCTACCACTCACATTGGACCCCTTACAATTCACCTACCAACATATCAGATCGACAGGTGACGCGATAGCCACAGCTCTGCACACCGTCCTTGCACAACTGGAGAAGAGGATGCATATGTGAGAATGCTGTTCTTGGACGACAATTCAGCATTCAACACCATTCAATTCCCTCCAGACTCGACAAGAAGCTCAGAGACCTCGGCCTTCACCTTGCCTCATGTAGCTGGATCCTGGACTTCCTGTCAGATCACCGGCAGCTGGTAAGAGTGGGTTCCCTCACCTCTGTCCCTCAACACAGGTGCCCTTCAAGGCTGTGTACTAAGCCCCCTCCTTTACTGTCTGTATACCCATGACTGTCACCACCCACAGCTCCAATCTGTTAATTAACTTTGCCAACGACACTACACAGATTGGCCTAATCTCAAATAATAATGAGGCAGCCTACAGAGAAGAAGTCATCACTCTGAAACAGTGGTGTCAAGGAAACAACCTCTCCCTCAATGTTGCAAAAACAAAGCTGGTTGTGGACTACAGGAGGAATGGAGACAGGCTAGCCCCTATTGACATCAATGGACCTGGGGTTGAGAGGATGAACAGCTTTAAATTTCTTTAAAATCCATCAGTGAGGATCTCACATGGTCTGTACATACTGACTGTGTGGTGAAAAAGGCACAGCAGTGTCCCTTTCACCTCAGATGGTTGAAGAAGTTTGGTGTGGGCCCCCAGATCCTAAGAACTTTCTATAGGGGCACAATTGAGAGTATCCTGACTGGCTGTATCACTGCCTGGTATGGGAACTGCTCTTCCCTCAATTGCAGGACTCTGCAGAGAGTGGTGCGGACAGCCCAGCGCATCTGTAGATGTGAAATTCCCACTATTCAGGACATTTACAGTGACAGGTGTGTAAAAAGGGCTCAGGTGTGTAAAAAGGGCTTGAAGGATTATTTGGGGACCCGAATCACCCCAACCACAAACTGTTCCAACTGCTACCATCTGGGAAACGGTACCGCAGCATAAAAGTCAGGACCAACAGGCTCTGGGACAGCTTCTTCCACCAGGCAGTCAGACTGCTTAACTCATGCTGACACAACTGTATTTCTATGTTGTATTGACTATCCTGTTGTACATAACTATTAATTATAAATTACTATAAATTGCACATTTAGACAAATGTAACGTAAAGATTCTTATCTGAAGCATGTAAATAATAAAGTCAATTCAATGTGTTTTTTTTCCAACAGTGGCTTTCTCTTTGCCACACCCATAAAACTGCAACCGGTGAAGCACCTGGGCAACAGTTGCTGCATGCGCAGACTCTCCCACCTCAGCCACTGAAGCTTGTAATTCCTCCAGAGTTGTCATAGGTCTCTTGGTGGCCTCCCTCATGAGTCCTTTCCTGCATGGTCACTCAGTTTTTGAGGACGGCTTGCTCTAGGCAAATTTACAGTTGTGCCATATTCTTTCCATTTCTTGATGATTATCTTCCAAGGGATGTTCAGTGACTTGAAAATTTTCTTGTATCCATCTCCTAACTTGAGCCTTCACAGAGTTACTTGGAGTGTTCTTTTATCTTCATGGTGTAGTTTTTGCCAGGATACTGACTCACCAGCAGTTAAACCTTCCAGATACAGGTGTATTTTTACTACAATCAATTGAAACACCTTGACTGCACAAAGGTCTCTAAAAACAGATCTCCATTTAACTAATTATGTGACTTCTAAAACCAATTTGCTGCACTATTGATTTGGTGTCAAATTAAGGGGGGCGTGATTACTTACCCAATCAATTACTTTGTGTTTTATATTTGTAATTCATTTAGATCACTTTGTAAAGATCTGTTTTCACTTCCACATGAGTTTTTCTGTTGATCAATGTGTTTTTTTTTAAAAAAGCCAAATTAAATCTACTGTGATTCAATGTTGTAAAACAAAACATGAAAACTTCCGGGGGAGGGGAGGTGAATAGTTTTTATCGGCACTGTATAAAAATTGAGGTGGTAGAAATGGTTAGAATTACAATGTTAGAACAGCATGAATAAGAGTATTAGGCCAAATTCAGGCAAAATGGGACTAGCTCCTTGGTTGCGTGAATGAGTTGTGCTGAAGGGCTTGTTTCCATGCTTTATAACTCTGGCTCTATAATTCTCAAGAATTTAATAATCACATTATTATGGAAATCCTATGTTTGGGGGGGAGGGGAATTTTTCAGCTCAACAATCTGGAATGTAGGACTAATTCTGAGTTTAAAACAAGTTAATGAGTTTAACTTGGTTCACCATCTGGTATTTGCCAAGTTCTCTTTGATTGCACCCACCAACCTCTATTCTCTTCGCCACAAGAAAGACAAGCAGTGATTCAAAGTATAGCAGACGCAGGAAATTCAAAATTAAAAGAAAATATGCTGGAAATACTTGTACAGTTAATATGGTGCATTAAGTATATTTGTCTATATATGTTGCTTGACTTCTCGTGTGTCCAGCATTTTGTTTTTATTACGGGTAGAAATATGAAGCACCATCACTGTTAAGTTCAGGACATTGCCACTAATCCAACCCAGCTTGGATTATTATATACAATATAGTTTGAATAAAACTGGCCTGCAATATTTGGGAGCTTTATTGGTATTCTGTTTTTGCAAGCTGTTCATTTATGAATCGTAGGTACGTAGATCCTTAATGAGGCTGTAGCTTGAATATTTTGTGTCTGTTCTTTGTGCTGTTTTCCTACAAAAAAAAAGCTAAGGTCTGTGCTTATTTTTTTTTGTATTGGAAGGCTAGTAGAAAATAACCCAAGGTAACTTGGAGCAAAGGCTATAATCTATTATTATTTGTATTATTTCTGCGTGTTTCAACTGTCCAAAATACAAAGTAATCCAAATATCAATGATAATTACAGCTTTATGACTTTCTCTTTTTGGGCTCGAATAATAAAGTCTCAATACTGGGGAAACTTGCTGTTAGCTTTTGGGTAATCAAATTGTTTTGAAATTTTTATACTTGTTCTGTTTCTGTATCTTGATCCCTTGAATCATTCATGTGCCTTTTTATGCTCACATTTAATATATGTTAAAAGGTTTGCAGCTGTCTTTTAAGAAAATACTGTTATGGCCTTTTGGTGTTGATCTATACAAATCTACTCCATGATCAATCTAACTCCTCTCTCCTACATAACCCAAAACCCTCTATTTTTCTTTCATCTGTGTGCCTATCTAAGAATCTCCTAAATGTTTCTAATGTACTAGCCTCTACCATCACCCCGGCAATATATTCCAAGCATTTACTGTTTATTTTTTTAAAAAAAAACTATCTCTGACATCTCTCCTAAACTTTCCTCCACTCATGTTAAAAGGATGTCCTCTGACATTAGCCATTGCTGTCCTGGAGAAAAAAGCACAGGCACCAACTCTATATATGACTCTTTTAATCTTGTACACCTCTATCAAGTTGTCCTTAATTCTCCTTTGCTCCAAAGAAAAAAGCCTTGGCTTGCTCAACCTCTCCACATAGGGCAGGTTCTCGAATCCACGCAGCATTCTGGTAAATCTCCTCTGCACCCGTGCTAAAGTTTCCACACCCTTCCTATAATGAGGCAACTAGAACTGAACACGATACTCCAAGTGTGGTCAAACCAGGGTTTATAGAGCTGAAACATTACCTCCCAGCTCTTGAACTCAATCTCTTGACTAATGAAGATCAGTACATCATAATCACCCTGTTAATTTGAGTGGCATCTTTGAGAGATCTCTGGAGTTAGACCCCATGATCCCCCTCTTCCTCACAATGCTAATAATCCTGCCATTAGTTTTCTATTCTACTTTAAAGTTTGACCTTCTAAAGTGTATCACATCACACTTTTCTGGATTGAACTCCATCTGCCACATTAACAACCTTCCACGAGATCCATAACACCACCGTTTAGTAGTATGAATTTTTTTAGTTGAAATAATTTTTCATTCTTCAGGGCATCAGCTGATATGAAAGTTTAATGTCTTGGTAAAACTCTGATTCATTTAAAATTGTGATGTGTTTTAATTTTTGCCTTTATTATTGCAGCTTCTGTGTAACTCACCAGACCATAAGACGTGGGAGGAGAATTAGACCATTTGGCCCATTGAGTCTGCCTCACCATTTAGTCAGAGTTGATCTTCTCCCCCCCCCCCCCCGCCGTCTCACTTGCCAGCCTTCTCCCTGTAACCTTTGCTGTGTTCAATCAAGAACCTATCAAACTCTGCCTTAAATACACCCAACAACCTAGCCTCCACAGCTGTCTGTGGTAATAAATTCCATAAGTTCACCACCCTAAAAATACATTGAAAAGCTTTTCTTCAAATTATTAAAAAAAATACAATCAGAGGAAACAGGAATCATTGTAGTTCCATGTGGACTATTTCATATGGCTTGTTTATTTGGTGTTAAGACTAGGATTTGTGGATATTGAGATTCACTTTTTAATTTGAGTGGATGTTAATAGTCACTTTTTAAATTTGACTGTAGTTTGTATTGGCAATATTGGCTGAGAAACTGGTGCAGGGGGCAGGGCTTCAGATTCTTGGATAATTGGGATCTCTTCTGGGGGAAGTATGACCTGTTCAAAAAGGACAGGTTACACCTAAACCCGAAGGGGACCGATATCCTGGTGGGAAAGTTTAATAGAGCTGTTAGGGAGGGTTTAAATTAATTTGGCAGGGGGATGGGAACCGGAATGACAGAGTGGAGGAAGGGGAAAACAGAAATAAATCTAATATAGTGAGCAGTAAAGATGTCAGAGGGCAGGTGATGGGGCAAATTTGTAGCCATTGGGATGAGTTGCAGTGAAATCAAAGTGAAAAGTACCAAAGGTACTTTTCTTAAGGTGTTATACTTAAATGCATGCAGCA
Source organism: Mobula hypostoma (assembly GCF_963921235.1). NCBI lineage: Eukaryota > Metazoa > Chordata > Chondrichthyes > Myliobatiformes > Myliobatidae > Mobula > Mobula hypostoma. The sequence goes on from NC_086104.1 coordinate 15,529,479, forward strand.
TAAGGAATAAGGTGGATGATCTCATGCAGCATAAGGAATAAGGTGGATGATCTCGTACAGCTACAGATTGGCAGGTATGATATTGTGGCCATCACTGAGACGTGGCTAAAGGATGCATGTCTCTGGGAGCTGAACGTCCAAGGATACACTGTGTATTGGAAGGATAGGAAGGTAAGCAGAGGGGGAGGCGTGGCTTTATTGGTAAGAAATGATATTAAATCATTAGAAAGAGGTGATATAGGATCGGAAGGTGCAGAATCTTTATGGGTTGAGCTAAGAAATCGCAGGGGTAAAAGGACCCTGATGGCAGTTATTTATAGGCCTCCAAACAGCTGTAGTGATGTGGACTACAAATTACAACAGGAAATAGAAAAGGCTTGTCAGAAGTGCAGTGTTATGATAATTGTGGGGGACCTTAACATGTGAGTGGATTGGGAAAATCAGGTCGGCACTGGATCTCAAGAGAGAATTTGTAGAATGTCTGTGAGATGGCTTTTTAGAACAGCTTGTTGTTGAGCCCACTAGGGGATCGGCTGTACTGGATTGGTATTGTATAATGAACCGGAGGTGATTAGAGAGATTGAGGTGAAGGAACCCTTAGGAGGCAGTGATCATAACATGATTGAGTTCACTGTGAAATTTGAAAAAGAGAAGCCGAGATCTGATGTGTCGGTATTTCAGTGGAGTAAAGGAAATTACAGTGGCATGAGAGAGGAACTGGCCAAAGTTGACTGGAAAGGGACACTGGCGGGAAAGACGGCAGAGCAGCAGTGGCTGGAGTTTATGCGAGAAGTGAGGAAGATGCAAGTCAGGTATATTCCAAAAAAGAAGAAATTTTCGAATGGAAAAAGGATGCAACCTTGGTTGACAAGAGAAGTCAAAGCCAAAGTTAAAGGAAAGGAGAGGGTGTACAAGGAAGCAAAAATTAGTGGGAAAACAGAGGATTGGGAAGTTTTTAAAAGCTTACAAAAGGAAACTAAGAAGGTCATTAAGAGGGAAAAGATTAACTATGAAAGGAAGCTAGCAAATAATATCAAAGAGGATACTAAAAGCTTTTTCAAGTATATAAAGGAGTAAAAGACAGGTGAGAGTAGATATAGGACCGATAGAAAATGATGCTGGAGAAATTGTAATGGGAGATAAGGAGATGGCGGAGGAAGTGAACGAGTATTTTGTATCAGTCTTCACTGAGGAAGACATCAGTATACCGGACACTCAAGGGTGGCAGGCAAGATAAGTGTGTGCAGTCACAATTACGACAGAGAAAGTACTCAGGAAACTGAATAGTCTAAAGGTAGGTAAATCTCCCGGACCAGATGGAATGCACCCGCGTGTTCTGAAGGAAGTAGCTGTGGAGATTGTGGAGGCATTAGTGATGATCTTTCAAAAGTCGATAGATTCTGGCATGGTTCCGGAGGACTGGAAGATTGCAAATGTCACTCCGCTATTTAAGAAGGGGGCAAGGAAGCAAAAAGGGAATTATAGACCTATTTGCTTGTCATCGGTGGTTGGGAAGTTGTTGGAGCTCTTTGCTGTCTTTTGTGGGGTTTGCACATTCTCTTTATTACCATGATATCCTAGAGGTATGGATTCTTAAGTTGGCTACTGTAAAACTGCTTCCAGTGTATAGGGAAGTGCTAGAATCTGAGGAGAATTGTCCACGTGAGAAGAATAAAATGATTTAGACTAAATGGCTACTGTGGTCACAGTGGTGTTGATTGCTTCTGTAAGCAGCAGGAGTTTTGCACTTTATTAGAAGCTTCCTTGCACTGCTTTAAGTCAGCATGTCATAGCTTTGGTTTAAAAAAAAATCTTTGTTTGGTATGCCCTTGGCATGTCCTTGGCAGTTTTATTTCCTATTAAAAGTTATAGTGGCTCCAAACTTTGTGCCATGGTAGTGTAGCAGTTAGTGCGACACTATAACAGCTAGAGATGTTCCAAGGTTCAATTCCAGCGCCGTTCTGTAAGAAGTCTCTGTACATTCTTTCCATTTTCCCCTAGTGCTCAGGTTTCCTCCCACAGTTCAAAGACATACTGGGTAGGTTAATTGGTTACTGTACCTTGTCCTGTGATTTGTCTAGGGTTAATCAGGTTTGTTGGGGGTTGCTGGGATGGCGTAGTTTGAATGGCTGGAAGGGCCTACTCTCTGCTTTCCACCTTCAAGTAAGGCTACAGGATTGGAATTGCTTAATTCAGGCAATGCCTTAAAGTCACTTAAAAGACACTTGGACAGATGGAATAGATAGGAAAGGTTTAGAGGGCAAAATACAGAAGATGATGGCATTAGTTTAGATGGGCACCTTTGTCACCAAGGGCAAGCTGGGTTGAAGGGCCATTTTCTGTGCTACATTACTAACCGCCTCATTTCTCCATTCTTTTATTGAACAATATTGTGGATGAATAAACTGGACAACAGATTCTTGGTTGCAATGCCCCTTCTGTATATTTGTAAAATACAGATTTTAACCTAAGTTATCATGTGTTATGTATCTTACTGTGCTTTACGCCCTGGTTCAGAGAAACATTGTCACTTTTCTATGTACATTAGTGGTTAAATACGCTATATACATGTATGTAGTTACATAACAATAAATTTCACTTGTCATCCAATTAACATAATGGCTACAGTTATTGTGGCTGTGGTACATAAATAGGCATGTCATTTGGAGACTTATTACAATAGCAAACCTATTCAAATATGGAATGAAATATGAAAATAGCAACAAGGTTTTGAGCCCCCTGCACCCCTCTCTCTTCTCTCTTCCTCCCCCCCCCCCCCACGTATTCCAGGACTGAGGAGCCTACATTGTACACATCCAAATGTAATGCACTAGATTTGAAATGGAAGAGACTTTAAATGACTGTTTTAGTTTCAGACAATCTGAAGGGAAGAGATGAAAGACCAGGTATTGCATTCCCTGTGGTTTTAGATGGGTTGTGGCTCACTGCACTGTTTAAACAAGGCTCAGTATAAGCTGGTGAAAATGTGGTAGCACAAGACTAATACAGGGCTTTGGCTATATACTTTGTGTATTATTGACTTGGATAAGATGACTGTAATCAACTTTGCTGGTGGTGGAAAGGTGCGAAAGTAAGTGGGTATTAAAAAGATAACAGATAAATTATGAAGGGAAAAATTATATTATCCAGTTTGGGAGGATTGTGTAATAGTATTCAGTCTTGGCATTTGGAGAAAACTGGATATCCTTATTAAAAACGAACACTGCATGCTTAGAGGGGGGAAAATATTGAGCATTCCCTTTTACTATTGGGCTGGAGATTAAGGTTTTGTTGCAAATGTACAAGAATTTAGTGCGCTGATGCCTGAATAGCGGTATTTGGCTTTGGCCTCGTTAAGGGTTTGCTTCATTATAGTAAGGAGAATGCACTTTGTAGACTGTGCAATGTAGTTTCACTTGATTGATTCCTGGTTTGAAGTTGTCCTCTTCAGAGGAAAGATTGATTTGTGTGGGTTGATGCACATTCTGGAGAAGTATGTTAAGGGAGATTGTGTTAGGATGTTTCCCTGTTAGGGAAGTCTAGTGCTCTGGTCTAGTTTTGAGATGCTTGAAAACTAGGGCTAGGAGGAATTTCTTCTGAGGTTTATTATGAATCTGTAATTTTTGAGATTCTGAATCAGTAAGTATATATACGTTACATTTTTAAACCAAGGGAACTGAGGGTAATCAAAACCTGACAAGGAAAGTGGAATTGTGATTTATTGAATGATAGAATAATCCTGTTCTATACATTATTTACCAAGTTGTTCAGAGTGAAAAATTAAATTTGAGTTTTGTGAATTGCAAGGTTAAATTATAATTTAAGAGGCAAGCTGTAACAGCATTTGTTTTGTATATCTTTATTTGTCAGTTTAGTAATAGTCCATTTAACAGTAGTGGATCTATTTATGTTATAGTAATTGCCTTTTCTTGACTAATAGTTGAATATAAAGATAGGGATAAGGGAGGAGAGGAGGAATTAACTTTCCACGAGCTGCAATTTCAAAATTTTCTGTAATTTAGTAATTAATTAGAGTCTCTTTGGTTACAGAGAGCCAATAACTGTTAAGGATGGAGGTGGAAATTTTGATCAGGACGGTATCTTCAGGAACCTGTGTTCACAGGGATTTACAAACCATGAGCTGGATAGAAAAGTGCCCATTTAAAAAAAATCTATCTTGAGTTTCATTGAATGAAAATTTGAAGTCAAGTCAAAATGTTAGGAAAGACTGAAGTTGCTCACTTAAATTTTAAATGCCAAAGTTAAAAATGATCTACAGTTGCAAGAAAGTTTGTTGACTCTTTGCAGTTACCTGGTTTTCTGCATTAATTACTCATGGTTTGAACTTCATCTATGTCACAATAATGGACAAACAAGGTCTGCCTAAACTAATAACACGATCGATTGTACTACTTCTAGTCAATACTGACTACACCCTATCCTCGTTATATGCGAGGGATACGTTCCTCGAAGTTGACGCATCATGTGAAATCGCATAATGTGAGTAATTATTTAAATGGAGAAAATAGGGATGCGTTCCAGAGGGCTTCCTAAATATATTTTATCTGTAATTTATTCACATTTTCATACCAATACGACACAAAAGCAGTACTACAAGACAACATTTATATTATTTTTAATCAATTTAAGGTAATATTCAATGTAATAAATCATAGAAAGTTAACATCCTCTGTACAGTACTCACCAGCAGTGGCAGGTGTGTTCGCTCTGGGAGATGAGTGGTTGTTGTGGATAAGTTATCCGCTTTATACGGATAAGGTGGATGGTTGTGGTCGTCAGGATCATATCAAGCACAGCAAGGGGTGAAGGAAGACTCACAGAACTCTTAGAACTGCCAGCAGCAGAAGATTACAGCAATTTGAATAAAGTGGTGAGGGTTGTTTGCTTGGCAGCATTTTGTTTTTCAGCTTAAATTTGCTTGTAGGGAAGAAGGGTTGACAGCAGGGAATGACTGAAATGCTGACTCCGTTCTAAACTTGGGTCCATGTCCATCGCCATTTGTGCCAAGTCTTCTGACTTCCACCATTCCCTCACTGTTGGTAAACTCCTGGGATTTTCAAAATCGTCTGTCGCTTGCAGCATCTGAGAGAGAGTGCGCCGTTAAAAAAAAAAGTACGCTTGAATGTGGATCACACCAGTCGAGTGGTTGAATCAGCGATGTTGTGTTAGGGGGCAGGAAACGCACTGTTATGTTAGGATGAATGCTGTCCAAATTGTCAAGCAACAAAAGAACTTTAAAGGCAAGATTCTGTTCCCAGCACTAGCGTCCCAGAGCTGTGTTACCTTCAGCTGATGCTGTGCTGTCTATAATTTCCAACTTTTTTTTTCCAAGTGTTGAAGCGGTTCTCTGCCGCTCGGCTGACGGCCCAAGACATGACATCGGATGCTTAGGAGGCAGTGTTAAATATTTCAAGCACAAAATCACTGCACTGTAGGTAAAACCAACAAAAGTTTAAGATTGTGCATCCACACCTTGCCAAAACCAATGCGAGAGTGGTGGGAGTGAAATTGTGAGGCACGCGCACCTGACTTGTATTGACGGGAAAGTGGTGCTTCTTATCCCAACAGTGAGACTGAAGCGTGTGATGTGACTTGTATTGGCGGGAAGGCAGTGCTGCTCGCATAACTGTTAATTTTGGATGCGTATAACGAGACGTTGGTAGAAATAGGTTCCTCGCATAACTGTGAATCCACATAGTCTGAAGACGCATATAACGAAGATAGGGTGTACACCATTAAAACAATCATTCTAGGTTCAAAAAGTATGCGAATCTCTGGGCTAGTGCCTTCGTCAAAAGCTATATAGAGTTAGATGATATTGGAGGTGTGGGTTCTGGAAGTCCCCTGCCCTATAAAAAGGACATAGTCAGGTTAATGACAGAACCTGCTTGTAAGAAAGATCTGTTTACGTGCATTATGCTTTGATTAAAGGAACTTTCAGAGAACCTTAGGAGAAGAATTGTATAGATGCATGAAGCTGGAAAAGGCTACCAAAACATTTCTAAGGACCTGAGTGTTCATCAGTCCACAGTAAGAGAAATTGTTTACGAATGGAGGAAACTTTCCCAGGAATGGGCATCCTGCAAAGATCACACCAAGAGCACAGCATGCAATGCTGAAGAAAGTGAGGAAGAACCCAAGGGTAACAGCAAAACACCTGCAGAAATCTCTAGAACTAAGTCTCTGTTCATGTGTCCACTATAAGAAAAACACTGAATAAGAATGGTGTTCATGGAAAGACACCATGGCGAAAACAACTGCTCTCTTTATAAAAGAAACATTACTGTGCATCTCAAGTTTGCAAAATACCACTTGGATGTTCACATTACTTCTAGGACAATGTTCTGTGGACAGATGAGACAGAATTTGAACTTTTTGGCAGGAATGCACATGGCTATGTTTGGAGGGAAAAAGGCACTGCACACCAACACCAAAACCTCATCCGAACTGTGAAACATGGTTGAGGGTGCATCATGGTCAGGGCCTGGACAGCTTGCAGTAAATTCAAAATTGTATCAAGATGTTTTACAGGAGAATGTCAGGGTAGCAGTCCATGAACTGAACCTTAATAGAAGTTGGATAATGCAATAAGACAATGATCTGAAACACGAGTAAATCAACAACCGGATGGTTTAAGAAAGAAAATTTATGTTTTGTGGTAAGTAATACCAAAAAATGTAATATTTATCTAAAATTAATTTATGAAAATATAATGAGTAGTAAATTGAGGGTTTAAATATGAAGATGTTTCTATATATTTTAAAAATTACATTTCAGAATTCAAATTCCCTGGCATCCTGATTGTGACCTTCTGGCATAAGAGAAGAATTTGTGCTATATCTAAATTGATAATTTGAATGAAGTAATTTTGTATTGGCTTTGTTACTTTTTGGAAGAAATTGTGAGTAAAAGGAAAGTTAGTTTTTTTTGGGAGAAACAAGTTATAAGGAGGGCAGTGTTACAGTGTATAATATATTTTGTTTACCATGTTGGTCCAAGTTTTTTAACATTTTTATTTGGCATGGATTAATGTATATTACTACCTCAAATGTATAAAGCATAAAATTGCAAAATACATTGAATTTGTAAACTTGTATTATCTGAGTTGCTGGCAAGGAATGAGTTTTAACATCAACAATGGGTTAGCAGTTTTTTGAGAACTGGTTTCTTAAAACAATCTGATTTTTAATCCCAAATTTTCTTTTGTATCTTGCTGAAGAAACTAGTATGTGAGGAATGAATAATTGTGGATTTTAATTAGATCTCCATGTATGAAAGGATTGAGTCCCTGCGGATTTAGTTTGCTCATATAATAAATTTATTGCTCCTGTTTTAAATTGTGATGTTGCAGAGTGAACCTCATTTAGTACTGCTCTCAGGACAATTGGCCTGCCTCTTAAGTACGATACTGACTTGCTTGCTTCTGCATGAGACTTATGTAATTTTAAAAGTAAGTATTACTCTTTCACAATTTTGCATGTTTTAGTTTCTACTCTGCTGAAGGAAATCTTAAAAATTAACATACACTGTATAGTCTTTTTTATATTTTAGCTAGCGAGTTGGCAGTCAGTGGATTGCAATTTCGTTCTTTATAGGCATGAAGTGAGTGGTGAATGGAAGTTCAGAATTGCCATTAAAATGTTTTTTTCTGCCATACAATTTTAACATAACATTTTAAGTTAAAGCTGCAAATCTAAAATGCTTGGGTTATAAAAATCTTAATGTAATGCATGAAATTTGAAATTAGAATAGCACATTTTTCTGCAACCGATTAGAATGAGTTTGAAGGCTGAAAGGTATAATAGTTTAATATACATGATATAGTACAGATACTTGAACTGTTTGGAAACCAGAAGTGGAGAAATTGAATACTCATTTAGAATCCTTGTAGCTGCAAATTGAGTAAGTTTTCATGCACATCACTTATTTTGAGTCTAAATATTTTACATAGAAACATAGAAAATAGGTGCAGGAGTGGGCCATTCGGCCCTTCGAACCTGCACTGCCATTCAGTATGATCATGGCTGATCATCCAACTCAGAACCCTGTACCAGCCTTCCCTCCATACCCCCTAATCCCTTTAGCCACAAGGGCCACAAAGTTGTCTTGATGGTAAAGCTAATACCAAAGGGTTTAAGTTGCTTTCTAATATTCTGATTTAAGATTGAGTTCCTATTGTGGCAGCTTTGAATTGGTTAGAGGTTATAAGTGTACCTTCATTCTGTAAAACTTGAAATAAAGGCAATAGGTGTGATTCTACATTTCAGATTGAGGCTGCATCTGTACTGAAGGAAAATAGGTAGTAAATAGCAGTCCAGGAGTTGAGGTATGGAGATGGAGGACAGAGAGTGAAAAGTGGTACTACATCGAGTGAGGGATGCAAAGGGAGAAGAAATTCCAAGTAAACCCATACATTCATTTTGTGTTCTCCTTTCACACATACCTAATTTTCAATTTGCTCTGTTCACTTTGTCCATTATCCCCTCCCCAAATGGTTCCACCTGTTAGCCTCTATCCTCCACCGCTCTGCCTTTATTGGTAACCTTTTTTCTTCGCTCAGTTGTGATGTAGAGTCTTGACCTGATATGTCATCTTACACCTTTTTGCCCTGACAAGTGCTGCTTGACGTGGTGAATTCTTCCAGCATTTTCTTTAACGTTCCAGATTCCAGTATTTACAGTCCCCTTTAGTTTTCTGAACTTGAATTATTTGTAGAAGACATTCATTTAGAGGTTATTGTACAATTATGAACTCTTATTGCCTTTTGTTAGGGAAGACAAGGTTTAAAAAGAGAAATTTTCAATAGTTCTTGTTTCAGTCGAAGCAAGCAGCTGAGAAGAAGAGTGGAAGAAATCGGGTAGAAAAAGTGGTTTTTTTTTAAACACTGTTCGGGGAGAAGGGTCTGCACTGCGCAGGTGCGTGATGTAGCGCGTCAAGGTTTAAAAGCAGATCTCCATATACAGCGGCCATCGTTGGAGTGGACTGAGTCAGAGTGGGACGGCTTTGGCTCAAATAGGCTTCGGCGAGAACAGGCAGAGGCCAGGATAGGTTCCGGTATTCTTTTGTTCAGATTGTTTAGTGCAGTGAGAATGCCAGGCAGGATGTTGGAATGCTCCTCTTGCAGGATGTGGGAAGTCAGGGAGCCCTCTGGTGTCCCTGACAACGACACCTGCAAGAAGTGCATCCAGCTGCAGCTCCTGACAAACCGCGTTGGGGAACTGGAGCAGGAGCTGGATGACCTGCGGATCATTCGGGAGAATGAGGAGATTATAGATAGTAGCTACAGGGAGGTAGTTACGCCAAAGGTGCAGAGGACAGGAAATTGGGTTACTGTCAGGCGAGGGAAGAGGGAAGGGCAGGCAGAGCAGGGTTCCCCTGTGGCCGTTCCCCTCAACAACAAGTATACCGCATTGGATACTGTTGGGGGTTTGACTTACCTGGGACAAGCTGCAGTAGCCGGATCTCTGGCACTGAGTCTGGCTCTGCAGTGCAGAAGGGAGGGTGGAAAAAGAGGAGAGTGGTAGTGATAGGGTATTCGATAGTTAGAGGTGCAGATAGGAGGTTCTGTGGTCGTGACAGAGAATCAAGATGGTTTGTTGCCTCCCGGGTGCCAGGGCCAAGGATGTCTCTGATCGCTTGCATGACATTCTGAAATGGGAGGGTGACCAGCCAGATGTCGTGGTGCACATCGGTACCAATGACATAGCAAGGAAGAGTGAGGAGGTCCTGGAGAGTGAGTATAGAGAGCTTGGTAGGAAGTTGAAAAGCAGGACCTCAAGGGTGATAATCTCAGGATTGCTACCTGTGCTAGGTGCCAGTGAGGGTAGGAATAGGATGAACAAGTGGCTGAGGAACTGGTGTAGGGGGCAGGGTTTCAGATTTCAGGATCATTAGGACCTCTTCTGGGGCAGGTGGGACCTGTACAAGAGAGACGGGTTACACTTGAACTACGGGGGGACCAATATCCTTTCAGGGAGGTTTGTTAGTGCTGTTGGGGAGGCTTTAAACTAGATTTGCAGGGGGATGGGAACCAGGGTGCCAGAGTTGACAGTGTGGCTGGGGTGAAAATAAGTGATGTTGAAAGTTCAAGCAAATCCGCAAATAGAAAGGTTGTGAGTGGTGGTAAAAATCTTCTGAGGTGTATATATTTCAATGCTAGGAGTATTGCGGGGAAGGCGGATGAGTTGAGGGCGTGGATTGACACGTGGAATTATGACGTTATAGCAATTAGTGAAACTTAGCTACAGGAGGGGCAGGACTGGCAGCTTAATATTCCAGGGTTCCGATGTTTCAGATGTGATCGAGGCAGAGGAATGAAAGGTGGGGGAGTAACATTGCTTGTTAGGGAAAATATTACAGCAGTGCTCAGGCAGGACAGATTAGAGGGCTTGTCTACTGAGTCCTTATGGGTGGAGCTGAGAAACAGGAAAGGTATGGCCACATTAGTGGGATTGTATTACAGACCGCCCAATAGTCAACGAGACTTGGAAGAGCAAATCTGCAGAGAGATAGCAGGCAACTGCAGGAAACATAAAGTTGTGGTGGTAGGGGATTTTAATTTTCCATACATTGATTGAGTCTCCCATACTGTTAGGGGTCTAGATGGTTTAGAGTTTGTAAAATGTGTTCAGGAAAGTTTTCTAAATCAATATATAGAGGGACCAACTAGAGGGGATGCAATATTGGATCTCCTGTTAGGAAACGAGTTAGGACAGGCGATGGAAGTCTGTGTAGGGGAGCACTTTGGTTCCAGTGATCATGACACCATTAGTTTCAATTTGATCATGGACAAGGATAGATCTGGTCCTAGGGTTGAGGTTCTGAACTGGAAGAAGGCCAAATTTGAAGAAATGAGAAAGGATCTAAAAAGTGTGGATTGGGACAGGTTGTTCTCTGGTCAAGATGTGATTGGTAGGTGGGAAGCCTTCAAAGGGGAAATTTTGAGAGTGCAGAGTTTGTATGTTCCTGTCAGGATTAAAGGCAAAGTGAATAGGAATAAGGAACCTTGGTTCTCAAGGGATATTGCAACTCTGATAAAGAAGAAGAGGGAGTTGTTATGAAATGTATAGGAAACAGGGAGTAAATCAGGTGCTTGAGGAGCATAAGAAGTGCAAGAAAATACTTAAGAAAGTAATCAGGAGGGCTAAAAGAAGACATGAGGTTGCCTTGGCAGTCAAAGTGAAGGATAATCCAAAGAGCTTTTACAGGTATATTAAGAGCAAAAGGATTGTAAGGGATAAAATTGGTCCTCTTGAAGATCAGAGTGGTCGGCTATGTGCGGAATCAAAGGAAATGGGAGAGATCTTAAATAGGTTTTTTGCGTCTGTATTTACTAAGGAAACTGGAATGAAGTCTATGGAATTGAGGGAATCAAGTAGTGAGATCATGGAAACTGTACAGATTGAAAAGGAGGAGGTGCTTGCTGTCTTGAGGAAAATTAAAGTGGATAAATCCCTGGGACCTGACAGAGTGTTCCCTCGGACTTTGAAGGAGACTAGTGTTGAAATTGCGGGGGCCCTGGCAGAAATATTTAAAATGTCGCTGTCTACGGGTGAGGTGCCGGAGGATTGGAGAGTGGCTCATGTTGTTCTGTTCCTTAAAAAAAGGATCGAAAAGTAATCCGGGAAATTATAGGCCGGTGAGTTTAATGTCGGTAGTAGGTAAGTTATTGGAGGGAGTACTAAGAGACAGAATCTACAAGCATTTGGATAGACAGGGACTTATTAGGGAGAGTCAACATGGCTTTGTGCGTGGTAGGTCATGTTTGACCAATCTTTTGGAGTTTTTCGAGGAGGTTACCAGGAAAGTGGACGAAAGGAAGGCAGTGGATATTGTCTACATGGACTTCAGTAAGGCCTTTGACAAGGTCCCGCATGGGAGGTTAGTTAGGAAAATTCAGTTGCTAGGTATACATGGAGAGGTGGTAAATTGGATTAGACATTGGCTCAATGGAAGAAGCCAAAGAGTGGTGGTAGAGAATTGCTTCTCTGAGTGGAGGCCTGTGACTAGTGGTGTGCCACAGGGATCAGTGCTGGGTCCATTGTTATTTGTCATCTATATCAATGATCTGGATGATAATGTGGTAAATTGGATCAGCAACTTTGCTGATGATACAAAGATTGGAGGTGTAGTGGACTGTGAGGAAGGTTTTCAGAGCCTGCAGAGGGACTTGGACCAGCTGGAAAAATGGGCTGAAAAATGGCAGATGGAGTTTAATACAGACAAGTGTGAGGTATTGCCTGTTGGAAGGACAAACCAAGGTAGAACATACAGGGTTAATGGTAAGGCACTGAGGAGTGCAGTAGAACAGAGGGATCTGGGAATACAGATACAAAATTCCCTAAGAGTGGCGTCACAAGTAGATAGGATCGTAAAGAGAGCTTTTGGTACATTAGCCTTTATTAATCAAAGTATTGAGTATAAGAGCTGAAATGTTATGATGAGGTTGTATAAGGCATTGCTGAGGCCGAATCTGGAGTATTGTGTTCAGTTTTGGTCACTAAATTACAGGAAGGATATAAATAAGGTTGAAAGAGTGCAGAGAAGGTTTACAAGGATGTTGCCGGGACTTGAGAAACTCAGTTACAGAGAAAGGTTGAATAGGTTAGGACTTTATCCCCTGGAGCGTAGAAGAATGAGGGGAGATTTGATAGAGGTATATAAAATTATGATGGGTATAGATAGAGTGAATGCAAGCAGGCTTTTTCCACTGAGGCAAGGGGAGAAAAAAACCAGAGGACATGGGTTAAGGGTGAGGGGGGAAAAGTTTAAAGGGAACATTAAGGGGGGCTTCTTCACACAGAGAGTGGTGGGAGTATGGAATGAGCTGCCAGATGAGGTGGTAAATGCGGGTTCTTTTTTAACATTTAAGAATGGATTGGATAGATACATGGATGGAAGGTGTATGGAGGGATATGGTCTGTGTGCAGGTCAGTGGGACTAGGCAGAAAATAGTTCGGCACAGCCAAGAAGGGCCAAAGGGCCTGTTTCTGTGCTGTAGTTTCTATGGTTTCTAAGACTGATCTTACTGGACATTTGCTCCTTGAGGGGGTTTTTCTTTTGAAATGAATTGATACTGCAATAGGTATATTGGCTGTTGAATAAAATCACATCCATTTGTAAAGCTATCTGAAAAGTTCAAATAAACATTTGCTTTATCTCTCCAGAGCAAGGTAAAGAAGAATGTTGAGATAATAGCACATTAAACCTCTTTATTTTACAATAATATTGAACAGTCAGCAGATTTTGTATTAGGTTCATTTAAGTAGCATTTTCCTTTGCACAATAAACACTTTGCCATGCAGCCCTGTTTATTAAATTGTCTTGCATCATATAAACAAGATTTTCTCAGCATTTTGCAATACTATCTTAACTGCTAACAAACCTGCTAGCAGACTTGTAAAAAGAAGTCGACAAAGTAGGGACGTTATGCATCTGTTAGATAAGATGACTTCTGCAATGTGTGTTGTATTGCTGTCCTGATTTTTTTTCCAAAGTAAAGGTATTCAGAATAGTTATACAGGACCAATATCTGGCATTGATGGATGTGTTAGATGCGTTGTGTTATAATCTAGAACTGAGGACATTGCTTGAAAATAGAGGTGGCATTATTTTAATTAAAAATGTTGAGACTTTTAAAAGTAATTGTATGTAGATAGTTGATTAATAATGGGGTTGAAACATTATTGCTTTTAGATAAAGGCTGAGCAAAAATTGCAATTGGGTATGTCATTTTTCTATCCAATAGTGGAACATGCTTAGGAGCTGGAACTCTTTAATTTTATACGTGTAATGCAAGGGCACAGTTGAGAGTAGAGCATAAGCACCAGGAGGGAGGAGGATTAAAATGGATGGCACGGTAGTGTTGTGGTTACTGCAGTGTCAGCTGTGAGATCGGGGTTTGATCCCCCCCCCCACTGTTGTCTCTAAGGAGTTTGTATGTTCTCCCCGTGAATAAGTTTTCTTCAGATGCACTGGTTTCCTCCCATGTTCCAGTGACATGTGCATTTGAGTTTGTTGGTGCTAGAAGCATGGTGACACTTGTGGGCTGCCTCCAGGGCATCCAGAATGTGTTAATCATTGTTATTAACAATGTCTTTCAATGTATGTTTTGATGTTTCGATTTACATGTGACAAATAAAGCTAATGTTTCTTTCTAATACTATTTAATGACCATGGGGATAAATGAGTTTTGGGGAACAGAAATGAAGTTATGAAGAGGCAGAAATTTGGACCTTTCTTCCTCTTACAAGAGTTCATATTGAGTTACTTACAATTTAAAATTCTTGATTTCTGACCAAATATGTTGAAGGATTAGCAACAGACGTGGTTGTTTTAAAAGAGTTGCAAAATTGCCTTTCTTGATGCATTGCAGGAGAGATTTTGTGTGCCACATCCCAATGATTAGCCAAAAATTCTGCTGTCTTCTGCACAAGATTTGAATGTCAATATAGATGGAAAGGTAACTTTATTTCCAGATCTTTTGGCTATTTTACCAAAGTACACAGGCAAAGAAAACTTACACTGGTTCAAAATTAACAATTGACTTGGTACTACCTATGGCGAGTGGAAGACAGTGCCCAGAACTACTTTGTGATTTCAATCCTGAAAGGCCTGAACTTTTAGACATAATTATTTGGTATTAAGTTCACCAAATGGCTCCCTTAATCTTCTAATGTCTAAAATGTGAGGTATTGTGTTCCCATAACACAAAAAAACAGGCTTCATTAGTGATGCAGTTGAGGGTGGCACTGTTGCAAAGTTCAGTGGAGCCACTGTCTCCCAATTTCAAGTTCCCTCCAGCCTCTGGTCTTGTCTGTCAAGTTTGTAATGTGTAGCTTTACTCTGGGTACTCTGGTTTCCTCTGGTTTAACTGGCCATTGTATATTGCCCCCATTGTGCAGGTGAGTAGTAGAGTTTGGGAAGAGGGATGGTCAAAATGTGCAGAGGATAAAATAAAAATCAGTTGTGATTTGATGCCTTGTGACTCTGTAGATTTATAGTTGAACCATAGAAAATAAAACTGATGGAAACAATACAGAAAGGTGTGAATTAGCACGGGCAAATTGGCATCTCAAACATAATTAGATAAGATCCTGTACTCCTTCCAATGTATTAACTGGAGTCCAGTATTATCCATGGTGGTACTTCATGTGGCCTCATTACACTGTATTGCTTGAGGGGAAAGGCAATTCTGATAGGGTGTTGTGTAATGAACCAGATTTGATTAGGGAGCTTAAGGTAAAGGAATCCTTGGATGACAATGATCACTATGATAGAATTCACCATGCAATTTAAGAGGAATAAAGTCAGATGTATCAGTATTACAGTGGAGTTAAGGGAATTGCAGAGACATGAGCTGACCAAAGTTGATTAGCCAAGGAGTTGGCCAAAGGGGGTGCTAGCAGGGATATCGGCAGAAGAGCAATGGCTGGAGATCTTGAGGGCAATTTGGAAGGCGCAGGATAGATACATTCCAAAGATGAAATATTCTAAAGGGAGTATGAGACAATCATGGCTGACGAGGGATTCAGAGACAACATAAAAGGAAAAAATAAGTCATAGAATATAACAAAAATGAGTGGGATGTTAGAGGATTGAGAAACCATAAGGAGAGAAGATGAAATATGAAGTTAAGCTGGCCAATAATATAAAAGAGGATACCGAATATTTTTTCAGATCTGTAAAAAGTAAAAGAGAGGCGAGAGTCAAATTTGGACTGCTGGAAAATGACATTGGTCCTATACTTGCCTACTATAGAAAACATCCTTTCCACATCCACTGTATCCAGATCTTGCAATTTTTAATAGGTTTCAATGAGATTTCTTCTCCCCCACCTCCCCTCCCCCCCCATTCTTCTAAACTCCAGCAAGTTCAGGCCCAGAGCCATCAAACACTCTTTACGTTAACCCTTTCTTTTCCCAGAATCACTCTCCTGAATCTCCACTAGACCCTCTCCTATGCCAGTGCCTCTTTTTTTTAAGATAAGGGACCCAAAACTGCCTACAATACTCTTCAAGTGTGGTCTGAGCAATACCTTATAAAGTCTCAGCACTACATTTTTCCTCTTCTAGTCCTCTCAAATGAATGCTAGCATTGCATTTGCCTTCCTTAGCACTGACCTATCTTGTAAGTTAACCTTTATGGAATCCTGCAAAAAGACTCCCAAATTCCTTTGCACCTCTGATTTCTGAGTTTTCTCCCCACTTAATGCAGCTGGTCCAGGAGCCTAATTGCTGCTGGCCACAGCCCCAAAACCAATTCAATGCTGAGGTGTGTGAAGCTGGTCAAGGAGCCAATGGCTGCAGGTTAGCATGGAAAATTTGGACCGCTATACTATAAACTATGTATTTGGCAAACTTGCTCATTCTTTGTGATTTTCCTTCTTTAAGACTCTGCTGACTTGTTTTGATTGTATGAGTTTTTCTGAATGAGTGTTATTTCTCCTTTAATTATAGGCTCCATCTAAACTAACCAGCCTGTAGTTTCATGTTCGGTGTTGTTCCCTTTTTTTGAATAAGGGAGTCTCATTTTCAAATATTGAGTATAATCTGACCCTGCTTCACGCTGAGGATGGGCTCCTCAGAGGTGGAGTGCTATGTAAATCAGTGATATGCGGGGTTATTAAGTCCATTTACATAATGTTATGTGTGCCTGATTTATTTAAAAATAAATCAAACCTGAGATATTATTTTATGTACACACAGTAATTAGTGGAGTAACAAACATGCAAGTAGGCCTAAACTGGACATCAGTGGAGCAGCAGTGGAGGGAAGCGCGTGCTGATTACATCTCAGAGGAGGGACCAGGCTGTGGGTCCTCCTCAAACTTTGGCTTCTCCTTCAAGTAGGTGTCGAGATCTGACAACCTTTTTATGTTTCATAGAAAACATAGAAAATAGGTGCAGGAGTAGGCCATTCGGCCCTTCGAGCCTGCACTGCCATTTATTATGGTCATGGCTGATCATCCAACTCAGAACCCCGCCCCAGCCTTCCCTCCATACCCCCTGATCCCCATAGCCACAAGGGCCATATCTAACTCCCTCTTAAATATAGCCAATGAACTGGCCTCAACTGTTTCCTGTGGCAGAGAATTCCACAGATTCACCACTCTCTGTGTGAAGAAGTTTTTCCTAATCTCGGTCCTAAAAGGCTTCCCCTTTATCCTCAAACTGTGACCCCTCGTTCTGGACTTCCCCAACATCGGGAACAATCTTCCTGCATCTAGCCTGTCCAATCCCTTTAGGATTTTATACGTTTCAATCAGATCCCCCCTCAATCTTCTAAATTCCAACGAGTACAAGCCCAGTTCATCCAGTCTTTCTTCATATGAAAGTCCTGCCATCCCAGGAATCAATCTGGTGAACCTTCTTTGTACTCCCTCTATGGCAAGGATGTCTTTCCTCAGATTAGGGGACCAAAACTGCACACAATACTCCAGGTGTGGTCTCACCAAGGCCTTGTACAACTGCAGTAGTACCTCCCTGCTCCTGTACTCGAATCCTCTCGCTATAAATGCCAGCATACCGTTCGCCTTTTTCACCGCCTGCTGTACCTGCATGCCCACTTTCAATGACTGGTGTATAATGACACCTAGGTCTCGTTGCACCTCCCCTTTTCCTAATCGGCCACCATTCAGATAATAATCTGTTTTCCTATTTTTGCCACCAAAGTGGATAACTTCACATTTATCCACATTAAATTGCATCTGCCATGAGTTTGCCCACTCACCCAACCTATCCAAGTCACCCTGCATCCTCTTAGCATCCTCCTCACTGCTAACACTGCCACCCAGCTTCGTGTCATCCGCAAACTTGGAGATGCTGCATTTAATTCCCTCATCCAAGTCATTAATATATATTGTAAACAACTGGGGTCCCAGCACTGAGCCTTGCGGTACCCCACTAGTCACCGCCTGCCATTCTGAAAAGGTCCCGTTTATTCCTACTCTTTGCTTCCTGTCTGCTAACCAATTCTCCATCCACATCAATACCTTACCCCCAATGCCGTGTGCTTTAAGTTTGCACACTAATCTCCTGTGTGGGACCTTGTCAAAAGCCTTTTGAAAATCAAAATATACCACATCCACTGGTTCTCCCCTATCCACTCTACTAGTTACATCCTCAAAAAATTCTATGAGATTTGTCAGGCATGATTTTCCTTTCACAAATCCATGCTGACTTTGTCCAATGATTTCACCGCTTTCCAAATGTGTTGTTACCACATCTTTGATAACTGACTCCAGCAGTTTCCTCACCACCGACGTTAGGCTAACCGGTCTATAATTCCCCGGTTTCTCTCTCCCTCCTTTTTTAAAAAGTGGGGTTACATTAGCCACCCTCCAATCCTCAGGAACTAGTCCAGAATCTAACGAGTTTTGAAAGATTATCACTAATGCATCCACTATTTCTTGGGCTACTTCCTTAAGCACTCTAGGATGCAGACCATCTGGCCCTGGGGATTTATCTGCCTTCAATCCCTTCAATTTACCTAACACCACTTCCCTACTAACATGTATTTCGCTCAGTTCCTCTATCTCACTGTACCCTCTGTCCCCTATTATTTCTGGAAGATTATTTATGTCCTCCTTAGTGAAGACAGAACCAAAGTAATTATTCAA
Organism: Mobula hypostoma; assembly: GCF_963921235.1. Classification (NCBI taxonomy): domain Eukaryota; kingdom Metazoa; phylum Chordata; class Chondrichthyes; order Myliobatiformes; family Myliobatidae; genus Mobula; species Mobula hypostoma. Next base: position 15,548,118 of record NC_086104.1, read on the forward strand.
TTGGTCTGCCATGTCCTTGCTCCCCATAATCAATTCACCTGTTTCTGTCTGTAGGGAACCTACATTTGTCTTTACCAGTCTTTTCCTTTTGACATATCTATAAAAGCTTTTACAGTCAGTTTTTATGTTCCCTGCCAGTTTTCTCTCATAATCTTTTTTCCCCTTCCTAATTAAGCCCTTTGTCCTCCTCTGCTGAACTCTGAATTTCTCCCAGTCCTCAGGTGAGCCACTTTTTCTGGCTAATTTATATCCTTCTTCTTTGGAATTGATACTATCCCTAATTTCTCTTGTCAGCCACGGGTGCACTACCTTCCTTGATTTATTCTTTTGCCAAACTGGGATGAACAATTGTTGTAGTTCATCCATGCAACCTTTAAATGCTTGCCATTACATATCCACCGTCAATCCTTTAAGTGTCATTTGCCAGTCTATCTTAGCTAATTCACGTCTCATACCTTCAAAGTTACCCCTCTTTAAGTTCAGAACCTTTGTTTCTGAATTAACTATGTCACTCTCCATCTTAATGAAGAATTCCACCATATTATGGTCACTCTTACTCAAGGGGCCTCTCACGATAAGATTGCTAATTGTTTCCTCTCATGAGGTTGTTCTCAGTAGCAGTAAGTCGTGTTGAGAACACCTCCTTTTGCCTTATTGCTTTGTTCTCATTTGGGGTCATCAAGGAATTGGTCCATGACTTGTATGGTCGTGGTGAGGCTAGTGCTGAGAAATTTTGTGGTGAAGTTTCTTGCTGGTGTTTTCTTTTCTCCATCTATGTCCTCAGATTCTCCTAGGATGTATTGTTCTGTCAATTCTCAAATGAAGATTGAAGATTGATTGAAGATTGCCTTTTCCATTATTAGCTGGCTTAGGGGCATGTTTCATTGTGTTTGGTTATCCACCCATATACTTGGCCTATTTTCCATTTTTTTTTCTCAAGCAAATGGCTTCTTGAACGAGTCACATTCGTTGATGGTAACTTTGAGGCTGTCATTGCAGAAGCTTTTATCTTGTCTGCATTTTTTTATAATTGCTCTGATAGTCAATGTAGCCAATTTCAAAGAGGCGCCAACTTCAACCTGACGCTCCCCAGCTTCCAAACGCCGTATTATTGCAGTTTCACATCCATGCTTATGTTTTTCATAGACATTTCAGATGTACTACCCTCACTGGAAGTTGCAGGCTGTTTTCCAGACATTATGGGTGAAAAAAATGGAATAAATTGGCAAAGGAGCAAGAAGGTTTACACATGCAGGGTAGGTCACTGGCTGATTGAATGTTTACTATAATGCGGCCGCCTTGAGAAGTTTTAAGTGTGGTTCAGAAATAATTTTTGTTGTTCAAAAATATTTCTATAAAGAACTGAATAACCACGTGATAATGAATTGGTGCTCTGTGGGGTAGTGTTACGTGGGCTCTTGGTGTACTCACCTGGAACTTGGTGAGTTCTGAAAAATTGATCGATAGCTCTATATCTACAGCTATTCCTTTCAAAACTTTTGGGTGCAGGCCATTGTGTCCTGGTCATTTGTCTGCCCTTAGTTACACATTTTTTCCAATACTTGGTCCTCATTTTGGGGAATGTAGAAGTTCTTTCCTCCTCTTTGATGCAAGTCCATCTGTGGGATGTTTGCAATACATTGGTACATTGGCCTTTATTAATCGTAGTATTGAGTATAAGAGCTGGAATGTTATGATGAGGTTGTATAAGGCATTGGTGAGGCCGTATCTGGAGTATTGTGTTCAGTTTTGGTCACTAAATTACAGGAAGGATATAAATAAGGTTGAAAGAGTGCAGAGAAGGTTTACAAGGATGTTGCCGGGACTTGAGAAACTCAGTTACAGAGAAAGGTTGAATAGGTTGGGACTTTATTCCCTGGAGCGTAGGAGAATGAGGGGAGATTTGATAGAGGTATATAAACTTATGATGGGTATAGATAGAGTGAATGCAAGCAGGCTTTTTCCACTGAGGCAAGGGGAGAAAAAAACCAGAGGACATGGGTTAAGAGTGAGGGGGGAAAAGTTTAAAGGGAACATTAGGGGGGGCTTCTTCACACAGAGAGTGGTGGGAGTATGGAATGAGCTGCCAGACGAGGTGGTAAATGCGGGTTCTTTTTTAACATTTAAGAATAAATTGGACAGATACATGGATGGGAGGTGTATGGAGGGATATGGTCTGTGTGCAGGTCAGTGGGACTAGGCAGAAAATAGTTCGGCACAGCCAAGAAGGGCCAAAGGGCCTGTTTCTGTGCTGTAGTTTCTATGGTTCTATGGTTCAATACCTTGCACTGGGAGACTACTGTGAAGTTTTCTTGTTTCCCATGAGAAATTTCACAGTCACTTTCTAGGGTTTCCACACTTTATTCTCTTATGGCTGCCATAAGGAAAAAGATATAGGAGCTTCAGGACTCACATCACCAGGTTCAGGAACAGTTATTACCCTTCATCCATCAGGCTCCGAAACCACAGAGAATAACTTTACTTGCCCCATCACAGAACTGTTCCCACTACCTGCTACTTGCTTTTGAGAATTCTTCATCTCGTTCTTAATACTTATTGCTTATTTATTTATTATTGCACAGTATTTTGCACAGTTTGTCTTATGCACACTGGTTGTTTGCCTAGTTGGTGCAGTCTTCCATTTATTCTATTATGGTTATTGGATTGGATTTATTGTGTGTCCACATGAAAATGAATCTCAGGGTTGTATATAGTGACATGTATGCACTTTGATAAATTTACTTTGAACATTTTTGTATACTTGTGCTTTTGTGATTTTGTTTTAATACTACTTGCTAGTTTATTGTTGAATAAATTCCCCCTCACATTAGTTTTTACATTCTCTTTTACTGTTCCCCAAAAAGAAATTCCAGTCTTCTGGTCTTCCACTAACTTGCCAGTTTGTAAACTTTAGTTTTATATAATATTTCCTTCACCTTCCCCCCCCCCCCCCCCCCGTTAACCAGAGTTCATCTTTCTTATTAATTTGCTCTCTGGAAAATAATACTTAACAGAAATTTCTGGAATAGATGTTGAACTATCTGCCACTGCTCATAGAACTTTCCCATGCCCTATATTCCCAATGACTCCAAACAACTCTCTTCTTGCTTTATTGAAACAGAGGACCCAAGCTGTCTGCCCTCAGGTTGTATTTGTAATTTAGGATCTTGTGGTCAGTTTCTTAGAGAATCGTTAACAATGTCTCTTAGTAATCCTACCTCATAAATGACTAATTTCAACTCAGCATTATTCCTGAGTAAGTTCTGTATCATTTAACCATATAACAATTACAGCACGGAAATAGGCCATCTTGGCCCTTCTAGTCCATGCTGAACTCTTACTCTCACCTAGTCCCACCAACCTGCACTCAGCCCGTAACCCTCCATTCCTTTCCTGTCCATATAGCTATCCAGTTTAACTTTAAATGACAACATCGAACCTGCCTCAACCACTTCTGCTGGCAGCTCGTTCCACACAGCTACCACTTTCTGAGTAAAGAAGTTCCCCCTCATGTTACCCCTAAACTTTTGTCCTTTAATTCTCAACTCACGTCCTCTTGTTTGAATCTCCTCCACTCTCAATGGAAAAAGCCTATCCACATCAACTTTATCTATCGCCCTCATAATTTTAAATACCTCTATCAAGTCCCCTCTCAACCTTCTACACTCCAAAGAATAAAGACCAAACTTGTTCAACCTTTCTCTGTAACTTAGGAGATGAAACCCAGGTAACATTCTAGTATATCAATTTTGTTGACATCTTTCCTATAATTCAGTGACCAGAACTGTACACAATATTCCAAATTTGGCCTCACCAATGTCTTGGGCAATTTCAACATTACATCCCAACTCCTATACTCAATGCTCTGATTTATAAAGGCCAGCATACCAAAAGCTTTCTTCACCACCCTATCCACATGAGATTCCACCTTCAGGGAACTGTGCACCATTATTCCTAGATCCCTCTGTTCTACTGCATTCTTCAATGCCCTACCATTTCCCATGTATGTCCTATTTTGATTAGTTCTACCAAAATGTAGCACCTCACACTTATCAGCATCAAACTTCATCTGCCATCTTTCAGCCCACTCTTCTAACTGGCCTAAATCTGTCTGCAAGCTTTGAAAACCTACTTCATTATCCACAAATCCACCTATCTTGGTATCATAGAAAATAGAATAGTACAGTACATTACAGGCCCTTCGGCCCACAATGTTGTGCTGACCCTCAAACCCCTGCCTCCTATATAACCCCCCCATACTACATACTTACTCATCCAATTTACCACCCCATCATCCAGATCATTAATATATATGACAAACAGCATTTTGCTCAGTACAGATCCCTGAGGCACACCACTAGTCACCAGCCTCCAATCTAACAAACAGTTATCCACCACTACTCTCTGGTGTCTCCCATCCAGCCACAGCTGAATCCATTTTACTACTTCAATATTAATACCTAACAATTGAACCTTCCTAACTAACCTTCCGTGTGGAACCTTGTCAAAGGCCTTACTGAAGTCCAAATAGACAACATCCACTGCTTTACCCTCGTCAACTTTCCAAGTAACCTCTTCAAAAAATTCAATAAGATTTGTCAAACATGACTTTCCACGCACAAATCCTTGTTGACTGTTCCTAATCAGACCCTGTCTATCCGGATAATTATATATACTATCTCTAAGAATACTTTCCTTCAATTTACCCACCACTGACGTCAAACTCACAGGCCGATAATTGCTAGGTTTACTCTTGGAACCCTTTTTAAACAATGGATCAACATGAGCAATACGCCAATCCTCCGGCACCATCCCCGTTTCTAATGACATTCGAAATATTTCTGTCAGAGCCCCTGCTATTTCCATACTAACTTCCGTCAAGGTCCTAGTGAATATCTTGTCAGGACCCGGAGACTCATCCACTTTTATATTCCTTAAAAGCGCCAGTACTTCCTCTTGAGTTTCCATAACTACCCTACTTGTTTCCCTTACCTTACACAATTCAATATCCTTCTCATTAGTGAATACCGAAGAAAAGAAATTGTTCAAAATCTCCCCCCATCTCTTTTGGCTCTGCACATAGCTGTCCACTCTGATTCTCTGAGGGACCAATATTATCCCTCACTATCCTTTTGCTATTAATAATAACTGTAGAAACTCTCTGGATTTATTTTCACTTTACTTGCCAAAGCAACCTCAAATCTTCTTTTAGCTTTTCTAATTTCTTCCTTAAGATTCCTTTTACATTCTTTATATTCCTCGAGCACCTCATTTACTCCAAGCTGCCTATATTTATTGTAGATCTCTCTCTTTTTCCGAATCAAGTTTCCAATATCTCTTGAAAACCACGGTTCTCTCAAACTTTTAACCTTTCCTTTCAACCTAACAGGAACATAAAGATTCTGTACCCTCAAAATTTCACCTTTAAATGACCTCCATTTCTCTATTACATCCTTCCCATAAAACAAATTGTCCCAATCCACTCCTTCTAAATCCCTTTGCATCTCCTCAAATGTAACCTTTCTCCAATCAAAAATCTCAACCCTGGGTCCAGTCCCACCCTTCTCCATAATTATATTGAAACTAATGGCATTGTGATCACTGGACTTGAAGTGCTCCCCAAAACATACCTCTGTCACCTGACCTATTTCATTCCCTGACAGGAGATCCAACACTGCCCCTCTCTAGTTGGTACCTATATGTATTGCTGCAAAAAAACTATCTTGCACACATTTCAAACTCCAAACCATCCAGCTCTTTTACAGAATGGGTTTCCCAGTCTGTATGGAAAATTGAAATCTCGCACAATCACAACCTTGTGCTTACTACAAATATCTGCTATCTCCTTACAAATTTGCTCCTCCAATTCTCGCTCCCCATTAGGTAGTCTATAATACACCCCCTATAAGCGTTACAACACATTTTCCCATTCCTCAATTCCACCCAAATAGCCTCCCTAGACGAGTCCTCTAATCTATCCTGCCAAAGCACCGCTGTAATATTTTCTCTGACAAGCAATGCAACACCTCCCCCTCTTGCTCCTCTGACTCTATCACACCTGAAGCAACGAAATTCAGGAATATTTAGTTGCCAGTCACACCCCTTCTGCAACTGTTTCACTAATAGCTACATCATCATATTTCCAGGTATCAATCCATGCTCTCAGCTCATCCACCTTTCTTACAATGCTCCTCGCATTAAAATAGATGCATTTAAGAAACTCTCCACCTCTTACTCTTTTATCCTTAATGGAGCAAACAACTTTGTTACCTTTTTCTTCCTTCCCCCCCTACATCTTTGGTCTGAGTGCTCCTGATCTCTGTCCCCTGCCTATCCTCCCTCACACACTGTCTACTAGCTTTCTCTATTTGTGAACTAACCTCCTCTCTCCTAGTCTCTTTAATTTGATTCCCATCCCTCAACCATTCTAGTTTAAAGTCTCCCCAGTAGCCTTCGCAAATCTCCCCACCAGGATATTGGTCCCCCTAGGATTCAAGTGCAACACGTCTTTTTTGTACAGGTCACACCTGCGCCAAAAGAGGTCCTAATGATCCAGAAACTCGAATCCCTGCCCCCTGCTCCAATTCCTCAGCCATGCATTTATCCTCCACCTTACTGCATTCCTACTCTCACTGTCGCGTGGCATAGGCAGTAATCCCGAGATTACTACCTTTGCGGTCCTTCTTCTCAACTTCCTTCCTAACTCCCCATGTTCTCCTTTCAGGACCTCTTCCCTTTTCCTACCTATGTCATTGGTACCTATATGTACCATGACCGCTGGCTCCTCACCCTCCCACTTCAGGATATCTTGGACGCGATCAGAAACATCCCGGACCTGGGCACCAGGGAGGCAAACTACCATCCGGGTCTCCTGACTGCGTCCACAGAATCGCCTGTCTGACCCCCTGACTATCGAGCCCCCTATTACTACTGCCCTCCTCTTCCTTTCCCTACCCTTCTGAGCTACAGGGCCGGACTCTGTGCCGGAGGCACAGCCACTGTTGCTTACCCCAGCTAAGCTGTGCCCCCCCCCCCAACAGTACTGTCAAGGGGCACAGTCACTGGGGTACTCTCTAGTACCTGACACTTCCCCTTCTCCCTCCTAACTGGGACCCACTTGTCTGCCTCCCTTGGCCCCTGTGTGACCACCTGCCTGTAACTCCTCTCTATCAATTCCTCACTCTCCCTGGCCAGAGGAAGGTCATCAAGCTGCACCTCCAGTTCCCTAACATGGTCCCTTAGGAGCTGCAGCTCGGTGCACATGGCGCAGATGTGGATATCCGGGAGGCTAGGAAACTCCAGGACTTCCCACATCTGACACTGAGAACAACAAGCTGCCCTCACACTCATACTTCCCCCTTTCCTCAAGGAACATAGTGATCCATGAGAAAATTCATGAAGCACTCCACAAATCCTTCCATTTGTAGCTTTGCTGTGTCGATATGGATACTGACTCCATATCTCCAGTCAATATGGAGATCAGCGATAACAATCAGAAAAACCAACCTTAATTTTTCCACTTTTGCTTTGTGCTGTTGAGGCAACTCATTAAGTGGAAATATAGATAGCAGGGAGAGAAGGTAGGGTTGAATAGCCCCACTGTCAAAACCCCCCCCCCACCCCCCGTCGCAGATTGGGGACAAATCCACTGCAACTATATCACTACTCAGCACAGCATTGGTATCTTCCTTATTAATAATACTACCCATTCTCTTTTTTTTTTGGCCTAATCATTAAGAGCATCAATTAATTTAAAATAATGGGTTCTTTGTTCAGGTAACCCTGCAACTGCATATCTATAATAGCTATTAAATCAAACTCATTTATTTCTTTGTGTTGTAACTCATATTCTATTACAAATACTTGATGCATTCAGATAGAATCTTTGCCTTTCTAACATTGTTACTCATTTCAATTCTGCACATTTTTGGTTTGCTTTGATATTCATTCGCTCCTACATAGCCTTGTGCTGCTTGTTTTGAATTGTTAAACTATTCATCACTTGAATTACAACCCATCATTGCAAAGTGCTTTGAGAGACTGGTTCTATCACATCTGAAATCCTGTCTGCCCATTACCCTGGACCCCCATCAATTTGCCTATCACACCAACTGGTCAACAGAGGGTGCCATCTCCACTTCACTCTGCCCTGACCCACCTGGACAGCCCCAACTCTTGTGTCAGAATGCTGTTCATTGATTTTAGTTGGGCATTCAATACTGTGATCACCTCCAAGCTGATCGCCAAACTTCGCCAGCTTGGTATCAGCTCATCCCTCTGCAACTGGGCTTTGGACTTTGTGATTAACAGACCCCAATCAGTTAAGTTAGACAACCTCTGTTCCTCCACTCTCACCCTGGACACCGGCGTGCCGCAGGGCTGTGTGCTGAGCACTCTTCTGTACTCCCTCTTCACCTATGACTGCGTTCCTGTACATGGTTCTAACTCCATAATCAAGTTCACAGATGGCACCACGGTGGTTGGCCGATCAGAGGGGATGACGAGACGGCCTACAGGGGCGAGGTCCAGCACCTGGCCGCGTGGTGTGCCGACAACAACCTGGGCCTTAACACCAAGAAAACCAAGGAGATCATTGTGGACTTCAGGCATGCTCGGAGCCACACTCGCATCCCCATCTACATCAATGGAGCTGTAGTGGAGCGGGTATCGAGCTTCAAATTCCTTGGTGTCCACATTTCCGAGGATCTCACCTGGTCCCTGAACTTCTCCATCCTGATCAAAGAGGCGCAAAGGCACCTTTATTTCCTGCGGAGCATCAAGGAAGCACTGCTCTGTCCCAGGATACTGACGGACTTTTACCGCTGACCATTGAGGGCATACTCACAACTGCATCTCAGTATGGTATGGCAATTGTCCCGTACCGGACCGCAAAGCACTCCAGCGTGTGGTGAAAACTGCCCAGCGGATTATCGGCACCCAATTGCCCAGCATTGAGAACATCTATCATAAACGCTGCCTGTGCAAGGCAAAAAGCATTATCAAGGATGCATCTCACCCTAACCATGGACTTTTTACTCTCCTCCCATCCGGTAGGCGCTACAGGAGCCTCTGTTGCCACACCAGCAGGCACAGGAAGAGCTTCTTCCCTGAGGCTGTGACCCTGCGGAACCTCACAGCACAGCGCTAAGCAGTATTGCACCCATATTGTACTGTCTCGGTTCTCTTATATTTGTGTGCTGTAGCTCTTAATTTTTATTCGCAGTTATTTTGTAAGTAACACTATTCTTTGCATTTCTGGTCAGATGCTAACTGTATTTCATTGGCTTTGTATCTATACTCAGCACAATGACAATAAAATTGAATCTAATCTAATCCACTCCTTTAGTTTAAAGAACTGTGTAAAACCTTTGTGTAATTTGCCAGGATACTTCATATGAAGCTGATGCTGATAAAGCAGTTCATTTTGGTGCATATGCTGCATGAATTGGAAGCTATTTTTCTCACTTATTTTTGAACAACATGTATACTTTAACCTCATTTACCCCTTGCCAATTTATATGTAGTTTGAGTAATAAACTGGAAATGACCTTTTTGTGCTCCTGCTTCTCAATTTCCCCCCAAGCTGTTAATTCCTCAGCTAAAGCACCTCCAGAGTCAAATATGTAATTGGCACCAACGTGGACCGCTATAACTGGTTCTTTCTCTTTCTACTCTCCAAGTTCTTGTGGGTTTTGAACAGATACTCTGGACCCTGCTGCCAGAGAGGTATCACAGCTTCTGTCGCATTTAAACTAATTTGAGGTTTCAAGTGATGGCAGTTTACTAAATCTGCATTATGGCCAATTGTTCTTTCTTTACACCTGTCCACTCCGTCTCCACTCCTTCTCTCCTTTTCTCCCCCCCCACAAAAAAACTCTGCAGGTTCTAATTTCCAGGGGTATCATCCTAGCTTCTGCATTTGTTCATGTCATGAGTCCAGGTATCGTTATTCTGTATTCTGGCAAATCCACACTAGTAATATTTATTACCTGGGGGGGAAAAAACAATGCTTTCCAGTTCATCAAATATATCTTGTTCTTAAAATTCTAAACCTGTTCTTGGTATTTTGAAGTAATATTTAAATGCTTGTTGAAGTTATAATTGCCACACTACCCATTTTACAAACTTGAGTAAGTGGGATAATTTTTTTCAGATAACCAGAATCTGGTTTAATATCACTGGCATACGTAATAAAAAGTATAAATTACAATAAGATATATATGAATGGTGATTTTCTTTGGTATGATTTTGCCAAATTTCTATGTATACAGACTGGTTAGGGAGATGTTGTTTATTTTGTATTTTTTAGACCCCAAAGCAGTGATTTTCTTTTTTTTGTTGATGCATAAAATGTACATTGTCCATTTTCGGAGGGTGCCTTAATTATTCCCTTACACCTATAGTATTTCTTATACATTCGCTAGATCAGTTATTTTTGGATTTTTTTTTTGTCCTTGTCTTGATTCTATTCATTAGAATACATTATTGCATTAGGTTTCAGTTGTCTTTGGGTGCCTCATGTCTTGAGTTTCTACATCTCTGATTACCCACAAACCAAAATTTTGGGAATTTTGGAAAAATATTTTAAAGTAATCATTGCATTTAATATTTATGCTGGCACTGGATATTTCCAAATAATAAGGAAATCAAAACTAAGTATTTCAGAAATGGTCTTACTATTGCCCGGAGTATTTGTAGAAAGAATTCCTTTCCCCTTCACCTTGAAGACCAACATTTAATTTTGCGTTCTTAATTACATGCTGTATTGCTGTATAAGTTTTATTGCCTCAAAGCCATGAGTTTCTGTTTTGCATATAGTGCCCTTATTGAATGCCTTCTGGAACCCTAACACCTGACTTTTATTGGTTTTTTGCTTGTATCTTTAATTAACTCTAAAATTTTCAAGTTTGTTATGCTTAACACCATGTTTACTTTGTATGATTGTATAATTCATTTTGGTCTTCCTGTTCCAAGTATCTTGTTTAGCATAATTTTGTGAACCAATGGCTTATTGCCATGTATATTTTAATTGTGTAAATTGCAGAATAGATATTTTAAGGATAGGATACTCCTGTTTGTGTTTTGGATGAAAAACACAGCCACTCTGGGCTGCTCTCCTGAGAGATGATTCTCATTTTGCTGCCTTGCTACAAGAGATTGAAAATGGGATTTTTACAAATGGGTTGTAATAAGTAATTTTGTAAAATAGAGAATCATGGGAGTAGTGCATATAAAGCAGGGTAATTGCACAAAGGATGAAAAACTCTGGGACTTTTGACTGAAAACGTGGTAGGGGATGAGCAGTTGGTGATGCAACGGGTGGGGGAAGAGCACCAATCTCGCCAAAATAGAAACTGAAAATATCGGGGATGCTTTGCAGGCTTGTCAGCATATTTGGAGAGGGGGAAAGAGAGAAGTAGTTGTATTAAAGCATTAATCTTCTAATCAGAATTAGGAAAAGTTAGAAAGCAAAGCCCCACATAATCTTGAAAGCAAGACCATCCAGCCTAAGGATTCGCAAAGGTAATGCTACAATTGTTATGGGGGACTTCAACATGCAGGTAAACTGGAGGAATTAGGTTGGTACTGGACCCCAAGAAAAGGAGTTTGTGGAGTCCCTCAAGATGGATTCTTAGAACAGCTTGTACTGGAGCCTACCAGAGAGAACGCAATTCTAGATTTAGTGTTGTGCAATGAACCGGATTTGATCAGGGACCTTGAGGTAACGGAGCCATTAGGAGGTAGTGACCATAATATGATGAGTTTTAATCTACAATTTGAGAGGGAGGAGGGAAACTCAGAAGTGTCAGTATTACAGTTGAACAAAGGGAACTATGGTGCTATGAGGGAGGAGCTGGCCAAAGTTCAATGGAACAATACCCTAGCAGGGATGACAGTGGAACAGCAATGGCAAGTATTTCTGGGAATAATGCGGAAGGTGCAGGATCAGTTCGTTCCAAAGAGGAAGAAAGATCCTAAGGGGAGGCCGTGGCTGACAAGGGAAGTAATGGACAGTATGAAAATAAAAGAGAAGAAGTATAACATAGCAAAGATGAGTGGGAAGCCGGAGGATTGGCAAACTTTTAAAGAGCAACAGAAGGTAACTAAGAAGGCAATACGCGGAGAAAAAATGAGGTACAAAGGTAAACTAGCTAAGAATATAAAGGAGGATAGTAAAAGCTTCTTTAGATGTGTGAAAAGGAAAAAAATAGTTAAGACCAAAATTGGGCCCTTGAAGACAGAAGCGGGTGAATTTATTATGGGGAACAAGGAAATGGCAGGCGAGTTGAACAGGTACTTTGGATCTGTCTTCACAAGGGAAGACACAAACAATCTCCCAGATGTAATAGTGGCCAAAAGACCTAAGGTAATGGATGAATTGAAGGAAATTTATATTAGGCAGGAAATGGCATTGGATAGGCTGTTGGGTCTGAAGGCTGATAAGTCCCTGGGACCTGATGGTCTGCATCCCAGGGTACTTAAGGAGGTGGCTTTAGAAATCGTGGATGCATTGGTAATCATTTTCTAATGTTCTATAGATTCAGGATCAGTTCCTGTGGATTGGAGGGTGGCTAATGTTGTCCCTCTCTTCAAGAAGGGAGGAAGAGAGAAAACAGGGAATTATAGACCGGTTAGCCTGACGTCGGTGGTGGGAAAGATGCTGGAATCAATTATAAAAGATGAAATTACGACACATCTGGATAGTAGTAACAGGATTGGTCCGAGTCAGCATGGATTTACGAAGGTGAAATCGTGCTTGACTAATCTTCTGGAATTTTTTGAGGATGTAACTATGAAAATGGACAAGGGAGAGCCAGTGGATGCGGTGTACCTGGACTTTCAGAAAGCCTTTGATAAAGTCCCACATAGGAGATTAGTGGGCAAAATTAGGGCTCATGGTATTGGGGGCAGAGTACTGACATGGATTGAAAATTGGCCGGCTGGCAGAAAACAAAGAGTAGCGATTAACGGGTCCCTTTCGGAATGGCAGGCGGTGACCAGTGGGGTACCGCAGGGTTCAGTGCTGGGACCGCAGCTGTTTACAATATATATTAATGATTTAGATGAGGGAATTAAAAGTAAAATTAGCATATTTGCTGATGCGACAAAGCTGGGTGGCAGTGTGAAATGTGAGGAGGATGTTATGAGAATGCAGGGTGACTTGGGCAGGCTGGGTGATTGGGCAGATGCAGTTTAATGTGGATAAATGTGAGGTTATCCACTTTGGTGGTAAGAACGGGAAGGCAGATTATTATCTAAATGGAGTCAAGTTAGGAAAAGAGGAAGCACAAGGAGATCTAGATGTTCTTGTACATCAGTCACTGAAAGCAAGCATGCAAGTACAGCAGGCAGTGAAGAAAGCTAATGGCATGCTGGCTTTCATAACAAGGAGAATTGAGTATAAGAGCAAAGAGGTCCTTCTGCAGCTGTGCAGGGCCCTGGTGAGACCACACCTGGAGTACTGTGTGCAGTTCTGGTCTCCAAATTTGAGGAAGGACATTCTTGCTATTGAGGGAGTGCAGCGTAGGTTCACAAGGTTAATTCCCGGGATGGTGGGACTGTCATATGTTGAAAGATTGGAGCAACTGGGCTTGTATACTCTGGAATTTAGAAGGCTGAGAGGGGATCTTATTGAAACATATAAGATTATTAAGGGATTGGACACACTGCAGGCAGGAAGCATGTTCCCGCTGGTGGGTGAGTCCAGAACCAGAGGCCACAGTTTAAGAATTAGGGGTAGGCCATTTAGAACGGAGTTGAGAAAAAACCTTTTCACCCAGAGAGTGGTGGATATATGGAATGCTGTGCCCCAGAAGGCTGTGGAGGCCAAGTCTCTGGATGCTTTCAAAAAAGAGATGGATAGAGCTCTTGAAGATAGCGGAATCCAAGGTTATGAGGATAAGGCAGGAACTGGATACTGATAGTGGATGATCAGCCATGATCACAGTGAATGGTGGTGCTGGCTCAATGGGCCGAATGGCCTACTCCTGCATCTATTGTCTGTTGATTCAGCTCTCATTCTGTCTTCCCTGCTCCTTCCCTCCCCTCCCAAGCAAGGATAGAGTTTCCTTTGCTTTGCCTTCTCAATTAGCAGCACTACCATTCAGCACATCATCTACTGCAACTTCCACCATCATCACCCCCTTCCCTATTTGCATTCACCTCTCACTCAATATCAGTAAGACCAAGGAATTAATTGTGAATTTCAGGAAGGGGAATTCGAAAGGATGTGCACCAGTTCTAATTGAGGTGGTCGGCAGGTTTAAGTTCTTGGGTGCGGCATCTTGGCAGATCCGTCTTGCGTTCAGTATTTTGATGCAGTCACAAACAAGGCACACCAGTGGCTCTCCTTTGTTAAGAGTTTGAGGAGAATTGGTATGTCAGTAAAGACTCCTGCAAACTTCTATGGATGTAAAATGGAGAGCATTCTGACTGCATCACAGCCTTGTATGGAGGCTGCAATGCACAGGATCATGCAAGGTTGCAGAGAGTTGTCGACTCAGCCAGGTTTATCATGGGCAGAGCCCTCTCCACTATCAAGGACATCTTCAAGATGTATTATTTATTTACTTTTTACATACCAATTTTGTCTACTACTGGAGCAAACCAACATTTCATGTCAAATATGAGTGATAATAAATCTGATTTTGTTCTTTGTCATTCAGCTTTATTTGGCGTCTCCCCTATTCCATATGTTCCCTCCATTCTATTCTCTAACACACTAATATAACTCTTACATTTTTTAAAAAAATGACTTCTCTTGAAAGGCCTTCAAATTGAATTGTGAACTGCTTCTCATCTCTAAAGTGTTGCCTAGTTTGATGCATATTTTGAGTGTTTTCAGTTTTTTCAGATTTGCAGATTTTACTTTTCATATTCAGATTGAATTCTTTTTTGTTACCTAAATAGGAAGCCTGAAATCAGCTTTGACTCGGGTGAGGAAATTGGAAATGATGTGCCGACATGAATTGGGAGTTGAGGTCAAAGGAGAATGACACTGAGTTTGAGTTATTTATGTGTGTCATCGTGTTAGGACAGCTTATTAGTTTAGCTATATGGATTTGATCTCCACGACACATGTTCAAAGTGGTGAATTTGACTCCCACTGTGGTAATTAGGAAATTTTCATTTGGGTATTGAAATTTACAATGAAACAATATGATTAATGGTGACTGTGGATTGATTGTGGGGGAGGGTTGTAGAAATGAATTGAGTTGAAATCCTTCTACCTGCTACAATATACTGGAGGAACTTAACAGGTGAAGCAGCATTTATGGGAGGAGGTGGGTGGAGTGTGTATGTTGGGGGGTAGGGGAAGAGAAGACATTTTTGATTTGAGACCCACAGATGCTGCTTAACCTTCTGAGTTCCTTCAGGTTGTGGCTTCAGATTCTGACATCTCCAGTCTCTTGTGTCTCAAAGTGTGCTAATCTTGACATGTATGGCTTACAAGTGACTGTCTACCTACAGTGTTCCAGGTGTTTTGAATTAAGTGACTAAGCAAACTACTCTTCCCATGGCATTTAAGAATGGGCAGCAATGTTCCCTCTAATTTATAATGACCAGTGCACGTGAAAATCTTGTGCTGGGCGATTTTTTTTTTTGTGTTTTTATTTGCCCTGTGACAACAAGCACACATTCAGTGTTTTAAATGGAAGGAAACTTTAAGCTATGCTAAGGATAATAAGCTACCAAGGCCATTTTGCTGTTCATTGCTTAAAAGAAATAAAGTAACTGTCAATAAGCACTTCAGTCTCCTCTGTGTTTGCTTATTTCGCTCTCATTCATCTGCACTCTCACAAAACATATGGATTTTCTGGCCAGAGCTTTTACACACCATCCATGTGATTTGCATGCAAAATTTTGCTTCTAAAAAGCCAAATTTCCAAATGTCACTCTACTTCTTCCCACTTGCAAATTCTCCAGCAACTTTTGCATCGTGACAATACATGGCAGGTAACGTCAGTTTATTGTACATAAATATTTATCATAGCTGCACATTCCTGACCTCATGAGCTTTCATTGTAGCAGTTTCTACTGTTTCATTAAGCCATTCTGCTTTAAATGAACTAGCAGTTCTTTTGTGCTTCATGCCCTTTGCTGCTTTGGAATTTGACATCGTGAATCAATAATTTCTTCAATAAAAATTGTATAAATAAGCCAGTTCTAAAATCTGCCGACAAATCATTGCAAGCTCCACATTGTCAACACCATCGCATTAGACACCGGAAGAGGAGATGTGGTAGTGTACGATTGTGATATATAGTTAACATGCAGTGAGGTAGAGGGTGACAGCCTTGTGCGCAGTTTAAATTTCTTTGGGCGCTAGTAGCAAAAGATGTGTGCACACGCACCTTAGAGGGAAAATTGTTAAGCAGTAACTATTCCCCTATTTGCACTAAATATTAGTATTTAAGTATTTATTTTAAGGTTCTTATGAAGAGTTTCAGCCCAAAAGTCTACTGTTTATTCCTTTCTATAGATGCTGACTGACTTACTGAGTTCCTCCAGCATTTTGTGTGTCACTCTGGATTACCAGCATCTACAGAATCTCTTGATTTATTATAAAGTTCAGCCTTTGCTCATTTTTAAGGTAGCTTGAATGTTCTCTTTTTTTAAAAAAAAGTCTATGAATTATGACTTTTGTAAATGCTATAGTGTCTACTAAATATAAATCAGTAGGTATTTGTAGTTGTATGCTATCTTTCCGTATTTTGGCAAACAGATGAACAAAAAACTGATAATGCTAATAAAGCCCTAAAGAAGGGTTATGTTTCCTCACACTACAAGTAATTGTTTTTGCTAGGTGGGAACTTTCAGTTTCATTTGGCATCTTCTATTTGATTCTTTGATTATGTCAATCAATTTGGCACAAGCATGTTCTCTATACAATGTTTGTTCTGGCTATTAAGTCTTCTAAAGCTTTGTAAAGTCTGTAGTCTGAAAACATTTATTTTCTCATTCAATCTGTTTACTGTGGCAAATTTCTTTCTGTAATTTGTGTAAATTTCAATTGAATACTTTTGAGTTGGGGAAAGACTTCATCAAAATATATGGAGTCAGATTTTCTTAGTTGGTGTGGTCATTGCTGTCATGGGAAGTGGGTGGTGGGGGAGGAATCAGGGCTTGCTTTTATCAAACATCTTTTCAATTATACTCCCAGGCTGCCTTGATTCTCAATGATGTGAATGCATTGTGGTTGGTGAAGAGTATGAGGAGGATGCTGGTAGTGCCAGAATAAGCCATGCCCACAAAAATCAAAACTTCATTTCAGCTGACTTTCTGACCTGTGTTTTTTTTTCAGGAATAACTTTTTCTGATGTTCAGAAACTTAATAAAATAGTCTGGATGTTGCGAATCAATTAAAATTTAAAATCTGAGATATAATTCAAGGTGCTAAACATTTCATTATTTTCCATTCATTAAAAGTGAGGTTTGTAAAATTCTGTATACATGCCAGTTGGCTGTGGGAAGAAACTACTGCAGTCTTCTTGATTTATAGAATGACACTCTCAGAAATGTACAGCACAGAGATGAGTTCTGATGGCTCACCTCATCTATGCCAACTGTGATGCTTATCTGTGCTATTCTTGTTTAACTAAGTTAGGCCCTTTAGCCATCCACATCTTTCCAGTCCTCTCAAGGGACTCAAGGCCCACAAGACTTATGTGGATGAGTGTGTTTTTTTTTTGAGAACATCCAGGACATACCTAAACCAAAGTCCAAGTACACCTATTATCAAAGTATGTATACCATATACAACCTGAAGACATGGATGAACCAGGTGATTCACACTCAGAGGGCTAGATGAGTGGCATTCAAGACTGATGATCTAGAACCCTACAAAAAGTAGTGAGGAAGCATGGTAGTGTAGCAGTTAGTGTAACGCTGTTACAGCGGCAGTTCTGTTATTTTGCTATAGGTACGACCTGTGGAAGGCCATTGCAAGAGAAAAGGCAACTCTGTGTGACGTTTGAGACGTGCAGTAATTGGATGCATGACAGCTGTGGCAGGTTTTGTATGCCATTACTTACCATAAGACAAAACCTAACAGCATAAGTGGTTGCGGTGCTTCGCTTGATTAGCTCAATGCCTTTTATGAATGTTTTGAATGGGAGAATGAAACTACTGCTGCGTGAATCCCCATAGCATCTGACGACCCTGTCTTGGAGGCTGATGTCGTAATGTTCTTCAAGAGGTGAGCCCTCACAAGGCATCGGACCCTGATTGTATACCTGGTAGGTTCCAGTTATCAGGCTGGAATGTGCAAGAACGTCGTCAACCTCTGCTACAGTCTGCGTTTCCCACATGTTTCAAAAAGGCATTAATCATACTGATGCCCAAGAAGAAGAGCAGGGTGAACTGCCCCAGTGACTGTTGCCTGGTAGCACTTGCATCTACTGTGATGAAGTGCTTTGAGAAGGTAGGTCATGGTTAGGATTAACTCCTGCCTGAGCAAGGACCTGGATGCTGCAATTTGCCTACTGCCACAACATGTTGGCAGATGTGATCTCACTGGCTCTCCACTCAGCTTTGGACCACCTGGGCAACAGCAGTCCCTGCATCAGGTTGCCATCTCCTCAGTGCTAGTCAACAGGTTTCAAAACCTGGGCTTCTGTTACCTCCCCACTGCAATTGTTTCTTTGACTTACTCATCAGGAGACCGGTCATTGCAGATCACTAATAACATTTCCTCCTCACTGATGATCAACACAGGCGCACATCAGGAATGCATGCAAAGCATTGGGCTAAGCTCTACACTCATGACTGTGGCTAGACACAGCTCAAACACTATCTATAAATTTGTCAATGATGCCACTGTTTGCAAAATCGCAGATGATGACGAAGGAGTGTATATGATTGAGATAGATCTGCTGATTGAATGGTGTTGCAACAACAACCTTGCACTTGATAACAGCAAGGCCAAAGAATTGATTATGGACTTCATTAAGGAGGAAGTTGGGATATAACAGACTAATAGACTCCATGGGGTCAGTGGTGGAATCATTGAGTATTTTCAAGCTCTTGAGCACCAACATTTCAGAAAATCTATCCTGGGCCCAACATATGGATGCAATCATTCAGAGTTTGAGTAAATTTGGTATGTCGCCAAAGACTAACAAAATTCTACAGGTGTGCTGTGAAGAGCATTATGGCTGGTTGAATCATTGCCTGGTATTGAGGTTCAGTACACAGAATCAAACTATTGTCATAGTCATAGTCATGATCTTGGGGGAAATTGGTTTTCATTACAGTTGCACCATAGATAATTAGATAGTAATAAAACCATAAATGGTTAAATAGTAATATGTAAATTATGCCAAGAAATAAGTCCAGGATGAGCCTATTGGCTCAGGGTGTCTGACCCTCCAAGGGAGGAGTTGTAAAGTTTGATGGCCACAGGCAGGGATGACTTCCTATGACGCTCTGTGTTGCATCTCGGTGGAATGAGTCTCTGGCTGAATGTACTCCTGTGCTCAACCAGTACATTATGTAGTGGATGGGAGACATTGTTCAAGATGGCATGCAACTTGGACAGCATCCTCTTTTCATACACTACAGTCAGAGAGTCCAGTTCCATTCCCACAACATCGCTGGCCGTACGAATGAGTTTGTTGATTCTGTTGATGTCTGCTACCCTCAGCCTGCTGCCCCAGCACACAACAGCAAACATGATCGCACTGGCCACCACAGACTCGTAGAACATCCTCAGCATCATCCGGCAGATATTAAAGGACCTCAGTCTCCTCAGGAAATAGAGATGGCTCTGACCCTTCTTGTAGACAGCCTCAGTGTTCTTTGACCAGTCCAGTTTATTGTCAGTTCGTATCCCTAGGTATTTGTAATCCTCCACCATGTCCGCCCTGACCCCCGGATGGAAACGGGTCACTGGTACCTTAGCTCTCCTCAGGTCTACCACCAGCTCCTTAGTCTTTTTCACATTAAGCTGCAGATAATTCTGCTCACACCATGTGACAAAGTTTCCTACCATGGCCCTGTACTCAGCCTCATCTCCCTTGCTGATGCATCCAACTATGGCAGAGTCATCAGAAAACTCTGAAGATGACAAGACTCTGTGCAGTAGTTGAAGTCCGAGGTGTAAATGGTGAAGAGAAAGGGAGACAAGACAGTCCCCTGTGGAGCCCCAGTGCTGCTGATCACTCTGTCGGACACACAGTGTTGCAAGCACACGTACTGTGGTCTGCCTGTCAGATACTCAAGAATCCATGACGCCAGGAAAGCATCCACCTGCATTGCTGTCAGCTTCTCCCCCAGCAGAGCAGGGCGGATGGTGTTGAACGCACTGGAGAAGTCAAAAAACACGACCCTCACAGTGCTCGCTGGCTTGTCCAGGTGGGCGTAGACACGGTTCAGCAGGTTTGCAATTGTTGACTGCTTCTGCCTCTTAATTTTTCCTGTTTGAATCTAAAAAGATTGGGAGAAATGTTCTTTGACTGATGGGAAATTATTACTTGTTCTAAGGTTTTTGGGGTGTTTCATGTTTTTTTTCCATGCTTTCCACTTCCCAGTGTCTCCACTGGTGTGCGTTTGTGTTTTCTGACATACCATGAGAAAAAAAACAAAGGGAAATCTGTTAGTATTAAAAAACAATACAAGGATAAACACAGTAAAATTGGTCCATTGTTTTAAAGTGGGTGGGAGAGAATGTTGGTCAGAAATTAATGTATTGATTTGCCCAAAGTGCATATCAAAGTTTTATGTACCCAAAGTAACTTTGTTCTTCAGGCTATGGAATTTCAAATTTTTAGTTTGAAAAATAACTATTCAACATTGATAAGGTTACGAGACAAGAATTGCATTAGTTTTTCCATTCTTTATAAATATTCTTCATATTTTAAAAAAATTCTGTAATAATGCATATTCCTGTTGTTCATGTTTTCCAGGCAGTTCATTTCACATGAACAAATGATTAAAATGCCTCAAAGCACTTTTATTCTGTGGCAGCAGCATTATCAAACTCTGTTGCACATATAACAGAATTTGTTTTAATATGCAGAATTGTTAGGAACTACCAATGGAAGAAACAGACGTTTTGAAAACCTGCCAAAATTAGTAGTTAAGATTGGCACTAATCTTCATTTGAAACATTTAAGGAATTTTTTTTTGTCTTTTAAATTGCCAAAATCTGATCACAGTGCTTGTTTGTAATCCTGTATAAGGACTACCAAGTCCCTTTGGAGCTGGATGAACTTTGGATCATTCGGGAGGCAGAGGCAGAAATAAACAGAAGTTCCAGAGAGATAGTCACCCCTAAGAGTCAGGAGACAGGTAGCTGAGTGACTGTCGGGAGAGGGAAGGGGAATAGACAGAATGAGCAGAGTACCCCTGTGGCCGTTCCCACCAATATTAAGTACATCGTTTTGGATACTGTCGATGGGGTCGACCTATCAGGGACAAGTTGCAGTGGTTGTGTCTCTGGCACCGAGATGGGTCCCTCAATTCAAAAAGGAAGTAGGGAAAAGAGGATAGCAGTAGTAATAGGAGACTTGATAGTTAAGGGGACAGATAAGAGGTTCTGTGGAAGAGATCGAGAATCCCGGATGGTCCGTTGCCTCCCTGGTGCCAAGGTCCGCGATATCTACCAGAGGGAACACAATTCTAGATTTAGTGTTGTGCAGTGAACCGGATTTGATCAGGGACCTCGAGGTAAAGGAGCCATTAGGAAGTAGTGACCATAATATGATAAGTTTTAATCTACAATTTGAGAGGGAGAAGGGAAACTCGGAAGTGTCAGTATTACAGTTGAACAAAGGGAACTATGGTGCTATGAGGGAGGAGCTGGCCAAAGTTCAATGGAACAATACCCTAGCAGGGATGACAGTGGAACAGCAATGGCAAGTATTTCTGGGAATAATGCGGAAGGTGCAGGATCAGTTCGTTCCAAAGAGGAAGAAAGATCCTAAGGGGAGGCCGTGGCTGACAAGGGAAGTAATGGACAGTATAAAAATAAAAGAGAAGACGTATAACATAGCAAAGACGAGTGGGAAGCCGGAGGATTGGCAATCTTTTGAAGAGCAACAGAAGGTAACTAAAAAGGCAATACGCGGAGGAAAAAATGAGGTACGAAAGTAAACTAGCCAAGAATATAAAGGAGGAGAGTAAAAGCTTCTTCAGGTGTGTGAAAAGGAAAAAAATAGTTAAGGCCAAAATTGGGCCCTTGAAGACAGAAGAAGGTGAATTTATTATGGGGAACAAGGAAATGGCAGACGAGTTGAACAGGTACTTTGGATCTGTTTTCACAAGGGAAGACACAAACAATCTCCCAGATGTAATAGTGGCCAAAAGAGCTAAGGTAATGGATGAATTGAAGGAAATTTATATTAGGCAGGAAATGGTGTTGGATAGGCTGTTGGGTCTGAAGGCTGATAAGTCCCCGGGACCTGATGGTCTACATCCCAGGATACTTAAGGAGGTGGCTTTAGAAATTGTGGACGCATTGGTAATCATTTTCCAATGTTCTATAGATTCAGGATCAGTTCCTGTAGATTGGAGGTGGCTAATGTTGTCCCTCTCTTGAAGAAGGGAGGAAGAGAGAAAAAAAGGGAATTATAGACTGGTTAGCCTGACATCGGTGGTGGGAAAGATGCTGGAAGCAATTATAAAAGATGAAATTACGACACATCTGGATAGTAGTAACAGGATTGGTCCGAGTCAGCATGGATTTACGAAGGTGAAATCGTGCTTGACTAATCTTCTGGAATTTTTTGAGGATGTAACTATGAAAATGGACAAGGGAGAGCCAGTGGATGTGGTGTACCTGGACTTTCAGAAAGCCTTTGATAAAGTCCCACATGGGAGATTAGTGGGCAAAATTAGGGTACATGGTATTGGGGGCAGAGTACTGACATGGATTGAAAATGGCCGGCTGGCAGAAAACAAAGAGTAGCGATTAACGGGTCCCTTTTGGAATGGCAGGTGGTGACCAGTGGGGTACCGCAGGGTTCAGTGCTGGGACCGCAGCTGTTTACAATATATATTAATGATTTAGATGAGGGAATTAAAAGTAAAATTAGCAAATTTGCCAATGAGACAAAGGTGGGTGGCAGTGTGAAATGTGAGGAGGATGTTATGAGAATGCAGGGTGACTTGGACAGGCTGGGTGATTGGGCAGATGCATGGCAGATGCAGTTTAATGTGGATAAATGTGAGGTTATCCACTTTGGTGGTAAGAACAGGAAGGCAGATTATTATCTAAATGGAGTCAAGTTCGGAAAAGAGGAAGCACAACGAGATCTAGGTGTTCTTGTACCGCAGTCACTGAAAACAAGCATGCAAGTACAGCAGGCAGTGAAGAAAGCTCATGGCATGCTGGCTTTCATAAGGGGAATTGAGTATGAGAGTAAAGAGGTCCTTCTGCAGCTGTACAGGGCCCTGGTGAGACCACATCTGGAGTATTGCGTGCAGTTTTGGTCTCCAAATTTGAGGAAAGACATTCTTGCTATTGAGGGAGTGCAGCGTAGGTTCACAAGGTTAATTCCCGGGATGGCAGGACTGTCATATGTCGAAAGATTGGAGCGACTGGGCTTGTATACTCTGGAATTTAGAAGGCTGAGAGGGGATCTTATTGAAACAAATAAGATTATTAAGGGATTGGACATGCTGCAGGCAGGAAGCATGTTCCCACTGATGGATGAGTCCAGAACCAGAGGCCACAGTTTAAGAATTAGGGGTAGGCCATTTAGAACGGAGTTGAGGAAAAACCTTTTCACCCAGAGAGTGGTGGATATATGGAATGCTGTGCCCCAGAAGGCTGTGGAGGCCAAGTCTCTGGATGTTTTGAAAAAAGAGATGGATAGAGCTCTTAAAGATAGTGGAATCAAAGGTTATGGGGATAGGGCAGGAACTGGATACTGATAGTGGATGATCAGCCATGATCACAGTGAATGGTGGTGCTGGCTCAATGGGCCGAATGGCCTACTCCTGCACCTATTGTCTATTAGTCTATCTCGGATTGAGTTCGCGATATTCTGAAGAGGGAGGGTGAGCAGCTGGATGTCGTGGTCCATGTAGGGACCAATGACGTGGGTAGGAAGAGTGAGGAGGTCCTGGTGAGTTTAGGGAGTTTGGCGCCAAGTTAAAGGACAGGATCTCCAGGATAGCAATCTCAGGACTGCTACCAGTGACACGTGCAGGTGGGTTTAGAAATAATAAGATAGGGCAGATGAACACGTGGCTGAAGACATGGTGCAGGAGGGAGGGCTTCAGATTTATAGATAATTGGGCAGTTTTCCAGGGAAGGTGGGAACTGTTCCGGTGGGATGGTTTACCTCTGAACTGGAGGGGGACAAATATTTTTGCAGGTAGGTTTGCTAGAGAGGCTTCAGTGGATTTAAACTAGATACAAGGGGGGAGGGGAACCGGAGTGTAGGAACAGATGTAGGGGAGAAGGAACAAAATGAAAATGGTAAAGTTGTTTGCACCGTTAGTGATAAACAGAGAGTAAGAGGTGGAAAATTTCTTAAATGCATTTATTTTAATGCTAGGAGCATTATAAGAAAGGTGGGTGAGCTTAAAGTGTGGTTTGATACCTGGAAGTTTGATGTGGTAGCTATTAGTGAAACATGGTTGCAGGAGGGGTGTGATTGGCAACTAAATATTCCTGGATTTAATTGCTTCAGGTGTGATAGAAGTGGAGGGGCAAGAGGGGGAGGTGTTGCATTGCTTGTCAGAGAAAATATTACAGCGGTGCTCTGGCAGGATAGATTAGTGGGCTCGTCTAGGGAGGCTATTTGGGTGGAATTGAGGAATGGGAAAGGTGCAGTAACACTTTTGGGGGTGTATTATATAGACCACCAAATGGGGAGCGAGAATTGGAGGAGCAAATTTGTAAGGAGATAGCAGATATTTGTAGTAAGCACAAGAAGGTTGTGATTGTGGGAGATTTTAATTTTCCACCAATAGACTGGGAAGCCCATAATGTAAAAGGGCTGGATGGTTTGGAGTTGTAAAATGTGTGCAGGATGTTTTTTTGCAGCAATACATAGAGGTACCAACTAGAGAAGGGGCAGTGTTGGATCTCCTGTTAGGGAATGAGATAGGTCGAGTGACGGAGGTTTGTGTTGGGGAGCACTTCGGGTCCAGTGATCACAATACTATTAGTTTCAATATAATTATGGAGAAAGATAGGTCTGGACCCAGGGTTGAGATTTTTGATTGGAGAAAAGCCAACTTTGAGGAGATGCAGAAGGATTTAGAAGGAGTGGATTGTGACAATTTGTTTTATGGGAAGAATGTTGTTTCTTGTTTCTGTATTGCTTGGTTTCACTTTGTAGGAGGTGTTAGTGTACAATCTCTGTCACAGCTGCTCAGCATTCTTCAGTGATTCAAGGTTGCTTCAAAACTGCCACTTCGCATATGAGATGTCTTTCCGGAGATTGTGCTTGGAACTCTTTTCCACTGATTTGTGGATCTCATGGTTCATCCAGAACTTACGGTTGTAGAAAATTTTGAATGATTTTACAACTGTTTAAGTCTGTGACAACTGTGGTGTGTTCGTTCAGATCCTCGTTCATTCAGATCCTTTGATTAGATGAACATGTTCAGTCTATCAACTCAAAGCATTCCTTTTGCCACTCCTCTGCCTCCCACGACTACTTCATTGTCTTCAATGAGGATGTGTGAGGTGTTGCACTTCAGAAGTCAAATGAAAGGGGAATATGATAAATGGCAGAATGCTTAAGAACACTGTGCAGAGGGATCTTGGAGTCTCTAAGTGTGTAGATACTGAACATGGCAACACAAGCAGATTGGATGGTAACCAATGTGTATGATGTACTTGCCTTCATCATTCTGGCCTTTGAGTATGAATCAGGAAATCTGTTGCAGTTGTATTAAACTTTGGTAAAGCTGCACTGAATGTTGCATCAGTTCTAGTCATCCCATTACAGGATGGGTGTTCAGGTTCTGCAAAAGGTGCAGAGAAGATTCACCAGGGCGCTGCTTGCTTTAGAGGACAATAGTGCAGAAAAAGGCATTGGGCTGACTTTGATTGTTTAATCTGGAGTTTCAAAGGTTAAGGAGAGGCCTGATAGAATTTTATAAAATTTGAGGCATAATTAGGGTAGATAGTCTCTTTCTTTCCCAGGGTAGAAATGCAAAGTATTAGAAAGCATAGGTTTAAAGGGTGGGGTGGTGGGGTGGCCGGGGGGGGGGGAGAGTTTTATTTTACTCAGTGGTAGGTGCCTGAAATGTGCCTGGGTTTGTGATGAAAGCTGACATGATACTGGAGGCATTTAGACAGACATGAGCCTGAGGGGAATGGAAGGATATAGATCTTGTGCAGATAAATGAGATTAGATTAATTACGCAACATTTTGGTGCAGACATGGTTTTCTTGTGCTGTTTTGTATTGTAATCTCCGCAGAACCAAAATTCTTAATATAACTGATCTCTGAGGCCACTACATTTGTATACCTGATTGCAGTACCAGGTGGTGGATAAGCACCATTTTTTGGGAATACCAGTGAATTTTGTGAATACGGAGGATATCTTTCATAACATTGGTTTTCCAAAAGCACTTGATGTTTGTTTTGTTGTGTCTTCGGGAGAAGATTGCACAGCACAGGAGTTCTTGTACATAGCTGTTTGAGACAAGTTTTGATAAGTGCCTCCACATCTTTTTCCCAGGCAAAGACTCATTTATCAAAGTTTTGGATGGTGGTTTCATCTCCACCATGGCCATTGTGTAGTCTGACCAATATTCTGAACATACATTGAAGATCCGAAGGGGAGGGCTTTTCTCACCAGCAACCAAACAAGGTCATAGTACTTGCATGAACGCTTTGACAATGAGGCATTCTGCAAATGATGTTCTGAATCTGGTTTATTATCTCCCACTTATGATGTGAAATTTGTTTTACAGCATATTTCAGTGCAAAGACTGAAATTTTGCAAATTAGAAAATAAATAGTGAAAAGGGCATAATGAAGGAGTGAACATGGACCATTCAGAAATTTGGCAGAGGGGAAGAAGTGTTCCTGTAATTGAAAGTGAATGCAGTTGTCAGTTTGACGTTTTCTCCCATTAAATTTATCTTTATTTTCCAGCCTGATCTTAGTGGGGACTCTTGACTTCTCTGAGCCATATACCCAGCACTTTCAGATAAATGGACAGGCTATGAAAGGAACAAAGGGTTGGTTTAAGGGCATAGACTATTTTCTAAACAGGTTAAAAATTCAGAAATCTGGAGTGCACAGGGTCTTGGGATCTTGTGCAGCATCCATTAAAGGTTAACTTGCCAGTTGAGTTAGTGCTAATGAAGGCAAGTGCAATGCTAACATTTCGAGAGGACTAGAATATGTAAGTAAGGATGTAATGCTGAGCATTTGTAAGGCATTAGTTAGACCACAGTTGGGGTATTGTGAACAATTTTGGGACCCTAATCTAAGAAAGGATGTGCTGGCATTGGAGAGGGTCCGGAGGAGGTTCATGAGAATGATTTCTGGAAGGATAGGGTTAGTGTTAGTTGATGGCTCTCGGTCTGTATTTTGCTGGAGTTGAGGAGAATGAGATGGTGGCGGGGGGGCGGGGTGGGTGGAATCTCATGGAAACCTACCAAATATTGAAAGGTCAAGATAAAGATGATATTTCCTTTTGAGGGGGAGTCTTGAACCAGCCTCATTAGACAAGAGCGATCCTTTGGAGCAGAAATAAGGAGAAATTTCTTTAGTCAGAGGGTGGTGAATCTATGGAACTTATTGCCACAGAGAGCTGTGGAGGCCAAGTTATTGGATATATTTAAAGTGGAGGTTGAGTGGTTCTTGGATAAAGTGGTTAATTGGGTCAAAGCTTCTAGGGGAAAAGGACAGGAAAATGGGTTGAAAAGGACAATAAATCAATTATGATGGACCAAAGCTTGATGGGACAAATGACCAAATTCTACTCTCGTGTCTCATGGCTTTCTCACTGTCAAAAGAGTGCAATCACGTTTGCTGCTATTGACTCACCCCCCCTCCATAAAGTTGCAGATGTTGATTGTTGATTGAGCAGAAGGTAGTGATATCATCTATATACAAAAAAGTGTCTATGCAGATGGGAATTGTATTTCCTGATGGATTTGGCAAAAGATTGTATGTAGTACATAGTCAGAACAGAAGAAAGGACAACTTTGCTTAACTCAATAATTTTATTGAAGAACTTAGTTTCCTAACCTTTTTATTAGGACTGCACTTTAGAACAGTTATATAAATGTCAGATTAGTCTCCAAAATGGGATTTGGGGAGGTTCTATATTCTGTTAGTCTTGGTTCTACATGATAAGGCAAGAGTTCACTTCACTGTCAGATAACTACCTGCTGAGTGCAATGATGTTCAAGGCTGGTTGAATCATCAGATTTGACTATATTGGCAACATCCTTGGAGAAAATCTTGTAATCCACATTTAATGGTGATGTGGGTCAGCAGTTTCTGATTTCCTCCCTTTACAATTCTATTTGTATATGAAATGACAATGGATTCTGATATGCCACCAACTAGATATATTGCTGTGTATAGATGCAGCAAGTCGAGACTGATCCAGTCTCACAGGGCCAGGTAGATATTGCTGCTAGTTTCCCAGTGTTTTACTTGACTTGAAGTAATAAGCTTACTTTGTCATTTTGTCTAGTGTTAACAGTTAGGGCTAGATTAAATTTATTTATCATATAGAAACATAGAAAACTTACAGCATAGTACAGACCCTTCAGCCCACAGTGCTGTGCTGAACATGTAGGTACTTTAGAAATTACCTAGGGTTCCCCGTACCCCTCTATTTTTCTGAACTCTGTATACCTATCCAGGAGTCTCTTAAAAAACCCTATCGTATCTGCCTCCACCACCGTTGCCGACAACCCATTTCACGCACTCACCACTCTCTGCGTTTTTAAAAAAAAACAACAACATCTTACCCTAACATCTCTGTACCTACTTCCAAGCACCTTAAAACTGTGCCCTCTCATGAAAGCCATTTCAGCCCTGGAAAAACGCCTCTGACTATCCACATGATCAATGCCTCTCATCATCATATACACCTCTATCAGGTGACCTCTCATCCTTTGTTGCTCCAAGGAGAAAAGGCCAAGTTCACTCAATTCTCATAAGGCATGCTCCCCAATTCAGGCAACATCCTTGTAAATCTCTGCACCCTTTCTATAGTTTCCACATCCTTCCTGTAGTGAGGTGACCAGAACTGAGCACAGTACTCTAGGTGGAGCCTATGTACTGTACATCAAAACATACAGTGAAATGTGCTGTTTGCACTACCAGTCAACACAACCTGAGGTTTTGCTAGGGGTAGTACACGAGTGTCACTACACATTCCAGCACAATGTGCATGTCCAAGATGTTCAGTAGAACAATACATGGCACAAGCAGCAGTAATAATACCAATGAAACAGAATAACAGCAAAACAAGCCCATTTCACATTCTCCCACCCATGCGCAGGCCACCCCTGACCTCCAGTCCTTGGTCATGGCCCCAGACTTGCCAATCCTGGGACCTCAACCTCCTGGCTTCAACTTCCAGACTCGCTGACCTCTAGATTTTGACTCCAGGATGATCTGATCACGGGCCTCTGCCTTGGGACCTGCTCACTGACCTTGGGCCTTCAATCCCGGGACTCGCTGACCTCAAAGTTCAAAGTAAATTTATTATCAACGTATGCATATGTCATCTTCGGATTCATTTTCTTGAGGACATTCACAGTAGTTAAAATGGAATGAATGCAAAATCTACACCCAAAGCTGGACAAACAATGCACAAAAAAAGATTGTAATCAAAAAAAATAAGACGAAGATAGCGCAGGAGAATCACAGTGACGTGCTGTGGGCTGCTTACAAAACTTGTAACTGTATCTGTTTTGAATTATTCTCATTGTATTCTGCAGTGTACAGTTTTCCCTTTTAAGCAACAAACTTTTGAACTGTCTTAATGAACTCGCAATTTCACTATCATCTGAAGGACTCGGTGATCTTAACTCTCAAGCATGCAGGTACATCCTCTTTAAGTGGACAAAGGTAGATTGTTGTGGCCATAAGAGGTGGGGGGAGGGGGTGGACTCCAAGCCAGGCTGAAACACAGAGTAATGAGATCCCTTCTACCTGGCATCTTGTTAGCAAATGTGCAGTTGCTGAAGGACAAGATTGAGATTGCTGTATCAGAAGGAAATGAGGAATTGCTGTCTGTTTCTTGGAGACATGGCTCACTCTGGATATGCTGGATGCATCGATAAGACCCGGAGCCTACATGATACACAGCATGGACCAGACTGCTGAATTGGAGAAGACGAAAAGTGGGGGTCTTTGTTTAGATTATGAGAACACTCAAGCTTGGTTTTTACTTCTGCGTTAACTGGACGCCGTAACCTACGCAAGTGACCTGTGCGCGTTGTGAGCATTTATACTTGTGCGTTGGTGTGTCTGCGTTGCTCGGCAATTCGCGCACGTCACGCATGCGCACTCACTGCCCGCGCAAGGCTTCGTGGTCATGGTAGTCTCAGGGTAAACAAGAAGCGAGCGTCTTTTTTTCGTGTGAAATGTGTCCATAATTTCGGAGGTCTGTAAAGCTTTATGGAAAGCATTGCAGCCAGAGTTCCTTCCCTGCCCTTCATTCGCCCAATGGGAACCTATTGCAGCGTAGGATGAAATGCGATGCTCCCTAGCGGACCAATCACAGCTGTTGCGTTCTGCATTGCCACGACGTGCGGTTACATTTTGGGAGAGGTGTGCATCACAGCAGCGCAAGCTCTCGCGTAGGGTTCCGTGTTAGCTTTGTGCAGGGTTTGCGGTGACGCAGACCTTACGGCGACGCGTTGACGCAGAAGTATAAACCAGGCTTTAGTCCTCGTTTATTGTCATTTAGAAATGCATGTATGCATTAAGAAATGATACAATGTTCCTCCAGAGTGATATCACAGAAAAACAGGACAAACCAAAGACTAACACTGACAGAACCACATAATTATAACATATAGTTACAGCAGTGCAAAACAATACCATAACTTGATAAGAACAGACCATGGGCAGGGTAAAAAAAAAGTCTCAAAGTCCTGAGTTGATCGACTCCTGAGTCCCCGATAGCAGGCGACAAAGGGAGAAACTCCCTGCCATAACCCTCCAGGCACCGACAACTGCCGATGCATTGGAAGCACCCGACCACAGCTGACACTGAGTCTGTCTGAAAACTTAGAGCCTCTGACCAGCCCCTCCAGTACAGCTTCCTGAGCGCTATCCTCTGCCGGGCAGTGTTGACCTTGCCCGGCCGCCGAAACAAGCAAAGCCGAGGATTCGGGACCTTCTCCGGAGATTCCGGACCACATAGTAACAGCGGCAGCGAAGCGGGCATTTCAGAAGTTTCTCCAGATGTTCCTCCGTACTCTCACGTCTGTCTCCATCAAATCAGAATTGTGCACGGTCCCCTACTTGACAAATAACAGACATTACCACTGAAGTGGCTGCGCGTGTGTTTCATGATAAACTCTCTGTGGTGCTTGGATGTGGTGGTTTTGTCATACTCTTCTTCCCCTGACCTGGAACATCTAATGATTAAGTGTCGACCATTCTACTTACCAAGTGAGTTCTCCTCTGACTCTGAAGTTTACATATCACCAAAGGCCAATCGTAATCAGGAACCAGAGATAACGAATGCTGCCATCACCAAATAAGAAACAATTCACTCTGACGCATTTCAAATCATAATCAGGACTTTAATCAGGCTTTTTTGAACAAATCTCTGCCCAATTATCATCAACATATAACCTGCAGCACTAGGGGTCATTTTTATTATTATTTATTTCTCATTCTGTAATTGCACAGTTTGTTGTGTAATACACATTGGTTGTTTGTCCATCCTGTTGGATGCAGGATTTCATTGATTCTGTTATTTTTCTTGGATTTACTGAGTATGCCCATAAGAAAATGAATCTCAGGGTTGTATATGGTGACGTGTATGTACTTGAACCAAATCTACTTTGAACTTTAAATATATAATAAGTAATATGGAGAACCTGAGTTGTAGAGTCCTTGAAAGTGAATCCATGGGTTGTGGAATTAGCTCAGTATTGAGGTGAGTGAGAGGAGGGAGGAGTAGATGGCGGCGCGACGGCAGCGCGCGCGGCCACTTTGGTGGTGATGTCTGTTATCTGTCAAGTAGGGGACCGTGCACAATTCTGATTTGATGGAGACAGATGTAAGAGCACGGAGGAACATCTGGAAAACTTCTGAAGTGCCCGCTTCGCTGCTGCTGCTACTGTGTGGTAACCTGAATCTCCGGAGCTGAAGGCCCCGAAATCCTCAGCTTTGCGTGTTTCAGCAGCCAGGGAGAGGTCAAAGGCGTGCGGAAGAGGATGGCGCTCGGGAGGCTGTATCGGAGAGGCTGGTTGGAAGCTCGAAGTTTTCAGATGGATGGTCTCAGAGTCAGCTGTGGTCGGCGCCTGGAGGTTTAAAGCAGGGAGTTTCTCCCTTTTGCTGCCTGCTGTCCGGGACTCTGGAGTCGATTGACTCGGAACTTTGAGACTTTTTTTTTACTGTGCCCATGGTCTGTTCTTCATCAAATTATGGTATTGCTTTGCAGCTTCACTGCTGTAACTATATGTTATAATTATGTGGTTCTGTCAGTGTTAATCTTTGGTTTGTCCTGTTTTCTGTGATATCAGTCCGGAAAAACATTGTATTATTTCTTAATGCATGTATGCATTCTAAATGACAATAAAAGAGGACTGAGCGTTCTCATAATCTAATCTAATCTAATCTATGCATGCTCGTTTAGGAGCCTGTATTGCTGAACCTGGTGGAGTGTGACCTGAGGCTTGTGTTCCTCCCGGCTAACGGCAGCAAATGAGAAGTGACCATGGCCTGGATGATGGATGCTGCTTTCTTGTGGTAGTCCTCCTTGTAGTTGTGGTCAGTGGTGGGAAGGGCTTTTGCTATGATGGACTGGGCTGTATATGCTACGTTTCTAGGCTATTCTCTTGGGCATTGGTGTTTCTATACCATGCTGTGATGCAACTAGTCAGGACACCCTCCAATGTGCCTCTATGGAATTTTATCAAAGTTTTAGATGACATGTCAAATCTGCACAAACTACTTAGAATGTGGAGGTGCTGCTGTGCTTTTTTGCAATGGCACTTAGGTGCTGCACCCAGGAGAGATCCTCTGAAATGAAAATGTCAAGGAGTTTTAAGTTACTGACTCTCTACCTCTGATCCCCTGATGAAGATTGGCTCATGGACCCCTGGTTTCCTCCTTAGTAGTCAATAATCAACTCTTTGGTTTTGCTGACGTCGAATAAGAGGTTGTTGTGGCACCATTCATCCAGATTTTCAATCTTCCTTCTATATGCTGATTCATCACCACCTTTGATTTAGCTAACAATGGTGGTGTCACCTGCAAACTTGAAGGGGGCACTGGAGTTTTACTTAGCCCCCTGCTCTATTTGCTTTTTACCTATGACTGTGAGACTAAGCACACAGCCTCAGATATGTAATCCAGGACAAAATGAAGTTCAAAATCAATTTATTATAAAATACATATGTCACTGTAGACTCTGAAATTCATTTTCTATTATTATTCAAATAACAAGAGGCAGTTTGAACTTCAGTCATCCATTTTGCCTCTTTCCATTGTTTTTGTTTTGTAACTTGCGTTTCAGTTGGAGAGCATTGTCATATTCTCATGAGTCAACGTATTCATTCATATATTGTCATACTTATTCCCCAAAATAAGAACCAGTACTGTACCCTTTTGTGTTCTGGTTTAAAGCTATTAATTACATGTACGCCTCTGAAGGTAGAGCGTTCCTATGAAAAGGTTCGTAAGCCGAAATGTCATAAAGCGAAGAAGCAATAACCATTTATTTATATGGGAAAATTTTGTGAGCGTTCGCAGACCCAAAAATAACCTACCAAATCATGCCAAATAACACATTAAAACCTAAAATAACAGTAACATATAATAAAAGCAGGAATGATATGATAAGTACACAGCCTATATAAAGTAGAAATATTTCTCTACAATCATTGCCGCACTGTTCTCCGTAGCAAAAATCTCACGCAAGCGCTCTCGGCAGGAACACTCTCTCCAGTAACCTTTAAGCTATGAAGCTGCCAAATCATACCAAATAACGCATAAAAATACACAACCTATATAAAGTAGAAATAATGTATGTACAGTGTAGTATCACGGGAATCTGGAAGACAGCGCCGAGCACACTGATGGTGTGTTAGACTGAGACGTCGGAGATTGGGATGGTGCAGTGGTTCCCAACCTCCAGGCAGCGAACTGATACCGATCCGCGGAGAATGCAACGGTAGCCGGGATCACCCAGCACTCAGCATCAGCACACCTAATTAATTAGCTTGTTTATTTCAGCTTTTTTTCTTAAAGATGTGTCAGGTGCGTCCCGGCTACTGCTACATTCTCCGTGGCAGTGTATTGGTCCGCGGCCGGGGGGTTGGGGTGGTGGGACACTGGGGTGTCATCTCATTGTTGTCTGTTTCCATCAGAGCAGGCAGGTCATCTTCTTCCATGTCTGCCTGCCTCAATGTTGAAGGTCGAGGTTCGCCGTCTGCTATGGCTGATGTGGAAGGCTTGCAAAACGACAGTATGCTTGACTGCTAGCCTCGCGCATTTTTCTATCATCTCATGCAGTTGCTTCACGTTCAGTTCCAGGACGACTTCACTTTTGGTCTGTTCGCTACTGCATTCGGTTTTGATTGTTATTCTTTTCTCTTCCAATTGCATCAGCTCTTCGTCTATCAGTTCTAGGTCATGGGATACCAAAACCTTTTCAACATCATCTTCGTCAACTTCCACAAGCCAAGCTCACTTTGTCCTTACTTCATTCACCACGATCGGAACGCTTAATTATGTCCTGTTTTACGCTAAGTGTAACACCCTTACGAGCTGTTTTAGGCTTTTCTGATACCTTAGAACTCATCTTGCAAACGACTGCTCACAGGCATGTGTTTAAGCAATGCCGTCTAGAATGCAGTTCCGGGGGAGGAGCTTGACTGCTCAGGGTGCATGCTGCCTTTTATCGGTGCTGTCTTTTTTTTCGTAACAGTGAAAACAGGTAACTAATGTAGGTCTTTCGTAACAGCGAGGTTTCATAAAGCAAACGTTCGAAAAGTGGGGGACATCTGTATCCTCTTCTATAAATTTCTACTCTTCCTTTATGTTTATTTGTGTGCTATCTACATTGAGATGATTGAAACAAGTGTCAATAATCTTTGCAAGTTTTTAATATCTCTGATATTTGTCTGGAAGTTTGGTTCTGTCTCTCTCTCATTGCATGTCTATTAAATACTATATATTTGATACTATAACAACATCTGTTATGTCTTTCAACTTCATCTAAGTTAACTGTATCTCTTTCCTTACCTGTAATTGTTTATATGATCAGTTTAAAAACGTCAACTGTTTTTTAGACCTCATCACCCTTGCTCCTTCAAATATCATAACCATCACTTTAATTTTCCTTATGGCTCCTCTAGACATCTTATTGCCCTGTATAGATTGTGGTAGATACGGTATATATTGGCTTATAATTTAAAAACCTGCTTTGGACTAATTGGTCTCACTTATCACCAACATTTTTTAGCACCCTGCCATTTACTTAATCTGTCCTACTCTTATTTGACATACTAAAATGCTCATGCCTATCAAGATTAATTTCAATTTGGCCAATGCTCCAACTGGTTTATATCTTGCCATAATTGTGGACAACCTTTTTCACAATCCACAAAAGCGATTCTTGAGTTGTCCACAAACTTTACTAATAATTTCCCCTGCAGCTGTATATTGATGCAGCAATCCTATTAGTACACCATTAGTCTCAGACATTTAAAAAGGAAACCATCTTTCCATGACTCCCCTCTGCCTCCTGTCACCAAATCAAATTTTGTATCTAATTAGCCAGATCTCCTTAGGTGCCCAGAAGAGCCACAAAGGCAGCATTTTCCCCTCGTAAACCATACTGGCTACCCCTTCCTGCCCTTTGAAATGAATGTAAATGTTGTCTCTTAGAATTTTCTCTGCTAATTTACCAGCCATTGACTCACTAGCTGGCTTATTCCTCCTGCTCCTAAATATAGGAACAATACTAGATATCTTTCAGTCTTCTGGTACCTTGCTTGTGGCTAACAGAAGTGAAAAAATCTGACAAAGCTCCAGAAACTTCCTCCCTTGTTTTTATTTGTTGACTGCAGTTAAGGTTTTCAGAGATGGCTTTGTTAACTTTTAAGATTTTGTTAGGAATAATATACCACCTTTTTAAAAAGTATATTTAAATAGGTAGATTATTTTTCTTTTAGAACTTCCAGAAACTTTTATAGACTTTAACCTATTTCTTTGCTGAATAAAGAATAACCCAAATTAATCATAAGAGTGAAATTAGGGAAGTGCCATACTCAAGATAAATGACGTGTATGTGAACTTCGTTCCTTTTTAGAAGGATCTAGGCCATGAGAAATGCAATACAGTGAATCTCTAGATTTTAGTAGATTTATTTATTTAGCAATACAGACCCTTCTAGCCTTTCGAGCTGTACCTTTCCAGCAACCCCACAAACCTGATTAACCCTAACCTAATCACAGGACAGCTTACAGTGACCAGTTAATCTACCTGGTATGTCTTTGGGCTGTGGGAGAAAACCGGAGGATTATTTTCCTTTCCCTTTTACTTTCATTTTCCGTGGATAAGAAAGGAAATAGTACTTCAATATCTAACATGATTAGGTTTATCTGGTGATGTTCTTTAGCCAGGGAGAAATAACTGTGCTTAACTTTTTTTAAACAGTTTTCAATATTTGTAACACCCATTCTCTTTTTTCTTTTCCTTCCTAAACACCTTTGAATCCACATTCATTTTCAAGACCTTATTGTCCCTCTTTCTTCTTCGTCCCTCTTCCCTCCGGGAGAAGGTTCAGGAGCTTGAAGACTCGTACGGCCAGATTTAGGAACAGCTTCTTTCCAACAGTGATAGACTGCTGAACAGATCCTGACCCGGATCTGGGCCGTACCCTCCAAATATCTGGACCTGCCTCTTGGTTTTTTTGCACTACCTTACTTTCCATTTTTCTATTTTCTATTTATGATTTATAATCTAAATTTTTAATATTTACTAATTTTAACTATTAATATTTTTAATATTTAATATTTGTAATCCAGGGAGTGTGAAACGCAGAATCAAATATCGCTGTGATGATAGTACCAATTGTTTGGTGACAATAAAGTATAAAGTAAAAGTAAAGTATTGAAGTGCTGATTTGTGCATTTTGAGTACTAATGATGAAAGGTCTGAACCATAAATACAGTAAAGAAATTTCTTTTGTTAGCAATGCATTGCATCAAACTAGCAATTTGTTGAATGGCAAAGGCCAACCAAACTTGTACAGTGACTGATTAAGATGATTTCTGAAGAAAATGCACCCTAAAGAATAAATACAAAAAGCATAGTTATCTTTTTCCTATAAATAGAACTCTTGCATTATGCACAGGTTTTTACTACAATCTCTCAAGGGATGTATGACAATAAATAGAACTACTTACAAGAGGTTACAAGAAAGGATATTCAATGCCTTGTGAGTTACAAAATGAGAAGTTCATAATTTCATATTGAATTGGCATAGAACAGGAACAGGCTTTCTGGCCTATTAGTACAGGTGTCCCCTGCTTTTCGAACGTTCGTTTTACGAAACCTCGCTGTTACGAAAGGCCTACATTAGTTAGCAGTGCGTGAAAAAAGCAGTGCGCGATAAAAGGCAGCGCGTGGCACAAGCAGCCAAGCTCCTCCCCCGGAACTGCATTCCAGCTGGCATTGCTTAAACACGTGCCTGTGAGCAGCCGTTAGCAAGATGAGTTCTAAGGTATTGGAAAAGCCTAAAAGAGCTTGTAAGGGTGTTACACTTAGTGTAAAACTAGACATAATTAAGCGTTTCGATCGTGGTGAACGAAGTAAGGACAAAGTGAGCTTGGCTTGTGGAAATTGACGAAGATGATGTTGAAGAGGTTTTGGCATCGCATGACCAAGAACTGATAGATAGAGCTGATGCAATTGGAAGAGGAAAGGATAACAATCGAAACCAAATGCAGCAGCGAACGGACTGAAAGTGAAGTTGTCCAGGAACTTAAATGTGAAGCAACTGTGTGACATTTTCGCTGCAATGATTGCAGAAAAGTACGACTTAAATTTTGAAAGGGTACGTCGGTTTAGGCCACATTTGCAAGATAGTTTGAGTGCTTACAAAGAACTGTATGATAGAAAAATGTGCGAGGCTAGCAGTCAAGCATACTGTCATTTTTCAAGCCTTCCACATCAGCTACAGCAGACGACGAACCTCGACCTGCGACATCGAGGCAGGCAGAGATAGAAGAAGATGACCTGCCTGCCCTGATGGAAACAGAAGACGATGAGATGACACCCCCGTGTCCCACCACCCAACCCCCGGGCCGCAGACCGATACATTGCCACGGAGAATGCAGCGGTAGCCAGGACGCACCCAGCATATCTTCCTGGACAATCAGCAATCGCCCAGATCAGAGGCGATTGCGTCACCTCTGATCTGGGCCGACGTTTACGTGCCAGGTGGCACTGAATTAATTAGCTTGTTTATTTCGGCCTTCTTCTTAAAGATGTGCTGGGTGCGTCCCGGCTACCGCTGCATTCTTCGCGGATCGGTATTGGTTCGCTGCCCGGAGGTTGGGGACCACTGCATCACCCCAACCTCTGACTCAGCCTAACACACCATCATCAGTGTGCTTGGCACTGTCTTCTCGATTCTGGAAAGTGATGCTACACTGTACATACATTATTTCTACTTTATATAGTCTGTGTATTTTTGTGTTATTTGGTATGATATGCAGCTTCATAGCTTAAGGGTTACTGGAGAGAGTGTTTCTGCCAAGAGCGCTTGCGCCGTGTTTCTGCCGAGAACACTTGTGTGAGATTTTCGCTACGGAGAACAGTGTGGTAATGATTGTAGAAAAGTATTTCTACTTTATATAGGCTGTGTATTTATCATATCATTCCTGCTTTTACTATATCTTACTGTTATTTTAGGTTTTATGTGTTATTTGGCATGATTTGGTAGGTTATTTTTGGGTCCGCGAACGCTCACAAATTTTTCCCCATATAAATAAATGGTTATTGCTTGTTTACTTAACGACATTCCGGTTTACGAACCGTTTCATAAGAACGTTCTACCTTCGGATGGCGGGGGAAACCTGTATTCATGTTGGTCATGAATACCCATCCGTATTAATCCCTTTATTAGCAAATCAAAGACTTGTCCCATTACGATTGAAATGTTATGAATGTCTCTATCTTCACTTGGGTCATGTTTTCCAGTTTCCAGTCATCTTCTAGGAGACCTCTAGCCTCCCGATAACCACATCTGCACCAGATGTAACAAGCAGCAACTCGGAATGTGTCAAGGAACTGGAGCTGCAGCTCAATGATCTTGGACTCCTATAGGAAACTGAAGAGATAATAGATGGGAGCTACAGAGAGGTGGTCACCTTCTAAGTTGCAGGGGGCAGGTAAATGGCTGACTGAGGAGAGGGAAGAGACATGGACAGCCAATACACAGTATCCTTTGGCCATTCCCCTCAATAATAACCATAGCATTTTGGATACTTTTGAAGGGGGCGACCTACCAGTGGGCAACAGCAGTGACCGGGTCTCTGGCACTGATTCTGATGCTGTGGTTTAGAAGAGAGGTGAAGAGGACTGTAGTAGCGATAGGAGATTTCATAATTGGAAGAATGGAGATGAGATTCTGTGGATACAATAGCGACACGATGGTATGTTACCTCCTGGGTCCCAGGGTCATGGATGTCTCTGATTGAATCCACAGCATTCTAAAAGGGAGCAATATCCTTGGGAGCAGTTTTGCTAGAGCTGTTTGTGAGGGTTTAAACTACTTCGGCAGGGAGAGGGGAACTGGAGTGAAAGGGTTGAGGATGGGGCATTTGGTTTACAAACGGAGGTAGAGTGCAGTGAGACTGTTATCATCAGCCTGCCTTGCTAGGGCAAAATTACAGTCAATGGGATGAGTTGCAATCTAAAAGGAGAAGAGAATTGAAAATGTTGATGAATACAGGACTGAAGATGTTATATTTGAATGCATGCAGTATATGGAATAAGGTAGTTACAGATTAGCAAGTATGACATTGTGGGCATCACTGAATCATGGCTGAAAGATTATAACTGGGTGCTTAACATCCAAGGATATACATTGTTTCGAAAGGACAGGCAGGTAGACAGAGGGGATAGGGTGGCTTAGTTGGTTAAAGATTGAAATCAAGTCCTTAGAAAGAGGTGACATGGGATCAGAAGGTTAGAGTCGCTGTAGGTAGAGCTAAGAGACTGCAAGGGTAAAAACTCCCTGATGGGAGTTGTATACAGACTTCCTAACAGTAGCAAATATGTGGGCTACAAATTACAACAGGAAATAAAAAATTGCACGTCAAAAGAGGAATGTTAATGTTGATTTCAATATGCAGGTAGATTCGGGAAAATCAAATTGGTGCTGGATTGCAATAGGGGAAATTTGCAGATTGCCTACAAGATGGCTTTTTAGAGCAGCTCATGGTTGAGCCCTCTAGGGGATCAGGTACTCTGAATTGGATGTTGTGCAATGAATCAGTTAATTGGAGAGCTTAAGGTAAGGGAGCAAAAATCAGTAGCAAATTAGAGGATTGGGAAACTTTTAAAAAACCAATAGAAATCAACAAAAAACATTATAAAGAAGAAAAAATTGTTAAATATAGTAAGCCAGCCAATAATATTAAAGATGATACCAAAAGTTTCTGCAGGTTCATAAAGTGTTAAAGAGAGACAAGAGTATATATCAAACCGCTGGAAGATGGTGCTAGAGAGGTTGTAAAGGGGTACAAGGAAATGGCGGACAGACGCAAGTATTTTGCATCAGTCTTCACTGTAGAAGACACTTGCACTATTTTGGAGGTTTGAGGATGTCGGGGCAGAAATGAGTATAGTTGCTATTACTGAGGGGAAGATGCTTGAGGAAACTGAAAGGTCTGAAGTCAAGTCACCTGGACCAGATGGACTACACCCCAGGATTCTGAAGGGAGTAGCTGAAGAGATTGTGGAGGCATTAGTAGTGATCTTTCAAGAATCAATAGATTCTGACATAGTTCTGGAGGACTGGAAAATTGCAAATGTTGCTCCACTCTTCAAGAAGGGGGAAAAGGGGCAAAAGACATGAAATTATAGAATGGAAATAAAGGGAGCCTTTACTGATTTTCTGCTGGTGAGTAGTGGTTTTCCATAGGGGTCTATGTTGGGACCGCTTCTTTTTGCGTTACAGGTTTCCCCCGCCATCCAAAGGTAGAGCGTTCCTATAAAAAGGTTCGTATGCTGGAATGTCGTAAAGTGAAGAAGCAGTTACCATTTATTTATATGGGAAAAATTTGTGAGCGTTCGCAGACCCGAAAAATAACCTAGCAAATCATACCAAATAACACAAAACCTAAAATAACAGTAACGTATAGTAAAAGCAGAAATGATATGATAAATACACAGCCTATATAAGGTAGAAATACTTTTCTACAATGATTGCCGCACTGTTCTCCGTAGTGAAAATCTCACGCAAGCGCTCTCGGCAGAAACACTCTCTCCAATAACCTTTAAGCTGTGAAGCTGCCAAATCATACCAAATAACACATAAAAATACACAGCCTATATAAAGTAGAAATAATGTATGTACAGTGTAGTATCACTTACCAGAATAGGGAAATCAGCGCTGAGCACACTGATGATGGTGTGTTAGGCTGAGTCGTCGGAGGCTGGGGTGGTGCAGTGGTCCCCACCCTCCAGGCCGCGGACCGATACCGATCAGTGAAGAATGCAGAGGTAGCCGGGACGCATCCAGCAAATCTTTAAGAAGAAAGCCGAAATAAACAAGCTAATTAATTAGGTGCCACCCGGCACGTAAATGTCGGCCCAGATCAGAGGCGACGCAATTGCCTCTGATCTGGGCGATTGCTGATCGTCCAGGAAGATGTGCTGGGTGCGTCCCGGCTACCACTGCATTCTCCGTGGCAATGTATCTGTCCGCGGCCCGGGGGTTGGGTGGTGGGACACTGGAGTGTCATCTCATCGTCATCTGTTTCCATCAGGGCAGGTCATCTTCTTCTATCTCTGCCTGCCTCGATGTCGCAGGTCGAGGTTCATCGTCTGCTGTGGCTGATGTGGAAGGCTTGAAAAATGACAGTATGCTTGACTGCTTAGCCTCGCGCATTTTTCTATCATCTCATGCAGTTGCTTCACGTTCAGTTCCTGGATGACTTCACTTTTGGTCCGTTCGCTACTGCATTCGGTTTTGATTGTTATACTCTTCCAATTGCATCAGCTCTTCATCTATCAGTTCTTGGCCTTGGGATGCCAAAACCTTTTCAACATCATCTTCGTCAACTTCCACAAGCCAAACTCACTTTGTCCTTACTTCGTTCATGATGATCGAAACGCTTAATTATGTCTAGTTTTACGCTAAGTGTAACACCTTTACGAGCTCTTTTAGGCTTTTCCGATACCTTAGAACTCATCTTGCTAACGGATGCTCAAAATAAATC
This sequence comes from Mobula hypostoma, assembly GCF_963921235.1. Taxonomy (NCBI): domain Eukaryota; kingdom Metazoa; phylum Chordata; class Chondrichthyes; order Myliobatiformes; family Myliobatidae; genus Mobula; species Mobula hypostoma. The sequence continues at coordinate 15,590,707 of NC_086104.1, forward strand.
AACATAAAGCACAGATGCTCACAGGCACGTGTGTAAGCAATGCCGGCTAGAATGCAGTTTCTTGGAGGAACTTGGCTGCTTGGGGCGTGCGCTGCCTTTTTACGTAACAGTGAAAACACCTTCTGTTAGCAAAAACAGGTAACTAATGTAGGTCTTTTGTAACAGTGAGGTGTTGTAAAGCGAACGTTCGAAAAGCGGGGGACACCTGTATATGTCAATTTGGTTGATGGAATTCATTGTTTTATGGCAAGATTTGCTGATGATACGAAGATTGGTGGAGGGATAGATGTAAACGAGGTAGTCTGCAGATGCTGCAAAAAACAATTCTGGAGGAACTCAGCAGGTCAGCCAGTATCTATGGAAATAAATATATAGTTGACATTTGGACTGACCCTTCATCGGGACTGAGAAAGAAGGCAGAAGATGCTAGAATAAAAAGGTGGGGGAAGGAAGAAGGCTAACTGGAAGGTGATATGTGAGGTGGGTAGGAAAGGTAAAGGGCTGGAGAAGAAGGAAATTGATGGGAGGAGAGAAGGGACCATAGGAGAAAGAGGAGGAGGAGGGGACCTGGGGACATAATGGGTAGATGAGAAGAAGCAAAAGGTCAGAGTGGAGAATAAAGGAAATTTGCTTATAAGAAGGAGAAATCAATATTCATGCCATCAGGTTGGAAGGTACCCAAGTGGAATATAAGGTGGTGCTCCTCCACCCTGAGGGTGGCCTCATCTTGACACAAGATGAGGCCGTGCACTGACATGGGAATGGGAATCAGAGTTAAAATGTTTGGCCACTGGGAAGTCACGTTTGTGGTGGATGGTGCAGAGGTGCTTGACGAAGCAATGCTGTGATTTATGACTGGTCTCACCGACTATAGAGGAGGCTATATTGGGAGCACTGGACCCAATAGACGACCCCAACAGATTCGGAAGTGAAGTGTTGCCTCGTCTGGAAAGGACTGTTCAGGGTCCTGAATGGAGATGAGGGAGGAAGTGTATGGGCAAGTGTAGCACTTGGTGCAGGGATAAGAGCTGGGAGGGAGATTAGTGGGGACGGACAAATGGTCCAGCAAATCGGGAAGGGAGTGATCCCTGTGGAAAGTGTGGGCTGGGGGACGGGGTTTGCTAGGGAGGTAAAGTTATGGTTAGTGGTAGGATCCCTTTGGAGATGGCAGATGTTGCAAGAGGATAATGTGTTGGATGTGGAGGCTTTTGTGGCAAGGACAAGAGGAGCTCTATCACTATTAAGGCAGTGGGAAGATGGGCTGAGCACGAATGTACAGGAAGTGGGGGACATGCCAGTGAAGGCAGCATCAATAGTGGAGGGAGGAGGGGGCAGGTAGTTCTGAGGAAGTAGATAGGCTACAGAAGGACTTGGATAAGTTAGAAGAATGGGCAGAGAAGTGGCAGATGGAATACAGTGTCGGGAAATGTATGGGCATGCATTTTGGTAGAAGAAATAAGTTTAGACTTTTTAAAATATAAATAAATTTCAAAATTTGATGTGCAAAGGGACTTGGGAGTCCTCACGCAGGATTCCCTAAGGGTTGAGTCTGCGGTGAGGAAGGCAAATGCATTATTAGCACTTACTTCAAGAGGATGAGAATATGTTAAGGCTTTATTAGGTGCTAGTGAGGCCTCACTTGGAGTATTGTGAGCAGGTTTGGGTCCTTTATTTAAGAAGGGATGTGCTGACATTAGAGAGGGTTCAAAGGAGATTCACGAAAAATAATTCTGGGATTGAAAGGTTGTCATTTGAGGAGTGTTTGATGGCTCTGGGCCTCTACTCACTAGAATTCAGAAGAATGAGAGGGTATCTCATTGAAACCTAATGAATGTTGAAAGGCCTTGATGGCAAGGGTGTTTCCCTTGGTGGGAGCATCAGAGTAGAGGACACAGCCTCAGAATACAGGGGTCTACATTTAGAACGGAGATGAATTTCTTTAGCCAGAGTGGTGAATCTGTGGAATTCTTTGCCAGTTATGGCTGTGGAGGCCAAGTCATTGGTTATATTTAAGGCAGAGGTTGATAGATTCTTGATTAGTCAGGGCATGAAGGATTACAGGGAGAAGGCAGGAAATTGGGGCTGAGGAAAATGGATCAGCCATGATGAAATGTCAGTGCGGACTTGATGGGCCAAATAGCCTAATTGTGCTCCTATTTCTTATGGTCTGATGGAAAATCTTTGAAACAACTTCAATCCTCTTGAAGCAACACACATAAAAGTTGCTGGTGAACGCAGCAGGCCAGGCAGCATCTCTAGGAAGAGGTGCAGTCGACGTTTCAGGTCGAGACCCTTCGTCAGGACTAACTGAACGAAGAGTGAGTAAGGGATTGACTCTTGACTCAATCCTCTTGATTCTACCCTAAACCTATATTTTATAGTTTTAGACATTAGTGCTTATGGAGAAAGAGTTTTTATTATCTACCAAGTTTCCTATGACACTGCTCCCACGCGCCCAGCCTTCTCTCTTCTAATAGGAACAAATTCAGCCAACTGTCTCTCTTCGCAACTGAAGCACCTCATCACTGACGTCATCCTGGTGAATCTACTTTCCAGAGTATTCATGTCCCTTATTAGTGTGGCAACCAGAAATGCAGAAAGTACCCCAGCTGTGATCCAACCAATGTTTATGAAGTTGTATCATAATTTCTTTGACCAGATGCTCAATGCCCTACCTAACGAGGGCACATGTAACCTTCACTTTTCTCCACCTGTATTATTGGCTTCTGGGATCCTTGGCTTTGTACATCCATAGTTCCTGTATTTTATACAAAATGGCTCGATCATTCATGGTATGTTATATCCCTTATTAGTAAATAGAGGGAGACTCACCATATTTGTCAGTATTAAATTCCATCTGCTTTTGCTCTTGCTATCTTGCCAACTGATGACTTTTATCTTGAGGCTTGACTGTCCTCCTCACCATGGACAACTCAGCCAATTTTTGCGCCACCTGCAAATTTATCAATCCTATTTCCTCATTTATTTTCATACCTTTAATATACCTAAGAGGCAGCAGTATTCTGATGCCCATTTCACGATATACTTTTTGACACTGGCTTCCAATCACAATAACAACCACCTTGGATCCTTTTTGGTAACTTGTTCATGTTTACTTGGGGGCTTGCGGGGGCAGGGGTAAGAAAGCTTTTCAGTTTTATTTAGTTTCACTGTTGCTGTGGCAATGATGGCTCTTTTGTTTTTGCGTTGGAGGTTTTAAACTTAACCTATATTGGATATTATTATTCAGGTTGACAGTCAGTGCTTTGGTCTAGAGCTATTTTTAGTACCGCCTGAGGGTTAAGACATTAAATTGAGGTTACGTCTGTTCAAATAAATATAATACGTTGAATAGGACAAAATTGAAGATAAACGAGCAGTTCTCTTATTGTTAGTGCCAAATCATTAGCCATTAATTTATTTTGTAAAATATCCTGTACAGAATTGATAATAATCGCTCATTAGCAATAAATTACTTTAGAATAGTATAGGTAAGGTTTTAGAAAATAAATTTATTTATATTATTAACCTCTCGTCGTTAGTTATGTTCTTAGATTTGAGTTGTCAGGCACAAAATAGACAGGGCAAGAGATGAGATTGTTGGGGTCTTGACCAAGATCTACTTGCCCTGTCAGCCACAGGTGAGGTGTCAGAAGACTGACAAGTAGCTAATGTTGTTCCATTCTACCAAGAAAGAAGGATACTCCTGAAAGCTAGACCAACTGAATCTCATGTCAGTGGTTGTGAAACTATTCGAGATGATTCATACAGATGGGATTTATGAATATTTAGGAAGACTATGCCCTAATTAGTGACAGTAATCATAGATTCCTGCGAGGCAAATTGTGTCTTTTGAGGTGGTGATGCAGGTGATTGAAGGCTGCACTGTGGATGTTACCTTTGTGGATTCTTGTAAGGTGTTATGGAGGCTTTAGAAGGCTTTGGGGAATGGTCATCCAGAAGATCGTGATCCATAGGATGCATAGTGATTTAGCAGTTTGCATTTAGAATTGGTTTGAACCTAGAAGGCAGGGTTATGGTCAATGCAGTTATTTTGGTTGGAGGTCTGTAATTACTGCATTTTGTGGATTGTGTCCACAGCATTTTGGAGGGGGAGGGGGAGCAGCCAGATGCCTTGGTACATATTCGTACCAGTGACATAGGAAGGTAAAGCAATGAGGTCCTGAAGAGGGAATGTAGAGAGCAAGGCAGAAAGCTGAGAAGCAAGACTGCCAGGGTAGTAATTTCTGGATTGCTACCTGTGGCACATGCCAGTGAGGGTAGAAACAGGATGATCTGGCAGATAAATGTGTGGGTGAGCAGCTGGTGCAGGGTCAGGGCTTCAGGTTCTTGGATCATTTGAATCTCTTCTGGGGGAGGTATGAGCTCTACAAAAGGGATGGGTTGCACCTGAACCCGAGCGGGACCAATAGTAAGACCGTAAGATATAGGACCAGAATTAAGCCATTCCACTCATAGAATCTGCTCTGCCATTCATGGCTGATCCCGGATCTCACTCAGCCTCATACACCTGCCTTTTCACCATAACCTTTGATGCCCTGACCAATTAAGAAACCATCAGTTTTCACTTTAAATATACCCATGGTCTTGGTCTCCACAGCTGTCTGTGGCAGAGCATTCCACAAATTCTCTACTCTCTGGCTAAAAAAAATTACTCCTTACCTCTGTTCTAAAGGGTTGCCTCTCAATTTTGAGGCTATGCTCTCTAGTTCTGGACATTCCCACCATAGGAAACATCCTCTCCACATCGACCCTGTTTAGTCCTTTTAACATGTGGTCGGTTTCATTGAGACATAAGAACATAAAAATAGGAGCAGGAGTATGTCATCTGGCCCATTGTGCTGTTCAATAAGATCATGGCTGATCTGTCCATAAACTCAGCTCCATCTACTTGCCTTTTCCCTATAACTCTTAATTGCCTTACTATGTAAAAACCTATCTAACTGTTTCTTAAATATACAGATGACCCCCGTTTTTTGAATGTTTGCTTTACGACACCTCGCTGTTTCGAAAGACCTACATTAGTTACCTGTTTTCGTTTACAGAAGATGTTTTCACTGTTATGAAAAAAGGTAGCATGCGCTCCGAGCAGCCAGGCTGCTCCCCCGGAACTGCTTTCCAGCCGGCATTGCTTAAACACGTGCCTGTGTGCATCTGTGCTTTATGTTGATTTATTTTGAGCATCCGTTAGCAAGATGAATTCCAGGGTATCGGAGAAGCCTAAAAGAGCTTGTAAGGGTGTTACACTTAGCGTAAAACTAGACATAATTAAGCGTTTCGATTGTGGTGAATGAAGTAAGGACAAAGTGAGTTCAGCTTGTGGAAGTTGACGAAGATGATGTTGAAGAGGTTTTGGCATCCCATGACCAAGAACTAATAAATGAAAAGCTGATGCAATTGCAAGAGGAAAGGATAACAATCGAAACCGAATGCAGCAGCGAACGGACCGAAAGTGAAGTCGTCCAGGAACTGAACGTGAAGCAACTACGTGAGATTCTCGCTGCAATTGACAACGCTGCAATGATTGCAGAAAAGTACGACTTTTAATTTTGAAAGGGTACGTAGGTTTAGGGCAGATCTGCAGGATGGTTTGAGTGCTTACAAAGAACTGTATGATAGAAAAATGCGCGCGGCTAGCAGTCAAGCATACTGTCGTTTTTCAAGCCTTCCACATCAGATGACGAACCTCGACCTTCGACATCGAGGCAGGCAGACATGGAAGAAGATGACCTGCCTGCCCTGATGGAAACAGACGACGATGAGATGACACCCCAGTGTCCCACCACTTCAACCTCTGACGACTCAGCCTAACACACCATCATCAGTGTGCTCGCTGTCTTCCCAATTCTGGTAAGTGATACTATACTGTACATACATTATTTCTACTTTATATAGGCTGTGTATTTATCATATAATTCCTGCTTTTACTATATGTTACTGTTATTTTAAGTTTTATGTGTTATTTGGCATGATTTGGTAGGTTATTTTTTGGGTCTGCGAACACTCACAAATTTTTCCCATATAAATAAGTGGTAATTGCTTCATTTTACGACATTCCGGCTTACGAACCGTTACATCGGAACACTGTACCTTCGGATGGCGGGGGAAACTTGTATTTAGTGAAGAAGCTTCAACTGCTTCCCTAGGCAGAGAATTCCACAAATTCACCACTCTCCTCATCTCTGTCCTAAATCTTCTCCCCTGAATCTTGAGACAATGTCCTCTGGTTCTAGTCTCATCTACCAATGGAACAACTTACCTACTTCTATCTTGTCTATCCCTTTCAAAATTTTGTATGTTTCTATAAGATCCCCTCTCATTCTTTTGAACTCCAGAGAGTATAGTCCCAGGTGACTCAATCTCTCCTCATAGGTTAACCCCTTCATCTCTGGAATCAACCTGGTGAACCTCCTCTGCACTGCCTCCAAAGCCAGTATATCCTTCCTCAAGTATAGAGACCAGAACGGCACACAGTACTCCAGGTGCGGCGTCAGCAGCACCCTGTATAGTTGCGGCATGACCTTCCTGCTCTTGAATTCAATCCCTCTAGAAATGAAGGCCAACGTTCCGTTTGCCGCCTTAATAACCTGTTGTACCTGCAAGCCAACTTTTTGCAACTCATGCACAAGCACTCCCAAGTCCCTCTGCACAACAGCATGCTGCAATCTTTCACCATTTAAATAATAATCTGCTCTTCTATTATTCCTTCCAAAGTGGATGATCTCGCATTTACCAGCATTGTATTCCATCTGCCAGGCATTGGCCCTCTCCCTTAACCTATCTCTATCCCTCAACAGACTCTCCACATCCTCTGTACTATTTGCTTTTCCACTCAGTTTAGTGTCATCAGCAAATTTTGCTACGCTACACTCAGTCCCCTCTTCCAAATCATCAATGTAAATGATAAACAGCACCGACCCCTACGGCACCCCACTCACCACAGACTGCCAACCGGAGAAACACCCATTTATACCAACTCTCTGCCTTCTATCGGTTAACCAATCCACCATCCATGCCAGTACACTTCCTCCGACTCCATGCATCCGTATCTTATTTATAAGTCACCTTATCGAACGCCTTCTGGGAATCCAAGTATACGACATCCACCTGTTCCCCTCTATCCACTACACTCATTATGTCCTCAAAGAACCAGTAAGTTTGTCAAACAGGACCTGCCCTTTCTGAATCTATGCTGCATCTGTCTAATGGAACCACTCTTTTCTAAATGTTTTGCTATTTCTTCCTTAATGACAGCTCACGTTCTTCTAAATTCTAATGAATACAGGCCCAAAGCTGCCAAATGATCCTCGTATGTTAACCACTTTATTCCTGGCATCATCCACGTGAACCTCCTTTTGAACTCTCTCCAATGACACCATATCATGGGGCTCAAAACTGTTGACAATACTCCATGTTCGGCCTGACTAGTGTTTTATAAAGCTTCAGCATTATATCGTTGTTTTTATATTCTATTCCCCTTAAAATGAATGCAAACATTTGCTGCCTTTACCAAAGGCTTGACCTGTAAATTAACCTTCTGGGAGGACACCTAAGTCGATTTGCACTTCTGTTTGAACATTGTCCCCATTTAGATAGTTTGCACTTTTTTGTCCCTTTTACCAAAATGCATTATCATACATTTCCCAACACTAGTCCATCTGCCACTTTTTGTTTGCCCATTCTTCTAATTTGTCTAAGTCCTTCTGCAATCGTATTGCTTCCTCAGTACTACATACCTCTTCGTATCATCTGCAAACTTTGCCACAAAGCCATTAATTCTATTAACCAAATCATTGACAAACAATGTGAAAATTAGCAGTCCCAATGCTGACCCCTGAAGAACACCACTAGTTACTAGCAGTCAACCAGAAAAAGCCCCCTTTATTCCCTCTTGCTGCCTCCTGCCTTTCAGCCATTCCTCTATTCATGCCAGTATCTTTCCTGTAATACCATGGGATTTTATCTTGTTTAGTGGCCTCGTGTGGCACCTTATTCAGAAAGAATGGGATATCCAAGTAAATGACAAACACTGCCTCTCCTTCACCCTGCTTGTTACTCCCTTGAAGAGCTTGGAACAGATTAGTCAGGGAAGATTTCCCTTTACAGAAACCATGCTTGCTTTGACTTATTTTATCATTAGTCTCCAAGTACCCTGAAACCTCATCCTTAATATTGGACTCCAACACTTTCCCAACCACTGAGGTTAAGGTAACTGGCATATTATCTTCTCACGGGCAGGTTTATTAGGACTGTTGGGGAAAGTTTAAACTAATTTAGCAAGAGATTGGGAACTGGAGAGAAGGGACCCGGGATAGGATGGATGATTTAAAAAAAAGCAAAGGTAGCATGCAGTCAGACTGCTAAGAAGGGCAGGCAGATGATAGGACAAAATTGCAGCTAGCAGGGTGAGTATCAGTGTATTAGGGATGCAGAATTAAAAAGGGTAGCAAATGCAGTACTCGTGTTATATCTTAATGCACGGAGTATAAGAAATAAGGTGGATAATCTTGTTGCGCTTTTCCAGATTGTCAGCTATGATGTTGTGGCCATCACTGAATTGTGGCTGAAGGATGGTTGTAGTTGGGAGCTAAATGTCCAAGGTTACATTTTGTATCGGAGGGATAGGAAGTTAGGCAGAGGGGGTGGCGAGGCTCTGTTGGTAAAATTGGCATTAAATCATTAGAAAGATGTGACATAGGATTGGAAGATGTTGAATCCTTGTGGGTTGACATAAGAAATTGCAAGGGTAAAAGGACCCTGATGGCAGTTATATATAGACCTCCAAGCGGTAGCTGGGATGTGGATTACAGAATACAACGGGACATAGGAAAGGCATTTCAAAAAGGCAATGTTATGATAGTCTTGGGGGATTTTTAACATGCAGGTCGATTGAGAAAATCAGGTTGGTAATGGATCTGAGTGAATTAGTTGAATGCCTACGAGATGGGTTTTTAAGAGCAGCTTGTTGTGGAGCCGACTGGGGATCAGTTATACTTGATTGGGTGTTATGTAATGAACTGAAGGTGATTAGGGATTTTAAGATAAAGAACCCTTAGGAGGCAGTGATCGCAATATCATTTGAGTTCATCTTGGAAGTAAAGTTTGAGGTAGCAGTATTTCAGTGGAGTAAAGGAAATTAGTGGTATGAGAAAGGAGTTGACCGAAGTAAATTGGAAGGAGATGTTGGCAGGGATGAGAGTGGAGCAGCAATTGTTTGGGTTTTTGGGGTAAAATGAGTAAGGTGCAGGATAGATCTATTCCAAAAATTTCAAAATACTCAAGTGGCAAGATAGAACAACCGTGGCATCAGTCTTCACAGTGGACAATACAAGTGTAAAAAGACCTTGATAGGAGTTGTATACAAACCCAAAACAGTAAGGATGAGGCGTACAAATTACATTGGGAGATAGAAAATACGTGCCAAAAGGGCAACATTACCATAGTCATGGGGGACAACAATATGCAGGTAGATTGGGAAATTCAGGTTGGTGCTGGATTCCAGGAGGGGGAGTTTCTGCAGTGCCTACAAAATAGCTTTTTAGAGCAGCTTGTTGTAGAGCCCACTTGGGGATTAGCTACTCTGGATTGGGTGTTCTGAAATGAACTAGAATTGGTTAGAGCTTAAGGTAAAAGAACCCTAGGGGCAGGTGATCATAACTTGATTGAATTTACCCTGCAATTTGAGAAGGGGAAGCTAAAGTCAGATGTATGAATATTACAGTGGGGTAAAGGGAATTACAGAGAGGAGCTGGCCAGAATTGATTGGAAAAGAAGACTGGCAGAGCAGCAATAGCTGGAATTTCTGGAAGTAATTTGGAAGGCACAGGATATATATACAGTGGCATGCAAAAGTTTGGGCACCCCTGGTCAAAATTTCGGTTACTGTGACTAGCTAAGCGAGTAAAAGATGAACTGGTTTTCAGAAGGCATAAAGATAAAGGTGACACATTTCTTTAATATTTTAAGCAAGAAAACTTTTTTACTTCCATATTTTACAGTTCCAAAGTAACAAAAAATGAAAAGGGCCCGATGCAAAAGTTTGGGCACCCTGCATGGCAGTACTTAGTAACACCCCCTTTGGCAAGTATCACAGCTTGTAAACACTTTTTGTAGCCAGCCAAGAGTCTTCCAATTCTTGTTGGTGGGATTTTCACCCGTTCTTCCTTGCAAAAGGCTTCTAGTTCTGTGAGATTCTAGGGCCGTCTTGCATGCACTGCTCTTTTGAGGTGTATCCACAGATTTTCGATGATGTTTAGGTCGGGGGACTGTGAGGGCTGTGGCAAAAGCTTCAGCTTGTGCCTTTTGAGGTAGTCCATTGTGGATTTTGAGGTGTGTTTAGGATCATTATCCTGTTGTAGAAGCCAGCCTCTTTTCATCTTCGGCTTTTTTTTTAACAGACGGTGTGATATTTGCTTCCAGAATTTGCTGGTATTTAATTGAATTCATTCTTCCCTCTACCAGGGAATGTTCCCCGTGCCACTGGCTGCAACACAAGCCCAAAGCATGATCAATCCACCCCTGTGCTTAACAGTTGGAGAGGGGTTCTTTTCATGAAATTCTGCACCCGTTTTTCTCCAAACATGCGTTTGGTCATTGTAGCCAAAAAGTTCTATTCACAAGGTTCAAAAGAACATCTAAACAAGCTTGATGCATTTTGGAAACAAGTCCTGTGGACTGATGAACTTAAAATAGAACTGGTTGGCTGCCAGTTACTATTAGTGATCCACAGGGGTCTGTATTGGGTCTGATTCTGTTATATGTCAGTGATTTGGGTGACTGAGTTGATGGCTTTGTGGTAAAATTTGCAGACAATATGAAGGTGAGTGGAGGGGCAGTTAGTTTTGAGGAATTAGAGAGACTACAGAAGAGCTTAGATTAGGGGAATGACCAAAGAAATAGCAGATGGAATACAGTGTCAGGAAGTGTATGGTTGTACACTTTGATAGAAGAAATGAAAGGGTTGACTATTTTCTTAATGGTGAGAAAATCTGTCTCACCAGATGTTAAACATCTGTCGGACGATTCTGAGGATGTTCTACAAGTCTGTGGTGGCCAGTGCTATCATGTTTGCTGTTGTGTGCTGGGGCAGCAGGCTGAGGGTAGCAGACACCAACAGAATCAACAAACTCATTTGTAAGGCCATGATGTGGGGATGGAACTGGACACTCTGACGGTGGTGTCTGAAAAGCGGATGCTGTCCAAGTTGCATGCCATCTTGGACAATGTCTCCCATCCACTACATAATAGACTGGTTGGGCACAGGAGTACATTCAGCCAGAGACTCATTTCACCGAGATGCAACACTGAGCGTCATAGGAAGTCATTCCTGCCTGTGGCCATCAAACTTTACAACTCCTCCCTTGGAGGGTTAAACACCCTGAGCCAATAGGCTGGTCCTGGACTTATTTCCTGGCATAATTTACATATTACTATTTAATTATTTATGGTTTTATTACTATCTAATTATTTATGGTGCAACTGTAACGAAAACCAATTTCCCTCGGGATCAATAAAGTATGACTATGACTGTGAAATACAAAAATCTGAGGTGTGAAGGGACGTGGGAGTCCTCATGCAGGATTCATTAAAGGTTAATTTGTAGGTTGAGTCTGCGATGAGGAAGGCAAATGTAATATTAGCATTCATTTCAAGAGGACTAGAATATACGTGTAACGCGCTGTAAGATTTCACTGCTAATGTAATGGCTTCTTTGTAATGTTCACTGCTGGGGTAACAGTTTCTCTGTAGCAGTAATGTTTCGGTTATGGCTGGAGATAACAGGATGCATGTTAGCCAATAAGAGATTGTTGCTGTGTCTTGTGAGTCTGGAAAGATGTTTTTTCGCGGTCTTTTGTCAAGGAGAGATGAAGAGGGAAGATGCGTGTGGAGAGAGCTGGTAGACCACCGGACAGAGTGGATTGGGATCTGAGGGTCCAAAGGTCGGTGACGTTCAGAGGAGACTCATGGTGGAAGAATGACTATTGAGTGAGCTCCAACGGAACTTTGACTTGACTTTGGGCCCTTTTTTTGTTTGTTTTCATTACTAGCCCTATATTCAGACTAAGATTCATAAAGTTCAATCTTTTAATTGCATATGGTGTATTGTCTGATATTTTGTGTTGAGAGTTTGTAACTGGGGATACATTACACAGCGTCCACACAGACGTGATTACCCAGTTTGGCGGGGCTGACGGCTGTTTCCCCAGATGAACAGGAGCTGGGCAAGCCTGAGGGTTTCAAAAGCAAGGAAGCAATGTTGAAACTTTATTAGGCACTGGTGAGGCCTCACTTGGAGTATTGTGAGCAGTATTGGGCCCCTTATCTTAGAAAGGAAGTGCTGAAGGTGGAGAGGGTTCAAAGGAGGTTCATGAAAATGATTCCAGGATTGAATAGCTTGTCGTATGAAGAGAGTTTGATGACTCTGGGCCTGTATTCACTACAATTCAGAGGAATGAAGGGTGACCTAATTGATACCTATTGAATGGTGAAGGGCCTTAAGAGTGGATGTGGAGAGGATGTTCCCTATGGTGATTGAGGACCAGAGGACACAGCCTCAGAATAGAGGGACATCCTTTTCGAACAGAAATGAGGAACTTATTTAGCTAGAGTGAATCTGTGGAATTCTTTGCCACTGGTTGCTGTGGAGACCAAGTCTTTCTGTACATTTACAGCAGAGGTTCATAAATTCTTGATTTGTCAAGGCATGAAGGGATACTGGGGGAAGGCAGTAGATTGGTGCCGCGAAGAAAATTGGATCAGACATGCTGAAAAGGTGGAGCAGGCTAGATGGGCCAAATGGCCTAATTCTGCTTGAAAATCTTATAGTCTTTTGGTCTTAGAAAAAGGATATGATTGCTTAGGAGAGGGTGCATAGAATATTCATATTAGATGAAGTGCCTTGGTTATGAAGTGGAACTGGATAGGTCTGGTTTATTTTCCTTGAAGAAGAATCAGGTTTAATATCACTGGCATATGTCATGAATTTTTGTGAAGGCTGTGGGTGGGTCTGAGGCTGGTGTTATGACTGGGCTGATCGAAGTCTACAAAGTTAAGGGTCATTGTTATAGCAGATAATTGTACAGTTTTCCCCATTGTGGTGCTCATAACCTGATGAAGGGGCTCGGCCTGAAACGTCGACTGTACTTCTGCCTATAGATGCTGCCTGGCCTGCTGCATTCACCAGCAATTTTTATGTGTGTTGGTTGAATAAAATGAGTAAGAGGTTTTGGTGGGGATAGAAGGAGTATTTTTTATCCGGAGAGGGTTAAGAGTTTACATTACATTGTTTGAGAGGGCTGTAAAGGCAGGGAAATTCCGAACACTTCAGTAGGTAGACTTGTAATTGAATTTCCATGGCATAGAAGCCCATAAATTAGATTAATACAGGTTAGTGCTCCGTGGGCAGCATAGATGGGGTGGTACAAAGGACTTGTTTCTGTGCTGAATGACATTGACTTGCAACTTGGCAAACCTGTGTCACTACATGACTGTCTCGGACTTGTGGATTAGAAAACCTCATGATTGTTGTTCTCTGGGAATATGTGTTTCACAATCTGAAAAGGTATCATAAATTTGTGTACATGCTATAAATTGTGTGGTGGTATTCAACCAGGACTTGGAAGCATTGGAACTTGGAAGAGAATAGTCATGTCCTGAGACATATCTACACTACAAAAGAGGTGATGCTGGTAGTCATAGAGAAAATAAAGGTGTCCAGGTTTATCTTTGTCCAGGGAAGAAATTTCTGGAATCTTGACATAGCACCTGAGGTTTGAGGGTAGCTAATTTTGTGGTATTTAAGAAGGGCTGTAATGGGAAACCAAGGAACTACAGGCCAGTGAGCCTAAAACTAGTGGTGGGAAAGTCACTGCAGGAGATTGAATGAGACGGATGTTATTCGCATTTGGAAAGGCAAAGATTGGTTGAGGATAATCAGCATGGCTTTGTGTATGGAAATTCATATCTTATGAATTTGACTTTCTTGAAGTGATCAAGAGGATTGGTAAGGTGATAGACTCTAGCAAGGCCTTTAAGATGAATATATTTTCTCAGGCTTCTAGTCGGATACAGGTATCGACATTTCAATAACAAGCTCTGCCATTTTTAGTCCAGTGGCATTTATCCCCCTGTAGTCCGTTCCTCCTGATTGGTTAGTCGTCATCCAATCAGATTTCTGCTCTCCCACCTAGTTTGCAATCTAATTTCAGTTCTTACTTGGAGCGAGACCTTCGTCTTTGTTAAAATTCTTTCCCTTTAGTTTTATTTCAATGGCTTCCTTTACCAGTCCCAAAAGCCATTGGCGTGGCACGGTAGTTTTGTGCTATCGAAGTCAGTCCCATGGCAATTGTGAATGCAGTGTTCTACTGCCGATTTCTCCAGGTAACAAAAGGATACACCTTCTGTGCTCCTTGATGCAGATTTCCACCATGCGTCCTGTCTGGCTGATATACTACTTTGCATTTACAGGGAATCTTGTAAACACCAGCTGACCTACACCACAGCTTATGCTGGCAGAGTTTGTCAATTAAGCGATAGTTATAATCGATACCTGCACCCAGCTGGTGCCTGAGAAGAGTTTATTCATCATATATACCGGGAAAACATTAGATCCTTTATTCAGGCTTTTGAGGTTTGCCAGATAGGCTAGTTTGGAAAGTTAGATCACGTGGTATCTGTGGTGAACTAGGCAGTTGGATACAAAATTGGCTTGGAGTTCTGCAGAGATTCATGCTGGGTCCTGTTTGTTGTCTGTTAGATGAGAATGTAGGTGGCAATGGTGTATAAATTTGCAAATAACTCCAAAATTGCTATTTTTGTGGACAATAAATAAAGTTATCCAATATTACAACAGGATCTTTATCAACTGGGAATGTGGATTAAAGAATGGCTAATCTAATTTAGGCAAGTGTGAAGTGTTGCGCTTTGTGTGGCAAAACTAGCCTATGACTTGCACAGTAAATGGCTGTGCCCCCTGGGGTATTGTGGAACAAAGACCTATTAGTACACTGGTTTTTATTTGTCAGAGCACTGAGTATTGGAGTTGAACACCATGTGACAACCGCACAAGGTGTTGGTTCGACTGCCCTTGGGAGTATTATGTGCCATTTTAGTTGCCGAGCATTAAGTTGGAAACCAAGCAGAAAAGATTCACAATGATGTTACAAGGATTAGCTGGCTTGAGTTATAAGGAGAGACTGGATAGGCAGAGAATGTTCTGGAGTGTAGTATGTTGAGAGGTGACCTTATTTCGGCATATAGCTTGAGGGGCATAGGTGAGGTGGATGGTCAGTTTTTTCACAAGGTAGGGTAATCTAAAGGTAGTGGGGTTAAGGTGAGTAAAAATAGTGCTGAAAAGTACAGTGCAGGTAAACAAAGTGCAAGATCATAATGAAGTAGATAGAGGCCAAGAGTCCATCTTATTGTATGAAGTAGTAAGTATGTAGAACAAGTTGATAGAGGTAGATGTAAACACTTGGATTGATTCATGGATAGGAAAGATTTTGGAGGCAGATGGGCCAAACTTTTGCAGGTGGGCCTAGCTGAGGTAAGCATCTTAGTTGACATCTATGAAGTGGGCAGAAGGGCTTGTTTCCGTGCTGCATGACTTTGCCACTGAACCCCCAAGGAGTCCTCAAACTGAAAAGGCCAGGTATGAACAGTGCCAGTGACACAGGTTCAATTCCTGCCACTGTCAGGAGTTTATACGTTCTCCCTATGACTGTGTAGCTTTCCTCTGGGTGCTCCGGTTTCCTCCTACATTCCAAGGATGTACAGGTTAGTAGATTAATTGGCCACGTGGATGTAATTTGGTGGCACGGGCTCATTAGGCTAGAAGCCCTATTGAGCCTGCACCGTTACTGTGCTGTATCCCTAAATAAGTACTTTTGGTTATGTGGCCAGGTGACAAAGATTACAACTGAGCCAAGTTATGGCCTTTTAAAAGTGGGAGAATGTTGAAGTTATTCTGAGCTAGGGGTGTCGGGGGGAAGCTGCAGTGTTTTGATGCAATGAAATGGGGGAGGTGTGCAATATCTCACTAAGATATTTCACACTACCCCATAATCTGCCACTATAAAAATACCCAATAAGTGAAATCAGAGGGAATGAAGGACCAAAATCTGCTTGCTTTGGCACATTGAACAATCAACATTACAGTGAAGAAAAATGACTTCTAATTAGTCTTGCAGAGATCATACCAATTTAAAGCTGTCACTTTGAGGCATGATGAGAAAAATAAAGTAGATTTGCTACAGATATTTTTGTGAAGTAGTAAAGATAATTATCTCCTTTCAGAATTCTGTTTGTAATCTATACATATGCAAAGCAGTTTATTGTGCTTCACTGCTTCAATAGACTGATACAAGGCTGGTCTATCATGATTGTTATAAAATCCAGTTTTCCAGTTTCAAGATGCAAATAAGCTATCAACTTCAAAGCAATTATGTCACGGGCCCATCAATCTGGATACTTTTCACTAAAAATAGCAAAATTGTAGCAGGAAAACATTGTTAGTCTCAAGAGAAACCTTCAGTTTAACAAAAAAGTGTTCTATAGTCTCCTGCTTACAAAAGTTGTCACCTAATAGCTTTCTTTGTAAACTATATTTCTTTAAATATTATCTTTTGATAGCACTATTTATCCCAGCAGACCACCAATAATTTTGTCCATGACATTTTTTTTAGGTAAAAGGACAGTTCAAGCAGAAATGTATATATGCAGGTAGAATTGTTTTCATTCCTGTTTACAGAACTCTTGCGCAGTTAACTTAATGAAATTTTGGGATTTATTGATACTGTAATGGACAATGAAAGTTGTCAAATATTACAGGAGCATCTTTTTCAGCTGAGGAATAGCAAATAGTTTAACCAATTTTCCCCAGGATCAATAAAGTATGACTATGACTATTTACTGGAGGAATTTAGCAAGTCAGACAGCATGGATCGAGGAGAATAAACAATTCATGTTTCGGGCTGATACCCTCATGTAGGGTCCCTGTCTGAAACGTTGACAGTTTATTCCCTTCTGTAGAAGTGGACTGATTTGCTGAGTTCCTCGAGCATTCTCTGTGTATTGCTCAAGATTTTCAGCACTTCAGAAAACCAAATTCAGGTAGGACAAAGTCAAACAAAGGTCAATAATAACTTCTCTGAAAGTAATAAGTTCACAATACCTGGCCTAATCAATCCATGTTGACCCTTATTCTGTTCCTACAAGAATAGTTAATAGTTGGAATGTTTAAGATTTGAGGGGAAACATTTATTTTAAAATTTATAAAACAATACATAAAGAAAAATGCGTGCATTATCTACATCCAGATACAAAAATCTAAACTTATATTAAAATTAATTCATTTGTAAATGCTTAACTGTATGTAGCCCCCGGCCAGCCTCAGGGTCGCTCAGCTCGCTGTCGTCTAGGGAAACAGCCCTCGGCCCCGCCAAACTGGGTAATAGTTTGTGTGGATGCTGTGCGATGTACCCCAGCCCGCCCAAATAACAGACAATACACCAGAGACAATTAAATGATTTACAGTTTATAGATATTACTGGAACTATATAATTAATAGAGAATAAGATATAAATGGAAAATAAAAGGCGCCACACTTATCAAAGTTCAATCTCTTCGTGCACAAACAGTTGGAGTTCAGGACCCTCCCTCTTCACCCTGCGACCACTCGGACCACCTCGACCTGCCGCCTGGGACCAACAACGGTGGTCGACCAGACGCTGCACATGAGTCTGTCTCTTCTCCTCGCCGTACACCCTGGACCGTGGACTCCTGTTAGCGGACTCACAGCACCTGGTCCATTCTCTGTGTCTCTCTCTCTCCCGCCTTCTCCCCAAAAACCCGTGCATCACAATATCTTACAGACACACAGAAAGCATAACATCTATCCCAATTGGTTCATAACACTCTCTTATCAGTAATATAATCCAAACCAACTGCTAGCAGGAGGACTTTCTCAGCAGTTAACATAACAAAGAAGCCATTTTAATTGGACTACGCAGTAACATAAAAGAGAAGAAACCCTTTACATGTACAAAAGTATTAATATAAATATCAGGATACTTACAAGCAATAAATTAGAGGCTCTGCAATTCTATTACATCAGGTCATGAGCTTCTGTGTACAATTCAAGAATTAATGGGAGGTGGCAGCTTCAAGAAAGGTGGGTCCAGTGTGTGAATGCTAAAGAACAGGCTCAAACTGTGTTCAGATAAGTACAGGCAACTAAATAATCAAGCAACACACAAAAGTTGCTGGTGAATGCAGCAGGCCAGGCAGCATTTCTAGGAAGAGATACAGTCAACGTTTCGGGCCGAGACCCTTCGTCACGAAGGGTCTCGGCCCGAAACGTCGACTGTATCTCTTCCTAGAAATGCTGCCTGGCCTGCTGCATTCACCAGCAACTTTTATGTGTGTTGCTTGAAATTCCAGCATCTGCAGATTTCCTCGTGTTTGTGTAACTAAATAATCAAGGCTCTTTCCTGAGATTTCTGCTGCAATGGGGGAAAAAAATTCCAGCCAATTTGATTCATTCAATGTGACTGGCATCCACCTGGCAAGGTGGGAAATTACTTAAGTATGTGTTTTGTACAAAAAGTTGAATAAATTCAGTTTGGGTAATAATAACCCAATTAGCCAATCAACAGAGATATAAACCAGAACTTCCTCATTATTGGCCAGTTGGAATTTTGCCAGGACAACTAGTACCAGGCCTCTTGCAACCTCACTGCAATAATGGAGCAAAGAGCAGGATTCTGGAGCTGAGATGAAAATAACATCAAGCCAGCATTTTGTCAAGTATGTTACTAAAGTGCTCTGGTCAAATGGAAGTCAACAGATGTCACAGAGAAAATGTTCGTCAAAGCTTGCACAAAAGAAGGTGGTTGTTGGAGGTTAATCTTAACAACTTCTGCGTCACTGCATGAGTTCCTAAGGGCAGTGTCCTTGACCAAACCATCCTTGGCTGCTTCAATAGTGTCTTTTTATCCTATGCTCAAAATTGAGACTGTTCGTTGATTACACAATGAATTATTTGCAACTCCGCAGTAAATGAAACAATCCATCTCTGTATGCAGCAGAATTTGGCTCATAATTTGGCATGGGCTGATTTTGGAAGTAGCATGCCTTGTTTAATTATGCCTAGCATCTTTTCAATCTCCTTTACCGCCAGGTAATTGTTGAACTTGTATCCCAATGTCCCTTGTTCCTCGTACTCCCTAAGACTGTATAATTCATTGTATATTCCTTACCTTATTAAGTTCTTAAATGCACATATGAGGAATTTTGCAGATGCTGGAAATTCAAGCAACACACATCAAAGTTGCTGGTGAATGCAGCAGGCCAGGCAGCATCTCTAGGAAGAGGTACAGTTGACGTTTCGGGCCGAGACCCTTCGTCAGGACTAACTGAAGGAAGAGCTAGTAAGAGATTTGGAAGTGGGAGGGGGAGGGGGAGATCCAAAATGATAGGAGAAGACAGGAGGGGGAGGGATGGAGCCAAGAGCTGGACAGGTGACTGGCAAAAGGGATATGAGAGGATCACGGGACAGGAGGCCCAGGGAGAAGGAAAAAGGGGAGGGGGGTAAACCCAGAGGATGGGCAAGGAGTTTAGTCAGAGGGACAGAGGCAGAAAAAGAGAGAGAGAGAAAGAATGTGTGTATATAAATAAATAACGGATGGGGTATGAGGGGGAGGTGGGGCATTAGTGGAAGTTAGAGCAGTCAATGTTCATGCCGTCAAGTTGGAGGCTACCCAGATGGAATATAAGGTGTTGTTCCTCCAACTTGAGTGTGGCTTCATCTTTACAGTAGAGGAGGCAGTGGATAGACATAACAGAATGGGATGTGGAATTAAAATGCAGAACATCTTTCCCTCCTCCCCTCTCTGCTTTCCGTAGGGATCACTCCCTACGCGACTCCCTTGTCCATTCGTCCCCCCATCCCTCCCCATTGATCTCCCTCCTGGCACTTATCCTTGTAAGCAGCACAAATGCTACACATGCCTTTACACTTCCTCCCTTACCACCAGTCAGGGCCCCAGACAGTCCTTCCAGGTGAGGCGACACTTAACCTGTGAGTTGGCTGGGATGATATACTGCGTACATTGCTCCCAATGTGGCCTTCTATATATTGGCGAGACCCGATGCAGACTGGGAGATCGTTTTGCTGAACACCTACGCTCTGTCCGCCAGAGAAAGCAGGATCTCCCGGTGGCCACACATTTTAATTCCACATCCCATTCCCATTCTGATATGTCTATCCACGGCCTCCTCTATTGTAAAGATGAAGCCACACTCAGGTTGGAGGAACAACACTTTATATTCCATCTGGGTAGACTCCAACCTGATGGCATGAACATTGACTTCCCTAACTTCCGCTAATGCCCCACCTCCTCCTCGTACCCCATCCGTTATTTATTTATACACACACATTCATTCTTTCTTTCCCTCTCCCCCCTCCCCCTTTTTCTCCCTCTGTCCCCCCCGATTATACCCCTTGCCCATCCTCTGGGTTCTCCCCCCCCTTCCCCTTTTCCTTCTCAATGGGCCTCCTGTCCCATGATCCTCTCATATCCCTTTTGCCAATCACCTGTCCAGCTCTTGGCTCCATCTCTCCCCCTTCTGTCTTCTCCTATCATTTTGGATCTCCCCCTCCCCCTCCCACTTTCAAATCTCTTACTAGCTCTTCCCTCAGTTAGTCCTGACGAAGGGTCTCGGCCCGAAATGTCAACTGTACCTCTTCCTAGAGATGCTGTCTGGCCTGCTGCGTTCACCAGCAACTTTGATGTGTGTTGCTTAAATGCACTTATCTGGTTTAAATTCCATCTATCATTACTTTTTCCATTTTACCAACTGATCAATAGCTCGTGACGTAAATCAATCCTCATAAACACGAAAGTCACAAACTTTCATGCAAATAAAAATATATTAATTGGATCTTCTAAATTAGTATGGTGTTAATATATATGAAAAAACAAGAACTTCAGCACTTTCCCCAGTTATACACGGAACACAGGCTTTGAAACACAAAGCAACTTTTTCCCGGTGCAGATCAATGGGAGGTGGCAGTCTAAATGTTTTTGGCATGGGCTAGATGGGCCAAAGGGCTGGTTTCTGTGCTGTGCTTCTGACTCTATGACCATTACCATCTGATTCCTACAATTACGCCAATTTTGGGTCCTATGATCTATAACTTTTTGGATCTGTTTCCCATGAGGAATCTTGTTGAAGGCCTTGCTGAGGTCTATGTAAGACCATAGGACCATAAGACATAGCTGCTAATTATTCCATTCAGCCCATTAAGTCTGCTCTGCCATTCTATCATGGCTGATTTATCATCTCTCAACCCCATTCTCCTGCCTTCTCCCAGTAACCTTTAATGTCTAGAACTTATCAAAGTATGCGCTGTATACAGAATACAACTCTGAGATTCATCCTCCCACAGGCAGCCACGAAACAAAGAAACACCATGTATCCTGTTCAAGAACACATCAAATACCCAATGTGTGAAAAAAGTACAAGTTGTTCAAATAGTGAAAAGCGAATGAACAGCATGTGAAATATCAAACTTGGATTCTAGTAGTGTTTAGTTTAGTTCAGTGCCATGACACTATTCCATTGCTGACTGCAGGGCCATTCTTTGCCAAAGTGCCTGATGTGCATCAGTTGCCCTGATCAAACTGCTCAAAAATAAAAAAATAAACCAGAATCCAGGAACATATACAACATGAGCCTTAAAGCCCCCCACAAAACGAGCCCACTGCCATGGTGATCAATCTTTGCAAAGTGGATCCCAAGACTCCTGCACTTTCCTCCAATAGCAGCTAGAGGGAGAGAGAGGAAGACTGGACAAACGCAGGCAGATGACACCGAACACCTTCCCGTCCTCGTCAGCTTCACCCTTGCATGTTGCCTCAGTCAAAGAGAAGCAATGGAGCAATCATGGGCTCGCGCTCAGTCTCTAGGTCACATACTCTACTCCAAACTTCATTGAACTCCCTCTCCAAAATTCATCGAACTCCCTTTGAGACAGCAAAGTACCAGATTGCTCAATTGGCCCCCAAATACACCATCAAATTGTAAATCACCGGTTCCAATCGTACACAGCTTAGTAGTAGAATAATTTGAAAGAAGTGAAAGTAGTTGTTCTGTGCAAGATATCATAATTGGTTGCATTGTTCACTGGTACTATCTTGCCTCAATATCCACTTCCACTTTCAACGTACTGAATGACTCGCCCACTACAGGAAATGTCTTTTTCACATCCATTCTATCTAGGCCTTTCATTATTCAATAGGTTTCAATGATCCCTCCTCATTCTTCTAAACTCCAGTAAGTATAGGCCCAGAGCAATCAAATACTCCTGATTTATTCCCAGAATCATTCTCATGAATGTCCTCTGGACCCTCTCCCACGCCAGTGCGGTCTGACCTAATGTGTTAGAAAGCCTCCGCATTACATCCTTGCTCTTAAATTCTAGTGCTCTTGAAGTGAATGCTAACATTGCTTTTGCCTTCCTTACCATTAATTTTTGCTGTATTATATGCCCTCTTTTGCTTTTGTTGTCTCTGACTTCCCTTGTCAGCTATGGTTGCCTCATCCTCCCTTTAGACTACTTCATATTTGGGTGTATCTATCCTGCGCCTTCCGAATTGTCCCCAGAAATTATTGCTGTTCTGCCATCATCCCTGTTAGTGTCCCTTTCCAATCAACTTTGACCAACTCCTCTCTCATGTCTCTGTAATTCCTTTTATTCCACTGATACATCTGACTCTATCTTCTCCTTCTCAATCTGCAGGGTGAATTCTATCGTATTACGATCACTGGCGTCCAAGGTTTCCTTTACTGTAAGCACCCTAATCAAATCTGGTTCATTACATAACACCTAATCCAGAATTGCCTTTCCCCTAGTGGGCTCAATCACAAGCTGCTCTAAAAAGCCGTCTTGGATGCATTCTACAAATTCCCTATCTTGGGATCCAGCACCAACTTGATTTTTCCCAATTTACCTGCATATTGATGTCCATGTGACTGTCTTAACATTGCCCTTTTTACTTGTCTTTTCTATCTCTGTTGTAATTTGTGTCCCACATCCTGGCTACTCTTCGGAGGCTTGTATGTACAACCCCCATCATGGTCTTTTACACTTGCAGTATCTTAACTCTATCCACAAGGATTCTGCATCTTCCCATCCTATGTCACCTCCTTACGATTCGACTTCTTTTTTTAAACCAACGGAGACATTCCACCCTCTCTGCCTCCCTGTCTGCCCTTCCAATACAATGTGTATCCTTGGATGTTAAGCTCTCAATTATGATCTTTTCAGTCACTACTTGGTGATGCCCACAATGTCATACCATGAGACATAGAAGCAGAATTAGGCCGTTCAGCCCATTGAGTCATCTCTGCCATTCCATCATAACGGATTTATTATCCTTCTCAATCCAATTCTCCTGATTTCTCCCTGTGACCTTTGATGCAATGATTAATCAGGAACCTATCAATCTCCGCCTTTAGTGTACCTATCGACTCTGCCTGCATAACCATCTGTGGCAATGAATTCCACAGATTCACCACCATCTAAATAAATTTTTCCTCATCTCTGTCGAAATGGATATCCCCAATTCTGAGGCTATGCTAGACTCCCCCATTATAGGAAACATCACCTCCACATCCGCCCTTATCTAACCTTTTCAATATTTGATAGGTTTCAGTGAGATACCCCCTCATTCTTCTAGTACAGGCCAAGAGCCATCAAATGGGATCAGAAATGGAGAGAGTGAGTTTCAAGTTCCTGGGTGTCAAGATCTCTGAGGATCTAACCTGGTCCCAATATATCGATGTAGTTTTAAAGAAGGTAAGACAGCGGCTGTACTTCATTCGGAGTTTGAAGAGGTTTGGCATGTCAACAAATACACTCAAAAACTTCTATAGATGTACTGTGGAGAGCATTCTGACAGGCTGCATCTGTCTGTTATGGAGGACTGAAAGAAGTTGCAGAAGGTTGTAAATCTAGTCAGCTCCATCTTGGGTACTAGCCTACAAAGTACCAAGGACGTCTTTAGGGAGCGGTATCTCAGAAAGGCAGCGTCCGTTATTAAGGACCTCTCATACCCAGGGCATGCCCTTTTCTCACTGTTACCATCAGGTAGGAGGTACAGAAGCCTGAAGGCACACACTCAGCAATTCAGGAACAGCTTCTTCCCCTTTGCCATCCAATTCCTAAACGGACATTGAATCTTTGGACACTACCTCACTTTTTAAAAAAAAAATACAGTTCTTCTGTTTTTGCACGTTTTAAAATCTATTCAATATATGTAATTGATTAACATTATTTTTATTTATTATGACTTTTTTGACATTATTATATCTTTTGAGATATAGGGCTCAAAACTGTTGATAATACTCCAAATGTAGCCTGACTAGTGTCTTATAAAGCATCAGCATCATCTCTTTGCTTTTATATTCTATTCCCTTTGAAATAAATGCTAACATTGCATTTACCATCTTTACCACTGACTCCACCTGTAAATTAACCTTCTGGGAGTCTTGCACGAGGACTCCCAAGTCCCTGTGCACCTCTGATGTTTGAACCTTCTCCCTATTTAGATAATAGTCTACATTATTGTTCCTTTTACTAAAATGCATTACCATACATTTCCCAACACTGTATTCCACCTGCCGCTTCTTTGCCCATTCTTACAATTTCTCTAAGTTCTTCTGCAATCACATTCCTTCCTTAGTACTACCTACTACTTCGTATCATCTGCAAACTTTGCCAAAAAGCTATCAATTCCATTAACCAAATCACTAACAATGTGAAAAGCAGCGGTCCTAATACCGACCCCTGAGGAACACCACTTGTCACTGGCAGCCAACCAAAAAAGGCCCCTTTTGCCACTCGCTGCCTCCTGCCTATCAGCCATCCTTCTATTCATGCCAGTATCAATGTTAGCATGCATTTTCAGAAGACTAGAGCATAAAAACAAGGATGTATTGCTGAGGCTTTAAGACATTGGTCAGATTGCACTTGAAATCTTGTGAGTAATCTTGGGCCCCATATCCAAGGAAAGGTGTGCTTGCCCTGGGAGAGGACCTACAAGAGGTTCACAAGAATTATCCCAGGAATGAAAGGCTTAACACATGAGGAGCATTTGATGGCTCTGGGTAGGAACTTGTTGGAGTTTAGAAGAATGATGGGGATCTCACTGAGACCTACAGCATGGTGAAAGGCCTTGATGGAGTGGATGTGAAGAGAATGTTTCCATTAAATAGAAGAGTCTAGGATCTGAGGGCACAGCCTCAGAATAAAGAAATATACCTTTACAATTCAGTTGAGGAGGAATTTCTTTACCAGAGGGTTGTGAATCTGTGGAATTCATTGCCACAGAGGGCCATGGAGATCAGATGGTTTTTTCAAGGCAGATATTGCTAGATTCTTGATTGGCAAGGGGGTTACTGATTATAGGGAGAAGGAAGGAGAATGGGGTTAAAAATGGGGCATGATTGAATAGCACATCAGAACTATTTCTGCTCCTGTGTCTTATGGCCTAAAAATGATATTTTTTTTGAATTATGAACACCTAAGAGTACATTTCATAATGAAAACATATATGGCAACCTATTTTTGAACAAGTTAGGCATTTCCTTGTAGTCACAAGCAAATTAACATTACATGATATAAATGCTAATTGAAACGTACCTATAAGTCAGTCATACTGTTAACAATTAAATGTTAAACTTGCAACAATTACTAAAATACTGCAATAGATTAAATTATCATTCGCACCTTTCGTCAGGATTATCCACATGAAGGGTCCTTTCTATAATAGTGGTCCATTGCGAAGATCTGATTATAAATGTGTTTGGCCGTGGTCGCTCTGTTTTCATAAGTTGACATTCTGCAGAAAATAGTAATAAGATTAACAGTTATGTTCAAATTCAGATCAATTTATCAATGCTCATTTTATTACCTGTATGAGAATTACATCTTAATAGTTTCAAATGTGAGAAGTCAATTAGGCTGAAGGGCCTGTATTACTCTGACTTTATGATATATTGTGTAATAATTTAGATAACTTGTAGATGGCAAAGTTCCAGATATATCAAATTAAGCAAACTTTGTATGAAAAAGCAACATTTCCTTTTTGGGATGCAGTGATATCTCTTTTGACTACTTTTGAAAAGACATCACAAAGCAAAGTTTCACATGTTGCGATACAATAACAACTTTTGCAAAATATGCTGACAATACAACCATTGTTGGTAGAATCTCAGATGGTGATGAGAGGGCATACAGGAGTGAGATACGCCAACTAGTGGAACGGTGCCACAGCGACAATCTGACAGACAACGTCAGTAAGACGAAAGAGCTGCTTGTGGACTTCAGGAATAGTAAGATGAAGGAACACATTCCAATCCTCATAGAGGGATCAGAAGTGGAGAGAGTGAGCAGCTTCAAGTTCCTGTGTGTCAGGATTTCTGAGGATCTAACCTAGTCCCAACGTATCGGTATAGTTATAAAGAAGGCAAGACAGCGGTTATACTTTATTAGGAGTTTGAAGAGATTTGGCATGTCAACAAATACACTCAAAAATTTCTATAGATGTACTGCGGAGAGCATTCTGACAGGCTGCATCACTGTCTGGTATGGAGGGGCTACTGCACAGGACCGAAAGAAGCTGCAGAAGGTTGTAAATCTAGTCAGTTCCATCTTGGGTGCTAGCCTACAAAGTACCCAGGATATCTTTAGGGAGTGGTGTCGCAGAAAGGCAGCGTCTATTATTAAGGATCTCCAGCACCCAGGGCATGCCCTTTTCTCACTGTTACCATCAGGTAGGGGGTACAGAAGCCTGAAGGCACACACTCAGTAATTCATCACACTTTTCGTCCCTCTTCCCTCCGGGAGAAGGCTCAGGAGCTTGAAGACTCGTACGGCCAGATTTGGGAACAGCTTCTTTCCAGCTGTGATAAAACTGCTGAACGGATCCTGACCCGGATCTGGGCCGTACCCGCCAAATATCTGGACATGCATCTCAGTTTCTTTGCACTACCTTACTTTCCATTTTTCTATTTTCTATTTATGATTTATAATTTAAATTTTTAATATTTACTATCGATTTGTAATCTAGGGAGTGGGAAGCGCAGAATCAAATATCGCTATGATGATTGTATGTTCTAGTATCAATTGTTTGGCGACAATAAAGTATAAGTATAAAGTATTCAGGAACAGCTTCTCTGCCATCTGATTCCGAAATGGACATTGATTCTTTGGACGCTACCTCACTTTTTAAAAAGTGCAGTATTTCTATTTTTGCACTTTTTAAAGTCTATTCAATAAATGTACACTAATTGATTTACTTGTTTATTATTATTATTTTATTTTATTTATTATTTTTTCCTCTGCTAGATTATGTACTGTATTGAACTGCTGCTAAGTTAACAAATTTCATGTCACATGCCGGTGATTATAAACCTGATTCTGATTCTTCTGAAATGCTCCCCATTCGTTAACCTTTTCATTCCTGGGGTCATTCTCATGCACCTTCTCTGGACCCTCTCCAATGCCAGCATATCCTGTCTTAGATAAGAGGCTCAAAACTGTTCACGATACCCTAACTGCAGTCTCAATGAATGCTAATGTTGCACCTGCCTTCCTTACCACGGACTCAACCTGCAAGTTAAACTTTAGGGAATCCTGCATGCGAACTTCCAGTCCCTTTGTACCCTTGATTTTTAAATCTTTTCTTTATTTAGAAAATAGTGCCCATCAATCTGTAACATGATAATCTATCTTATTCTATATACTGCTTTGTTCAAATATAACACCTTCAATTTTGTATACATCACCCTTACTGATTTTATTTATCCCACTGACTGCAATTTTACTCTATCATCTGCCTGTTCTTCCCCACTATCTCACCAGACACTGCATCTACTTGTATACCAACTGCTGCATCCTCAGCCCTATCATCCTGCCAAGTTAGTTTAAACCTCCCCAAAGCTCAAGGAAACTCGCCTGCAAGGGAAATGGTCCAAATCAGATTAATGTGTAACCTGTCCTTTTTGTTTTGGCTATACCCTCCCCAGAAGAGATCCCAATGACTAAATCAAATTTGTTGCTTTCACCAACACAATTTAACCTCTTCACAAGCTTTTTAGAAGATTCAGTCAAATCATTCGGGATCTTCGACTTACAAAACCATGTAGCTTTCTTAGCCTTTCCAAGTGTATCTCAGGATTTTTAAAAACTAAAATCTCTACCACTGACCTGTATCAGTGTTTATAGGATTTCCCGTCCTCCACCATTGATGCTGCCCTCACCTGCGTCTCCTCCATTTACAGACATCCACACTCACCCCATCTCCCCCCCCCGCCTTAACAGGGATAGTGTTCCTCTTGTCTTTGCATATCACTGCATCTAATGTACCATTCTCTACAACTTCTGCCATGTTCAACAGAGTCCTACTGTCAAACAAATCTTTACTAACCCTCCCCTCTGTTTTTCACAGAGATCGTTACTTCTGTAATTTCCCCTTTCTGTTCGTTCCTTCCCACTAATCTCCCTCTTGACATATCCCCACAAGTGACTGATGACTGAAATGCTACACCTACTCATTGACCTCCTCCCTTACCTCCATTCAAGGCTCCAAACAGTTCTTCACGGTGAGGCAACACTTCACTTGCAAATCCGTTGTTCACCACGGATTCACCGGTGAATCTATTGTATCTGGTGCTCCTGATGCGGCCTCTACATTGGTGAAACCCTACATAGGTTGGGCAACCTCTTTGTCAAGCACCTCCACTCTATTTGCCAAAAGCCCAGAATTTCCCAGAGGCAAACCATTCCTGTTTCCATTCCCATTCTGACATCTCAGTCAATGACCTCTTTTGCCACACTGACACCACTCTCCGGTTGGAGGAGCAATACCCAATATTCCATCTGGGTAGGTTCCAACCTGATGACATGAACATTGATTATTCCTTGCAGTTTAAAAAAAATCCACCCTCCCTCCCCCTTCCCCCTTTCCTCTTCTCTTCCCCACTCTGGCCTCTTCTCCTCACCTGCCTATCACCTCTCCCAGGTGCCCCTCCTTCTTCCCTTTCACCCATTGTTCTCTGCTCTCCTATCAGATTCCTTCTTCTCCAGCCCTTTATCTTTTCAATCCTCCTGGCTTCACCTACCATCTTTCAGCTTGTCCTTCTTCTCCACCACCCCCACCCCAACTTTTTTTATTCTGGAACCTTCCTTCTTCCTTTCCAGTCCTGATGAAGGGTCTCAGCCTGAAATGTCAACTATTTATTCATTTCCAGAGATGCTGCGTGATCGGCTGAGTTCTTTCATTTTCTATGTGTTGCTGTGGTTACCAGATTTATCCTTGCAACTGTTTTTGAATAAAGGTTCTGCATTTGGTCATCTGGTACCTCACCTAATTTAAGTATAAAACAACTGTAGGTCTGAAAATTTATTGACCTGAGCATTTTAATACCGAGTTAATGGTTTAGGTTGAATATGCTTTGCCTTGATCATTTGCTCATTCACTTTTTGAAGTTGGCAAAACCTCCAGCTAATGTTCCTTTTGTGGTACATCTTGGTACCGATGTCGAAGCATGTGGGTAGCATTATCCTTGGTAGAAGAGGTTAAAAATAGTGCAAGATAATTCTCAAGGAGCTAAGTAGCAAAATAAATACATGGAAGTCACAACATGAAATAAAGTGCATGTCTCACCATCTTAAGCAGGGTGCCATCAAGGATATAGTAAGTGGTTGACGGATTAATGTAGCATAGTAAATCATGCTGGTTGTATGCAGTTGATGGATAATAGAGGGGGAGTGAACTGAAATCTGGACTTAAATAATTATTTCTGTAAACTGTGATACATGGACATGAGAAAATGTGATGTATAACAGTGACTTCAGTGGTTGCCAAAATCTTATGAGGAAGAGGTTTTGAGGTACTTGGAAGCAGACAACAAAATAAGCTGAAGTCAGCCTGGTTTCCTTGAGGGCAAATCTTGGCTGACAAACCTGTTGGAATTCTTTGAGGAAATAACAGGCAGCATAGGTAAACAAGAATTTGTTCACATTTATTTTCAGTAAGTCTTTTGAAAAGGTGCCGCACATGAAGGTGCTAAACAAGAAAAAGACCCCATGGTATTATAGGCCAAATACTAGCAAAGACAAGATGGCAGTGCACACAGTTGTAGCAGCCTCTCTGGTTGCAATCAGTGGTGTAATTTTGTGTTCTGTTTGTCTTTCCTAAGATTTTAAAGTCAGTGTTGATCATAGAGTACTAAAGCTTGCAAGTCTGCCTCACTGCTAGCAGGGTAATGAAGGTGCTGTACAGTTACAGACTAACATGTGGAGAGGGCATTCGCTCCATGCCATGCCCTGCTACAGCTACTTGGGGAAGTGGCCGCCAGAATCGATGAGTGAGGAAGTGTGGTAAGCATGCTGGTATTCAAGCAAGACATAAAACGGATTTCTGCAGGCCCACACTCTTGATGATTCTACTCACTAGCCCCTGATCGCTGAAAAATGAGATGTATTACCTGTATCTTTGCCTGAACCAGTGGGAGTTGAGGGATTGTTGTACACTTGTCTGGACAAAAATGTGGCTCCAGGACACTACTCCGGACTTTGCCATCTATCTGGAAGGAATAATCTTCTTTTGGGTGGACAGGTCCGGCAAGAGCCATGGAGGAGATCTGTGTGCCTACTTCAGTAAGAGCTGGTACATGAACACCTCAGTAGTAACAGCATTTACTACTGCTCACCACATTTACAGTTTTTAATGAACTCTATTTATCGAGGGAATTAACTGCGATTGTGATTGTTGCTATTTACATCATCTCCATGCTAGTGCCGGTGCTTTACGGTGCCGTCTGTGACCTTTGAAGTGATTCACCCCAACGCTGTCTTCATTGTTGCTGGTAATTTTAGTCGTACTAACTTAAAAACTGGTCTGCCAAACTTAACATCATGTCAACTTTGCAGCCAGAGGAGAGAATGTATTAACCTGGTTTATACCAATGTTCATTGAGCCTTCTGCCTTCATCTGGGATATTCAGACCATATGTCCATTTTGCTATATAGAGACCACTGGTTAAACCAGTTTTCAGGGAGATCAAGACTTGGTCAGAAGGTGCACCTCAGCACTGTAGGACTGCTTCAAGAGCACAGACTGGTGCATATTCAGGGTGGCAGCTACCTATGATCATGACATTAACATCGAGTATGCGGAACTGATGACTGAATACATAGGACAGTGCAATGTTTCCGTAATTGAGTACTAGAAACCATGGCTGACTGCAGAGGGACGCTGCCTTCAGATCGGAGGATGTGACTACTCTAAGGTCAACAAGAGCTGTGTTCTCCATGCCATCGGCAAGGCAAAACTTGAGCACTCACAGAAAATTCACGGACACCTTTGTTACATCAGGCATGGGTGGAGCTTGTGGCAAGGTATACAATCCATAACAGATTTCAAGTCCACCCCGTACTTCATTGACAGTAGTGCCTCCCTTCCTGATGGGCTTAATGCCTTCTTTGTATGATTTGATGTACATCAGCGGTCCCCAACCACCGGGCCGTGGACTGGTACTGGGCTGCAAAGCATGTGCTACCGGGCCGCGAGGAAACGATACGAGACAGCTGCACCCTTCCTCATTCCCTGTCACGGCCAATGTTGAGCCATTACGCATGTGAGGTCATTACCCGTGCGTCATCTGTGTCAACGCGGGAAGGAGATCAACTCCTCGAGCTTGCAAATGAAGGCGGGCTGAAAAGTATGTTTGACATAACATCTCTGCCGGCATTCTGGATCAAAGTCAAGGCTCAATATCCTGGGGGGGCGTCACGTGATGACATGGGATTGAGACGTGTAAATCCAGCTCTCCCGCAACAAATCAGTAAAGTACCGTTTAAATAAAACAAAGTTGATAAATATTTTCTGAAAACTATTTATAAGCTTTGTAAGACTACTTTACGATATGCCTCCTAAACCGCAACAAAAGAAGTCTGCTGTTGCGAAGCAGCCGCTAGAGGGGAAGAAAAAAGGGCCTACTGCAACCATGGAGCCTCGGACTCAGGTTGGATCTCCTTCGGTAGAACAGGGAGCAATGGCGGTGGTAACGATTTCTCTGAAGGAGATACCGGAAATGCGCATGCGCAAATCGACACAACGCAAACTACAAGAACCGACAGCCACTGCAATTGAAAATGACTCAGAGTCAGAATTGGATTCTGCAGAGAACACAGATGAAGAAGAGGAGGAAGAATTGGAAGCGATTGGAAGTAAAGGAGATGAAAGGGACATAAGAGAGGCTATATTGCAATTAACGGCTGAACTAAGAAAAGTAAGAGAAGAGCTTAGAGATACGAAGATGTGCTATAATAAAGTTATGGAAAGACAGGACAAAATGGATAAGAAGCTTCAGAAGACGGAAAGAGCAATGGGGCATATGAAAGAGTGGAAAAAACAAAATGATCTGCTTGTCTGGAACTCGGAAAGAAATCGACTCTTGGAGAAAGTGGACATGTTGGAAAATTTCAGTAGACGTAATAATATTAAAATTGTTGGTCTTAAAGAAGGTACGGAGGGAGAAAAACCAATAGAATTTTTTCAAAGATGGATCCTAGATGTTTTGCAAATGGAAGAGGAGGTTCGACCAATTGAAATTGAGCGGGCACATAGAGCTCGAAGACCAAAACCAAAAGATGACCAATATCCACGATCGATTTTAATAAAATTCTTAAGATTTCAAGACAAGGAAAGGATTCTACAGGTAGCTGCTTGAGCTGCCAAGGATAGAAAAAGGCCATTGATGATTAAAGAGAACAAATTTTTTTTCTACCCTGATATAAGTTATGAACTTTTGAAGAGAAGGAAGAAATTTAATCCAGTGAAAAAAACCCTATGGGATCATGGTTATCAATTTATACTGCGTTATCCTGCAACTTTGAAGATTTTTTTGCCTGGTGGAGAAAAAAGATTTTTTGATGACTACCAGAAAGCAGAGCAGTTTGTGTGAGATTCTCTGAATATTCACCAGATACAAGAACAAATCTAGGGGAGCGAGATAGATTGAAGATGAAGATTGGGTTAAAGAATGGACTTGTTGGATTTTTGAAGCTGGATGAATGTATAAATATATTATTAATTATACGAGGGGGGTAAGAAAGGTTAGAATTGGAGGAATATTAGTTGGGAATAGTAACACTAATTTTGTCTATATATATATAATTTTTTTTTGTTGCGGGGGAGCTGGAAGAAGCACTGATCAATTGCTATGCTAATCATGTGTGCAAGCGTGGTTTTTGCCACGACCCGTAAAATGGAGGGGGGTAGTGTTGTGTATCTTTTCATTCACAACATTAGTGGGGGGGTATTTTGTTTTTTCTTTTTTTGTATTCTTTCTATTTTTTTTCTTTTTGCCTGGAAGGTTGGGAGGGAAACACATAGCAACATGGTGAAGTTTAAAGAGATTCCCCAAGGAACTATGAGAGTTGAGAAGATAAGTAACGTTTTAGATTGGAGTAACTTTGTTAAGAATAATGACTAATTTATTGAACTTTTTGAGTTTTAATATTAATGGGCTTAATGGACCAGTGAAAAGAAAAAGAATCTTAACACATATTAAAAAAATGAAGATAGATTTAGCTTTTTTACAGGAAATGCACCAAACAGAAACAGAACATCAGAAAGTAAAGAGAGATTGGGTGGATAGTGTTGTTGCGGCTTCATTTAATTCAAAAGCGAGGGGAGTAGCAATTTTGATCAATAGAACGTTACCAATTAGAATACAAAATGTAATAACTGATTCTGCGGGGAGATATGTGATTATACATTGTCAACTTTTTTCTGAACTATGGACTTTCATGAATATTTATGCACCAAACGAAAATGATGCAAAATTCATACAAGAAGCTTTTCTGAATTTGACGGATGCACATGAAAAAATATTAATTGGAGGAGACTTTAATTTTTGCTTAGACCCAGTCTTAGATAGATCAACCAAGGCTGTTATAAAATCGAAGGTAGTAAATTTAACTTTATCATTGATGAAGGATTTAAATTTGATTGATATATGGAGAAGAATCAATCCTAAAGAAATAGACTATTTGTTCTATTCCCATAGACATAAAACTTACTCTAGGATAGATTTTTTTCTATTATCAATGCATATTCAACACAGAGTGGAAAAATATGGAATATAAAGCAAGAATATTATCAGATCATTCCCCTTTATTAATGACAATAATAATGGCTGATAAGGAAGAAGTGGCTTATAGATGGAGATTTAATTCAACATTATTAAAACGTCAAGATTTTTGTGATTTTATGAAAAAGCAGATTCAATTTTTTTTGGATACAAATTTTCATTCAGTGGATGATAAATTTATATTATGGGATGCGATGAAAGCATATCTTAGGGGCCAGATAATAAGTTATACGTCTAAAATTAAGAAAGAATATATGGCAGAACTGGATCAATTGGAAAAAGAGATTACAAAAATAGAAAAAGAATCTCAAAGATGTATGTCAGAAGAAAAACGAAGACAACTTGTCAATAAGAAGTTACAATATAATACGCTTCAGACATATAGAATGGAAAAAGCAATTATAAGAACTAAACAAAGGTATTATGAGTTAGGTGAGAGAGCACATAAAATTCTTGCCTGGCAGTTGAAAACAGAACAAGCTTCCAAAACAATAAATGCAATTAGAACAAGGGCAAATAAAATATCTTATAAACCTCTTGAAATAAATGAAACCTTTAAAAATTTCTATTCTGAATTATATCAATCAGAATCCCAAAATGATGTTAATGAGATAAAGGTTTTTATCACAAGTTTCTCTTCCAAAATTGAATTTGGAAGAACAGAAGGGATTAGATATGCCTTTTACATTAAAAGAAGTTGAAGAAGCTTTAGGATCACTCCAAAGTAATAAATCTCCAGGAGAAGATGGTTTTCCACCTGAATTTTATAAAAAAATTTAAAGATTTATTATTTCCTCTTTTTATGGAACTAATACGTCAAGCAGAAAAAATACATAAACTTCCAGAATCTTTTTCAACAGCGATTGTAATAGTATTGCCAAAAAAAGACAGAGATCCTATGAAACCAACATCATACAGGCCTATTTCTTTATTGAATACGGATTATAAAATAATAGCAAAAATTTTATCGAATAGATTGTCTAAATATTTACCAAAATTAATACATATGGATCAAACAGGATTTATTAAAAATAGACAATTGGCAGATAATGTAACCCGGCTACTCAGTATAATTCATTTGGCACAAAAAAGGGACGAGAAGAGTATAGTAGTAGCTTTGGATGCAGAAAAAGCATTTGATAGATTAGAATGGGATTTTTTATTTAAAGTATTAGAAAAATATGGATTAGGAACATCTTTTATAAATTGGATTAAAACTTTAAATTCTAACCCTAAAGCTAAAGTAGTGACAAACTCTCAAATTTCAACACCATTTCAGTTAAAAAGGTCAACTAGACAAGGTTGTCCATTATCACCTGCTTTATTTGTACTGGCGATAGAACCATTAGCAGAACTAATCAGAATTGATCCAGATATTACGGGTTTTAGAGTTAATCAGGAGGAATATAAAATTAATCTTTTTGCTGTTGATGTTTTGATCTACTTAACAAACCCACAACATTCGTTACATAAATTATCTTCTAGATTGGATGAATATGGGAAGGTATCAGGTTACAAAATAAATTGGGATAAAAGTGAAATTTTACCTCTTACTAAAGGAGACTATAGTCAATGTCGATTAGTAACCCAATTTAGATGGCCGGTAAATGGTATAAAATATTTAGGTGTAAGACTTGATAATGATGTAAAGAATTTATATAAATTTAATTATTTACCACTATTGAAAAAAATTCAAGAAGATTTTGACAAATAGATGATACTACCAATAACATTAGTAGGTAGAATCAATGTTGTAAAAATGAATATATTTCCTAGATTACAGTATTTGTTTCAAACGTTACCAATACAATTGCCACAGAAATTTTTTCAAGAGTTAAATAAATGTGTGAGAAAATTTCTTTGGAAAAGTAAAATGTCAAGAATACTATTGGAAAAATTGGCATGTAAATTTGGGTTAGGAGGGTTACAACTTCCAAACTTTAAAAACTATTATAAAGCAAATCAACTTAGATATATTGCATCTTTCTTCGATGATCGAAAACCAGCATGGATTAAAATAGAACTAGACAAGATAGGAGAAAATAGACCTGAAGATTTTATATATAAATGGGAATCTAAATGGATACGGGAAAAGAAAGAATCTCCTATATTAACACATTTGATTGATCTATGGAATAAGATAAATGTTGATAATGAAACACAGAAATCTCTATTAGCAAGGAGACCTTTGTTCCAAAACAGACTTATTCCTTTTACAATGGACAATCAACTTTTATATAATTGGTACCAAAAAGGGATTAAATTTATAGGAGATTGTTTTGAACGAGGTATATTGATGTCATTTGAACAATTAAAGGATAAGTATAAAATATCAAATAATACTTTCTTTTGTTACTTTCAATTAAGGACTTACTTAAAAGGTAAGCTGGGTCAAACAATGTTTTTGCCAAAACCTAATGAAATTGAAATTTTAATTCAAAAAGGGAAAATTAAAAAATTTATTTCTTGTATGTATAATTTGATTCAAGAACAGACAATTAAACAAGAAACCCATAAGTCAAAGCAAAAATGGGAAACAGATCTGAATATTAATATTGATGAAACAAATTGGTCAAGACTCTGTCTTGACGGTATGACAAATACAATAAATGTTCGACTTAGATTAGTACAATATAATTTTTTACACCAATTATATATTACACCACAAAAAATAAGTAGATTAAATTCAAATCTATCTGATAAATGTTTTCGGTGTAATCAAGAAATTGGTACTTTTTTACATTCTACTTGGTCTTGTTTTAAAATTCAACCCTTTTGGATAAATTTAAGAGTCTTATTGGAACAAATTACTGGAACTCAACTTCCACATAACCCTGTATTATTTCTATTAGGTGATATTGAAGGGATAAAACCGAAACTTAAATTGAATAAATATCAGAAAGAATTTATAAAAATTGCATTGGCAGTAGCTAAGAAGACTATAGCAGTTACTTGGAAATCTGATTTGTATTTAAGTATGGATCGTTGGAATAATGAAATGGCTAGTTCTATTCCACTCGAAAAAATTACTTATAATTTAAGAGATAAATATATAACATTTTTTAATATTTGGCGCCCTTATTTACAAAAGATAGGATGGTATATTTAAGTGCTCCGATAAAGACCTTGGTTCCTTGGGGAAAGTAACGAATAATTATACCAAATTTATTTTGAATCCCATGGAGCATGTGGAAACCTTCCAATACCCGGGGGGAGGGTAGTTTTTGTCTTTTCATGTATTCTTTTTGAAAACTCAATAAAAATTATATTACAAAAGGCTCAATATCCTGAGAGAGCCGCGAAAGCACTGAACACGTTACTTCCATTTCCAACATTTCTCTGCAAAGCGGAGTTTTCTGCAATGAATGCAACGAAACTAAATTGCGGAATAGACTGGACATAAGGAACCCCCTTCGAGTATCGGTGTCGGTGTCTCCCATCACCCCTTGATGGCACCGTCTTGTTGCAGGAAAACAAGCCCAGGGCTCCCACTGATTCAGTGATATTGGTGTGTTGCAATGATTTTATATGTTCATACGGGGAAAATATGTGCTGTGTGTTTTATATCCAAACGTTACATAAAATGTTATGATGCTATTGACTTACTTAAATAACAATTACAGCACGGAAACAGACCATCTCGGCCCCGCTAGTCTGTGCTGAACGCTACTCTCACCTAGTCCCACCGGCATACACTCAGCCCACAACCCTCCATTTCTTTCCTGTCCATATACCTATCCAATTTTTCTTTAAATGATAATATCGAACCTGCCTCTACCACTTTTACTGGAAGTTCGCTCAACACTTACTTCAAGCTCCCCTGATAATTGACTTCTCACTATATTCATGCGAGGAAAATATGAGCTGTGTGTTTAATATTAAATTTGTTAGATAAACCCTTTTAGAAACAAAATTGAGTGTATTAGCCACTTATCACCTATATTCCGGTGGTGATTAACATCACCCCCGCCCCCCACCGGACAGAATCGCCAAAAACGATTTGCAGGAAAATAAATGGGCAGGTACACGCAAGGGCATGCATGTGCACTGGTGCCAGCGCAAGGCTTCATGGGCATTGTAGTCTTTCTCTGGGTAAACACAGCGTATTTGACTGCTACTCTTGTCCGTTGGTATCCCTACCCCCCTCCCCCCCCGCCGCCCCCGGTCGGCCGGTCCGCAAGAGTATTGTCAATATTAAACCGGTCCGCAGTGCAAAAAAGGTTGGGGACCCCTGGCATACATAGAATGATGTGACATCGAGGAAAATCTCCCTCTTTCCCCTGAGGAGCAGGCACCTTGTCGCCACAGCCGAGATGAGGACGATCTTAACCAGGGTATATACATAAAAGCTGCGGGGCCAGAGAACATAACTGGACAGGTGCTGAAGGACGGT
The DNA here is from genome assembly GCF_963921235.1 of Mobula hypostoma. NCBI lineage: Eukaryota > Metazoa > Chordata > Chondrichthyes > Myliobatiformes > Myliobatidae > Mobula > Mobula hypostoma. Next base: position 15,629,348 of record NC_086104.1, read on the forward strand.
GCAGCCCAGCTAACAGAGGTCTTAATAGACTCTTTAATATCTCTTTGAAACAATCCACTGTCCCTGCGGGCTTCAAGGTAGCTACCATCATTCTGTTGCCCAGGAGAATGATGGTAACTTGTCTTAGTCATAGTCATACTTTATTGATCCTGGGGGAAATTGGTTTTCGTTGCAGTTGCACCATAAGTAATAAATAGTAATAAAACCATAAATAGTTAAATAGTAATATGTAAATTATGCCAGGAAATAAGTCCAGGACCAGCCTATTGGCTCAGGGTGTCTGACCCCCCAAGGGAGGAGTTGTAAAGTTTGATGGCCACAGGCAGGAATGACTTTCTATGATGCTCTGTGTTGCATCTTGGTGGAATGAGTCTCTGGCTGAATGTACTCCTGTGCCCAACCTGTACATTATGTAGTGGATGGGAGACATTGTCCAAGATGGCATGCAACTTGGACAGCATCCTCTTTTCAGACGCCAGCATCAGAGAGTCCAGTTCTATCCCCACAACATCACTGACCTTAAGAATGAGTTTGTTGATTCTGTTGGTGTCTGCTACTCTCAGCCTGCTGCTCCAGCACACAACAGCAAACATGATAGCACTGGCCACCACAGACTCTTAGAACATTCTCAGCATCGTCCGGCAGATGTTAAAGGACCTCAGTCTCCTCAGGAAATAGATGGCTCTGACCCTTCTTGTAGACAGCCTCAGTGTTCTTTGACCAGTCCAGTTTATTGTCAATTCGTATCCCCAGGTATTTGTAATCCTCCACCATGTCCACACTGACCCCCTGGATGGAAACAGGGGTCACCGGTACCTTAGCTCTCCTCAGGTCTACCACTAGTCTTCTTCACATTAAGCTGCAGATAATTCTGCTCACTCCATGTGACAAAGTTTTCTACTGTGGCCCTGTACTCAGCCTCATCTCCCTTGCTGATGCATCCAACTATGGCAGAGTCATCAGAAAACTTCTGAAGATGACAAGATTCTGTGCAGTAGTTGAAGTCCGAGGTGTAAATGGTGAAGAGAAAGGCAGACACGACAGTCCCCTGTGGAGCCCCAGCGCTGCTGATCACTCTGTCGGACACACAGTGTTGCAAGCACATGTACTGTGGTCTGCCAGTCAGGTAATCAAGAGTCCATGATACCAGGGAAGCATCCACCTGTATCGCTATTGGCTTCTCCCCCAGCAGAGCAGGGCGGATGGTGTTGAACACACTGGAGAAGTCAAAAAACATGACCCTCATAGTGCTCGCTGGCTTGTCCAGGTGGGTGTAGACACGGATCGGCAGGTAGGCGATGGCATCCTCAACTCCTAGTCGGGGCTGGTAGGCGAACTGGAGGGGATCTAAATGTGGCCTGACCATAGGCCGGAGCAGCTCCAGAACAAGTCTCTCCAGGGTCTTCATGATGTGGGAGGTCAATGCCACTGGTCTGTAGTCATTGAGGCCGCTGGGGCGTGGCGTCTTTGGCACAGGGACGAAGCAGGACATCTTCCACAGCACAGTCTTAATGATTATCGCCCAGTGGCACTGACTTCAACAATCATGAAGTGCTTTGAGTGGCTGGTAATGGATTGTATAAGATCCCAACGCAGCTACATTGGACCCATTTCAGTACACCTACCACTCAAATCGGTCCATTGATGATGTCATAGCCTTGGCCCTCCACCCTGTCGTGTTCCACCTCTCAAATGAGGCCTGATAAGCCCATTGGCCAGTTTGGTGTTTAACACGATCATCTCTCAGAGGCTGGTGGCTAAACTGCCCTCAATGAGACTCTATCCCCATCTCTGTAACTGGATCTTGGACTTCATGATGGAAGGACCTCAGTTATTTTGAGTTCACAGGAACATCTCAAGTTCCATCAAGCTGGTGCTTCCAGGGCTGTGTGTTCAGCCCCCTGCTGTTCATGATGCTGACTCAAAGTGCACTGCCAGATCCTGCTCAGACCACATTAAATTTGCTGAGTGGTTGGCCTCATCAGCAACAATGATGAGTTAGAGAGGCTTGTCAAATGGTGTGAGAACAACAACCTGAGTCTTAATGTGGACAAGACAAAAGGGATAATTGTAGACTTCAGAAAGGTTCAGGTTGACAGTTTTCCATTGCACATCACTGCTGTGGAGAGAGTGAAGTGCGCAAAGTTCCTTCGAAGTTGGTGTGCACGTAATGAAAGATGTAACCTGGACCACATCACCTCCACTAGTCAAGAAGACACAGTAGTGTCTACACTTTCTTAGGTGGTTAAGTGTTCCAAGCTCCCTGTCCCCATTCTAGCAATTTTCTGTAGGAGCACCACTGAGAATGTCCTGTCTGGCTGCCTCATTGTTTGATGCAGAAGCTGTAAGGCACGACCACACAGAGGATCCTCTCTGTTGAGATGTTCACTGGGGTCTCCCTCACCCTTGTATGTGACATTTACCGGAAGTGTTGCAGACGAAGGGCCCAAAGCATTGTTGAGGCCATCCCACAATCTCTTTTACTCTCTACTGTCTGGAAGGAGGTACAGAAGTATCAGGACCAGAACTAGGACTGCCAGTCTGGTTAACAGCTTCTTCCCTCAGGTGGTGAGACTATCCTGCCACTACTGAGTTCTTGTCACTAGGTCAATTGAGCTGTTTACTTTGTTTTGTTTACTGACTTATGCTGCACACTACATGCATTTTGAATTAGTTTATTAACTTGTTTATGCTAGTATTTTGTATTATGTGCTGTGTGTGATGTATGTTTTGTGGGTGCACCATGTTTCATTTGGTTGTATACATGTACAGTTAGATGACAATAAGCTTGAACTGTAGATGGGCTGACTGGAAGAAGGCAAAGAGTGGGAATAAAACTTTTCTGTTTGGTTACTAGTGTGTAGTATTCCACAAGGGTTGGTGTTTGATCCGCTACAGGTAGTGGGTGTTGAGCAAGCAGGAAATCTACAGAAGGACTTGGACAGAGTGGGAGAATGGGCAAAACAGTGTAGGGAACAGTGTGGTCATGTATTTTGGTTGAAGGAATAAAGATGTGGACTATTTTCTAAATGGGAAGCAAATTCTAATTGCAGTGGGTTTTGGGAGTCTTAGTGCAGGATTCCCTAAAGGTTATCTTGCAAGTTGAATTGGTAGTAAGGAAGGCAAATGCAATTTTGGCATGCATTTTCATAGGACAAGAATATAAAAGCAAGGGTGCAATGCTAAGATTGCATTGTTATTCATACATCGTTGACGTCGATGAGGACCTCGACACCAGATGGTGTCGAGACTAGTGCGTGATTTGGATTTAAGTGAGGGAGAGTTGCACAGCGTCAGCCTCACTCTCTCTTCCCAATTCCCATCTGGTTCCAGTGGCAAGACAGAGTCGAGGCGGCTGGAGATGGGACTAGGCGCAGTGGATGACCAGGACATCGTCTGTGTCTTGTCCTGCTCTACACGTTCCACGACACTTGCAGAGACCGCCGCCTTGACCATTGGACCTTCCATTGGTCTCGTCCGCTCAGTCTGCCAGAGTCTGTCTTCACATGCTGGGATAGACAACTCCCGATCTCACTGAGAGTTTGAGACCCTTCGGCTACCCTCACCTGGTTTAACCGGCTTGTCGGAGCCGTTGCCCGGGGTGTGGCCGCTGTTGCATGCAAACAGCTATGGGGAGCCACAAGTGAGAGCTGAGTGCCAGGTGGGGACTTTATAAGGCACTAGTCAAACCACACTGGAGTATTGAACCGTTTTGGGCTCCTTATCTAAGTAAAGATGTGCTGGCGTTGGAGAGTATCCAATAGGAGGTTTAGGAAAATGATCGTGGGAATGAAAGGGTTAATGTATGAGTACAGGCCCAACACCACAAAAGCTGTATTGATGGTTTTGGACCTGTGCTTACTGGAGTTTAGAAGAATGAGGGAGATCTCTTTGAAATCTACTGAATTATGAAAGGCTTAGATAGAGTGGATATTGAGACAATGTTTCCAGTAGTGGGAGTTGTAGGGCCAGTAAAGGATGTCTCTTTAGAATTAAAAATTGGGATTTTTTAAAAACTAGGGTGTGGTGAATCTGTGGAATTCATTGTGGAATCTGGGGTGCCCAAATTAGTGGGTATATTTAAAGTGGAGCTTGGTAGGTTCTTAATTAATGAAGTTGTCAAAGACAGGATAGGGTTAAAGGGGGAGCGGTGATGGAGTGGTGGAGCAGATTCAATAGCTTAATTCTGTTCCTATGTCTTATTGTCTTAACACAGGAGGTGTAGTCCCGCTTGGTGGCGCAATAATATCAGCGCCGGGCTCCGGAGCGAAGGTTCCCAAGTTCGAACCCAAGTCTGGTTGAGCATTGAGCTAGCAACTCAGCCTCATAAAAACAAGAATAGCTTGCTACGGAAACATTGTCATGACGGTGCCCTGCTAACTCCACTGCTGAGTTAACGGCTATTCAAAAAAAACAGGAGGTGTAACAGAATAATTTGTATGCAGGTGCAAGATACATCAGTATCTACATCAGTTAATATCTTGTGGCAACTTATTCAAATTAAAATTTTGATTCTTGGCTTTAAGCAGTTTTGAGAATCAGGTCATCAAAATATGTGCAGGAATTTAAACAGGAATATTCTCCCTTGAGCTAAGTGAGTAATACTGTATTGAAACTAGGTGTTTTATAGAAATTTGAATTGTGTAATCTGTGACTAACAAACCACTCCGAGCAAAAATGCTAAACATTTTTAAGAAAGCACAGAGTTGTAATATTATGATATATTGGTTTCCAAAAGTAATGTGTGTTGAGTTTAGAAGAAAATGGGTGTGTAAATTTAGTGCAACACAAAAAATAGGGGAGGAGAAGATGGCAGCGCGACGCAGCGCGCGCGGCCTCTCCGGTGAATGATATTGGTATCTGTCAAGTAGGATGCCGTGCACAATCCTGATTTGATGGAGACAGATGTGAGAAGCACAGAGGAACATCTGGAGAAAACTTCTGAAATACCCGCTTCACTGCCGCTGCTACTGTGCAATGGAGAATCTCCGGAGGGGAAGGCCCCGAATCCTCGGCCTTACCTGTGCTTAGCGGCTGGGGCCAGGGTCGAAGCGCTCGGCAGAGATGGTGCTTGGTGCTCGGTGTTGGAGGGCTTGTCGGAGGCTCGAAGTTTCAGACGGACTTGAGTCGGCTGTGGTCGGGTGCTTCCAGGGTGCTGCATCAGCAAGTTTGTGACACTGGAGGTTCATGGCAAGGAGAGTTTTCTTCCTACTTCTTTCTTTCTTTTTAAATCTTTTTATTGAGTAAGTATACAAAAAAGGTAAGCCATATAAACATTAATACAATGTTAAAGTATAATAAAATTCCAAAAGGTAACAATACCAAAAAGAAAATACTACAAACAATGTAATTTAAGCATAAGAAACCAAGATAACATAATAGTATACTAGATTTTATATATATCAATGGAAAAAAAGAAAAAAAAAACCCCCAAAAAAAACCCACCGTGCAACTAACTAAAAGCAAAGCAAAGCAATGGGCTAACTTGAAACCAAACAGAGTTAAACTTAAAATCACGTCCTCAATCCCGACCTCCATTAAAACAGTGAAAAAAAACAAGAAGGGTAAATATTACATTAAATGAAAATATCGAATAAAAGGTCCCCAAATCTGTTCAAATTTAAATGAAGAATCATAAAGGTTACTTCTAATTTTCTCCAGATTCAAACATAAAATCGTCTGAGAAAACCAAAAAAAGGTAGTTGGAGCATTAAGCTCTTTCCAATGTTGTAAAATACATCTTTTCGCCATTAAAGTAAGAAATGCAATCATTCTACGGGCTGAAGGGGAAAGATTACTAGAAATTTTAGGTAGTCCAAAGATAGCAGTAATAGGGTGAGGAGAGATATCTATATTTAATACCTTAGAAATAATATTGAAAATATCTCTCCAAAAAGTTTCCAAAGTAGGGCAAGACCAAAACATATGAGTTAAAGAGGCTATCTGCCCCGAACATCTATCACAGAAAGGATTAATATGCGAGTAAAAACGCGCTAACTTATCTTTGGACATATGTGCTCTATGCACCACTTTAAATTGAATTAGGGAATGTTTAGCACAAATAGAGGAAGTATTAACTAATTGTAAAATCTGCCCCCAATCATCCACAGAAATGGTAAGCCCCAATTCCTGTTCCCAATCTACCCTAATCTTATCAAATGGAGCTTTCCTGAGTTTCATAATAATATTATAAATCATAGCCGATGCACCTTTCTGACATGGATTAAGGTTAATTATCGAATCTAAAATATATATAGGAGGAAGCATTGGAAAGGAAGGAAGTATAGTACTTAGAAAATTTCTAACTTGTAAATATCTAAAAAAATGTATTCTTGATAGGTTATATTTATTAGATAATTGTTCAAAAGACATAAGGGAACCATCTAAAAATAAATCCAAAAACCGTAAAATACCCTTAGTCTTCCAAGTTTGAAAAGCGCGATCCGTAAAAGAGGGAGGAAAAAATATGTTACCTAAAATAGGAATCGCTAACCCGAATTGATTAAGATCAAAAAATTTTCTGAATTGAAACCAAATACGCAAAGCATATTTAACGATCGGGTTAGAGACCTGCTTAAGGCGTTTCGAATCAAAAGGAAGAGATGAACCTAAAATAGAACCAAGTGTATAACCCTGAACAGATTGTAATTCCAATGCTGCCCATTTAGGAATAGATAGTATATCCCGGTCAAGTAACCAAAATTTCATATGTCGAATATTAATAGCCCAATAATAAAATCTAAAGTTAGGTAATGCTAAACCTCCATCTCTCTTAGCTTTCTGTAAATGTATTTTACCCAGTCTCGGATTCTTATTCTGCCAAATAAATGAAGAAATTTTAGAGTCGACTTTATCAAAAAAAGATTTAGGAACGAAAATTGGTAATGCCTGAAACACATATAAAAATTTTGGCAAAAAAAACATCTTAACTGCATTAATACGACCAATCAAAGTTAAATATAAAGGAAACCATTTAGATGAAAGTTGAGTAATATGGTCTATTAATGGTAAAAAGTTAGTCTTAAATAAATCTTTATGTTTACAAGTAATTTTAATCCCAAGATATGAAAGGTAATTATTAATCAATTTAAATGGAAATTTATAATATAAGGGAAGATGTTTATTAATCGGAAAAAGTTCACTCTTACTAAGATTTAATTTATAACCTGAGAAAAGACCAAATTGTGCTAATAACTCTAAAACAGCAGGAATAGATCTCTCAGGATTAGAAATATATAAAAGTAAATCATCAGCATAGAGTGATAATTTATGGGACTTTAATCCCCGAGTTATCCCAGTAATATTTGAAGATTCTCGAATAGCAATTGCAAGAGGTTCTAATGCAATATCAAATAATAGGGGACTAAGAGGACAGCCTTGTCGAGTACCACGAAAGAGAGGAAAAAAAGGTGAGTTTAAAGAGTTAGTACGAACCGAGGCTACAGGGGAGTGATATAACAGTTTAATCCAGGATATAAATTTCAGGCTAAAATTAAACATTTCAAGCACCTTAAATAAATAAGGCCATTCTACTCTATCAAAAGCTTTCTCGGCATCTAAAGAAATAACACACTCAGGAACATTTTGTGAGGGAGTATAAACGATATTTAACAATGTACGAATATTATAAAAAGAGTAACGACCTTTAATAAAACCCGTTTGGTCTTCCGAAATAATAGAAGGAAGTACTTTTTCTAGTCTATTTGCTAATAACTTAGAAAAAACTTTAGAATCAACATTTAATAAAGATATTGGTCTATAAGATGCACATTGAGCAGGGTCTTTATCCTTCTTTAGTATTAAAGAAATTGATGCTCTATTAAAAGATTCCGGAAGTTTACCAAGTTTCAAAGAAGCCTCAAAAACCTTATAGAGCCAAGGAATCAATAAAGAAGCAAAACATTTATAAAATTCAACGGTAAACCCATCAGGGCCAGGAGCTTTCCCCAGATTCATAGAAAAAATAACATTCTTAATCTCATCCATTGTAATGGAAGTATCTAATAAAGAAGACATATCCTGTGAAATCTGAGGAAAGTCTAACTTATCTAAAAAATCATTCATATATTTAGAATCTCGAGGAGACTCCGATTGATATAAAGAAGAATAAAAATCACAAAAGGTTTGATTAATCCCCACATGATCCAATATCAACCGATCATTTTGGTTATAAATCTGATTGATTTGAGATTTAACATAATTAGATTTCAATTGATTAGCCAGCAACTTGCCAATTTTATCACTGTGAACATAAAAATCACTTCTTGTTTTCTTTAATTGGTTTACAATCGAGGACGAGAGTAGTAAACTGTGTTCCATTTGGAGTTCAGTTCTTTGTTTGTATAGCTCCTCAGAAGGAGCCATAACATATTTCTTATCAATTTCTTTAATCTTGTCCACAATTGCCATCTCCTCCTGCTTCTGTTTCTTCCTCAAAGCAACGGAATACGAAATAATCTGACCCCGAATATAGGCTTTAAAAGTGTCCCAAAGAGTGTTAACCGAAATATCTTCTGTATGGTTAATTATAAAAAAAAGCTCAATCTGTTCATTCATAAAATTAACAAAGTCCGAGTCCTGAAGCAACAGCGAATTAAAACGCCATTGTCTATTGTTTGGTATATTGGCCATAATTTTAATAGAAAGCTTAAGTGGAGCATGATCCGAAATGGTTATAGAATCATAATCACATTTAATCACTGAAGGAATGAGACGAGAATCAATAAAAAAATAATCAATTCTTGAATAGGAATGATGAACATGTGAAAAAAAAGAAAAATCTTTTTCCTGAGGATGCAGAAAACGCCAAATATCCGTCGACCCAGAATCAGAAAGGAAAAAATTAATCAAATTTGCAGATTTATTAGGTAAAGTCCGTAAAGGAGCCGAACGGTCCAAAGCTGGAGATAAACAGGTATTAAGATCTCCGCCCCAAATCAATGAAAACTCGTTCAAATTCGGAAACTGATCAAACAATGATTTATAAAATTCCGGACAATCCATATTAGGAGCATAAACATTAACCAAAACTACTTTTTTATTAAATAGTAAACCACTAACCAATAAAAATCTACCATTCGGATCAGAGATAATATCCTGTTGTATAAAAGTAACTGAGGAATCTATAAAAATAGAGACGCCTCGAATCTTAGCATTGGAGTTCGAATGAAATTGTTGGCCCTTCCAGAATTTGAAAAAACGTAGTCTGTCCCCCCTCCGTACATGGGTCTCTTGTAAAAATAAAATTTGTGCTTTAAGTCTCCGGAACACTTTAAAAACTTTTTTTCTTTTAATAGGATGATTAAGACCATTAGTATTCCAGGAGACAAAATTAATAATAGACTCCATAAATCCTAAAGTCAACCCACAACAAGGAGGATTGACAATAGGCGCGACCCACAAACCCGGAGAGGAAACAGAACATACAAAAGATACCGGGGAAAAGGACGCAACCAGTACTTCAATAATGTATATAGCCCAAAGAAAAACAAACTAAAACGTGAAGCCCCTCCCGCCACCCCCCAACCCAAGATCCCAAGGCAAAATCTAAAGCAGACCCGCCAGAAAGAAGCAAGCGCTAAAACTACCCCCATGACTTCCGGTATACGCTCCCTAAAAAAAAGGTATAAATATGAAAAGGATCAGCTAATTGTAAAACAGTAAAAAAATAAGTAAAAAAAAGTTAGCTCAATTAGAATACACACAGAACAGAACAAAAGCCGGAAAATATATATTAAAAAAAACCACAATAAACCTCAAACTCATGAATAGACACAGCAACAAAAAAAATAGGATTATTAACATAAAGTGATTATAAAAAGCAAAACAGAATAAAATTTAAACAAAAACTACAAAATTTAAGGCCGCACAGGAAATACGTAAGATGACAAAAGGGAAGTAACCACCCAAAATCCCCTGGGAAAAGAAAGAAATGACGCAGTTAAAAAGAAAGTTTAGTAGCCATATTAAGAAATCGAAAGTAAACTTTTCTGCCCAAATAGGGCACAGAAAAGTTAAAACCAACCAATTCACAGCCTCCGATCGACGGAGAAAATTAAAAAGAAAGCAATTAAGATGTTGGAGATGAAAGTTGATCCAGATAACTCTGGGCATCCGATGGAGAATCAAAAAAACGAAGGGCTCCATCTGACATGCGAATCCTTAGACGTGCAGGGTACAGCAGCGCTGGTCTTAAATCCCTCTTATAGAATTCCGACATCACGGATCTGTAACGGACCCGTTGGTCCCAGATTGGTTTACTGAAATCTTCCACGAATCGGAACTTAAGATCCGAAAAATCAATGAAACCTTTAGATCGAGCGAATCGAAACAGTCTCTCCTTGTCTTGAAAGTAATGAAAACGTAAGATAACATGCCTAGGTCTATCTGACCTAGACGAGTATGATGGGATTCTGTGAACACGATCCAGTAGCGGTGGTTGGTCAGGAAATACAGTAGGGAATGCATCTTTTAAAAGTTGGGAGAAATATTTCATGGGGTTGTTACCTTCAACGGCTTCCCTCACGCCAATCATTCGTAAATTCTGCCGTCGCATTCTAGATTCCAAGTCAGAGTTTTTAAAAGTCAAAAAGTCAAGTTTCTTCTTCATTACATTAATTGTTTCTTCGATTTTCCCCATCTTAAGCTCACTTTGTTGCGCGAATTTTTGAAGATCAGATATAGCCGACTGATGTTCCGCAATACATGTTTGCATCTTATCAATTAAATCGGCAATTTTCTGGAAATTAGTTGAGATTTCCGTATGAATCAGGTCTTTAACAAAGCCTGCAATTTCCGTACGAATCATCTCCCTAACAGAGGTTGAAATTTCCCTCTGAATTAACTCCGATATCGCTTTCAAAGTCACCGGTGATTCAGTCGGAGGGAGATCCGTAGCTTTCGGTTTAACCGGAGGTTTACCATCCTTGCCGTCTTTCTCGTTCTTAGACATAGCAGATCTAAGTTCCATCCAGTTGTCGGAGAATTCAGTTTAATTCAAAGTATTGTAAGAGTTGATGCCTTAATGGTTAATTAAAGTATAGCTGACCATAGAGAAAAAAAACTCAGAGGTAATGGAGCGAGTCAAGAACGCGACTTCACTCCATGAGCGCTACCGGAAGTCCCCCCTTCCTACTTCTACCATCTGCATGAAATGATGGGACCTTCGAGACTTTGAGACTTTTTTTTTACCGTGCCCTTGGTCTCTTCTTTATCAAATTAAGGTATTGTTTTGCACTGTTGTAACTATTTGTTATAATTATGTGGTTTGTCAGTTTTTTTTTAGTCTTTGTCTGTCTTGAGTTTCTGTAATATCATACTGGAGGAACATTGTATCATTTCTTAATGCATGCATTACTAAATGACAATAAACGAGGACTGCTTGTCCTCATAATCTAATCTTAAATGCTGGAGGAACTTAGCAGGCCAGGCAGCATCTACGGAAAAGAGTGAACAGTCTCCATTTTGGGCAGAGACTCATCAGGATGAAATGTAAATTTAGTGATTTATTTTGAGGTAAAGTACTCCACAACCATTCGCAAATTGAAAATCTCTTCAAGGATACCCTTACCCAGTATAAATCTGCTCTGGCACTCATTAATTTCATTAAGAACTGTCCTTTTTATTCTGCTTAGAAGTATTAATAACAAGATCTTGGAGGCATGACTTATAAGACTTATAGTTCTAAAGTCTGAGCATTTCGTGCTCTTACATTTCTTTGGGATCTTGACAAACCCTGACACCACAAAATCTGTTGACCACTTTCCTGTTGAGTAGATTGTATTGCAAAGCCTCGTGATCTCTTCAACCTCCGAGTCGCCAAGGCATTTCAACATTTCGGCTGTAATGCCATCAACACCACAAGCTTTACCAGTTTTTAACTTTCCAATGACTGCTCTTACTTCTGCTACCGAAATTTCCGGACCTTCCGTGTTCTTCTCACTCACTTGATCATTTCTAGCATCATAGTACAATTCCCTAATGTATTCCATCCATCTACTTTCCACCTTGTCATTCTCAAAGAGTATGTTCCTGTCCTTGTCTTGAATAATGCCAGTCCTTGATTGTTTCTTGTTCCTGTTGGTCATCCCTGCAATCTCCCAGTGCATATGCCTTGAATGATGCAACATGTCTGTGGTCTCTATCTTTTCACACCGTTTGATAAACCATTGTTCTTTAGCTTTTGCACATTCTGCTCCAATTCCTTGTACTTAGATGAGTCCTTGTGCTTCCCTCTCTCTTCCATGAGCTTTAGAATGTGATCCGTCATCCAGGCTTGTTTAGCTACGCGCCTTCTTTTGGGGAGACATTCTTCAGCTGCCATTTGCATACAGTCCTTTAGGTTTGACCACACATTATCTGGTGTTTGCTTCATTTCTTCTACTCTCAGTCCTTTAAACCTATTTTGTACTGCTGCAGAAAATCTTTCACTATACTCGCTCTTCTTCAGTAAGTCCATATCCAGCCTGGCTTTCTTGGTTGCAGCCTTAATCTTTGTCTTTAGTGCAACCTTCACCCTAACAACCACCGGGTTGTGATCTGAGCCTGTATCGGCACCTGGATAAATCTTGGCCATCCTAATACTTCTCCTGAAGTGTTTCCTCATTGCAATATAGTCAATTTGTCTCCTTCCAGTATCCCCAGGCTTCTTCCAACTGTATAATTTTTGTTTTGGGTAATTTGAGCCATGTGTTTGCTACCATCAGCTCATACTGTTCACAAAATTGTATAAATCTTCCCCCCTATCATTTCTCTCATCTAAGCCATACTGACCAATGATATCCTTGTTTTTCACGTTGCCTACTCTAGCATTCAGATCACCCATAACGAAAAGTACATTAGAGCTCTTTGCATTTACATGTGCTTCCTGGATTACAAAAAAGCTTTTGACCGAGTCAATCATGAACAGCTGGTCAATTGCCTGAACTCATTGGGGCTGGATGGGAAAGGTGTTTGACTGATTGCAAGTCTGTACTGGCATCAGAAGACAGTAATAAGAACTAGTGGTGGGAATTCACCGGAAGTTGAGATCCAAAAAAGGATTCGCCAGGGCTGCATTATCTCCCCTTTATTGTTTAACATTTACTCAGAGGTAATCTTCAGGGTATTGAACAATGAAGCTGGTGTCCAAATTGGTGGAGTGACGGTGAACAACTTGAGGTATGCGGATGATTCAGTGTTGTTAGCCGAGACTGAGAACGAGTTACTCAGAATAGTAGATAAGATAAATGCTGAAGGTGAACGATTTGGAATGAAAATAAATGTAGCAAAGACGAAGATGATGGTAGTATCACGGAAGAAAGAAGTCCCCAAAATCAGTATCAAAATTAATAGCGTAGGCATAGAGCAAGACAAGAAGTTTGTGTACTTGGGACAGATGGTTACAGAGGATGGGAAATGTGATACAGAAATTAGACGAAGAATTGAGATTGCAAGATCAGTGTTCTGGATCCTGAGTGACGTGCTGTGTGGCAAGAGGTTGGACTTTGGGCTGCGTTGTAGAATTTGGAAATGCTACGTCTGGAGCAGTCTGTTGTATGGAGTTGAATTGTGGACCTTATGCAAGGAAGTGCAACAACGACTGGAGGCATTTGAAATGTGGTGTTTAAGGAGAGTGCAGAAAATTAGATGGGTGATGAAGGTCAGTAATATGGAAGTGTTGAAGAGAGCGAGGAGAGAAAAGGAGTTGCTGAAGAATGTGCAGAAAAAGAAACTGGAATATGCCAGGCACTTGTTAAGAGGTGGTGTACTGCAGAATTTGTTACTGGAAGGGATGATAGAAGGAAAGAGGGAAAGAGGAAGGCAGCAAGCCACTTGGTACGATAATGTGAGGCAATGGACTGGGTTGAGTTGTGCTGAGGCCAGAAAAAAAGCGCAAGATTGAAGAAGATGGAGGTTCATGGCTGCCAACCCCGGATTCGGGATGGCACCCACTGACAGACTGAAAGTACTTCAGAGACATAGTGCTGTTCTTGCAATATTTGCATATGAATGATTAGGTTAGCACTGAAAGTTGGTGAAATGGGCTTTTGGAAAACATCAGTAGTTGTTTTAGCATTGGAATTTTTGTAGGGAATGCTTGCTTAAAAATTCAGTTGAGTAACTTAAACAACATTCTTACTTTAGTAAATCTAAACTTTCCAAAACTTTTTTTTCCTTGATTGCTTTAGTGATTCCTTTAAATGTTGCACAACAATATTGATGCAACAAAAATTTAGCAACAAATGTCCAATTAAGCCAGTGGAAGCTGCCTCATTTCCTATCACAATTTGTGGTTAACTCACACCTGAATGCACAGTACTTGTTCTGTTTGTGAAAACAAACACCTGTTTGTTGTGTAATGCATTGTTTTGTGGAATGTTGATAATTTAAAATGAAAGATGAAGTGGTTGATGTAAGGTTTACATTACATGTTCCAAAATATATATATTTGCGTTAATTTACTGATAATGCTTCTAGTAACCAGTAGACAAAAAACAAAGGATCTTTTAAGGATACAATATAATTGATAGTTTGTTGCCGCAGAGTTTATTGCAGAGTTCAAGCAAAGTTGGCTCTCAAAGTTTTTTTCTTTATCTCTTTTTGTCTCCTTCCTCCTGTTTAGATATAACCCCCCAGGATGGCTATAGAGCTTGAACATGGGTGTTCTGCAAAATGGTTGCAGAGTTTGTGCTTGGTGTGAGCATTGAATGCAGTAGACAGGGTTCAAGGAGATGTATGTGAAGCTTTGCAAGGGCACGTGGTACATTTACTGTGTGTTCAAGGTGAAGTGCCAGGAATAAGGGAAGGAAGCGTATGGAGGGATGAACAGACTGGGGAGTCGTCCCTGTGGAAGACAGAAAAAGGTGGGAAGAAGAAGATATGGCTGCTGGTGGGATCTTGTTGCTTCTAGTGGAACTGAAAAAAGATGACTTGCTAGATGCAGAGACTGATGAGGTGACAAATTAGGGCCGGGGAAGCCTTTTGAAAAAGTAAGGAGACATGGGGTTATTGAGAAAGTAAGGAGGCATGGGATCCAAGGCGAAATTGCTTTGTGGATCCAGAACTGACTTGCCCACAGAAGGCAAAGACTGGTCATATTCTGCATGGAGGTCAGTCACCAGTGGTGTGTCTTCGGGATCTGTTCTGGGACCCCTACTCTTTGTGATTTTTATAAATAACCTGGCTGAGGAAGTGAAGGGATGGATTAGTAAATTTGCTGATGACACAAAGGTTGGGGGTGTTGTAGATAGCATGGAGGGCTGTCAGAGGTTACAGCAGGACATTGATAGGATGCAAAACTGGGCTGAGAAGTGGCAGATGGAGTTCAACCCAGGTAAGTGTGAGGTGGTTCATTTTGGTAAGTCAAATATGATGGCAGAGTATAACCTTAATGGTAAGACTCTTGGCAGTGTGGAGGATCAGAGAGATCTTGGGGTCCGAGTCCATAGGACACTCAAGGTAGCTGTGCAGGTTGACTCTGCGATTAAGAAAGCATTCGGTGCATTGGCCTTCATCAATTGTGGGATTGAGTTTAGGAGCCGAGGAGGTAATGTTGCAGCTACATTGGCCCCTGGTCAGACCCCACTTGGAGTACTGTGCTCAGTTCTGGTCGCCTCACTACAGCAAGGATGTAGAAACCATAGAAAGGGTGCAGAGGAGATTTACAAAGATGTTGGCTGGATTGGGGAGCGTGCTTTATGAGAATAGGTTGAGTGAACTCAGCCTTTTTTCCTTGGAGTGATGAAGGATGACAGGTGACCTGATGGAGGTGTATAAGATGATGAGAGGCATTGATTGTGTGAATAGTCAGAGGCTTTTTCCCAGGGCGGAAATGGCTAGCACGAGAGGGCACAGTTTTAAGGTGCTTGGAAGTAGGTACAGAGGAGATATCGGGGGTAAGTTTTTTTACGCAGATAGTGGTGTGTGCGTGGAGTGGGCTGCCGGTGACGGTGGTGGAGGCGGATACGATAGGGTCTTTTAAGAGACTCCTGGACAGGTATATGGAGCTCAGAAAAATAGAGGGCTGTGGGTAACCCTAGGTAATTTCTCAGGTAAGGACATGTTTGGCACAGCTTTGTGGGCTGAAGGGACTGTATTGTGCTGTAGGTTTTCTATGTTTCTATTTCTTATTTGTCTTGGGGGAGGCGGGGTGAGAGCAAGAGTATGAGAAACAGAGGTGATGCAAGATTGGAATCGATAAACCACAGAAGGGAAGTTGCCCTTCCAGATCCAGGACATCTGAAGTGTCCTTTAACAGAAGGCCTCATCTTCAGATCAGATGCAGCAGAGATGGAGAATGTGGGAGAAAGGAAAGACATCCTTTATTTACTTATTTTTACAGGATGGAAAGTAGTGTAGTCTTAAGCGGTTGTGAGAGTGGTGGGTTTATAGCAAATATCAGTGGATGGTTTACCTCTTGAGACCCCAGTCTTTGATAATACATTTACTTTGATGGAGACAGAAATGTAGAAATGGTCTACAGGAATTTGAGAGCATGGTGGAAATTAGTGACAAACGTGATAAAATTGAGCTCTTCCACTGGTGCAAGAAGCAGCACCAGTGTAACTGAGTCAGGGAGTGGTACTGGAGAATGTTTGAAACAGGGACTTGGAATTATGCATTGTATATGTGGATGTTTTTGCTCTAATCTCCATTCTTTAGCAACTGTCTGAAACAGAACAAGACACTTTGAAATCTTGATTTCGCGTTTCACCTGAGCTAAGCCCCAGACCATGCCAATATGTTTAACCTACAGCAACGTAGTGGGTGTTTTCTTTTCCTCGGAAAGTCCATACTGTGACAGAACTCATTGGAATTGCTTGGAAGTTTAGGTAGATTTTTGAAAGAAGGGAGTATTGGGAGATGAGAGGACCTGGTACAGTTAAATTGAAGGGTGGGACAGGTTTGAGGGTCCAGGTGTCCTACTCCTGCTTTTACTTTATTGTATTCTCCCCCACCCATTTCACACAAACCCTCCATACCCCTACTGCCCATGTATCTATCCAAACTTCTCTTAAATGTTGAACTTGAGCTTGCATGCACCATCTGTGCTGGCAGCTCATTCCACACCTTCACAACCCTCTGAGTGAAAAAGTTTCCCCTTGTGGTTCCCTTAAACTTTTCACCTTTTACCCTTAAGCCATGACCTCTGGTTGAAGTGATACCCAACCTCAATGGGAAAAGCCGGCTTGCCTTTACCTTGTTTATACGCCTCATAATTTTGATACCTTTATCAAATCTCTCAATCTATGTTTGAAAGTGTTAAGTCCTAACTTATTCAATCTTTTCTTCTAACTCAGGTAGGTCCTTCAAACCTGGCAAAATCCTTATGAATTTTCTCTGCATTCTTCCAACCTTATTTACATCTTTCCTATAGGTAGGTGACCAAAACTGCACACAGTACTTAAAAATAGGCCTCACCAATGTCTACAAGTTACAATGTCTCAGCAAGGCCTTCAACAAGATTCCTCATGGGAAACAGATCCAAAAAGTTATAGATCATAGGACCCAAAATTGGCGTAATTGTAGGAATCAGATGGTAATGGTCATAGAGTCAGAAGCACAGCACAGAAACCAGCCCTTTGGCCCATCTAGCCCATGCCAAAAACATTTAGACTGCCACCTCCCATTGATCTGCACCGGGAAAAGTTGCTTTGTGTTTCAAAGCCTGTGTTCCGTGTACAACTGGGGAAAGTGCTGAAGTTCTTGTTTTTTCATATATATTAACACCATACTAATTTAGAAGATCCAATTAATATATTTTTATTTGCATGAAAGTTTGTGACTTTCGTGTTTATGAGGATTGATTTACGTCACGAGCTATTGATCAGTTGGTAAAATGGAAAAAGTAATGATAGATGGAATTTAAACCAGATAAGTGCATTTAAGCAACACACATCAAAGTTGCTGGTGAACGCAGCAGGCCAGACAGCATCTCTAGGAAGAGGTACAGTTGACATTTTGGGCCGAGACCCTTCGTCAGGACTAACTGAGGGAAGAGCTAGTAAGAGATTTGAAAGTGGGAGGGGGAGGGGGAGATCCAAAATGATAGGAGAAGACAGAAGGGGGAGAGATGGAGCCAAGAGCTGGACAGGTGATTGGCAAAAGGGATATGAGAGGATCATGGGACAGGAGGCCCATTGAGAAGGAAAAGGGGAAGGGGGGGGAGAACCCAGAGGATGGGCAAGGGGTATAATCAGGGGGGGACAGAGGGAGAAAAAGGGGGAGGGGGGAGAGGGAAAGAAAGAATGAATGTGTGTGTATAAATAAATAACGGATGGGGTACGAGGAGGAGATGGGGCATTAGCGGAAGTTAGGGAAGTCAATGTTCATGCCATCAGGTTGGAGTCTACCCAGATGGAATATAAAGTGTTGTTCCTCCAACCTGAGTGTGGCTTCATCTTTACAGTAGAGGAGGCCGTGGATAGACATATCAGAATGGGAATGGGATGTGGAATTAAAATGTGTGGCCACTAGGAGATCCTGCTTTCTCTGGCGGACAGAGCGTAGGTGTTCAGCAAAACGATCTCCCAGTCTGCGTCGTGTCTTGCCAATATATAGAAGGCCACATCGGGAGTACCGGATGCAGTATATCACCCCAGCCGACTCACAGGTTAAGTGTCGCCTCACCTGGAAGGACTGTCTGGGGTCCTGAATGGTGGTAAGGGAGGAAGTGTAAGGGGATGTGTGGCACTTGTTCTGCTTAGAAGGATAAGTGCCAGGAGGGAGATCTGTGGGGAGGGATGGGGGGGGACGAATGGACAAGGGAGTCGTGTAGGGAGCGATCCCTGCAGAAAGCAGAGAGAGGGGAGGAGGGAAAGGTGTTCTGCTTTCCGCTTTGACTGAGAACTTAGGATAATATCAGTTGTCAGCTTTTCTCTGAGAGCAGCTGGAAGTTTGAACTGAGGCACCCCCTGTGCTGGATTCAGTCATAGCTGGGCTCTCAGCAAAGTATTTTAATGGGTCAGTGCTGGATGAAAAAAATGGCTAGCCAACAAGTGGTCAATGATCTTAGGCTAATGATCAATCTGCCCAAAGCAAAATGTTGCAGTGGCTAGAAATTTGATCTGCACCATGGATTTGAGTCAATGACACTAAGACTAAATGTTCACTAAACTGTAGGTTTGCATGATATTGACCCATGAGTGCAATGAAGTATGTGACCATACAAAAGCTTTCTTCGGCATTGTGAGAATATTGCCATGTACAAAACTGTTCTCGGTGACATGGAATTTGTATGAAAGCTGGGCAAACCTATATATCTGAGAGGTCTATTGTTTTTTGTTGGTGCTGAATAGAGAAGGTTTTTCTACTTTCAGAATCTTGTTCATTTCATAGTACAGCTTCTCTCTCTGCTTGGGCTTCAATATTTAAACTGAATATTGGTGACCACATACCAAGATGATTCAGCTTGAAGTCTGACCTGAACATGTTTGTATAAATATTGCATTTTTTGTTGTAACTATTTCATTTATATGATTCATTATTTTTGCCCACTTTACTGTTTCACTTCATGTGCCCACTCATATATTTAATGTATATATTTTTTGTCTGTCTTGGAGATCAGTTGTCTGAGAGATATGATTTACCTTTTGGTGTTGCTCAGGGAAGCTCTTGGGCCACTATTCATGTACATGCTTCCTTTAGGAGGCTACATTAGAGAGCATAAACTTGATTTCAACAGTTCTGTATAGGTGCAAGAAAAAAATTATGAACCCTTTGCAATTACTTGTTTTTCTGCATTAATTACTCATAAAATGTGTTCTGGGCTTCATGAAAGTCACTAATATAGACACACACAATCTGCCTAAACTAATAACACACAATTATATTCATATTTTTTTTATTGAACACATTGTTTAATCATTCACTGGAATAAGTATGTGAACCCTTGTATTTAATAACTAGTCAAACCCCTTTTAGCAGCAATAACCTCCACCAAACGTTTCCTGTAGCTGCTGATCAGACTTGCACAGTGGCGAGGAAGAATTTTAGACCTTGTCTCCATATAAAACTGTTTCAGATAATCAATATTTCTGGTATGCATAAACAGCCCTCTTCAGGTCATGCCACAACATCTCATTTGGTTTAAGGCCTGGACTCTGACTTAGCCATTACAAAACACAAATTTTCTTTTTAAACCATTCCTTTGATTTGCTCTTGCGTTTTGGATCATTGTCTTGTTGCATCATCCAACTATATTAAGCTTCAGGTGATGGACTGCTACCCTGACTTTCTCCTGTAAAATGTCTTTATACAATTTTGAATTCATTATTCCCTCAACGATGGCAAGCTGTCCAGGCCCTGAGGCAGCAAATTAGCCGTAAACTATGATGCTCCTTCACCATGTTTCACAATTGGGATGAGGTTTTGATGTTGGTGTCTGGTGCTCTTTTTTCCTCCAAACATAGCAGTGTGCACTTCTACCAAAGCATTCAACTTTTGTCTCGTCTGTCCACAGAACATTGTCCCAGAAGTGTTGTGGAATATCCAGATGGTCTTTTGCAAACTTGAGATGTGCAGCAATGTGTTTTTTTGGAGAGCCGTAGTTTTGTCCTTTTTTCCTTCCATGAACACCATTCTTGTTCAGTATTTTTCTCATAGTTGTCAAATGAACAGAGAATTTAGCAAGTTCCGGAGATTACTGCAGGTTTTCTGCTGTTACTCTTGGGTTCTTTTTCACCTCCTTCAACATTCCACGTTGTGCTCTTGGTGTGATCATTGCAGGACACCCAGTCTTTGGGAGAGTAGCAACAGTACTGAATTTCTTCCATTTGTAAACAATTTCTGTTACGGTGGACTAATGAACACTCAGGTCTTTAGAAATTCTTTAGTACCCTTTTCCAGATTTTTGCATCTCTACAATTCTCCTAAGGTCCTCTGAAGGTTGTTTGATCGAAGCATGGTGCTCATTAATAGATTTTTCTTGAAGAGTAGGATCTGTCAGTAACCTGACTTTTTTTTATAAGCAGGGGATTTCTACAACTCACAACTCCAATCTCATCTCATTGATTGGAACATGTTTCCGAAATGCTTTTGTAGAAGGCGTTACCCCAGAGGTTCTCATACTTTTTTTGAACTTAGAGTATGATTGTTTAAATGGTGTACTCAGTATTGATGAGAGGTACAATTGTTTGTTATTAGTGTATGCTGCGAAAGGAGCTTCTACTGGTTCTTAAGTACAAGGGTTCACATACTTTTTTCCAGTCTGGACCTTGAATGATTTGACAATGTGTTCAATAAAGACATGAAAAATACAATTGTTTGCTATTAGTTTAGGCAGATGGTATTTGTCTATTATTGTGACTTACATGAGGATCAGACCATATTTTACGAGTAATTAATGCAGAAAACCAGATAATTGCAAAGTGTTCACAGATTTTTTTCTTGCAACAGTAGATGAGCCAATTGTATGTCATGGTTGAGCCTGATGATGATAAAAACCTATCTTCTCTGATTTCTGGTATGGCTGCATAAAGAAATGGATAAGCTATAATTTTCTAAATCTAGATGAAGGTAAAACTGGAATGCTTTTGTTTGGTCGCAACCTTCTGCGAAAACAGAGGGGTGCCTCAAAGAATGAATGACAGTTAAATGTTAGAACCCCAAAGCCAAAAATAGATAAGTTTCTTCATAAACTTGGGAACTTGTCACTTATGATCTTACACGGGGAGCCAGGCCTGGGTGTTGCCCTTGACTGAGATTTGAATTTTAAATCCAACGTAAAGAAAATGACCAGAGTCGCATTTCTACAGTTAGAAAATATTGCAAAGGTTCGCCCTTTTATGTCACATAATGATGCTGAAAAAACATATTCACGCCTTTATACTGAAGAGACGAGATCACTGCAATGCACTTTTTATTGGCCTTCCAAAGCAGTAATGGGATGATTATTAGAAGATAGGGACCTTGGTACAGTGCCTTGAAAAAGTATTCGGCCACCAACCCTTTGTTCACATAAATGTGTATTACAACCAGGGGATTTGATCAATTTAACTGAGTTTTTACTTGTGAATCACATGCTCCTTTTTTCACAGTGGAGCCCAAAAAACAGAAAATTGTAAAGCATTAAAAATTCAAACTGAAATGTCAGTTGACCTCATTTCAGCTGAAGTGAGGTTGAACTGCCTCTCATAGCTATTACATCCAGTAGTCTTTTTGGATAAGTCAAAGATTTCAAAGGTACATTTAATGTCAGAGAAATGTATACAACAGTGGTCCCCAACCACTGGGCCCTGGACTGGTACCGGGCCGCATGCATGTGCTACCAGGCCATGAGGAAACGATATGAGTCAGCTGCACCTTTCCTCATTCCCTGTCACGCACAGTTGAACTTGAACTAGCATTGCGAACTGTCCCGTATTTGCTGGGACATCCCATATATTGGGCTAAATTGGTTTGTCCCGTACGGGACCACCCTTGTCCCATATTTCCCCCGCTAAGGTAGAGCCAAAATGGCGTAAAGCAAAGAAGCAGTTCCCATTAATTTATATGGGAAAAATTTTTGAGCATTTCCAGACGCAAAAAATAACCTACCAAATCATACCAAATAACACAGAAAACCTTAAAAAAAAACACTAACATATAGTAAATGCAAGAATTATGTGATAAATACACAGACTATATAAAGTAGAAATAATGTATGTACAGTGTAGTCGGGAAGATTAAGCCAAAACTGATTTGTGGGAGCAGAAAATTGGCACGTATGCACATGTGCACATGTCATGCATGCACACACAGGTGCCTGCGCAAGGCTTCATGGTCATGGTAGTCTTTCTCGGGTTAAACCCAAGTGTACCGTATTTGACTGCTACTTTTGTCCCTTATTTGGGAGTGAGAAAGTTGGCAATCCTAACTGTAAAAGACATGTTGAGGTGAGTTTAACCCTACTTGAACACCCCCCTCCCCCCCCCCGTCGGCCAATCTGCAAAATACAATATACTTCCTGAAATTCTTTTTCTTCGCAACCATCTGTGAAAGCAGAGAAGTGCCTCAAAGAATGAATGACAGTTAAATGTTAGAAGGGTGTGAAGATATCAGGTGCAAAAAGTCTTTTTTTTTAAAACACTGCTCGGGGAGAAGGGTCTGTACTGCGCAGGTGCGTGACGTAGCACGCCAAGGTTTAAAAACAGACCACCATATACAGCGGGCAGCAGAGTGAGAGGGAGCAGAGTGGGATAGCTTTGGCTCAACAGGCAGAGGCCGGGGTAGGTTCTGGTAATTTTTTGTCCAGGTTGTTTAGAGTAGAGAGAATGCCAGGCAGGATGTTGGAATGCTCCTCTTGCAGGATGTGGGAAGTCAGGGAGACTTCCGGTGTCCCTGATAACGACACCTGCAAGAAGTGCATCCAGCTGCAGCTCCTAACAAATCGTGTTAGGGAACTGGAGCAGGAGCTGGATGACCTCTGGATCATTTGGGAGAATGAGGAGATTATAGATAGTAGCTACAGGGAGGTAGTTACGCCAAAGGAGCAGATCACAGGAAATTGGGTCACTTTCAGGCGAGGGAAGAGGAAAGGACAGGCAGAGGAGGGTTCCCCTGTGGCCATTCCCCTTAACAACAAGTATACCGCATTGGATACTGTTGGGGGAGACAAACTGCAGCAGCCAGATCTCTGGCACTGAGTCTGGCTCTGTAGTGCAGAATGGAGGATGGAAAAAGAGGAGAGCGGTAGTGATAGGGCATTTGATAGTTAGAGGTGCAGATAGGAAGCTCTGTGGTCGTGACAGAGAATCCAGGATTGTTTGTTGCCTCCCGCGTGCCAGGGTCAAAGATGCCTCTGATCGCTTGCATGACATTCTCAAGTGGGAGGGCGATCAGCCAGATGTCGTGGTGCACATCGGTACCAATGACATAGCAAGGAAGAGTGAGGAGGTCCTGGAGAGTGAGTATAGAGAGCTTGGTAGGAAGTTGAAAAGCAGGACCTCAAGGGTGGTAATCTCAGGATTGCTATCTGTGCTACATGCCAGTGAGGGTAAGAATAGGATGTTCTGGAGGATGAACAAGTGGTTGAGGAACTGGTGTAGGGGGCAGGGTTTTCAGATTTCAGGATAATCGGGACCTCTTCTGGGGCAGGTGGGACCTGTACAAGAGAGACAGGTTACACTTGAACTACAAGGGGACCAATATCCTTTCAGGGAGGTTTGTTAGTGCTATTGGGGAGGCTTTAAACTAGATTTGCAGGGGGATGGGAACCAGAGTGCCAGAGCTGACAGTGGGGCTGGGGTGAAAATAAATGATGTTAAAAGTTCAAGCAAAGCCGCAAATAGAAAGGTTGTGAGTGGTGGTAAAAATCTTCTGAGGTGTATATATTTCAATGCTAGGAATATTGCGGGGAAGGCAGACGAGTTGAGGGCGTGGATTGACACATGGAATTATGACGTTATAGCAATTAGTGAAACTTGGCTGCAGGAGGGGCAGGACTGGCAGCTTAATATTTCAGGGTTCCAATGTTTCAGATGTGATAGAGACAGAGGAATGAAAGGTGGGGGGGGGGAGGGTAGCATTGCTTGTCAGGGAAAACGTTACAGCAGTGCTCAGGCAGGACAGATTAGAGGGCTTGTCTACTGAGTCCTTATGGGTGGAGCTGAGAAACAGGAAAGGTATGGCCACATTAGTGGGGTTGTATTATAGACCACCCAATAGTCAGCGAGAATTGGAGGAGCAAATCTGCAGAGAGATAGCAGGCAACTGTAGGAAACAGAAAGTTGTGGTGGTAGGGGACTTTAATTTTCCACATATTGTTTGGGACTCTCATACTGTTAGGGGTCTAGATGGTTTAGAGTTTGTAAAATGTGTTCAGGAAAGTTTTCTAATCAATATATAGAGGTACCAACTAGAGGGGATGCAATATTAGATCTCCTATTAGGAAACGAGTTAGGACAAGTGACAGAAGTGTGTGTAGGGGAGCACTTTGGTTCCAGTGATCATAACACTATTAGTTTCAACTTGATCATGGATAAAGTTAGATCTGGTCCTAGGGTTGAGGTTCTAAACTGGAAGAAGGCCAAATTTGCAGAAATGAGAAAGGATCTAAGAAGTGTGGATTGGGACAGGTTGTTCTCTGGCAAGGATGTGATCGGTAAGTAGGAAGCCTTCAAAGGAGAAATTTTGGGAGTGCAGAGCTTGTATGTTCCTGTCAGGATTAAAGACAAAGTGAATAGGAATAAAGAACCTTGGTTCTCAAGGGATATTGCAACTCTGATAAAGAAGAGAGAGTTGTATGACATGTGTAGGAAACGGAGTAAATAAGGTGCTTGAGGAGTATAAAAAGTGCAAGAAAATACTTAAAGAAATCAGGAGGGCTAAAAGAAGACATGAGGTTGCCTTGACAGTCAAAGTGAAGGATAATCCAAAGAACTTTTACAGGTATATTAAGCGTAAAAGGATTGTAAGGGATAAAATTGGTCCTGTTGAAGATCTGAGTGGTCGGCTATGTGCGGAACCAAAAGAAATGGGGGGAGATCTTAAATGGTTTTTTTGCGTCTGTATTTATTAAGGAAACTGGCATGAAGTCTATGCAATTTGGGGAAACAAGTAGTGAGATCATGGAAACTGTACGGATTGAAAAGGAGGAGGTGCTTGCTATCTTGAGGAAAATTAAAGTAGATAAATCCCCAGGACCTGACAGGGTATTCCTTCGGACCTTGAAGGAGACGAGTGTTGTAGTACAGGAGCAGGGAGGTACTACTGCAGTTGTACAAGGCCTTGGTGAGACCACACCTGGTGTATTGTGTGCGGTTTTCGTCCCCTAATCTGAGGAGAGACATTCTTGCCATAGAGGGAGTACAAAGAAGGTTCACCAGATTGATTCCTGGGATGGCAGGACTTTCATATGACGAAAGACTGGATCAACTAGGCTTATACTCTCTGGAATTTAGAAGATTGAAGGGGGATCTGATTGAAATGTATAAAATTCTAAAGGGATTGGATAGGCTAGATGCAGGAAGATTGTTCCCAATGTTGGGGAAGTCCAGAACGAGGGGTCACAGTTTGAGGATAAAGGGGAAGCCTTTTAGGACCGAGATGAGGAAAAACTTCTTCACACACAGAGTGGTGAATGTGTGGAATTCTCTGCGACAGGAAACAGTTGAGGCCAGTTCAGTGGCTATATTTAAGAGTGAGTTAGATAAGGCCCTTGTGGCTAAAAGGATAGGGTGTATGGAGAGAAGGCAGGTATAGGGTCTGAGTTGAATGATCAGCCATGAATGTACTGAATGGCGGTGCAGGCTCGAAGGGCTGAATGGCCTACTCTTCCACCTATTTTCTATGTTTCTATGGTTTCTACCCCAAAGCCCCCCCCAGCTCCCCTCCCCCACGCATAAGCAGCAGCAAGGCAATGATCCCCCTCCCTCACCAGCTAAAAAAAATGCATTGGCGCCTACCACCGAGTACTCAAGCGTGCAGCAGTACCCCAAAGACTACTCAATCATCCAGTATTCAACATACTTTTTCTCCCTAATAAGGGGAAAAAAGATGTTCCAGTTTCCCAGTGAGAGGGAAGACATAACAAACAACTCGCTGATTTATGATGTTTAAAGTCTGTGGTGTCGCTTTTTCCGAGCTCTGTGCCCAAAGAACTTGAGTCTCTGATGTTACGTACCCCGTAACTGGGTTGCTAAACCAACAGAAATGGACCACTTAGTTGGAGTCTGGATTACTGGAACTAAGAAAGTTTTATTAAAGAAATAAGTAACACAGTACTCTAATAGTAAGGATATAAATGCAACAGGTTAGCAATGATAAAACACACGTACACAGAACTAGGATAATAGGATCAATCAAGCTCTATCGCAGTCTAGGGGTAAAATGATCAGTCTCAAGTGACGCAGAGTTCAGTTCAGTTTAGTTCAGTTCGCAGTAATCGCTGTTGTGCCGTTTGGGGAAGAGAGAGAGAGCGAATGATGATATTCAAATTGGATTCAAACAGACCTTTGATATTCCTCGCAGTTAGCTTTCGGGTGAGCCCTTTGTAATGTCTTCTGAGGTCACCGACTGTGACCCCTCTGTTTCAGATATGATCGTTCTTCTGCGGTGAACCCGGCACCCAGGCAAGGGCGGACACACACACACCAGGTTCCCGCCGATCGTACCTTTCCACCCTGTGTGTCTATGGTCGGTCCCGCAACCAGACCTCCAAAACTTCCACCAACTTGTGGGGGGGGGGGCCACAACGCACTTCCAGGGTCTCGTTATCTCGTGGTGTCGTGGTGTCGCTTGCCTTAGCAAACCTGTTCCTTTTATCCCCCTGCTGGGGTATCGCCTGTCCATCAAACTTCAAACAGTTCAGGTTCAAAGCAACCGGTCTGACAATACTCGGAACTGTGTCTCTTTTTCGTTAATCTCTCTCGTCTCTCATTAACATTTCTGAATGTTTCCCCATTGTCTCTCTTATTGGGATCAATCTTCTGATAACTTGGTCGTTTGGTCACACCCCTACCTTTCAAAGGATTTTTACCGGGGTAAAAATTATAGGCATGAATACACTATTAGATACACACAAATATACATGTTCATCAGCTATTTGGCTAATACAGAGAACTTTAAGTTGTCAACACCTTGACAGGCAGTCAGCAATCACATTTTCCGTTCCTTTTATATGTGTTATTTTAATAATCCTCTAAGACCAGGCTCCACTTAGCAAACTTAATAGTGGCCAAAAACACTAATGAGTTGTGATCAGTGTAACTTCTCAGTGATTTTCGTCCCGGACACAGATAACAAGGGTCGTCCCACACCAACTTAGCATTCTTTGGCAAGGGCTCAGTAAGAGGGTGGGTAATATCCGCGAAGTTTTTTTTTCCAAATCTTCCGATAGTACCCCACCATCTCCAAGAACCTTCTCAGGGCTCTCTTGTCTGTCGGGGTGGGGACTTCAGAGATAGCCCGCACCTTAGCTTGCATTGGAGCCAGCTGCCCCTGTCCTACCACAAATCCCATATAAGTGACCTTCGCGTGGCCGAATTCACTTTTTGTGAGGTTCGCTGTCAGGCTGGCTTCAAACAGCCGTTTAAACAGTGCCACACTGTGCTCCTCCCACGTGTCACTGCAGACCACTACATCGCCATTATACGCTTCTGCGTTCTTTAGCCCTTTTGTCACTGAATTAATCATTCTACAGCGGTGTTGCTCACTAGGCTGACCTGATGTGACGACAACACCATGTCCCGCCTCTTTGCATTGCCTCGGGACATCCGGACATATGTGTGCGTGCCGTTTAATTAACTCTCTTAGCAGGTCGCTTTGTTCGGGGATTAAGGGAGAGATCTTATCAGCAAAGCTGGCCAAGACAATAGACTTCTCCCATCTGGTCGGTACCATACTTATCTTTTCAAAATGGGTTTTCCCTTTTCGGGTGGCACGCTAGCCTCATTAATTTTCGTGATAACACCGACTAGGTTTGTTTGCCTATCGTGGCAAGCTGTTAGCATATCAAAAGCCTGTAATGGTGTTAGCTCATGTCTACAATAGTCAATAACATCCTTCCTCCTGTGTGGCCAGTAAAACTCTTTCATGATTCCGCCGACTGTTTTCCTCCCCCCCAAAATGTCCACCGAGGGGTATCTTGTGGGCCAGGTTAGGAATCTCATCCCCATAAATTTTTGACACCACCCCCCATTCCTCATCTGAGGGCATGGTACTTGGTCTCCATTTCTTCCTTAGTACTCCCTCCTCCACACAATAGCCCACTGGCTCCCTTTTTAATTCTGCTTTGGAGAGAGCTGTCTCCGTCAAAACCATCAGCGCCTCATCTCGCTCCTGTGCCTGTACAAGTTCCTTCCTTGCTAATGATAAATCTACCTTAATTTCCGTTTCACTACGCTGCTCCTCACTTTCTAACCCCTCCTGATAGAAGGCTGGTAAAAACATCTCAGCCAAAGCTATACTTACTTAGGCAGCCTTTCTAGACATGCCCCGAGTCACTGCGCAAACGGGATAAACCTGTGAGTCCATGGGCGGGGCCTCAATCCTGGCAGGCTGGCTTGTCAATCTTACTGTTGGGTACACCTCTCCGCCGGCGAGTTCATTACCGAATAAGACCTCCACGTCTTTCATCGGTAGTTTGGGCCTCACCCCGATTGTGACCGGTCCGGAGACCAAGTTGCTTTGTAGGTGTATCTGGTGCAAAGGTACTGCTTCAGTCCCTTTCCCAATGCCTTTTATGACCCTGACCTTCCCAGTCTCGGTCTCTGAACTAAAGTCTAACACACTCTTTAATACCAATGACTGACGAGCTCCAGTGTCTCTCCAGATCCGTACTAGAACTGGTTTTAACCCCTCCTTCACTGACACCAATCCGGCCGAGATAAACCTCTCCCGCCCTTCCTGAACTTTATCAGACCTCTCTCCCCCAGCGGTTTGTTTACCAGCTCAATACAGCCAGTTGGAACCGCCGTTTTTCCTTTCCCCATCTTCTTTGGGGCAAAGCACCTGGACGCAAAGTGTCCGACTTTCCTACAATTATAGCATACGACCCCAGGAGACTTCCTACCAAACTGCTCCCGGTCTACCTTATCCTTCTCACTAGTCCCCGGCTTACTTTCTGACTTTTCTGGCGGACTCTCCCCGCCCTCTTGACTACCCTTCTGGTAGCCTTTGCTAGGGGCAAACTTCGTTTTATGTGTCAACGCGCACTCATCCGCTAACTTAGCAGTTGCGGCTAAAGTATCTGCCTCTTTCTCATCTAGGTAGGACCTCATACCTTCAGGGACACAACCTTTAAACTGCTCAATCAGGATTAGCTGCTATGTCATAATCCCCATTGACCCCTTTCGAGGCACACCAACGCTCACAATATGTCTGCATCTCACGGGCAAACTCTAAATACGTGCGGCCCCACTGCTTCCTCCCATTCCGGAACCTCTGCCGGTATGCCTCCGGGACCAACTCATAAATCCTGAGTATGGCCTCTTTCACCACCTCATACCTCTGGGCACCTTCTGCGGATAAAGCCGAGTAAGCTTGTTGGGCTTTTCCTTTAAGTACACTCTGAAGCAAAACAGCCCACTTATCCCTCGGCCAGTCCTGACTTG
This sequence comes from Mobula hypostoma, assembly GCF_963921235.1. Lineage (NCBI taxonomy): Eukaryota > Metazoa > Chordata > Chondrichthyes > Myliobatiformes > Myliobatidae > Mobula > Mobula hypostoma. The sequence goes on from NC_086104.1 coordinate 15,659,359, forward strand.
CAGCAACTTTTTCAAAATGGAGAAAGTACCGATCAACATCAGTTTCGTCAAATGGGGGAACCAGCCTAACCTCCTGGGTCGCCCTGAACCCTCCACATTGGTTTGGCATGGGCCCCTGCGCTGCCATCATCTTTAACCTCTCCAGTTCAAATTCCCTTTCCCTCTGTTTTTCCAACTGTCTCTCTTCTTGCTTCAACTGCCTATCTCTCTCTTGCTGTTCTAACTGCTTCTCTCTCTCTTGCCGTTTTAACTGTTTCTCTGCGTGTTCTAGCTGCCTTACCCGGAACTCGTGCTCGAGTCTCAATTTTTCAATCTGTACCTGTACTGCGTCTCCACCAGGTTTTCCAATAGATATCACCTCCAGCTCCCCTTGGGGAAACACACCTTTAGACGCATAATGCTCTATGATAGCCCTGTGCATCTCCTCTCTCCTCATTGTCGACTTCCCCTTAAAAAGATTCAATCGTTTGGCCACAGCTGCCAATTCTGATTTCCTGGCATCCTCTAATGCCGCCAAGGTCGGTGCCTTTAGAAATTCCTCAATCTCCATTTCTGCTGTTTACCTTTTCTTTCTTTCGGGAATTTTAACCCAATCAATTTACCCCACCCCAAATTTAATGTTCAAAATCCTGGATGAGCCCCCACTTATGTTACGTACCCCGTAACTGGGTTGCCAAACCAGCAGAAATGGACCACTTAGTTGGAGTCTGGATTATTGGAACTAAGAAAGTTTTATTAAAGAAATAAGTAACACAGTACTCTAATAGTAAGGATATAAATGCAACAGGTTAGCAATGATAAAACACACATGTACACAGAACTAGGATAATAGGATCAATCAAGCTCTATCGCAGTCTAGGGGTAAAATGATCAGTCTCAAGTGACACAGAGTTCAGTTTAGTTCAGTTCGCAGTAATCACTGTTGTGCCGTTGGGGAGAGAGAGCGAGCGCGAATGATGATATTCAAATCGGATATCAGGCTTGCCTTAGCGAACCTGTTCCTTTTATCCCCCTGCTGGGGTATCGCCTGTCCATCAAACTTCAAACAGTTCAGGTTCAAAGCAACCGGTCTGACAATACTCGGAACTGTCTCTTTTCGTTAATCTCTCTCGTCGCTCATTAACATTTCTGAATGTTTCCCCATTGTCTCTCATATTGGGATCAATCTTCTGATAACTTGGTCGTTTGGTCACACTGAGCACACAGCTAGCTCGCTGCTTTTGATCTTCCGTGTACTCCCACGAATCGCCAGTTTCCTGCCGAGGCACTGACTTCAAGTCCGCCTGCCTCCAGAGTCTCAAGATCCCAGAGCCCTCAAGTGCACTAGTCTTCTAGGCCGCGTCCCTGGTATATCGAATAGCAGCCCCCGAGACCCCGAGAGAGGGTCCCATTTCCACAAAGATCCGGTCAGCATGTAACTCCAGGTCAGGATCTTCAAGAGAACACACGGAAAGGGGAAAAATAGAGAAATTAAAGATAGAGATAGAGCTGCTTCCAAAGATGCAAGCAAAGAAGTTGCTGTTTGGTGCCATCGTCCTCCGAAAGTCCACCCTTCAAGCGCGATTAGCTTTGCACAATGTGATAAAGCAAGTTTTGCCTATTCCTCCTTGCAAAATTACTCAAGCTATACCAGGTTAGTTGAGGAGCAGTGGCGATAGCAGTCTTGAGGTCTTGCCAGAGATGTTTAATTGGGTTAAGCTTGTGACTCTGACCGGGCCACTGAAGAATATCAATTTTCTATATTTGAAGTCACTCTATGGTTGCTCTCGCAGTGTGTTTTGGGTCGTTGTCCTGCTTAAGGATGAACTTCCTCTCCGGTTTGTTTTTTGGCAAAGACTGTTAAGTTTTAATCCAGGATCTCTCTGTATTCAGCAGGCATTCATCATCTTTTAACCCTAACCATCTTTCCAGTCCCTGCTGCTGAAAAGCATCCCCGTAGCATGACGCTACTGCCACATACTTTGCGATAGGGATGGTGTTACTTGGCTGATGCACAATATTAGATTTGCGTTACACACAACGCCTAGTGTTGAGACCGAAAAGTTCTACTTTAGCCTTATCTGATGGACTGCACTGAGCTCCAAGGTATGTTCAGTGCCTTTGAGATGGTCTTGTACTCTTCCCCAGATCTGTGCTTCTGTATCATTTCCTGATTTGTATCTCCATTTTGGTTTGGTCTGAAAATCTACCGTACTATTGAACCTCACAGAGAGAGGGAATATTTAATCTTATTCATTGAAAACAGGTGATCTTCATTTTCTACATCAAGAAATTGAGTAATATACAGCAGTGTGCCTGAGGAAAGTTAGCATAGTAATTACAAACAAGATGATTACAGTTTTGGTTGTGAATTTTTTGGTAAATTGTTGATGGGTTTTGGAATTTTTCTTTTGATTTGACATATGTGTAATGTTTTGTCGATTAGCTTAATGTCCTATTTCAATATATTTTAAATTTAGAAAATTCGACAGTAAAATGTGAAAATAGTTGTGGATGTTGAATACTTTTCAAGACACTGTATTGACAAACTTCAACTCATTCAGAATGCCACTGCTAGACGTAACTAAAACCAGGATGAGGGAGTGTCGTCACTGATAAAATAATTGGACCCAGAACAAGTGCACTCTTATGACTTAACTATATATCTTTTTGTGCCCCAGGCACTAGACTGTTCTGAATTCTGAACAGAGAAATGCCAGTTTTATTAAGAATTGACACGTAGTTATGGATATTGACCATTTGGTAAACTATGTTTGAATTTCTTACTTGTAAGAACAATCTCCATTTACCATACAAGTGTTAAAAGTTCATAGAAACCAAAAGCTGACAGCTGATGATACTTCCAAGTTTTAAAATATTGTCCTTTAGTTGGTGTGTGTGTGTGCCTTGGATCGCTAATCTGGTCTGCAGACCCTTGGTGTGCAAAGGGAAGTTATGCTTTTCAAAGTTCTTTCTTTCTTGGGCTGTTGGCACTATTTGCAATCTATCCTTGCCTAGACATTGCTACCCCTTACCTTATTACAACTTTCACAGGAACATATCACTCCCGTCCTAGCTAATTTGCATCGGCTTCCTGTATGTTTTGCAATTGATTTTGAAGCTCTTTTGTTTAAAAAGCTTTTAATGGTCTGAGACCGGAGTACATCACAGAATTGCTTTCAATTTATAATCCTACTTGTGCTCTCAGATCTTCTTCTGCTCATCTCCTATATTTGAACAATTTCCCTCAAATGTTAATTGGGTCAACTTTTTTGAACTATGCTACTGAACGGTGGAGTTTAATATCTGAAACTGAGAGATACAGACTCAGAACGCCAGCTCAAAACTTATTTATTTAACCTTGAATTAACTAATAGCTTTGTCTTTTACTTTCATGTTTACGTTTATTTTTTATTTTACTTTCATGTTTGCACTGTAAAGCACACTGAACTATATCATCTGTATGAAATGTGCTCTATAAATAAGTTAAAAACACTTTGGAACCACTGCATTCTCAGATTTAATTGCTTTGTATTATTTCATTGTAAGTCTTGAAATTTATCAGTTTTCCAGTGTTCTTAATTTTTCACTCGTATTGCTCCAACACTGACCCGTGGCACATTCCAGCCACAACCTTTCCTCCATTTCTCTCCGTACAAGTTAACTTGTTTAAAATTGTCTATTTTTGTTCTAAAGTTTATCTTGGCAGCTCTGTTAACTTAAAGGTATCAATCTCTCTTGTAATCTTCAAGAATTATTGACTACAATAATCTTGTTAACTACAGATTAAAACAAAGTTGATAATACCTGACAAGGGATAGAGAAATTGAAATCTAACTTTCTGGTATGTAGTGATAAAAATTTTCTGTAATAATGGAAGGCATGATTGTGTCAAAAACCAAGGTCAGTAGTAGTAAAACAATATTACTGCCTGGAGGAGGTGCACATCCTCGGCTTCAGTGCAGCGAAGAGTGGAGTTAACATTATTGAGCAGTGAGCAGAGCCAGCCTGGACCCTTGACTCTGGTCCCGACTGCTGGCCTTATCAATTGATCTGGCCCGGCGTTTTAAGTCATCTAAACATTGGGTCATTCCTTGCTGTAAGACCCAGGCCCTGCCGCTTAGATGCATGTGGTCCTGGACTCCATTGCTACGTTTCGGCCAATACCCAACCTCTTTAAATTGGCCCATCACTTAAATCGATCAAACTCTGTCCTGATGCTTCTCCGCATTGTGCGCCCTGACTTCGTCTTGAAAATACCTTGAGTTTGCTACCACTCAGTCTTGCATATGCCTCCACCATGCTCTGATGACTCCTTGAACATCCCTCGACCTCTCTCCAACTGTCTTGTGACTGCATGCTTCGACTCTTAACTCAACCTTACCTTTGCATGCTCCTTCATTGTTTGCAGTAATTGTTTACCATAATTTTTTTTTGCAGATTAATCAAGTATTGAGTTGCATTTTTTGCTTTGGGAACCGGGAGTAAGTTGTCACCTGCTCTGTGCCATCTTAAACTGATCTCTCAATTTCATTACATTAGTTAAACTTCTAAGCATCTTTTCCATTTGGCTCAGCTATATTAACCTATGACCTCTGGAGTTTCCTATCACAAATTTTAAGTTCAGATTCTTTACAAAGGAATATTCATTTTAATTGTTTTTTAAGAAATCTGACCAAGTTCTATTAAGCTCCACAATGGGATTTCAAAAACTTAAAAATAGCTTATTTTACAAACATGTAAAGGAAAATGCTTCTTGTAATTATCCTAGTATTTTAATACTTCTGAAGTTTGAGGCTGTGGAGAGTTTTATCGAAAGTGTTTTTTTGGAAGGATTTTTCTGAATATATTTCATCCTCTTTGTTGAAAACTAGCGTGAGATTTGTGCAACAACATGAATTTCTTTCTTGATGTTGAAAATTTGCTTTCTTAAAATAGAGATTAATTCTCAAGTAAGTCTTTTGCAATATTTAGCACAGATACATTGTTGTATTTTTTTGGTGAACACTAAGCTACAAGAAATTTATTTAAATGATCTGGCCCGGCATTTAAATCAACCGAACATTGGGTCGTTCCTTGCTCTAAGACCCAGGCCCTGTTTTTTGATACATGTGGTCCTGGACCCCTTATAGCACAGGATTCACAAAGCAAGATGTTCAGTGGTTCTTATGTCTCAGTTAGCTGCTGAGAAACAGTGCAGACTTGAAGAAAAATATAACAAACACAAACATGAATAGGCTAGTGCCAGAGAAAGTTTAAATGTTATTACCAGAGCTGCAGAGATTTATTTCAAGAGCCTAGGATGCTTTCCAAATAGATCTGATGTCTTATCCATTTTCATTGCTAAATAATTTGAGTAAAATTAACCTTTTCGCTTTAGAACATTTACTTCTAAGTTATCACAAAGTAACGATGAACAACGTAGCTGAATCACAACTGGTGCAAACACTCCCAGTGATGTTGTTTGCATCTGCCCAGCTTATTTCTTAAAAATCCAGAATTTCCCACTGTTGCATTTGTTTCATACGAGTAAAATAATTCCTATGAATGCTTTTTAGGAAATTGGTGTCCTTGTATGCCTTGTACCCTGACTCATCGAAAATATTAAAGAAAAAATTGCATATGGTAGAAATTTTAAAAATTGTACTTCTGTCAGTCTAATGTGTCATTTGTAGTTTATTGAGGAAACCGAACTTGGATTGGGTGATTGCTTTGCAGAGTACCTGTATTTAGTCTGTAGGGTCTGATTCTGAGCTTTCTGATGCCTGCCATCCTGCCAAGGCATGCAGTTTTCCATCCTGCTCCTGATCTGACCTTACCTGCACTGATGAGACCCAATGAAAGCTTGAGGAACAGCACTTCGTCTTCTGTTTCGGCATGTTGAAGCCTTCCAATCTCTATCAAATTCTCTCACTTCTGAATGCTTGCTGTCTCTGAAATGAATGGATTACATGAGCCAGCTGCTTTTACTGTTACAAATTCATCTGATAATGGGTTAGTTTTCCTTTTCAGTAGTGCACACACTCCACTTTGTTATTCTCTAAGGCTACGTCCTCACTAGACCGGATAAATCCATAACTAAAGCTTTTTCTCTTCGTTTTGACTCTCTGTCCACACTGAAATGGCGTTTTCCTCCCCCGAAAATGGAGATTTTCTAAAACACCCTCCAGAGTGTGTAAATTTGAAAACGCTGATTGTGCAGAGCAGTGTGGATGGGGTAAAAGGATATTTTTAAAAACACTGTCATGACGTACTGGAACAGATGGCGGCAGCGTGGCATTTCATTGTTTTCTTGAACGCAACCCTCCACCCAACCTAAAAATTTCAGAACAGACGGCAACGAGACTGAAGACAGAAGACTTAGAAATGTACTCACCAAATACTTTGACCAATAGCTTTCTGAGTAAATAAGTGTACTCACTTTGCCCTGTTTTCTGTCCTTGCTTGTATGAAGATGGTTTACCTATTTATGCAAGTACTTCTCTGATAATAGATGTGTAACAGCCTAATGTAACACTGTCTGGAAATACAAGATAACACTGATGCAGACATGTTTTATACATTTAACAATGTGCTTTATTAATGCAACAGAGTGAGTCAGTTTTTCAATGTTTGTCGTCAGCCGGGTCATACTGTCCGTGAACTCCCTGTCGGTTGCCTCCATACGCTCCAGTACTTGTGTTTTTTTCTTAAGTTTTAAGTCCTGCTGCATGAGAGCCAACAGCAATTCCTTTTAAGTTTTTCTAGTCTGTAACTGGTCAAATGTGCAGCTAGAATACCGTTTCCTCCTCACTTGTTTCTGTGTGTCCTGCGCATGCCCAGTAGGAGGCGATTCTCCCAAATATCCATGCTAATGTGGACGGAGATATTTTTAAAAACACCTGGTGTGGACACCTATTGTTTTTACGCGAAACCGGCGTTTTCAAAATTATCCGTTCTAGTGTGGACGTAGCCTCACTGTCCCATGAGAAACACATTTCCATAATCGCTTTGTGTATCATTCCCCACCTGTGTAACTTGAAGCTAATTTGTCTTTTTTCTCCTGCACTTTAAGCCTGATTTTAAGCTTCTCCACCAATGCTGGCAGAACCAAGTATCCTCAGCATTTCCTGTTTGTGTTTCAGATTTCCAACATCTTCAGTTTTATTAATTTTCAAATGCTGTTTGCTGTCCTAATTGCTTGTTGCATCTGCACATCAACTTGCAGCCATTCTTGCTCAACGATGGTGAACTAGATGGAATTTTTTTTTACAAACCATTGCATTGTAGTTATTGTCACTGTGACCAACATTAATTTGAGTTTTATTTAATTATGTGTATTTAATTTTTCCCCACTTGTTTTTCAGATTTATTTGTCACATGTACATTGAAATATTATAGTAAATGTGTCATGACAACCAATGCACAATAGGTTGTCCTGGGGGCAGCCTGTAAGTATCACCACACACTCTGGGGCCAACATGGCATGTTCAGTAGAACAACAAAATAAAACTGTAAATCCCACGTCCCAACCAGCCACTCATACAGGCTTCCAACTGCCTCTGGGTCTTCAGTTTACAGTCCCTGGCATGGATTCTAAGACGCTGGGCATCTGATCTCTGGACAAGCTGACTCAGGCTTTGACCTTTGAATTGAATTGGCTTTATTTTCCATCCTTCACATACATGGGGAGTGAAAATCTTTAAGTTATGTCTCCATCTAAATGTGCAATCATAGTAATTTCAAGAGTCTGACATTTTGGTATCAACCCCAGTACTCATTGATCATGGGTTTGACTCTTCAGGCTTCAACTTCTGATTCTGGTGACCTGGGAAAATACTGGCCCTCGTGACTGCTGCCCATAAAGACTTCTGACCCCAGACTCGTCGACCAAGGATTTTTGATGTCTTTTGATATGGATGAGACCCCTGGTTATGTCCAGCAACTTAAATGAGTGTGTCTACTTTGAAAGTATGTTGATGAAATTATCATTTGCACAAATGAATAATTTTAGTGGGTCCCTTTGCAACTGATTTGGTACTGTACAAAATGTGCCAATCAGCTGTTAAAACATGAGCAGAAAGTGAAAAAGCAAATTGTGATGCTCTTTCAGTCTTAAACAATGCAATTTAAAAAAAAAACAGTAATTGGCAAGGTGTCCTTGCAAATTTTGTATACTTAAAAATTTGGTAGATATGGCACCCTCAGGAATTTGGTGCCGGACTGAGGCTTTCTGAACTGTTGGATGCTAATTTTGGATTAATTCCACAACACAAATTTGTAGTACCATGTAACAAGTTTTCCACTGAACCTGGTAAATTTAAAGAAAGTAAGACCCATTAAGAGTGAAAGGGTGCATAGGAAATGAGACCCAATGGGCATAATGAGAGTAGGATACAGGGTACCAGTGAGCTGGAGTTAATTTTGATGCTTGGAGTATTAAGGGTGATAAGCTTGGTTCCATGTACTGCTCCAGTCTCTATGTAATGGCCAAAATATCATAGACTTGGTTGAGAGCAGGACAGGCCAAGATGCTTAATATTCCAAGGTTTTGATGTTTTAGGAAAGATGGAGGAGGAGGAGGTGGCACATCACACCTGTACACATAGGACAAAATGGAGGATTTGTTCTGAATTTATATGGATAGAACTTAAGATATAATCGATTTAATGGGATTCTACTACTGATTCTCCACTCTTCTTTCCCCCCCATCCCACAGCTATTGGACTTTTAGAATGTCTGACATATGTCTTGGAAACTGTTGATTTAAAGCAGCAGTACAGTGCAATAAAAATTATAAGTTACAGTAAGAAATAAAAAAAGAGCAAAATAGGTAATCTTGATGGACCATTCAGAAATATGATACTGGAGGGGAAAGTGTTTCTTAAAATGTTGAGTGCATCTTCAGACTACTGTGCCTTCTCCCTGATAGTAATGAGAAAAGGGCATGTCCTGAATGGTGAGAATCCTTAATGATAGATGCTGCTGTCTTGAGACACTACCTTTTGAAGATGTCCTCAGTGGTGGGGAGGCCAGTACCCATGATGGAGCTGGATGAGTGTACAACCCTCTGCAGCTTTTTCTAATTCTAGCATTGGAGTCTCCATACTAGGTGGATGAGGGAAAGGAGCCTCCATATCATACAGATTAGGAAAATTAGGTCAGGGAGCAAAAGCAACAGGGTTGTTGTTGGTTGATGTTAACTTTCCCAGCTATAAACTGGGACCTCTGTAGTGCAAGACATTTAGACAAGGCTGAATTTGTTAGATGTACAGTACCCAGGAGGGTTCTTAAAAAAAAAAGTAAGTAGATGTGCAACTGGGGGTGGTGGTGGGGGGGGGCTATACAGGATCTGTATTATGGGAATGAGTTCATCATACTGACTGACCTTTTCATTGGGAAAACATCTAGGAAACTATTCACTGCTCTTAAGTTTTAAGATAGCTATAAGTATGAAAAGTATTGACGAGTATTTGACCTGAGTAAATTGAGGCAGATTAAATTGTGAGTTTTAGCCAGGAACTAGGCGAAGTTAATTAGAAACTGTGGTTTCTGGCCAAGTCCACATCAGACATGGGAATTGTGTGTTCAAAGACGACTGCAGTGCATAGCACATGCATGTTCTAATTGGAAGGAAGCAAAAGATGGCAAGGTAAGGGAATCTTAGATTATGAGAGAGGCAGTGAATTTAGTCAAGAAAAGGAAAGCGTATTTGAATTATAGAAGAGATGCTAATCATTTGATTTAATGCATACTGATAATTTGATTTAATTCCTGAATATGCAAGAGTTCTTAATGTTTTGAACTGCCTTTAAGTAAGATCCCTTTTGGTTAAAGAGAAATAACAACGATTCACAAAGTTAACAGCAAAACTGTGACTAAGTTGATTATAGATGTGAGGAGAGGAGAAGATGGCGGTGCGACAGCGCGCGTGGCCACTCTGGTGATGAATATCTGTTATTTGTCAAGTAGGGTGCCATGCACAATTCTGATTTGATGGAGGCAGACGTGAGAGCACGGAAGAACATGTGGTGAAACTTCTGAAATGCCTGTTTCGCTGCTGCTGCTGCTGTGTGATCCGAAATCTCCGGAGGGGAAGGCCCCGAATCCTCGGCTTTGCTTGGTGGCCGGGGCGGGGTTGAAGCGCTTGGCAGAGATGGTGCTTGGTGTCGGAGGGCTGGTGTGAGGCTCGAAGTTTTCGGACAGACTCAGAGTCAGCTGTGGTCGGGTGCTTGCCGATGCAGCATCCTGGAAGTTTGCGGTGCTGGAGGCTCATGGCAGGGAGAGTTTCTCGCTTCTACAGTCTATGTGAGATGTTGGGGCTATCGGGACCTTGAGACTTTTTATACTGTGCCCATGGTCTGTTCTTATCAAATTACGGTATTGCTTTGCACTGTTGTAACTATATGTTATAGTTATGTGGTTTTTGTCAGTTTTAATCTTGGTCCGTCTTGTGTTTCTGTGATATCATACTGGAGGAACATTGTATCATTTTTTAATGCATGCATTTCTAAATGACAATAAACGAGGACTGAGTGTCCTCTAATCTAATCTAGATAGTTTCAAATTTTCTGTTTTCCTTCAAAACGCTTACTTTTTGTACTCAATCATGTACAAGTTCTTCACATCAGCTCTTCACCTTGTTGGAGAGTGAAAGAACAACAGAAAAATAGGATAATGTTAATTTTACTTAATTTCTTATCCTGATTGAAATCATAAAAAGGAATACAACAGCAATATGGCATTAAGTCAAGTCAAAGTCACTTTTTATTGTCATTTCAACCATAACTGCTGGTACAGTACACAGTAAAAACGAGACAACGTTTTTCAGGACCATGATGCTACATGAACAATACAAAAACTACACCGAACTACGTAAAACAACACAAAACTACAGTAGAATACAGACCTACCCAGGACTGCATGAAGTGCACAAAACAGTGCAGGCATTACAATTAATAATAAAGACAATATGCACAGTAGAGGGCAGTAGGTTGGTGTCAGTCCAAGCTCTGGGTATTGAGGAGTCTGATGGCTTGGGGGAAGAAACTGTTACATAGTCTGGTTGTGAGAGCCCGAATACTTCTGTACCTTTTGCCAGATGGCAGGAGGGAGAAGAGTTTGTATGAGGGGTGTGTGGGGTCCTTCATAATGCTGTTTGCTTTATGGATGCAGCGCGTGGTGTAATTATCACTTCACATCACTGCCTCCCCAAAGGATTTACAGGTTTCTTTGCCGAGGCAGGTTCTGCCAAAGTGAATATACTTTCTGTGGAAAGTGCTGGAGAAGCAGGTGGTCAGGCAGCATCCAGAGAAAGAGGAAACATTGAGTTTCAGAATGAAGGCCCTTTGTCAGAACTGGGAAAGAGAAACTATTTTAAGTTTTGGATGATAAGAGAGAGAACGTGAAATATGTAAAGGCTGTGAAGTCCATAGCTCTATATGGTCAGGGATGTCTCAAATTGGGTGCACAGTGTTCACAAGGGGGATGGCAAGAAGCCAGAAGTACACATTAATACTAATGACATAGGTAGGGAAAAGGATGCTGTCCTGAAGAGAGAGCTAGGTAGGAAGCTGAGAAACAGGACCTCAAGGGTTGTAATCACTGTGCTGTGTGCCAGTGATGTGGCAGTTGAACTTGTGGCTGAAGAATTGGTGTAGGGGTTGGGATCACTGGGATCTCTTCTGGGGAAAATGTGATCTGTACAGAAGGGATGGATTGCACCTGAACTTGAGGCAGGGGGAGGGGGAAGAATATCCTGGCGGACAGGTTTACTAGAGGTTTTGGGGAAAGATTAAACTAGTTTGCAGGGGTTGGGGGGTGGGAGCAACAACGATAGATCAGAAGATGGAGCCGTTGGTGTAAAGGTAAATGCAGTGTGTAGAGAGAGAGAAAAAGTATAGGCAGTGGACAGCATAATAGCAGTCAGTTGGATGTGTTGAAACATCTGTTTTAATGTCTATCAGGAACAAGGGTGAAGAAAATAGAGCATGGAACTACAGCGTTGTGACCATTACAGAAGCTGGGTTGTCACAAAGCAGGAATGGCTGTTGGATGTTCTAGGGTTTAGATATTTTAAAAGGGAAGGAGGGAGATGAGGGGTGGGGGAAGTGGCATTGTTAATCAGTGATAGTATTGCAGCTGCAGAAAGGGTGGACTTCATGGAGAGATTGTCTACTGAGTCACTGTATGCATGTCAGAAACAGGAAGGGACCCTCACCCCCCCATAGCAACAGAGATCTTGAACATAAATAAGAGTTGTTGTCATGGGTGACTTCAACTTCCTTAATATTGTTTGGCACCTTGATAGTGCAAAAGTTTTAGGTGGGGCAGAAATTGTTAGCCATGTATGTCTCGAAGGATTTTTGAGATAACATATAGACAAGTCGACTAGGCAATGAACATCGTTAGGTGACAGATCTCTTGGGCGATAAGCATTTTTGAAACGGTGACCTCAACTCCCTGACCTTGGACAGGGCTACCCTGGAAAATGTACAATGGGTATATGGACATTGTTTAGAGAGTGCTTGCACGAGATTCTGGATAGGTTTGTCCCATTCAGACAGGGAAAGGATGATAGGGTGAAGGAACCATTGTTGACGAGATGTGGAACATTTAGTCAAGAGGAAGAAAGAAGCTTACTTAAGGTTTGGGAAACAAAGATCAGACAGGGATCTAGTGAGTTACAAGGTAGATAGGGAGGAACTCAAGAATGGAACTGAAGCTAGAAGGGGGTATGAGAAGGTTTTGGTGAATAAGATTAAGGAAAATCCCAAGGTGGTTTATGTGTATGTGAAGAATAGGAGGATGACTAGAGTGAGGGTAGGACTGGAAAGTAGGATAGACAAGTCCTTGGGGCCAGACGGGATAGATCCCAGTTTACCACGGGAAACAGGGAAATAGTTTGCTCTGCCTTTGGCAATGATCTTTGCATCCTCACTGGCCACAGGAGTAGTACCAGAAGATGGCAAGGTGGCAAATGTTATTTCTTTGTTCAATAAAGGTAATAGCAATACTCCTGAGAATTATAAACCAGTGACTCTTAAAGCAGTTCTGGGGAAATTATTGGAGAGGATTCTTAGACATGATGTATAAGGATTTGGAGAAGCTTTGTCTGATTGGGGATAGTCATTGTGACATTTTCAGGAATGCCTTATGAGCCTGATTTTTTTTTTTCTGAAGTGACAAATTAAGATTTCTAAGTAACCTTATTATCAAAGTAAATATGCAACTCTGAGATTCATTTTTCTTATGGGCACACTCAATTAATTCAGAATAGAATAATAACCACAATAGGATCAGTGAAAGACTGCACCAATTTGGGTGTCAATTGGGGAAGGGCAAATTATGAGGCTATAAGGGTAGAACTTGCAGGTGTGAATTGGGATGATGTTTTTGCAGGGAAATGTACTATGGACATGTGGTCGATGTTTAGAGATCTCTTGCAGGATGTTAGGGATAAATTTGTCCCGGTGAGGAAGATAAAGAATGGTAGGGTGAAGGAACCATGGGTGACAAGTGAGGTGGAAAATCTAGTCAGGTGGAAGAAGGCAGCATACATGAGGTTTAGGAAGCAAGGATCAGATGGGTCTATTGAGGAATATAGGGAAGCAAGAAAGGAGCTTAAGAAGGGGCTGAGAAGAGCAAGAAGGGGGCATGAGAAGGCCTTAGCGAGTTGGGTAAAGGAAATCCCCAAGGCATTCTTCAATTATGTGAAGAGCAAAAGGATGACAGGAGAGAAGGTAGGATCGATTAGAAATAAAGGTGGGAAGATGTGCCTGGAGGCTGTGGAAGTGAGCGAGGTCCTCAATGAATACATCTCTTCGGTATTTACCAATGAGAGGGAACTTGATAATGGTGAGGACAATATGAGTGAGGTTGATGTTCAGGAGCATGTTAATATTAAGGGAGAGGAGGTGTTGGAGTTGTTAAAATACATTAGGACGGATAAGTCCCCGGGGCCTCACGGAATATTCCCCAGGCTGCTCCATGAGGCGAGGGAAGAGATTGTTGAGCCTCTGGCTAGGATCTTTATGTCCTCGTTATCCACGGGAATGGTACCAGAGGACTGGAGGGAGGCGAATATTGTCCCCTTGTTCAAAAAAGGTAGTAGGGATAGTCCGGGTAATTATAGACCAGTGAGCCATACGTCTGTGGTGGGAAGGCTGTTGGAAAAGATTCATAGAGATAGGATCTATGGGCATTTGAAGAATTATTGTCTGATCAGAGACAGTCAGTATGGCTTTGTGAAGGACAGATTGTGTCTAACAAGCCTGATAGAGTTCTTTGAGGAGGTGACCAGGCATACAGATGTGGGTAGTGCAGTGGATGTGATCTACATGGATTTTAGTAAGGCATTTGACAAGGTTCCACACGGTAGGCTAATTCAGAAAGTCAGGAGGCATGGGATCCAGGGGAGTTTGGCCAGGTGGATTCAGAATTGGCTTGCCTACAGAAGGCAGAGGGTCATGGTGGAGGGAGTACATTCAGATTGGAGGGTTGTGACTAGTGGTGTCCCACAAGGATCTGTTCTGGGACCGTTACTTTTCGTGATTTTTACTAACGACCTGGATGTCGGGGTAGAAGGGTGGGCTGGCAAGTTTGCAGACGACACAAAGGTTGGTGGTGTTGTAGATAGTGTAGAGGATTGTCGAAGATCGCAGAGGGACATTGATAGGATGCAGAAGTGGGCTGAGAAGTGGCAGATGGAGTTCAACCCGGAGAAGTGTGAGGTGGTACACTTTGGAAGGACAAACTCCAAGGCAAAGTACAAAGTAAATGGCAGGATACTTGGTAGTGTGGAGGAGCAGAGGGAAATGCGGGTACATGTCCACAGATCCCTGAAAGTTGCCTCACAGGTAGATAGGGTAGTTAAGAAAGCTTATGGGGTATTAGCTTTCATAAGTCGAGGGATAGAGTTTAAGAGTCGCGGGGTAATGATGCAGCTCTATAAAACTCTGGTTAGGCCACACATGGAGTATTGTGTCCAGTTCTGGTCGCCTCACTATAGGAAGGATGTGGAAGCATTGGAAAGGGTACAGAGGAGATTTACCAGGATGCTGCCTGGTTTAGAAAGTATGCATTATGATCAGAGATTAAGGGAGCTAGGGCTTTACTCTTTGGAGAGAAGGAGGATGAGAGGAGACATGATAGAAATATACAAGATATTAAGTGGAATAGATAGAGTGGACAGCCAGCGCCCCTTCCCCAGGGCACCACTGCTCAGTGCAAGAGGACATGGCTTTAAGGTAAGGGGTGGGAAGTTCAACGGGGATATTAGAGGAAAGTTTTTTATTCAGAGAGTGGTTGGTGCGTGGAATGTACTGCCTGAGTCAGTGGTGGAGGCAGATACACTAGTGAAATTTAAGAGACTACTAGACAGGTATATGGAGGAAATTAAGGTGGGGAGTTTTTTGGGAGTCAGGGTTTGAGGGTCGGCCCAACATTGTGGGCCGAAGGGCCTGTGCTGTGTATGTTCTATGTTCAATCAATATGTAAAAGGTGACAAACTGCAAATACAAAAAGAGAGAAATAATATATAAGCATTGAATATCAAGAACATGAGATGAGTCCTTGAAAGTGAGTCCATAGTCTGAGGGAAGAGTTCAGTGCAACAGAGAGATGGACTTCAAACCTGACACATTTAGAAATGTAGAAAACCTACAGCACAATACAGGCCCTTCAGCCCACAAAGCTGTGCTGAACATGTCCTTACCTGAGAAATTACTTAGGCCTACCCATAGCACTCTATATTTTCTAAGCTCCATGCACCTATCCAGTAGGCTCTTAAAAGACCCTATTGTTTCCACCTCCGCTGCTGCCGATGATAGCCCATTCCACGAACTCACCACTCTCTGTGTAGTTTAAAAAAAACTTACCCCGACATCTCCTTTGTACCTACTTCCAAGCACCTTAAAACTGTGCTCTCTCGTGCCAGCCATTTCAGCCCTGGGACAAAGTTCTGACTATCCACATGATCAGTGCCTTTTATTATCTTGTACACTTCTATCAGGTTACCTCTCATCCTCCGTCGCTTCAAGGAGAAACAGCCGAGTTCACTCAACCTATCCTCATACGGCATGCTCCCCAATCCAGGCAACATCCTTGTAAATCTCCTCTGCATCCTTTCCATGGTTTCTACATCCTTCCTGTAGTGAGGCGTCCAGAAATGAACACAGTACTCCAAGTGGGGTCTGACCAGGGTCCGATATAGTTGCACATTACCTCTGCTCTTAAACTCAATCCCACGGTTGATGAAGGCCAATGCGCCGTATGCCTTCTTAACCAAGGAGTCCACCTGCGTAGCAGCTATCGAGTGTCCTATGGACTCGTTCCCCTAGATCCCTCTGATCCTCAACACTCTCAAGAGTCTTTCCATTAATGCTATATTTTGACCTACCAAAATGAACCACCTCACACTTATCTGGGTTGAACTCCACCTGCCACTTCTCAGCCCAGTTTTCCATCCTATCAATGTTGTGCTGTAACCTCTGACAGCCCTCCACACTATCCACAACACCCCCAACCTTTGTGTCATCAGCAAATTTACTACCCATCCCTCCACTTCTTCATCCAGGTCATTTATAAAAATCATGAAGAGAAGGGTTCCCAGAACAGGTCCTTGAGGTACACCACTGGTGACTGACCTCCATGCAGAATATGACCCGTCTACAACCACTCTTTCCCTTCTGGATGCAAGCCAATTCTGGATCCACAAAGCAATGTCCTCTTGGATCCCTTGCCTCCTTACTTTCTCAATAAGCCTTGCATGGGGTACCTTATCAAATGCCTTGCTGAAATCCATATACACTACATCTACTGCTCTACCTTCATCAATATGTTTAGTCACATCCTCAAAAAATTCAATCAGGCTCGTAAGGCATGACCTTTCACAAAACCATGTTGACTATTCCTAATCATATTAAACCTCTCCAAATATTCATAAATCCTGCCTCTCAGGATCTCCTTCATTAACTTACTAACCATTGGAGTAGGACTCACTGGTCTATAATTTCCTGGGCTATCTCTACTCCCTTTCTTGAATAAGTGAGCAACATTCGCAACCCTCCAATCCTCCGCAATCTCTCCTGTCCTCATTGATAATGCAAAGATCATCGCCAGAGAAGCAGCAATCTCCTCACTTGCTTCCCACATTAGCCTGGGGTACATCCCGTCCGGTCCTGGTAACTTATCCAACTTGATGCTTTCCAAAAGCTCCGGCACATCCTCTTCCTTAATGTCTACGTGCTCAAGTTTTTCGGTTTGCTGCTAGTCATCCCTACAATCGCCAAGATCCTTTTCTGTAGTGAATACTAAATTAAGGTAAACAACAGGAATTCTGCAGATGCTGGAAATTCAAGCAACACACATCAAAGTTGCTGGTGAACGCAGCAGGCCAGGCAGCATCTATAGGAAGAGGCGCAGTCGACGTTTCAGGCCGAGACCCTTCGTCAGGACTAACTGAAGGAAGAGTGAGTAAGGGATTTGAAAGCTGGAGGGGGAGGGGGAGATACAAAATGATAGGAGAAGACAGGAGGGGGAGGGATAGAGCCGAGAGCTGGAGAGGTGATAGGCAAAAGGGGATACGAGAGGATCATGGGACAGGAGGTTCGGGAAGAAAGACGGGGGGGGGTGACCCAGAGGATGGGCAAGAGGTATATTCAGAGGGACAGAGGGAGAAAAAGGAGAGTGAGAGAAAGAAAGTGTGCATAAAA
Organism: Mobula hypostoma; assembly: GCF_963921235.1. NCBI lineage: Eukaryota > Metazoa > Chordata > Chondrichthyes > Myliobatiformes > Myliobatidae > Mobula > Mobula hypostoma. The sequence continues at coordinate 15,677,031 of NC_086104.1, forward strand.
ATGAGTAACAGCTGGGGTACGAGGGGGAGGTGGGACCTAGCGGAAGTTAGAGAAGTCAATGTTCATGCCATCAGGTTGGAGGCTACCCAGAGGGAATATAAGGTGTTGTTCCTCCAACCTGAGTGTGGCTTCATCTTTACAGTAGAGGAGGCCGTGGATAGACATGTCAGAATGGGAATGGGATGTGGAATTAAAATGTGTGGCCACTGGGAGATCCTGCTTTCTCTGGCGGACAGAGCGTAGATGTTCAGCAAAGCGGTCTCCCAGTCTGCGTCGGGTCTCGCCAATATATAAAAGGCCACATCGGGAGCACCGGACGCAGTATGAGGCATCACTTCACCTGTGAGTCGACTGGGGTGATATACTGCGTCCGGTGCTCCCGATGTGGCCTCTTATATATTGGCGAGACCCGACGCAGACTGGGAGACCGCTTTGCTGAACATCTACGCTCTGTCCGCCAGAGAAAGCAGGATCTCCCAGTGGCCACACATTTTAATTCCACATCCCATTCCCATTCTGACATGTCTATCCACGGCCTCCTCTACTGTAAAGATGAAGCCACACTCAGGTTGGAGGAACAACACCTTATATTCCGTCTGGGTAGCCTCCAACCTGATGGCATGAACATTGACTTCTCTAACTTCCGCTAGGCCCCACCTCCCCCTCGTACCCCAGCTGTTACTCATTTTTATGCACACTTTCTTTCTCTCACTCTCCTTTTTCTCCCTCTGTCCCTCTGAATATACCTCTTGCCCATCCTCTGGGTCACCGCCCCCCCCCCCGTCTTTCTTTCCGGACCTCCTGTCCCATGATTCTCTCGTATCCCTTTTTGCCTATCACCTGTCCAGCTCTCGGCTCTATCCCTCCCCCTCCTGTCTTCTCCTATCATTTTGCATCTCCCCCTCCCCCTCCAGCTTTCAAATCCCTTACTCACTCTTCCTTCAGTTAGTCCTGACGAAGGGTCTCGGCCTGAAACGTCGACTGCGCCTCTTCCTATAGATGCTGCCTGGCCTGCTGCGTTCACCAGCAGCTTTGATGTGTGTTGACTAAATTAAGGTATTCATTAAGTACCTCTGCTATCTCCTTTGGTTCCATACACGCTTTTCCACTGTTGTACTTGATTGGTCCTATTCTCTGACGTCTTATCCTTTTGCTCTTCACATACTTGTAGAATGCCTTGGGGTTTTCTTTAACCCTGCCTGCCAAGGCCTTCTCATGGCCCCTTCTGGCTCTCCTAATTTCATTCTTCAGCTCCTTCCTGCTAGCCTTATAATCTTCTGGATCTCTATCATTACCTTGTTTTTTTTTTAACCTTTCGTAAGCTCTTTTCTTCTTGACTAGATTTACAACAGCCTTTGTACACCATACTTCCTGTACCTTACCATCCATTCCCTGTCTCATTGGAATGTACCTATGCAGAACCCCACGCAAATATCCCTTGAACATTTGCCACATTTCTTCTGTACGTTTCCCTGAGAACATCTGTTTCAAGTTCCTACTTGATAGCCTCATATTTCCCCTTACTCCAATTAAACGTTTCCCTAACTTGTCTGTCCCTATTCCTATCCCTCTCCAGTGCTATGGTAAAGGAGATAGAATTGTGATCACTCTCTCCAAAATGCGCTCCCAGTGAGAGACCTGACACCTGACCAGGTTCATTTCCCAATAGCAGATCAAGTACAGCCTCTCTCTCCTCTTGTAGGCTTACCTACATATTGTGTCAAGAAACCTTCCTGAACACACCTAGCAAACTCCACCCCATCAAAACCACTCACTCTCGGGAGATGCCAATCAATATTTGGGAAATTAAAATCTCCCATCACAACTGTTATTATTATACCTTTCCAAAATCTCTCTCCTTATCTGCTCCTCGATGTCCCTGTTACTATTGGGTGGTCTATATATATAAAAAAACACCCAGTAGAGTTTTTGACCCCTTCTTATTCCTAACTTTCATCCATAGAGACTCCGTAGACAACCCGATTTCCTCCTTTTCTGCAGCCGTGACACTATCCCTGATCAACAGTGCCATGCCCCCACCTCTTTTGCCTCCCTCCCTGTCCTTTCTGAAACATCTAAAACCTGGCAATTGAAGTATCCATTCCTGCTCCTGAGCCATCGAAGTTTCTGTAATGGCTACAACATCATAGCTCCAAGTGCTGATCCACGCTCTAAGCTCATCCGCTTTGTTCATAATACTCCTTGCATTAAAATAGACAAATCTCAAACCATTGGTCTGAGTGTGTCCCTTCTCTATCACCTGCCTATCCTCTCTTTCTCACTATCTTCAAGCTTTCTCTATTTGTGAGTCAACCTCCCATTCCTCTGTCTCTTCCCTTTGGTTCCCACTCCCCAGCAATCCTAGTTTAAACTCTCCCTAATAGCTTTAGCAAACCTCCCCGCCAGGATATTGGTCCCCCTGGGATTCAAGTGCAACCTGTCCTTTTTGTACAGGTCACACCTGCCCCAAAAGAGATCCCAATGATCCAGAAATCTGAATCCCTGCCCTCTGCTCCAATCGCTCAGCCACGCATTTATCCTCCACCTCATTCTATTCCTATACTCGCTGTCACGTGGCACAGACAGTATTCCTGAGATTACTACTTTTTGATATCCTGCTTCTCAACTTCCTTCCTAGCTCCCTATAGTCTGTTTTTAGGACCTCCTCCCTTTTCCTACCTATTTCGTTGGTACCAATATGTACCACGACCTCTGGTTGTTCTCCTTCCAACTTCAAGATACCATGAATGCGATCAGAAACATCCTAGACCCTGGCACCTGGGTGGCAAACTACCATCCGCGTTTCTTTCCTGCATCCACAGAATCGCCTGGCTGACCCCCTAACTATAGAGTCCCCTATCACTGCTGCCATCGTCTTCCTTTCCCTACCCTTCTGAGCCACAGGGTCAGACTCTGTGCCAGAGGTGCGACCACTGTTGCTTCCCCCAGGTAGGCTGTCTCCCCCAACAGTACTCAAACAGGAGTACTTATTTGTTAAGGGGACAACCACTGGGGTACTCACTAGCATCTGCCTCTTGCCCTTCCCTCTCCTGATTGTTACCCACTTCCTCTCCCCAGGCCCTGGAGTGACTACCTGCCTCTTGCTCCTCTCTGTCACCTCCTCACTCTCCCTGACCAGATGAAGGTCATCGAGCTGCATCTTCAGTTCCCTAACGCGGTCCCTAATGATCTGCAGCTCGACTCACCTTGTGCAGATGTGGTCATTCGGGAGATTGGAAGTGTTCAGGACCTCCCACATCTGACACCGAGCACAGAAAACCGGCTTCACACACATACTTTCTGTCTGTATTCTACACAGATAACCTACCTCGCCTCAACCCTTTATCACCGAAGCCTTGTTGAGCCAAAGCCTTCCTACTGTGTCCCTCTACTCTGCTTGCTGTATAAATCTGTCTTTTTTAAACTGTTCTTGCTGTTCTCACTGGCTGACCTCCACGCGCTTGCGCAGTCGTGCCCCGTTCAAAAAGCTGAAGAAATAACTTGAGTATGTTCAGTGAAGATCCATGCAATTTTGCAGAATACTGAGCTTGCATCTTTTCCTGCTTTTCAAATTCTCTTTGTGCTGTCTTTGAACTCAGTCTGTTTACTAGATCTACTATTCTAATCACACTCATCTGCTTACGCCCACCATCTTTCCTGGCTCTACTATTGAATCTTTCTTAAAATATGCTATTATCATTACCATTCCTTGTCTAATAAGAAATGATTTTAGTCATTTCTTCACAATTGACTTAAGGATCTTCTACTCCATTCCTTTGGAACTTGATGTTGTCTTCTTGATTACTGTTATAGTACTAAGAACAGCTACCAATAATATATATTAATTAGATTAACTGACAGAGTGAGAGAATCTATCCCATAGGAGTCATGCATCTGTTCTCCATCTGCATTGTGTTCTGTGTTGCACGTTTATTATGGTAGTTATTCACATGAGTGGGGGGGGGGCGTTGTAAAAGCGAGTGGAATACTTTACTTATTCATGCTTTGTTCTTTGCAGTTTGGGGTTGGAGGCAGACGGATGTCTCATCTTTTGCTGAGTGCTCAATAATGCCTAACTTGGATGTGCTTAATTTCATGGCTTCAAATTGTATGTTTGCTAATTTTTAATGGAGGATTGAATACATATCTTAGACTTTTGGAACATCTTTGTGGGAGCTGAGGTGCATCATGTCATGCAAGTATAACAAACCCATGGGGATTACTGACAGCAGCAGTTGGTTTGGCTAGAATTGGCCGTAACATTCTGTTAGCAAAATTTTTCAGCGTTTATACCAAACGAACTTCAGCATACGGATGTGTCCACAAAATTAGAAGCACCAAAGCCTGGAGCAGCTTGTGGCAGGTGACAACCTTTTGTTGATTCATGCTGTGTGTTTGTTTTGAAACAGTCTTGAATGGTCAGTGCTGCCTATCCAGTTGGGGTTTGGAGCTTGATTCTGTTAAAATATTAACTACTTTGAATGCCGACATCTGAATTTAATTGCCGTTGTTTTGTCTGGTTTTTATTGTTGCCTTGCTGTTGCTTAAGCGCGGGAGGGGGGAGCTGGGGGGGACTTTGAGGTTCTTGCGTTTAACTGTCATTCATTCTTTGGGGCACTTCTGTTTTCGTGGATGTTTTGCAAAGAAAAAGCATTTCAGGATGTATTTTGTGTATATTTTTCTGACATTAAATAGGGTTGTATATTTGGGAAAACAACATGAGTCAAGCTGGATGCAGTGACATTGAAGTCAAGACTAAGAAATTAAACAAATATGCAATAGTGTGTTGGCGCATGGCCAAGTGGTTAAGGAGTTTGTCTAGTGATTTGAAGGTCACTAGTTCGGGCCTTGGCTGAGGCGGTGTGTGTGTCCTTGAGCAAGGCACTTAACCACACAATGCTCTGCGACGACACCGGTGCCAAGCTGTATGGCTCCTAATGCCCTTCCCTTGGACAACATCGGTAGCGTGGAGAGGGGAGACTTGCAGCATGGGCAACTGCTGGTCTTCCATACAACCTTGCCCAGGCCTGCGCCCTGGAAACCTTCCAAGGCGCAAATCCATGGTCTCATGAGACTAACGGATGCCTATAATGCAATAGTGAAGGTCAAATTGCTGGAGGAAATTAAAATATTTATAAAGCCACAGAACATGCTGTGACTACGTATGAAGCTGATGACTTTCAGGATGATGTACACCTTGAAGATGGCGTGTCCAACATGTATGCAGCAGGTTCTATTGCTATCAGAGCATCCCATGCCTCTGCTGCCTCATCGGCACAGGTGCCGAGCTATACGCAAGACAACAAGTATTGAGGGAGAAGCATGCATTACTCCTCAGGTAGGAGTAGCTTAACTTGCAGGAAGAAATTGCAGCTAAGATGGCCAATGTTAAAGTGCTGAAGGTTTCAGTGCTATGGGTGCTAGAAGTGTTCCAGCAAAACAGTTTTATGGTGAGAGTTCCTATGTTGACATGCCACAGAAAGTCCAACATACTCTGTCAGTGTGGACACAAGTTCCTCAAATGTCTGAGCCATGATTTTGGATCCCAAGGAGTAGCTCGGTGTTCACCCTCAGGCACTCTGAAGGAAGCACTCTGAACAGATGCCATATCCACCAGCACAAGGCGCTTCTGAGGACATTGATTTATAGTATGGTGACACTCATGTTTCACATGATGGAGGTCTAAATGCTGCACTGGAGGTCATAAGGACGTAAAGGGGAAATAACAAGCTTAGTGATGCAGTAACAATGCATTGCATCTCTGCCTGAAGGAGTTGCAAATCTTCATTGGCGATCCATTGCAGTATATTTAAACTTTTGAGGGCTTTCAAGAATAGCATTGAAGGTAAGACTGATGATTATGATGACTGTCTCTATTTTCTTGAACAGTTCACTGGAGGTTGCCCCAGAGAGCTTGTCAAAAGTTGCCAGTGAATCAGCCCAGAGGAAGGATATCTAAAGGCTCAAGCTTTACTGCAGGAATATTTTGGTGATGCGCACAAAATTGCTGTGGCCTGCATCTAAGAGGCTCTTCCTTGGCAGCACATTAAATAAGAAGACGTGAAAGCTCTTCGAGGTTGGTCTTTTTGGTAGATGCTGTGGAAGACTTGCAGGACATGTGTAAGTTGGACATGCCTCCTAATATGAGGATAATCGTAAACAAATCGGCCGATAAACCGAGGGAAAAATGGAGATCGGTGGGCTATAAACTGTAAGAAAGACACAGCTGTATGGTTACTTTAGCTGACATGAGTAATGCCCTAGTACCTAATGGTGTTACGGGAGCTGGTGATTATGATTGTAAACTTCCTATTATTCCAGTTGAGGTGAGGTCTAAGGAGAATAACAAGATGGTGGTTACTTATGCTCTCCTTGATCAAGGATATACAGCAGTGTTCTGTACAGAGAGCGTCATAAACAAGATCAACCTGACAGGAAAAGGAACATGAATAAATCAAGGAAGGTAGTGCACCCGTGGCTGACAAGAGAAATTAGGGATAGTATCAATTCCAAAGAAGTAGCATACAAATTAGCCAGAGAAAGTGGCTCACCTGAGGACTGGGAGAAATTCAGAGTTCAGCAGAGGAGGACAAAGGGCTTAATTAGGAAGGGGAAAAAAGATTATGAGAGAAAACTGGCAGAGAACATAAAAACGGACTGTAAAAGCTTTTATAGATATGTAAAAAGGAAAAGACTGATAAAGACAAATGTAGGTCCCCTGCAAACAGAAACAGGTGAATTGATTATGGGGAGCAAGGACATGGCAGACCAATTGAATAATTACTTTGGTTCTGTCTTCACTAAGGAGGACATAAATAATCTTCCAGAAATAGTAAGGGACAGAGGGTCCAGTGAGATGGAGGAACTGAGCGAAATACATGTTAGTAGGGAAGTGGTGTTAGGTAAATTGAAGGGATTGAAGGCAGATAAATCCCCAGGGCCAGATGGTCTGCATCCCAGAGTGCTTAAGGAAGTGGCCCAAGAAATAGTGGATGCATTAGTGATAATTTTTCAAAACTCGTTAGATTCTGGACTAGTTCCTGAGGATTGGAGGGTGGCTAATGTAACCCCACTTTTTAAAAAAGGAGGGAGAGAGAAACCGGGGAATTATAGGCCGGTTAGCCTAACGTCGGTGGTGGGGAAACTGCTGGAGTCAGTTATCAAGGATGTGATAACAGCACATTTGGAAAGCGGTGAAATGATCGGACAAAGTCAGCATGGATTTGTGAAAGGAAAATCATGTCTGACGAATCTCATAGAATTTTTTGAGGATGTAACTAGTAGAGTGGATAGGGGAGAACCAGTGGATGTGGTATATTTGGATTTTCAAAAGGCTTTTGACAAGGTCCCACATAGGAGATTAGTGTGCAAACTTAAAGCACACGGTATTGGGGGTAAGGTATTGGTGTGGGTGGAGAATTGGTTAGCAGACAGGAAGCAAAGAGTGGGAATAAACGGGACCTTTTCAGAATGGCAGGCGGTGACTAGTGGGGTACCGCAAGGCTCAGTGCTGGGACCCCAGTTGTTTACAATATATATTAATGACTTGGATGAGGGAATTAAATGCAGCATCTCCAAGTTTGCGGATGACACGAAGCTGGGTGGCAGTGTTAGCAGTGAGGAGGATGCTAAGAGGATGCAGGGTGACTTGGATAGGTTGGGTGAGTGGGCAAACTCATGGCAGATGCAATTTAATGTGGATAAATGTGAAGTTATCCACTTTGGTGGCAAAAATAGGAAAACAGATTATTATCTGAATGGTGGCCGATTAGGAAAAGGGGAGGTGCAACGAGACCTGGGTGTCATTATACACCAGTCATTGAAAGTGGGCATGCAGGTACAGCAGGCGGTGAAAAAGGCGAACGGTATGCTGGCATTTATAGCGAGAGGATTCGAGTACAGGAGCAGGGAGGTACTACTGCAGTTGTACAAGGCCTTGGTGAGACCACACCTGGAGTATTGTGTGCAGTTTTGGTCCCCTAATCTGAGGAAAGACATCTTTGCCATAGAGGGAGTACAAAGAAGGTTCACCAGATTGATTCCTGGGATGGCAGGTCTTTCATATGAAGAAAGACTGGATGAACTGGGCTTGTACTCGTTGGAATTTAGAAGATTGAGGGGGGATCTGATTGAAACGTATAAGATCCTAAAGGGATTGGACAGGCTAGATGCAGGAAGATTGTTCCCGATGTTGGGGAGGTCTAGAACGAGGGGTCACAGTTTGAGGATAGAGGGGAAGCCTTTTAGGACCGAGGTTAGGAAAAACTTCTTCACACAGAGAGTGGTGAATCTGTGGAATTCTCTGCCACAGCAAACTGTTGAGGCCAGTTCATTAGCTATGTTTAAAAGGAAGTTAGATATGGCCCTTGTGGCTACAGGGGTCAGGGGGTATGGAGGGAAGGCTGGGTTCTGAGTTGGATGATCAGCCATGATCATAATAAATGGCGGTGCAGGCTCGAAGGGCCGAATGGCCTACTCCTGCACCTATTTTCTATGTTTCTATGTTTCTATGAATTCTCTTGTGTACCATGGGTCAAGAGAAGGTTGTGAGTAGTTATGTCATTTCAGGATTGTAAGTGGCTGGCTTAGGTAGTGAAAACTATTGTGAACTGCCTATCACCTATACGCAGCAAGATGTGCCTGTCCTCATCAGAGAGAGCTTCAGGAATGGTCTCACCTGAAGTATATTCATTTGATGGAAATTGAGTGAGAAATTGAGCCAGCTGCCAAGGGGTGAATTGAAGCTGCTGCAAGTGATCCAGAGCTGACAGTCAATAGGACTTCAGTTTTGTGCTTGGGTGAGCTTAGGCAGTAGCAATTCAAGACAGATTTTCTGTAGTGCAGTCAAGAGGAACAACCTCTTGAGAAGATTACCATCCAGGATGTTCTGCTTAGCAGAAAGACGACATTTTGTAATGTTGAGATTTCATGGCTCCTGTGTCTTGGTTGCATGCAGTTGTAATTAGTATGGTATAACATTCAAGGAGGCTGAAATGTAGGAGCCATGCATCTGTTCTTTATCTGCATTGTCTTGCAATTATTATGGTAACCAGTCACATGAAAGGGGGATGTGGTAAAATTGAAGAAAAAAGTTACATATTCATGCTTTGTTCGTTGCAGTTTGGGGCTGGGGATTGATGAATGGCATATCTTTTGATGACTGCTCATTACACTCAACTTGCACTTGGGTATGCTAAGATTCATTGCTTCAAGATTGTGTGTTTGCTAGTTACTAATAAAGGATTGAATGCGTATGTTTGACTTTTGGAACAATCATAATAGGAGCTGAGGCGCATCGTGCAGATAAAACAAATCAGTGGAGGTAGCCAGCAGTGGTAATTAGTTTGGTGAGAATTGGCTGCTACATATTCCTTTGCATGATCCATGACCAGTTGGTAGCTTTTGATATAGTTGGCCATACTCTTCTGTAGTGCATCTCCATTCTGTGGATGAAGTAACACTTGAAGGGTTTCATTTTTGCGATGTAGTGATAGACATGGAATAATCATGTACAATTGCTTCTCTTCCCACTCATTCAAAGGTTTCTTTAGTGCTTCAGTTGTGTTTTCTATATATTTCTCAATATATACCTGGGCTGATCTTTGGAAAGCCGAACCATACCGCATCCAATTTCTCATTCAGGCAGTGTACGATGTGCTTCCAAGCCCATCACCGGACACATTGATGACTGCTCATTACGCTCAACTTGCACTTGGGTATGCTAAGATTCATTGCTTCAAGATTGTGTGCGATGCTGAGGATGTTCTACGAGTCTGTGGTGGCCAGTGCTATCATGTTTGCTGTTGTGTGCTGGGGCAGCAGGCTGAGGGTAGCAGACACCAACAGAGTCAACAAACTCATTCGTAAGGCCAGTGATGTTGTGGGGATGGAACTGGACTCTCTGACGGTGGTGTCTGAAAAGAGGATGCTGTCCAAGTTGCATGCCATCTTGGTCAATGTCTCCCATCCACTACATAATGTACTGGGTGGGCACAGGAGAACATTCAGCCAGAGACTCATCCCACGGAGATGCGTCATAGGAAGTCATTCCTGCCTGTGGCCATCAAACTTTACAACTCCTCCCTTGGAGGGTCAGACACCCTGAGCCAATAGGCTGGTCCTGGACTTATTTCATAATTTACTGGCATAATTTACATATTACTATTTATGGTTCTGTTACTATTTATTATTTATGGAGCAACTGTAACGAAAACCAATTTCCCCCGGGATTAATAAAGTATGACTATGACTATGACTACCAAACCTGCACACATGGGGCAAGGCAGAGTCATCTGCATGCCCACTGTGCTCCAAGCGAGGAACCCTGGAGCACATCCTCAGCGGCTGCGCAAGGGCACCTGGTGAGGGACAGTACAGGTGGAGGCATGATCAGGTCCTGAAGACCATCGCTGAAGCCGTCAGCGCAGGAGTTGAGTGGGCGAAGCGGTCCCGACCCTCCAAGCAGACCATTGCCTTTGTCAGACTTGGGGAGCAGCCAGTACCTGCCAAAAGAACATCTGCAGGCATTCTGACCTCTGCAAGGGACTGGCAGCTGTTGGTGGACCTCGAAGGGTAGCTGAAGTTCCCCAACCATATCGCAACCACCACCCTGCGACCAGACATTGTCCTAGTGTCTGAGTCTACTAAGCAAGGGGTGCTGCTGGAGCTGACAGACCCATGGGAAGATAGCTTGGAAGAGGCCTTTGAAAGGAAGCTCTCCAAGTACGCAGGACTGGTCAGCAACTGTCAGCAGGCTGGATGGAGAGTGAGGTGTCTCCCAGTGGAGGTTGGTTGTAGGGGATTCGTAGCCTGTTTTTTAGTTACAGCCTTCAGCATTTTGGGCATCGAGGGAGAGAGGAAGAGGAGAGCCATCCGCAGTACCACCGATGTGGCAGAGAGGGCCTCAAGATGGCTGTGGCTCAAAAGAGGGGAGCCATGGAGTCATAAGTAGCTAGCCATCTGGACACAAGCTGGGGTCTGATCAGCCCCGGCTGGGTCACCCGGAGGAGGTTGTATGATGTTGAAAGACCCGAAACACCCGATGATTCCAGGAACATCACTGAAGATGTGTCCAGAGGCATCAGTAGATGTATGTACACAGTCAAGCATACTCATCACATATATAGGAACATAAAAAACTTTTTGTACCTTATCTACTCTACCAAACCAATAGCCTTAGAAGATAGAAGGTGGGTCACAGAGAAGTATAACACAGGAACTGGTAGTTTGGGCCATGATGTTGTGCTGAACTAATTAAGCTAATGACAGCTAGTCCCTTCTGTCTGCATATGGTTGAAATTCCTCCATTCTCTGTATATCCATGTGTCTATCTAAGAGTCTCTTAAATGCATCTATTGTATCAGTGTAAACTTCCGGGGCGCCTCGGCGCGACTCAAGTAGCAGCAGCACTCTCAATGGATAGGATTAAATATTCCCGTTACGGTCTGTTACAGCTAAAAAGCAAAACTACTTCCAAGGTCAGTACAGTCAACAAAGATGTCTTTATGCGTTTAAACGAACTATTGCTGCTTAAAACCGATGGAAACAACATCTTGTGGTTGGAAGTGCCCATGGAGAAAACCGCGGAAGAAACGCAGGCGTAGATCAGGATTACAAATGCTTTTAAGGAAACGGGGTTTTAAACTCCATATACTGACTATCTTGCTGGTGAACGTGCAGTCTTTGGTGAATAAGATCGATGATCTCAGAGCCAGGGTGTTGAATTAGAGGGACATTAGGACTGCGTGTGTCCTTTGTTTCACGGAATCCTGGTTAACCCCTTCCGTACCAGATGCAGCGATTCAAATCGGGTTTACTATATACCATCAGGATAGATCTATAGAGTCTCTCAAAAGCAGATGTGGAGGAGTATGACTCATGATCAACTCTTCTTGGTGCACAAATATATCAGTCCTGTCCCACTTCTGCTCACCAGACCTGGAATATCTAGCAGTAAAGTGCCGTCCTTTTTAATCTACCGCAGTTCTCTGGGGTCATTCTGGTAACGGTTTACATTCCACCTCAGGCCAATGTCAAGCAGGCTTTAGATGATCTGCGTAATGTGATCAACATGCACGAAACAGCGCATCCTAATGCCTTCACCATCATTTTGGGAGACTTTAACAAGGCCAGTATGAAAAAAAATCACTGAACAACTACCATCAACAGATCACTTGCAATACCAGAGGAAACAACACACTCGACCATTGCTACACCACCATCAAGAATGCCTACCATGCTATTCCACGCCCTCACTTCGGGAAGTCTGATCACCTAGCTTCCTGAGTATAGGCAGAGACTAAAGACTGCAGCACCGAGAAGGTTTGGACAAGGAAAATACAGGAGCACCTGCAGGACTGCTTTGAATCGGTGGACTGGACTTTATTCAGGGATTCATCTTTGAATCTGGTTGAGTATGCTGCAGATGTTACCGACTTCATTAAAACCTGTGTGGATGAGTGTGCGCCTACAAGGACTTAGTGTACGTTCCCAAACCAAAAGCCGTGGATAAACCAGGACATACGTCGTCTGCTGAAGGCTAGATCTGTGGCATTGAAGTCTGGCAACCCAGGCTTGTACCAGAAAACCAGGTATTATTTGCAGAGGGCTATTTCAAGGGCAAAAAGACAATTTTGAATGAGGTTGGAAGCGATATCAAATGCACTGCAACTGTGGCTGTGGCAGGGTCTGCAAAACATTACTTCCTTCAAAGCGAAACCCAATAGTATGAATGGCAGCGATGCTTAACTACCAGATGAACTCAATACCTTCTACGCACACTTTGAAAGGGAGAACACAACGACAACTGTGAAGATCCCTGCTGCACCTGATGATCCTGTGATCTCCGTCTCAGAGACCGATGTTCGGCTGTCTTTAAAGAGGGTAAACCCTCGCAGGCAGAAGTTCCCGATGGAGTACCTGGTAAGGCTCTTCAAACCTGTGCCAACCAACTAGCAGGAGTATTCAAGGATGTTTTCAACCTCTCACTGCTATGGGCAGAAGTTCCCACTTGCTTCAAAAAGGCAACAATTATACCAGTGCCTAAGAAGAATAATGTGGTCTGCCTTAATGACTACCTCCTGGTAGCACTCATATCGACAGTGTTGAAATGCTTTGAGAGGTTGGTTATGACTAGACTGAACTTCTGCCTTAGCAAGGACCTGGACCCATTGCAATTTGCTTATCGTCACAATAGGTCAATGGTAGATGCAATCTCAATGGCTCTCCACATGACTTTAGACCACCTAGACAACCCAAACACATACATCAGGATGCTGTTCATCGACTATAGCTCTGCAATTAAAACCACCATTCCCACATCCTGATTGAGTGTTTGCAGAACCTGGGCCTCTGTACCTCCCTCTGCCATTGGATCATCAACTTCCGAACCGGAAGACCACAATCTGTGCGGATTGGTGATAACCAATGTTCCCTCTAATTTTTAGTAGTCAGTGTGCGCAGAGATCTTATGTTGTGCAGATTTTTTTCCTGTGACAAAAGTATGTGCGCACTGAAGTCTCGGCCCGAAACGTCGACTGTACCTCTTACTAGAGATGCTGCCTGGCCTGCTGTGTTCACCAGCAACTTTGATGTGTGTGGCACAGTTTATGTAGGTTTACAAAATATTTGACATAAAACTGCACAGAATAACAACAAAATAACATATTTAAGTCACTCAGTTATCTTTCCTCTCTCCTGTCTTTGGAATTTACCCATTCTTTGTAAACTCTATCTAGACTACTAGAACTTTAATCCAATTGATATGGTCTTACTCTCAAAGGGTATTTCACATTTAAAGATGTCTTGTAGGGCATTATGTATCCCATTCCAATAGTCTTTGATAACAGGGCATTCCCAGAAAATATGATGATGGTTTGCATTTTGATTTCCACAATTTCTCCAGCAAACGGGGGGGGGGGGGGGTTTATATATTGTGGGTATATACCTCAAGAATGGTTGAAAAGAGATAAATATTTAATGAATGTACTGCTGGTGGCTGGTAAAAAGACCCTTACCAGGAAATGGTTATCACAGGAAAGCCCAACTCAATGTATGGATTGAAATTATAATGGACATTTACAAAATGGAGAAGATAACAGCACCTGTTAATCATAAGTTGGAACAACTTTATTCATACTGGAAAAATTGGTGTAACTACGTAACACCTCATAGGCCTGATTTTATTCGCACAAGTCAATGAATATGCTGTAAAAAAAAGATCACACCCTACTCTGTACATAGTTTTCTTCTTTCGATTGTTCTTTCTTTCCTCTCCTTTCTATCAGACAAATATTATGTGGAGATTTGTGACAAATATGATTAATATATGTACAGTATCTGAAATACATCTTATGGAAATGTTTGATGAAATTCAATAAAAAAAATTACAAAAAAGAAAGAAAAACTTGGACAGGTACATGGATGAGAGATGTATTGGTGGATATGGTCCAGGTGCAGGTCAGTGGGTTTAGGCAGAAAAATAGTTCGGCACAGCCAAGAAAGGCCAAAAGGCCTGTTTCTGTGCTGTAATGTTCTATGGTTCTATGATAGCTTTTGATTCTCATTGACATATCCAAATGACATTCACCTAAGCGGTTTCTCAGCTTGTTTTTGAGTTGATTGATTCAGTTAAAACCTCGCTCACAGTCCGTACTGGATGCAAGAAAGGTTCCCCCAATGTCCATCAACTATGCATGGTTGCAAAACTGTTCATTTTGAAATACAAATGCCACCATTTGAACAAAGTTTGAAATCAGTTTGGATTTAATTTTTTCTTGCATGGAAAATTTGAAATCATTAAACTGTCTTAACTATTACAGTATTTTCAGCTAGAAAATCATCATATTTTAGACGTAAGGCATTAACTTGTTTGTCGCCAAATGTGAAGTCACAATCTGCAATTGCGGAGAAATCAAAAGCTGACCATTCTTTTTTTTAGATTATGAAGACACGTAGTCCTCTTTTATTGTCATTTAGTAATGCATGCATTAAGAAATGATACAATATTTCCTCCGGTGTGATACTACAAAACACAGGACAGACCAAGACTGAAAAAACTGACAAAACCACATAATTATAGCATATAGTTACAACAGTGCAACAATACCATAACTTGATGAAGAAGTCCATGAGCACAGTAAAACTTCAAAGTCTCTCAAATGTCCCACATCTCACGCAGACGAGAGAAGGAAGAAAAACTCTCCCTGCCATGCCGACCACAGTCTGTCTCTGAGTCATCCAAAAACTTCGAACTCTGATCAGTTCTCTGACACTGAGTACTGAGCGCCATCTCTGTCCGAACGATTTGACCTCAACCTCGGTTGCCAACAGCAGGCAAAGTCGGGGAGTTTGAGGCCTACCCTCTGAAAGATTCCTGACCACGCAGTAACGACAGCAGCGAACGAGCGTTTCCGAAATTTCTCCAGATGTTCCTCTGTGATTTCACGTCCATTCTCCATCAAATCAGAATTGTCCATGGCCTCTATTTAACAGATACGATATCATTTTTCACTAGAGGGCTACGCAAGCACAGGCATGCTGCTCTCTCTCCTGTTCTTGTACCTCATCTTCAGGAAACCTTTCTTCTAAATGAACACAAAGACTATTTATAAATGTCAACAGCGAACTTGTATCTACTGTGATGTTTTCTTCACGTTGTTGGCTTAGCAAAACTTTAACTTTGTCACTCCACGAAACATTATCTCCCAGATCCCGGAACAGGAAACGTGAGGTGACGTAAATTAGTGATGTACATTGTGGTATTTGAAAAACCGACTGACTAGTTACAGAAACATTTAGCTGAAAGATTATTTTCAATAAGTATAATTATTAATTACTACATTATTTTAGGTAACTAACCTTTTGTGCGCACATTAATTTCCTTTGTGCGCTGGTTGAAAAACGTGTGTGTGCGCGCACTTGCTCACAGCTTAGAGGGAACATAGGTGATAACATTTCCTCCTCGCTGATGATCAACACTGGTGCATCTCGGGTGTGTGCTTAGCCCACTGCTCTACTCTCTATATACACATGATTGTGTGGCTAGGCATAGCTCAAATACCATCTACAAATTTGCTGACGATACAACCGTTGTTGGTAGAATCTCAGGTGGTGATGAGAGGGCATACAGGAGTGAGAGATGCCAGCTAGTGGAATGGTGCCATAGCAACAACCTGGCACTCAACGTCAGTAAGATGAAAGAGCTGATTGTGGACTTCAGGAAGGGTAAGACGAAGGAACACATGCCAATCCTCATAGAGGGATCAGAAGTGGAGAGAGTGAGCAGCTTCAAGTCCCTGGGTGTCAAAATCTTTGAGGATCTAACCTGGTCCCAACGTATCGATTTAGTTATAAAGAAGGCAAGACAGTGGCTATACTTTATTAGGAGTCTGAAAAGATTTGGCATGTCAACAAATGCACCCAAAACCTTCTATAGTTGTACTTTGGAGAGCATTCTGACAGGCTGCATCACTGTCTGGTATGGTGGGGGGTGGGGGGGGTGGGGATACTGCATAGGACAGAAAGAAGCTGCAGAAGGTTGTAAATCTATTCAGCTCCATCTTGGGCACTATCCTACAAAATACCCAGGACATCTTTAGGGAGCGATGTCTCAAAAAGGCAGTGTCCATTATTAAAGACCTCCAGCTCCCAGGGCATGCTCTTTTCTCACTGTTACCATCGGGTAGGAGGTACAGAAGCCTGAAGGCACATACTTAGCGATTCAGGAACAGCTTCTTCCTCTCTGTCATCTGATTCCTTAATGGACGTTGAAGCTTTGGACACTATCTCACCTTTTTAATATACAGTATTTCTGTTTTTGCACGTTTTTAAAATCTATTCACAGACTTCCCACCCTGCAAAAACTCATTTCAGGGAGGTAGCACCATCAATTTGCGGGAGACTTCCGGGAGAGGTGGGACGTCTGCAATAGAGTAGCTCCTTAGCAGCTGGCCAGCTAGTTTAAATAATGTTAGCTATGCTAATGAATGAATGACACCTGTTAATCTCACCTCAACCTGTCTTTTACAGTCTTAACCCACCATGGGCAATAGAAAAGTCACTGTTGCAAACAGCGCAGCGAGCAACACTGTCATTATTTTTGACCCCTATTAGGCAGGGGTACACTTTAGTGTAGTCTGGGGTGACGTACGTTTTATATTTTTTTGGAACACTCTGCCATGGTGTGCTCTCGCTCGCGCGCTCTCTCTCTCGTGGTCGCTCGCGCTCTCTCAAGCGCTCTCGCTTGCTCTCTCGTGGTCGCTCGTGTGCTCTCAAGCGCTCTCGCTTGCTTTCTCTCTCGCTCGCGCACTCTCAAGCGCTCTCGCTCGCTCTCAAAAAAATTGATTTCCGTGATATTATATGTAATTTGTGGGCATCAGGGAGCCACTGTGAATATGCGGGAGACTCCCGGAACTTCCAGGAGAGGTGGGATGTCTGTATTCAATATACGTAATTGATTTATTATGTTTTTTTTGTCTCTGCTAGATATGTATTGCATTGAACTGCTGCTGCTAAGTTAACAAATTTCATGTCACATGCTGGTGATAATAAACTTGATTCTGATTCAACATCTGGCAGTGCATTCCAGGCACCCTCTGCTCTGTGTATATATAAAAAAAACTTGTTCCATACATCTCCTTTGAAATATTCCCCTCTCAGTCCAAGTACCCTCTAGTATTAGGCATTTCAATCCAGATGTTTAAAGATTCTGGCTGTGTACAATTTTTTTTAAGAGACCGAATCTTAGATCTTCACTGCATCTCCTAGTCCGCAGATTGTCCCTTTCTCTGACAGTTGTCATTAGCCTAAATTAGACTGCCATATCTTGGCTGTCATATTTCTTCCTAAGTTGAACAACGACTCTTTGAGCCATGATAAACTGCTTATTCCCACCTCGTGAGAGTGATTTTGGTTGTGCATCTATTTCAACACACTTCCTGCTGAAATATTCACAAGATGGAGCCCATTCAGAACAGAAATGAGAAGAAACTTTTTTAGCCAGAGGGTGGTGAATCTATGGAATTTGTTGCCACGGGCGGCAGTGGAGGCCAAATCATTGGGTGTATTTAAGGCAGAGATTGATAGGTATCTGAGTAGCAAGGGCATCAAAGGTTATGGTGAGTAGGTGGGGGAGTGGGACTAAATGGGAGAATGGATCAGCTCATGATAAGATGGCGGAGCAGACTCGATGGGCCAAATGGCCGACTTCTGCTCCTTTGTCTTATGGTCTTATGGTTTTCTTACCTTAAGACTTGACTATTTTAATAAAATCTTCTAAATTAGCAAGATGGTCTCAACGACGTGTTGCAGACAGCCTACGAAACTACTAGGCATTCTTCTTCTAGATGTACTTTTGAATTGCGATCACTGCAGCCTGTAATTTTCCCTTTAAGAATATATTTTTTAGCTGACTAAACGATCTGATGCTTTTGCAGTCTCCTGGGGATTTGGTGAACTAGACTCTTGAGAGTGGAGATACGGCTGGGGTGGCCATTGGGCTCCTGGTCAGGCTTAATTTACTTCAGTGCTGAGCAGGCTCCGCAGCTCTGGACTTGCTTTTGGGGACTCTGCAGTTCATATTGTATGTGTTTTTGTTTACCTGTTTTTAAAAAACTATTTGTGCGATTTGATCAAGATGCTTCAGCGCTGATCTGATTCTGTATCTGTGGCCTGCAACTATTAACGCTCACCTCAGCACTGAACTTACGCCAAGACTGGCCTGTAGCCATCAGGCTACTGAACCAGCTTTACTTGCCTCAGCGCTGAACTGGCTCTGTGACTGTGGTGTGGACACACTTTTGGGGAAACTGCTTTAAATGTTTTGTGTGTTATTTATTGATTTTTTAAAAATGTGTTTGTATGATTTGTTCTTTTTATTCCACACATGAGTCTTTGGTCTTTGTTGTGTTGTTTTCTTTTAATGGGTTCTTTTATGTTTCTTTGTTATATGGCTACCTGCAAATAGATGAATCTCAAGATTGTATACAGTATACATACTTGAACTACTTAGATAATGAATATACTTTGAACTTTAAATTTAACTTTCCAAATCTTGAGGTGACCCAACATTCAATTAGCTATCTCTTAGTATGTCCCACCAACTCTAATTTATTTGCCCCTGTTGTTCCAGTTATTTGTTTTTTTTTAATGTTGCTGCTTTTATTTGCACTGCAGTTCATTACCAAAGCCACAACTTAGAACCCCAAGTAGTAAAACTGGACAGCCTTTAACTACTTTGATGAAGCATCCCTATGATAGGTTTTGATATTCATGTGTGGTTTCTTGGGGGTATTCTAATACATGAAAGGTAATTGGATTGCTGTGAGTTGCTGGACTGGGCCGTGTTCAAGGACTCATCTGTGGATCTGAATGAATACACCATGGTTGTCACTGACTTTATTAAAACAGTTGAGATGAGTGTGTCCACATAGAATCATTCAGTCTTCCCCAACCAGAAGCCCTGGATAGACCATGAAATCCGCATTCTGCTGAGGCATTCAAGTCTGGCAACCAAGAAAGTTACAAGAGGTCCAAGATATCTCTGGAAAGCCATCTCACGAGTGAAGTGGCAATTCTTTCTGAATTTGAATCAATGAAGAACACTCGACAGTTGTGGCAGGGCATGAATGCTAACTCCTCTTATAAAGTGAAATCAAGCGACATAGGTGACAACAAGTCTTCACTTCTAGATGAGCTCAATGCCTTGTTTGCTCACTTTGACCATCAAAACATGTGGGGGAACCATCACGAATTCCCACAGTCACCAGTGATCCTTTGATTTCAGTCTCTGAGGCAGACATGCGAGCATCATTCAGGAGGATGAACCCATGGAAAACATCCGGCCCAGATGTGGTACCTGGCCAAGTACTAAAGACCTGTGCTGATCAGCTCGCTGGAGTGTTCAAGGATCCAAAATACATTTATTATCAAAGTATGTATACAGAATACAACCTTAAAATTCATCTTCCCACAGACAGCAAAGAAACAAAGAAAACCATAGAACCCACTCAAAGAAACATCAAACCACCAACACACACACAAAAAAACAAATTGCGTAAATGACAAAAACCGAATGGAAAAAACAAAATATAAAACATCAAACCACAAAGTCATTGAAACTGTCTAGGAATGTTCAGTTTAGTTCAGTTGAATTTAGTCCCACAACACTTGTTGGATGCAGAGTCAGTTTGCCCCAATCAAATTTTTATTGCTGAAAATAACAATAAAAAAAGGGTAACCTGAATCACATCATAAGATGAACTACAGAGTCCCATCCACAAACTCTGTCAATTGTAGAGAGAGAGAGAGACTGGTCAAAGATGGGCAGACAGTGCTGAATTCCAGCTTGCTTTCTGCTCTTGTTCTCATTGATTTCAAACTTCCTCAACACCTTGATCGGTGATTAAGATGACTGCATTGCTCCAAAGGGTACTATATGAGGTCATACTTATGTTTGGCTCTATAATGAGGCAGCCTATAGCTGGGGAAGTGATGTCCTTCCTCCCGTTAGACTGAGGTAACTCTTTAAAATTCTTCCTTCTTTTATATTTGTATATCTGTGCACTTGTAATGCTACTGTGGCATTGTAATTTCCTTTGGGATCAATAAAGTAACTGTATCTATGTAAATGGAGTTGATCATGGGCTTGGGCCCCATCTTCAGGCTTCTTGGCTTCCAGGCTGCTCACTACACTAGAAACCTCACCAAACTCCCTTGAAGTCAGCAAATCACCATATCGCTCAATCAGTTTGAAAGCATGCCATCAAAATGTAGATTACAGGTTCCAATAGTAGCATAATTATATTTGAAAGAAGATCAAGAAAAGTAAGTTTTAAAAAAAAAGTAGTTTCGTGAACTGTCTGAAGGATGTGGTCTTTGGTCACATTGTTTGCTGATGCCATCTTCACTGAGATCTTTAACCCCTAGCTTCGGAAGTCTGGGGTATCCATCTGCTTCAAGCAGGCTTCAATTACACCAGTGCCTAGGTGGTAAATGCCTCTGACTATCGTCCAGTAGCACTTCCGTCCACAGTGATGAAGTTTTTAGAGAGGTTAGTGATGAAACAGCAACTCCTGCCTGAGAAGCAACTTGGATCCTCTCCAGTTTGCCCAGCGGCACAACAGGTCCACATCAAGTACCAACTGATTGCCTCTTCACTCAACCCTGGAACATCTGGACAGCAAAGATGCATACATCAGGATGCTCTTTATCGATTACAGCTCTGCATTCAACGCTATTATCCCCTCAAAACTAGTAAATAAGCTTCAAGACCTGGGCTTTAATGCCTTCTTGTGCAGTTGGATCCACAATTTCTTCACTTGCAGACCCCTGTCAGTTCCGATTGGCAACATTTCCTCCACAATCCCCATTAGCATTGGTGTGCCATAAAGGTTTACTAAAATCTTTTAATGCTTTTGGAATGTGACGTGTTTGTTGGAAAAATAGGTCATCTGTGCAGAACAGCATACTCTGCTCCCCCGTGCTTTATTCGTCCATTAAAATATTTACGTTTGGTTTCGGGATGGAATTGTTCTTTTGCCTTTTTAACATTGTGGTTGAATGTTACTGGTGCCCTGACCCTGTTAATATTACAGATCCTGGCACCTGGGAGGCAAGATTCCTGTGGTGTAAGCATATTTAATGTTTCCTTATTTTCATAGAAGCATAGAAAACCTACAGCACAATACTGGCCTTTCAGCCCACAAAGGTGTGTCGAACATGTCCTTACCTTAGAAATTACAAAGGGTTACCCATAGTCCTCTATTTTTCTAAGCTCCATGTATCTATTCAGGAGTCTCTTAAAAGACCCTATAGTATCCATCTCCACCACTGTCGCTGGCAGCCCATTCGACGCACTCACCACTCTCTGCTTATAATAAAAAAAAACACTTACCCCTGACATCTCCTCTGCACCTACTTCCAAGCACCTTAAAACTGTGCCCTCTCATGCTAGCCATTTCAGACCTGGGTAAAAAGCCTCTGACCATCCACACGATCAATGCCTCTCACCATCTTATATACCTCTATCAGGTCACATCTCATCCTCCATCGCTCCAAGAGAAAAGGCTGAGTTCACTCAACCTATTCTCATAAGGCATGCTCCCCAATCCAGGCAACATCCTTGTAAGTCTCCTCTGCACCCTTTCTATGGTTTCCACATCCTTCCTGTGGTGAGGTGGCCAGAACTGAGCACAGTCCTCCAAGTGGGGTCTGACCAGGGTCCTATATAGCTGCAACATTACCTCCTTGACTCCTAAACTCAGTCCCACGATTGATAAAGGCCAATGCACCGTATGCCACCTTAACCACCAAGTCAACCTGTGCAGGAGCTTTGAGTATCCTTTGTACTCAGTCCCCAAGGTCCCTCTGATCCTCAACACTGCCAAGAGTCCTGCCATTAATACTATATTCTGTCATCATATTTGACCTACCAAAATGAACCACCTCACATTTATCTAGGTTGAACTTCATCTGCCACTTCTCAGCCCAGTTTTGCGTCCTATCAGTGTTCCGTTGTAACCTCTGATAACCCTCCACGCTATGCACAACACCCGCAACCTTTGTGTCATCAGCAAATTTACTAACCCATCCCTCCTTCCTCATCCAGGTCATTTATAAAAATAACGAAGAGTGGGGGTCCCAGAACAGATCCCTGAGGCACACCACTGGTCACCGACCTCCTTGCAGAAATTGACCCATCTACAACCACTCTGCCTTCTGTGGGCAAGCCAATTCTGGATCCAGAAAGGAATGTCCCCTTGGGACAATGCCTCCTTACCTTCTCAATAAGCCTTGCATGGGGTACCTTATCAAATGTCTTGCTGAAATCCATATACACTACATCTACTGCTCTACCTTCATCAGTGTGTTTAGTCCCATCCCCTTTTAAGAAAAAATAAATAAATTCAGTCAGGGTCGGAAGGCATGACCTGCCTTTAACAAAGCCATGCTGACTACAGGTGTCCCCCGCTTTTCGAACGTTCACTTTACAAAACCTCTCTGTTACGTAAGACCTACATTAGTACCCTGTTTTCGCTTTCAGAAGGTGTTTTCACTGTTACGAAAAAAAGCAGTGCGCGATAAAAAAAATCAGCGCACGATAAAAAATCAGCGCACGATAAAAGGCAGCGCGCGCCCTGTACAGCCGCTCTCCCCCGGATTCAGAACTGCATTCTCGCTGGCATTGCTTAAACACATGCCTGTGAGCAGTCGTTTGCAAGATGAGTTCTATGTAATCGGAAAAGCCTAAAAGAGCTCGTGAGGGTGTTGCACTTAGCGTAAAACTAGACATAATTAAGAGTTTCGATCATGGTGAACGAAGTAAGGACAAAGTGAGTTTGGCTTGTGGAAGCTGACGAACATGATGTTGAAGAGGTTTTGGCATCCCATGTCCAAGATCTGATAGATGAAGAGCTGATGCAATTGAAAGAAAAAAGGATGACAATTGAAACCGAATGCAGTAGCAAAATGAACATGAAGCAACTGCATGAGATTTTCACTGCAATGATGAAGTACGACTTTAATTTTGAAAGAGTACGTAGGTTTAGGGGATATTTGCAAGATGGTTTGAGTCCTTACAAAGTACTGTGTGATAGAAAAATGCGCGAGGCTCAGCAGTCAGGCAAGCCTTCCACATCAGCCACAGCAGACGACGAACCTCGACCTTTGACATCGAGGCAGGCAGTCATAGGAGAAGATGAGCTGCCTGCTCTAATGGAAACAGACGATGACGAGATGACACCCTAGTGTCCCACCACCCCAACCCCCAGGCCACGGACAGATACTGATTCACGGAGAATGCAGCGGTAGCCGGGAGGCACTCAGCACATCCTTAAGAAAAAAGCCGAAATAAACATGCTAATTAATTAGGTGCCGCCCGACTCGTAATTGTCGGCCCAGATCAGAGACGACGCAATCAGAAATCGGCTCTGATCTGGGCCGACAATTTCGTGCCAGGTGGCACCTAATTAATTAGCATGTTTGTTTCAGCGTTTTTCATAAAGATGTGCTGTGTGCCTCCCGGCTACTGCTGCACCCCTGCATGCTTCGCAGATCAGTATTGGTTGGTGGCCCGGAGGGTGGGGGCCACTGCACCACCCCAACCTGCGACGACTCAGCCTAATACACCATCATCAGTGTGCTCGGCGCTGTCCCGATTCCGGTAAGTGATACTACACTGTACATACATTATTTCTACTTTATATAGGCTGTGTATTTTCATGTGTTATTTGGTATGATTTAGCAGCTTCATAGCTTAAAGGTTACTGGAGAGTGCTTGCTTCGTGTTTTTGCCAACAGCGCTTGCTTGAGATTTTCTGCCGACGGCGCTTGTGTGAGATTTTCGCTACGGAGAACAGTGCAGTAATGATTGTGGAGAAGTATTTTTACTTTATTTAGGCTGTGTATTTATCATATCATTCCTGCTTTTACTATATGTTACTGTTATTTTAGGTTTTATGTGTTATTTGGCATGATTTGGTAGGTTATTTTTGGGTCTCTGAATGCTCACAAAATTTTCCCATATAAATAAATGGTAATTGCTTCTTCGCATTACGACATTTCTGCTTACGAACCATTTCATAGGAACGCTCTATACCTTCGGATGGCGGGGGAAACCTGTATTCCTAATTAATATGTCTCTCCAAATGTTTGTAAATCCTGTCTCTCGGGATTTTCTCCATCAACTTAACAACCACTGAAGAACGACTCACTGGTCTATAATTTCCTGGGCTATCTCTACTTTCTTTCTTGAATAAGGGAACAACATCCACAACCCTCCAATCCTCCGGAACCTCTCCCATCCCCACTGATGATGCAAAAATCATTGCCAGAGTCTCAGCAGTCTCCTCCCTCGCCTCCCACAGTAGCCTGGGGTACATCTCATCCGGTCCTGGTGACTTATCCAACCTGATGCTTTGCAAAAGCTCCAACACATCCTCTTTCTTAATATCTACATGCTCAAGCTTTTCAGTCCGCTGTATGTCACCCCTACAATCACCAAGATCCTTTTCCCTAGTGAATACTGAAGCAAAGTAGTCATGAAATACCTCTGCTATCTCCTCCGGTTCCATAAACACTTTTCCACTGTCACACTTGACTTTGGTCCTATTCTTTCACGTTTATCTTCTTGTTCTTCACATACTTGTAGAATGCCTTGGGGTTTTCCTGAATCTGTCTGCCAAGGCCTTCTCATGGCCCCTTCTGGCTCTCTTAATTTCATTCTTAAGCTCCTTCCTGCTTGCTTTATGTTCTTCTAGATCCCTATCATTATCTAGTTTTTTTTTAACCTTTCGTAAGCTTTTCTTTTATTCTTGACTAGATTTACAACAGCCTTTGTACACCACGGTTCCTGTATCCTACCATTCTCTCCTTGTGTCATTGGAATGTACCTATGCAGAATGCCACATAAATATCCCCTGAACATTTGCCACATTTCTTCTGTACATTTCCCTGAGAACATCTTTCCTCAAGTTATGCTTCCAAGTTCCTGCCTGATAGCCTCATATTTCCCCTTACTCCAATTAAACACTTTCCTAACTTGTCTGTACCTATCCCTCTCCAATGCTATGGTAAAGGAGATAGAATTGTGATCACTATCTCCAAAATGCACTCCCACTGAAAGACCTGACACCTGACCAGGTTCATTTCCTAGTGCCAGATCAAATACAGCCTCTGCTCTTGTAGGCTTATCTACATATTGTGTCAAGAAACCTTCCTGAACACATCTAACAAACTCCACCCCATCTAAACCCCTTGCTCTAGGGAGATAAAATGTCGATATTTGGGAAATTAAAATCTCCCACCATGACAACCCTGTTATTATTCCAGAATCTGCCTCCTACTCTGCTCCTCAATGGCCCTTTTACTATTGGGTGGTCTATAAAAAACACCCAGTAGAGTTATTGACCCCTTCCTGTTCCTAACTTCCACCCAAGAGACTCCGTAAACAATCCCTCCATGACTTCCTCCTTTTCTGCAGCTGTGACAGTATCTGATCAATTGTGCCTCGCCACTACCTCTTTTGCCTCCCTCCCTGTCCTTTCTGAAACATCTAAAGCCTGGCACTTGAAGTAACCATTCCTGCCCCTGAGCCATCCAAGGTCTCTATAATGGGCACAACATTGTAGCTCCAAGTACTGATCCATGTTCTATGCTCATCTGCTTTGTTCATAATACACCTCGCATTAAAATAGATACATCTCAAAACATCGGTCTGAGTGCGTTCCTTCTCTTTCACCTGCCTATCCTCCCTTTCTCACTGTCTCCAAACTTCCTCTATTTGTGAGTCAAGTGCCTCTTCCTCCATCTCTTCAGTTTTGTTCCCACCCCCCTGCATTTCTAGTTTAACTATCCTTAGCAAACCACCCCGCCAGGATATTGCTCCCTCTGGGATTTAAGTGCAATCTGTCCTTTTTGTACAGGTCACACCTGCCCCAAAAGAGGATGATCCAGGAATCCGAATCCAGAAATTTTCATTTTTTATATTGTCATTGGAGACTATTTAGTTGCTAAATTACTCACCTTTTTCACCTAATACAAACATGTATATTTGAGTTTTATGTTATTGCTCAGGTGTGGTTGCTTTTTGGCAAGTTGAGCTGTAACCAGCCATCAGAGGTCTGAACTGATTTGGTGTTGCATTCGCTTACTGAGCACCTATCACTGTTCTTTTTGGGTTTTTAACTAGTAAGTGTTTGCTCAGCTTACTGGGTATAGTCGAAGCAGATGGAAGTTCAATTTGCTCAAATTTAGAACCCTGCTGCAATCCTGCCTTTTGGTTAAGCATAACTTTGAGCTTATCATATAGCATCAAGATTGGTATTAGAGATAGACCCAACTTTCGGGGAAAAAAATCCATATTGTGGGGACACAAGGTTACTGAAGATATGTTAATGAGTTAGAAGTGAGGGAATTTGGGGTAATTAGAGTCTGGAAGGAATATTAGTGGAGGTTGTTGCAAGGATGAAAGTTACAGTGAATACTATCATTCCTGCAATCCTGATTGAGAAGTTGCAGAACCTGAGCCTCTGTACCTCCCTCTGCAATTGGATCCTTGACTTCCTAACCAGAAGACCACAGTCTGTGCGGATTGGTGATAACATATCCTCCTTGCTGACGATCAACACTGGTGCACCTCTGGTGTGTGCTTAGCCTACTGCTCTACTCTCTGTATATGCATGACTCTGTGGCTAGGCATAGCTGAAATACCATCTACAAACTTGCTAACGTTGCAACCATTGTTGGTAGAATCTCAGGTGGTGACGAGAGGGCGTGCAGGAGTGAGATATGCCAACTAGTGGAATGGTGCTGCAGCAACAACCTGGCACTCAACATCAGTAAGATGAAAGGGCTGATTGTGGACATCAGGAAGGGTATGACGAAGGAACACATGCCAATCCTCATAGAAGGATCAGAAGTGGAGAGAGTGAGCAGCTCCAGGTTCCTGGGCATCAAGATCTCTGAGGATCTAACCTGGTCCCAACATATTGATGTAGTCATAAAGAAGGCAAGACAGTGGCTATACTTTATTAGGAGTTTGAAGAGATTTGGCATGTCAACAAATACACTCAAAACCTTCTATAGTTGTACTGTGGGGAGCATTCTGACAGGCTGCATCACTGTCTGGTATGGAGGGGCTACTGCACAGGACCGAAAGAAGCTGCAGAAGGTTGTAAATCTAGTCAGCTCTATCTTGGGCACTAGCCTACAAAGTATCCAGGACATCTTTAGGGAGCGGTGCCTCAGAAAGGCAGCATCCATTATTAAGGACCTCCAGCACCCAGGGCATGTCCTTTTCTTTCTCACTGTTACCATCAGGTAGGAGATACAGAAGCTTGAAGGCACACACTCAGCGATTCAGGAACAGCTTCTTTCCCTCTGCCATCCGATCCTAAATGAACTTTGAAGCTTTGGACACTTTTTTTAAACATACAGTATTTCTGTTTTTGCATGTTTTAAAAAATTTATTCGATATACATAATTGATTTACTTGTTTATTATGATTTATTTTATTATAATTTTCTTCTCTGCTAGATTATGTATTGCATTGAAGTGCTGCTCCTAAGTTAATAAATTTCAAGTCACATGCCGGTGATAATAAACCTGATTCTGCTTCTGAATAGAACAGAGTAAGGCCAGTGAAATTGAAGAGAAAAATGGGTTAAGAAATTTGATATTTATTTTATCTTTGCCGTATTTATTTTTTACATGAGGTAAACAGTGAAATCAGTGCTGTATTAGGATAAGTATGTTGATGTATGCTCTTGGTTCCTTCATTTCAAAGTTCGTGCTTTGTTTGAAATTGGTTGTATGAAATTAAGATGTGTAGTTTGTACATGCAGATGTACTTAATGTTAAAATATACATGGTCCATTTCCAATCAGAGGTACTTTTTGTTCAACTGAATAATCCTACTGGCATAATTATAAACACTAGTTTGTGAGAACTGCTGGGATTGACTAGTTTGCTTCAATTTTGGGATGATATAATGGTGAACAAAAAGTTCCTATTGGCACTTCCTGTACTGGGGATTGCTTTTCAAAATAGAACGTTTTGAACCTTTTTATAATTGAATGAACAGTAGGAATGTTACAGCAAGGTCTCATACATAGCGTTTCTACTCTGGAACTTAAGTTGTTCATCTCTTTGTATTTTATCTATTTTTAAAGTAAGCTTACTTGTTTTGAGAGTAAGCTCCAAAATGATCATCTTATTTATTGTTGATGTGTTGCTGCAATTCAAATTTTCTTTTATTTTCCCATATCCCAAGGTACATTTTAAATAGGAATCTAGAAAAAGAACATGTCATTAAAAGCGAAAGAGCAGTGTTCAGTCAGGGCACCCTTCTATTGTGCTGGCTGGGATCTGAAAGATGGTCTGAAATTGACCAGGACGCAGTTTAATTTTGCATTAATGCACACTATTGATGTACTTTTCAGTTGTATGTTTTCTAGTAACCACATGCAGACTAACCCTTCCCTCAACAGTGTTTCCAGGAAGATGAGTTATTAAGTCCTTACATTCACTACTCATCCACTTATGAGTTGCTGTGGATGTTAGTTGTAAATTTAGTTATAGTTTCCAACAAAAAGATTTGTAAATATGGATCATTTAACCAGCTGCTCGGGTCCTCTATACCCAGATATAATTGCCCAATGCATGGAGTGTAAGAAGTAAGGTGGATGATCTTGTTGCACTTTTACAGGTTGTCGGCTATGTTGTTGTGGCCATTACTGAACTGTGGCTGAAGGATCGTTGTAGTTGGGAGCTTGATGTCCAAGGTTACATATTGTCATGGAGAGATAGGAAGGGAGGCAGAGGGAGTGGCTTGGCTCAGCTGGTAAAGAATGGTATCAAGCCATTAGAAAGATGTGACATAGGAGTGGAAGATGTTGAATTCTTGTGGATTGAGTTAAGAAACTGCAAGGGTAACAGGACCCTAATGGCAGTTATATACAGTTCTCCCAACAGTAGCTGGGATGTGGTCCACAGATTACAACAAGAAATAGAAAAGGCGTGTCAACAGGGCAATGTTATGATAGTCATGGGAAATTCCAACATGCAGGTCGATTGGGAAAATCAGTTTGGAAATGGATCTCAAGAGAGAGTTTGTTGAATGCCTATGAGATTGCTTTTTTGAACAGTTTTTTTCGTTGAGCCTACTAGGGATCAGTAATACTGGATTGGGTGTAATGTGATGAACTGGAGGTGATTAGGCAACTTAAGGTAAAAGTTCAACTTGAAATTTGTTAGGGCTAAAATGAAGTTTGACGTAGCAGTATTTCAGTGAAGTAAAGGAAATTAGTAGTATGAGAGAGAAGTTGGCCAAAGTAAATTGGAAGGAGATGCTGGCAGAGACCAGCAATCTCTTGAGTTTCTGGGGAAAATGAGGAAGGTACAGGATAGATGTGTTCCAAACACAAAGTAATACTCATGGTAAAATAGTACAACTGTGGATGACAATGGAAGTTAAAGCTAATGTAAAACCAAGAGCAAAGCAAAAATATGTGGAAGATAGAGGATTCGGTAGCTTTTAAAAACCTACAAAAGCCACAAAGAATCATTAGGAGGGAAAAGATGAAATAGGAAACAAGCTTGCAAATAATATCAAGGATAGAACAAGATTTTTCAAGTAAATAAAACAAAAGAGATAGTGGATATAGAACCACTAGAAAATGAGGCTGGAGAATTAATAATGGAGGGGTGGCCCAGGAGATGGAGATGAATTAAACGAGTATTTTGCACGAGTCTTCACTGTGGAAGATACTAGCAGTGTGCCAGGTGTTGAAGGGTGTGAGGGAAGAGAAGTGAATGCAGTTACTACAGGTCGACCTTCTATAATCCGGCACCATTGGGACCTGAGGAGTTCCCGATTAGTGAAAATGCCGAATTACAGAAGGATCACATAAGGAATAGCCAAGCCCCTTATCATATCTTTAAAAAATCATGTAAATCAGTACAAATCAGGCGGGAGGAGAAGATGGCGGCGCGCCTGTGTGTGTGCAGCCCTCCGGTGGAAAATGATATCGTATCTGTTAAATAGGGGCCGTGGACAATTCTGATTTGATGGAGAATAGACATGAAAGCACAGAGGAACATCTGGAGAAATTTCTGAAACGCCCGCACGCTGTTGTCGTTACTGTGTGGTCGGGAATCTTTCAGAGGGTAGGCCTCAAAATCCCCGGCCTTGCCTGCTTTAGGCGACCGAGAAGGAGGTCGAATCGTTCGGACAGAGATGGCGCTCAGTATTCGGTGTTGGAGAACTGATCAGAGCTTGAAGTTTTCAGATGACTCAGAGTTGGATTGCGGTCAGCATGGCAGGGAGAGTTTTTCTTCCTTCTTCCGTCTGCGTGAGATGTGGGACATTTGAGAAACTTTGAACTTTACTGTGCTCATGGACTTCTTCATCAAATTATGGTATTGTTGCACTGTTTGTAACTATACGTTATAATTATGTGGTTTTGTCAGTTTTTTTCAGTCTTGGTCTGTCCTGTGTTTTGTGATATCACACCGGAGGAAATAATGTATCATTTCTTAACGCATACATTACTAAATGACAATAAAAGAGGACTACGTGTCTTCATAATCTAAAAAAAAGTTAGATAATAATGAAATGTAAATATTAAGTGAGTAGCAAGTGAAATTTTAATAAAGTAATATACTGTACAGGCACAGATAAAATAAAGGGTACAGGTAAATGTACAGGAATTAACTTATACAGAAAATTTGAGCACTTCCGCTTCTAAAGTGAGAAGTTTAATATATCTTCAGGCAAAGTTACATGTTTGCAGTTCTTAATGAAACATTTTTGCTTGTTCCTTCACCATATCTCCGGATAGTTCAACACCTTCACTTACATGAAGATTAAACCACGTTATCAGCACTTTATCTACAAACGTTTGTAGTTCTGAACTTCTTCCGTCTTTCATTGTTTTTCTTACGCACATCTGTTTCTTTGAGCCACCATCAGCAAAAAAAATGTAGTTTTTCTTTCTGTTTCTTTATATCGTACACTGTGGAAGAGCCAATGTTGTAACACTCGCAGAAGCTTTTCACCGATACACCATTGTCCAGTTTTTTCAAGAGTTCAACCTTATCTTTAATGGATAATGTGCGGTGTTTTTGTTTCACAGCACGAGGTGCATTTCCTTTACTCACTGGGGCCATAATTGGGGCTAAAAAAAAAGAGCCAATGATATTAATAAATGCAGGAAAACAAGCAGGAATCACTTGTCTATGCTTACAAGAGCTCACCAACATGTGAACAGATCTAGTGCAACCAAAACAATGTGCAGCAGATTGCAAACAACAGGAATTCTGCAGATGCTGGAAATTCAAGCAACACACATAAAAGTTGCTGGTGAACGCAGCTCTTGGCTCCATCCCTCCCCCTCCTGTCTTCTCCTATCATTTTGGATCTCCCTCTCCCCCTCCAACTTTCAAATCCCTTACTCACTCTTCCTTCAGTTAGTCCTGACGAAGGGTTTCGGCCTGAAACGTCGACTGCATCTCTTCCTAGAGATGCTGCCTGGCCTGCTGCGTTCACCAGCAACTTTTATGTGTGGTGCAGCAGATTGGTACAGTGGCCTGGGAAATTTGAAATTACAGTTGCGTGGAAAATTTGAAATCCGTGCTGGATTATCGAAAGAACCGGATTACAGGTAGTCGGATTAGTGAAGGTCGACTGTATTACAAGGGAGCAGGTGCTCAAAAAGCTGAAAGACCTAAGGGTGCATAGGTCACTTGGACCAGATGAACTACACCCTAGGGTTCTGAAAGAGGTAGCAGTAGAAATTGTGGAGGCATTAATAATGATCGTTCAAGAATCATTGGACTCTGCCATAGTTCTGGAGTTTTGGAAAATTACGATTGTCACTCCACTGTTTAAGAAAGGAGGGGGCCAGCAGAAAGGAAATTATAGAGAGGTCAGCTTGACCTCAGTGGTTGGGAAGATTTGGAGTCAATTGTTGAGGATGGGGTTATGGAGTACTTGGTGACACAGGACAAGATAGGACAAAGTCAACATGGTTTCCTTGAGGTAAAATCTTGCCGGATGAGCCTGTTGGAATTCTTTGAGGAGATTACAAGTTGGATAGATAAAGGGGATGCAGTGTTGTATATCTGGATTTTCAGAAGGCTTTTAACAAGACACCACACAAGAGGCTGCTTACCAAGTTAAAATTCTATGGTATTACAAGAAAGTTACTCGCATAGTTAGAGCATTGGCTTATTGGTAGGAAGCAATGAGTGGGAATGAAAGGATCCTTATCTTGTTGACTGCCAGTGACTAGTGGTGTTGGGACTGCTTTTTATGCTGCATATCATTGATTTTGATGGCATAGATGGCTTTGTTGCCAAGTTTACAGATCATACGAGGATTGGTGGAGGGGCAGTTAGTGTTGAGGAAACAGGAAGCCTGTAGAAAGTCTTAGATTAGGAGAATGGGCAAGAAAGTAGCAAATGAAATATGACGTTGGAAAATGCATGGTCATGGACTTTGCTAGGAGAAATAAATGTGCAGCCTATTTCCTAAAAGGGAAGAAAATCTAAAAATCTGAGATGCAAAGGGACTTGGGAGGCCTTGTGCAGTATTCCCTAAAGGTTAACTTGCATGTAGAGTCAGTGGTGAGGAAGACAAATACAATGTTAGAATTTATTTCAAGAGGTCTAGAATATAAGAACAGGAATGTGATACTGAGGCTTTGTAAGGCACTGGTGAGGCACCTTGAGTATTGTGAACAGTTATAAGGCACTTTATAAGGCACCTTGAGTATTGTGAACGGTTTTGGGCTCCTTATCTATGAAAAGATGTGCTGGCATTGGGGAAGGTTCAGAGGAGGTTCACAAGGATGATTCTGGGAATGAAAGGGTTATCATATGAGGAATGTTTGATGGCTCTGAGCCTGTACTTGCTGGAATTTAGAAGAATGCGGAGGATTTCATTGAAACCTTTCGAATGTTGAAAGGCCAAGACAGAGTAGATATGGAAAGGAAGTTTCTCATGGTGGGGCGGTCTAGGACAAGAGGGCGCAGCCTCAGGATTAGAGGGGTATCTTTTTAAAACAGATGCAGAGAAATTTCTTTAGTCAGAAGGTGTTGAGAATTTGTGGAATTAGTTTTCACTAGCATCTCTGAAAATGGCCAGCTTGTTGGGTGCATTTAAGGTGGAGATAGGTTCTTGATTGGCCATGGCATCAAGGTTATGGGGAGTGGGGCTGTGGGTGGGGGGCAGATCAGCCATGATTCAGACCCAATGTGCCAAACAGCCTAATTCTGCTCCTGTGTGTTATGGTTTTATGGGTATCATGTTCCATTAATCTGTGAAGTGTTTTTATAAGTTTGGCTGTTAGCTTAGCTATTTGATTCTGCAATGAAGGTCAAATAGTCTAAGTAGTCTGGATGCATTTTTTGTATGAAGGACATTGCTGCTCAATATTGGGATGGCATAGTGGTGCAACTAGCAGAACTGCTGCCTTGCAGCTCCAGAGACCCAGGTTTAATCCTGACCTCTGTGTGCAGAGTTTGCATATCCCCCATGTGATGATGTAGCTTTTTTCCCGGTCCTTTGGCTTCCTTTCATGTTTTCGTGACTAGTGTCGAGGTGAGTATTTAGAATGTGGGGGAGGTTGATGGGAATGTGAGGGGTATATATGGAATTAGTGTAGGATTATTGTAAATGAGTTCTTGGATAGCATGGGCTCAGTAAGATTGGGGTGGGGGCTATTTCGGTGCAGCACAACTGTGACTTTGTCCACATGATGATATAACCCAGAATGTCATAGAAGTGCATCATAATAAGCCTAGATTATCTGTTTTTCATGAAAATTACTTTGTTTCCTTTCTAAAACCTATCCTCCCACAAATGACTATTAAATCTCCTGGGAATTAGTTTTAAAAAAAAGTTGTGAGAAGAGGAAGGGGAAAGTGTAGAGAGGTGATGGGAAATTATTCTACATATAGTCTTAGAATCCCCGACTAACTTTGAGTGGCCAACACAATTGCTTATCTGTTTTTAGTAGGTTATTTTCTGTTTTTAAAGGTTATTGTGTGACCGAAATACTTTTCAGTGAGCACTTGGATAACATTCCAAAGCATTTAATCAAACTGTAATCAACAAAAATAATTTAAAGAAATCATGGGGAAGAGAATTGACAGGAGTGGCAAAAAATGTGGCTGCTTACCAGGCCAGAGAATAAGCCAATTCAGGGTCAAGGATGTCTGTGATCGCTTGCATGACATTCTGAAGTGGGAGGGTGATCAGCCAGATGTCGTGGTGCACATCGGTACTAATGACATAGCAAGGAAGAGTGAGGAGGTCCTGGAGAATGAGTATAGAGAGCTTGATAGGAAGTTGAAAAGCAGGACCTTGAGGGTGGTAATCTCAGGATTGCTACCTGTGCTACATGCCAGTGAGGGTAAGAATAGGATGCTCTGGAGGATGAACAAGTGGCTGAGAAACTGGTATAGGGGGCAGGGTTTCAGATTTCAGGATAATTGGGACCTCTTCTGGGGCGGGTGGGACCTGTACGAGAGAGACGGGTTACACTTGAACTACAAGGGGACCAATATCCTTTCAGGGAGGTTTGTTAGTGCTGTTGGGGAGGCTTTAAACTAGATTTGCAGGGGGATGGGAACCAGAATGCCAGAGCTGACAGTGGGGCTGGAGTGAAAATAAATTATGTTAAAGTTCAAGTAAAGCCGCAAATAGAAAGGTTGTGAGTGGTGGTAAAAATCTTCTGAGGTGTATATATTTCAATGCTAGGAATATTGCGAGGAAGGCGGATGAGTTGAGGGCGTGGATTGACATGTGGAATTATGACGTTATAGCAATTAGTGAAACTTGGTTACAGGAGGGGCAGGACTGGCAGCTTAGCGGAGGCATTAGCGATGATCTTTCAAAGTCGATAGATTCTGGCATGGTTCCGGAGGACTGGAAGATTGCAAATGTCACTCCGCTATTTAAGAAGGGGGCAAGGAAGCAAAAAGGAAATTATAGACCTGTTAGCTTGACAGCAGTGGTTAGGAAGTTGTTGGAGTCGATTGTCAAGGATGAGGTTACAGAGTACCTGGAGGCATATGACAAGATAAGCAGAACTCAGCATGGATTCCTTAAAGGAAAATCCTGCCTGACAAACCTATTACAATTTTTTGAGGAAATTACCAGTAGGCTAGACAAGGGAGATGCAGTGGATGTTGTATATTTGGATTTTCAGAAGGTCTTTGACAAGGTGCCACACATGAGGCTACTTAACAAGATAAGAGCCCATGGAATTACGGGAAAGGTACATACGTGGATAGAGCGTTGGTTGATTGGCAGGAAACAGAGTGAGAATAAAGGGATCCTTTTCTGGTTGGCTTCCGGTTACCAGTGGTGTTCCACAGGGATCCGTGTTGGGGCCGCTTCTGTTTACATTACATCAACGATTTGGATTATGGAATAGATGGCTTTGTGGCTAAGTTTGCTGACGATACGAAGATAGGTGGAGGGGCCGGTAGTGCTGAGGAAATGGAGAGTCTGCAGAGAGACTTGGATAGATTGGAAGAATGGGCAAAGAAGTGGCAAATGAAGTACAATGTTGGAAAGTGTATGGTTATGCACTTTGGCAGGGGTAATAAACGGGCAGACTATTATTTAAGTGGGGAAAGAATTAAAAGTTCTGAGATGCAACGGGACTTGGGAGTCTTTGTACAGGATACCCTTAAGGTTAACCTCCAGGTTGAGTCAGTAGTGAAGAAGGCGAATGCAATGTTGGCATTCAGTTTTGGAGGAATAGAGTATAGGAGCAGGGATGTGATGTTGAGGCTCTATAAGGCGCTGGGAAGACCTCACTTGGAGTACTGTGGGCAGTTTTGGTCTCCTTATTT
This sequence comes from Mobula hypostoma, assembly GCF_963921235.1. Classification (NCBI taxonomy): domain Eukaryota; kingdom Metazoa; phylum Chordata; class Chondrichthyes; order Myliobatiformes; family Myliobatidae; genus Mobula; species Mobula hypostoma. Next base: position 15,713,394 of record NC_086104.1, read on the forward strand.
AAGAAAGGATGTGCTGACATTGGAGAGGGTACAGAGAAGATTCACTAGAATGATTCTGGGAATGAGAGGGTTAACATATGAGGAACGTTTGTCCGCTCTGGGACTGTATTCCTTGGAGTTTCGAAGAATGAGAGGAAACCTTATAGAAACATTTTGAATGTTGAAAGGCATGGACAGAGTGGATGTGGCAAAGTTGTTGCCCATGATGGGGGAGTGTAGTACGAGAGGGTATGACTTAAGGATTGAAGGGCGCCCATTCAGAACAGAAATGCGAAGAAATTTTTTTAGCCAGAGGGTGGTGAATCTATGGAATTTGTTGCCGTGGGCAGCAGTGGAGGCCAAGTCATTGGGTGTATTTAAGGCAGAGATTGATAGGTATCTGAGTAGCCAGGGCATCAAAGGTTATGGTGAAACGGCGGGGGAGTGGGACAAAATGGGAGAATGGATCAGCTCATGATAAAATGGCGGAGCAGATTTGATGGGCCGAATGGCCGACTTCTGTTCCTTTGTCTTATGGTCTTAATATTCCAGGGTTCCGATGTTTCAGATGTGATAGAGGTAGAGGAATGAAAGGTGGGGCTGGGGGTACCATTGCTTGTCAGGGAAAATGTTACAGCAGTGCTCAGGCAGGACAGATTAGAGGGCTTGTCTACTGAGTCCTTATGGGTGGAGCACAGAAACAGGAAAGGTATGGCCGGTGGGGTTGTATTATAGACCACCCAATAGTCAGCGAGAATTGGAGGAGCAAATCTGCAGAGAGATAGCAGGCAACTGCAGGAAACATAAAGTTGTGGTGGTAGGGGATTTTAATTTTCCACATATTGATTGGGACTCCCAGGCTGTTAGGAGTCTAGATGGGTTAGAGTTTGTAAAATGTGTTCAGGAAAGTTTTCTAAATCAATATACAGAGGTACCAACTAGAGGGGATGCAATATTAGATCTCCTATTAGGAAACGAGTTAGGACAAGTGACGGAAGTGTGTGTAGGGGAGCACTTTGGTTCCAGTGATCATAACACCATTAGTTTCAACTTGATCATGGATAAAGATAGATCTGGTCCTAGGGTTGAGGTTCTAAACTGGAAGAAGGCCAAATTTGAAGAAATGAGGAAGGATCTAAAAAGCGTGGATTGGGACAGGTTGTTCTCTGGCAAAGGTGTGATCGGTAAGTGGGAAGCCTTCAAAGGAGAAACTTTTGAGAGTGCAGAGTTTGTATGTTCCTGTCAGGATTAAAGGCAAAGTGAATAGGAATAAGGAACCTTGGTTCTCAAGGGATATTGCAACTCTGATAAAGAAGAAGAGAGAGTTGTATGACATGTATAGGAAACTGAGTAAATAAGGTGCTTGAGGAGTATAAAAAGTGCAAGAAAATACTTTTTCTGTATGTTATGTGTTTGGAATGGCTATATCTATTAAGTTGTTCCTGCTTGTTTAGTGTGTAATGTTATATCCAGTTGGTTATTATGGTTTGTCCTTTCCGTTATGGATCTGTCGCAGTATAATTTGCAGGGTCTGATTCTAAAACTGAATCAGGCTTGTATTTATAATAAGTTATTGTGCCTATTATGAGTTTGTATTTTAAAGCAAGATTTTGATGAATGATGTTTCTTACGTGATTGTGCCTGTGTATGTTGTCAGATTAACTTAAACTGCTGCAGGCTCCTGTAATATGTTGGATTGTTTCTGGTTTCTCTTAACATTTTCTGCATTTATCATGTATTTTTGATTTTTTTTTGTATTAACCACCTGGTCCTGTATTGCCTTAAGGAACCCCTATTATTGGGAAGAGATCTTTTTATTATTATTATTATTTCATTTTGTGTTTGCACAGTTGGTCCTTGGACACCAGTTGAACGCCCAAGTTGGTGCGGTCTTTCATTGATTCTATTATGATTGTTATTCTATTATTGATTTATTATGTCTGCAAGAAAATGTATATGGTGGCATATGAGCACTTAGATAATAAATTTACTTTGAACTTTGAAAAATGTTTAAGCACAGAATCAGTAAGTTGTACAAGTTTCCCCCGCCATCCGAAGGTAGAGCGTTCCTATGAAATGGTCCGTAAGCCGGAATGTTGTAAAGCGAAGAAGCAATTACCATTAATTTATATGGGAAATATTTGTGAGCGTTCACAGAGCTAAAAATAACCTACCAAATCATGCCAAATAACACATAAAACCTAAAATAACAGTAACATATAGTAAAAGCAGGAATGATATGATGAATACACAGCCTATAATAAGTATAAATACTTTTCCACAATCATTGCAGCACTGTTCTCCGTAGCGAAAATCTCACGCAAGCGCTCTCGGCAGAAACATGGCGCAAGTGCTGTCCAGTAACCTTTAAGCTATGAAGCTGCCAAATCATACCAAATAACACCTAAAAATACACAGCCTATATAAAGTAGAAATAATGTATGTACGGTGTAGTATCACTTACGGGAATTGGGAAGACAGTGCCGAGCAGACTGATGATGGTGTGTTAGGCTGACTTGTCGGAGGGTGGGGTGGTGCAGTGGTCCCAACCTCCAGGCAGCGGACCGATTCCGATCCACGGAGAATGCAGCTGTCCAGCGGTAGCCAGGATGCACCCAGCACACCTTTAAGAAAAAAGCCGAAATAAACAAGCTAATTAATTAGGTCCCGCCTGGCACATAACTAATTAGCTTGTTTATTTCGGCTTTTTTCTTAAAGATGTGCTGTGTGCCTCCCGGCTACTGCTGCATTCTCCACGGATCGGTATCTGTCCATGGCCCGGGGATTGGGGTGGTGGGACACTGGGGTGTCATCTTGTTGTCTGTTTCCATCCGGGCAGGCAGGTCATCTTCTTCTATGTCCGCCTGCCTCAATGTCGAAGATCGAGGTTTGTCATCTGCTGTGGCTGATGTGGAAGGCTTGCTTGACTGCTTAGCCTCACGCATTTTTAGATCATACAGTTCTTTGTAAGCACTCAAACCATCCTGCAAATTTGCCCTAAACCGACGTACCCTTTCAAAGTTAAAGTTGTACTTTATCATTGCAGCGAAAATCTCATGCAGTTTCTTCACGTTCAGTTCCTGGACGACTTCACTTTCGGTCTGTTCACTACTGCATTCAGTTTCAATTGTTATCCTTTCCTCTTCCGATTGCATCAGCTCTTCATCTATCAGTTCTTGGTCATGGGATGCCAAAACCTCTTCAACATCATCTTCGTCAACTTCCACAAGCCAAACTCACTTTGTCCTTACTTCGTTTTCCACAATCGAAACACTTAATTATGTCTAGTTTTACACTAAGTGTAACACCCTTATGAGCTCTTTTAGGCCTCTCCGATACCTTAGAACTCATCTTGAAAATGGATGCTCACAGGTTTGTGTTTAAGCAATGCCGGTGAGAATACTGTTCCGAATCCGGGGGAGAGCGGCTGCTCATGGCGCGCGCTGCTTTTTATTGCGCGCTGCCTTTTTCATAACAATGAAAACACCTTCCGTTAGCGAAAACAGGTAACTAATGTAGGTCTTTCGTAATAGTGAGGTTTCGTAAAGCAAACGTTAGAAAAGCGGGGAACACCTGTACATCTTTTTTGTGGCTCCATTGTATTCAACTTGGCATTCTAAGAAATCACTTAAAACTTTCAGACATTTGACCTAAAATTTTTATTAGTTCCAATCTGATTATGGAGCTATAACCCATTATGAAGGCAACAAAACAACTGCAAGTTATGGCTCCAGACATTGTTCTTGAATGGATAATATAAAGAACACCATGTGGGGTAATTTTTAAGTTTTACTAAATATTACTCCCAGATTGCTGTTCCAGAAAATAATTTTGCTGGTGAGTTCGGACAGTGCTGTTAGGCACCACGTTTATTTAGTTTATTTGCAATGAAAATGAATTATACCTTTTACACAGCATTGCAAAACAAAGGAAGGTTGTTGTTAAATCATCGTTATAAATTACATCTCATGAATGTAATCCATGAGATGGCAATAAGGTACTATCATTGGGTATAACTAATATGTCAATCCGCAAAGCCTTCGGTCGTTTTGCTGTTTGTGCTAACTGGGTGTTCTCCAGTTCCTATGAAGTTAGGTTGTACTAAGAATTTCAAATAAACCATTTAGATTTTGTACTTGACCTGCCGTGTAATTGGCTCACAGCTGATTTTTGCCACATTTCTGTACTAGCACCATTTGTCTTGATTTTGAATGTCCAAACATTTTGCCTGGAGTACAAGTACATAAGGCATAGGAGCAGAGATAGGCCATATGGCCCATTGTAACAACACACATCAAAGTTGCTGGTGAACGCAGCAGGCCAGGCAGCATCTGTAGGAAGAGGTGCAGTCGACGTTTCAGGCCGAGACCCTTCATCAGGACTCACGAAGTCCTGACGAAGGGTCTCGGCCTGAAACGTCGACTGCACCTCTTCCTACAGATGCTGCCTGGCCTGCTGCATTCACCAGCAACTTTGATGTGTGTTGCTTGAATTTCCAGCATCTGCAGAATTCCTGTTATATGGCCCATTGTGTCTGTTGTGCCATTCAATCATGGCTGAACCATTCTCCTGCTTTCTCCACATCATCTTTGATGCCTTAACTAATCAAGAACCAATGTACTTGGTGACTAAGCTTCTGCAGTCCAATGGATAGTAATTTTCAAAGATCCTAGATCAGGAGTTCCTAACCTTTCTTTTAATGCTATGGACCCAAGGGGACCCCAGGTTGGGAATCCCCATTCTAGATGAAACCTCTTTTCGTCTCAATGCTGATTGTACAATGTGTGTTTATTTTTGAATATACGTTGTTGTTTAAGCATGATAACATTCACTACAAAATACCAAAGTTTCATCTCCATCAAAGAAAAGGTCTCAGCCAGAAATGTTGACTGTTTATTGATTTCCAATAGATACTGCCTGACCTGCTGAATTCCTCCAACATTTTGTCTGTATTCCTCAAATCTCCTCTCCTTGACATTCAATTTGGTATTCTGAAGGTTATTGATCCTAGATATATCTGAAAATACTGTACACGAGCAGATTAGTGGTTTGCTATTCTGCAACAAATGACTCTTGTTTGGTTGAAGTAGAGCAGGTTATGTTCAGTGGAGGAGAAAATTCTTAATTGGTGGGAAGGAGATTACAAAACCAGGGGAAGTGGAATTGACGGATGGGGAGCGGATCTTTTAGGCATGAGTGAGACGTGGTGAGAGAAAAGAAGAAATGCTGTTGAGGAGGCTATATTATTTAAGGCAGAATAATGATAGCTGTTTTGCTTGAATTATAAAGTCACAGGAGAAAGGCTATTTTGAGAGGGTTAATGGACAGATCAAATTGAAGTCAGTAAGAAAAATGGTAAGCATCAGAGTGTACTGAGTAGAGAATTTTGGGTGGATGCAATATGAATTTAAATAAATAAGGAAAGAAAATTACAGTGGGAGCAAGAGAGGCCTCTTGTTGAGGCATGGCTGAGTAAAAAGCTTGCATTCAGGTGAGGAAATGAACAAAAGGAAGTTGGTCTGGTCATAATCATTATGAATCAGCACTTAAAAATCTACACTTGACTGTGAGTGATTTTGTTTGTCTGTTAAAACTGTCATTTACATCTGTTTTCCTGAAGCTCCAGTCCTTCTTCTGGGAATCCACAATCTTACTTTTCACTCTGAGCAAACATTATTTCCCAGCCTGCCTTTATGCCTTGATTTCCTGGTTACCCATTTTCTAATCTGCAATGCAAGAATATTGCTTGGCTGATAGTGTACCAATGTTAGCCTGGCCTTTCAGGTTCGGCAAGAGGTAAAAAGGATAATTCCACTAATAAATTTCACAAGAACAAGGTATGTCATTAAAGTGTTAGTGTTACAGTTATTGTTTTACGTTTGTACTTTGTGCAGATATCGATGCCTTAATGCTAGACATTAATTTTCATTAATCAAGGCATCAAAGTTCAAAGTAAATTCATTATCAATCTACATAAATGTCATCATATATAACCCTGAGATTCATTTTCCTGTGGGCATACTCATTAAATCAAAATAGTATAATAACCATAATAGAATCAATGAAATACTGCACCAACTTGGGAGTTCAACCAGTATGTAAAGGACAACAAAATGTAAATACAAAAAGAAAGAAATAATAAATAAACAATAAATATTGAAAACATGAGATGAAGAGCCTTTGAAAGTGAGTCCATGCACTGTGGGAACATTTCAATGATGGGGCAAGTTATCCCCTTTTGTTCAATAGCTTGATGGTTGAGGGGTAATAGCTATTCCTGAACCTGATGGTGTGAGTCCTGAGACTCCTGATCAGAGCAGCGAGAGGAGCCCATGACCTGGGTGGTGGGAGTCTCTGATGATGAATGCTGCTTTCCTGCAAAAAAGCTTTGTGTAGATGTGCTCCGTGGTGGAAAGAGTTTTAAGTGTGATGGACTGGTCTGTATCCACTACTTTTTTTTTAGGATTTTCCGTTCTTGGCGATTGGTGTTTCCATACCAGGCTGTGAAGCAGCCAGCCTTGTATTCTTCACTATACATCTGATTTGAAGTTTGTCAAAGTTTTAGATGCTGAATAGTAGAGGCGTGTTGGGCTAGGACAGGAAGGAACTTAAAGTTGCTGATCCTCTCCACTTCTGGTCCTCTGAGGACTGGCTCATGGACCTCTGGTTTCTTTCTGAAGTCAATGATCATCTCCTGGTCTTGCTGACATTGAATAAAAGGTTGTTGTTTTGTTACTACTCAGCCATATTTTAAGTCTCCCTCCTTGTATGCTGATTCATCACCATCTTTGATTTGGTGTATGACAATGGTGTCATTAGCAAACTTGAATATGGCATTTGAGCTGTACTTAGTCACACAGTCATAAGTGTAAAACGAGTAGAGCGGGAGCTAAGCACACAGCCTGTGCTGATGGAGATTGTGGAGGCAATGTTGCCAATCTGAACTGACTGGGGTCTGCATGTGAGGAAACTGTGGGTTTAATTGCGCAAGGAGGTATGAAGGCCAAGGTCTTGAAGCTAATTGATTTGTTTTCAGAGGATGATGGTGTTGAATGCTGAACTGTAGTCGCGAGAGAGCATCCTGATGTATGCATTTTTTTTACTGTCTAGATATTCCAGGGTTCAGTGAAGAGCCAATGAGATAGCATTTGCTATGGATCTTTTACTTCAGTGAGTAAATTGGAGCAGATCCAGGTTGCTTCTCAGGCAGGAATTGATAAGCTTCAAAACCAACATCTCAACACAATTCATCATTGTGGATGTTTTGCTACTGGACGATGGTCATTGAGGCAGGTCACCACGTTCTTCATAGGCACCAGTATAACTGAAGCTTGCTTGAAGCAGGTGGGGTACCTCAGACTGCCGAAGTGAGAGGTTAAAAATCTCAGTGAACACTCCAGCCAGTTGACCAGCACAGGTATTTAATACTTGGACAGGTAGCACATCTGGGGGGTGCTTTTCTTGGGTTCACCCTTCTGAAGTCTACTCACATGTCGGCTTCAGATCTGAAATCACAGGTTCATTGGGGGCAGTGGGAGTTCCTGATGATTCCTCCATGTTTTGATGGTCAAAATGAGCGTACAAGGCATTGCATTCATATGTTGCTTGATTTAACTTTATAAGATATGATAGTATTGAATGAGTAGTCTTTAGGACACTGCAAGTCTGTGTCTTTATTGATGCTTTGCTGAACGCTTGAGTGCTTAGGAGGGACACTGATCCTTTTTTTGCTGGTGGGGATGGGGGGGGCGGTGGTTGTTGCCTTGCTGTTGCTTGTGCGCAGGAGAGGAGCTGAGCGGTGGGGCTTTGGGGTTCTAACATTTAACTGTCATTCATTCTTTGGGGCACTCCTGTTTTCATGGATATTTGCAAGAAAAATAATTTCAGAATGTATATTGTATACATTTAATATACCCATTGAAACCTATTCAAACCCTGCTACAACTGTCAAACATAATTTGTTGTTTCAAGTTTAGTTCAGAATTGCCATTTCACCTGTGAGGTGGCTTTCTAGAAATCCTATCTGGACCTCTTGTAATTTTCTTGGTCACCAGATTCTAATGCTTCTGATCTGGCCCTCAGCAGATTGCAGATCTCATGTTTCATCCAGAACTTCTGGTTGGGAAAGGCTCTGAATGATCTTGTGGAGGACACGCTCATCTACAACTGTTTTAATAAAGTCCGTGACAACCATAGTATATTCATTCAAATCACAGATATGTCCTTGAAAATAGTCCAGTCCACCAACTCGAAGCAATCCCATGGCTGCTCCTCTGCCTCCTGCGAGCACCACTTTGTTGTCCTAATCTTTGAAGCTTTGCTCTTTGGCCTCTGCCTGTATATAGATAGAAGGTCAGCCAAGTAATGAGATTTACTGAAATGCTGTCTGGGCATGGATTGTAGACATTCCTTATCTTTGTAGAACAGTGGTCTCGTGGTCATAAAGGACCAAATGATTAAAAGAAATTTGTTGTAGTGATGGAGTTGATAAGTTTTAGGTAAGAACCGTGCTATGACATGCAAATGTTTGGGCAGTTTTGAGGAATCTTCTCTTTAAGCTTAGGGGGTAAATATGCAGGTTTAATGTCTTGTGGAATGGCAGGATTTTTAAAA